>NC_132885.1:31347860-32670325 GCF_030463535.1 Salminus brasiliensis | reverse complement strand
TCACTTACCTGTATCACAACTGTTTACGAACAGTCAGCCTGGCACAGTTGAAGATGGACAGAAAGCCAGCCACAGTTGTGAAGTGAGAAGCAGATGGAATGACCCTTGTTAGTCGTTTCTACCTTCAGAGAGGGAGTCCCTCATGGGATCCTGGGAAACTGTATGATAAAAAAAGAAAGTCAATACATGTATAGAAACTGAATGATCACTTACCTGTATCACAGCTGTTTACGAACAGTCAGCCTGGCACCGTTGATGGAAAGATAGCCAGCCATCCAGTCATAGTTGAGATTGGAGATGTAGATGGATAAACCCTTGATAGTCATTTCCACCTTCAAGGAGGGAGTCCGTCATGGCATCCTGGGAAAGTGTATGACAAAAAAGAAAAAGTCAATTCATGTATAGAAACTGAATTATTATTTACCTGTATCACAGCTGTTTACGAATAGTCAGCCTCACATAGTTGAAGATGGACAGAAAGCCAGCCATCCAGTCATAGTTGAGATTGGAGATGTAGATGGATAAACCCTTGTTAGTCATTTCCACCTTCAGAAAGGGAGTCCGTCATGGCATCCTGGGAAACTGTATGATAAAAAAAAGAAAGCCAATACATGTATAGAAAACGAATGATCACTTACCTGTATCACAGCTGTTTACGAACAGTCAGCCTCACACAGTTGAAGATGGACAGAATACCAGCCAGCCAGTCATATTTGAGATTGGAGATGCAGATAGATAAACCCTTGTCAGTAGTTTCCACCTTCAAGGAGGGAGTCCGTAATGGCATCCTGGGAAACTGTATGACAAAAAAGAAAAAGTCAATACATTTATAGAAACTGAATGATCACTTACCTGTATCACAGCTGTTTACAAACAGTCAGCCTGGCACCGTTGATGGACAAATAGCCAGCCAGCCAGTCATAGTTGAGATTGGAGATGTAGATGGATAAACCCTTGTTTGTCATTTCCACCTTCAAGGAGGGAGTCCGTCATGGCATCCTGGGAAACTGTATGACAAAAAAGAAAAAGTCAATTCATGTATAGAAACTGAATTATTATTTACCTGTATCACAGCTGTTTACGAACAGTCAGCCTCACTCAGTTGAAGATGGACAAAAAGCCAGCCACACAGCCACAGTTGTGAAGTGAGAAGCAGATGGAATGACCCCTGTTAGTAGTTTCCACCTTCAGAGAGGGAGTCCGTCATGGCATCCTGGGAAACTGTATGACAAAAAAGAAAGTCAATAAATGTATAGAAACTGAAATGATCACTTACCTGTATCACAGCTGTTTATGAATAGTCAGCCTGGCACAGTTGAAGATGGACAGAATACCAGCCAGCCAGTCATAGTTGAGATTGGAGATGCAGATGGATAAACCCTTGTTAGTCATTTCCACCTTCAGAGAGGGAGTCCGTCATGGCATCCTGGGAAACTGTGTGATAAAAAAGAAAGTCAATACATGTATAGAAACTGAATGACCACTTACCTGTATCACAGCTGTTTACGAACAGTCAGCCTGGCACAGTTGAAGATGGACAGAAAGCCAGCCACACAGCCACAGTTGAGAAGTGAGAAGTAGATGGAATGACGCCTGTTAGTAGTTTCGACCTTCAGAGAGGGAGTCCGCCATGGCATCCTGGAAAACTGTAGGACAAAAAAGAAAGTCAATACATGTATAGAAACTGAATGATCACTTACCTGTATCACAGCTGTTTACGAACAGTCAGCCTGGCACAGTTGAAGATGGACAGAAAGCCAGCCACACAGCCACAGTTGTGAAGTGAGAAGCAGATGGAATGACCCCTGTTAGTAGTTTCCACCTTCAGAGAGGGAGTCCGTCATGGGATCCTGGGAAACTGTATGATAAAAAAAAGAAAGCCAATACATGTATAGAAAACGAATGATCACTTAACTGTATCACAGCTGTTTACGAACAGTCAGCCTCACACAGTTGAAGTTGGACAGAATACCAGCCAGCCAGTCCTAGTTAAGATTGGAGATGCAGATGGATTAACCCTTGTTAGTCGTTTCCACCTTCAAGGAGGGAGTCCGTCATGGCATCCTGGGAAACTGTATGACAAAAAAGAAAAAGTCAATACATGTATAGAAACTGAATGATCACTTACCTGCATCACAGCTGTTTACAAACAGTCAGCCTGGCACAGTTAAAGTTGGACAGAAAGCCAGCCACACAGCCACAGTTGTGAAGAGAGAAGCAGATGGAATGACCCTTGTTAGTCGTTTCCACCTTCAGAGAAGAAGCCGGCCATGCGATCCTGGGAAACTGTATGACAAAAAAGAAAAAGTCAATACATGTATAGAAACTGAATGATCACTTACCTGTATCACAGCTGTTTACGAACAGTCAGCCTGGCACAGTGGATGATGGACAGAAAGCCAGCCACACAGCCACAGTTCTGAAGTGAGAAGCAAATGGAATGACCCCTGTTAGTATTTTCCACCTTCAGAAAGGGAGTCGGTCATGGCATTCTGGGAAACTGTATGACAAAAAAAAGAAAGTCAATACATGTATAGAAACTGAATGATCACTTACCTGTATCACAGCTGTTTACGAACAGTCAGCCTGGCACCGTTGATGGACAGATAGCCAGCCAGCCAGTCAAAGTTGAGATTGGAGATGCAGATGGATAAACCCTTGATAGTAGTTTCCACCTTCAAGGAGGGAGTCGGTCATGGCATCCTGGAAAACTGTATGACAAAAAAGAAAAAGTCAATACATGTATAGAAACTGAATGATCACTTACCTGTATCACAGCTGTTTACGAACAGTCAGCCTGGCACAGTTGAAGATGGACAGATAGCCAGCCACACAGCCACAGTTGTGAAGTGAGAAGCAGATGGAATGACCCCTGTTAGTAGTTTCCACCTTCAGAGAGGGAGTCCGCCATGGCATCCTGGAAAACTGTAGGACAAAAAAGAAAGTCAATACATGTATAGAAACTAAATGATCACTTACCTGTATCACAGCTGTTTACGAACAGTCAGCCTCACACTGTTGAAGTTGGACAGAATACCAGCCAGCCAGTCATAGTTGAGATTGGAGATGCAGATGGATAAACCCTTGTTAGTCATTTCCACCTTCAGAGAGGGAGTCCGTCATGGCATCCTGGGAAACTGTGTGATAAAAAAGAAAGTCAATACATGTATAGAAACTGAATGACCACTTACCTGTATCACAGCTGTTTACGAACAGTCAGCCTGGCACAGTTGAAGATGGACAGAAAGCCAGCCACACAGCCACAGTTGAGAAGTGAGAAGTAGATGGAATGACGCCTGTTAGTAGTTTCGACCTTCAGAGAGGGAGTCCGCCATGGCATCCTGGAAAACTGTAGGACAAAAAAGAAAGTCAATACATGTATAGAAACTGAATGATCACTTACCTGTATCACAGCTGTTTACGAACAGTCAGCCTGGCACAGTTGAAGATGGACAGAAAGCCAGCCACACAGCCACAGTTGTGAAGTGAGAAGCAGATGGAATGACCCCTGTTAGTAGTTTCCACCTTCAGAGAGGGAGTCCGTCATGGGATCCTGGGAAACTGTATGATAAAAAAAAGAAAGCCAATACATGTATAGAAAACGAATGATCACTTAACTGTATCACAGCTGTTTACGAACAGTCAGCCTCACACAGTTGAAGTTGGACAGAATACCAGCCAGCCAGTCCTAGTTAAGATTGGAGATGCAGATGGATTAACCCTTGTTAGTCGTTTCCACCTTCAAGGAGGGAGTCCGTCATGGCATCCTGGGAAACTGTATGACAAAAAAGAAAAAGTCAATACATGTATAGAAACTGAATGATCACTTACCTGCATCACAGCTGTTTACAAACAGTCAGCCTGGCACAGTTAAAGTTGGACAGAAAGCCAGCCACACAGCCACAGTTGTGAAGAGAGAAGCAGATGGAATGACCCTTGTTAGTCGTTTCCACCTTCAGAGAAGAAGCCGGCCATGCGATCCTGGGAAACTGTATGACAAAAAAGAAAAAGTCAATACATGTATAGAAACTGAATGATCACTTACCTGTATCACAGCTGTTTACGAACAGTCAGCCTGGCACAGTGGATGATGGACAGAAAGCCAGCCACACAGCCACAGTTCTGAAGTGAGAAGCAAATGGAATGACCCCTGTTAGTATTTTCCACCTTCAGAAAGGGAGTCGGTCATGGCATTCTGGGAAACTGTATGACAAAAAAAAGAAAGTCAATACATGTATAGAAACTGAATGATCACTTACCTGTATCACAGCTGTTTACGAACAGTCAGCCTGGCACCGTTGATGGACAGATAGCCAGCCAGCCAGTCAAAGTTGAGATTGGAGATGCAGATGGATAAACCCTTGATAGTAGTTTCCACCTTCAAGGAGGGAGTCGGTCATGGCATCCTGGAAAACTGTATGACAAAAAAGAAAAAGTCAATACATGTATAGAAACTGAATGATCACTTACCTGTATCACAACTGTTTACGAATAGTCAGCCTGGCACAGTTGAAGATGGACAGAAAGCCAGCCATCCAGTCATAGTTGAGATTGGAGATGTAGATGGATAAACCCTTGTTGATCATTTTCACCTTCAGAGAGGGAGTCCGTCATGGCATCCTGGGAAACTGTATGACAAAAAAGAAAGTCAATACATGTATAGAAACTGAATGATCACTTACCTGTATCACAGCTGTTTACGAACAGTCAGCCTCACACAGTTGAAGATGGACAGAAAGCCAGCCACACAGCCACAGTTGTGAAGTGAGAAGCAGATGGAATGACCCCTGTTAGTAGTTTCCACCTTCAGAGAGGGAGTCCGCCATGGCATCCTGGAAAACTGTAGGACAAAAAAGAAAGTCAATACATGTATAGAAACTAAATGATCACTTACCTGTATCACAGCTGTTTACGAACAGTCAGCCTCACACTGTTGAAGTTGGACAGAATACCAGCCAGCCAGTCATAGTTGAGTTTGGAGATGCAGATGGATAAACCCTTGTTAGTAGTTTCCACCTTCAAGCAGGGAGTCCGTAAAGGCATCCTGGGAAACTGTATGAGAAAAAAGAAAAAGTCAATACATGTATGGAAACTGAATGATCACTTACCTGTATCACAGCTGTTTCCAAACAGTCAGCCTGGCACCGTTGATGGACAGATAGCTAGCCAGCCAGTCATAGTTGAGATTGGAGATGCAGATGGATAAACCCTTGTTAGTAGTTTCCACCTTCAAGGAGGGAGTCCGTCATGGCATCCTGGGAAACTGTATGACAAAAAAGAAAAAGTCAATACATGTATAGAAACTGAATGATCACTTACCTGTGTCACAGCTGTTTACGAACAGTCAGCCTGGCACAGTTAAAGTTGGACAGAAAGCCAGCCACACAGCCACAGTTGTGAAGAGAGAAGCAAATGGAATGACCCCTGTTAGTATTTTCCACCTTCAGAAAGGGAGTCGTCATGGCATTCTGGGAAACTGTATGACAAAAAAAAGAAAGTCAATACATGTATAGAAACTGAATGATCATTTACCTGTATCACAGCTGTTTACGAACAGTCAGCCTCACACAGTTGAAGATGGACAGAATACCAGCCAGCCAGTCATAGTTGAGTTTGGAGATGCAGATGGATAAACCCTTGTTAGTCGTTTCCACCTTCAAGGAGGGAGTCCGTCATGGCATCCTGGAAAACTATGACAAAAAGAAAAAAAGTCAATACATTTATAGAAACTGAATGATCACTTACCTGTATCACAGCTGTTTACGAACAGTCAGCCTCACACAGTTGAAGTTGGAAAGAATACCAGCCAGCCAGTCATAGTTGAGTTTGGAGATGTAGATGGATAAACCCTTGTTAGTCATTTCCACCTTCAGAAAGGGAGTCCGTCATGGGATCCTGGGAAACTATAATAAAAAAGAAAAAAAGTCAATACATTTATAGAAACTGAATGATCACTTACCTGTATCACAGCTGTTTACAAACAGTCAGCCTGGCACCGTTGATGGACAGATAGCCAGCCAGCCAGTCATAGTTGAAATTGGAGATGCAGATGGATAAACCCTTGTTAGTAGTTTCCACCTTCAAGGAGGGAGTCCGTCATGGCATCCTGGGAAACTGTATGACAAAAAAGAAAAAGTCAATACATGTATAGAAACTGAATGATCACTTACCTGTATCACAGCTGTTTACAAACAGTCAGCCTTGCACAGTTGAAGATGGAAAGATAGCCAGCCAGCCAGCCAGTCATATTTAGGATTGAAGATGTAGATGGATAAACCCTTGTTAGTCATTTCCACCTTCAAGGAGAGAGTCCGTCATGGCATCCTGGGAAACTGTATGACAAAAAAGAAAAAGTCAATACATGTATAGAAATTGAATGCATCGTGGAAAACTGTATGACAAAAAAGAAAGTCAATACATGTATAGAAACTGAATGATCACTTACCTGTATCACAGCTGTTTACGAACAGTCAGCCTTGTACAGTTGAAGATGGAAAGATAGCCAGCCAGCCAGCCAGTCATATTTAGGATTGAAGATGCAGATGGATAAACCCTTGTTAGTCGTTTTCACCTTCAAGGAAGGAGTCCGTCATGGCATCCTGGGAAACTGTATGACAAAAAAGAAAAAGTCAATACATGTATAGAAACTGAATGATCACTTACATGTATCACAGCTGTTTACGAACAGTCAGCCTCACACAGTTGAAGATGGACAGAAAGCCAGCCAGCCAGTCATATTTGAGATTGGAGATGCAGATGGATAAACCCTTGTTAGTCGTTTCCACCTTCAGAAAGGGAGTCCGCCATGGCATCCTGGAAAACTGTAGGACAAAAAAGAAAGTCAATACATGTATAGAAACTGAATGATCACTTACCTGTATCACAACTGTTTACGAACAGTCAGCCTCACACTGTTGAAGTTGGACAGAATACCAACCAGCCAGTCATAGTTGAGTTTGGAGATGCAGATGGATAAACCCTTGTTAGTAGTTTCCACCTTCAAGGAGGGAGTCCGTAATGGCATCCTGGGAAACTGTATGACAAAAAAAAGAAAGTCAATACATGTATTGAAACTGAATGATCACTTACCTTTATCACAGCTGTTTACAAACAGTCAGCCTGGCACAGTTGAAGATGGACAGATAGCCAGCCAGCCAGTCATAGTTGAGATTGGAGATGCAGATGGATAAACCCTTGTAAGTAGTTTCCACCTTCAAGGAGGGAGTCCGTCATGGCATCCTGGAAAACTATGACAAAAAGAAAAAAAGTCAATACATTTATAGAAACTGAATGATCACTTACCTGTATCACAGCTGTATACGAACAGTCAGCCTCACACAGTTGAAGTTGGAAAGAATAGCAGCCAGCCAGTCATAGTTGAGTTTGGAGATGTAGATGGATAAACCCTTGTTAGTCATTTCCACCTTCAGAAAGGGAGTCCGTCATGGGATCCTGGGAAACTATAATAAAAAAGAAAAAAAGTCAATACATTTATAGAAACTGAATGATCACTTACCTGTATCACAGCTGTTTACAAACAGTCAGCCTCACACAGTTGAAGATGGACAGATAGCCAGCCAGCCAGTCATAGTTGAGATTGGAGAGGCAGATGGATAAACCCTTGTTAGTAGTTTCCACCTTCAAGGAGGGAGTCCGTCATGGCATCCTGGGAAACTGTATGACAAAAAAGAAAAAGTCAATACATGTATAGAAACTGAATGATCACTTACCTGTATCACAGCTGTTTATGAACAGTCAGCCTGGCACAGTTGAAGATGGAAAAAATACCAGCCAGCCAGTCATAGTTGAGATTGGAGATGCAGATGGATAAACCCTTGTTAGTCGTTTCCACCTTCAGAGAGGGAATCCGTCATGGCATCCTGGGAAACTGTGTGACAAAAAAGAAAAAGTCAATTCATGTATAGAAACTGAATGATCATTTACCTGTATCACAGCTGTTTACGAACAGTCAGCCTGGCACAGTTGAAGATGGACAGAAAGCCAGCCACACAGCCACAGTTGTGAAGTGAGAAGCAGATGGAATGACGCCTGTTAGTAGTTTCGACCGTCAGAGAGGGAGTCCGCCATGGCATCCTGGAAAACTGTAGGACAAAAAAGAAAGTCAATACATGTATAGAAACTGAATGATCACTTACCTGTATCACAACTGTTTACGAACAGTCAGCCTGGCACAGTTGAAGATGGACAGAAAGCCAGCCACAGTTGTGAAGTGAGAAGCAGATGGAATGACCCTTGTTAGTCGTTTCTACCTTCAGAGAGGGAGTCCCTCATGGGATCCTGGGAAACTGTATGATAAAAAAAAGAAAGCCAATACATGTATAGAAAACGAATGATCACTTACCTGTATCACAGCTGTTTACGAACAGTCAGCCTGGCACCGTTGATGACGGACAGAAAGCCAGCCACACAGCCACAGTTCTGAAGTTAGAAGCAAATGGAATGACCCCTGTTATGATTTTCCACCTTCAGAAAGGGAGTCGGTCATGGCATTCTGGGAAACTGTATGACAAAAAAGAAAAAGTCAATACATGTATAGAAACTGAATGATCACTTACCTGTATCACAACTGTTTACGAACAGTCAGCCTGGCACAGTTGAAGATGGACAGAAAGCCAGCCACAGTTGTGAAGTGAGAAGCAGATGGAATGACCCTTGTTAGTCGTTTCTACCTTCAGAGAGGGAGTCCGTCATGGCATCCTGGGAAACTGTATGACAAAAAAAAGAAAGTCAATACATGTATAGAAACTGAATGATCACTTACCTGTATCACAGCTGTTTATGAACGGTCAGCCTGGCACAGTTGAAGATGGAAAAAATACCAGCCAGCCAGTCATAGTTGAGATTGGAGATGCAGATGGATAAACCCTTGTTAGTCGTTTCCACCTTCAGAGAGGGAGTCCGTCATGGGATCCTGGGAAACTGTATGATAAAAAAAGAAAGTCAATACATGTATAGAAACTGAATGATCACTTACCTGTATCACAGCTGTTTACGAACAATCAGCCTGGCACCGTTGATGGAAAGATAGCCAGCCATCCAGTCATAGTTGAGATTGGAGATGTAGATGAATAAACCCTTGTTAGTCATTTCCACCTTCAAGGAGGGAGTCCGTCATGGCATCCTGGGAAACTGTATGACAAAAAAGAAAAAGTCAATTCATGTATAGAAACTGAATTATTATTTACCTGTTTCACAGCTGTTTACGAATAGTCAGCCTCACACAGTTGAAGATGGACAGAAAGCCAGCCATCCAGTCATAGTTGAGATTGGAGATGTAGATGGATAAACCCTTGTTAGTCATTTCCACCTTCAGAAAGGGAGTCCGTCATGGCATCCTGGGAAACTGTATGATAAAAAAAAGAAAGTCAATACATGTATAGAAAACGAATGATCACTTACCTGTATCACAGCTGTTTACGAACAGTCAGCCTCACACAGTTGAAGATGGACAGAATACCAGCCAGCCAGTCATATTTGAGATTAGAGATGCAGATAGATAAACCCGTGTCAGTAGTTTCCACCTTCAAGGAGGGAGTCCGTAATGGCATCCTGGGAAACTGTATGACAAAAAAGAAAAAGTCAATACATTTATAGAAACTGAATGATCACTTACCTGTATCACAGCTATTTACAAACAGTCAGCCTGGCACCGTTGATGGACAAATAGCCAGCCAGCCAGTCATAGTTGAGATTGGAGATGCAGATGGATAAACCCTTGTTGATCATTTTCACCTTCAGAGAGGGAGTCCGTCATGGCATCCTGGGAAACTGTATGACAAAAAAGAAAGTCAATACATGTATAGAAACTGAATGATCACTTACCTGTATCACAGCTGTTTACGAACAGTCAGCCTCACACAGTTGAAGATGGACAGAAAGCCAGCCACACAGCCACAGTTGTGAAGTGAGAAGCAGATGGAATGACCCCTGTTAGTAGTTTCCACCTTCAGAGAGGGAGTCCGTCATGGCATCCTGGGAAACTGTATGACAAAAAAGAAAGTCAATACATGTATAGAAACTGAAATGATCACTTACCTGTATCACAGCTGTTTATGAACAGTCAGCCTTGCACAGTTGAAGATGGACAGAATACCAGCCAGCCAGTCATAGTTGAGATTGGAGATGTAGATGGATAAACCCTTGTTAGTCATTTCCACCTTCATAGAGGGAGTCCGTCATGGCATCCTGGGAAACTGTGTGATAAAAAAGAAAGTCAATACATGTATAGAAACTGAATGATCACTTACCTGTATCACAACTGTTTACGAACAGTCAGCCTGGCACAGTTGAAGATGGACAGAAAGCCAGCCACAGTTGTGAAGTGAGAAGCAGATGGAATGACCCTTGTTAGTCGTTTCTACCTTCAGAGAGGGAGTCCCTCATGGGATCCTGGGAAACTGTATGATAAAAAAAGAAAGTCAATACATGTATAGAAACTGAATGATCACTTACCTGTATCACAGCTGTTTACGAACAGTCAGCCTGGCACCGTTGATGGAAAGATAGCCAGCCATCCAGTCATAGTTGAGATTGGAGATGTAGATGGATAAACCCTTGTTAGTCATTTCCACCTTCAAGGAGGGAGTCCGTCATGGCATCCTGGGAAACTGTATGACAAAAAAGAAAAAGTCAATTCATGTATAGAAACTGAATTATTATTTACCTGTTTCACAGCTGTTTACGAATAGTCAGCCTCACACAGTTGAAGATGGACAGAAAGCCAGCCATCCAGTCATAGTTGAGATTGGAGATGTAGATGGATAAACCCTTGTTAGTCATTTCCACCTTCAGAAAGGGAGTCCGTCATGGCATCCTGGGAAACTGTATGATAAAAAAAAGAAAGTCAATACATGTATAGAAAACGAATGATCACTTACCTGTATCACAGCTGTTTACGAACAGTCAGCCTCACACAGTTGAAGATGGACAGAATACCAGCCAGCCAGTCATATTTGAGATTGGAGATGCAGATAGATAAACCCGTGTCAGTAGTTTCCACCTTCAAGGAGGGAGTCCGTAATGGCATCCTGGGAAACTGTATGACAAAAAAGAAAAAGTCAATACATTTATAGAAACTGAATGATCACTTACCTGTATCACAGCTGTTTACAAACAGTCAGCCTGGCACCGTTGATGGACAAATAGCCAGCCAGCCAGTCATAGTTGAGATTGGAGATGCAGATGGATAAACCCTTGTTGATCATTTTCACCTTCAGAGAGGGAGTCCGTCATGGCATCCTGGGAAACTGTATGACAAAAAAGAAAGTCAATACATGTATAGAAACTGAATGATCACTTACCTGTATCACAGCTGTTTACGAACAGTCAGCCTCACACAGTTGAAGATGGACAGAAAGCCAGCCACACAGCCACAGTTGTGAAGTGAGAAGCAGATGGAATGACCCCTGTTAGTAGTTTCCACCTTCAGAGAGGGAGTCCGTCATGGCATCCTGGGAAACTGTATGACAAAAAAGAAAGTCAATACATGTATAGAAACTGAAATGATCACTTACCTGTATCACAGCTGTTTATGAACAGTCAGCCTTGCACAGTTGAAGATGGACAGAATACCAGCCAGCCAGTCATAGTTGAGATTGGAGATGCAGATGGATAAACCCTTGTTAGTCATTTCCACCTTCATAGAGGGAGTCCGTCATGGCATCCTGGGAAACTGTGTGATAAAAAAGAAAGTCAATACATGTATAGAAACTGAATGATCACTTACCTGTATCACAACTGTTTACGATCAGTCAGCCTGGCACAGTTGAAGATGGACAGAAAGCCAGCCACAGTTGTGAAGTGAGAAGCAGATGGAATGACCCTTGTTAGTCGTTTCTACCTTCAGAGAGGGAGTCCCTCATGGGATCCTGGGAAACTGTATGATAAAAAAAGAAAGTCAATACATGTATAGAAACTGAATGATCACTTACCTGTATCACAGCTGTTTACGAACAGTCAGCCTGGCACCGTTGATGGAAAGATAGCCAGCCATCCAGTCATAGTTGAGATTGGAGATGTAGATGGATAAACCCTTGTTAGTCATTTCCACCTTCAAGGAGGGAGTCCGTCATGGCATCCTGGGAAACTGTATGACAAAAAAGAAAAAGTCAATTCATGTATAGAAACTGAATTATTATTTACCTGTATCACAGCTGTTTACGAATAGTCAGCCTCACACAGTTGAAGATGGACAGAAAGCCAGCCATCCAGTCATAGTTGAGATTGGAGATGTAGATGGATAAACCCTTGTTAGTCATTTCCACCTTCAGAAAGGGAGTCCGTCATGGCATCCTGGGAAACTGTATGATAAAAAAAAGAAAGCCAATACATGTATAGAAAACGAATGATCACTTACCTGTATCACAGCTGTTTACGAACAGTCAGCCTCACACAGTTGAAGATGGACAGAATACCAGCCAGCCAGTCATATTTGAGATTGGAGATGCAGATAGATAAACCCTTGTCAGTAGTTTCCACCTTCAAGGAGGGAGTCCGTAATGGCATCCTGGGAAACTGTATGACAAAAAAGAAAAAGTCAATACATTTATAGAAACTGAATGATCACTTACCTGTATCACAGCTGTTTACAAACAGTCAGCCTGGCACCGTTGATGGACAAATAGCCAGCCAGCCAGTCATAGTTGAGATTGGAGATGTAGATGGATAAACCCTTGTTAGTCATTTCCACCTTCAAGGAGGGAGTCCGTCATGGCATCCTGGGAAACTGTATGACAAAAAAGAAAAAGTCAATTCATGTATAGAAACTGAATTATTATTTACCTGTATCACAGCTGTTTACGAACAGTCAGCCTCACTCAGTTGAAGATGGACAAAAAGCCAGCCACACAGCCACAGTTGTGAAGTGAGAAGCAGATGGAATGACCCCTGTTAGTAGTTTCCACCTTCAGAGAGGGAGTCCGTCATGGCATCCTGGGAAACTGTATGACAAAAAAGAAAGTCAATACATGTATAGAAACTGAAATGATCACTTACCTGTATCACAGCTGTTTATGAATAGTCAGCCTGGCACAGTTGAAGATGGACAGAATACCAGCCAGCCAGTCATAGTTGAGATTGGAGATGCAGATGGATAAACCCTTGTTAGTCATTTCCACCTTCAGAGAGGGAGTCCGTCATGGCATCCTGGGAAACTGTGTGATAAAAAAGAAAGTCAATACATGTATAGAAACTGAATGACCACTTACCTGTATCACAGCTGTTTACGAACAGTCAGCCTGGCACAGTTGAAGATGGACAGAAAGCCAGCCACACAGCCACAGTTGAGAAGTGAGAAGCAGATGGAATGACGCCTGTTAGTAGTTTCGACCTTCAGAGAGGGAGTCCGCCATGGCATCCTGGAAAACTGTAGGACAAAAAAGAAAGTCAATACATGTATAGAAACTGAATGATCACTTACCTGTATCACAGCTGTTTACGAACAGTCAGCCTGGCACAGTAAAAGTTGGACAGAAAGGCAGCCACAGTTGTGAAGTGAGAAGCAGATGGAATGACCCTTGTTAGACGTTTCTACCTTCAGAGAGGGAGTCCCTCATGGGATCCTGGGAAACTGTATGATAAAAAAAAGAAAGCCAATACATGTATAGAAAACGAATGATCACTTACCTGTATCACAGCTGTTTATGAATAGTCAGCCTGGCACCGTTGATGGACAGATAGCCAGCCAGCCAGTCAAAGTTGAGATTGGAGATGCAGATGGATAAACCCTTGATAGTAGTTTCCACCTTCAAGGAGGGAGTCCGTCATGGCATCCTGGGAAATTGTATGATAAAAAAAAGAAAGCCAATACATGTATAGAAAACGAATGATCACTTACCTGTATCACAGCTGTTCACGAACAGTCAGCCTCACACAGTTGAAGATGGACAGAATACCAGCCAGCCAGTCATATTTGAGATTGGAGATGCAGATAGATAAACCCTTGTCAGTAGTTTCCACCTTCAAGGAGGGAGTCCGTAATGGCATCCTGGGAAACTGTATGAAAAAAAAGAAAAAGTCAATACATTTATAGAAACTGAATGATCACTTACCTGTATCACAGCTGTTTACAAACAGTCAGCCTGGCACCGTTGATGGACAAATAGCCAGCCAGCCAGTCATAGTTGAGATTGGAGATGCAGATGGATAAACCCTTGTTGATCATTTTCACCTTCAGAGAGGGAGACCGTCATGGCATCCTGGGAAACTGTATGACAAAAAAGAAAGTCAATACATGTATAGAAACTGAATGATCACTTACCTGTATCACAGCTGTTTACGAACAGTCAGCCTCACTCAGTTGAAGATGGACAGAAAGCCAGCCACACAGCCACAGTTGTGAAGTGAGAAGCAGATGGAATGACCCCTGTTAGTAGTTTCCACCTTCAGAGAGGGAGTCCGTCATGGCATCCTGGGAAACTGTATGACAAAAAAGAAAGTCAATACATGTATAGAAACTGAAATGATCACTTACCTGTATCACAGCTGTTTATGAATACTCAGCCTTGCACAGTTGAAGATGGACAGAATACCAGCCAGCCAGTCATAGTTGAGATTGGAGATGCAGATGGATAAACCCTTGTTAGTCATTTCCACCTTCAGAGAGGGAGTCCGTCATGGCATCCTGGGAAACTGTGTGATAAAAAAGAAAGTCAATACATGTATAGAAACTGAATGACCACTTACCTGTATCACAGCTGTTTACGAACAGTCAGCCTGGCACAGTTGAAGATGGACAGAAAGCCAGCCACAGTTGTGAAGTGAGAAGCAGATGGAATGACCCTTGTTAGTCGTTTCTACCTTCAGAGAGGGAGTCCCTCATGGGATCCTGGGAAACTGTATGATAAAAAAAAGAAAGCCAATACATGTAAAGAAAAAGAATAATCACTTTACTGTATCACAGCTGTTTACGAACAGTCAGCCTCACACAGTTGAAGTTGGACAGAATACCAGCCAGCCAGTCCTAGTTGAGATTGGAGATGCAGATGGATTAACCCTTGTTAGTCGTTTCCACCTTCAAGGAGGGAGTCCGTCATGGCATCCTGGGAAACTGTATGACAAAAAAGAAAAAGTCAATACATGTATAGAAACTGAATGATCACTTACCTGTATCACAGCTGTTTACGAACAGTCAGCCTGGCACAGTGGATGATGGACAGAAAGCCAGCCACACAGCCACAGTTCTGAAGTGAGAAGCAAATGGAATGACCCCTGTTAGTATTTTCCACCTTCAGAAAGGGAGTCGGTCATGGCATTCTGGGAAACTGTATGACAAAAAAAAGAAAGTCAATACATGTATAGAAACTGAATGATCACTTACCTGTATCACAGCTGTTTACGAACAGTCAGCCTGGCACCGTTGATGGACAGATAGCCAGCCAGCCAGTCAAAGTTGAGATTGGAGATGCAGATGGATAAACCCTTGATAGTAGTTTCCACCTTCAAGGAGGGAGTCCGTCATGGCATCCTGGGAAACTGTATGACAAAAAAGAAAGTCAATACATGTATTGAAACTGAACGATCACTTACCTGTATCACAGCTGTTTACGAACAGTCAGCCTGGCACCGTTGATGATGGACAGAAAGCCAGCCACACAGCCACAGTTGTGAAGTGAGAAGCAGATGGAATGACCCCTGTTAGTAGTTTCCACCTTCAAGGAGGGAGTCGGTCATGGCATCCTGGAAAACTGTATGACAAAAAAGAAAAAGTCAATACATGTATAGAAACTGAATGATCACTTACCTGTATCACAACTGTTTACGAACAGTCAGCCTGGCACAGTTGAAGATGGACAGAAAGCCAGCCACAGTTGTGAAGTGAGAAGCAGATGGAATGACCCTTGTTAGTCGTTTCTACCTTCAGAGAGGGAGTCCGTCATGGGATCCTGGGAAACTGTATGACAAAAAAGAAAAAGTCAATTCATGTATAGAAACTGAATTATTATTTACCTGTATCACAGCTGTTTAAGAATAGTCAGCCTCACACAGTTGAAGATGGACAGAAAGCCAGCCATCCAGTCATAGTTGAGATTGGAGATGTAGATGGATAAACCCTTGTTAGTCATTTCCACCTTCAGAAAGGGAGTCCGTCATGGCATCCTGGGAAACTGTATGATAAAAAAAAGAAAGTCAATACATGTATAGAAAACGAATGATCACTTACCTGTATCACAGCTGTTTACGAACAGTCAGCCTGGCACCGTTGATGGACAAATAGCCAGCCAGCCAGTCATAGTTGAGATTGGAGATGCAGATGGATAAACCCTTGTTGATCATTTTCACCTTCAGAGAGGGAGTCCGTCATGGCATCCTGGGAAACTGTATGACAAAAAAGAAAGTCAATACATGTATAGAAACTGAAATGATCACTTACCTGTATCACAGCTGTTTATGAACAGTCAGCCTTGCACAGTTGAAGATGGACAGAATACCAGCCAGCCAGTCATAGTTGAGATTGGAGATGCAGATGGATAAACCCTTGTTAGTCATTTCCACCTTCAGAGAGGGAGTCCGTCATGGCATCCTGGGAAACTGTGTGATAAAAAAGAAAGTCAATACATGTATAGAAACTGAATGACCACTTACCTGTATCACAGCTGTTTACGAACAGTCAGCCTGGCACAGTTGAAGATGGACAGAAAGCCAGCCACACAGCCACAGTTGTGAAGTGAGAAGCAGATGGAATGACGCCTGTTAGTAGTTTCGACCGTCAGAGAGGGAGTCCGCCATGGCATCCTGGAAAACTGTAGGACAAAAAAGAAAGTCAATACATGTATAGAAACTGAATGATCACTTACCTGTATCACAACTGTTTACGAACAGTCAGCCTGGCACAGTTGAAGATGGACAGAAAGCCATCCACAGTTGTGAAGTGAGAAGCAGATGGAATGACCCTTGTTAGTCGTTTCTACCTTCAGAGAGGGAGTCCCTCATGGGATCCTGGGAAACTGTATGATAAAAAAAAGAAAGCCAATACATGTATAGAAAACGAATGATCACTTACCTGTATCACAGTTGTTTACGAACAGTCAGCCTGGCACCGTTGATGACGGACAGAAAGCCAGCCACACAGCCACAGTTCTGAAGTTAGAAGCAAATGGAATGACCCCTGTTATGATTTTCCACCTTCAGAAAGGGAGTCGGTCATGGCATTCTGGGAAACTGTATGACAAAAAAGAAAAAGTCAATACATGTATAGAAACTGAATGATCACTTACCTGTATCACAACTGTTTACGAACAGTCAGCCTGGCACAGTTGAAGATGGACAGAAAGCCAGCCACAGTTGTGAAGTGAGAAGCAGATGGAATGACCCTTGTTAGTCGTTTCTACCTTCAGAGAGGGAGTCCGTCATGGCATCCTGGGAAACTGTATGACAAAAAAAAAGAAAGTCAATACATGTATAGAAACTGAATGATCACTTACCTGTATCACAGCTGTTTATGAACGGTCAGCCTGGCACAGTTGAAGATGGAAAAAATACCAGCCAGCCAGTCATAGTTGAGATTGGAGATGCAGATGGATAAACCCTTGTTAGTCGTTTCCACCTTCAGAGAGGGAGTCCGTCATGGGATCCTGGGAAACTGTATGATAAAAAAAGAAAGTCAATACATGTATAGAAACTGAATGATCACTTACCTGTATCACAGCTGTTTACGAACAATCAGCCTGGAACCATTGATGGAAAGATAGCCAGCCATCCAGTCATAGTTGAGATTGGAGATGTAGATGAATAAACCCTTGTTAGTCATTTCCACCTTCAAGGAGGGAGTCCGTCATGGCATCCTGGGAAACTGTATGACAAAAAAGAAAAAGTCAATTCATGTATAGAAACTGAATTATTATTTACCTGTTTCACAGCTGTTTACGAATAGTCAGCCTCACACAGTTGAAGATGGACAGAAAGCCAGCCATCCAGTCATAGTTGAGATTGGAGATGTAGATGGATAAACCCTTGTTAGTCATTTCCACCTTCAGAAAGGGAGTCCGTCATGGCATCCTGGGAAACTGTATGATAAAAAAAAGAAAGTCAATACATGTATAGAAAACGAATGATCACTTACCTGTATCACAGCTGTTTACGAACAGTCAGCCTCACACAGTTGAAGATGGACAGAATACCAGCCAGCCAGTCATATTTGAGATTGGAGATGCAGATAGATAAACCCGTGTCAGTAGTTTCCACCTTCAAGGAGGGAGTCCGTAATGGCATCCTGGGAAACTGTATGACAAAAAAGAAAAAGTCAATACATTTATAGAAACTGAATGATCACTTACCTGTATCACAGCTGTTTACAAACAGTCAGCCTGGCACCGTTGATGGACAAATAGCCAGCCAGCCAGTCATAGTTGAGATTGGAGATGCAGATGGATAAACCCTTGTTGATCATTTTCACCTTCAGAGAGGGAGTCCGTCATGGCATCCTGGGAAACTGTATGACAAAAAAGAAAGTCAATACATGTATAGAAACTGAATGATCACTTACCTGTATCACAGCTGTTTACGAACAGTCAGCCTCACACAGTTGAAGATGGACAGAAAGCCAGCCACACAGCCACAGTTGTGAAGTGAGAAGCAGATGGAATGACCCCTGTTAGTAGTTTCCACCTTCAGAGAGGGAGTCCGTCATGGCATCCTGGGAAACTGTATGACAAAAAAGAAAGTCAATACATGTATAGAAACTGAAATGATCACTTACCTGTATCACAGCTGTTTATGAACAGTCAGCCTTGCACAGTTGAAGATGGACAGAATACCAGCCAGCCAGTCATAGTTGAGATTGGAGATGCAGATGGATAAACCCTTGTTAGTCATTTCCACCTTCATAGAGGGAGTCCGTCATGGCATCCTGGGAAACTGTGTGATAAAAAAGAAAGTCAATACATGTATAGAAACTGAATGATCACTTACCTGTATCACAACTGTTTACGAACAGTCAGCCTGGCACAGTTGAAGATGGACAGAAAGCCAGCCACAGTTGTGAAGTGAGAAGCAGATGGAATGACCCTTGTTAGTCGTTTCTACCTTCAGAGAGGGAGTCCCTCATGGGATCCTGGGAAACTGTATGATAAAAAAAAAAAGTCAATACATGTATAGAAACTGAATGATCACTTACCTGTATCACAGCTGTTTACGAACAGTCAGCCTGGCACCGTTGATGGAAAGATAGCCAGCCATCCAGTCATAGTTGAGATTGGAGATGTAGATGGATAAACCCTTGTTAGTCATTTCCACCTTCAAGGAGGGAGTCCGTCATGGCATCCTGGGAAACTGTATGACAAAAAAGAAAAAGTCAATTCATGTATAGAAACTGAATTATTATTTACCTGTATCACAGCTGTTTACGAATAGTCAGCCTCACACAGTTGAAGATGGACAGAAAGCCAGCCATCCAGTCATAGTTGAGATTGGAGATGTAGATGGATAAACCCTTGTTAGTCATTTCCACCTTCAAGGAGGGAGTCCGTCATGGCATCCTGGGAAACTGTATGATAAAAAAAAGAAAGCCAATACATGTATAGAAAACGAATGATCACTTACCTGTATCACAGCTGTTTACGAACAGTCAGCCTCACACAGTTGAAGATGGACAGAATACCAGCCAGCCAGTCATATTTGAGATTGGAGATGCAGATAGATAAACCCTTGTCAGTAGTTTCCACCTTCAAGGAGGGAGTCCGTAATGGCATCCTGGGAAACTGTATGACAAAAAAGAAAAAGTCAATACATTTATAGAAACTGAATGATCACTTACCTGTATCACAGCTGTTTACAAACAGTCAGCCTGGCACCGTTGATGGACAAATAGCCAGCCAGCCAGTCATAGTTGAGATTGGAGATGCAGATGGATAAACCCTTGTTGATCATTTTCACCTTCAGAGAGGGAGTCCGTCATGGCATCCTGGGAAACTGTATGACAAAAAAGAAAGTCAATACATGTATAGAAACTGAATGATCACTTACCTGTATCACAGCTGTTTACGAACAGTCAGCCTCACACAGTTGAAGATGGACAGAAAGCCAGCCACACAGCCACAGTTGTGAAGTGAGAAGCAGATGGAATGACCCCTGTTAGTAGTTTCCACCTTCAGAGAGGGAGTCCGTCATGGCATCCTGGGAAACTGTATGACAAAAAAGAAAGTCAATACATGTGTAGAAACTGAAATGATCACTTACCTGTATCACAGCTGTTTATGAACAGTCAGCCTTGCACAGTTGAAGATGGACAGAATACCAGCCAGCCAGTCATAGTTGAGATTGGAGATGCAGATGGATAAACCCTTGTTAGTCATTTCCACCTTCATAGAGGGAGTCCGTCATGGCATCCTGGGAAACTGTGTGATAAAAAAGAAAGTCAATACATGTATAGAAACTGAATGATCACTTACCTGTATCACAACTGTTTACGAACAGTCAGCCTGGCACAGTTGAAGATGGACAGAAAGCCAGCCACAGTTGTGAAGTGAGAAGCAGATGGAATGACCCTTGTTAGTCGTTTCTACCTTCAGAGAGGGAGTCCCTCATGGGATCCTGGGAAACTGTATGATAAAAAAAGAAAGTCAATACATGTATAGAAACTGAATGATCACTTACCTGTATCACAGCTGTTTACGAACAGTCAGCCTGGCACCGTTGATGGAAAGATAGCCAGCCATCCAGTCATAGTTGAGATTGGAGATGTAGATGGATAAACCCTTGTTAGTCATTTCCACCTTCAAGGAGGGAGTCCGTCATGGCATCCTGGGAAACTGTATGACAAAAAAGAAAAAGTCAATTCATGTATAGAAACTGAATTATTATTTACCTGTATCACAGCTGTTTACGAATAGTCAGCCTCACACAGTTGAAGATGGACAGAAAGCCAGCCATCCAGTCATAGTTGAGATTGGAGATGTAGATGGATAAACCCTTGTTAGTCATTTCCACCTTCAAGGAGGGAGTCCGTCATGGCATCCTGGGAAACTGTATGATAAAAAAAAGAAAGCCAATACATGTATAGAAAACGAATGATCACTTACCTGTATCACAGCTGTTTACGAACAGTCAGCCTCACACAGTTGAAGATGGACAGAATACCAGCCAGCCAGTCATATTTGAGATTGGAGATGCAGATAGATAAACCCTTGTCAGTAGTTTCCACCTTCAAGGAGGGAGTCCGTAATGGCATCCTGGGAAACTGTATGACAAAAAAGAAAAAGTCAATACATTTATAGAAACTGAATGATCACTTACCTGTATCACAGCTGTTTACAAACAGTCAGCCTGGCACCGTTGATGGACAAATAGCCAGCCAGCCAGTCATAGTTGAGATTGGAGATGTAGATGGATAAACCCTTGTTTGTCATTTCCACCTTCAAGGAGGGAGTCCGTCATGGCATCCTGGGAAACTGTATGACAAAAAAGAAAAAGTCAATTCATGTATAGAAACTGAATTATTATTTACCTGTATCACAGCTGTTTACGAACAGTCAGCCTCACTCAGTTGAAGATGGACAGAAAGCCAGCCACACAGCCACAGTTGAGAAGTGAGAAGCAGATGGAATGACGCCTGTTAGTAGTTTCGACCTTCAGAGAGGGAGTCCGCCATGGCATCCTGGAAAACTGTAGGACAAAAAAGAAAGTCAATACATGTATAGAAACTGAATGATCACTTACCTGTATCACAGCTGTTTACGAACAGTCAGCCTGGCACAGTTGAAGATGGACAGAAATCCAGCCACACAGCCACAGTTGTGAAGTGAGAAGCAGATGGAATGACCCCTGTTAGTAGTTTCCACCTTCAGAGAGGGAGTCCGTCATGGGATCCTGGGAAACTGTATGATAAAAAAAAGAAAGCCAATACATGTATAGAAAACGAATGATCACTTAACTGTATCACAGCTGTTTACGAACAGTCAGCCTCACACAGTTGAAGTTGGACAGAATACCAGCCAGCCAGTCCTAGTTAAGATTGGAGATGCAGATGGATTAACCCTTGTTAGTCGTTTCCACCTTCAAGGAGGGAGTCCGTCATGGCATCCTGGGAAACTGTATGACAAAAAAGAAAAAGTCAATACATGTATAGAAACTGAATGATCACTTACCTGTATCACAGCTGTTTACGAACAGTCAGCCTGGCACAGTGGATGATGGACAGAAAGCCAGCCACACAGCCACAGTTCTGAAGTGAGAAGCAAATGGAATGACCCCTGTTAGTATTTTCCACCTTCAGAAAGGGAGTCGGTCATGGCATTCTGGGAAACTGTATGACAAAAAAAAGAAAGTCAATACATGTATAGAAACTGAATGATCACTTACCTGTATCACAGCTGTTTACGAATAGTCAGCCTGGCACAGTTGAAGATGGACAGAAAGCCAGCCATCCAGTCATAGTTGAGATTGGAGATGTAGATGGATAAACCCTTGTTGATCATTTTCACCTTCAGAGAGGGAGTCCGTCATGGCATCCTGGGAAACTGTATGACAAAAAAGAAAGTCAATACATGTATAGAAACTGAATGATCACTTACCTGTATCACAGCTGTTTACGAACAGTCAGCCTCACACAGTTGAAGATGGACAGAAAGCCAGCCACACAGCCACAGTTGTGAAGTGAGAAGCAGATGGAATGACCCCTGTTAGTAGTTTCCACCTTCAGAGAGGGAGTCCGCCATGGCATCCTGGAAAACTGTAGGACAAAAAAGAAAGTCAATACATGTATAGAAACTAAATGATCACTTACCTGTATCACAGCTGTTTACGAACAGTCAGCCTCACACTGTTGAAGTTGGACAGAATACCAGCCAGCCAGTCATAGTTGAGATTGGAGATGCAGATGGATAAACCCTTGTTAGTAGTTTCCACCTTCAAGGAGGGAGTCCGTCATGGCATCCTGGGAAACTGTATGACAAAAAAGAAAAAGTCAATACATGTATAGAAACTGAATGATCACTTACCTGTGTCACAGCTGTTTACGAACAGTCAGCCTGGCACAGTTAAAGTTGGACAGAAAGCCAGCCACACAGCCACAGTTGTGAAGAGAGAAGCAAATGGAATGACCCCTGTTAGTATTTTCCACCTTCAGAAAGGGAGTCGTCATGGCATTCTGGGAAACTGTATGACAAAAAAAAGAAAGTCAATACATGTATAGAAACTGAATGATCATTTACCTGTATCACAGCTGTTTACGAACAGTCAGCCTCACACAGTTGAAGATGGACAGAATACCAGCCAGCCAGTCATAGTTGAGTTTGGAGATGCAGATGGATAAACCCTTGTTAGTCGTTTCCACCTTCAAGGAGGGAGTCCGTCATGGCATCCTGGGAAACTGTATGACAAAAAAAAGAAAGTCAATACATGTATAGAAACTGAATGATCACTTACCTATATCACAGCTGTTTACGAACAGTCAGCCTGGCACAGTTGAAGATGGACAGAAAGCCAGCCACAGTTGTGAAGTGAGAAGCAGATAGAATGACCCCTGTTAGTAGTTTCCACCTTCAGAGAGGGAGTCCGTCATGGCATCCTGGGAAACTGTATGACAAAAAAAAGAAAGTTAATACATGTATAGAAACTGAATGATCACTTACCTGTATCACAGCTGTTTACGAACAGTCAGCCTGGCACAGTTGAAAATGGACAAAATACCAGCCAACCAGTCATAGTTGAGATTGGAGATGCAGATGGATAAACCCTTGTAAGTAGTTTCCACCTTCAAGGAGGGAGTCCGTCATGGCATCCTGGAAAACTATGACAAAAAGAAAAAAAGTCAATACATGTATAGAAACTGAATGATCACTTACCTGTATCACAGCTGTTTACGAACAGTCAGCCTCACACAGTTGAAGTTGGAAAGAATACCAGCCAGCCAGTCATAGTTGAGTTTGGAGATGTAGATGGATAAACCCTTGTTAGTCATTTCCACCTTCAGAAAGGGAGTCCGTCATGGGATCCTGGGAAACTATAATAAAAAAGAAAAAAAGTCAATACATTTATAGAAACTGAATGATCACTTACCTGTATCACAGCTGTTTACAAACAGTCAGCCTGGCACCGTTGATGGACAGATAGCCAGCCAGCCAGTCATAGTTGAAATTGGAGATGCAGATGGATAAACCCTTGTTAGTAGTTTCCACCTTCAAGGAGGGAGTCCGTCATGGCATCCTGGGAAACTGTATGACAAAAAAGAAAAAGTCAATACATGTATAGAAACTGAATGATCACTTACCTGTATCACAGCTGTTTACAAACAGTCAGCCTTGCACAGTTGAAGATGGAAAGATAGCCAGCCAGCCAGCCAGTCATATTTAGGATTGAAGATGTAGATGGATAAACCCTTGTTAGTCATTTCCACCTTCAAGGAGAGAGTCCGTCATGGCATCCTGGGAAACTGTATGACAAAAAAGAAAAAGTCAATACATGTATAGAAATTGAATGCATCGTGGAAAACTGTATGACAAAAAAGAAAGTCAATACATGTATAGAAACTGAATGATCACTTACCTGTATCACAGCTGTTTACGAACAGTCAGCCTTGTACAGTTGAAGATGGAAAGATAGCCAGCCAGCCAGCCAGTCATATTTAGGATTGAAGATGCAGATGGATAAACCCTTGTTAGTCGTTTTCACCTTCAAGGAAGGAGTCCGTCATGGCATCCTGGGAAACTGTATGACAAAAAAGAAAAAGTCAATACATGTATAGAAACTGAATGATCACTTACATGTATCACAGCTGTTTACGAACAGTCAGCCTTGCACAGCTGAAGATGGACAGAATACCAGTCAGCCAGTCATAGTTGAGATTGGAGATGCAGATGGATAAACCCTTGTTAGTAGTTTCCACCTTCAAGGAGGGAGTCGGTCATGGCATCCTGGGAAACTGTATGACAAAAAAGAAAAAGTCAATACATGTATAGAAATTGAATGATCACTTACCTGTATCACAGCTGTTTACGAACAGTCAGCCTCACACAGTTGAAGATGGACAGAAAGCCAGCCAGCCAGTCATATTTGAGATTGGAGATGCAGATGGATAAACCCTTGTTAGTCGTTTCCACCTTCAGAAAGGGAGTCCGCCATGGCATCCTGGAAAACTGTAGGACAAAAAAGAAAGTCAATACATGTATAGAAACTGAATGATCACTTACCTGTATCACAACTGTTTACGAACAGTCAGCCTCACACTGTTGAAGTTGGACAGAATACCAGCCAGCCAGTCATAGTTGAGTTTGGAGATGCAGATGGATAAACCCTTGTTAGTAGTTTCCACCTTCAAGGAGGGAGTCCGTAATGGCATCCTGGGAAACTGTATGACAAAAAAAAGAAAGTCAATACATGTATTGAAACTGAATGATCACTTACCTTTATCACAGCTGTTTACAAACAGTCAGCCTGGCACAGTTGAAGATGGACAGATAGCCAGCCAGCCAGTCATAGTTGAGATTGGAGATGCAGATGGATAAACCCTTGTAAGTAGTTTCCACCTTCAAGGAGGGAGTCCGTCATGGCATCCTGGAAAACTATAACAAAAAGAAAAAAAGTCAATACATTTATAGAAACTGAATGATCACTTACCTGTATCACAGCTGTATACGAACAGTCAGCCTCACACAGTTGAAGTTGGAAAGAATAGCAGCCAGCCAGTCATAGTTGAGTTTGGAGATGTAGATGGATAAACCCTTGTTAGTCATTTCCACCTTCAGAAAGGGAGTCCGTCATGGGATCCTGGGAAACTATAATAAAAAAGAAAAAAAGTCAATACATTTATAGAAACTGAATGATCACTTACCTGTATCACAGCTGTTTACAAACAGTCAGCCTGGCACCGTTGATGGACAGATAGCCAGCCAGCCAGTCATAGTTGAAATTGGAGATGCAGATGGATAAACCCTTGTTAGTAGTTTCCACCTTCAAGGAGGGAGTCCGTCATGGCATCCTGGGAAACTGTATGACAAAAAAGAAAAAGTCAATACATGTATAGAAACTGAATGATCACTTACCTGTATCACAGCTGTTTACAAACAGTCAGCCTTGCACAGTTGAAGATGGAAAGATAGCCAGCCAGCCAGCCAGTCATATTTAGGATTGAAGATGTAGATGGATAAACCCTTGTTAGTCATTTCCACCTTCAAGGAGAGAGTCCGTCATGGCATCCTGGGAAACTGTATGACAAAAAAGAAAAAGTCAATACATGTATAGAAATTGAATGCATCGTGGAAAACTGTATGACAAAAAAGAAAGTCAATACATGTATAGAAACTGAATGATCACTTACCTGTATCACAGCTGTTTACGAACAGTCAGCCTTGTACAGTTGAAGATGGAAAGATAGCCAGCCAGCCAGCCAGTCATATTTAGGATTGAAGATGCAGATGGATAAACCCTTGTTAGTCGTTTTCACCTTCAAGGAAGGAGTCCGTCATGGCATCCTGGGAAACTGTATGACAAAAAAGAAAAAGTCAATACATGTATAGAAACTGAATGATCACTTACATGTATCACAGCTGTTTACGAACAGTCAGCCTTGCACAGCTGAAGATGGACAGAATACCAGTCAGCCAGTCATAGTTGAGATTGGAGATGCAGATGGATAAACCCTTGTTAGTAGTTTCCACCTTCAAGGAGGGAGTCGGTCATGGCATCCTGGGAAACTGTATGACAAAAAAGAAAAAGTCAATACATGTATAGAAATTGAATGATCACTTACCTGTATCACAGCTGTTTACGAACAGTCAGCCTCACACAGTTGAAGATGGACAGAAAGCCAGCCAGCCAGTCATATTTGAGATTGGAGATGCAGATGGATAAACCCTTGTTAGTCGTTTCCACCTTCAGAAAGGGAGTCCGCCATGGCATCCTGGAAAACTGTAGGACAAAAAAGAAAGTCAATACATGTATAGAAACTGAATGATCACTTACCTGTATCACAACTGTTTACGAACAGTCAGCCTCACACTGTTGAAGTTGGACAGAATACCAGCCAGCCAGTCATAGTTGAGTTTGGAGATGCAGATGGATAAACCCTTGTTAGTAGTTTCCACCTTCAAGGAGGGAGTCCGTAATGGCATCCTGGGAAACTGTATGACAAAAAAAAGAAAGTCAATACATGTATTGAAACTGAATGATCACTTACCTTTATCACAGCTGTTTACAAACAGTCAGCCTGGCACAGTTGAAGATGGACAGATAGCCAGCCAGCCAGTCATAGTTGAGATTGGAGATGCAGATGGATAAACCCTTGTAAGTAGTTTCCACCTTCAAGGAGGGAGTCCGTCATGGCATCCTGGAAAACTATAACAAAAAGAAAAAAAGTCAATACATTTATAGAAACTGAATGATCACTTACCTGTATCACAGCTGTATACGAACAGTCAGCCTCACACAGTTGAAGTTGGAAAGAATAGCAGCCAGCCAGTCATAGTTGAGTTTGGAGATGTAGATGGATAAACCCTTGTTAGTCATTTCCACCTTCAGAAAGGGAGTCCGTCATGGGATCCTGGGAAACTATAATAAAAAAGAAAAAAAGTCAATACATTTATAGAAACTGAATGATCACTTACCTGTATCACAGCTGTTTACAAACAGTCAGCCTCACACAGTTGAAGATGGACAGATAGCCAGCCAGCCAGTCATAGTTGAGATTGGAGATGCAGATGGATAAACCCTTGTTAGTAGTTTCCACCTTCAAGGAGGGAGTCCGTCATGGCATCCTGGGAAACTGTATGACAAAAAAGAAAAAGTCAATACATGTATAGAAACTGAATGATCACTTACCTGTATCACAGCTGTTTATGAACAGTCAGCCTGGCACAGTTGAAGATGGAAAAAATACCAGCCAGCCAGTCATAGTTGAGATTGGAGATGCAGATGGATAAACCCTTGTTAGTCGTTTCCACCTTCAGAGAGGGAATCCGTCATGGCATCCTGGGAAACTGTGTGACAAAAAAGAAAAAGTCAATTCATGTATAGAAACTGAATGATCATTTACCTGTATCACAGCTGTTTACGAACAGTCAGCCTCACACAGTTGAAGATGGACATAAAGCCAGCCAGCCAGTCATATTTGAGATTGGAGATGCAGATGGATAAACCCTTGTTAGTCGTTTCCACCTTCAGAGAGGGAGTCCGCCATTGCATCGTGGAAAACTGTATGACAAAAAAGAAAGTCAATACATATATAGAAACTGAATGATCACTTACCTGTATCACAGCTGTTTACGAACAGTCAGCCTTGTACAGTTGAAGATGGAAAGATAGCCAGCCAGCCAGCCAGTCATATTTAGGATTGAAGATGCAGATGGATAAACCCTTGTTAGTCGTTTTCACCTTCAAGGAAGGAGTCCGTCATGGCATCCTGGGAAACTGTATGACAAAAAAGAAAAAGTCAATACATGTATAGAAACTGAATGATCACTTACCTGTGTCACAGCTGTTTACGAACAGTCAGCCTGGCACAGTTAAAGTTGGACAGAAAGCCAGCCACACAGCCACAGTTGTGAAGAGAGAAGCAAATGGAATGACCCCTGTTAGTATTTTCCACCTTCAGAAAGGGAGTCGGTCATGGCATTCTGGGAAACTGTATGACAAAAAAAAGAAAGTCAATACATGTATAGAAACTGAATGATCACTTACCTGTATCACAGCTGTTTATGAACAGTCAGCCTGGCACAGTTGAAGATGGAAAAAATACCAGCCAGCCAGTCATAGTTGAGATTGGAGATGCAGATGGATAAACCCTTGTTAGTCGTTTCCACCTTCAGAGAGGGAGTCCGTCATGGCATCCTGGGAAACTGTGTGACAAAAAAGAAAAAGTCAATTCATGTATAGAAACTGAATGATCATTTACCTGTATCACAGCTGTTTACGAACAGTCAGCCTCACACAGTTGAAGATGGACAGAAAGCCAGCCAGCCAGTCATATTTGAGATTGGAGATGCAGATGGATAAACCCTTGTTAGTCGTTTCCACCTTCAGAGAGGGAGTCCGCCATTGCATCGTGGAAAACTGTATGACAAAAAAGAAAGTCAATACATATATAGAAACTGAATGATCACTTACCTGTATCACAGCTGTTTACGAACAGTCAGCCTTGTACAGTTGAAGATGGAAAGATAGCCAGCCAGCCAGCCAGTCATATTTAGGATTGAAGATGCAGATGGATAAACCCTTGTTAGTCGTTTTCACCTTCAAGGAAGGAGTCCGTCATGGCATCCTGGGAAACTGTATGACAAAAAAGAAAAAGTCAATACATGTATAGAAATTGAATGATCACTTACCTGTATCACAGCTGTTTACGAACAGTCAGCCTCACACAGTTGAAGATGGACAGAAAGCCAGCCAGCCAGTCATATTTGAGATTGGAGATGCAGATGGATAAACCCTTGTTAGTCGTTTCCACCTTCAGAAAGGGAGTCCGCCATGGCATCCTGGAAAACTGTAGGACAAAAAAGAAAGTCAATACATGTATAGAAACTGAATGATCACTTACCTGTATCAGAACTGTTTACGAACAGTCAGCCTCACACTGTTGAAGTTGGACAGAATACCAGCCAGCCAGTCATAGTTGAGTTTGGAGATGCAGATGGATAAACCCTTGTTAGTAGTTTCCACCTTCAAGGAGGGAGTCCGTAATGGCATCCTGGGAAACTGTATGACAAAAAAAAGAAAGTCAATACATGTATAGAAACTGAATGATCACTTACCTTTATCACAGCTGTTTACGAACAGTCAGCCTGGCACCGTTGAAGGACAGATAGCCAGCCAGACAGTCAAAGTTGAGATTGGAGATACAGATGGATAAACCCTTGATACTAGATTCCACCTTCAAGGAGGGAGTCCGTCATGGCATCCTGGGAAACTGTATGACAAAAAAGAAAGTCAATACATGTATTGAAACTGAATAATCATTTACCTGTATCACAGCTGTTTACGAACAGTCAGCCTAACACAGTTGAAGATGGACAGATAGCCAGCCAGCCAGTCATAGTTGAGATTGGAGATGCAGATGGATAAACCCTTGTAAGTAGTTTCCACCTTCAAGGAGGGAGTCCGTCATGGCATCCTGGAAAACTATGACAAAAAGAAAAAAAGTCAATACATTTATAGAAACTGAATGATCACTTACCTGTATCACAGCTGTATACGAACAGTCAGCCTCACACAGTTGAAGTTGGAAAGAATACCAGCCAGCCAGTCATAGTTGAGTTTGGAGATGTAGATGGATAAACCCTTGTTAGTCATTTCCACCTTCAGAAAGGGAGTCCGCCATTGCATCGTGGAAAACTGTATGACAAAAAAGAAAGTCAATACATATATAGAAACTGAATGATCACTTACCTGTATCACAGCTGTTTACGAACAGTCAGCCTTGTACAGTTGAAGATGGAAAGATAGCCAGCCAGCCAGCCAGTCATATTTAGGATTGAAGATGCAGATGGATAAACCCTTGTTAGTCGTTTTCACCTTCAAGGAAGGAGTCCGTCATGGCATCCTGGGAAACTGTATGACAAAAAAGAAAAAGTCAATACATGTATAGAAATTGAATGATCACTTACCTGTATCACAGCTGTTTACGAACAGTCAGCCTCACACAGTTGAAGATGGACAGAAAGCCAGCCAGCCAGTCATATTTGAGATTGGAGATGCAGATGGATAAACCCTTGTTAGTCGTTTCCACCTTCAGAAAGGGAGTCCGCCATGGCATCCTGGAAAACTGTAGGATAAAAAAGAAAGTCAATACATGTATAGAAACTGAATGATCACTTACCTGTATCACAACTGTTTACGAACAGTCAGCCTCACACTGTTGAAGTTGGACAGAATACCAGCCAGCCAGTCATAGTTGAGTTTGGAGATGCAGATGGATAAACCCTTGTTAGTAGTTTCCACCTTCAAGGAGGGAGTCCGTAATGGCATCCTGGGAAACTGTATGACAAAAAAAAGAAAGTCAATACATGTATAGAAACTGAATGATCACTTACCTTTATCACAGCTGTTTACGAACAGTCAGCCTGGCACCGTTGAAGGACAGATAGCCAGCCAGACAGTCAAAGTTGAGATTGGAGATACAGATGGATAAACCCTTGATACTAGATTCCACCTTCAAGGAGGGAGTCCGTCATGGCATCCTGGGAAACTGTATGACAAAAAAGAAAGTCAATACATGTATTGAAACTGAATAATCATTTACCTGTATCACAGCTGTTTACGAACAGTCAGCCTAACACAGTTGAAGATGGACAGATAGCCAGCCAGCCAGTCATAGTTGAGATTGGAGATGCAGATGGATAAACCCTTGTAAGTAGTTTCCACCTTCAAGGAGGGAGTCCGTCATGGCATCCTGGAAAACTATGACAAAAAGAAAAAAAGTCAATACATTTATAGAAACTGAATGATCACTTACCTGTATCACAGCTGTATACGAACAGTCAGCCTCACACAGTTGAAGTTGGAAAGAATACCAGCCAGCCAGTCATAGTTGAGTTTGGAGATGTAGATGGATAAACCCTTGTTAGTCATTTCCACCTTCAGAAAGGGAGTCCGTAATGGGATCCTGGGAAACTATAATAAAAAAGAAAAAAAGTCAATACATTTATAGAAACTGAATGATCACTTACCTGTATCACAGCTGTTTACAAACAGTCAGCCTGGCACCGTTGATGGACAGATAGCCAGCCAGCCAGTCATAGTTGAGATTGGAGATGCAGATGGATAAACCCTTGTTAGTAGTTTCCACCTTCAAGGAGGGAGTCCGTCATGGCATCCTGGGAAACTGTATGACAAAAAAGAAAAAGTCAATACATGTATAGAAACTGAAATGATCACTTACCTGTATCACAGCTGTTTATGAATACTCAGCCTTGCACAGTTGAAGATGGACAGAATACCAGCCAGCCAGTCATAGTTGAGATTGGAGATGCAGATGGATAAACCCTTGTTAGTCATTTCCACCTTCAGAGAGGGAGTCCGTCATGGCATCCTGGGAAACTGTGTGATAAAAAAGAAAGTCAATACATGTATAGAAACTGAATGACCACTTACCTGTATCACAGCTGTTTACGAACAGTCAGCCTGGCACAGTTGAAGATGGACAGAAAGCCAGCCACAGTTGTGAAGTGAGAAGCAGATGGAATGACCCTTGTTAGTCGTTTCTACCTTCAGAGAGGGAGTCCCTCATGGGATCCTGGGAAACTGTATGATAAAAAAAAGAAAGCCAATACATGTAAAGAAAAAGAATAATCACTTTACTGTATCACAGCTGTTTACGAACAGTCAGCCTCACACAGTTGAAGTTGGACAGAATACCAGCCAGCCAGTCCTAGTTGAGATTGGAGATGCAGATGGATTAACCCTTGTTAGTCGTTTCCACCTTCAAGGAGGGAGTCCGTCATGGCATCCTGGGAAACTGTATGACAAAAAAGAAAAAGTCAATACATGTATAGAAACTGAATGATCACTTACCTGTATCACAGCTGTTTACGAACAGTCAGCCTGGCACAGTGGATGATGGACAGAAAGCCAGCCACACAGCCACAGTTCTGAAGTGAGAAGCAAATGGAATGACCCCTGTTAGTATTTTCCACCTTCAGAAAGGGAGTCGGTCATGGCATTCTGGGAAACTGTATGACAAAAAAAAGAAAGTCAATACATGTATAGAAACTGAATGATCACTTACCTGTATCACAGCTGTTTACGAACAGTCAGCCTGGCACCGTTGATGGACAGATAGCCAGCCAGCCAGTCAAAGTTGAGATTGGAGATGCAGATGGATAAACCCTTGATAGTAGTTTCCACCTTCAAGGAGGGAGTCCGTCATGGCATCCTGGGAAACTGTATGACAAAAAAGAAAGTCAATACATGTATTGAAACTGAACGATCACTTACCTGTATCACAGCTGTTTACGAACAGTCAGCCTGGCACCGTTGATGATGGACAGAAAGCCAGCCACACAGCCACAGTTGTGAAGTGAGAAGCAGATGGAATGACCCCTGTTAGTAGTTTCCACCTTCAAGGAGGGAGTCGGTCATGGCATCCTGGAAAACTGTATGACAAAAAAGAAAAAGTCAATACATGTATAGAAACTGAATGATCACTTACCTGTATCACAACTGTTTACGAACAGTCAGCCTGGCACAGTTGAAGATGGACAGAAAGCCAGCCACAGTTGTGAAGTGAGAAGCAGATGGAATGACCCTTGTTAGTCGTTTCTACCTTCAGAGAGGGAGTCCGTCATGGGATCCTGGGAAACTGTATGACAAAAAAGAAAAAGTCAATTCATGTATAGAAACTGAATTATTATTTACCTGTATCACAGCTGTTTACGAATAGTCAGCCTCACACAGTTGAAGATGGACAGAAAGCCAGCCAGCCAGTCATAGTTGAGATTGGAGATGCAGATGGATAAACCCTTGTTGATCATTTTCACCTTCAGAGAGGGAGTCCGTCATGGCATCCTGGGAAACTGTATGACAAAAAAGAAAGTCAATACATGTATAGAAACTGAAATGATCACTTACCTGTATCACAGCTGTTTATGAACAGTCAGCCTTGCACAGTTGAAGATGGACAGAATACCAGCCAGCCAGTCATAGTTGAGATTGGAGATGCAGATGGATAAACCCTTGTTAGTCATTTCCACCTTCAGAGAGGGAGTCCGTCATGGCATCCTGGGAAACTGTGTGATAAAAAAGAAAGTCAATACATGTATAGAAACTGAATGACCACTTACCTGTATCACAGCTGTTTACGAACAGTCAGCCTGGCACAGTTGAAGATGGACAGAAAGCCAGCCACACAGCCACAGTTGTGAAGTGAGAAGCAGATGGAATGACGCCTGTTAGTAGTTTCGACCGTCAGAGAGGGAGTCCGCCATGGCATCCTGGAAAACTGTAGGACAAAAAAGAAAGTCAATACATGTATAGAAACTGAATGATCACTTACCTGTATCACAACTGTTTACGAACAGTCAGCCTGGCACAGTTGAAGATGGACAGAAAGCCATCCACAGTTGTGAAGTGAGAAGCAGATGGAATGACCCTTGTTAGTCGTTTCTACCTTCAGAGAGGGAGTCCCTCATGGGATCCTGGGAAACTGTATGATAAAAAAAAGAAAGCCAATACATGTATAGAAAACGAATGATCACTTACCTGTATCACAGCTGTTTACGAACAGTCAGCCTGGCACCGTTGATGACGGACAGAAAGCCAGCCACACAGCCACAGTTCTGAAGTTAGAAGCAAATGGAATGACCCCTGTTATGATTTTCCACCTTCAGAAAGGGAGTCGGTCATGGCATTCTGGGAAACTGTATGACAAAAAAGAAAAAGTCAATACATGTATAGAAACTGAATGATCACTTACCTGTATCACAACTGTTTACGAACAGTCAGCCTGGCACAGTTGAAGATGGACAGAAAGCCAGCCACAGTTGTGAAGTGAGAAGCAGATGGAATGACCCTTGTTAGTCGTTTCTACCTTCAGAGAGGGAGTCCGTCATGGCATCCTGGGAAACTGTATGACAAAAAAAAAGAAAGTCAATACATGTATAGAAACTGAATGATCACTTACCTGTATCACAGCTGTTTATGAACGGTCAGCCTGGCACAGTTGAAGATGGAAAAAATACCAGCCAGCCAGTCATAGTTGAGATTGGAGATGCAGATGGATAAACCCTTGTTAGTCGTTTCCACCTTCAGAGAGGGAGTCCGTCATGGGATCCTGGGAAACTGTATGATAAAAAAAGAAAGTCAATACATGTATAGAAACTGAATGATCACTTACCTGTATCACAGCTGTTTACGAACAATCAGCCTGGAACCATTGATGGAAAGATAGCCAGCCATCCAGTCATAGTTGAGATTGGAGATGCAGATGGATAAACCCTTGTTGATCATTTTCACCTTCAGAGAGGGAGTCCGTCATGGCATCCTGGGAAACTGTATGACAAAAAAGAAAGTCAATACATGTATAGAAACTGAATGATCACTTACCTGTATCACAGCTGTTTACGAACAGTCAGCCTCACACAGTTGAAGATGGACAGAAAGCCAGCCACACAGCCACAGTTGTGAAGTGAGAAGCAGATGGAATGACCCCTGTTAGTAGTTTCCACCTTCAGAGAGGGAGTCCGTCAAGGCATCCTGGGAAACTGAATGACAAAAAAGAAAGTCAATACATGTATAGAAACTGAATGATCACTTACCTGTATCACAGCTGTTTATGAACAGTCAGCCTTTCACAGTTGAAGATGGACAGAATACCAGCCAGCCAGTCATAGTTGAGATTGGAGATGCAGATGGATAAACCCTTGTTAGTCGTTTCCACCTTCAGAGAGGGAGTCCGTCATGGCATCCTGGGAAACTGTATGATAAAAAAGAAAGTCAATACATGTATAGAAACTGAATGACCACTTACCTGTATCACAGCTGTTTACGAACAGTCAGCCTGGCACAGTTGAAGTTGGACAGAATACCAGCCAGCCAGTCATAGTTGAGTTTGGAGATGCAGATGGATAAACCCTTGTTAGTAGTTTCCACCTTCAAGGAGGGAGTCCGAAATGGCATCCTGGGAAACTGTATGACAAAAAAGAAAAAGTCAATACATGTATAGAAACTGAATGATCACTTACCTGTATCACAGCTGTTTACAAACAGTCAGCCTGGCACCGTTGATGGACAGATAGCCAGCCAGCCAGTCATAGTTGAGATTGGAGATGCAGATGGATAAACCCTTGTTAGTAGTTTCCATCTTCAAGGAGGGAGTCCGTCATGGCATCCTGGGAAACTGTATGACAAAAAAGAAAGTCAATACATGTATAGAAACTGAATGATCACTTACCTGTATCACAGCTGTTTACGAACAGTCAGCCTGGCACCGTTGATGATGGACAGAAAGCCAGCCACACAGCCACAGTTCTGAAGTGAGAAGCAAATGGAATGACCCCTGTTAGTATTTTCCACCTTCAGAAAGGGAGTCGGTCATGGCATTCTGGGAAACTGTATGACAAAAAAAAGAAAGTCAATACATGTATAGAAACTGAATGATCACTTACCTGTATCACAGCTGTTTACGAACAGTCAGCCTCACACAGTTGAAGTTGGACAGAATACCAGCCAGCCAGTCATAGTTGAGATTGAAGATGCAGATGGATAAACCCTTGTTAGTAGTTTCCACCTTCAAGGAGGGAGTCCGTCATGGCATTCTGGGAAACTGTATGACAAAAAAGAAAAAGTCAATACATGTATAGAAACTGAATTATTATTTACCTGTATCACAGCTGTTTACGAACAGTCAGCCTCACACAGTTGAAGATGGACAGAAAGCCAGCCATCCAGTCATAGTTGAGATTGGAGATGTAGATGGATAAACCCTTGTTAGTCATTTCCACCTTCAGAAAGGGAGTCCGTCATGGGATCCTGGGAAACTGTATGATAAAAAAAAGAAAGCCAATACATGTATAGAAAACGAATGATCACTAACCTGTATCACAGCTGTTTATGAACAGTCAGCCTCACACAGTTGAAGTTGGACAGAATACGAACCAGCCAGTCATAGTTGAGATTGGAGATGCAGATGGATAAACCCTTGTAAGTAGTTTCCACCTTCAAGGAGGGAGTCCGTCATGGCATCCTGGGAAACTGTATGACAAAAAAGAAAAAGTCAATACACATATAGAAACTGAATGATCACTTACCTGTATCACAGCTGTTTACGAACAGTCAGCCTGGCACCGTTGGTGATGGACAGAAAGCCAACCACACAGCCACAGTTCTGAAGTGAGAAGCAAATGGAATGACCCCTGTTAGTATTTTCCACCTTCAGAGAGGGAGTCCGCCATGGCATCTTGGAAAACTGTATGACAAAAAAGAAAAAGTCAATACATGTATAGAAACTGAATGATCACTTACCTGTATCACAGCTGTTTACGAAAAGTCAGCCTGGCACAGTTGAAGATGGACAGAAAGCCAGCCACAGTTGTGAAGTGAGAAGCAGATGGAATGACCCTTGTTAGTCGTTTCTACCTTCAAAGATGGAGTCTGTCATGGGATCCTGGGAAACAGTATTATAAAAAAGAAAAAGTCAATACATGTATAGAAACTGAATGATCACTTACCTGTATCACAGCTGTTTACAAACAGTCAGCCTGGCACCGTTGATGGACAGATAGCCAGCCAGCCAGTCATAGTTGAGATTGGAGATGCAGATGGATAAACCCTTGTTAGTAGTTTCCACCTTCAAGGAGGGAGTCCGTCATGGCATCCTGGGAAACTGTATGACAAAAAAAAGAAACTCAATACATGTATAGAAAATGAATGATCACTTACCTGCATCACAGCTGTTTACAAACAGTCAGTCTGGCACAGTTAAAGTTGGACAGAAAGCCAGCCACACAGCTACAGTTGTGAAGTGAGAAGCAGATGGAATGACCCCTGTTAGTAGTTTCCACCTTCAAGGAGGGAGTCCGTCATAGCATCCTGGGAAACTGTATGACAAAAAAAAGAAACTCAATACATGTATAGAAACTGAATGATCACTTACGTGTATCACAGCTGTTTACGAACAGTCAGCCTGGCACAGTTAAAGTTGGACAGAAAGCCAGCCACAGTTGTGAAGTGAGATGCAGAGGGATAAACCCTTGTTAGTAGTTTCCACCTTCAAGGAGGGAGTCCGTCATGGCATCCTGGGAAACTGTATGATAAAAAAGAAAAAGTCAATACATGTATAGAAACTGAATGATCACTTACCTGCATCACAGTTGTTTACGAACAGTCAGTCTGGCACAGTTAAAGTTGGACAGAAAGCCAGCCACACAGCCACAGTTGTGAAGACAGAAGCAGATGGAATGACCCTTGTTAGTCGTTTCCACCTTCAGAGAGGAAGCCGGCCATGCGATCCTGGGAAACTGTATGACAAAAAAGAAAAAGTCAATACATGTATAGAAACTGAATGATCACTTACCTATATCACAGCTGTTTACGAACAGTCAGCCTTGCACAGTTGAAGATGGACAGAAAGCAAGCCAGCCAGTCATATTTAGGATTGAAGATGCAGATGGATAAACCCTTGTTAGTCGTTTCAACCTTCACAGAGAGAGTCCGTCATGGGATCCTGGGAATTTGTATGACAAAAAAGAAAGTCAATACATGTATAGAAACTGAATGATCACTTACCTGTATCACAGCTGTTTACGAACAGTCAGCCTGGCACCGTTGATGGACAGATAGCCAGCCATCCAGTCATAGTTGAGATTGGAGATGTAGATGGATAAACCCTTGTTAGTCATTTCCACCTTCAGAAAGGGAGTCGGCCATGGCATCCTGGAAAACTATATGACAAAAAAGAAAAAGTCAATACATGTATAGAAACTGAATGATCACTTACCTGTATCACAGCTGTTTACGAAAAGTCAGCCTAGCACAGTTGAAGATGGACAGAAAGCCAGCCATAGTTGTGAAGTGAGAAGCAGATGGAATGACCCTTGTTAGTTGTTTCTACCTTCAAAGAGGGAGTCTGTCATGGGATCCTGGGAAACTGTATGATAAAAAAGAAAAAGTCAATACATGTATAGAAACTGAATGATCACTTACCTGTATCACAGCTGTTTACAAACAGTCAGCCTGGCACCGTTGATGGACAGATAGCCAGCCAGCCAGTCATAGTTGAGATTGGAGATGCAGATGGATAAACCCTTGTTAGTAGTTTCCACCTTCAAGGAGGGAGTCCGTCATGGCATCCTGGGAAACTGTATGAGAAAAAAGAAAAAGTCAATACATGTATAGAAAATAAATGATCACTTACCTGCATCACAGCTGTTTACAAACAGTCAGTCTGGCACAGTTAAAGTTGGACAGAAAGCCAGCCACACAGCTACAGTTGTGAAGTGAGAAGCAGATGGAATGACCCCTGTTAGTAGTTTCCATCTTCAAGGAGGGAGTCGGCCATGGCATCCTGGAAAACTATATGACAAAAAAGAAAAAGTCAATACATGTATAGAAACTGAATGATCACTTACCTGTATCACAGCTGTTTACGAAAAGTCAGCCTAGCACAGTTGAAGATGGACAGAAAGCCAGCCATAGTTGTGAAGTGAGAAGCAGATGGAATGACCCTTGTTAGTTGTTTCTACCTTCAAAGAGGGAGTCTGTCATGGGATCCTGGGAAACTGTATGATAAAAAAGAAAAAGTCAATACATGTATAGAAACTGAATGATCACTTACCTGTATCACAGCTGTTTACAAACAGTCAGCCTGGCACCGTTGATGGACAGATAGCCAGCCAGCCAGTCATAGTTGAGATTGGAGATGCAGATGGATAAACCCTTGTTAGTAGTTTCCACCTTCAAGGAGGGAGTCCGTCATGGCATCCTGGGAAACTGTATGACAAAAAAGAAAAAGTCAATACATGTATAGAAAATAAATGATCACTTACCTGCATCACAGCTGTTTACAAACAGTCAGTCTGGCACAGTTAAAGTTGGACAGAAAGCCAGCCACACAGCTACAGTTGTGAAGTGAGAAGCAGATGGAATGACCCCTGTTAGTAGTTTCCATCTTCAAGGAGGGAGTCCGTCATGGGATCCTGGGAAACTGTATGATAAAAAAATAAAGTCAATACATGTATAGAAACTGAATGATCACTTACCTGTATCACAGCTGTTTACGAACAGTCAGCCTCACACAGTTGAAGTTGGACAGAATACCAGCCATTCAGTCATAGTTGAGATTGGAGATGTAGATGGATAAACCCTTGTTAGTCATTTCCACCTTCAGAAAGGGAGTCGGTCATGGCATTCTGGGAAACTATGACAAAAAAGAAAAAAAGTCAATACATGTATAGAAACTGAATGATCACTTACCTGTATCACAGCTGTTTACGAACAGTCAGCCTCACACAGTTGAAGTTGGACAGAATACCAGCCAGCCAGTCATAGTTGAGATTGAAGATGCAGATGGATAAACCCTTGTTAGTAGTTTCCACCTTCAAGGAGGGAGTCCGTCATGGCATTCTGGGAAACTGTATGGCAAAAAAGAAAAAGTCAATACATGTATAGAAACTGAATTATTATTTACCTGTATCACAGCTGTTTACGAACAGTCAGCCTCACACAGTTGAAGATGGACAGAAAGCCAGCCATCCAGTCATAGTTGAGATTGGAGATGTAGATGGATAAACCCTTGTTAGTCATTTCCACCTTCAGAAAGGGAGTCCGTCATGGGATCCTGGGAAACTGTATGATAAAAAAAAGAAAGCCAATACATGTATAGAAAACGAATGATCACTAACCTGTATCACAGCTGATTATGAACAGTCAGCCTCACACAGTTGAAGTTGGACAGAATACGAGCCAGCCAGTCATAGTTGAGATTGGAGATGCAGATGGATAAACCCTTGTAAGTAGTTTCCACCTTCAAGGAGGGAGTCCGTCATGGCATCCTGGGAAACTGTATGACAAAAAAGAAAAAGTCAATACACATATAGAAACTGAATGATCACTTACCTGTATCACAGCTGTTTACGAACAGTCAGCCTGGCACCGTTGATGATGGACAGAAAGCCAACCACACAGCCACAGTTCTGAAGTGAGAAGCAAATGGAATGACCCCTGTTAGTATTTTCCACCTTCAGAGAGGGAGTCCGCCATGGCATCTTGGAAAACTGTATGACAAAAAAGAAAAAGTCAATACATGTATAGAAACTGAATGATCACTTACCTGTATCACAGCTGTTTACGAAAAGTCAGCCTGGCACAGTTGAAGATGGACAGAAAGCCAGCCACAGTTGTGAAGTGAGAAGCAGATGGAATGACCCTTGTTAGTCGTTTCAACCTTCAAAGATGGAGTCTGTCATGGGATCCTGGGAAACAGTATTATAAAAAAGAAAAAGTCAATACATGTATAGAAACTGAATGATCACTTACCTGTATCACAGCTGTTTACAAACAGTCAGCCTGGCACCGTTGATGGACAGATAGCCAGCCAGCCAGTCATAGTTGAGATTGGAGATGCAGATGGATAAACCCTTGTTAGTAGTTTCCACCTTCAAGGAGGGAGTCCGTCATGGCATCCTGGGAAACTGTATGACAAAAAAGAAAAAGTCAATACATGTATAGAAAATGAATGATCACTTACCTGCATCACAGATGTTTACAAACAGTCAGTCTGGCACAGTTAAAGTTGGACAGAAAGCCAGCCACACAGCTACAGTTGTGAAGTGAGAAGCAGATGGAATGACCCCTGTTAGTAGTTTCCACCTTCAAGGAGGGAGTCCGTCATAGCATCCTGGGAAACTGTATGACAAAAAAAAGAAACTCAATACATGTATAGAAACTGAATGATCACTTACGTGTATCACAGCATTTTACGAACAGTCAGCCTGGCACAGTTAAAGTTGGACAGAAAGCCAGCCACAGTTGTGAAGTGAGATGCAGAGGGATAAACCCTTGTTAGTAGTTTCCACCTTCAAGGAGGGAGTCCGTCATGGCATCCTGGGAAACTGTATGACAAAAAAGAAAAAGTCAATACATGTATAGAAACTGAATGATCACTTACCTGTATCACAGCTGTTTACGAACAGTCAGCCTGGCACCGTTGATGGACAGATAGCCAGCCATCCAGTCATAGTTGAGATTGGAGATGTAGATGGATAAACCCTTGTTAGTCATTTCCACCTTCAGAAAGGGAGTCCGTCATGGGATCCTGGGAAACTATGACAAAAAAGAAAAAAAGTCAATACATATATAGAAACTGAATGATCACTTACCTGTATCACAGCTGTTTACGAACAGTCAGCCTCACACAGTTGAAGTTGGACAGAATACCAGCCAGCCAGTCATAGTTGAGTTTGGAGATGCAGATGGATAAACCCTTGTTAGTAGTTTCCACCTTCAAGGAGGGAGTCCATCATGGCATCCTGGAAAACTGTATGACAAAAAAGAAAAAGTCAGTACATGTATAGAAACTGAATTATTATTTACCTGTATCACAGCTGTTTACGAACAGTCAGCCTCACACAGTTGAAGATGGACAGAAAGCCAGCCATCCAGTCATAGTTGAGATTGGAGATGTAGATGGATAAACCCTTGTTAGTCATTTCCACCTTCAGAAAGGGAGTCCGTCATGGCATCCTGGGAAACTGTATGACAAAAAAGAAAAAGTCAATACACATATAGAAACTGAATGATCACTTACCTGTATCACAGCTGTTTACGAACAGTCAGCCTGGCACCGTTGATGATGGACAGAAAGCCAACCACACAGCCACAGTTCTGAAGTGAGAAGCAAATGGAATGACCCCTGTTAGTATTTTCCACCTTCAGAGAGGGAGTCCGCCATGGCATCCTGGAAAACTGTATGACAAAAAAGAAAAAGTCAATACATGTATAGAAACTGAATGATCACTTACCTGTATCACAGCTGTTTACGAAAAGTCAGCCTGGCACAGTTGAAGATGGACAGAAAGCCAGCCATAGTTGTGAAGTGAGAAGCAGATGGAATGACCCTTGTTAGTTGTTTCTACCTTCAAAGAGGGAGTCTGTCATGGGATCCTGGGAAACTGTATGATAAAAAAGAAAAAGTCAATACATGTATAGAAACTGAATGATCACTTACCTGCATCACAGCTGTTTACAAACAGTCAGCCTGGCACCGTTGATGGACAGATAGCCAGCCAGCCAGTCATAGTTGAGATTGGAGATGCAGATGGATAAACCCTTGTTAGTAGTTTCCACCTTCAAGGAGGGAGTCCGTCATGGCATCCTGGGAAACTGTATGACAAAAAAGAAAAAGTCAATACATGTATAGAAAATAAATGATCACTTACCTGCATCACAGCTGTTTACAAACAGTCAGTCTGGCACAGTTAAAGTTGGACAGAAAGCCAGCCACACAGCTACAGTTGTGAAGTGAGAAGCAGATGGAATGACCCCTGTTAGTAGTTTCCATCTTCAAGGAGGGAGTCCGTCATGGGATCCTGGGAAACTGTATGATAAAAAAATAAAGTCATTACATGTATAGAAACTGAATGATCACTTACCTGTATCACAGCTGTTTACGAACAGTCAGCCTCACACAGTTGAAGTTGGACAGAATACCAGCCAGCCAGTCATAGTTGAGTTTGGAGATGCAGATGGATAAACCCTTGTCAGTAGTTTCCACCTTCAGAGAGGGAGTCCGTCATGGCATCCTGGGAAACTGTATGACAAAAAAAAGAAAGTCAATACATGTATAGAAATTGAATGATCACTTACCTGTATCACAGCTGTTTACGAACAGTCAGCCTGGCACAGTTGAAGATGGACAGAAAGCCAGCCACAGTTGTGAAGTGAGATGCAGAGGGATAAACCCTTGTTAGTAGTTTCCACCTTCAAGGAGAGAGTCCGTCATGGCATCCTGGGAAACTGTATGACAAAAAAAAGAAAGTCAATACATGTATAGAAAACGAATGATCACTTACCTGTATCACAGCTGTTTACGAACAGTCAGCCTCACACAGTTGAAGATGGACAGAAAGCCAGCCAGCCAGTCATATTTGAGATTGGAGATGCAGATGGATAAACTCTTGTTAGTAGTTTCCACCTTCAAGGAGGGAGTCCGTCATGGCATCCTGGGAAACAGTATGACAAAAAAGAAAAAGTCAATACATGTATAGAAACTGAATGATCACTTACCTGTATCACAGCTGTTTACAAACAGTCAGCCTGGCACCGTTGATGGACAGATAGCCAGCCAGCCAGTCATAGTTGAGATTGGAGATGTAGATGGATAAACCCTTGTTAGTCATTTCCACCTTCAGAAAGGGAGTCCGTCATGGCATCCTGGGAAACTGTATGATAAAAAAGAAAGTCAATACATGTATAGAAACTGAATGATCACTTACCTGTATCACAACTGTTTACGAACAGTCAGCCTGGCACAGTTGAAGATGGACAGAAAGCCAGCCACAGTTGTGAAGTGAGAAGCAGATGGAATGACCCTTGTTAGTCGTTTCTACCTTCAGAGAGGGAGTCCGTCATGGGATCCTGGGAAACTGTATGACAAAAAGAAAATGTCAATACATGTATAGAAACTGAATGATCACTTACCTGTATCACAACTGTTTACGAACAGTCAGCCTGGCACAGTTGAAGATGGACAGAAAGCCAGCCACAGTTGTGAAGTGAGAAGCAGATGGAATGACCCTTGTTAGTCGTTTCTACCTTCAGAGAGGGAGTCCGTCATGGGATCCTGGGAAACTGTATGACAAAAAGAAAATGTCAATACATGTATAGAAACTGAATGACCACTTACCTGTATCACAGCTGTTTACGAACAGTCAGCCTGGCACAGTTGAAGATGGACAGAAAGCCAGCCACGCAGAGACACAGTTGTGAAGTGAGAAGCAGATGGAATGACCCCTGTTAGTAGTTTCCACCTTCAGAGAGGGAGTCCGCCATGGCATCCTGGAAAATTGTATGAAAAAAAAGAAAGTCAATACATGTATAGAAACTGAATGATCACTTACCTGTATCACAACTGTTTACGAACAGTCAGCCTTGCACAGTTGAAGATGGACAGAATACCAGCCAGCCAGTCATAGTTGAGATTGGAGATGCAGATGGATAAACCCTTGTTAGTCGTTTCCACCTTCAGAGAGGGAGTCCGTCATGGCATCCTGGGAAACTGTATGATAAAAAAGAAAGTCAATACATGTATAGAAACTGAATGATCACTTACCTGTATCACAGCTGTTTACGAACAGTCAGCCTCACACAGTTGAAGATGGACAGAAAGCCAGCCACACAGCCACAGTTGTGAAGTGAGAAGCAGATGGAATGACCCCTGTTAGTAGTTTCCACCTTCAGAGAGGGAGTCCGCCATGGCATCCTGGGAAACTGTATGACAAAAAAGAAAGTCAATACATGTATAGAAACTGAATGATCACTTACCTGTATCACAGCTGTTTATGAACAGTCAGCCTTGCACAGTTGAAGTTGGACAGAATACCAGCCAGCCAGTCATAGTTGAGATTGGAGATGCAGATGGATAAACCCTTGTTAGTAGTTTCCACCTTCAAGGAGGGAGTCCGTCATGGCATTCTGGGAAACTGTATGACAAAAAAGAAAAAGTCAATACATGTATAGAAACTGAATTATTATTTACCTGTATCACAGCTGTTTACGAACAGTCAGCCTCACACAGTTGAAGATGGACAGAAAGCCAGCCATCCAGTCATAGTTGAGATTGGAGATGTAGATGGATAAACCCTTGTTAGTCATTTCCACCTTCAGAAAGGGAGTCCGTCATGGGATCCTGGGAAACTGTATGATAAAAAAAAGAAAGCCAATACATGTATAGAAAACGAATGATCACTAACCTGTATCACAGCTGATTATGAACAGTCAGCCTCACACAGTTGAAGTTGGACAGAATACGAGCCAGCCAGTCATAGTTGAGATTGGAGATGCAGATGGATAAACCCTTGTTAGTCGTTTCCACCTTCAGAGAGGGAGTCCGTCATGGGATCCTGGGAAACTGTATGATAAAAAAAGAAAGTCAATACATGTATAGAAACTGAATGATCACTTACCTGTATCACAGCTGTTTACGAACAATCAGCCTGGAACCATTGATGGAAAGATAGCCAGCCATCCAGTCATAGTTGAGATTGGAGATGCAGATGGATAAACCCTTGTTGATCATTTTCACCTTCAGAGAGGGAGTCCGTCATGGCATCCTGGGAAACTGTATGACAAAAAAGAAAGTCAATACATGTATAGAAACTGAATGATCACTTACCTGTATCACAGCTGTTTACGAACAGTCAGCCTCACACAGTTGAAGATGGACAGAAAGCCAGCCACACAGCCACAGTTGTGAAGTGAGAAGCAGATGGAATGACCCCTGTTAGTAGTTTCCACCTTCAGAGAGGGAGTCCGTCAAGGCATCCTGGGAAACTGAATGACAAAAAAGAAAGTCAATACATGTATAGAAACTGAATGATCACTTACCTGTATCACAGCTGTTTATGAACAGTCAGCCTTTCACAGTTGAAGATGGACAGAATACCAGCCAGCCAGTCATAGTTGAGATTGGAGATGCAGATGGATAAACCCTTGTTAGTCGTTTCCACCTTCAGAGAGGGAGTCCGTCATGGCATCCTGGGAAACTGTATGATAAAAAAGAAAGTCAATACATGTATAGAAACTGAATGACCACTTACCTGTATCACAGCTGTTTACGAACAGTCAGCCTGGCACAGTTGAAGTTGGACAGAATACCAGCCAGCCAGTCATAGTTGAGTTTGGAGATGCAGATGGATAAACCCTTGTTAGTAGTTTCCACCTTCAAGGAGGGAGTCCGAAATGGCATCCTGGGAAACTGTATGACAAAAAAGAAAAAGTCAATACATGTATAGAAACTGAATGATCACTTACCTGTATCACAGCTGTTTACAAACAGTCAGCCTGGCACCGTTGATGGACAGATAGCCAGCCAGCCAGTCATAGTTGAGATTGGAGATGCAGATGGATAAACCCTTGTTAGTAGTTTCCATCTTCAAGGAGGGAGTCCGTCATGGCATCCTGGGAAACTGTATGACAAAAAAGAAAGTCAATACATGTATAGAAACTGAATGATCACTTACCTGTATCACAGCTGTTTACGAACAGTCAGCCTGGCACCGTTGATGATGGACAGAAAGCCAGCCACACAGCCACAGTTCTGAAGTGAGAAGCAAATGGAATGACCCCTGTTAGTATTTTCCACCTTCAGAAAGGGAGTCGGTCATGGCATTCTGGGAAACTGTATGACAAAAAAAAGAAAGTCAATACATGTATAGAAACTGAATGATCACTTACCTGTATCACAGCTGTTTACGAACAGTCAGCCTCACACAGTTGAAGTTGGACAGAATACCAGCCAGCCAGTCATAGTTGAGATTGAAGATGCAGATGGATAAACCCTTGTTAGTAGTTTCCACCTTCAAGGAGGGAGTCCGTCATGGCATTCTGGGAAACTGTATGACAAAAAAGAAAAAGTCAATACATGTATAGAAACTGAATTATTATTTACCTGTATCACAGCTGTTTACGAACAGTCAGCCTCACACAGTTGAAGATGGACAGAAAGCCAGCCATCCAGTCATAGTTGAGATTGGAGATGTAGATGGATAAACCCTTGTTAGTCATTTCCACCTTCAGAAAGGGAGTCCGTCATGGGATCCTGGGAAACTGTATGATAAAAAAAAGAAAGCCAATACATGTATAGAAAACGAATGATCACTAACCTGTATCACAGCTGTTTATGAACAGTCAGCCTCACACAGTTGAAGTTGGACAGAATACGAGCCAGCCAGTCATAGTTGAGATTGGAGATGCAGATGGATAAACCCTTGTAAGTAGTTTCCACCTTCAAGGAGGGAGTCCGTCATGGCATCCTGGGAAACTGTATGACAAAAAAGAAAAAGTCAATACACATATAGAAACTGAATGATCACTTACCTGTATCACAACTGTTTACGAACAGTCAGCCTGGCACAGTTGAAGATGGACAGAAAGCCAACCACACAGCCACAGTTCTGAAGTGAGAAGCAAATGGAATGACCCCTGTTAGTATTTTCCACCTTCAGAGAGGGAGTCCGCCATGGCATCTTGGAAAACTGTATGACAAAAAAGAAAAAGTCAATACATGTATAGAAACTGAATGATCACTTACCTGTATCACAGCTGTTTACGAAAAGTCAGCCTGGCACAGTTGAAGATGGACAGAAAGCCAGCCACAGTTGTGAAGTGAGAAGCAGATGGAATGACCCTTGTTAGTCGTTTCTACCTTCAAAGATGGAGTCTGTCATGGGATCCTGGGAAACAGTATTATAAAAAAGAAAAAGTCAATACATGTATAGAAACTGAATGATCACTTACCTGTATCACAGCTGTTTACAAACAGTCAGCCTGGCACCGTTGATGGACAGATAGCCAGCCAGCCAGTCATAGTTGAGATTGGAGATGCAGATGGATAAACCCTTGTTAGTAGTTTCCACCTTCAAGGAGGGAGTCCGTCATGGCATCCTGGGAAACTGTATGACAAAAAAAAGAAACTCAATACATGTATAGAAAATGAATGATCACTTACCTGCATCACAGCTGTTTACAAACAGTCAGTCTGGCACAGTTAAAGTTGGACAGAAAGCCAGCCACACAGCTACAGTTGTGAAGTGAGAAGCAGATGGAATGACCCCTGTTAGTAGTTTCCACCTTCAAGGAGGGAGTCCGTCATAGCATCCTGGGAAACTGTATGACAAAAAAAAGAAACTCAATACATGTATAGAAACTGAATGATCACTTACGTGTATCACAGCTGTTTACGAACAGTCAGCCTGGCACAGTTAAAGTTGGACAGAAAGCCAGCCACAGTTGTGAAGTGAGATGCAGAGGGATAAACCCTTGTTAGTAGTTTCCACCTTCAAGGAGGGAGTCCGTCATGGCATCCTGGGAAACTGTATGATAAAAAAGAAAAAGTCAATACATGTATAGAAACTGAATGATCACTTACCTGCATCACAGTTGTTTACGAACAGTCAGTCTGGCACAGTTAAAGTTGGACAGAAAGCCAGCCACACAGCCACAGTTGTGAAGACAGAAGCAGATGGAATGACCCTTGTTAGTCGTTTCCACCTTCAGAGAGGAAGCCGGCCATGCGATCCTGGGAAACTGTATGACAAAAAAGAAAAAGTCAATACATGTATAGAAACTGAATGATCACTTACCTATATCACAGCTGTTTACGAACAGTCAGCCTTGCACAGTTGAAGATGGACAGAAAGCAAGCCAGCCAGTCATATTTAGGATTGAAGATGCAGATGGATAAACCCTTGTTAGTCGTTTCAACCTTCACAGAGAGAGTCCGTCATGGGATCCTGGGAATTTGTATGACAAAAAAGAAAGTCAATACATGTATAGAAACTGAATGATCACTTACCTGTATCACAGCTGTTTACGAACAGTCAGCCTGGCACCGTTGATGGACAGATAGCCAGCCATCCAGTCATAGTTGAGATTGGAGATGTAGATGGATAAACCCTTGTTAGTCATTTCCACCTTCAGAAAGGGAGTCGGCCATGGCATCCTGGAAAACTATATGACAAAAAAGAAAAAGTCAATACATGTATAGAAACTGAATGATCACTTACCTGTATCACAGCTGTTTACGAAAAGTCAGCCTAGCACAGTTGAAGATGGACAGAAAGCCAGCCATAGTTGTGAAGTGAGAAGCAGATGGAATGACCCTTGTTAGTTGTTTCTACCTTCAAAGAGGGAGTCTGTCATGGGATCCTGGGAAACTGTATGATAAAAAAGAAAAAGTCAATACATGTATAGAAACTGAATGATCACTTACCTGTATCACAGCTGTTTACAAACAGTCAGCCTGGCACCGTTGATGGACAGATAGCCAGCCAGCCAGTCATAGTTGAGATTGGAGATGCAGATGGATAAACCCTTGTTAGTAGTTTCCACCTTCAAGGAGGGAGTCCGTCATGGCATCCTGGGAAACTGTATGAGAAAAAAGAAAAAGTCAATACATGTATAGAAAATAAATGATCACTTACCTGCATCACAGCTGTTTACAAACAGTCAGTCTGGCACAGTTAAAGTTGGACAGAAAGCCAGCCACACAGCTACAGTTGTGAAGTGAGAAGCAGATGGAATGACCCCTGTTAGTAGTTTCCATCTTCAAGGAGGGAGTCGGCCATGGCATCCTGGAAAACTATATGACAAAAAAGAAAAAGTCAATACATGTATAGAAACTGAATGATCACTTACCTGTATCACAGCTGTTTACGAAAAGTCAGCCTAGCACAGTTGAAGATGGACAGAAAGCCAGCCATAGTTGTGAAGTGAGAAGCAGATGGAATGACCCTTGTTAGTTGTTTCTACCTTCAAAGAGGGAGTCTGTCATGGGATCCTGGGAAACTGTATGATAAAAAAGAAAAAGTCAATACATGTATAGAAACTGAATGATCACTTACCTGTATCACAGCTGTTTACAAACAGTCAGCCTGGCACCGTTGATGGACAGATAGCCAGCCAGCCAGTCATAGTTGAGATTGGAGATGCAGATGGATAAACCCTTGTTAGTAGTTTCCACCTTCAAGGAGGGAGTCCGTCATGGCATCCTGGGAAACTGTATGACAAAAAAGAAAAAGTCAATACATGTATAGAAAATAAATGATCACTTACCTGCATCACAGCTGTTTACAAACAGTCAGTCTGGCACAGTTAAAGTTGGACAGAAAGCCAGCCACACAGCTACAGTTGTGAAGTGAGAAGCAGATGGAATGACCCCTGTTAGTAGTTTCCATCTTCAAGGAGGGAGTCCGTCATGGGATCCTGGGAAACTGTATGATAAAAAAATAAAGTCAATACATGTATAGAAACTGAATGATCACTTACCTGTATCACAGCTGTTTACGAACAGTCAGCCTCACACAGTTGAAGTTGGACAGAATACCAGCCATTCAGTCATAGTTGAGATTGGAGATGTAGATGGATAAACCCTTGTTAGTCATTTCCACCTTCAGAAAGGGAGTCGGTCATGGCATTCTGGGAAACTATGACAAAAAAGAAAAAAAGTCAATACATGTATAGAAACTGAATGATCACTTACCTGTATCACAGCTGTTTACGAACAGTCAGCCTCACACAGTTGAAGTTGGACAGAATACCAGCCAGCCAGTCATAGTTGAGATTGAAGATGCAGATGGATAAACCCTTGTTAGTAGTTTCCACCTTCAAGGAGGGAGTCCGTCATGGCATTCTGGGAAACTGTATGGCAAAAAAGAAAAAGTCAATACATGTATAGAAACTGAATTATTATTTACCTGTATCACAGCTGTTTACGAACAGTCAGCCTCACACAGTTGAAGATGGACAGAAAGCCAGCCATCCAGTCATAGTTGAGATTGGAGATGTAGATGGATAAACCCTTGTTAGTCATTTCCACCTTCAGAAAGGGAGTCCGTCATGGGATCCTGGGAAACTGTATGATAAAAAAAAGAAAGCCAATACATGTATAGAAAACGAATGATCACTAACCTGTATCACAGCTGATTATGAACAGTCAGCCTCACACAGTTGAAGTTGGACAGAATACGAGCCAGCCAGTCATAGTTGAGATTGGAGATGCAGATGGATAAACCCTTGTAAGTAGTTTCCACCTTCAAGGAGGGAGTCCGTCATGGCATCCTGGGAAACTGTATGACAAAAAAGAAAAAGTCAATACACATATAGAAACTGAATGATCACTTACCTGTATCACAGCTGTTTACGAACAGTCAGCCTGGCACCGTTGATGATGGACAGAAAGCCAACCACACAGCCACAGTTCTGAAGTGAGAAGCAAATGGAATGACCCCTGTTAGTATTTTCCACCTTCAGAGAGGGAGTCCGCCATGGCATCTTGGAAAACTGTATGACAAAAAAGAAAAAGTCAATACATGTATAGAAACTGAATGATCACTTACCTGTATCACAGCTGTTTACGAAAAGTCAGCCTGGCACAGTTGAAGATGGACAGAAAGCCAGCCACAGTTGTGAAGTGAGAAGCAGATGGAATGACCCTTGTTAGTCGTTTCAACCTTCAAAGATGGAGTCTGTCATGGGATCCTGGGAAACAGTATTATAAAAAAGAAAAAGTCAATACATGTATAGAAACTGAATGATCACTTACCTGTATCACAGCTGTTTACAAACAGTCAGCCTGGCACCGTTGATGGACAGATAGCCAGCCAGCCAGTCATAGTTGAGATTGGAGATGCAGATGGATAAACCCTTGTTAGTAGTTTCCACCTTCAAGGAGGGAGTCCGTCATGGCATCCTGGGAAACTGTATGACAAAAAAGAAAAAGTCAATACATGTATAGAAAATGAATGATCACTTACCTGCATCACAGATGTTTACAAACAGTCAGTCTGGCACAGTTAAAGTTGGACAGAAAGCCAGCCACACAGCTACAGTTGTGAAGTGAGAAGCAGATGGAATGACCCCTGTTAGTAGTTTCCACCTTCAAGGAGGGAGTCCGTCATAGCATCCTGGGAAACTGTATGACAAAAAAAAGAAACTCAATACATGTATAGAAACTGAATGATCACTTACGTGTATCACAGCATTTTACGAACAGTCAGCCTGGCACAGTTAAAGTTGGACAGAAAGCCAGCCACAGTTGTGAAGTGAGATGCAGAGGGATAAACCCTTGTTAGTAGTTTCCACCTTCAAGGAGGGAGTCCGTCATGGCATCCTGGGAAACTGTATGACAAAAAAGAAAAAGTCAATACATGTATAGAAACTGAATGATCACTTACCTGTATCACAGCTGTTTACGAACAGTCAGCCTGGCACCGTTGATGGACAGATAGCCAGCCATCCAGTCATAGTTGAGATTGGAGATGTAGATGGATAAACCCTTGTTAGTCATTTCCACCTTCAGAAAGGGAGTCCGTCATGGGATCCTGGGAAACTATGACAAAAAAGAAAAAAAGTCAATACATATATAGAAACTGAATGATCACTTACCTGTATCACAGCTGTTTACGAACAGTCAGCCTCACACAGTTGAAGTTGGACAGAATACCAGCCAGCCAGTCATAGTTGAGTTTGGAGATGCAGATGGATAAACCCTTGTTAGTAGTTTCCACCTTCAAGGAGGGAGTCCATCATGGCATCCTGGAAAACTGTATGACAAAAAAGAAAAAGTCAGTACATGTATAGAAACTGAATTATTATTTACCTGTATCACAGCTGTTTACGAACAGTCAGCCTCACACAGTTGAAGATGGACAGAAAGCCAGCCATCCAGTCATAGTTGAGATTGGAGATGTAGATGGATAAACCCTTGTTAGTCATTTCCACCTTCAGAAAGGGAGTCCGTCATGGCATCCTGGGAAACTGTATGACAAAAAAGAAAAAGTCAATACACATATAGAAACTGAATGATCACTTACCTGTATCACAGCTGTTTACGAACAGTCAGCCTGGCACCGTTGATGATGGACAGAAAGCCAACCACACAGCCACAGTTCTGAAGTGAGAAGCAAATGGAATGACCCCTGTTAGTATTTTCCACCTTCAGAGAGGGAGTCCGCCATGGCATCCTGGAAAACTGTATGACAAAAAAGAAAAAGTCAATACATGTATAGAAACTGAATGATCACTTACCTGTATCACAGCTGTTTACGAAAAGTCAGCCTGGCACAGTTGAAGATGGACAGAAAGCCAGCCATAGTTGTGAAGTGAGAAGCAGATGGAATGACCCTTGTTAGTTGTTTCTACCTTCAAAGAGGGAGTCTGTCATGGGATCCTGGGAAACTGTATGATAAAAAAGAAAAAGTCAATACATGTATAGAAACTGAATGATCACTTACCTGCATCACAGCTGTTTACAAACAGTCAGCCTGGCACCGTTGATGGACAGATAGCCAGCCAGCCAGTCATAGTTGAGATTGGAGATGCAGATGGATAAACCCTTGTTAGTAGTTTCCACCTTCAAGGAGGGAGTCCGTCATGGCATCCTGGGAAACTGTATGACAAAAAAGAAAAAGTCAATACATGTATAGAAAATAAATGATCACTTACCTGCATCACAGCTGTTTACAAACAGTCAGTCTGGCACAGTTAAAGTTGGACAGAAAGCCAGCCACACAGCTACAGTTGTGAAGTGAGAAGCAGATGGAATGACCCCTGTTAGTAGTTTCCATCTTCAAGGAGGGAGTCCGTCATGGGATCCTGGGAAACTGTATGATAAAAAAATAAAGTCATTACATGTATAGAAACTGAATGATCACTTACCTGTATCACAGCTGTTTACGAACAGTCAGCCTCACACAGTTGAAGTTGGACAGAATACCAGCCAGCCAGTCATAGTTGAGTTTGGAGATGCAGATGGATAAACCCTTGTCAGTAGTTTCCACCTTCAGAGAGGGAGTCCGTCATGGCATCCTGGGAAACTGTATGACAAAAAAAAGAAAGTCAATACATGTATAGAAATTGAATGATCACTTACCTGTATCACAGCTGTTTACGAACAGTCAGCCTGGCACAGTTGAAGATGGACAGAAAGCCAGCCACAGTTGTGAAGTGAGATGCAGAGGGATAAACCCTTGTTAGTAGTTTCCACCTTCAAGGAGAGAGTCCGTCATGGCATCCTGGGAAACTGTATGACAAAAAAAAGAAAGTCAATACATGTATAGAAAACGAATGATCACTTACCTGTATCACAGCTGTTTACGAACAGTCAGCCTCACACAGTTGAAGATGGACAGAAAGCCAGCCAGCCAGTCATATTTGAGATTGGAGATGCAGATGGATAAACTCTTGTTAGTAGTTTCCACCTTCAAGGAGGGAGTCCGTCATGGCATCCTGGGAAACAGTATGACAAAAAAGAAAAAGTCAATACATGTATAGAAACTGAATGATCACTTACCTGTATCACAGCTGTTTACAAACAGTCAGCCTGGCACCGTTGATGGACAGATAGCCAGCCAGCCAGTCATAGTTGAGATTGGAGATGTAGATGGATAAACCCTTGTTAGTCATTTCCACCTTCAGAAAGGGAGTCCGTCATGGCATCCTGGGAAACTGTATGATAAAAAAGAAAGTCAATACATGTATAGAAACTGAATGATCACTTACCTGTATCACAACTGTTTACGAACAGTCAGCCTGGCAAAGTTGAAGATGGACAGAAAGCCAGCCACAGTTGTGAAGTGAGAAGCAGATGGAATGACCCTTGTTAGTCGTTTCTACCTTCAGAGAGGGAGTCCGTCATGGGATCCTGGGAAACTGTATGACAAAAAGAAAATGTCAATACATGTATAGAAACTGAATGATCACTTACCTGTATCACAACTGTTTACGAACAGTCAGCCTGGCACAGTTGAAGATGGACAGAAAGCCAGCCACAGTTGTGAAGTGAGAAGCAGATGGAATGACCCTTGTTAGTCGTTTCTACCTTCAGAGAGGGAGTCCGTCATGGGATCCTGGGAAACTGTATGACAAAAAGAAAATGTCAATACATGTATAGAAACTGAATGACCACTTACCTGTATCACAGCTGTTTACGAACAGTCAGCCTGGCACAGTTGAAGATGGACAGAAAGCCAGCCACGCAGAGACACAGTTGTGAAGTGAGAAGCAGATGGAATGACCCCTGTTAGTAGTTTCCACCTTCAGAGAGGGAGTCCGCCATGGCATCCTGGAAAATTGTATGAAAAAAAAGAAAGTCAATACATGTATAGAAACTGAATGATCACTTACCTGTATCACAACTGTTTACGAACAGTCAGCCTTGCACAGTTGAAGATGGACAGAATACCAGCCAGCCAGTCATAGTTGAGATTGGAGATGCAGATGGATAAACCCTTGTTAGTCGTTTCCACCTTCAGAGAGGGAGTCCGTCATGGCATCCTGGGAAACTGTATGATAAAAAAGAAAGTCAATACATGTATAGAAACTGAATGATCACTTACCTGTATCACAGCTGTTTACGAACAGTCAGCCTCACACAGTTGAAGATGGACAGAAAGCCAGCCACACAGCCACAGTTGTGAAGTGAGAAGCAGATGGAATGACCCCTGTTAGTAGTTTCCACCTTCAGAGAGGGAGTCCGCCATGGCATCCTGGGAAACTGTATGACAAAAAAGAAAGTCAATACATGTATAGAAACTGAATGATCACTTACCTGTATCACAGCTGTTTATGAACAGTCAGCCTTGCACAGTTGAAGTTGGACAGAATACCAGCCAGCCAGTCATAGTTGAGATTGGAGATGCAGATGGATAAACCCTTGTTAGTCGTTTCCACCTTCAGAGAGGGAGTCCGTCATGGCATCCTGGGAAACTGTATGACAAAAAAGAAAGTCAATACATGTATAGAAACTGAATGATCAATTACCTGTATCACAGCTGTTTACGAACAGTCAGCCTGGCACAGTTGAAGATGGACAGAAAGCCAGCCACAGTTGTGAAGTGAGAAGCAGATGGAATGACCCTTGTTAGTCGTTTCTACCTTCAGAGAGGGAGTCCGTCATGGGATCCTGGGAAACTGTATGATAAAAAAAAGAAAGCCAAGACATGTATAGAAAATGAATGATCACTTACCTGTATCACAGATGTTTACGAACAGTCAGCCTCACACAGTTGAAGTTGGACAGAATACCAGCCAGCCAGTCATAGTTGAGTTTGGAGATGCAGATGGATAAACCCTTGTTAGTAGTTTCCACCTTCAAGGAGGGAGTCCGTAATGGCATCCTGGGAAACTGTATGACAAAAAAGAAAAAGTCAATACATGTATAGAAACTGAATGATCACTTACCTGTATCACAGCTGTTTACAAACCGTCAGCCTGGCACCGTTGATTGACAGATAGCCAGCCAGCCAGTCATAGTTGAGATTGGAGATGCAGATGGATAAACCCTTGTTAGTAGTTTCCACCTTCAAGGAGGGAGTCCGTCATGGCATCCTGGGAAACTGTATGACAAAAATGAAAAAGTCAATTCATGTATAGAAACTGAATTATTATTTACCTGTTTCACAGCTGTTTACGAATAGTCAGCCTCACACAGTTGAAGATGGACAGAAAGCCAGCCATCCAGTCATAGTTGAGATTGGAGATGTAGATGGATAAACCCTTGTTAGTCATTTCCACCTTCAGAAAGGGAGTCCGTCATGGCATCCTGGGAAACTGTATGATAAAAAAAAGAAAGTCAATACATGTATAGAAAACGAATGATCACTTACCTGTATCACAGCTGTTTACGAACAGTCAGCCTCACACAGTTGAAGATGGACAGAATACCAGCCAGCCAGTCATATTTGAGATTGGAGATGCAGATAGATAAACCCGTGTCAGTAGTTTCCACCTTCAAGGAGGGAGTCCGTAATGGCATCCTGGGAAACTGTATGACAAAAAAGAAAAAGTCAATACATTTATAGAAACTGAATGATCACTTACCTGTATCACAGCTGTTTACAAACAGTCAGCCTGGCACCGTTGATGGACAAATAGCCAGCCAGCCAGTCATAGTTGAGATTGGAGATGCAGATGGATAAACCCTTGTTGATCATTTTCACCTTCAGAGAGGGAGTCCGTCATGGCATCCTGGGAAACTGTATGACAAAAAAGAAAGTCAATACATGTATAGAAACTGAATGATCACTTACCTGTATCACAGCTGTTTACGAACAGTCAGCCTCACACAGTTGAAGATGGACAGAAAGCCAGCCACACAGCCACAGTTGTGAAGTGAGAAGCAGATGGAATGACCCCTGTTAGTAGTTTCCACCTTCAGAGAGGGAGTCCGTCATGGCATCCTGGGAAACTGTATGACAAAAAAGAAAGTCAATACATGTGTAGAAACTGAAATGATCACTTACCTGTATCACAGCTGTTTACGAACAGTCAGCCTGGCACCGTTGATGGACTGATAGCCAGCCATTCAGTCATAGTTGAGATTGGAGATGTAGATGGATAAACCCTTGTTAGTCATTTCCACCTTCAGAAAGGGAGTCGGTCATGGCATCCTGGGAAACTATGACAAAAAAGAAAAAAAGTCAATACATGTATAGAAACTGAATGATCACTTACCTGTATCACAGCTGTTTACGAACAGTCAGCCTCACACAGTTGAAGTTGGACAGAATACCAGCCAGCCAGTCATAGTTGAGATTGAAGATGCAGATGGATAAACCCTTGTTAGTAGTTTCCACCTTCAAGGAGGGAGTCCGTCATGGCATTCTGGGAAACTGTATGACAAAAAAGAAAAAGTCAATACATGTATAGAAACTGAATTATTATTTACCTGTATCACAGCTGTTTACGAACAGTCAGCCTCACACAGTTGAAGATGGACAGAAAGCCAGCCATCCAGTCATAGTTGAGATTGGAGATGTAGATGGATAAACCCTTGTTAGTCATTTCCACCTTCAGAAAGGGAGTCCGTCATGGGATCCTGGGAAACTGTATGATAAAAAAAAGAAAGCCAATACATGTATAGAAAACGAATGATCACTAACCTGTATCACAGCTGTTTATGAACAGTCAGCCTCACACAGTTGAAGATGGACAGAATACGAGCCAGCCAGTCATAGTTGAGATTGGAGATGCAGATGGATAAACCCTTGTAAGTAGTTTCCACCTTCAAGGAGGGAGTCCGTCATGGCATCCTGGGAAACTGTATGACAAAAAAGAAAAAGTCAATACACATATAGAAACTGAATGATCACTTACCTGTATCACAGCTGTTTACGAACAGTCAGCCTGGCACCGTTGATGATGGACAGAAAGCCAACCACACAGCCACAGTTCTGAAGTGAGAAGCAAATGGAATGACCCCTGTTAGTATTTTCCACCTTCAGAGAGGGAGTCCGCCATGGCATCTTGGAAAACTGTATGACAAAAAAGAAAAAGTCAATACATGTATAGAAACTGAATGATCACTTACCTGTATCACAGCTGTTTACGAAAAGTCAGCCTGGCACAGTTGAAGATGGACAGAAAGCCAGCCACAGTTGTGAAGTGAGAAGCAGATGGAATGACCCTTGTTAGTCGTTTCCACCTTCAAGGAGGGAGTCCGTCATGGCATCCTGGGAAACTGTATGACAAAAATGAAAAAGTCAATACATGTATAGAAACTGAATGATCACTTACCTGTATCACAGCTGTTTACGAACAGTCAGCCTGGCACAGTTAAAGTTGGACAGAAAGCCAGCCACACAGCCACAGTTCTGAAGTGAGAAGCAAATGGAATGACTCCTGTTAGTATTTTCCACCTTCAGAGAGGGAGTCGGTCATGGTATTCTGGGAAACTGTATGACAAAAAAAATAAAGTCAACACATGTATAGAAACTGAATGATCACTTACCTGTATCACAGCTGTTTACGAACAGTCAGCCTTGCACAGTTGAAGATGGACAGAAAGCAAGCCAGCCAGTCATATTTAGGATTAAAGATGCAGATGGATAAACCCTTGTTAGTTGTTTTCACCTTCAAGGAGGGAGTCCGTCATGGCATCCTGGGAAAGTGTATGACAAAAAAAAGAAAGTCAATACATGTATAGAAACTGAACGATCAGTTACCTGTATCACAGCTGTTTACGAACAGTCAGCCTTGCACAGTTGAAGATGGACAGAATACCAGCCAGCCAGTCATTGTTGAGATTGGAGATGTAGATGGATAAACCCTTGTTAGTCATTTCCACCTTCAGAGAGGGAGTCCGTCATGGCATCCTGGGAAACTGTATGACAAAAAAGAAAGTCAATACATGTATAGAAACTGAATGATCACTTACCTGTATCACAGCTGTTTACGAACAGTCAGCCTCACACAGTTGAAGATGGACAGAAAGCCAGCCACACAGCCACAGTTGTGAAGTGAAAAGCAGATGGAATGACCCCTGTTAGTAGTTTCCACCTTCAGAGAGGGAGTCCGTCAAGGCATCCTGGGAAACTGAATGACAAAAAAGAAAGTCAATACATGTATAGAAACTGAATGATCACTTACCTGTATCACAGCTGTTTATGAACAGTCAGCCTTTCACAGTTGAAGATGGACAGAATACCAGCCAGCCAGTCATAGTTGAGATTGGAGATGCAGATGGATAAACCCTTGTTAGTCGTTTCCACCTTCAGAGAGGGAGTCCGTCATGGCATCCTGGGAAACTGTATGATAAAAAAGAAAGTCAATACATGTATAGAAACTGAATGACCACTTACCTGTATCACAGCTGTTTACGAACAGTCAGCCTGGCACAGTTGAAGTTGGACAGAATACCAGCCAGCCAGTCATAGTTGAGTTTGGAGATGCAGATGGATAAACCCTTGTTAGTAGTTTCCACCTTCAAGGAGGGAGTCCGAAATGGCATCCTGGGAAACTGTATGACAAAAAAGAAAAAGTCAATACATGTATAGAAACTGAATGATCACTTACCTGTATCACAGCTGTTTACAAACAGTCAGCCTGGCACCGTTGATGGACAGAAAGCCAGCCAGCCAGTCATAGTTGAGATTGGAGATGCAGATGGATAAACCCTTGTTAGTAGTTTCCATCTTCAAGGAGGGAGTCCGTCATGGCATCCTGGGAAACTGTATGACAAAAAAGAAAGTCAATACATGTATAGAAACTGAATGATCACTTACCTGTATCACAGCTGTTTACGAACAGTCAGCCTGGCACCGTTGATGATGGACAGAAAGCCAGCCACACAGCCACAGTTCTGAAGTGAGAAGCAAATGGAATGACCCCTGTTAGTATTTTCCACCTTCAGAAAGGGAGTCGGTCATGGCATTCTGGGAAACTGTATGACAAAAAAAAGAAAGTCAATACATGTATAGAAACTGAATGATCACTTACCTGTATCACAGCTGTTTACGAACAGTCAGCCTCACACAGTTGAAGTTGGACAGAATACCAGCCAGCCAGTCATAGTTGAGATTGAAGATGCAGATGGATAAACCCTTGTTAGTAGTTTCCACCTTCAAGGAGGGAGTCCGTCATGGCATTCTGGGAAACTGTATGACAAAAAAGAAAAAGTCAATACATGTATAGAAACTGAATTATTATTTACCTGTATCACAGCTGTTTACGAACAGTCAGCCTCACACAGTTGAAGATGGACAGAAAGCCAGCCATCCAGTCATAGTTGAGATTGGAGATGTAGATGGATAAACCCTTGTTAGTCATTTCCACCTTCAGAAAGGGAGTCCGTCATGGGATCCTGGGAAACTGTATGATAAAAAAAAGAAAGCCAATACATGTATAGAAAACGAATGATCACTAACCTGTATCACAGCTGTTTATGAACAGTCAGCCTCACACAGTTGAAGTTGGACAGAATACGAGCCAGCCAGTCATAGTTGAGATTGGAGATGCAGATGGATAAACCCTTGTAAGTAGTTTCCACCTTCAAGGAGGGAGTCCGTCATGGCATCCTGGGAAACTGTATGACAAAAAAGAAAAAGTCAATACACATATAGAAACTGAATGATCACTTACCTGTATCACAGCTGTTTACGAACAGTCAGCCTGGCACCGTTGGTGATGGACAGAAAGCCAACCACACAGCCACAGTTCTGAAGTGAGAAGCAAATGGAATGACCCCTGTTAGTATTTTCCACCTTCAGAGAGGGAGTCCGCCATGGCATCTTGGAAAACTGTATGACAAAAAAGAAAAAGTCAATACATGTATAGAAACTGAATGATCACTTACCTGTATCACAGCTGTTTACGAAAAGTCAGCCTGGCACAGTTGAAGATGGACAGAAAGCCAGCCACAGTTGTGAAGTGAGAAGCAGATGGAATGACCCTTGTTAGTCGTTTCTACCTTCAAAGATGGAGTCTGTCATGGGATCCTGGGAAACAGTATTATAAAAAAGAAAAAGTCAATACATGTATAGAAACTGAATGATCACTTACCTGTATCACAGCTGTTTACAAACAGTCAGCCTGGCACCGTTGATGGACAGATAGCCAGCCAGCCAGTCATAGTTGAGATTGGAGATGCAGATGGATAAACCCTTGTTAGTAGTTTCCACCTTCAAGGAGGGAGTCCGTCATGGCATCCTGGGAAACTGTATGACAAAAAAAAGAAACTCAATACATGTATAGAAAATGAATGATCACTTACCTGCATCACAGCTGTTTACAAACAGTCAGTCTGGCACAGTTAAAGTTGGACAGAAAGCCAGCCACACAGCTACAGTTGTGAAGTGAGAAGCAGATGGAATGACCCCTGTTAGTAGTTTCCACCTTCAAGGAGGGAGTCCGTCATAGCATCCTGGGAAACTGTATGACAAAAAAAAGAAACTCAATACATGTATAGAAACTGAATGATCACTTACGTGTATCACAGCTGTTTACGAACAGTCAGCCTGGCACAGTTAAAGTTGGACAGAAAGCCAGCCACAGTTGTGAAGTGAGATGCAGAGGGATAAACCCTTGTTAGTAGTTTCCACCTTCAAGGAGGGAGTCCGTCATGGCATCCTGGGAAACTGTATGATAAAAAAGAAAAAGTCAATACATGTATAGAAACTGAATGATCACTTACCTGCATCACAGTTGTTTACGAACAGTCAGTCTGGCACAGTTAAAGTTGGACAGAAAGCCAGCCACACAGCCACAGTTGTGAAGACAGAAGCAGATGGAATGACCCTTGTTAGTCGTTTCCACCTTCAGAGAGGAAGCCGGCCATGCGATCCTGGGAAACTGTATGACAAAAAAGAAAAAGTCAATACATGTATAGAAACTGAATGATCACTTACCTATATCACAGCTGTTTACGAACAGTCAGCCTTGCACAGTTGAAGATGGACAGAAAGCAAGCCAGCCAGTCATATTTAGGATTGAAGATGCAGATGGATAAACCCTTGTTAGTCGTTTCAACCTTCACAGAGAGAGTCCGTCATGGGATCCTGGGAATTTGTATGACAAAAAAGAAAGTCAATACATGTATAGAAACTGAATGATCACTTACCTGTATCACAGCTGTTTACGAACAGTCAGCCTGGCACCGTTGATGGACAGATAGCCAGCCATCCAGTCATAGTTGAGATTGGAGATGTAGATGGATAAACCCTTGTTAGTCATTTCCACCTTCAGAAAGGGAGTCGGCCATGGCATCCTGGAAAACTATATGACAAAAAAGAAAAAGTCAATACATGTATAGAAACTGAATGATCACTTACCTGTATCACAGCTGTTTACGAAAAGTCAGCCTAGCACAGTTGAAGATGGACAGAAAGCCAGCCATAGTTGTGAAGTGAGAAGCAGATGGAATGACCCTTGTTAGTTGTTTCTACCTTCAAAGAGGGAGTCTGTCATGGGATCCTGGGAAACTGTATGATAAAAAAGAAAAAGTCAATACATGTATAGAAACTGAATGATCACTTACCTGTATCACAGCTGTTTACAAACAGTCAGCCTGGCACCGTTGATGGACAGATAGCCAGCCAGCCAGTCATAGTTGAGATTGGAGATGCAGATGGATAAACCCTTGTTAGTAGTTTCCACCTTCAAGGAGGGAGTCCGTCATGGCATCCTGGGAAACTGTATGACAAAAAAGAAAAAGTCAATACATGTATAGAAAATAAATGATCACTTACCTGCATCACAGCTGTTTACAAACAGTCAGTCTGGCACAGTTAAAGTTGGACAGAAAGCCAGCCACACAGCTACAGTTGTGAAGTGAGAAGCAGATGGAATGACCCCTGTTAGTAGTTTCCATCTTCAAGGAGGGAGTCCGTCATGGGATCCTGGGAAACTGTATGATAAAAAAATAAAGTCAATACATGTATAGAAACTGAATGATCACTTACCTGTATCACAGCTGTTTACGAACAGTCAGCCTCACACAATTGAAGTTGGACAGAATACCAGCCATTCAGTCATAGTTGAGATTGGAGATGTAGATGGATAAACCCTTGTTAGTCATTTCCACCTTCAGAAAGGGAGTCGGTCATGGCATTCTGGGAAACTATGACAAAAAAGAAAAAAAGTCAATACATGTATAGAAACTGAATGATCACTTACCTGTATCACAGCTGTTTACGAACAGTCAGCCTCACACAGTTGAAGTTGGACAGAATACCAGCCAGCCAGTCATAGTTGAGATTGAAGATGCAGATGGATAAACCCTTGTTAGTAGTTTCCACCTTCAAGGAGGGAGTCCGTCATGGCATTCTGGGAAACTGTATGACAAAAAAGAAAAAGTCAATACATGTATAGAAACTGAATTATTATTTACCTGTATCACAGCTGTTTACGAACAGTCAGCCTCACACAGTTGAAGATGGACAGAAAGCCAGCCATCCAGTCATAGTTGAGATTGGAGATGTAGATGGATAAACCCTTGTTAGTCATTTCCACCTTCAGAAAGGGAGTCCGTCATGGGATCCTGGGAAACTGTATGATAAAAAAAAGAAAGCCAATACATGTATAGAAAACGAATGATCACTAACCTGTATCACAGCTGATTATGAACAGTCAGCCTCACACAGTTGAAGTTGGACAGAATACGAGCCAGCCAGTCATAGTTGAGATTGGAGATGCAGATGGATAAACCCTTGTAAGTAGTTTCCACCTTCAAGGAGGGAGTCCGTCATGGCATCCTGGGAAACTGTATGACAAAAAAGAAAAAGTCAATACACATATAGAAACTGAATGATCACTTACCTGTATCACAGCTGTTTACGAACAGTCAGCCTGGCACCGTTGATGATGGACAGAAAGCCAACCACACAGCCACAGTTCTGAAGTGAGAAGCAAATGGAATGACCCCTGTTAGTATTTTCCACCTTCAGAGAGGGAGTCCGCCATGGCATCTTGGAAAACTGTATGACAAAAAAGAAAAAGTCAATACATGTATAGAAACTGAATGATCACTTACCTGTATCACAGCTGTTTACGAAAAGTCAGCCTGGCACAGTTGAAGATGGACAGAAAGCCAGCCACAGTTGTGAAGTGAGAAGCAGATGGAATGACCCTTGTTAGTCGTTTCAACCTTCAAAGATGGAGTCTGTCATGGGATCCTGGGAAACAGTATTATAAAAAAGAAAAAGTCAATACATGTATAGAAACTGAATGATCACTTACCTGTATCACAGCTGTTTACAAACAGTCAGCCTGGCACCGTTGATGGACAGATAGCCAGCCAGCCAGTCATAGTTGAGATTGGAGATGCAGATGGATAAACCCTTGTTAGTAGTTTCCACCTTCAAGGAGGGAGTCCGTCATGGCATCCTGGGAAACTGTATGACAAAAAAGAAAAAGTCAATACATGTATAGAAAATGAATGATCACTTACCTGCATCACAGATGTTTACAAACAGTCAGTCTGGCACAGTTAAAGTTGGACAGAAAGCCAGCCACACAGCTACAGTTGTGAAGTGAGAAGCAGATGGAATGACCCCTGTTAGTAGTTTCCACCTTCAAGGAGGGAGTCCGTCATAGCATCCTGGGAAACTGTATGACAAAAAAAAGAAACTCAATACATGTATAGAAACTGAATGATCACTTACGTGTATCACAGCTGTTTACGAACAGTCAGCCTGGCACAGTTAAAGTTGGACAGAAAGCCAGCCACAGTTGTGAAGTGAGATGCAGAGGGATAAACCCTTGTTAGTAGTTTCCACCTTCAAGGAGGGAGTCCGTCATGGCATCCTGGGAAACTGTATGACAAAAAAGAAAAAGTCAATACATGTATAGAAACTGAATGATCACTTACCTGTATCACAGCTGTTTACGAACAGTCAGCCTGGCACCGTTGATGGACAGATAGCCAGCCATCCAGTCATAGTTGAGATTGGAGATGTAGATGGATAAACCCTTGTTAGTCATTTCCACCTTCAGAAAGGGAGTCCGTCATGGGATCCTGGGAAACTATGACAAAAAAGAAAAAAAGTCAATACATATATAGAAACTGAATGATCACTTACCTGTATCACAGCTGTTTACGAACAGTCAGCCTCACACAGTTGAAGTTGGACAGAATACCAGCCAGCCAGTCATAGTTGAGTTTGGAGATGCAGATGGATAAACCCTTGTTAGTAGTTTCCACCTTCAAGGAGGGAGTCCATCATGGCATCCTGGAAAACTGTATGACAAAAAAGAAAAAGTCAGTACATGTATAGAAACTGAATTATTATTTACCTTTATCACAGCTGTTTACGAACAGTCAGCCTCACACAGTTGAAGATGGACAGAAAGCCAGCCATCCAGTCATAGTTGAGATTGGAGATGTAGATGGATAAACCCTTGTTAGTCATTTCCACCTTCAGAAAGGGAGTCCGTCATGGCATCCTGGGAAACTGTATGACAAAAAAGAAAAAGTCAATACACATATAGAAACTGAATGATCACTTACCTGTATCACAGCTGTTTACGAACAGTCAGCCTGGCACCGTTGATGATGGACAGAAAGCCAACCACACAGCCACAGTTCTGAAGTGAGAAGCAAATGGAATGACCCCTGTTAGTATTTTCCACCTTCAGAGAGGGAGTCCGCCATGGCATCCTGGAAAACTGTATGACAAAAAAGAAAAAGTCAATACATGTATAGAAACTGAATGATCACTTACCTGTATCACAGCTGTTTACGAAAAGTCAGCCTGGCACAGTTGAAGATGGACAGAAAGCCAGCCATAGTTGTGAAGTGAGAAGCAGATGGAATGACCCTTGTTAGTTGTTTCTACCTTCAAAGAGGGAGTCTGTCATGGGATCCTGGGAAACTGTATGATAAAAAAGAAAAAGTCAATACATGTATAGAAACTGAATGATCACTTACCTGCATCACAGCTGTTTACAAACAGTCAGCCTGGCACCGTTGATGGACAGATAGCCAGCCAGCCAGTCATAGTTGAGATTGGAGATGCAGATGGATAAACCCTTGTTAGTAGTTTCCACCTTCAAGGAGGGAGTCCGTCATGGCATCCTGGGAAACTGTATGACAAAAAAGAAAAAGTCAATACATGTATAGAAAATAAATGATCACTTACCTGCATCACAGCTGTTTACAAACAGTCAGTCTGGCACAGTTAAAGTTGGACAGAAAGCCAGCCACACAGCTACAGTTGTGAAGTGAGAAGCAGATGGAATGACCCCTGTTAGTAGTTTCCATCTTCAAGGAGGGAGTCCGTCATGGGATCCTGGGAAACTGTATGATAAAAAAATAAAGTCATTACATGTATAGAAACTGAATGATCACTTACCTGTATCACAGCTGTTTACGAACAGTCAGCCTCACACAGTTGAAGTTGGACAGAATACCAGCCAGCCAGTCATAGTTGAGTTTGGAGATGCAGATGGATAAACCCTTGTCAGTAGTTTCCACCTTCAGAGAGGGAGTCCGTCATGGCATCCTGGGAAACTGTATGACAAAAAAAAGAAAGTCAATACATGTATAGAAATTGAATGATCACTTACCTGTATCACAGCTGTTTACGAACAGTCAGCCTGGCACAGTTGAAGATGGACAGAAAGCCAGCCACAGTTGTGAAGTGAGATGCAGAGGGATAAACCCTTGTTAGTAGTTTCCACCTTCAAGGAGAGAGTCCGTCATGGCATCCTGGGAAACTGTATGACAAAAAAAAGAAAGTCAATACATGTATAGAAAACGAATGATCACTTACCTGTATCACAGCTGTTTACGAACAGTCAGCCTCACACAGTTGAAGATGGACAGAAAGCCAGCCAGCCAGTCATATTTGAGATTGGAGATGCAGATGGATAAACTCTTGTTAGTAGTTTCCACCTTCAAGGAGGGAGTCCGTCATGGCATCCTGGGAAACAGTATGACAAAAAAGAAAAAGTCAATACATGTATAGAAACTGAATGATCACTTACCTGTATCACAGCTGTTTACAAACAGTCAGCCTGGCACCGTTGATGGACAGATAGCCAGCCAGCCAGTCATAGTTGAGATTGGAGATGTAGATGGATAAACCCTTGTTAGTCATTTCCACCTTCAGAAAGGGAGTCCGTCATGGCATCCTGGGAAACTGTATGATAAAAAAGAAAGTCAATACATGTATAGAAACTGAATGATCACTTACCTGTATCACAACTGTTTACGAACAGTCAGCCTGGCACAGTTGAAGATGGACAGAAAGCCAGCCACAGTTGTGAAGTGAGAAGCAGATGGAATGACCCTTGTTAGTCGTTTCTACCTTCAGAGAGGGAGTCCGTCATGGGATCCTGGGAAACTGTATGACAAAAAGAAAATGTCAATACATGTATAGAAACTGAATGACCACTTACCTGTATCACAGCTGTTTACGAACAGTCAGCCTGGCACAGTTGAAGATGGACAGAAAGCCAGCCACGGAGAGACACAGTTGTGAAGTGAGAAGCAGATGGAATGACCCCTGTTAGTAGTTTCCACCTTCAGAGAGGGAGTCCGCCATGGCATCCTGGAAAATTGTATGAAAAAAAAGAAAGTCAATACATGTATAGAAACTGAATGATCACTTACCTGTATCACAACTGTTTACGAACAGTCAGCCTTGCACAGTTGAAGATGGACAGAATACCAGCCAGCCAGTCATAGTTGAGATTGGAGATGCAGATGGATAAACCCTTGTTAGTCGTTTCCACCTTCAGAGAGGGAGTCCGTCATGGCATCCTGGGAAACTGTATGATAAAAAAGAAAGTCAATACATGTATAGAAACTGAATGATCACTTACCTGTATCACAGCTGTTTACGAACAGTCAGCCTCACACAGTTGAAGATGGACAGAAAGCCAGCCACACAGCCACAGTTGTGAAGTGAGAAGCAGATGGAATGACCCCTGTTAGTCGTTTCTACCTTCAGAGAGGGAGTCCGTCATGGGATCCTGGGAAACTGTATGATAAAAAAAAGAAAGCCAAGACATGTATAGAAAACGAATGATCACTTACCTGTATCACAGCTGTTTACGAACAGTCAGCCTCACACAGTTGAAGTTGGACAGAATACCAGCCAGCCAGTCATAGTTGAGTTTGGAGATGCAGATGGATAAACCCTTGTTAGTAGTTTCCACCTTCAAGGAGGGAGTCCGTAATGGCATCCTGGGAAACTGTATGACAAAAAAGAAAAAGTCAATACATGTATAGAAACTGAATGATCACTTACCTGTATCACAGCTGTTTACAAACCGTCAGCCTGGCACCGTTGATTGACAGATAGCCAGCCAGCCAGTCATAGTTGAGATTGGAGATGCAGATGGATAAACCCTTGTTAGTAGTTTCCACCTTCAAGGAGGGAGTCCGTCATGGCATCCTGGGAAACTGTATGACAAAAATGAAAAAGTCAATACATGTATAGAAACTGAATGATCACTTACCTGTATCACAGCTGTTTACGAACAGTCAGCCTCACACAGTTGAAGATGGACAGAAAGCCAGCCACACAGCCACAGTTGTGAAGTGAGAAGCAGATGGAATGACCCCTGTTAGTAGTTTCCACCTTCAGAGAGGAATCCGGCCATGCGATCCTGGGAAACTGTATGACAAAAAAGAAAAAGTCAATACATGTATAGAAACTGAATGATCACTTACCTGTATCACAGCTGTTTACGAACAGTCAGCCTGGCAAAGTTGAAGATGGACAGAAAGCCAGCCACAGTTGTGAAGTGAGAAGCAGATGGAATGACCCCTGTTAGTAGTTTCCACCTTCAGAGAGAGTCCGTCATGGGATCCTGGGAAACTGTATGATAAAAAAAAAGAAAGTCAATACATGTATAGAAAACGAATGATCACTTACCTGTATCACAGCTGTTTATGAACAGTCAGCCTTGCACAGTTGAAGATGGACAGAATATCAGCCAGCCAGTCATAGTTGAGATTTGAGATGCAGATGGATAGACCCTTGTTAGTCGTTTTCACCTTCAGAGAGGAAGCCGGCCATGCGATCCTGGGAAACTGTATGACAAAAAAGAAAAAGTCAATACATGTATAGAAACTGAATGATCACTTACCTGTATCACAGCTGTTTTCGGACAGTTAGCCTCATTTAGTTGAAGTTGGACAGAAAGCCAGCAACACAGCCATAGTTCTGAAGTGACAGCAGATGGAATGACCCTTGTTAGTCATTTCCACCTTCAGAGAGGGAGTCAGTCATGGCATCCTGGGAAACTGTATGACAAAAAAGAAAGTCAATACATGTATAGAAACTGAATGATCACTTACCTGTATCACAGTTGTTTACGAACAGTCAGCCTCACACGGTTGAAGATGGACAGAAAGCCAGCCACAGTTGTGAAGTGAGAAGCAGATGGAATGACCCTTGTTAGTAGTTTCCACCTTCAGAGAGGAAGCCGGCCATGCGATCCTGGGAAACTGTATGATAAAAAAAGAAAGTCAATACATGTATAGAAACTGAATGATCACTTACCTGTATCACAGCTGTTTACGAACAGTCAGCCTTGCACAGTTGAAGATGGACAGAAAACCAGCCATCCAGTCATAGTTGAGATTGGAGATGTAGATGGATAAACCCTTGTTAGTCGTTTCCACCTTCAGAGAGGGAGTCCGTCATGGCATCCTGGGAAACTGTATGACAAAAAAGAAAGTCAATACATGTATAGAAACTGAATGATCACTTACCTGTATCACAGCTGTTTACGAACAGTCAGCCTTGCACAGTTGAAGATGGACAGAAAGCCAGCCACACAGCCATAGTTCTGAAGTGACAGCAGATGGAATGACCCTTGTTAGTCGTTTCTACCTTCAGAGAGGGAGTCCGTCATGGGATCCTGGGAAACTGTATGATAAAGAAAAGAAAGTCAATACATGTATAGAAAATGAATGATCACTTACCTGTATCACAGCTGTTTACGAACATTCAGCCTCACACAGTTGAAGATGGACAGAAAGCCAGCCAGCCAGTCATATTTGAGATTGGAGATGCAGATGGATTAACCCTTGTTAGTCGTTTCCACCTTCAGAGAGGGAGTCCGTCATGGCATCCTGGGAAACTGTATGACAAAAAAGAAAAAGTCAATACACATATAGAAACTGAATGATCACTTACCTGTATCACAGCTGTTTACAAACAGTCAGCCTGGCACCGTTGATGATGGACAGAAAGCCAGCCACACAACCATAGTTCTGAAGTGACAGCAGATGGAATGACCCTTGTTAGTCGTTTCAACCTTCACAGAGAGAGTCCATCATGGGATCCTGGGAAACTGTATGACAAAAAAGAAAAAGTTAATACATGTATAGAAACTGAATGATCACTTACCTGTATCACAGCTGTTTACGAACAGTCAGCCTGGCACCGTTGATGATGGACAGAAAGCCAGCCACACAGCCACAGTTCTGAAGTGAGAAGCAAATGGAATGACCCCTGTTAGTATTTTCCACCTTCAGAAAGGGAGTCGGTCATGGCATTCTGGGAAACTGTATGACAAAAAAAAGAAAGTCAATACATGTATAGAAACTGAATGATCACTTACCTTTATCACAGCTGTTTATGAACAGTCAGCCTGGCACAGTTAAAGATGGACAAAATACCAGCCAGCCAGTCATAGTTGAGATTGGAGATGCAGATGGATAAACCCTTGTAAGTAGTTTCCACCTTCAAGGAGGGAGTCCGTCATGGCATCCTGGGAAACTGTATGACAAAAAAGAAAAAGTCAATACACATATAGAAAATGAATGATCACTTACCTGTATCACAGCTGTTTACAAACAGTCAGCCTGGCACCGTTGATGGACAGATAGCCAGCCAGCCAGTCATAGTTGAGATTGGAGATGCAGATGGATAAACCCTTGTTAGTAGTTTCCACCTTCAAGGAGGGAGTCCGTCATGGCATCCTGGGAAACTGTATGACAAAAAAGAAAAAGTCAATACATGTATAGAAACTGAATGATCACTTACCTGCATCACAGCTGTTTACAAACAGTCAGTCTGGCACAGTTAAATTTGGACAGAAAGCCAGCCACACAGCCACAGTTGTGAAGTAAGAAGCAGATGGAATGACCCCTGTTAGTAGTTTCCACCTTCAAGGAGGGAGTCGGTCATGGCATCCTGGGAAACTAAATGACAAAAAAAAGAAAGTCAATACATGTATAGAAACTGAATGATCACTTACCTGTATCACAGCTGTTTATGAACAGTCAGCCTCACACAGTTGAATTTGGACAGAATACCAGCCAGCCAGTCATAGTTGAGATTGGAGATGCAGATGGATAAACCCTTGTAAGTAGTTTCCACCTTCAAGGAGGGAGTCCTTTATGGCATCCTGGGAAACTGTATGACAAAAAAGAAAAAGTCAATACACATATAGAAACTGAATGATCACTTACCTGTATCACAGCTGTTTACGAACAGTCAGCCTGGCACCGTTGATGATGGACAGAAAGCCAGCCACACAGCCAAAGTTCTGAAGTGAGAAGCAAATGGAATTACCCCTGTTAGTATTTTCCACCTTCAGAAAGGGAGTCGGTCATGGCATTCTGGGAAACTGTATGACAAAAAAAAGAAAGTCAATACATGTATAGAAACTGAATGATAACTTACCTTTATCACAGCTGTTTATGAACAGTCAGCCTGGCACAGTTAAAGATGGACAAAATACCAGCCAGCCAGTCACAGTTGAGATTGGAGATGCAGATGGATAAACCCTTGTTAGTCGTTTCCACCTTCTAGGAGGGAGTCCGTCATGGCATCCTGGGAAACTGTATGACAAAAAAGAAAGTCAATACATGTAAAGAAACTGACTGATCACTTACCTGTATCACAGCTGTTTACGAACAGTCAGCCTGGCACCGTTGATGGACAGATAGCCAGCCATCCAGTTATAGTTGAGATTGGAGATGTAGATGGAAAAACCCTTGTTAGTAGTTTCCACCTTCAAGGAGGGAGTCCGTCATGGCATCCTGGAAAACTGTATGACAAAAAAGAAAAAGTCAATACATGTATAGAAACTGAATTATTATTTACCTGTATCACAGCTGTTTACGAACAGTCAGCCTCACACAGTTGAAGATGGACAGAAAGCCAGCATTCCAGTCATAGTTGAGATTGGAGATGTAGATGGATAAACCCTTCTTAGTCATTTCCACCTTCAGAAAGGGAGTCCGTCATGGGATCCTGGGAAACTGTATGATTAAAAAAAAGAAAGCCAATACATGTATAGAAAACGAATGATCACTTACCTGTATCACAGCTGTTTATGAACAGTCAGCCTCACACAGTTGAAGTTACACAGAATACCAGCCAGCCAGTCATAGTTGAGATTGGAGATGCAGATGGATAAACCCTTCTAAGTAGTTTCCACCTTCAAGGAGGGAGTCCGTCATGGCATCCTGGGAAACTGTATGACAAAAAAGAAAAAGTCAATGCACATATAGAAACTGAATGATCACTTACCTGTATCACAGCTGTTTACAAACAGTCAGCCTGGCACCGTTGATTGACAGATAGCCAGCCAGCCAGTCATAGTTGAGATTGGAGATGCAGATGGATAAACCCTTGTTAGTAGTTTCCACCTTCAAAGAGGGAGTCCGTCATGGCATCCTGGGAAACTGTATGACAAAAAAAAGAAAGTCAATACATGTATAGAAACTGAATGATCACTTACCTGCATCACAGCTGTTTACAAACAGTCAGTCTGGCACAGTTAAAGTTGGACAGAATACCAGCCAGCCAGTCATAGTTGAGTTTGGAGATGCAGATGGATAAACCCTTGTTAGTAGTTTCCACCTTCAAGGAGGGAGTCCGTAATGGCATCCTGGGAAACTGTATGACAAAAAAGAAAAAGTCAATACATGTATAGCAACTGAATGATCACTTACCTGTATCACAGCTGTTTACAAACAGTCAGCCTGGCACCGTTGATGGACAGATAGCCAGCCAGCCAGTCATAGTTGAGATTGGAGATGCAGATGGATAAACCCTTGTTATTAGTTTCCACCTTCAAGGAGGGAGTCCGTCATGGCATCCTGGGAAACTGTATGACAAAAAAGAAAAAGTTAATACATGTATAGAAACTGAATTATTATTTACCTGTATCACAGCTGTTTACGAACAGTCAGCCTCACACAGTTGAAGATGGACAGAAAGCCAGCCAGCCAGTCATAGTTGAGATTGGAGATGCAGATGGATAAACCCTTGTAAGTAGTTTCCACCTTCAAGGAGGGAGTCCGTCATGGCATCCTGGGAAACTGTATGACAAAAAAGAAAAAGTCAATACACATATAGAAACTGAATGATCACTTACCTGTATCACAGCTGTTTACGAACAGTCAGCCTGGAACAGTTGAAGATGGAAAGAAAGCCAGCCACACAGCCACAGTTGTGAAGTGAGATGCAGAGGGATAAACCCTTGTTAGTAGTTTCCACCTTCAAGGAGGGAGTCCGTCATGGCATCCTGGGAAACTGTATGACAAAAAAGAAAAAGTCAATACATGTATAGAAACTGAATGATCACTTACCTGTATCACAGCTGTTTACGAACAGTCAGCCTCACACAGTTGAAGATGGACAGAAAGCTAGCCAGCCAGTCATATTTGAGATTGGAGAAATAGATGGATAAACCCTTGTTAGTAGTTTCCACCTTCAGAGAGGGAGTCCGTCATGGCATCCTGGGAAACTGTATGAAAAAAAAAAGAAAGTCAATACATGTATAGAAACTGAATGATCACTTACCTGTATCACAGCTGTTTACGAACAGTCAGCCTAGCACTGTTGATGATGGACAGAAAGCCAGCCACACAGCCACAGTTCTGAAGTGAGAAGCAAATGGAATGACCCCATTTAGTATTTTCCACGTACAGAGAGGGAGTCCGTCATGGGATCCTGGGAAACTGTATGAATAAAAAAAGAAAGTCAATACATGTATAGAAACTGAATGATCACTTACCTGTATCACAGCTGTTTACGAATAGTCAGCCTGGCACAGTTGAAGATGGACAGAAAGCCAGCCACAGTTGTGAAGTGAGAAACAGATGGAATGACCCCTGTTAGTAGTTTCCACCTTCAGAGAGAGTCCGTCATGATCACTTACCTGTATCACAGCTGTTTACGAACAGTCAGCCTCACACAGTTGAAGTTGGACAGAATACCAGCCAGCCATGTCATAGTTGAGATTGGAGATGCAGATGGATAATCCCTTGTAAGTAGTTTCCACCTTCAAGGAGGGAGTCCTTTACGGCATCCTGGGAAACTGTATGACAAAAAAGAAAATGTCAATACACATATAGAAACTGAATGATCACTTACCTGTATCACAGCTGTTTACGAACAGTCAGCCTGGCACCGTTGATGACGGATAGAAAGCCAGCCACACAGCCACAGTTCTGAAGTGAGAAGCAAATGGAATGACCCCTGTTAGTATTTTCCACCTTCAGAGAGGGAGTCCGTCATGGCATCCTGGGAAACTGTATGACAAAAAAGAAAAAGTCAATACATGTATAGAAACTGAATGATCACTTACCTGCATCACAGTTGTTTACGGTCAGTCAGCCTGGCACAGTTTAAGTTGGACAGAAAGCCAGCCACACAGCCACAGTTGTGAAGAGAGAAGCAGATAGAATGACCCTTCTTAGTCGTTTCCACCTTCAAGGAGGGAGTCCGTCATGGCATCCTGGGAAACGGTATGACAAAAAAGAAAAAGTCAGTACATGTATAGAAACTGAATGATCACTTACCTGTATCACAGCTGTTTATGAACAGTCAGCCTGGCACCGTTGATGGACAGATAGCCAGCCATCCAGTCATAGTTGAGATTGGAGATGTAGATGGATAAACCCTTGTTAGTCAATTCCACCTTTAGAAAGGGAGTCCGTCATGGGATCCTGGGAAACTATGACAAAAAAGAAAAAAAGTCAATACATATATAGAAACTGAATGATCACTTACCTGTATCACAGCTGTTTACGAACAGTCAGCCTGGCACCATTGATGGACAGATAGCCAGCCATCCAGTCATAGTTGAGATTGGAGATGTAGATGGATAAACCCTTGTTAGTCAATTCCACCTTCAGAAAGGGAGTCCGTCATGGGATCCTGGGAAACTATGACAAAAAATAAAAAAATTCAATACATATATAGAAACTGAATGATCACTTACCTGTATCTCAGCTGTTTACGAACAGTCAGCCTCACACAGTTGAAGTTGGACAGAATACCAGCCAGCCAGTCATAGTTGAGATTGGAGATGCAGATGGATAAACCCTTGTTAGTCATTTCCACCTTCAGAGAGGGAGTCCGTCATGGCATCCTGGGAAACTGTATGACAAAAAAGAAAAAGTCAATACATGTATAGAAACTGAATGATCACTTACCTGCATCACAGCTGTTTACGGTCAGTCAGCCTGTCACAGTTAAAGTTGGACAGAAAGCCAGCCACACAGCCACAGTTGTGAAGAGAGAAGCAGATAGAATGACCCTTCTTAGTCGTTTCCACCTTCAAGGAGGGAGTCCGTCATGGCATCCTGGGAAACTCTATGACAAAAAAGAAAAAGTCAATACATGAATAGAAACTGAATGATCACTTACCTGTATCAAAGCTGTTAACGAACAGTCAGCCTCACACAGTTGAAGATGGACAGAAAGCCAGCCAGCCAGTCATATTTGAGATTGGAGATGCAGATGGATAAACCCTTGTTAGTCGTTTCCACCTTCAGAAAGGGAGTCCGTCATGGGATCCTGGGAAACTGTATGACAAAAAAGAAAAAGTCAATACATGTATAGAAACTGAATGATCACTTACCTGTATCACAGCTGTTTACGAACAGTCAGCCTCACACAGTTGAAGTTGGACAGAAAACCAGCCAGCCAGTCATAGTTGAGATTGGTGATGCAGATGGATAAACCCTTTTAAGTAGTTTCCACCTTCAAGGAGGGAGTCCGTCATGGCATCCTGGGAAACTGTATGACAAAAAAGAAAAAGTCAATACACATATAGAAACTGAATGATCACTTACCTGTATCACAGCTGTTTACGAACAGTCAGCCTGGCACCGTTGATGACGGATAGAGAGCCAGCCACACAGCCACAGTTCTGAAGTGAGAAGCAAATGGAATGACCCCTGTTAGTATTTTCCACCTTCAGAGAGGGAGTCCGTCATGGCATCCTGGGAAACTGTATGACAAAAAAGAAAAAGTCAGTACATGTATAGAAACTGAATGATCACTTACCTGCATCACAGCTGTTTACGGCCAGTCAGCCTTGCACAGTTAAAGTTGGACAGAAAGCCAGCCACACAGCCACAGTTGTGAAGAGAGAAGCAGATAGAATGACCCTTCTTAGTCGTTTCCACCTTCAAGGAGGGAGTCCGTCATGGCATCCTGGGAAACGGTATGACAAAAAAGAAAAAGTCAGTACATGTATAGAAACTGAATGATCACTTACCTGTATCACAGCTGTTTACGAACAGTCAGCCTGGCACCGTTGATGGACAGATAGCCAGCCATCCAGTCATAGTTGAGACTGGAGATGTAGATGGATAAACCCTTGTTAGTCAATTCCACCTTCAGAAAGGGAGTCCGTCATGGGATCCTGGGAAACTATGACAAAAAAGAAAAAAAGTCAATACATATATAGAAACTGAATGATCACTTACCTGTATCACAGCTGTTTACGAACAGTCAGCCTGGCACAGTTGAAGATGGACAGAAAGCCAGCCACAGTTGTGAAGTGAGAAGCAGATGGAATGACCCCTGTTAATAGTTTCCACCTTCAGAGAGGGAGTCGGTCATGGCATCCTGGGAAACTCTATGACAAAAAAGAAAAAGTCAATACATGAATAGAAACTGAATGATCACTTACCTGTATCACAGCTGTTTACGAACAGTCAGCCTCACACAGTTGAAGATGGACAGAAAGCCAGCCAGCCAGTCATATTTGAGATTGGAGATGCAGATGGATAAACCCTTGTTAGTCGTTTCCACCTTCAGAAAGGGAGTCCGTCATGGGATCCTGGGAAACTGTATGACAAAAAAGAAAAAGTCAATACATGTATAGAAACTGAATGATCACTTACCTGTATCACAGCTGTTTACGAACAGTCAGCCTTGCACAGTTGAAGATGGACAGAATACCAGCCATCCAGTCATATTTGAGATTGGAGATGTAGATGGAATGACCCCTGTTAGTAGTCTCCACCTTCAGAGAGGGAGTCCGTCATGGCATCCTGGGAAAATGTATGACAAAAAAGAAAGTCAATACATGTATAGAAACTGAATGATCACTTACCTATATCACAGCTGTTTACAAACAGTCAGCCTGGCACAGTTGAAGATGGACAGAAAGCCAGCCACAGATGTGAAGAGAGAAGCAGATGGAATGACCCCTGTTAGTAGTTTCCACCTTCAGAGAGGGAGTCCGTCATGGCATCCTGGGAAACTGTATGACAAAAAAGAAAGTCAATACATGTATAGAAAGTGAATGATCACTTACCTGTATCACAGCTGTTTACGAACAGTCACCCTGGCACCATTGATGATGGACAGAAAGCCAGCCACACAACCATAGTTCTGAAGTGTCAGCAGATGGAATGACCCTTGTTAGTCGTTTCAACCTTCACAGAGAGAGTCCATCATGGGATCCTGGGAATTTGTATGACAAAAAAGAAAGTCAATACATGTATAGAAACTGAATGATCACTTACCTGTATCACAGCTGTTTACGAACAGTCAGCCTCACACAGTTGAAGTTGGACAGAATACCATCCAGCCAGTCATAGTTGAGATTGGAGATGCAGATGGATAAACCCTTGTAAGTAGTTTCCACCTTCAAGGAGGGAGTCCTTTATGGAATCCTGGGAAACTGTATGACAAAAAAGAAAGTCAATACATGTATAGAAACTGAATGATCACTTACCTGTATCACAGCTGTTTACGAACAGTCAGCCTTGCACAGTTGAAGATGGACAGAAAGCCAGCCACACAGCCATAGTTCTGAAGTGACAGCAGATGGAATGACCCTTGTTAGTCGTTTCTACCTTCAGAGAGGGAGTCCGTCATGGCATCCTGGGAAACTGTATGATAAAAAAAAGAAAGTCAATACATGTATAGAAACTGAATGATCACTTACCTGCATCACAGCTGTTTACGAACAGTCAGCCTGGCACAGTTAAAGTTGGACAGAAAGCCAGCCACACAGCCACAGTTGTGAAGACAGAAGCAGATGGAATGACCCTTGTTAGTCGTTTCCACCTTCAGAGAGGAAGCCGGCCATGTGATCCTGGGAAACTGTATGACAAAAAAGAAAAAGTCAATACATGTATAGAAACTGAATGATCACTTACCTGTATCACAGCTGTTTACGAACAGTCAGCCTGGCACAGGTGATGATGGACAGAAAGCCAGCCACACAGCCACAGTTCTGAAGTGAGAAGCAAATGGAATGACCCCTGTTAGTATTTTCCACCTTCAGAGAGGGAGTCCGCCATGGCATCCTGGAAAACTCTATGACAAAAAAGAAAGTCAATACATGTATAGAAACTGAATGATCACTTACCTGTACCACAGCTGTTTACGAACAGTCAGCCTCACACAGTTGAAGATGGACAAAATACCAGCCAGTCAGTCACAGTTAAGATTGGAGATGCAGATGGATAAACCCTTATTAGTCGTTTCCACCTTCAGAGAGGGAGTCCGTCATGGGATCCTGGGAAACTGTATGATAAAAAAAGAAAGTCAATACATGTATAGAAACTGAATGATCACTTACCTGTACCACAGCTGTTTACGAACAGTCAGCCTCACACAGTTGAAGATGGACAAAATGCCAGCAAGCCAGTCATAGTTGAGTTTGGAGATGCAGATGGATCAACCCTTGTCAGTAGTTTCCACCTTCAGAGAGGGAGTCCGTCATGGCATCCTGGGAAACTGTATGACAAAAAAAAGAAAGTCAATGCATGTATAGAAACTGAATGATCACTTACCTGTATCACAGCTGTTTACGAACAGTCAGCCTGGCACAGTTGAAGATAGACAGAAAGCCAGCCACAGTTGTGAAGTGAGATGCAGAGGGATAAACCCTTGTTAGTAGTTTCCACCTTCAAGGAGGGAGTCCGTCATGGCATCCTGGGAAACTGTATGACAAAAAAGAAAAAGTCAATACATGTATAGAAACTGAATGATCATTTACCTGCATCACAGCTGTTTACGAACAGTCAGCCTGGCACAGTTAAAGTTGGACAGAAAGCCAGCCACACAGCCACAGTTGTGAAGACAGAAGCAGATGGAATGACCCTTGTTAGTCGTTTCCACCTTCAGAGAGGAAGCCGGCCATGCGATCCTGGGAAACTGTATGACAAAAAAGAAAAAGTCAATACATGTATAGAAACTGAATGATCACTTACCTGTATCACAGCTGTTTACGAACAGTCAGCCTGGCACCGTTGATGATGGACAGAAAGCCAACCACACAGCCACAGTTCTGAAGTGAGAAGCAAATGGAATGACCCCTGTTAGTATTTTCCACCTTCAGAGAGGGAGTCCGCCATGGCATCTTGGAAAACTGTATGACAAAAAAGAAAAAGTCAATACATGTATAGAAACTGAATGATCACTTACCTGTATCACAGCTGTTTACGAAAAGTCAGCCTGGCACAGTTGAAGATGGACAGAAAGCCAGCCACAGTTGTGAAGTGAGAAGCAGATGGAATGACCCTTGTTAGTCGTTTCTACCTTCAAAGATGGAGTCTGTCATGGGATCCTGGGAAACAGTATTATAAAAAAGAAAAAGTCAATACATGTATAGAAACTGAATGATCACTTACCTGTATCACAGCTGTTTACGAACAGTCAGCCTGGCACTGTTGATGATGGACAAAAAGCCAGCCACACAGCCACAGTTCTGAAGTGAGAAGCAAATGGAATGACCCCATTTAGTATTTTCCACGTACAGAGAGGGAGTCCGTCATGGGATCCTGGGAAACTGTATGAATAAAAAAGAAAGTCAATACATGTATAGAAACTGAATGATCACTTACCTGTATCACAGCTGTTTACGAATAGTCAGCCTGGCACAGTTGAAGATGGACAGAAAGCCAGCCACAGTTGTGAAGTGAGAAACAGATGGAATGACCCCTGTTAGTAGTTTCCACCTTCAGAGAGAGTCCGTCATGATCACTTACCTGTATCACAGCTGTTTACGAACAGTCAGCCTCACACAGTTGAAGTTGGACAGAATACCAGCCTGCCATGTCATAGTTGAGATTGGAGATGCAGATGGATAATCCCTTGTAAGTAGTTTCCACCTTCAAGGAGGGAGTCCTTTATGGCATCCTGGGAAACTGTATGACAAAAAAGAAAAAGTCAATACACATATAGAAACTGAATGATCACTTACCTGTATCACAGCTGTTTACGAACAGTCAGCCTGGCACCGTTGATGACGGATAGAAAGCCAGCCACACAGCCACAGTTCTGAAGTGAGAAGCAAATGGAATGACCCCTGTTAGTATTTTCCACCTTCAGAGAGGGAGTCCGTCATGGCATCCTGGGAAACTGTATGACAAAAAAGAAAAAGTCAATACATGTATAGAAACTGAATGATCACTTACCTGCATCACAGCTGTTTACGGTCAGTCAGCCTGGCACAGTTAAAGTAGGACAGAAAGCCAGCCACACAGTCATAGTTGAGATTGGAGATGTAGATGGATAAACCCTTGTTAGTCATTTCCACCTTCAGAAAGGGAGTCCGTCATGGGATCCTGGGAAACTATGACAAAAAATAAAAAAATTCAATACATATATAGAAACTGAATGATCACTTACCTGTATCTCAGCTGTTTACGAACAGTCAGCCTCACACAGTTGAAGTTGGACAGAATACCAGCCAGCCAGTCATAGTTGAGATTGGAGATGCAGATGGATAAACCCTTGTTAGTCATTTCCACCTTCAGAAAGGGAGTCCGTCATGGGATCCTGGGAAACTATGACAAAAAAGAAAAAAAGTCAATACATATATAGAAACTGAATGATCACTTACCTGTATCACAGCTGTTTACGAACAGTCAGCCTGGCACAGTTGAAGATGGACAGAAAGCCAGACACAGTTGTGAAGTGAGAAGCAGATGGAATGACCCCTGTTAATAGTTCCCACCTTCAGAGAGGGAGTCGGTCATGGCATCCTGGGAAACTCTATGACAAAAAAGAAAAAGTCAATACATGAATAGAAACTGAATGATCACTTACCTGTATCACAGCTGTTTACGAACAGTCAGCCTGGCACCGTTGATGACGGATAGAAAGCCAGCCACACAGCCACAGTTCTGAAGTGAGAAGCAAATGGAATGACCCCTGTTAGTATTTTCCACCTTCAGAGAGGGAGTCCGTCATGGCATCCTGGGAAACTGTATGACAAAAAAGAAAAAGTCAATACATGTATAGAAACTGAATGATCACTTACCTGCATCACAGCTGTTTACGGTCAGTCAGCCTGGCACAGTTAAAGTTGGACAGAAAGCCAGCCACACAGCCACAGTTGTGAAGAGAGAAGCAGATAGAATGACCCTTCTTAGTCGTTTCCACCTTCAAGGAGGGAGTCCGTCATGGCATCCTGGGAAACTCTATGACAAAAAAGAAAAAGTCAATACATGAATAGAAACTGAATGATCACTTACCTGTATCACAGCTGTTTACGAACAGTCAGCCTCACACAGTTGAAGATGGACAGAAAGCCAGCCAGCCAGTCATATTTGAGATTGGAGATGCAGATGGATAAACCCTTGTTAGTCGTTTCCACCTTCAGAAAGGGAGTCCGTCATGGGATCCTGGGAAACTGTATGACAAAAAAGAAAAAGTCAATACATGTATAGAAACTGAATGATCACTTACCTGTATCACAGCTGTTTACGAACAGTCAGCCTTGCACAGTTGAAGATGGACAGAATACCAGCCATCCAGTCATATTTGAGATTGGAGATGTAGATGGAATGACCCCTGTTAGTAGTCTCCACCTTCAGAGAGGGAGTCCGTCATGGCATCCTGGGAAAATGTATGACAAAAAAGAAAGTCAATACATGTATAGAAACTGAATGATCACTTACCTATATCACAGCTGTTTACAAACAGTCAGCCTGGCACAGTTGAAGATGGACAGAAAGCCAGCCACAGATGTGAAGAGAGAAGCAGATGGAATGACCCCTGTTAGTAGTTTCCACCTTCAGAGAGGGAGTCCGTCATGGCATCCTGGGAAACTGTATGACAAAAAAGAAAGTCAATTAATGTATAGAAAGTGAATGATCACTTACCTGTATCACAGCTGTTTACGAACAGTCACCCTGGCACCATTGATGATGGACAGAAAGCCAGCCACACAACCATAGTTCTGAAGTGTCAGCAGATGGAATGACCCTTGTTAGTCGTTTCAACCTTCAGAGAGAGAGTCCATCATGGGATCCTGGGAATTTGTATGACAAAAAAGAAAGTCAATACATGTATAGAAACTGAATGATCACTTACCTGTATCACAGCTGTTTACGAACAGTCAGCCTGGCACCGGTGATGATGGACAGAAAGCCAGCCACACAGCCACAGTTCTGAAGTGAGAAGCAAATGGAATGACCCCTGTTAGTATTTTCCACCTTCAGAGAGGGAGTCCGCCATGGCATCCTGGAAAACTGTATGACAAAAAAGAAACTCAATACATGTATAGAAACTGAATGATCACTTACCTGTATCACAACTGTTTAGGAACAGTCAGCCTGGCACAGTTGAAGATGGACAGAAAGCCAGCTACAGTTGTGAAGTGAGAAGCAGATGGAATGACCCCTGTTAGTAGTTTCCACCTTCAAGGAGGTAGTCCGTCATAGCATCCTGGGAAACTGTATCATAAAAAAAAGAAAGCCAATACATGTATAGAAAACGAATAATCACTTACCTGTATCACAGCTGTTTACGAACAGTCAGCCTCACACAGTTGAAGTTGGACAGAATACCAGCCAGCCAGTCATAGTTGAGTTTGGAGATGCAGATGGATAAACCCTTGTTAGTAGTTTCCACCTTCAAGGAGGGAGTCCGTAATGGCATCCTGGGAAACTGTATGACAAAAAAGAAAAAGTCAATACATGTATAGAAACTGAATGATCACTTACCTGTATCACAGCTGTTTACAAACAGTCAGCCTGGCACCGTTGATGGACAGATAGCCAGCCAGCCAGTCATAGTTGAGATTGGAGATGCAGATGGAATGACCCCTGTTAGTAGTTTCCACCTTCAAGGAGGGAGTCCGTCATGGTATCCTGGGAAACTGTATGACAAAAAAGAAAGTCAATACATGTATAGAAACTGAATCATCACTTACCTGTATCACAGCTGTTTACGAACAGTCAGCCTGGCACAGTTTAAGATGGACAGAAAGCCAGCCAGCCAGTCATATTTGAGATTGGAGATGCAGATGGATTAACCCTTGTTAGTCGTTTCCACCTTCAGACAGGGAGTCAGTCATGGTATCCTGGGAAACTGTATGACAAAAAAGAAAGTGAATACATGTATTGAAACTGAATGATAACTTACCTGTATCACAGCTGTTTACGAACAGTCAGCCTGGAACCGTTGATGGACAGATAGCCAGCCATCCAGTCATAGTTGAGAATGGAGATGTAGATGGATAAACCCTTGTTAGTCATTTCCACCTTCAGAAAGGGAGTCCGTCATGGGATCCTGGGAAACTGTATGACAAAAAACAAAAAAATTCATTACATATATAGAAACTTAATGATCACTTACCTGTATCACAGCTGTTTACGAACAGTCAGCCTCACACAGTTGAAGTTGGACAGAATACCAGCCAGCCAGTCATAGTTGAGATTGGAGATGCAGATGGATAAACTCTTGTTAGTAGTTTCCACCTTCAAGGAGGGAGTCCGTCATGGCATCCTGGGAAACTGTATGACAAAAAAGAAAAAGTCAATACATGTATAGAAACTGAATCATCACTTACCTGTATCACAGCTGTTTACGAACAGTCAGCCTTGCACAGTTGAAGATGGACAGAATACCAGCCACACAGCCACAGTTGTGAAGTGGAAAGCAGATGGAATGACCCTTGTTAGTATTTTCCACCTTCAAAAAGGGAGTCGGTCATGGCATCCTGGGAAACTGTATCACAAAAAAGAAAGTCAATACATGTATAGAAACTGAATGATCACTTACCTGTATCACAGCTGTTTACAAACAGTCAGCCTGGCACCGTTGATGGACAGATAGCCAGCCAGCCAGTAATAGTTGAGATTGGAGATGTAGATGGATAAACCCTTGTTAGTCATTTCCACCTTCAGAAAGGGAGTCCGTCATGGCATCCTGGGAAACTGTATGACAAAAAAGAAAAAGTCAATACATGTATAGAAACTGAATGATCACTTACCTGTATCACAGCTGTTTACGAACAGTCAGCCTGGCAAAGTTGATGATGGACAGAAAGCCAGCCACAGTTGTGAAGTGAGAAGCAGATGGAATGACCCCTGTTAATAGTTTCCACCTTCAGAGAGGGAGTCGGTCATGGCATCCTGGGAAACTCTATGACAAAAAAGAAAAAGTCAATACATGAATAGAAACTGAATGATCACTTACCTGTATCACAGCTGTTTACGAACAGTCAGCCTCACACAGTTGAAGATGGACAGAAAGCCAGCCAGCCAGTCATATTTGAGATTGGAGATGCAGATGGATAAACCCTTGTTAGTCGTTTCCACCTTCAGAAAGGGAGTCCGTCATGGGATCCTGGGAAACTGTATGACAAAAAAGAAAAAGTCAATACATGTATAGAAACTGAATGATCACTTACCTGTATCACAGCTGTTTACGAACAGTCAGCCTTGCACAGTTGAAGATGGACAGAATACCAGCCATCCAGTCATATTTGAGATTGGAGATGTAGATGGAATGACCCCTGTTAGTATTTTCCACCTTCAGAGAGGGAGTCCGCCATGGAATCCTGGAAAACTGTATGACAAAAAAGAAAGTCAATACATGTATAGAAACTGAATGATCACTTACCTGTATCAAAACTGTTTACGAACAGTCAGCCTGGCACAGTTAAAGATTGACAGAAAGCCAGCCACAGTTGTGAAGTGAGAAGCAGATGGAATGACCCTTGTTAGTCGTTTCTACCTTCAGAGAGGGAGTCCGTCATGGGATCCTGGGAAACTGTATGATAAAAAAAAGAAAGCCAATACATGTATAGAAAACGAATAATCACTTACCTGTATCACAGCTGTTTACGAACAGTCAGCCTCACACAGTTGAAGTTGGACAGAATACCAGCCAGCCAGTCATAGTTGAGTTTGGAGATGCAGATGGATAAACCCTTGTTAGTAGTTTCCACCTTCAAGGAGGGAGTCCGTAATGGCATCCTGGGAAACTGTATGACAAAAAAGAAAAAGTCAATACATGTATAGAAACTGAATGATCACTTACCTGTATCACAGCTGTTTACAAACAGTCAGCCTGGCACCGTTGATGGACAGGTAGCCAGCCAGCCATGTCATAGTTGAGATTGGAGATGCAGATGGATAAACCCTTGTTAGTAGTTTCCACCTTCAAGGAGGGAGTCCGTCATGGCATCCTGGGAAACTGTATGACAAAAAAGAAAAAGTTAATACATGTATAGAAACTGAATGATCACTTACCTGTATCACAGCTGTTTACGAACAGTCAGCCTGGCACCATTGATGATGGACAGAAAGCCAGCCACACAGCCACAGTTCTGAAGTGAGAAGCAAATGGAATGACCCCTGTTAGTATTTTCCACCTTCAGAAAGGGAGTCGGTCATGGCATTCTGGGAAACTGTATGACAAAAAAAAGAAAGTCAATACATGTATAGAAACTGAATGATCACTTACCTGTATCACAGCTGTTTACGAACAGTCAACCTGGCACCGTTGATGGACAGATAGCCAGCCAGCCAGTCATAGTTGAGATTGGAGATGTAGATGGATAAACCCTTGTTAGTCATTTCCACCTTCAGAAAGGGAGTCCGTCATGGGATCCTGGGAAACTATGACAAAAAAGAAAAAAAGTCAATACATATATAGAAACTGAATGATCACTTACCTGTATCACAGCTGGTTACGAACAGTCAGCCTCACACAGTTGAAGTTGGACAGAATACCAGCCAGCCAGTCATAGTTGAGTTTGGAGATGCAGATGGAGAAACCCTTGTTAGTAGTTTTCACATTCAAGGAGGGAGTCCGTCATGGCATCCTGGAAAACTGTATGACAAAAAAGAAAAAGTCAATACATGTATAGAAACTGAATTATTATTTACCTGTATCACAGCTGTTTACGAACAGTCAGCCTCACACAGTTGAAGATGGACAGAAAGCCAGCTATCCAGTCATAGTTGAGATTGGAGATGTAGATGGATAAACCCTTGTGAGTCATTTCCACCTTCAGAAAGGGAGTCCGTTATGGGATCCTGGGAAACTGTATGATAAAAAAAAGAAAGCCAATACATGTATAGAAAACGAATGATCACTTACCTGTATCACAGCTGTTTATGAACAGTCAGCCTCACACAGTTGAAGTTGGACAGAATACCAGCCAGCCAGTCATAGTTGAGATTGGAGATGCAGATGGATAAACCCTTGTAAGTAGTTTCCACCTTCAAGGAGGGAGTCCGTCATGGCATCCTGGGAAACTGTATGACAAAAAAGAAAAAGTCAATACACATATAGAAACTGAATGATCACTTACCTGTATCACAGCTGTTTACGAACAGTCAGCCTGGCACAGTTGAAGATGGACAGAAAGCCAGCCACAGTTGTGAAGTGAGAAGCAGATGGAATGAACCTTGTTAGTCGTTTCTACCTTCAAAGAGGGAGTCCGTCATGGGATCCTGGGAAACTGTATGACAAAAAAGAAAAAGTCAATACATGTATAGAAACTGAATGATCACTTACCTGTATCACAGCTGTTTACGAACAGTCAGCCTTGCACAGTTGAAGATGGACAGAATACCAGCCATCCAGTCATAGTTGAGATTGGAGATTTAGATGGAATGACCCCTGTTAGTAGTCTCCACCTTCAGAGAGGGAGTCCGTCATGGCATCCTGGGAAAATGTATGACAAAAAAGAAAGTCAATACATGTATAGAAACTGAATGATCACTTACCTGTATCACAGCTGTTTACGAACAGTCAGCCTGGCACAGTTGAATATGGACAGAAAGCCACCCACAGATGTGAAGAGAGAAGCAGATGGAATGACCCCTGTTAGTAGTTTCCACCTTCAGAGAGGGAGTCCGTCATGGCATCCTGGGAAACTGTATGACAAAAAAGAAAGTCAATACATGTATAGAAACTGAATGATCACTTACCTGTATCACAGCTGTTTACGAACAGTCAGCCTTGCACAGTTGAAGATGGACAGAAAGCCAGCCACACAGCCATAGTTCTGAAGTGACAGCAGATGGAATGACCCTTGTTAGTCGTTTCTACCTTCAGAGAGGGAGTCCGTCATGGGATCCTGGGAAACTGTATGATAAAAAAATAAAGTCAATACATGTATAGAAACTGAATGATCACTTACCTGTATCACAGCTGTTTACGAACAGTCAGCCTGGCACAGTTGAAGATGGACAGAAAGCCAGCCACAGTTGTGAAGTGAGATGCAGAGGGATAAACCCTTGTTAGTAGTTTCCACCTTCAAGGAGAGAGTCCGTCATGGCATCCTGGGAAACTGTATGATAAAAAAGAAAGTCAATACATGTATTGAAACTGAATGATCACTTACCTGTATCACAACTGTTTACGAACAGTCAGCCTTGCACAGTTGAAGATGGACAGAATACCAGCCAGCCAGTCATAGTTGAGATTGGAGATGCAGATGGATAAACCCTTGTTAGTCGTTTCCACCTTCAGAGAGGGAGTCCGTCATGGCATCCTGGGAAACTGTATGATAAAAAAGAAAGTCAATACATGTATAGAAACTGAATGATCACTTACCTGTATCACGGCTGTTTACGAACAGTCAGCCTCACACAGTTGAAGTTGGACAGAATACCAGCCAGCCAGTCATTCTTGAGTTTGGAGATGCAGATGGATAAACCCTTGTTTCCACCTTCAGAGAGGGAGTCCGTCATGGCATCCTGGGAAACTGTATGACAAAAAAAAGAAAGTCAATACATGTATAGAAATTGAATGATCACTTACCTGTATCACAGCTGTTTACGAACAGTCAGCCTGGCACAGTTGAAGATGGACAGAAAGCCAGCCACAGTTGTGAAGTGAGATGCAGAGGGATAAACCCTTGTTAGTAGTTTCCACCTTCAAGGAGAGAGTCCGTCATGGCATCCTGGGAAACTGTATGACAAAAAAAAGAAAGTCAATACATGTATAGAAAACGAATGATCACTTACCTGTATCACAGCTGTTTATGAACAGTCAGCCTGACACAGTTGAAGATGGACAGAAAGCCAGCCAGCCAGTCATATTTGAGATTGGAGATGCAGATGGATTAACCCTTGTTAGTCGTTTCCACCTTCAGACAGGGAGTCAGTCATGGCATCCTGGGAAACTGTATGACAAAAAAGAAAGTCAATACATGTATTGAAACTGAATGATCACTTACCTGTATCACAGCTGTTTACGAACAGTCAGCCTGGAACCGTTGATGGACAGATAGCCAGCCATCCAGTCATAGTTGAGAATGGAGATGTAAATGGATAAACCCTTGTTAGTCATTTCCACCTTCAGAAAGGGAGTCCGTCATGGGATCCTGGGAAACTATGACAAAAAACAAAAAAATTCAATACATATATAGAAACTTAATGATCACTTACCTGTATCACAGCTGTTTACGAACAGTCAGCCTCACACAGTTGAAGTTGGACAGAATACCAGCCAGCCAGTCATAGTTGAGATTGGAGATGTAGATGGATAAACTCTTGTTAGTAGTTTCCACCTTCAAGGAGGGAGTCCGTCATGGCATCCTGGGAAACTGTATGATAAAAAAGAAAGTCAATACATGTATAGAAACTGAATGATCACTTACCTGTATCACAGCTGTTTACGAACAGTCAGCCTCACACAGTTGAAGATGGACAGAAAGCCAGCCACACAGCCACAGTTGTGAAGTGAGAAGCAGATGGAATGACCCCTGTTAGTAGTTTCCACCTTCAGAGAGGGAGTCCGTCATGGCATCCTGGGAAACTGTATGACAAAAAAGAAAGTCAATACATGTATAGAAACTGAATGATCAGTTACCTGTATCACAGCTGTTTATGAACAGTCAGCCTTGCACAGTTGAAGATGGACAGAATACCAGCCAGCCAGTCATAGTTGAGATTGGAGATGCAGATGGATAAACCCTTGTTAGTCGTTTCCACCTTCAGAGAGGGAGTCCGTCATGGCATCCTGGGAAACTGTACGATAAAAAAGAAAGTCAATACATGTATAGAAACTGAATGATCACTTACCTGTATCACAGCTGTTTACGAACAGTCAGCCTCACACAGTTGAAGATGGACAGAAAGCCAGCCACACAGCCACAGTTGTGAAGTGAGAAGCAGATGGAATGACCCCTGTTAGTAGTTTCCACCTTCAGAGAGGGAGTCCTCCATGGCATCCTGGAAAACTGTATGACAAAAAAGAAAGTCAATACATGTATAGAAACTGAATGATCACTTACCTGTATCACAGCTGTTTACGAACAGTCAGCCTGGCACAGTTGAAGATGGACAGAAAGCCAGCCACAGTTGTGAAGTGAGAAGCAGATGGAATGACCCTTGTTAGTAGTTTCTACCTTCAGAGAGGGAGTCCGTCATGGGATCCTGGGAAACTGTATGATAAAAAAAAGAAAGCCAAGACATGTATAGAAAACGAATGATCACTTACCTGTATCACAGATGTTTACGAACAGTCAGCCTCACACAGTTGAAGTTGGACAGAAAGCCAGCCAGCCAGTCATAGTTGAGTTTGGAGATGCAGATGGATAAACCCTTCTTAGTAGTTTCCACCTTCAAGGAGGGAGTCCGTCATGGCATCCTGGGAAACTGTATGACAAAAAAGAAAAAGTCAATACATGTATAGAAACTGAATGATCACTTACCTGTATCACAGCTGTTTACGAACAGTCAGCCTGGCACAGTTAAAGTTGGACAGAAAGCCAGCCACACAGCCACAGTTCTGAAGTGAGAAGCAAATGGAATGACTCCTGTTAGTATTTTCCACCTTCAGAGAGGGAGTCGGTCATGGTATTCTGGGAAACTGTATGACAAAAAAAAGAAAGTCAATACATGTATAGAAACTGAATGATCACTTACCTGTATCACAGCTGTTTACGAACAGTCAGCCTTGCACAGTTGAAGATGGACAGAAAGCAAGCCAGCCAGTCATATTTAGGATTAAAGATGCAGATGGATAAACCCTTGTTAGTTGTTTTCACCTTCAAGGAGGGAGTCCGTCATGGCATCCTGGGAAAGTGTATGACAAAAAAAAGAAAGTCAATACATGTATAGAAACTGAACGATCAGTTACCTGTATCACAGCTGTTTACGAACAGTCAGCCTTGCACAGTTGAAGATGGACAGAATACCAGCCAGCCAGTCATTGTTGAGATTGGAGATGTAGATGGATAAACCCTTGTTAGTCATTTCCACCTTCAGAGAGGGAGTCCGTCATGGCATCCTGGGAAACTGTATGACAAAAAAGAAAGTCAATACATGTATAGAAACTGAATGATCACTTACCTGTATCACAGCTGTTTACGAACAGTCAGCCTCACACAGTTGAAGATGGACAGAAAGCCAGCCACACAGCCACAGTTGTGAAGTGAAAAGCAGATGGAATGACCCCTGTTAGTATTTTCCACCTTCAGAGAGGGAGTCCGTCAAGGCATCCTGGGAAACTGAATGACAAAAAAGAAAGTCAATACATGTATAGAAACTGAATGATCACTTACCTGTATCACAGCTGTTTATGAACAGTCAGCCTTGCACAGTTGAAGATGGACAGAATACCAGCCAGCCAGTCATAGTTGAGATTGGAGATGCAGATGGATAAACCCTTGTTAGTCGTTTCCACCTTCAGAGAGGGAGTCCGTCATGGCATCCTGGGAAACTGTATGATAAAAAAGAAAGTCAATACATGTATAGAAACTGAATGACCACTTACCTGTATCACAGCTGTTTACGAACAGTCAGCCTGGCACAGTTGAAGATGGACAGAAAGCCAGCCACACAGCCACAGTTGTGAAGTGAGAAGCAGATGGAATGACCCTTGTTAGTCATTTCTACCTTCTGAGAGGGAGTCCGTCATGGGATCCTGGGAAACTGTATCATAAAAAAAAGAAAGCCAATACATATATAGAAAACGAATAATCACTTACCTGTATCACAGCTGTTTACGAACAGTCAGCCTCACACAGTTGAAGTTGGACAGAATACCAGCCAGCCAGTCATAGTTGAGTTTGGAGATGCAGATGGATAAACCTTTGTTAGTAGTTTCCACCTTCAAGGAGGGAGTCCGTAATGGCATCCTGGGAAACTGTATGACAAAAAAGAAAAAGTCAATACATGTAAAGAAACTGAATGATCACTTACCTGTATCACAGCTGTTTACAAACAGTCAGCCTGGCACCGTTGATGGACAGATAGCCAGCCAGCCAGTCATAGTTGAGATTGGAGATGCAGATGGATAAACCCTTGTTAGTAGTTTCCATCTTCAATGAGGGAGTCCGTCATGGCATCCTGGGAAACTGTATGACAAAAAAGAAAGTCAATACATGTATAGAAACTGAATGATCACTTACCTGTATCACAGCTGTTTACGAACAGTCAGCCTGGCACCGTTGATGATGGACAGAAAGCCAGCCACACAGCCACAGTTCTGAAGTGAGAAGCAAATGGAATGACCCCTGTTAGTATTTTCCACCTTCAGAAAGGGAGTCGGTCATGGCATTCTGGGAAACTGTATGACAAAAAAGAAAGTCAATACATGTATTGAAACTGAATGATCACTTACCTGTATCACAGCTGTTTACGAACAGTCAGCCTCGAACCGTTGATGGACAGATAGCAAGCCATCCAGTCATAGTTGAGAATGGAGATGTAGATGGATAAACCCTTGTTTGTCATTTCCACCTTCAGAAAGGGAGTCCGTCATGGGATCCTGGGAAACTATGACAAAAAACAAAAAAATTCAATACATATATAGAAACTTAATGATCACTTACCTGTATCACAGCTGTTTACGAACAGTCAGCCTGGCACCGTTGATGGACTGATAGCCAGCCATTCAGTCATAGTTGAGATTGGAGATGTAGATGGATAAACCCTTGTTAGTCATTTCCACCTTCAGAAAGGGAGTCGGTCATGGCATTCTGGGAAACTATGACAAAAAAGAAGAAAAGTCAATACATGTATAGAAAACGAATGATCACTAACCTGTATCACAGCTGTTTATGAACAGTCAGCCTCACACAGTTGAAGTTGGACAGAATACGAGCCAGCCAGTCATAGTTGAGATTGGAGATGCAGATGGATAAACCCTTGTAAGTAGTTTCCACCTTCAAGGAGGGAGTCCGTCATGGCATCCTGGGAAACTGTATGACAAAAAAGAAAAAGTCAATACACATATAGAAACTGAATGATCACTTACCTGTATCACAGCTGTTTACGAACAGTCAGCCTGGCACCGTTGATGATGGACAGAAAGCCAACCACACAGCCACAGTTCTGAAGTGAGAAGCAAATGGAATGACCCCTGTTAGTATTTTCCACCTTCAGAGAGGGAGTCCGCCATGGCATCTTGGAAAACTGTATGACAAAAAAGAAAAAGTCAATAAATGTATAGAAACTGAATGATCACTTACCTGTATCACAGCTGTTTACGAAAAGTCAGCCTGGCACAGTTGAAGATGGACAGAAAGCCAGCCACAGTTGTGAAGTGAGAAGCAGATGGAATGACCCTTGTTAGTCGTTTCCACCTTCAAGGAGGGAGTCCGTCATGGCATCTTGGGAAACTGTATGACAAAAATGAAAAAGTCAATACATGTATAGAAACTGAATGATCACTTACCTGTATCACAGCTGTTTACGAACAGTCAGCCTGGCACAGTTAAAGTTGGACAGAAAGCCAGCCACACAGCCACAGTTCTGAAGTGAGAAGCAAATGGAATGACTCCTGTTAGTATTTTCCACCTTCAGAGAGGGAGTCCGTCATGGTATTCTGGGAAACTGTATGACAAAAAAAAGAAAGTCAATACATGTATAGAAACTGAATGATCACTTACCTGTATCACAGCTGTTTACGAACAGTCAGCCTTGCACAGTTGAAGATGGACAGAATACCAGCCAGCCAGTCATTGTTGAGATTGGAGATGTAGATGGATAAACCCTTGTTAGTCATTTCCACCTTCAGAGAGGGAGTCCGTCATGGCATCCTGGGAAACTCTATGACAAAAAAGAAAGTCAATACATGTATAGAAACTGAATGATCACTTACCTGTATCACAGCTGTTTACGAACAGTCAGCCTCACACAGTTGAAGATGGACAGAAAGCCAGCCACACAGCCACAGTTGTGAAGTGAAAAGCAGATGGAATGACCCCTGTTAGTAGTTTCCACCTTCAGAGAGGGAGTCCGTCAAGGCATCCTGGGAAACTGAATGACAAAAAAGAAAGTCAATACATGTATAGAAACTGAATGATCACTTACCTGTATCACAGCTGTTTACGAACAGTCAGCCTCACACAGTTGAAGATGGACAGAAAGCCAGCCACACAGCCACAGTTGTGAAGTGAAAAGCAGATGGAATGACCCCTGTTAGTAGTTTCCACCTTCAAGGAGGGAGTCCGTCATGGCATCCTGGGAAACGGTATGACAAAAAAGAAAAAGTCAGTACATGTATAGAAACTGAATGATCACTTACCTGTATCACAGCTGTTTACGAACAGTCAGCCTGGCACCGTTGATGGACAGATAGCCAGCCATCCAGTCATAGTTGAGACTGGAGATGTAGATGGATAAACCCTTGTTAGTCAATTCCACCTTCAGAAAGGGAGTCCGTCATGGGATCCTGGGAAACTATGACAAAAAAGAAAAAAAGTCAATACATATATAGAAACTGAATGATCACTTACCTGTATCACAGCTGTTTACGAACAGTCAGCCTGGCACAGTTGAAGATGGACAGAAAGCCAGCCACAGTTGTGAAGTGAGAAGCAGATGGAATGACCCCTGTTAATAGTTTCCACCTTCAGAGAGGGAGTCGGTCATGGCATCCTGGGAAACTCTATGACAAAAAAGAAAAAGTCAATACATGAATAGAAACTGAATGATCACTTACCTGTATCACAGCTGTTTACGAACAGTCAGCCTCACACAGTTGAAGATGGACAGAAAGCCAGCCAGCCAGTCATATTTGAGATTGGAGATGCAGATGGATAAACCCTTGTTAGTCGTTTCCACCTTCAGAAAGGGAGTCCGTCATGGGATCCTGGGAAACTGTATGACAAAAAAGAAAAAGTCAATACATGTATAGAAACTGAATGATCACTTACCTGTATCACAGCTGTTTACGAACAGTCAGCCTTGCACAGTTGAAGATGGACAGAATACCAGCCATCCAGTCATATTTGAGATTGGAGATGTAGATGGAATGACCCCTGTTAGTAGTCTCCACCTTCAGAGAGGGAGTCCGTCATGGCATCCTGGGAAAATGTATGACAAAAAAGAAAAAGTCAATACATGTATAGAAACTGAATGATCACTTACCTATATCACAGCTGTTTACAAACAGTCAGCCTGGCACAGTTGAAGATGGACAGAAAGCCAGCCACAGATGTGAAGAGAGAAGCAGATGGAATGACCCCTGTTAGTAGTTTCCACCTTCAGAGAGGGAGTCCGTCATGGCATCCTGGGAAACTGTATGACAAAAAAGAAAGTCAATACATGTATAGAAAGTGAATGATCACTTACCTGTATCACAGCTGTTTACGAACAGTCACCCTGGCACAGTTAAAGTTGGACAGAAAGCCAGCCACACAGCCACAGTTGTGAAGACAGAAGCAGATGGAATGACCCTTGTTAGTCGTTTCCACCTTCAGAGAGGAAGCCGGCCATGTGATCCTGGGAAACTGTATGACAAAAAAGAAAAAGTCAATACATGTATAGAAACTGAATGATCACTTACCTGTATCACAGCTGTTTACGAACAGTCAGCCTGGCACAGGTGATGATGGACAGAAAGCCAGCCACACAGCCACAGTTCTGAAGTGAGAAGCAAATGGAATGACCCCTGTTAGTATTTTCCACCTTCAGAGAGGGAGTCCGCCATGGCATCCTGGAAAACTCTATGACAAAAAAGAAAGTCAATACATGTATAGAAACTGAATGATCACTTACCTGTACCACAGCTGTTTACGAACAGTCAGCCTCACACAGTTGAAGATGGACAAAATACCAGCCAGTCAGTCACAGTTAAGATTGGAGATGCAGATGGATAAACCCTTATTAGTCGTTTCCACCTTCAGAGAGGGAGTCCGTCATGGGATCCTGGGAAACTGTATGATAAAAAAAGAAAGTCAATACATGTATAGAAACTGAATGATCACTTACCTGTACCACAGCTGTTTACGAACAGTCAGCCTCACACAGTTGAAGATGGACAAAATACCAGCAAGCCAGTCATAGTTGAGTTTGGAGATGCAGATGGATCAACCCTTGTCAGTAGTTTCCACCTTCAGAGAGGGAGTCCGTCATGGCATCCTGGGAAACTGTATGACAAAAAAAAGAAAGTCAATGCATGTATAGAAACTGAATGATCACTTACCTGTACCACAGCTGTTTACGAACAGTCAGCCTGGCACAGTTGAAGATAGACAGAAAGCCAGCCACAGTTGTGAAGTGAGATGCAGAGGGATAAACCCTTGTTAGTAGTTTCCACCTTCAAGGAGGGAGTCCGTCATGGCATCCTGGGAAACTGTATGACAAAAAAGAAAAAGTCAATACATGTATAGAAACTGAATGATCATTTACCTGCATCACAGCTGTTTACGAACAGTCAGCCTGGCACAGTTAAAGTTGGACAGAAAGCCAGCCACACAGCCACAGTTGTGAAGACAGAAGCAGATGGAATGACCCTTGTTAGTCGTTTCCACCTTCAGAGAGGAAGCCGGCCATGCGATCCTGGGAAACTGTATGACAAAAAAGAAAAAGTCAATACATGTATAGAAACTGAATGATCACTTACCTGTATCACAGCTGTTTACGAACAGTCAGCCTGGCACCGGTGATGATGGACAGAAAGCCAGCCACACAGCCACAGTTCTGAAGTGAGAAGCAAATGGAATGACCCCTGTTAGTATTTTCCACCTTCAGAGAGGGAGTCCGCCATGGCATCCTGGAAAACTGTATGACAAAAAAGAAACTCAATACATGTATAGAAACTGAATGATCACTTACCTGTATCACAACTGTTTACGAACAGTCAGCCTGGCACAGTTGAAGATGGACAGAAAGCCAGCTACAGTTGTGAAGTGAGAAGCAGATGGAATGACCCCTGTTAGTAGTTTCCACCTTCAAGGATGTAGTCCGTCATAGCATCCTGGGAAACTGTATCATAAAAAAAAGAAAGCCAATACATGTATAGAAAACGAATAATCACTTACCTGTATCACAGCTGTTTACGAACAGTCAGCCTCACACAGTTGAAGTTGGACAGAATACCAGCCAGCCAGTCATAGTTGAGTTTGGAGATGCAGATGGATAAACCCTTGTTAGTAGTTTCCACCTTCAAGGAGGGAGTCCGTAATGGCATCCTGGGAAACTGTATGACAAAAAAGAAAAAGTCAATACATGTATAGAAACTGAATGATTACTTACCTGTATCACAGCTGTTTACAAACAGTCAGCCTGGCACCGTTGATGGACAGATAGCCAGCCAGCCAGTCATAGTTGAGATTGGAGATGCAGATGGAATGACCCCTGTTAGTAGTTTCCACCTTCAAGGAGGTAGTCCGTCATAGCATCCTGGGAAACTGTATCATAAAAAAAAGAAAGCCAATACATGTATAGAAACTGAATGATCACTTACCTGTATCACAGCTGTTTACGAACAGTCAGCCTGGCACCGTTGATGATGGACAGAAAGCCAGCCACACAGCCACAGTTCAGAAGTGAGAAGCAAATGGAATGACCCCTGTTAGTATTTTCCACCTTCAGAAAGGGAGTCCGTCATGGGATCCTGGGAAACTATGACAAAAAAGAAAAAAAGTCAATACATATATAGAAACTGAATGATCACTTACCTGTATCACAGCTGTTTACGAACAGTCAGCCTCACACAGTTGAAGTTGGACAGAATACCAGCCAGCCAGTCATAGTTGAGATTGGAGATGTAGATGGATAAACCCTTTTTAGTCATTTCCACCTTCAGAAAGGGAGTCCGTTATGGGATCCTGGGAAACTGTATGATAAAAAAAAGAAAGCCAATACATGTATAGAAAACGAATGATCACTTACCTGTATCACAGCTGTTTATGAACAGTCAGCCTCACACAGTTGAAGTTGGACAGAATACGAGCCAGCCAGTCATAGTTGAGATTGGAGATGCAGATGGATAAACCCTTGTAAGTAGTTTCCACCTTCAAGGAGGGAGTCCGTCATGGCATCCTGGGAAACTGTATGACAAAAAAGAAAAAGTCAATACATGTATAGAAACTGAATGATCACTTACCTGTATCACAGCTGTTTACGAACAGTCAGCCTGGCACCGTTGATGATGGACAGAAAGCCAACCACACAGCCACAGTTCTGAAGTGAGAAGCAAATGGAATGACCCCTGTTAGTATTTTCCACCTTCAGAGAGGGAGTCCGCCATGGCATCTTGGAAAACTGTATGACAAAAAAAAAAAAGTCAATACATGTATAGAAACTGAATGATCACTTACCTGTATCACAGCTGTTTACGAAAAGTCAGCCTGGCACAGTTGAAGATGGACAGAAAGCCAGCCACAGTTGTGAAGTGAGAAGCAGATGGAATGACCCTTGTTAGTCGTTTCTACCTTCAAAGATGGAGTCTGTCATGGGATCCTGGGAAACAGTATTATAAAAAAGAAAAAGTCAATACATGTATAGAAACTGAATGATCACTTACCTGTATCACAGCTGTTTACGAACAGTCAGCCTGGCACTGTTGATGATGGACAGAAAGCCAGCCACACAGCCACAGTTCTGAAGTGAGAAGCAAATGGAATGACCCCATTTAGTATTTTCCACGTACAGAGAGGGAGTCCGTCATGGGATCCTGGGAAACTGTATGAATAAAAAAGAAAGTCAATACATGTATAGAAACTGAATGATCACTTACCTGTATCACAGCTGTTTACGAATAGTCAGCCTGGCACAGTTGAAGATGGACAGAAAGCCAGCCACAGTTGTGAAGTGAGAAACAGATGGAATGACCCCTGTTAGTAGTTTCCACCTTCAGAGAGAGTCCGTCATGATCACTTACCTGTATCACAGCTGTTTACGAACAGTCAGCCTCACACAGTTGAAGTTGGACAGAATACCAGCCTGCCATGTCATAGTTGAGATTGGAGATGCAGATGGATAATCCCTTGTAAGTAGTTTCCACCTTCAAGGAGGGAGTCCTTTATGGCATCCTGGGAAACTGTATGACAAAAAAGAAAAAGTCAATACACATATAGAAACTGAATGATCACTTACCTGTATCACAGCTGTTTACGAACAGTCAGCCTGGCACCGTTGATGACGGATAGAAAGCCAGCCACACAGCCACAGTTCTGAAGTGAGAAGCAAATGGAATGACCCCTGTTAGTATTTTCCACCTTCAGAGAGGGAGTCCGTCATGGCATCCTGGGAAACTGTATGACAAAAAAGAAAAAGTCAATACATGTATAGAAACTGAATGATCACTTACCTGCATCACAGCTGTTTACGGTCAGTCAGCCTGGCACAGTTAAAGTAGGACAGAAAGCCAGCCACACAGTCATAGTTGAGATTGGAGATGTAGATGGATAAACCCTTGTTAGTCATTTCCACCTTCAGAAAGGGAGTCCGTCATGGGATCCTGGGAAACTATGACAAAAAATAAAAAAATTCAATACATATATAGAAACTGAATGATCACTTACCTGTATCTCAGCTGTTTACGAACAGTCAGCCTCACACAGTTGAAGTTGGACAGAATACCAGCCAGCCAGTCATAGTTGAGATTGGAGATGCAGATGGATAAACCCTTGTTAGTCATTTCCACCTTCAGAAAGGGAGTCCGTCATGGGATCCTGGGAAACTATGACAAAAAAGAAAAAAAGTCAATACATATATAGAAACTGAATGATCACTTACCTGTATCACAGCTGTTTACGAACAGTCAGCCTGGCACAGTTGAAGATGGACAGAAAGCCAGACACAGTTGTGAAGTGAGAAGCAGATGGAATGACCCCTGTTAATAGTTCCCACCTTCAGAGAGGGAGTCGGTCATGGCATCCTGGGAAACTCTATGACAAAAAAGAAAAAGTCAATACATGAATAGAAACTGAATGATCACTTACCTGTATCAAAGCTGTTAACGAACAGTCAGCCTCACACAGTTGAAGATGGACAGAAAGCCAGCCAGCCAGTCATATTTGAGATTGGAGATGCAGATGGATAAACCCTTGTTAGTCGTTTCCACCTTCAGAAAGGGAGTCCGTCATGGGATCCTGGGAAACTGTATGACAAAAAAGAAAAAGTCAATACATGTATAGAAACTGAATGATCACTTACCTGTATCACAGCTGTTTACGAACAGTCAGCCTTGCACAGTTGAAGATGGACAGAATACCAGCCATCCAGTCATATTTGAGATTGGAGATGTAGATGGAATGACCCCTGTTAGTAGTCTCCACCTTCAGAGAGGGAGTCCGTCATGGTATCCTGGGAAAATGTATGACAAAAAAGAAAGTCAATACATGTATAGAAAGTGAATGATCACTTACCTGTACCACAGCTGTTTACGAACAGTCAGCCTGGCATCATTGATGATTGACAGAAAGCCAGCCACACAACCATAGTTCTGAAGTGACAGCAGATGGAATGACCCTTGTTAGTCGTTTCAACCTTCACAGAGAGAGTCCATCATGGGATCCTGGGAATTTGTATGACAAAAAAGAAAGTCAATACATGTATAGAAACTGAATGATCACTTACCTGTATCACAGCTGTTTACGAACAGTTAGCCTCACACAGTTGAAGTTGGACAGAAAACCAGCCAGCCAGTCATAGTTGAGATTGGAGATGCAGATGGATAAACCCTTTTAAGTAGTTTCCACCTTCAAGGAGGGAGTCCGTCATGGCATCCTGGGAAACTGTATGACAAAAAAGAAAAAGTCAATACACATATAGAAACTGAATGATCACTTACCTGTATCACAGCTGTTTACGAACAGTCAGCCTGGCACCGTTGATGACGGATAGAAAGCCAGCCACACAGCCACAGTTCTGAAGTGAGAAGCAAATGGAATGACCCCTGTTAGTATTTTCCACCTTCAGAGAGGGAGTCCGTCATGGCATCCTGGGAAACTGTATGACAAAAAAGAAAAAGTCAATACATGTATAGAAACTGAATGATCACTTACCTGCATCACAGCTGTTTACGGTCAGTCAGCCTGGCACAGTTAAAGTTGGACAGAAAGCCAGCCACACAGCCACAGTTGTGAAGAGAGAAGCAGATAGAATGACCCTTCTTAGTCGTTTCCACCTTCAAGGAGGGAGTCCGTCATGGCATCCTGGGAAACTCTATGACAAAAAAGAAAAAGTCAATACATGAATAGAAACTGAATGATCACTTACCTGTATCACAGCTGTTTACGAACAGTCAGCCTCACACAGTTGAAGATGGACAGAAAGCCAGCCAGCCAGTCATATTTGAGATTGGAGATGCAGATGGATAAACCCTTGTTAGTCGTTTCCACCTTCAGAAAGGGAGTCCGTCATGGGATCCTGGGAAACTGTATGACAAAAAAGAAAAAGTCAATACATGTATAGAAACTGAATGATCACTTACCTGTATCACAGCTGTTTACGAACAGTCAGCCTTGCACAGTTGAAGATGGACAGAATACCAGCCATCCAGTCATATTTGAGATTGGAGATGTAGATGGAATGACCCCTGTTAGTAGTCTCCACCTTCAGAGAGGGAGTCCGTCATGGCATCCTGGGAAAATGTATGACAAAAAAGAAAGTCAATACATGTATAGAAACTGAATGATCACTTACCTATATCACAGCTGTTTACAAACAGTCAGCCTGGCACAGTTGAAGATGTACAGAAAGCCAGCCACAGATGTGAAGAGAGAAGCAGATGGAATGACCCCTGTTAGTAGTTTCCACCTTCAGAGAGGGAGTCCGTCATGGCATCCTGGGAAACTGTATGACAAAAAAGAAAGTCAATTAATGTATAGAAAGTGAATGATCACTTACCTGTATCACAGCTGTTTACGAACAGTCACCCTGGCACCATTGATGATGGACAGAAAGCCAGCCACACAACCATAGTTCTGAAGTGTCAGCAGATGGAATGACCCTTGTTAGTCGTTTCAACCTTCAGAGAGAGAGTCCATCATGGGATCCTGGGAATTTGTATGACAAAAAAGAAAGTCAATACATGTATAGAAACTGAATGATCACTTACCTGTATCACAGCTGTTTACGAACAGTCAGCCTCACACAGTTGAAGTTGGACAGAATACCAGCCAGCCAGTCATAGTTGAGATTGGAGATGCAGATGGATAAACCCTTGTAAGTAGTTTCCACCTTCAAGGAGGGAGTCCTTTATGGAATCCTGGGAAACTGTATGACAAAAAAAAAGAAAGTCAATACATGTATAGAAACTGAATGATCACTTACCTGTATCACAGCTGTTTACGAACAGTCAGCCTTGCACAGTTGAAGATGGACAGAAAGCCAGCCACACAGCCATAGTTCTGAAGTGACAGCAGATGGAATGACCCTTGTTAGTCGTTTCTACCTTCAGAGAGGGAGTCCGTCATGGCATCCTGGGAAACTGTATGATAAAAAAAAGAAAGTCAATACATGTATAGAAACTGAATGATCACTTACCTGCATCACAGCTGTTTACGAACAGTCAGCCTGGCACAGTTAAAGTTGGACAGAAAGCCAGCCACACAGCCACAGTTGTGAAGACAGAAGCAGATGGAATGACCCTTGTTAGTCGTTTCCACCTTCAGAGAGGAAGCCGGCCATGCGATCCTGGGAAACTGTATGACAAAAAAGAAAAAGTCAATACATGTATAGAAACTGAATGATCACTTACCTGTATCACAGCTGTTTACGAACAGTCAGCCTGGCACAGGTGATGATGGACAGAAAGCCAGCCACACAGCCACAGTTCTGAAGTGAGAAGCAAATGGAATGACCCTTGTTAGTCGTTTCCACCTTCAGAGAGGAAGCCGGCCATGCGATCCTGGGAAACTGTATGACAAAAAAGAAAAAGTCAATACATGTATAGAAACTGAATGATCACTTACCTATATCACAGCTGTTTACGAACAGTCAGCCTTGCACAGTTGAAGATGGACAGAAAGCAAGCCAGCCAGTCATATTTAGGATTGAAGATGCAGATGGATAAACCCTTGTTAGTCGTTTCAACCTTCACAGAGAGAGTCCGTCATGGGATCCTGGGAATTTGTATGACAAAAAAGAAAGTCAATACATGTATAGAAACTGAATGATCACTTACCTGTATCACAGCTGTTTACGAACAGTCAGCCTGGCACCGTTGATGGACAGATAGCCAGCCATCCAGTCATAGTTGAGATTGGAGATGTAGATGGATAAACCCTTGTTAGTCATTTCCACCTTCAGAAAGGGAGTCGGCCATGGCATCCTGGAAAACTATATGACAAAAAAGAAAAAGTCAATACATGTATAGAAACTGAATGATCACTTACCTGTATCACAGCTGTTTACGAAAAGTCAGCCTAGCACAGTTGAAGATGGACAGAAAGCCAGCCATAGTTGTGAAGTGAGAAGCAGATGGAATGACCCTTGTTAGTTGTTTCTACCTTCAAAGAGGGAGTCTGTCATGGGATCCTGGGAAACTGTATGATAAAAAAGAAAAAGTCAATACATGTATAGAAACTGAATGATCACTTACCTGTATCACAGCTGTTTACAAACAGTCAGCCTGGCACCGTTGATGGACAGATAGCCAGCCAGCCAGTCATAGTTGAGATTGGAGATGCAGATGGATAAACCCTTGTTAGTAGTTTCCACCTTCAAGGAGGGAGTCCGTCATGGCATCCTGGGAAACTGTATGACAAAAAAGAAAAAGTCAATACATGTATAGAAAATAAATGATCACTTACCTGCATCACAGCTGTTTACAAACAGTCAGTCTGGCACAGTTAAAGTTGGACAGAAAGCCAGCCACACAGCTACAGTTGTGAAGTGAGAAGCAGATGGAATGACCCCTGTTAGTAGTTTCCATCTTCAAGGAGGGAGTCCGTCATGGGATCCTGGGAAACTGTATGATAAAAAAATAAAGTCAATACATGTATAGAAACTGAATGATCACTTACCTGTATCACAGCTGTTTACGAACAGTCAGCCTCACACAGTTGAAGTTGGACAGAATACCAGCCATTCAGTCATAGTTGAGATTGGAGATGTAGATGGATAAACCCTTGTTAGTCATTTCCACCTTCAGAAAGGGAGTCGGTCATGGCATTCTGGGAAACTATGACATAAAAGAAAAAAAGTCAATACATGTATAGAAACTGAATGATCACTTACCTGTATCACAGCTGTTTACGAACAGTCAGCCTCACACAGTTGAAGTTGGACAGAATACCAGCCAGCCAGTCATAGTTGAGATTGAAGATGCAGATGGATAAACCCTTGTTAGTAGTTTCCACCTTCAAGGAGGGAGTCCGTCATGGCATTCTGGGAAAGTGTATGACAAAAAAGAAAAAGTCAATACATGTATAGAAACTGAATTATTATTTACCTGTATCACAGCTGTTTACGAACAGTCAGCCTCACACAGTTGAAGATGGACAGAAAGCCAGCCATCCAGTCATAGTTGAGATTGGAGATGTAGATGGATAAACCCTTGTTAGTCATTTCCACCTTCAGAAAGGGAGTCCGTCATGGGATCCTGGGAAACTGTATGATAAAAAAAAGAAAGCCAATACATGTATAGAAAACGAATGATCACTAACCTGTATCACAGCTGATTATGAACAGTCAGCCTCACACAGTTGAAGTTGGACAGAATACGAGCCAGCCAGTCATAGTTGAGATTGGAGATGCAGATGGATAAACCCTTGTAAGTAGTTTCCACCTTCAAGGAGGGAGTCCGTCATGGCATCCTGGGAAACTGTATGACAAAAAAGAAAAAGTCAATACACATATAGAAACTGAATGATCACTTACCTGTATCACAGCTGTTTACGAACAGTCAGCCTGGCACCGTTGATGATGGACAGAAAGCCAACCACACAGCCACAGTTCTGAAGTGAGAAGCAAATGGAATGACCCCTGTTAGTATTTTCCACCTTCAGAGAGGGAGTCCGCCATGGCATCTTGGAAAACTGTATGACAAAAAAGAAAAAGTCAATACATGTATAGAAACTGAATGATCACTTACCTGTATCACAGCTGTTTACGAAAAGTCAGCCTGGCACAGTTGAAGATGGACAGAAAGCCAGCCACAGTTGTGAAGTGAGAAGCAGATGGAATGACCCTTGTTAGTCGTTTCAACCTTCAAAGATGGAGTCTGTCATGGGATCCTGGGAAACAGTATTATAAAAAAGAAAAAGTCAATACATGTAATGAAACTGAATGATCACTTACCTGTATCACAGCTGTTTACAAACAGTCAGCCTGGCACCGTTGATGGACAGATAGCCAGCCAGCCAGTCATAGTTGAGATTGGAGATGCAGATGGATAAACCCTTGTTAGTAGTTTCCACCTTCAAGGAGGGAGTCCGTCATGGCATCCTGGGAAACTGTATGACAAAAAAGAAAAAGTCAATACATGTATAGAAAATGAATGATCACTTACCTGCATCACAGATGTTTACAAACAGTCAGTCTGGCACAGTTAAAGTTGGACAGAAAGCCAGCCACACAGCTACAGTTGTGAAGTGAGAAGCAGATGGAATGACCCCTGTTAGTAGTTTCCACCTTCAAGGAGGGAGTCCGTCATAGCATCCTGGGAAACTGTATGACAAAAAAAAGAAACTCAATACATGTATAGAAACTGAATGATCACTTACGTGTATCACAGCTGTTTACGAACAGTCAGCCTGGCACAGTTAAAGTTGGACAGAAAGCCAGCCACAGTTGTGAAGTGAGATGCAGAGGGATAAACCCTTGTTAGTAGTTTCCACCTTCAAGGAGGGAGTCCGTCATGGCATCCTGGGAAACTGTATGACAAAAAAGAAAAAGTCAATACATGTATAGAAACTGAATGATCACTTACCTGTATCACAGCTGTTTACGAACAGTCAGCCTGGCACCGTTGATGGACAGATAGCCAGCCATCCAGTCATAGTTGAGATTGGAGATGTAGATGGATAAACCCTTGTTAGTCATTTCCACCTTCAGAAAGGGAGTCGGCCATGGCATCCTGGAAAACTATACGACAAAAAAGAAAAAGTCAATACATGTATAGAAACTGAATGATCACTTACCTGTATCACAGCTGTTTACGAACAGTCAGCCTGGCACCGTTGATGGACAGATAGCCAGCCATCCAGTCATAGTTGAGATTGGAGATGTAGATGGATAAACCCTTGTTAGTCATTTCCACCTTCAGAAAGGGAGTCCGTCATGGGATCCTGGGAAACTATGACAAAAAAGAAAAAAAGTCAATACATATATAGAAACTGAATGATCACTTACCTGTATCACAGCTGTTTACGAACAGTCAGCCTCACACAGTTGAAGTTGGACAGAATACCAGCCAGCCAGTCATAGTTGAGTTTGGAGATGCAGATGGATAAACCCTTGTTAGTAGTTTCCACCTTCAAGGAGGGAGTCCATCATGGCATCCTGGAAAACTGTATGACAAAAAAGAAAAAGTCAATACATGTATAGAAACTGAATTATTATTTACCTGTATCACAGCTGTTTACGAACAGTCAGCCTCACACAGTTGAAGATGGACAGAAAGCCAGCCATCCAGTCATAGTTGAGATTGGAGATGTAGATGGATAAACCCTTGTTAGTCATTTCCACCTTCAGAAAGGGAGTCCGTCATGGCATCCTGGGAAACTGTATGACAAAAAAGAAAAAGTCAATACACATATTGAAACTGAATGATCACTTACCTGTATCACAGCTGTTTACGAACAGTCAGTCTGGCACCGTTGATGATGGACAGAAAGCCAACCACACAGCCACAGTTCTGAAGTGAGAAGCAAATGGAATGACCCCTGTTAGTATTTTCCACCTTCAGAGAGGGAGTCCGCCATGGCATCCTGGAAAACTGTATGACAAAAAAGAAAAAGTCAATACATGTATAGAAACTGAATGATCACTTACCTGCATCACAGCTGTTTACGAAAAGTCAGCCTAGCACAGTTGAAGATGGACAGAAAGCCAGCCATAGTTGTGAAGTGAGAAGCAGATGGAATGACCCTTGTTAGTTGTTTCTACCTTCAAAGAGGGAGTCTGTCATGGGATCCTGGGAAACTGTATGATAAAAAAGAAAAAGTCAATACATGTATAGAAACTGAATGATCACTTACCTGCATCACAGCTGTTTACAAACAGTCAGCCTGGCACCGTTGATGGACAGATAGCCAGCCAGCCAGTCATAGTTGAGATTGGAGATGCAGATGGATAAACCCTTGTTAGTAGTTTCCACCTTCAAGGAGGGAGTCCGTCATGGCATCCTGGGAAACTGTATGACAAAAAAGAAAAAGTCAATACATGTATAGAAAATAAATGATCACTTACCTGCATCACAGCTGTTTACAAACAGTCAGTCTGGCACAGTTAAAGTTGGACAGAAAGCCAGCCACACAGCTACAGTTGTGAAGTGAGAAGCAGATGGAATGACCCCTGTTAGTAGTTTCCATCTTCAAGGAGGGAGTCCGTCATGGGATCCTGGGAAACTGTATGATAAAAAAATAAAGTCAATACATGTATAGAAACTGAATGATCACTTACCTGTATCACAGCTGTTTACGAACAGTCAGCCTCACACAGTTGAAGTTGGACAGAATACCAGCCAGCCAGTCATAGTTGAGTTTGGAGATGCAGATGGATAAACCCTTGTCAGTAGTTTCCACCTTCAGAGAGGGAGTCCGTCATGGCATCCTGGGAAACTGTATGACAAAAAAAAGAAAGTCAATACATGTATAGAAATTGAATGATCACTTACCTGTATCACAGCTGTTTACGAACAGTCAGCCTGGCACAGTTGAAGATGGAGAGAAAGCCAGCCACAGTTGTGAAGTGAGAAGCAGATGGAATGACCCCTGATAGTAGTTTCCACCTTCAGAGAGGGAGTCCGTCATGGCATCCTGGGAAACTGTATGACAAAAAAGAAAGTCAATACATGTATAGAAACTGAATGATCACTTACCTGTATCACAGCTGTTTACGAACAGTCAGCCTTGCACAGTTGAAGATGGACAGAAAGCCAGCCACACAGCCACAGTTGTGAAGTGAGAAGCAGATGGAATGACCCCTGTTAGTAGTTTCCACCTTCAGAGAGGGAGTCCGTCATGGCATCCTGGGAAACTGAATGACAAAAAAGAAAGTCAATACATGTATAGAAACTGAATGATCACTTACCTGTATCACAGCTGTTTATGAACAGTCAGCCTTGCACAGTTGAAGATGGACAGAATACCAGCCAGCCAGTCATAGTTGAGATTGGAGATGCAGATGGATAAACCCTTGTTAGTCGTTTCCACCTTCAGAGAGGGAGTCCGTCATGGCATCCTGGGAAACTGTATGATAAAAAAGAAAGTCAATACATGTATAGAAACTGAATGACCACTTACCTGTATCACAGCTGTTTACGAACAGTCAGCCTGGCACAGTTGAAGATGGACAGAAAGCCAGCCACACAGCCACAGTTGTGAAGTGAAAAGCAGATGGAATGACCCCTGTTAGTAGTTTCCACCTTCAGAGAGGGAGTCCGCCATGGCATCCTGGAAAACTGTATGACAAAAAAGAAAGTCAATACATGTATAGAATCTGAATGATCACTTACCTGTATCACAACTGTTTACGAACAGTCAGCCTTGCACAGTTGAAGATGGACAGAATACCAGCCAGCCAGTCATAGTTGAGATTGGAGATGCAGATGGATAAACCCTTGTTAGTCGTTTCCACCTTCAGAGAGGGAGTCCGTCATGGCATCCTGGGAAACTGTATGATAAAAAAGAAAGTCAATACATGTATAGAAACTGAATGATCACTTACCTGTATCACAACTGTTTACAAACAGTCAGCCTGGCACAGTTGAAGATGGACAGAAAGCCAGCCACACAGCCACAGTTGTGAAGTGAGAAGCAGATGGAATGACCCCTGTTAGTAGTTTCCACCTTCAGAGAGGGAGTCCGCCATGGCATCCTGGAAAACTGTATGACAAAAAAGAAAGTCAATACATGTATAGAAACTGAATGATCACTTACCTGTATCACAACTGTTTACGAACAGTCAGCCTTGCACAGTTGAATATGGACAGAATACCAGCCAGCCAGTCATAGTTGAGATTGGAGATGCAGATGGATAAACCCTTGTTAGTCGTTTCCACCTTCAGAGAGGGAGTCCGTCATGGCATCCTGGGAAACTGTATGATAAAAAAGAAAGTCAATACATGTATAGAAACTGAATGATCACTTACCTGTATCACAACTGTTTACGAACAGTCAGCCTGGCACAGTTGAAGATGGACAGAAAGCCAGCCACAGTTGTGAAGTGAGAAGCAGATGGAATGACCCTTGTTAGTCGTTTCTACCTTCAGAGAGGGAGTCCGTCATGGGATCCTGGGAAACTGTATGACAAAAAAGAAAAAGTCAATACATGTATAGAAACTGAATGATCACTTACCTGTATCACAGCTGTTTACGAACAGTCAGCCTGGCACCGTTGATGATGGACAGAAAGCCAGCCACACAGCCACAGTTCTGAAGTGAGAAGCAAATGGAATGACCCCTGTTAGTATTTTCCACCTTCAGAAAGGGAGTCGGTCATGGCATTCTGGGAAACTGTATGACAAAAAAAAGAAAGTCAATACATGTATAGAAACTGAATGATCACTTACCTTTATCACAGCTGTTTACGAACAGTCAGCCTGGCACCGTTGATGGACAGATAGCCAGCCAACCAGTCAAAGTTGAGATTGGAGATGCAGATGGATAAACCCTTGATAGTAGTTTCCACCTTCAAGGAGGGAGTCCGTCATGGCATCCTGGGAAACTGTATGATAAAAAAGAAAGTCAATACATGTATAGAAACTGAATGATCACTTACCTGTATCACAACTGTTTACGAACAGTCAGCCTGGCACAGTTGAAGATGGACAGAAAGCCAGCCACAGTTTTGAAGTGAGAAGCAGATGGAATGACCCTTGTTAGTCGTTTCTACCTTCAGAGAGGGAGTCCGTCATGGGATCCTGGGAAACTGTATGACAAAAAAGAAAAAGTCAATACATGTATAGAAACTGAATGATCACTTACCTGTATCACAGCTGTTTACGAACAGTCAGCCTGGCACCGTTGATGATGGACAGAAAGCCAGCCACACAGCCACAGTTCTGAAGTGAGAAGCAAATGGAATGACCCCTGTTAGTATTTTCCACCTTCAGAAAGGGAGTCGGTCATGGCATTCTGGGAAACTGTATGACAAAAAAAAGAAAGTCAATACATGTATAGAAATTGAATGATCACTTACCTGTATCACAGCTGTTTACGAACAGTCAACCTGGCACAGTTGAAGATGGAGAGAAAGCCAGCCACAGTTGTGAAGTGAGAAGCAGATGGAATGACCCTTGTTAGTCGTTTCTACCTTCAGAGAGGGAGTCCGTCATGGGATCCTGGGAAACTGTATGACAAAAAAGAAAAAGTCAATACATGTATAGAAACTGAATGATCACTTACCTGTATCACAGCTGTTTACGAACAGTCAGCCTGGCACCGTTGATGATGGACAGAAAGCCAGCCACACAGCCACAGTTCTGAAGTGAGAAGCAAATGGAATGACCCCTGTTAGTATTTTCCACCTTCAGAAAGGGAGTCGGTCATGGCATTCTGGGAAACTGTATGACAAAAAAAAGAAAGTCAATACATGTATAGAAACTGAATGATCACTTACCTTTATCACAGCTGTTTACGAACAGTCAGCCTGGCACCGTTGATGGACAGATAGCCAGCCAGCAAGTCAAAGTTGAGATTGGAGATGCAGATGGATAAACCCTTGATAGTAGTTTCCACCTTCAAGGAGGGAGTCCGTCATGGCATCCTGGGAAACTGTATGACAAAAAAGAAAGTCAATACATGTATAGAAACTGAATGATCACTTACCTTTATCACAGCTGTTTACGAACAGTCAGCCTGGCACAGTTGAAGATGGAGAGAAAGCCAGCCACAGTTGTGAAGTGAGAAGCAGATGGAATGACCCCTGATAGTAGTTTCCACCTTCAGAGAGGGAGTCCGTCATGGCATCCTGGGAAACTGTATGACAAAAAAGAAAGTCAATACATGTATAGAAACTGAATGATCACTTACCTGTATCACAGCTGTTTACGAACAGTCAGCCTTGCACAGTTGAAGATGGACAGAAAGCCAGCCACACAGCCACAGTTGTGAAGTGAGAAGCAGATGGAATGACCCCTGTTAGTAGTTTCCACCTTCAGAGAGGGAGTCCGTCATGGCATCCTGGGAAACTGAATGACAAAAAAGAAAGTCAATACATGTATAGAAACTGAATGATCACTTACCTGTATCACAGCTGTTTACGAACAGTCAGCCTGGCACCGTTGATGGACAGATAGCCAGCCAGGCACCGTTGGCACCGTTGCCTGGCACTGGCACCGTTGATGGACAGATAGCCAGCCAGCCAGTCAAAGTTGAGATTGGAGATGCAGATGGATAAACCCTTGATAGTAGTTTCCACCTTCAAGGAGGGAGTCCGTCATGGCATCCTGGGAAACTGTATGACAAAAAAGAAAGTCAATACATGTATAGAAACTGAATGATCACTTACCTTTATCACAGCTGTTTACGAACAGTCAGCCTGGCACCGTTGATGGACAGATAGCCAGCCAGCCAGTCAAAGTTGAGATTGGAGATGCAGATGGATAAACCCTTGATAGTAGTTTCCACCTTCAAGGAGGGAGTCCGTCATGGCATCCTGGCAAACTGTATGACAAAAAAGAAAAAGTCAATACATGTATAGAAACTGAATGATCAGTTACCTGTATCACAGCTGTTTACGAACAGTCAGCCTTGCACAGTTGAAGATGGACAGAAAGCAAGCCAGCCAGTCATATTTAGGATTGAAGATGCAGATGGATAAACCCTTGTTAGTTGATTTCACCTTCAAGGAGGGAGTCCGTCATGGCATCCTGGGAAACTGTATGACAAAAAAAAGAAAGTCAATACATGTATAGAAACTGAATGATCAGTTACCTGTATCACAGCTGTTTACGAACAGTCAGCCTTGCACAGTTGAAGATGGACAGAATACCAGCCAGCCAGTCATAGTTGAGATTGGAGATGCAGATGGATAAACCCTTGTTAGTCGTTTCCACCTTTAGAGAGGGAGTCAGTCATGGCATCCTGGAAAACTGTATGACAAAAAAGAAAGTCAATACATGTATAGAATCTGAATGATCACTTACCTGTATCACAACTGTTTACGAACAGTCAGCCTTGCACAGTTGAAGATGGACAGAATACCAGCCAGCCAGTCATAGTTGAGATTGGTGATGCAGATGGATAAACCCTTGTTAGTCGTTTCCACCTTCAGAGAGGGAGTCCGTCATGGGATCCTGGGAAACTGTATGACAAAAAAGAAAAAGTCAATACATGTATAGAAACTGAATGATCACTTACCTGTATCACAGCTGTTTACGAACAGTCAGCCTGGCACCGTTGATGATGGACAGAAAGCCAGCCACACAGCCACAGTTCTGAAGTGAGAAGCAAATGGAATGACCCCTGTTAGTATTTTCCACCTTCAGAAAGGGAGTCGGTCATGGCATTCTGGGAAACTGTATGACAAAAAAAAGAAAGTCAATACATGTATAGAAACTGAATGATCACTTACCTTTATCACAGCTGTTTACGAACAGTCAGCCTGGCACCGTTGATGGACAGATAGCCAGCCAACCAGTCAAAGTTGAGATTGGAGATGCAGATGGATAAACCCTTGATAGTAGTTTCCACCTTCAAGGAGGGAGTCCGTCATGGCATCCTGGGAAACTGTATGATAAAAAAGAAAGTCAATACATGTATAGAAACTGAATGATCACTTACCTGTATCACAACTGTTTACGAACAGTCAGCCTGGCACAGTTGAAGATGGACAGAAAGCCAGCCACAGTTTTGAAGTGAGAAGCAGATGGAATGACCCTTGTTAGTCGTTTCTACCTTCAGAGAGGGAGTCCGTCATGGGATCCTGGGAAACTGTATGACAAAAAAGAAAAAGTCAATACATGTATAGAAACTGAATGATCACTTACCTGTATCACAGCTGTTTACGAACAGTCAGCCTGGCACCGTTGATGATGGACAGAAAGCCAGCCACACAGCCACAGTTCTGAAGTGAGAAGCAAATGGAATGACCCCTGTTAGTATTTTCCACCTTCAGAAAGGGAGTCGGTCATGGCATTCTGGGAAACTATGACAAAAAAGAAAAAAAGTCAATACATGTATAGAAACTGAATGATCACTTACCTTTATCACAGCTGTTTACGAACAGTCAGCCTGGCACCGTTGATGGACAGATAGCCAGCCAGCAAGTCAAAGTTGAGATTGGAGATGCAGATGGATAAACCCTTGATAGTAGTTTCCACCTTCAAGGAGGGAGTCCGTCATGGCATCCTGGGAAACTGTATGACAAAAAAGAAAGTCAATACATGTATAGAAACTGAATGATCACTTACCTTTATCACAGCTGTTTACGAACAGTCAGCCTGGCACAGTTGAAGATGGAGAGAAAGCCAGCCACAGTTGTGAAGTGAGAAGCAGATGGAATGACCCCTGATAGTAGTTTCCACCTTCAGAGAGGGAGTCCGTCATGGCATCCTGGGAAACTGTATGACAAAAAAGAAAGTCAATACATGTATAGAAACTGAATGATCACTTACCTGTATCACAGCTGTTTACGAACAGTCAGCCTTGCACAGTTGAAGATGGACAGAAAGCCAGCCACACAGCCACAGTTGTGAAGTGAGAAGCAGATGGAATGACCCCTGTTAGTAGTTTCCACCTTCAGAGAGGGAGTCCGTCATGGCATCCTGGGAAACTGAATGACAAAAAAGAAAGTCAATACATGTATAGAAACTGAATGATCACTTACCTGTATCACAGCTGTTTACGAACAGTCAGCCTGGCACCGTTGATGGACAGATAGCCAGCCAGGCACCGTTGGCACCGTTGCCTGGCACTGGCACCGTTGATGGACAGATAGCCAGCCAGCCAGTCAAAGTTGAGATTGGAGATGCAGATGGATAAACCCTTGATAGTAGTTTCCACCTTCAAGGAGAGAGTCCGTCATGGCATCCTGGGAAACTGTATGACAAAAAAGAAAGTCAATACATGTATAGAAACTGAATGATCACTTACCTTTATCACAGCTGTTTACGAACAGTCAGCCTGGCACCGTTGATGGACAGATAGCCAGCCAGCCAGTCAAAGTTGAGATTGGAGATGCAGATGGATAAACCCTTGATAGTAGTTTCCACCTTCAAGGAGGGAGTCCGTCATGGCATCCTGGCAAACTGTATGACAAAAAAGAAAAAGTCAATACATGTATAGAAACTGAATGATCAGTTACCTGTATCACAGCTGTTTACGAACAGTCAGCCTTGCACAGTTGAAGATGGACAGAAAGCAAGCCAGCCAGTCATATTTAGGATTGAAGATGCAGATGGATAAACCCTTGTTAGTTGATTTCACCTTCAAGGAGGGAGTCCGTCATGGCATCCTGGGAAACTGTATGACAAAAAAAAGAAAGTCAATACATGTATAGAAACTGAATGATCAGTTACCTGTATCACAGCTGTTTACGAACAGTCAGCCTTGCACAGTTGAAGATGGACAGAAAGCCAGCCAGCCAGTCATAGTTGAGATTGGAGATGCAGATGGATAAACCCTTGTTAGTCGTTTCCACCTTTAGAGAGGGAGTCAGTCATGGCATCCTGGAAAACTGTATGACAAAAAAGAAAGTCAATACATGTATAGAATCTGAATGATCACTTACCTGTATCACAACTGTTTACGAACAGTCAGCCTTGCACAGTTGAAGATGGACAGAATACCAGCCAGCCAGTCATAGTTGAGATTGGAGATGCAGATGGATAAACCCTTGTTAGTCGTTTCCACCTTCAGAGAGGGAGTCCGTCATGGGATCCTGGGAAACTGTATGACAAAAAAGAAAAAGTCAATACATGTATAGAAACTGAATGATCACTTACCTGTATCACAGCTGTTTACGAACAGTCAGCCTGGCACCGTTGATGATGGACAGAAAGCCAGCCACACAGCCACAGTTCTGAAGTGAGAAGCAAATGGAATGACCCCTGTTAGTATTTTCCACCTTCAGAAAGGGAGTCGGTCATGGCATTCTGGGAAACTGTATGACAAAAAAAAGAAAGTCAATACATGTATAGAAACTGAATGATCACTTACCTTTATCACAGCTGTTTACGAACAGTCAGCCTGGCACCGTTGATGGACAGATAGCCAGCCAGCCAGTCAAAGTTGAGATTGGAGATGCAGATGGATAAACCCTTGATAGTAGTTTCCACCTTCAAGGAGGGAGTCCGTCATGGCATCCTGGGAAACTGTATGACAAAAAAGAAAGTCAATACATGTATAGAAACTGAATGATCACTTACCTTTATCACAGCTGTTTACGAACAGTCAGCCTGGCACCGTTGATGGACAGATAGCCAGCCAGCCAGTCAAAGTTGAGATTGGAGAAGCAGATGGAATGACCCCTGTTAGTCGTTTCCACCTTCAGAGAGGGAGTCCGTCATGGCATCCTGGGAAACTGTATGATAAAAAAGAAAGTCAATACATGTATAGAAACTGAATGACCACTTACCTGTATCACAGCTGTTTACGAACAGTCAGCCTTGCACAGTTGAAGATGGACAGAAAGCCAGCCACAGTTGTGAAGTGAGAAGCAGATGGAATGACCCTTGTTAGTCGTTTCTACCTTCAGAGAGGGAGTCCGTCATGGGATCCTGGGAAACTGTATGATAAAAAAAAGAAAGCCAAGACATGTATAGAAAACGAATGATCACTTACCTGTATCACAGCTGTTTACGAACAGTCAGCCTGGCACCGTTGATGGACAGAATACCAGCCAGCCAGTCATAGTTGAGTTTGGAGATGCAGATGGATAAACCCTTGTTAGTCGTTTCCACCTTCAAGGAGGGAGTCCGTAATGGCATCCTGGGAAACTGTATGACAAAAAAGAAAAAGTCAATACATGTATAGAAACTGAATGATCACTTACCTGTATCACAGCTGTTTACGAACAGTCAGCCTTACACAGATGCAGATGGACAGAAAGCCAGCTACACAGACATGGTGAACTAAGTAATACCTTATTTGACAATGACTGCTTTAGTTGCCAGAGATTGTACAATCCAAATTTAAATTTAATGTCCAAGTCACTGGTTCTCATAAGAGTTGATACATATGTTTCCTTTTGTTCCTCAGATTGTTTTAACTCATTTTCTGACATCTATGATTACAAACTATGTCTATGATACTGCAGGGTTTGAAATATGTGCAAGCGATACTAATATTACTTTATTACTTTACTATAGAGTTGCACCTTCTAAATGTTACCATAAAGCAAGACAGATCCCAGGCAGCACAGGTGAAGCCTTTCTAGGTGGTAGAGGACCGGACGTCAAACCCGCAGTCAGCAGTGGAGCGCAAAAAGTCTCTGCTCCCTCGATTCTGGCATCTGTCTTCTTTCTAACAGTGTCTCTCCACAGCCATCATGTTTCTTATGAACACAGAGGTTAGTAAAGCAAAGTAATGTAAAGTAACACACATAGTAGATAGCACAAGGATTGACACTGGCTAAGAAACAAGCCAAAGCTAATATTAAAGAATATAAAGAAATGACTAGGATTAACAAGCAACATGAGAGCTAGTAAACAGCAGATAGGCAAGAGAAGACCCATCAGCCTAGATCGAAAGACAGAGCATTGTGGTTAGACAGGAAAGTAACCCACAGAAACTTACTAAACTGAGTTAACATGGATGCGCCTAATCTCACCCTCCCATACCCAATCTCACCACTTTCACTGGTGGTACTATTTCCACATATTTCTAAGACTAGGAGAAGCTGCATTTCATACAAGAGAACACACATGACAGTATGACGCATGAATTTCATAATAAACAGCTTTCAGGGTCTCCTGAGAAAATGCTAGCAATATAAACTTCACCGGAGTGAATCGGGCTGTCTTACTAATGAGCCAAAAAACGTTCGTTTGTACATCCAAGCACATTTTCACTTGAGTTTGGGGAGCTCAGTCAAGTTAGTTTGATATTTGATATACAATGTCCTAAAATCTCAGATTTGTTTTAAAAGATGGAAAACAAACTACAATCATTATATTTCCTCAACATTTCCAGTCTTTCCATTTTGACAAGGATATTTAATCAAAATAGCCAGAATTCCTGCAGCAGGTGCTGTAGACGGTAAAAGCCTGTCTATAAAGTGTGGAAACCTAAAACATGCAGAGAGAGAAGGAGCTGCTGGTATTAGACAATCAAACCTACTGAAGAACAGAGATGAAATGAAAATTAATGACTAACCTTTACTTCATGAATGGATTTGTTTAGCACTTTAAATAAAAAAAACAATATATATCAATAATAAATATATACATAAAATATGCTGATTTTCACGATTTGTAATGTAATATTCTTCCAGTGAAACATCCAGATAGCATACAAATCCAAAGTCAGTTGTAGTGTACAGAGACACATCTGAAATATACTACTACCCTTAGAATAGCCCGATTACAATTTGCAAAAAAGTACTTAAGAGAGCCTGTAGAATTCTGGAGAAAGGTCTTGTGGACAGATGAGACTAAGATTAACCTATATCAGAGTGATGGAAAGACAAGCATTGTGGACTGCTCACTAGTGCCTGAAGGGGGTAAAATTATGTCTGCATTCACCCTTTTATTAATGGTATATACGTGGACTCCATAAAAATAATCCAAAACATAGGAGTTGGAAAGCTCTCGCAAAGCTGTTTGTACTTCTGACATCCTTCTCTTTAAAGAGTTTATAATCCTGGGTGTTTCCTTGTGAAAGGAAAGTCTGAACCATGGAAGTCGTTGGTTTGAGTTGCTGAGAATCAATTTAGGAGTGGTACCTTTGTCCTCTGTGTGAAAAGCTTATCCCAATGTCCATATGAAGAGCAAGTTAGCTGTAAGGAGTGCAAAAGCACAACAGCACCCAACCTCATGCATTAAACATACACAAACATTGATAGAATATATAAAGAATTAAAGGATTGCAAACTTACAATGAGTATTGGGCCTGTACTCATGCCATTTGTCTCAACACTGGAGTCATATAGGTGTCAGCTATGGCTTCAGGTAGGCCCAAGTTGTAGGATTTGTTTTATGCCACAACCACAACAGGCCCAATGAGACCTAAAGAACCAGCACAACAGGCCCAATGAGACCTAAAGAACCAGCACAACAGGCCCAATGAGACCTAAAGAACCAGCACAACAGGCCCAATGAGACCTAAAGAACCAGCACAACAGGCCCAATGAAACCATAAGCACATGACAATAGGCCCAATGAGAACTTAAGGTATCATTGGGCCTGTTTTCATGTTCCTAAGAACCAGCACAACAGGCTTATCCCAATGTCCATATGAAGAGCAAGTTAGTTGTAAGGAGCACAAATAGAGAAACAAACAAACAAACAAACAAACAAGAAAAAAAAGAGAAGCTTTCTGCAAAAGCACAACAGCACCCAACCTCATGCATTAAACATACACAAACATTGACAGAATATATAAAGAATTAAAGGATTGCAAACTTACAATGAGTATTTGAACCAAAGCTCCTTCATTCAGTCTTCATTACAGTGAGGCCTGAAGTGAGCCTCAGCTAAACCTCTTTGCTACTGATTGGTTCTCTCCTTTTGGCTTGTAACCTGGCCTATTTCCAATATACTGCCACATAGTGGATGGAGTAGGAATTACCATGAAAATAACATGCAATCTGTCTCAACACTGGAGTCATATGGGTGTCAGCTATGGCTTCAAGTAGGCCTAAGTTGTAGGATTTGCCACAACCACAACAGGCCCAATGAGACCCAAAGAACCAGCACAACAGGCCCAATGAGACCTAAAGAACCAGCACAACAGGCCCAAAGATACCTAAAGAACTAGCACAACAGGCCCAATGAGACCTAAAGAACCAGCACAACAGGCCCAAAGATACCTAAAGAACCAGCACAACAGGCCCAATGAGACCTAAAGAACCAGCACAACAGGCCCAATGAGACCTAAAGAACTAGCACAACAGGCCCAATGAGACCTAAAGAACCAGCACAACAGGCCCAATGAGACCTAAAGAACCAGCACAACAGGCCCAATGAGACCTAAAGAACTAGCACAACAGGCCCAAAGATACCTAAAGAACTAGCACAACAGGCCCAATGAGACCTAAAGAACCAGCACAACAGGCCCAAAGATACCTAAAGAACTAGCACAACAGGCCCAATGAGACCTAAAGAACCAGCACAACAGGCCCAAAGATACCTAAAGAACCAGCACAACAGGCCCAATGAGACCTAAAGAACCAGCACAACAGGCCCAATGAGACCTAAAGAACCAGCACAACAGGCCCGATGAGACTAGTGATGCACCCATCAGATATGAGGATTGGATATTGGTCCCGATATTAGCAATGCTTGCTTCCCTTTGGTCTCACTGGACTTCACATTTCAGAATAAAAGTCCTGAGCCAACACTGCTAAATACACGAATAACAAATCTATACACATAACTAATCATCAAATTTTTGATTATTTTGTTAATAGTCATATCTCATATAAAGACATATTAGAATAGCCTAGTATCTTTTGAAAATAACAAAATCTGGTCTCCTATTAATACTTCATCACTGTAAGGCAAATTCTGTGCCAAAGTCCTGCACAATCATTTCTTATTTTAGTAATAAAAAAAATAGTAATTCAATAAATATATATATTTGATAATTTGTTTTATTTTATTTTACAAAGTTAGTGAGGTTAGCTGACGCTTTCATTTTCTCCCACATGTTGAGGTATACGGTTTATTTATTTAACAATGGTATCGGATCGGTATCGTGTATCTATCAATAAGTTAATGTATCGTATTGGATCTGAAACTAAACTTGACATGCCACCTTAAAATCACGTGCTGAACAGATTTTGTTGAAATGGGCTCAAGCGTTCAAAAGTTCCAGGCTTACATTTTTGAATAATTATTATAGTTATTCAATAATTATTAGTTATTAAGACCATTGCAAGTATTTTAATACCAAATATGTGAGGAGTGGTAAAAAGAAAATATTGGACTAGTTAGCAGAAGTGGGAAGGCATCAAGGAATCAGACAAAAAATAATTTTGAGTGTAGGACTTACAGGTCACACGTTATTGAATTAAAACATTTAATGTTTTGCTGCAGCGCCACCATCAGGCCAGTGAATGTAATTTTTCTTGTCTTTTCACAGCTTATAGATTATTCTATTTTTAATGTGTGCTTAAATTGCACTGCATCTTCAACTCCAAGATGATTTCCACCATGGCAGTCGTCTTTGTGTGTTCCTCTGGCAACTGACGCTATTTATTATTGATTTTAACTTTAATATTTATTTTACACGTACAGTTCTCCTCCGGAACAGTTAGTCACAGTTGAGAGGCGCTCCTGGAGTTTGGTAAAGTTCATCATGAACTTACCTTAAGCCTTTCTGATTTCCATTTTCTTTTGCACTAGGACACCGCCGAAACCAGCCAGCAAGGTACAGCAGCACCGGCCTCGAGAAGACGACACAGCGGACAGAGTGCCCAAGGCGGAAACGGGGAAAAAAGCAGGTGGGCTACATGCTTGGTTAAAGGCTAGGGCTGCGTGTTCACCGCTACCTAGCCTGTTGCAGCCATTGTTCGCTCCCTCGAAAAGACTGACCACAGTATTAGCACATTATATAGTCCCAGGAACATCATTCAGTCTTAAAATAGGGACATCATACACCAATTTTGACTCATGATTTATTTGAAGAAGTGATTGGACAATGAGCTTTGTACAAAGTACAGTAGTACAGTGTGTTTAATAACATTAGCAGATAAGCTGTGTGATCACATTATTAGTATATTATATGGTCCCAGGAACATCATACACTTTAATGTCCCAAGGATTCCATTATTTTAACATTGAATGAACAATGAACTTTGTACTATTACTAGTTTTAAGTTTACAGTACTGTAAAGCCGGTGTTTGGGGAATCAGTGTCTCTGTGCTCTTTGTTTAGCTTGCTTCTCTACTTTCTTACACTTATTTTTATATATCTGTTTAGTCATTTACTGCGTCGTAAGCCTTCTACCCACTTCCACAGCCAGAACTAGAAAACAATGATTTCCTCAGCAAATTGTACAACCTGTACACTCAACCCAATTCCCTCAAAAATACTAAAAGAAATACTCCCAATTATAATCAGACCTCTTTTAACAATAGTAAATTCATCCCTTAGCTTGGGGCATGTACACAAAACCCTTAAATTAGCAGTCATAAAACATTTAATCAAAAAAACAAATCTTGATACTAGTGTATTTCTAATTACAGACCCATCATATGGATATACTTTTATATCCAAGATATTAGAAAAAGCTGTGGCCCAACAACTCTTATACATGAGTAAAAATGACATGTATGAGAAATTCCAATCTGGATTCAGATCCCATCATAGCACTGAGACAGCCCTAGCAAAGATTACAAACCATCTCCTTCTTGCCTCTAATCAAAGCTACATATCTTTATTAGCCCTTCTTAACCTCAGTGTAGCCTTTGATACAATAGATCACACTATTAGAAACTCTTAGAAAGATTAGAGAACATGGTTGGAACTACAGAAACAGCCCTATCGTGGTTCAAATCATATCTAACCGGACGCTATCAGTTTGTGAAGGTAAAAGATTTATCTTCAAATTACACAAAAGTAAGATATGGAGTTCTAGGCTCTATTTTAGGATCACTATTACTTAAATTATACATGTTACCACTGGGCTCAGTTATAAGCAGACATGATGTTAACTTCTATTATTATGCAGATGACACACAGCTCTATATATCAGCCAAACCTGATGATAAATCTAGATAAAAAAAAATTGAGGACTGTGTAAAGGATATAAAATTCTGAATGTCACATAACTTCCTTCTTCTTAACAGTAACAACGTTTAGTTAACCGAAAAGGTTCTCCTTTTAGATCCAGGGACCTCAATAAACTTCACCTAGTTCAAAATACTGCAGCCAGGATCCTTACTAAAACTAAGTTACTTTGTCCAGTTCTATCATCACTGCATTGGCTGTATTGACTACATTTCTACTAACACACAAAACTCTACATGGCCTCACTCCTAATTACCTTATTACATATTATGAACTATGAAGATTACTTAGATCCCAGGGTGCTGGCTTTGTAGTAGTTCCCAAAATTCAGAAAACCTCAGCAGGGGGAAGAGCTTTTTTTATAAAGTCCCCCAACTCTTGAATAACCTTCCAGATAATGTTCAATGACTCAGACACAGTCTCAATTTTTAATCTAGGCTAAAAATCGATGCATTTGCTACAAAATTGCATTTGCTACATCTGCTTGTATTTCAGCACGTAATATTTCCATGTATTTTCCTCAAAATAGTGCAAATAAACAAATCAATATTGAGACTGTGTTTGTCCTCTGTGTAACTTCTATAAACAGAAAAAACTGTTTTAATGACCTCATTAGAATTAAAACAAACCTGTCTGTCCCTCAGAGCAACAGCAACTACCACGTTAAATTAGAACCTATATCAGTTATTGTAAATGACATTATTACTGACAATAGGCTTAATGCACTATGTCTCTGTGAGACATGGGTTAAACCTGATGAATATACAGCTTTAAATGAGTCCAGTCATGTTAGAAATAGTTCTTAACCAGAATATCTTTCACCCGCCCGCTGTATTAGCAAACATACAATAAGAACTGCAACAGCGAATGCGTTTATTAATAACAACCCTGAGTTAACTATCTCCTCCCTATTACATGCTAAAGATCTGGAGCATGCGACTGAAAATGTACACTCTGTCCTACCTTTCACTTTTATGCTGATGATACCCAAATTTACATATCAGCTAAACCTAACAAGGTCTTGTGTCTCTGCAAAATAACAGACTGTATTAAAGAAATGAAAAACTGGATGACTCATTTTTTTTTTACTTAATTCTGACAAAACAGAGGTCCTTTTACTTGGTGCTAATATAGATAAAAATATTAATGATAATACTGTGGTATCATTACTAGGGTTGTTTTTGACTCTATTCTCTCATTTGATGCACATATATGCAGTATATTTAAAATGGGTTTCTTTGATTTATGCAACCTTGCTAAACCCGCTGCATACTATCCCAGGGGCATGCTTCATAAGCTCCAGCTTGTTCAGAATGCCGCTGCCAGGGTACTAACTAGAGCTAGGACATTTGATCGTATTAGTCCAATTCTTTCATCCTTACACTGGTTACCTGTTAAATTTTATATAGATTCTAAAATACTTCTTCTAACATGTAAATCTCTCAATGGTCTGGCCCCACATTATCTGGAGGAACTTCTTACACCTTATAACCCTCCACGTACACTCCGTTCACAAGATGCTGGCTATAATAGTCTGATAGTCATACATATTAGAAAAACAATGCAGGAGGAAGAGCGTTCTTGTAAAAAGCCCCCCAACTTTGGAACAACCTCCCTGTTAATATACGTGAATCAGACACACTCTCAGTCTTTAAATCTAGATGAAAAACTTTTCTCTTTACACCAGCTTTCAGAGAACTCTCCAGTTCTGTGTTCTGTCCTGCTCTGATTACATTTCACCACTGTTACGTCCCACTCTGATTACAGGCTTTTCATTACTATTATTGTGGTCGTCTCTCTAACTTCTTTCTGCTACAGGTCATTCATTAAACGTAAACCTTGTTTTAATCTTCATCTTTTTTCTCTCTCTCCTCATGTCTTGAGCTGCCTGCTTGGAGTTGCCCATTTTTGGTTCGTCTTGGTATCAGGCCTGTCCCACACAACCATCCTAATCTCTTTTGCATGTGCTGTGGTGCCCTGTTCCTCCTGCTGTGCCCTGATGTTCGCTCAGCCTGGCTCTCCACTGCCCTGCTAAGTTACGGTTCTGCTCTGGAGTCCACTGGAGTGATCCACTCCTACCACACTCCATTTCTATACATACACATACTTAATCAGCATGGACTTTAACATTAACACTGAGCATATGTCCAGCACCTACTCACACACATACTTCATAAACTGTTCCTACATTAGTTATAGCTCTTCATTATCGCTCTGTCCAGCACCTACTCACACTCCTACTTCATAACCTGTTCCTACATTAGCTATAGCTCTTCATTATCTCTCTGTCCAGCACCTACTCACACTCATACTTCATAACCTGTTCCTACATTAGCTATAGTTCTTCATTATCTCTCTGTCCAGCACCTACTCACACTCCTACTTCATAACCTGCTCCTACATTAGCTATAGCTCTTCATTATCTCTCTGTCCAGCAGCTACTCACACTCATACTTCATAACCTGCTCCTACATTAGCTATAGCTCTTCATTATCTCTCTGTCTGGTTCTTTGTATAATGTTATTTGTTTGTTTGTGCTGTGCGGGTTGACCTAAGGCAGATGGGTTACTCGGTCTGAGTCTTGGTTTCTCCCAAGGTTTCTTCCTCTTAGTATGAGGGAGTTTTTCCTTTCCACTGTCGCTGCCACCTCCATTGTGGTGCTTGCTCATAAGAGGCGTGGACCTGGCTTAGTGACATTTGTTGCGAAAGGCGCTATATACATACATTTTGAATTGATTTTGAATTGAACTGAATCACTCTTACCATCACTGTCATGACTATATTAAGTTCTACTACACAATGATTATTGTATTATGAATATGTTGCACATCTGAGCAATACAGCAGGATAGATGGTTTTGTCAATAATTTATAAATAGTTCTGATCAGAGGAAGATGGTTATCTTGTGAGTCGCGGTTCCTCCCAAGGTTTCTTGCTCCAGCTCTGAGGAAGTTTTTCTTTGCCACTGTCGCCGTTGGCTTTTATTAATTACTGACTGTGTAAAGCTGCTTTGTGACAACAGTTGTAAAACGAGCTATGCAAATCAATTTGATTTAATCATTTTAGCTACACAATTGAAGTTCTCTAAAAATAAACAATCAAACAAAAAACTACAATTAAGAGAGCGTTACCTAGTCTACTTAATTATATGGCAGTTTTTTTTTACCTCACTTACCATTTGCTTAGGTAGCCTAACAAATTTAGGCACATGTTGTCTCAGGAAAACCATGTTTTATGTTTACACAAGGACATCATATACAGTACCAATCAGAAGTTTGGACAAACTCATATTCCATGTTTTTTCCTTATTTTCTACATTGTAGAAAAATATTACTTAAGACTGCCAAAACTATGTATGAACACAAATGGAATTATGTAGTAAATGAAAAAAAATGTTAAATGAGAATAAACAAACCCAGAATGTTTTATACTTTATATTCTTCAAAGTAGCTACATTTGCCTTTAAAGACAACTTTGCCTATTGCTGAGCATCTTCTTAGTTAGCTTCATGAGCTAGGCACCTGGAATAGTTTAACAGTATTGAAGAATTACCCAGAGGTGCCATCACAATTGGGTCTAGGTTGAGTGATTGTGGAGACCTAATCATTTAAATCTGTTACCTTTATGTCCACATATGAAGGTTGTGTGCAAATGTTTTTTATGGCATTGAAACAGAATACTTAAACAGCCACTTTTAGTTCCATAAAGAATCATGAGATGTGAGTGAAGAACCATTACATGATGTATTTACCTGAACCATTTTAAAGGTTCTTCACGTTCAATCATTTCTATCACAAACATAGTTCTTTAGTGAACTAAAAATGGCTAGCTAAACATTTTCTGTGGCAATGCTAAAAAAACAACAACGAAAACCCCAAAACAAAACAAAAACAACATTTGATGCACTTTATTTATAAGAGTAAAGTGAGCCACTTAGCACACATACTGTCCTAGATACATCATCTGGGCTTGAGGGGGGAAATCATGTTTAGTTATGTGTTATAATATGTAAGTTTTATGTTTAATTTATGTACAATAACATCTCTAGCTTCATATGGCATACATTCATGACAAATTTTAGCAATAATAAGATGCTACAACATCCGTAATGATGACATACTCGGATGAGTACTTCATACTTAATACCTCTACTTTGCTGCATTTTTTACTCTGAAAGCATTTGTTTGTCAACTATTTACTCTTAACTTTGCAATTATATTTGCACTTTTGTATAGCCATGTTTAGGACTTAAAATAAACCATTTACTTTGTTTGCACTTGTTGTTTTCGTATCCTCATGTTTACAGTTTCAAATGGGCAGTTTTGCCAATTGTTTCTTTATCACACAGTAAGATGAGGACATTGTTTTTCGCAAAAACAACTTCCTGTACAAAGAGCAAGTTTAGTTTTAATACTTGTTAGGTTCTACTAATCCCAAACAGCTAGGAGAAATGAAAAATGCACAACAAGCAAAAGTCCAGGTCTCAAGAGGTTAAGAAAGAGGACAAACATTTATAGAAGCTACAATCAAAAGAACGACAGCCTTTAGAACCACAAATTCAGCATGTCAGAAGGACAAGGACAAGGCATATTTTCTACTGTATCCAGGCAGGAATTATCTGTGATGGAAACTACAATCTGTCAGGATTCAAGATTCAAGATTAAAAAAGATTGGCTCAGCCACAAAGTCATTGTTCAACGCACTTACAATGAGCACAATGGGAATGTTGCAGATTCTAAAAAAAGGGTCATTTCCAAACAGTATGTCCAGATTTGGTCAAACAAATTGAAGAATAGATCGAATTAGGTGTCAAACCGGATGTTATTCTTTTGGAAGCCCATAGATGGTCTAGAGCTCGAGGACACACCGACTTGAACAACCGTCAATACTTCAGTCCAAATGATGTTCAGAGCATTCTTACATGGATATTGCGCAAAAACCATTCCCTGCCTTTTTGTGGTCCTAAACCATTGTAAATAGACCTGTAAAGATAAAAATAAATGAAAACTAATAAAAAAATCTAGTTATTTATTAAATGAAATAAGAATAAGTGCATAAATGTATTAAGTTACCTCATCTGTAAAGGACATCATCCAGCAACTGCCCATCATCTAATGTGGTCAATGAGTTTTCAGTCAGTGAAGGTGCTTCAGAAGTCCTTTAGATTGATCATGAAATGGCATCAAGGCATGTTACAACAACTGAACATTATAATTATTTTAACATAACAAAAAAAAGCTTCTCTTTTACATCAACACACCTTTTCCCTCCTCCATGGCAGAGTGGTTTCTGTGCAAACAACAAATGACAGAAATATGCAAATAAAATGTTAAGAATATGTTAAGAAATTAACATCCATACAATTTATCCCAACCACAAAGATTAAATGTTACCTACACAAAATTATGTTTTGACACACAAGAGGGAGTCCAAAAGAACTGAGAGCAATGTTTTTGAATATTGCTGAATAATGTTACATTTGCAGATCACTGCATGATACACCTGGCACCTTGATTCGGCATATTAAAGTTGTTGCATGGTTCATATGCAGGAAATAAATAGCCTGATGTGCTCAGCATAGTTGTTCTCTGCAGTTCAAAAGTTTGCAGGCTTTCGAAAGCCCCTGAAAATTGTTCATGTAAGAAATACGCATGATGCCATGATGACTCCAGAAAATTCCAATTCTGTTTTAGATTGAAAGCTGTCACATTGTTGAGTTGAAAATGCAGCTAGAGACTGATATAAACCCATTAATTTTATGTCCATCTTCCCCTCTGTGTCTGTCACTACGGCAGTCTCCCCCAGCAAACTTCCAATGCCTTTACTTGACCCCGTGTCAGACAACCTGATTCCACTATGTGCTGCTTCTAAGTTCTCAGCTCAGCTTCTAACTCCATCAGTCAGGCGGCATCAGTTTTTACAAAAATAATAATTATTATTAAATTAATTTCATGTGTATAGTCCGAACTCTTTTGGTCATATAAACCCTCCCTTGAGGCTCCCTTGTCTTAGAATCTTCGAAATTCTTTAAAAACTTCCTTTAAAAAAAATTCTAATCGGAACAGCCCTGAGAAATAAATCACTTCCAAAACCTTGCCTTAAAATCTTTAATTTTCTTTCTTAAAAAAAACTCAGATTCTACAAATAAATTCTGTAGGTTGAGCAGTATTGAGAATGAAATATCCTAAAATCTTGTCTTAGTGTCTTTGAATTTTAATGAATTTGGATGCCTGCAAAATTTTCTGGTTTAAACAACCCTGAGAATCGGAATATTCCAAGACAATATCTTAGAATCTTTGGATTGAAATAAAATACAGATCCCAAGAAATTTCCAGTTCATACAACAGTGAGACTCAAACTATCTTAAGGCAATGCTTTGGAAATCTTCTGACTTAGTCAGAACCCCCCCCCCCCCCCCCCAAAAAAAAACATCTTAATTTGAGAATTAAGTGTTTTAAAACTTTTGGATTACTTTAACCCGGATCCCTTTTTAAACTGCGTCCCGTCTCCTCTCGTGTGTCCCGTGTGCTCTAAATTCTTAAGGCAACTGATCTTATTAATTAGCTTACTGTCACCTCTGGAACAAAGTCTGGGAGTCAGTAGAGTGCCTGAATTGACTCAGAATCACTCATTGGGATGACAGCGGCCGCCTCTGTCTCCGAAAACCCTGGACTGGAATATTGGTATCTCTGTGGAACCTCCAGAACTGTGGTAGTCAGATTTGCTTCTCCGCGCTTAAAGAATCAACTCGATCAGTCAGCCTTAGGAATGTAGAGAAACACATGATCACCGTACGGCAAGATTTTTATCAGGCGCAGTTCTGAAGCAGAATTAGTTACACTTTTTATACTCCACAAATACGCGATGGACGGGTACTACGTGACATTCACACACATTGGTTTTAATTGGTCCTTTTGATGTTCATTTACTGAAGCATTTTGGTTTTCATTGCCTTTGATGCACCTTGGAATTATGTTTTTGACTTTTATTAGGACTTTTATTAGCCGATCCAGCCTTTCCCTACAACAGCGATATTCAGGGAGACTCCTCGAGGGCTTTATCTACTAATCATGTTCAAATGTGGATAGCTTTTGCCACATTAGTAGCAAGACTGCTTATATTGCTTAAATGTAAAGAGAAAAGCTCTCCTAGCTTTAAAAAGTGGGCGAACGATTTGATGCAGTTTATGGAATTAGAAAAAAATCTGATACTCTTTGGCTGGCTGCAGCGAAAGATTAATATTTGTCAAGCTGTCTTGACTTAAATAGACAACATGGACTCTGTTGATTAACCGGCTGGTTAGCACCCAGTTTGGAATATATTTTAATAGCTACATTTACTCTCTCTCGTACCCTTTGCCTTCCCTCAGACACTTGTATGTGCTTTTATTATTTCACATTTACATACTACCTGTTTTTTTATTGAAGACTGAAGTTCAAATTTGGCCCAATGTCACCAAATCACACCTGCACGTCACATCACATTCCAATAAGGACACAGCAAACATATGTAGCCTAGTATGAAGATGTCCGTGGCAGAGACTCAAGAAAACTAGAGTGAAATGTCCAGACTGAGCCCCACATTTACATTTCAATAAAGGTCATTAATAACATGCCTCTGAAGTTTGACTTTTTGCTCCATTACAATACCTATAGGCAACTACAACAAATTTCCGCTCAATGAAACATGGTAATGCTTAGTGGTGCACATAGATGCTCCTTTAATATTAGTAAAATGCATTCATTTTCAATGGGCATATATGCAGCTGAAACGGGTAGCTTAGTGCATCCCAACCTTTTCAACATTAACATTTTAATATAACATTATAGTCATTATGGCTTTTAGAAAATGTTTTTGTCAGGTGGGGTAGTAGGGTAGTGTTTGTTTTCCTTACATGACTTACTTTTATACTTCAAGTAGTTTTGAAACCAAATTAGTGCAAGTCAGATTTTACTACATCGTAATTTGAAATTTCAGTGAAATGTACACTTTTCTGTGTAAATGAGTTGATTATGGTTTATTCTTTTTATTAGCTTTGAATGTCCAAGCACCTCCACCCCCAGTTAGAGGCAGTAGATGAAGCATCATTTGACTGCCCTTGTCCAGTTGTGGGTGTTCCTCAAGTGGAACACTTTCAGACCTCTAACTAATGTTTTAAACCACACTGTGAATTACACATCCTATCATCAGTACAGAATTATAATATTATTGGTGGCCTACAAGTTCACAAATAGAACAATTTTATCTGTACAGAGAAGATCTAGCACATATAGAAGAAGAGATTGAAGCTCTGGAGAGCACAATGCATGCCTCTGAAGCTCTGGAGAGGAGGTAAATATAGTTTATTACTACATATGAGACAGAACAATGCAATCCACACCTCTGCTGACAGTGTTTAATTCTTTATCGTATAGTCTTCAGAATATGAATGTCCAAGACAACAAAAACCTGAACATGAATAAACTTGAGATCAATGGCCTCAGGAACAGTGTGTAAGTTGTAAATCATTGTTTTGAGCAGTGCTGGAGAAGTAAATGTACTTGTAATTTGATTCTTAGTATTTACTAATCTCAAATTTGACAGTTTTGATTGGGGAACAGATGATCAGGGAGAAAAGGAAAAGGTGACGACAGCCAAGATGAGGAATATGTTCCTCGTCTTTGTAAACAGTATGTTAGAGTTCCTACAGCTGCTGCTTCGTGACTGGCAGGGGAACGCCCAGACTAAGGATGCGTCGCCCTGATGATCCCAGAGGTTTTGACCTGGTTCTACCAGTCCCGGCACAAACCATAGAGGAACTCAAACCCAAGTCAAGAGAGGTGTTGGTAACTGGAAAACACCTGTTTATTATGTTTTTCTTGAGCTAAATAAAACACACTTGAGGCTTGACTGTCCTTTCTTTTCTACAGTTGAAACCAGAAGTTATATAGCATATAGCATACAATATATAAAAAGACACACATGCATTTTTCCCCTCATTGTCTGACATGAATTTAGAATAAACTTTTCCCTTTTTAGGTCAATTAGGATTACCTAAATTATTTCTATTTGCTAAAAGCCAAGATAGAGAGAATTTAAGGCAATTTTCATGACTTTCTTCAAAGCTTAAATACACCAAGATTACTATGGTTTATTGGCAACATCTGAGTTAATCAGAGACACACCTGTGGATGTATTTTAAGGCACACCTGAAACAACATGGGAAAGTCGAAAGAAAGCCAGAATATCAGGAAGAGAATTGTGGACTTGCACAAGTCTGGCTCATCCTTGGGTGCAATTTCCAGATGCCTGAAGGTGCCTTGTTCATCTGTACAAACAATCCATCATACCGCTCAGGAAGGAGACAGGAGACAGAGATGAACGTGCGTTGGTCCAAAATGTGCAGATTAACCCAAGAACAAAAGCAAAAGACCTTGTGAAGACGCTGCACTGAAGCTGGTAAGAGTACGTCATTATCCACAGTGAAACAGGTACTGTATTGACATGGGCTGAAACGTCACTCTGCCAGGAGGAAGCCATTACTCCAAAAGACACATAAAAAAGCCAGATTAATGTTTTCAAATGCACCCAGGGACAAAGACCTACATTTTTGAATACATGTCTGTATCCATATCTGTGGTCTGATAAAACTAAAATGTACCTGTTTGGCAATAATGACCATTGTTACATTTGGAGGAAATGGGGGGGTGCTTGCAGGCCCGAGAACACCATCCCAACTGTGAAACACGGGTGTGGCAGCATCATGTTGTGGGGTTGTTTGCACTTGGTGCACTTTACTAAAAAGATGGCATCATGAGGAAAGAACTTTATGTGGAATTACTGAAGCAACATCAAGACATCAGCCAGGAAGTTAAAAGCTTGGGTGCAAATGGGTCTGAATGACCCAAAGCAAACTGCCAAACTGGTTGCAAAGTGAGAACAAAGTCAATGTTTTGGAGTGGTCATCACAAAGCCCTGACCTCAATCCTATTGAAAATATATGGGCAAAGCTGAAAAGACATGTGCAAGCAAGTCGGCCTACAAACATGGCTCAGTTACACCAGTTCTGTCTGGAGGAATGGGCCAAAATTCCTGCCAACTATTGTGAGAAGCTTGTGGAAGGATATCCAAAACATTTGACCCAAGTTGTACAGTTTAACGACAATGGTACCAAATACTAATGAAATGCATTTAAACTTATGACTTTTGAGAAAGTCATAAAAATTGTAACTTCTAGTTTCAACTGTACATCACACTGTGCTAAAGAACTAGCCCACAAAACAATAACCACATTTTTTCTGTAATAACTTTAATTATTCTCCACAGTGCCAGTGTTCCAGACTAATGAGCAACAATTCCCACTGGAATTAGCTCTACTACATTTTCCACTTATTAATACTATAAATCATGTTTATCCATCATTTTAAACAATGTGACAACTATTTTATACTTTTTGTGTGTATGTAAACCTTAAACCCTGTTAAATAAAATTGATCATTTTCATCTTGTCTTTCATCAACTCATGAGTCACCCTGATTTGTGTATTTTTAAAGAAACTTTTTTCTTTAAAAATACTAAGAATACTAAGAATACTAAAAAGAAACTAATTTTACTTTATTTTCAGAATGTTAACAAAGTAAATGAGGGTAAACACAATCTAATAAACGAATGTGTAACAATAACTACATGAAATGGAAGTACCTGGGTGAGGTTTCTAATATATGAAAACTAAAGGGATGAAAGCCCTGATGATGTCTCCATCGATGGACTTTGGAGTGCCTTTACAACAGCAGCTGGATCTGTGGGGCAAGCTTGACGACCTTCCTGCAACGCGTCTGGAGAGCTCGTCCCTCCGCGGTCGCCATGTTCCTGCCACAAAAATGCAACGGTCAGTGAGACAGAATACTGTAAAGTAACACAGGGACCAGTGAGCACAAGGATCACAACTGGCTCAGATAAAGAACACAGAGCTGATATTAAAGACTATAAAGTAGGGACGGTCGCTCGACGCTCTGTGTCGAATCACGTCTCGTTCCTTCAAAGCAGAACCACATGGAAACAGCATTTCACAATCACGCTTCAATACTCGTCAATTCCCCGGTCCCGCTGTAGACCCGAGCGCAATGAGTGGAATAGAAACTGAAATATGGCCTTAAATTAAATAGAAATATAGTAAGTGTGAGAATTTGGATGCGTTTCGTTTTAAAAGACAAAACAGGCACATCGTTTTTGCTTTGAAGGTCAAGTGTTTTCAAACCAACAAAAGTGAACAAAAAGTAACTGACAAACCTCCTCCGTATTCCAGGGTTTTTAACTGGAAACAATGGAAAATGACCTTGACTAACATTTAAGTCTGTGTTCAACAGATGTACAGTCTACATGCATATTCAACAGTGGTGTATATTAGAGAGGATGAAGATGATTGGCTTTAATTAGGATTGTTTTGCATTCTACAAGACTAATTCTGCTTGTCGTTGACGTTCACAGCTACAAGTGATGGGTTTCAGAGTGCAGGTCTGGTCATTATACCACGCTGCTAGCTTTTTCTACCAAATTTGTTTGATCCTGAGCAACATTGTTAAGTCTAGAATGGAGCACAATCTACAGATCTGTTACGTGCTCTAGATCTTTAGGGTGAAATGGGAAGGAGATGGAGAAATCTGGAAGGTTATTAATGAAAACACGAGCTGTTGAGCATTTACTCACTCAGAGATGCTGGTAGTGCACCACCAAAAACAACAGTCTTGGACAGACAACAGCCTCTGCCTTCATACCCTAGAGAGTCCGAGCAGATCACTCAGAGCTCCATCAGAGATGGTGTTTGGTGCGGTTGGGCACACAGAGAACCTCACCCATGCACAAAAGCAGTACTTGATCTAGTGAACACTGACCGAGCTGCTCCTATAGATCATAGTGTGCAAAAGAGGGCTGTAGAGACACTCTGGCGTTTACTGAGGATCACTCAGGTGCAGTCTGTGAACTTTCAGAAAACTAAAAGCGTAAAAGCTACTTAGTGATAGTACACGCTCTCCAAAGAGAGATAGGAAAGCACCTCAGTACTCAGCTGACCGAGTCAGATACTGAAGACCAGACACTGACCATCACTACAGGGTCTGTAATGTACCACAGAGCTGGTCATGCTCACAGTCATGCAATGGGAGTGGATCACAAGGAGACATTTTCTCCAACTGCAGACGTTATCTGATGCCGATGACCACACAGTCCGACCTTCAGCTCCACCAGATGGACGTTACAACAGCCTACTTGAACGCTCTGATTAATACTGAGATCTGTATGGAGCAACCAGAGGGATTTGAAGGAAAGTCAAATACAGATTGTGGTGAAAAAATCGTGACAGAAATGAAAAGCTGAGTCTCTGAGTCAGGATAATGCAATGCAATGCATAAAATCTTCCTCTCAGCAGAACAGTTTCTCAGAGTCTTTATACCCTCAGGCCCACCCAGGTTATGCTACAATCAGTCCACTCCCTTATGGAGCTAGAAGCAAAATCATCACTGTACAACATACAGAACATTACATCTCCAGTGCACCCCCCCCCTCCCCCCACCCCAGCCTTAACTGATTTTGGCCAGCATATCTTTGCAGTCTGGGGTAAAAGAGGAGGAGAGGAACAGGAGATGTCAGCACACCGCTATCTGCTACACATAAGTCTGCTGCCTGTACAGAGTTCGAAAACTAACAGTTCTAGTTACACAAGCATACATGATCATCACTGATTAAAAGCCCCAGCCCCAGTTCTTTGTCTAATTCGTCAAGTTCAGGATCCTTCATAATCTGCAGGAGCTGATATCTCGCCTGAACTTGGCAAAACAAAGTTTCAGTGATACAATTACACAGTAACGCTCCACAGCAAAGCAGAAGCACCAATAACATGAGGATGGGCAATATCATGAGGAATACACTGAGCAAGTCAGCTAGAATAGATCTCCAACCCAAATACCGTGAATCAACCCCTCGTTCTTCATTCCTGAGTTGGGCAGGTACAGTGTGCATTTGGCACAAAACCATGCTGATGTTACCCTCCTGAGCATCGTTGGGAGGAATATAAGTGTTCACCAACCATGCTACAGACACCCTAGCACCAATTATTCTGAACTGAACATCAGCATCCGGGCGGCCCCTTTTCCCTAAGGAACACATCAGTCTGATTCACAGTCACTTGGGTGCTATCAGTCTATCAAGTTCTATTTACTGTCTCATATGAGTCTGGATGTATTTCAAAAACAAATGGATCAACTGAGGCGTGTAGCATTAGGGCACAAGCATAACAAGTATTATTTACACCTGATGTATGGGCTGTGAAATTAACATACTGCCAAAAGACATTCTTCTCTGGGTGTCTAAAGTAAACTTCAGAGCCATCAGAATCATGTTTAGCAGTTAGGATATACAGTGTCCCTATGATGGCCAACTCGGCTGGTTCCACCTTCATCTGCGGAGGTCCCGTATCAGCACCCAATCACCTGGCATGTGGTCGTGGAAGGGCTGGTCAGCTGGTTGTGGCAGCACTGCTTTCACCTGTTTAGACACAGACAGAAGCGCCTCATATAATGAGACGCAATACATCGTGAGAGAGTGGTCAAGTAACCGGTCGAGTGAGGGTGGACCTAATCCCGTATTGGAAGGCCTGCCAAACACTATCTCAAAGGCACTGAGACCAGTTCTTTTTGTGGCCTGGTTCTGCTTTGCCAGAGAACCAGGGGGAGGCACTTAACCCAATTAAGGCCTGTTTGTTGTGTCTTTTGTAATGGTCCTATTAACCCTTTCAACTGCCCCAGCACTAGCAGGGTGATAGCTGCAATGTTTTCTCATGTCTATCCCCAAGTACTTGGTCAGACTGATCAGGCCTGTGTGTACAAATGGTGTGCCATTGTCACTTGAGACACGTTGTGGCCCCACCTGGGGATTATTTCTCTGAGGAACGTTTTTGCCACTGCTTCACCATCCTGAGTATCTGTGGAGAAAGCCTCAACCATTTACTGAACATACATACACAGACCAGGAGAAACCGTTTCCCTTCTGCCGGTGTTAATTCCACAAAGTCGATCTGCCAGTGCTGAAATGGCTCTGTCGCTGGGGGGTGACCCACAGGCTGTTGTGACAGAGGTTGTGTGTGTTTTGTGCACATGAATCAATTAGAACAAAAATTTCCGGGTGCATACCAGTGTCTTGCCATCATATCCATTATCCCCCCCTTTGCTCATGTGACTCCTCCCATGAGCAATAGCAATAACCCTTTCATGTATGCCTTTGGGAGACATGTTCTATTTTTTGCAATGTGTGCACACATTGTTTTGTTTGACACACCCTAATTTTGCAGCTTTTTCTGCTGCAGTGGCAGTAGATTGAATTTCTTGCAGGGTGGGTTTCTCTTGGTCTGTTAGAGGTAGCTGTGCGGGGAGACAGGTGCTGCGCGAGCTGTGCATTTGGCCACATGGTCTGCGAAGGCATTTTCTCTCAAAGGAGAAGGCGAACCAGAACCAGCTATCTGGGTGGATTGGTATACTGAAGAGTGCATTCGCTAAATCTACCACTGTGTAATGGGTGTGGTCTGTAGGAATTTGAGACAAAATAGTATGGGGGGTTGGTACTTCAGGTGCTTGAGCCTGAACTGCAGCGTTTACCGCCTCCCTCAGGGGAGCTGATTAGGGTACACTCTAGTTTACACATCAAATCTCTGACCAGTAAATTTACAGGACAAACAGAAGACATCAGGAAACAATGCGAAAAAGTTTGCCCATCTAAAGAACATTGGAGGGGCACAGACACGTTTTCTCTGACCACTTCTCCCCCTACCCCTATTAATGCTTGGGATTTTCCCTTTTGTGTGTCACAATGAAGCTCATTAGTCCTAATCACTAATCAGTGGCCCGCCCCGCTATCTACCAAAAATTCCAAACTCCTTCCTTCTACAATCAAAGTCTTTTTTGCCATACTTAGTGGGCATGTTGTAAGCTATTGCACTAATGAAAGATGGGGAGAAGAAGACGGCACTTCCCTTTTTGCTGTGTCAGTGGGTCCCTTTCCGTCATCCTGCCCCTCCGCCGCCAGTCACTGCTCCTGCCCTCCTCCTGGACATACTGCTCGGAACAATCCCTGGCAAAATGTCCATGCTTGCCACAACTGTAGCATCGATTGACCCATGATTCACCCATGATTCACCCTGATCCGTATTTGGTTGGTTTGGCTGGAAAGCTGGCCCATTGCCTGCAAATCCTCGGCCCCTGCCTCGTCCTCAACCCCTCGGCCTCCCCCGCGTGGAGCGTTAGTGGGGAGGGCTGAACTTGCTGTACCATCGTCAACATGGCTTGATCCAATGTGTCTGTCTGCTTTTTCCCTTTTCTTCTTCGCTTGGGTGTTAAGGAGGTTTCCATGATGCTTGGCATGATCCTCTATGGTGGAAAGGGGCTGTCTGGCATACCCCACGCAATGCTGCTTGATAGCGTTGGAGAGCTCAGATCTCAGTCCCATTAGGAAGCTGTTGCGCAGGTGTGCTTCCCATGGGGTCACATCTTCTGGATTATTTGCTCTCGTCACAGGTGCTTCCGGTCCGCTAAAGTCTGTGTGAACTTTTGTCAGGCGGACCAGATAATCCTGAACAGTCTCTCCATCTTCCTGCTTACATGCTGCTATTTTCACATTCAGGCAGCTTCCAATCCAGTTCTCAAGTCTCTTAACATGTTCCTATAAGGGGCATTGGGGTCCGGATGAACGTTAGCTCCGGGGTTGTAGGTGGGATCAGCCAGGCGTACATCTCTATCCGGACAGCCTCGCAGTGCCTTGCAGTAGCTGGAGCCCAATTTTCGGAACAGAATGAGTTCTCATTCGAGGGTGGCATGACAAAGTCCTCAAATTCCTCTCCTAACTTGCGTCCTCCTACTTGTTGGGGGTCAGACAGGCCGGAGGCAGCTTCCATCATGTCCTTTTCAGTCCAGTACCGATGTACTAAGAGGGGACCCTCTGGTCCAGCCATCTCTTCCATAGGGAAAGTGCCGCTCAGGGCTTGGACTGCAGTGAAGACGTCCCCTTGGTCAGGCGGACCCTTGAAGGGTGTGCTGAAGTTAGGTTCTCTTTCTGGATCACGGCTTCTGGAATGGGAGGCTACTGGAGATGTGAGTGGTCTGGCCTCCCTTTGTCCAGCAGCCAGCTCCTCGAGCTCCTGCTGCACATCGGCGTAGGGACCCGGCCCTGGGGGTGGTGGGACATGTGGTGGAGGAAGTGGCCCCACTGCCGCTTGTTTGGGTGCTGCTTCAGGCTGGTTCTGGTTTCCTGCTGGTGCTGGTCTTCTTGGCGGGGTGGCGTCGAGGTCAGGATCGGCAGCAACTGAGACACACTGAGACACTGGTTTAGTTTTACCCCCCTCCCTCTTTTCTCTCTCTGTCTGCCTGCGCTCTGCTTCTTCTATCCAAAACCCAATCACCCATAACATACTTGCTTTATGTTTTGCACAATATTTAATCACTGCTTGTGGGCACCCCACAGGTGCTTGTCCCACTATCCTTAAACTTATTCAGATATTTGACACTGAGGCTCCCAGTAGTCGGGAATCCAAAATATTTTATCCACAATGGAACATACATTACACTATCAGTGCTGTAATCCTGGCTCATCTGACTAAAGAGAGCCGCAGTGTGAACCTTCGGGTTAAAATGGAATTCCTTAGCTAACTGGGATCCCATCTTGTTCTCTCACTTGATTTAGCGAATCAGAGTAATTTAGCCCCAACAACCATGTCTCACCTCCCTTTGCCTACTTATTCAATATTAGGTACCCTGTACCTAAAACTATTAGCTCTCCTTCCCACGATCCGGACCTATTGCTCTAGTGATACGTCTATCAATAGAGGCCTCGCTATGAGCAGGCTACTCTTTTACTCTTGTTACTCTAATGATACATTTACCACTAGAGGCCTTGCTATGAGCAGGCTAGTCTTCACTTGTTACACCGTCATGTAACTAAACTTCATCCAGGACGAAGTGCTCAAGGGAAGGTGGAGGGGAATTAAATTTTCGGAAGTAATTATTCTGTCACTCACCACCACCAATGTTCGTAGTTGAGGCTTGGATTGCGAGCGGAGGGACGATCAGTCACACTCACCCCCGCGGTACTTCTCCCTTGCTCTGTGGGATGTTCCCCTGCCTTTGGGTCCAGCTTCTGCCAGAGAGCGATTAGGTGGAAAAATCGTGACAGAAATGAAAAGCTGAGTCTCTGAGTCAGGATCAAAGTGAGTAACAAATTTAGCTAGTTACACAAGCATACATGATCATCACTGATTAAAAGAAATTAATAATGCCCACTTACTGATTATGATTCACTTTAATAAACAAATTCCATCACAGAGTGCATCATTATCCACAGTGAAACAGGTACTGTATCCACATGGGCTGAAAGGCCACTCTGCCAGGAGGAAGCCATTACTCCAAAACATAAAGCCAGATTAATGTTTGCAAATGCACCCAGGGACAAAGACCTTATTTTTGGATACATGTCTGTATCCATATCTGTGGTCTGATAAAACTAAAATTGAACTGTTTGGCCATAATGACCATTGTTACATTTGGAGGAAAAAGGGGGAGGCTTGCAAGCCTGAGAACATCATCCCAACTGTATAACACGGGGGTGGCAGCATCATGTTGTGGGGTTGTTTTGCTGCAGGAGGGACTGGTGCACTTCACAAAAAAGATGGCATCATGAGGAAAGAACATTATGTGGAAATACTGAAGCTACATTTCAAGACATCAGCCAGGAAGTTAAAGCATGGGCACAAATGGGTCTTCCAAATAGACAATGACCCGAAACAAACTGCCAAACTGGTTACAAAGTGTCTTAAGGAGAAGGAGTCAATGTTTTGGAGTGGTCATCACAAAGCCCTGACCTCAATCCTACTGAAAATTTATGGGAAAAGCTGAAAAGACATATGCAAGCAAGTCGGCCTACAAACATGGCTTAGTTACACCAGCTCTGTCAGGAGGAATGGGCCAAAATTCCTGCCAACTATTGTGAGAAGCTTGTGAAAGGATATCCAAAACATTTGACCCAAGTTTAAGGGCAATGGTACCAAATACTAATGAAATGTATTTAAACTTTTGACTTTGAAGAAAGTCATAAAAAAATGTCATTAATCTGGCATTTTAGCAACTAAATTTAAAAAGAAATCATTTTGGTAATCCTAACTGATCTAAAATGGGAAACGTTTATTCTAAATTCATGTCAGACAGTGAAAAAAAGGTTTCAACTGTACATCACACTGTGCTGAAGAACTAGCCCACAAAACAATAACCACATTTTTTCTGTAATAACTTTAATTACTCTCCACAGTGCCAGTGTTCCAGACTAATGAGCAACAATTTCACTGGAGTAAGAGCTGCATGTCTCTCAAGTCACTTTATAGTCTGTTATATATTTTTCTGTATTATATTTATCCACATCTGTTGCTGTACTTTTTGTTGTGCATTATTTTTACAATACGATCGTTGCACTGATTGGAGTTTGTATACTAATCTCATCATTTCTAGTATTGTTTATTATATACCATGTAAAGCAATTAACTCTACTAAATTTTCCACTTATTAATACTCTAAATCAAAATAAATTTTGATACTTTTTGTGTGTATGTAAACCTTAAGCTCTCATTTCTCTGTAAACAGGAAATTCATACAACTGTTTAATAAAATTGATCATTTTCATCTTGTTTTTCATCAACTCATGAGTCATGTATTTTTAAAGAAACAGTTTTTACATCATTGTTCATTAATAATTTTACTTTATTCTCAGAATGTTAAAGTAAATGAGGGTAAACACAATTTAATAAACTAATGTGTAACAATAACTACATGAAATGGAAGTACCTGGGTGAGGTTTCTAATATGAAAACTGAAGAGCTGGAAGCCCTGATGATGTCTCCACCGATGGACTGTGGAGTGCCTTTACAACAGCAGCTGGATCTGCGGGTCAAGCTTAATGACCTCCCTGCAAAGCGTCTGGAGAGCTCGTCCCTCCGCGGTCGCCATGTTCCTGCCACAAAAACGCAAACAACGGTCAGTGAGACAGAGTACTGTACAGTAACACAGGGAAAGTAGGGACGGTCGCTCAACGCTCTGTGTCGAATCACGTCTCGTTCCTTCAAAGCAGAACCACATGGAAACAGCATTTCACAACCACACTTCAATACGCGTCAGTTCCCCGGTCCCACTGTAGACCGGAGCGCAATGAGCGGAATAGAAACTGAAATATGGCCTTAAATTAAATAGAAATATAGTAACTGTGAGAATTTGGATGCGTTTTATTTTAAAAGACAAAACAGGCACATCGTTTTTGCTTTGAAGGTCAAGTGTTTTCAAACCAACAAAAGAGAACAAAAAGTAACTGACAAACCTCCTCCGTATTCCAGGGTTTTTAACTGAAAACAATGGAAAATGACCTTGACAGTTGTTTAACAGATGTACAGTCTACATGCATATTCAACAGTGGTGTATATTAGAGAGGATGAAGATGATTGGCTTTAATTAGGATTGTTTTGCATTCTACAAGACTAATTCTGCTTGTCGTTGATGTTCACAGCTACAAGTGATTGGTTTCAGAGAGCAGGTCTGGTCATTATACCACGCTGCTAGCTTTTTCTACTAAATTTGTTTGATCCTGAGCAACATTGTTAAGTCTAGAATGGAGCACAATCTACAGATCATCTGTTACATGCTCTAGATCTTTAGGGTGAAATGGGAAGGAGATGGAGAAATCTGGAAGGTTATTAATGAAAACACGAGCTGTTGAGCATTTACTCACTCAGAGATGCTGGTAGTGCACCACCAAAAACAACAGTCTTGGACAGACAACAGCCTCTGCCTTCATACCCTAGAGAGTCCGAGCAGATCACTCAGAGCTCCATCAGAGAGAGTGTTTGGTGCGGTTGGGCATTTTGTTGCCCACTCAGGTCCTTTCTAAACCACACAAGGCAAACATGTTTTTCTTAACCAGTAAACAGGCGAGGGTCAAAACCAGAGCTGTGGTAACCATAACAGAAGGACTGAGGTCAAATCAGAAGACGAGAAACATTTACACTTATGGCATTTGGCAGACGCTCTTATCCAGAGCGACTTACAAAGTGCTTTGCTATTTACCCAAGAAAAACCTTAGCTAGTTAGAATAGACTAATAATTCAAAAGATACCTCCAAGCTTAGACACTACTAAACACAATACAATGAGGCGACCATAGTACTCTATTCGTCCAAGTACTCTCTGAAGAGGTGGGTCTTCAGTCTGCGTTTGAAGACAGCGAGGGACTCGGCCGTTCGGACACCCAGGGGCAGCTCGTTCCACCAATTTGGTGCCAGGACAGAAAAAAGCCTGGACGCTTGTCTTCCGCGGATTTTGAGGGATGGCGGGTCGAGCCGAGCCGTACTTGAAGCTTCAGGATTTTGAATCTGATGCAGGAAGCAGCTACAGGAAGCCAGTGGAGAGAACGCAGCAGTGGAGAGACATGGCTAAATTTAGGGACATTGAAGACGACCCGTGCCGCTGCATTCTGGAGGAGTTGCAGGGGCCTGATGGTGCGCAGAGGAAGACCAGCCAGAAGAGAGTAACAGTGGTAAGAGAATCCATGGGAGGATATCACTTTACCAAGAGCACCTCAATCAACTAGTGAGCACCAAGCTTCTATGTTAACCTTAAGACAAGAGTGTTAGCAGAATCTAGTTACAAGTATATTTAAAAACCAGCCTACCTTACAAGCTAAAGATGACCCCAAGTAAAAAAGCAAGCACACTGATTTCTGAGTGGCTCCACACCTAATTTATCAAGATTGGAGACACTTGGCTCCTCCTCTGCAATTCACACTTCTAGCTGGCCTGAAACTACACCTGAATCAGCACCTCAATCAACTAGTGAGCACCAAGTGCTCAGGCAGAGGTCCGGAATAAAAGACAGACAAAACTGAGCAAAAGAGTCCAAACATAAAAAGCTCAGAACACAAAGCAAAACGGAGCAAACAAGCACACAGGAGACAAACAGGGGAAGGTGAAGTAGCCGAGCTGATGAGCTTCAGGGACACGTTCTAAAACTCAGCTGATCTGGCTTTGTCCTGATTGGCCGGAGTGGTTACATGAGCAAGCAGAGGAGTCTGGGAAATTGAGTACATATACAACGACTGACGGTAAAACTACATATCCTCTTTGGGCTCCGATACTTTTCAGTGTTTTATAGAAGAACCTCCAGCAGTGAGAACACCGCCCTGAGGAGCTGTCCTCGCTGCCGGAGCAGCTGAAGAGCCGAGGACCTCCAACCAGTCAGCAGAGGAGAAAACCGGCTGTGGTGGTGGAGGAGTAGCAAACGAACTTCTGTCAAAATAAAAGTCCCTCCTAAACCTGAATAAAAAGACTTTCTGACTCTCTAAATTAAAAATGATGAACTAGTTTAAGAAAACAGAGTTTACAACAATTTAACAGCTTATTAAAGTAACTTAAATTAATAACTAAATAATAACAGATATAAAGGAGATATCTGACACAGGACACATAAATCTTTAATAAAAGTGGCCTTATGAAGGAAAATATTCAGCTTTCAGACACTGGCACCATGTTTATCCCATAATGACAAAGTAAAACACAGTTTTAGATTTTTTTTGTTAATTTATTAAAAAGGAAAAACTAAAATTGACATAAGTATTCAGACACTTGGTTCTTAGTTGAAGCAGCTTTGGCAGTGATTACAGCCTCCAGTCTTCTTGGGTTTGATGCCACAAGGTTTGCTCACCTGGATTTGGGGATTTTCAGCCTTCTCCAGATCTGTGCCTCCACACAGTCCTGTCTCTGATCTCTACAGGCAGCTCCTTCCTCCTCATGTCAGCTGTGAGACCTTATGTAGACAGGTGTGTGTCTTTAACCACGTCCAATAAACTTACCAGAGCTGGACTCCAATCAAGGTGTAGAAACATCTCAAAAATGATCAAGACACATGGGAGACCCCCAGAGCTACATTTTAAGTGTCATAGCAAAGGGTCTGAATTTCCATGTGAAAGTTTTTCATTTTAATAAATTTTAAAAATTCTGTTTTCACTTTCTCATTATGGAGTATTGATGCAGAATGATGGGATTTCTTATTTTATTTTATTTTAACACATGATCTCAACATAACATTTAAAAACAAGTGAAATACTTTCTGAATGCATTGTATATTTTTACAAAGATATTTAAAATACTCTGATAACAGTGATTCAAAAGTCTATGTTTTAAAATCTTAAAATATTGATTTTTTCCAGCTGTTATTTTCATACAACACTAGTTTGACTGTAGAGATTTTGGACAAAATATCAGAAATCCACTGATTCTGATGTGTTTTCCTTCATAAGGCCACTTTTCTTCTAGATTCATGTGTCCTGATTAAGATGATATTAAAAGTGACAGTAAAACTGTGTTTATCAGACACACTAGTCTGAAGATAGACACTATCAGCATATGATCAGAAACTCACAGCTTTTTCCTGCTCCGAGTTTTCAGTAAAATGAGTGAATCAACAGTAGTTGTAAGAAAACACTAAGGCTGATAGTAAAAAGCCTCTCTAAGCAGTTTAACCTGACGTTTTCCTCATAATGCCCTACAATCATTTTCCATAGTGAACTCTTTCTGCTGGACTTTAGGATTTTACAAGCTGACTTTTATTTGGAGGGGAAATCAGAATCAGGCGATGGAGGTGTAGTGTTTTATTAGAACAGCAGGTGGCGCAGTAGAGCTGTCAAGCCTCCAACCACTTTGTCTTCAACTGGGTTAAAAAGCCTCGTTCTGTCCAGCCCTAATATAAAGTACGGTGGCCGAGAAGAGCCACCGCGCTGCAGATTCACAAACGCGCAGCAGAAGCAGAAAGCCCTTCATCAAAACGACAACATGGCTCTACATTTAACAAACGCGCCGCAGATTCACTAAACAAGTGCAAGCTCACAAACGCGCTGCAAAACCCTTCCCAACACAACGGGAGCGTTTCCGGAGGACACTTAAAGGATGTGGGATCAGATACGGAGACGCCATCTGGAAGCAGAGCCCTGCCGAGCCGCAGCAGCGTCTCTAATGAGAAGTAAGTTTGGGGAGATTTGATCACTAGAGTTATTCTAGGCCAGTTCTAGGCCAGGTCAGCCATGTCCAGCCCAGATCTATTTATTTCATTCAACAGAGCAAATGTTTCAGCTAGAAGCTGCTTTTTTCTGGACTTTTTAGTGAGACAATATTTCAGAAGAAAAGAACAGCTCCAGATTGTTTAGTTCTGCGCTCCTGCAGTTCTAGGAGGAGGAGCTGTTAGCTAATGTTTCTAGGCTGCACAAGCTTGCAGACAGACTGTAGAGCTCACAGCTTCAATCACAGTAGCTGTCTGTATTTACAGGGAAGGATTGGTTTCAGATGATGATGGATTTTGCTTGGTTGGAGTCGTGAACAAGGCAGAACATCCATTCAGAGCAGTGAGAGGGAAATGCCTCTTAGGTGTTTGAGGAGTCATATAGTGTTGTTCCAGTATGCTGAGTATTCTAGGAGTATAGGTATTGAACTAGAAGGCCATGTACGCTAGATCTTCATTTAGTCTTGTTAGGGTAATGTTTAGATTGGGGGTTTTGAGGTTTTCAGGGTTTAAAGTCTTCTAATACAACTTTGTTCAATGTGTCAGTCATGGGAGCAGATTCTTATGCCCATGTCTGCAATCTGCTGTTGTACATTAGATTTGGACAGATCCTGAAAGCAGTTCACCACAAAGTGGAGACGGGTGAGTTAAACTCCTAACAGTGAACTCTGCTTCTCTCTGTTAGGTTATCTTACATATTAATGGGAATCTGTTCATGCTTCACTTTGCCTGATCTAACTGCATTGTACCGTAACCTAGTAGTGACCCTTAACAGTAAACATTTTTATTAATGACAATCAAACCATTTTTATATTTCAGATCAGCTCCAACATCCCGATCCACAAGCCAAGAAGAATGCAGTATTATTTCAGCAATACTACATCACAGATCATTTCCTCTTTATTATTGATGTAGTTTATGTTGTAATGCTCTTTGCTTTCTATGTAACAGAGCACTGCTAGAGCCCAAGACGTCTGACATAAGGATATTGTTTACTCTCTTCACAGTGAATACACCAATGTAGTTCAGAGTCTGAGGCAATTGTGGAATCAGAAGTGGGAGACTGGTAATTGTTGTTAAATGATGACTCACACACACACACGCACACAGTGGGTCAGTTCTAATGTTTATGCAGCTTAATCAGTCTTTACACTGGGTGAAAATGTAATGATGCAGAAAGTCAGTTCTTGCTCCAAATGCTAAATCAATTAATTGCATTCTTTGGACAGTGAACATGTACTGAAAACACACACATACATACATACATACATACATACCTACAAACATACATACAATACTGTGTTGCCATGTTTATTCAGATCAGAGTTATTGTGAGTATGAAGCCAATATACAAAATGAATTGGAATTGCTGTCTATAACTAACAATTTAATGTTGGGTTTTCCTGGTTTGTCCACTTAGTAAGTGTCAAATCTCTACTTTTATTTTTGGACCATGGTGAAAACATGCATAAACCTTATTTTCTGTATGTCTGGTTAATTTACAGTAAGGGACTGACAGCTTCAGATGTAGTGTCCAATCTGTCTCTGAAGATAGATAAAGAGTCCTGCAGCAGATTCAACATTAACAGTGCAAATGTGTGGGATGGAGCCATACGAGGATTTAAGAGATCTACATACAACCCATCCTATGACATGCTGGTAACATTCTCTGTGGTCCAGAGCCTCAGTGTCTTTCTCAAATCTCTTCCACGACCTTGTAGGTAAAGTGAAGTCCATTGAGGCTCCTATTGAAGATATACCAGATGAAGAAGTGAGGAATTCTCTCCTTGAGGTAATGTAACATTTCATATGATGAGACAACATTTGTTTTCCAGTAAAATCAGTTTGACTGTTGTTTAAGGTTTACTAAATCTAGACCCATATTCATAAAGCTTCAGAGTATATGTGATGATCTAAGATCAGATTTCTGTCTCATTTGCAGTGATCTTGGTGACAATAACCACTCCTACGTGGAGAAGCTTTATGAATACAGGGTCTGAATAAATCTTTAAGATAATATTAAGGATAATTGTAAGAGAAATATTGCCTTATCAGTTCTGATATAGAAATGGGGCAATATATGTCTTTTACATTAGTACATAATCTTTATGATCTAGATATTCAATGAAACATCTGTGAGTGAACTACAGAGATGCACAGATAAACACTCCAGCATGCTCCAGACATCGGGATGCTTACGCTTCATTAAGACACTGGATGACTAGAAGAAAGTCTTACAGGATTACGTTCAGTGGTATTTCATCTACTGCAACCATTTCTCCATTCAGAGGTATTGCATTTATTTAGAGTATATTTGAGTTGATCTCTTAATTTGTACATCTAAAGTTGATTAAATTGTTCTTATACCAGTTTGTTTAATGTGCATGTATCTGACATTGATCTACAGTTGAAATAGACTGTGCCAGGGGTTCTTAATTCTAGTCTTTGAAAGACTGTGTTTGACAGGTTTTTGTTCTTTCCTTGAATAAGCAGTGAATAGCCACCTATTGTCTTAGCTGGAAACGTATCAGATGTGCCTCATTTACTATCAGTGAGGACACAGTCGGCATGACACATCTTAAAAAGTGAAATTAAAGATACTGTCTGTATATGATGTAAACAATTTCACAAATGTAGTAGGGATGTAGTTCAATATGTGTGGGGTTTCTTAATGGAAAATGTGGATACATACACATGGTTCAAACTGTATAGTTTATTTTATATATATATATATATATATATATATATATATATATATATTATTTGTTTTTTTATAAACAGGTGCAGGCCCTTCTCCACAGGATGTGCTGAAGTTTGGAACCGGGCTAAAGGAAGTTACCCCCACAACAATAAAGCCACAGCTAATATTTGAGTGGAGCTCACGCTTTCCTTTGGCAAGTACCTGTGCAAACACAATCACAATTCAAAATTCAAGAGTTTATCATCATGTGCACAGCAGAAACAAGCAATTAAACTGTACCATGAAATTCTTACTTTGCAGTTCCTCCATTTACCGACATAATCTCATAAATATCAAAATAAAGAGAGAAACAGAAGAAGTATAATAAAAATATATACAGTAAATAAGTAAAAAAGTAATGCTAAGTAAAAGAAAAACTAAGTAAAGAAAGTTCAAGCGTACAGTACAGTACAGTATAGAGTATAGATGCATATGTAAGTTGTGCATGTGGGAAGTGCATTGTGCAAGTACAAAAGTAAACAGTATTTGTAGAACAGTAGCAGTGATTATATGTAGTGGGCTTGTATTAATGGATGCATGTCAGGTGCATGTCATGATGACCCTGGTCCTGTAGATGCCCTGCAGTGAGGGGACGGCTGCTCTGGAAATGGACTGTGCAGTCTTGATCACACTCTGGAGAGCCTTCCTGTCACTGATGTGAACGCAGAGGAATTTGAAGGTTTTTACCCTCTCCACCTCTGTCTAACATATGTAGAGGTGTGTGTGTAGCTCCTGCCTCCTCCTCAGATCAACATCATTTCCTTAATCCTGTCTGTATTCAAGGAAAGATTGTTGTCACACAGAGAGGAACACAGAGATTTGGTCAGACTGTCAGAAGTGCGGCCGAGCCACATCCTTGTTGCCACCCCTCACGTTTCTGTGGACTTGGTCGAGAATGTTCTCCCTTGTCTGAAAGCTCACAGGCTTGTGTTTGGGGAGCACAGTCCTCAGGTTGCTGTGGTTAAATCGGCAGGGTGTGCGGTCTCTTGTTTGCTGATTGTGTCATGCAGCAGCCCCAACGGCATCTCCAAGTTCACGCGTGGCGGAATTTAAACAGGCAGGATAAACGCATCGCTGAACTCTCTCTGCAGATAAAAGGTTCTGCAGTTCACCATCAGCAGTGCATCAGCGTACAGTACAAAGTCTTTTCCAGTACAAAGACTTTGTTCTGGAAATAAAATAGATGTACAGCTCTGTAACTTCTGTATGCTTTAACACAGAAGAGATAATGTAGAAACCCAACAGAAAGAACAGTAAGTAATGAAGAAAATATTGATCACAATAGTTATCATAGGTTAAGAAATAATGCAAGAATAGTCTGAGCTTTGGTGGCTTCACATTTATCTCAGGACTTTAAAAGGAGTGAATGCCTTTTGCTTTGGGTTATTATGTAATAAATAAGCTGTGCTACTCAAACTGTAATATGCACTGGTTCTTTTTATTCTTCTATTGTTTAATGGGTGATATGTCTCAACTTCTTGTAATTGGTTGGAAAGTCTGAACCATCTATAAGTGTGATGAACATATGAAAAGTTGTGACTTGTAACCTTTCTTTTGCAACTCTCCTCATAATTACAGTGTGTGTATTTTGCAGCAGGAAGAGGAGCCAGCATCACCGACACTCCTGCTGCTCTTCTCACTACTGGTGGAGTCTCCTTTAGCCCCAGCAGCATCTTTAAGTTGAGGGGGATATTGTTGTGAGTGAAACTATGTCTGCTGAGACTGAAAAATGATGAGTTGAAATACTGAACCAAGCAACCAGCTTGAAAGCACATGTGCATAAATGTTCTATACATGTACACTGACCAGCCATTTTTTCACCATTGTGTCTGATCCAATTGTACTAACAGAACACACACTAACACCACCACAAGGCACAGAGTGTCCCCAGCTCAGTGGTGGTGTGTTAGTGTGTGTTCTGCTGGTACAATTGGTTTAGACACAGAAGTGCTGCAGAGGTGTTCACTCACTGTTCACTCTATTAGACACATTAGCACACCTTGATAACAGTGTCCTAATAGAAACAGTTTGCAACCATTTAAAATGCAGTTGGTTTTATTACTGGTTCCTGTGAAGCTGCTTTGTGACGACGGCAGTTGTAAACAGTTTATATGTACACAAGTGTGCACACCCTTTGATATGACACCCAAAAGTGAGATGAATGTGCGTTTTGAAAATGGGAACAGTGAAAGAACAAGTTTTGCTTCACCCCAGAGGGAGATCGTGCTCCGTGCCTCCTAGTGATCAGCCTGATTGACGGCAGCTGGTGGCAATCCTTCATCAAATCCTTGAGTTTTACCATGTGAAAGCTAGACCACGCCGGTATTGGTGTTCTCCCAGAGTTCTCTAAGTCACTCTGCAGTTCCTCTTTGCACACAAGAGGCTCTATCTCGGTTGCCATGAGGCATCCCCCTCTTTCTCTCTCCCTTCGTGAACAAAGAGTCTTTTTACAGTCCTTTTCTTACTGCTGTTTTTTGGTTTAGTTATTTCTCTCATTTCACAACAACCCTTATCATTCTAAATCCTTTCATTTGTTTTATTTTTGGTCCAGTGGATTTATTTCTGCCCTTTCACACCAGCAACGTAGGTTCGAACCCAGCTCTCTGCAAAACCCCATATCTGCTTTTGACTCCATCCTAGTTGCTATTTGGATCTTCCCTCTGGCTCCCCCAGGTGGATAGCTGTCTCATTACAGAGTATGCAGTGAAGTAGCTGGATACAGTCTGGAATTCTAGAACTACAAAGTGCTCCTATATGGTCAGTGGGGCTGATCTAGTGGACAGTGAGAGTAGAAAGGAGGAGGTTGTGTTATATTATATATTGATTTTGTTTCAAGGCAGCTGTGTAGGTATAAATGATTTTCTGGGGAAGGCAAGTGCTCTTTTGTGTTTCTCTGCAGATAATGGTTTTCATGTTTTCATGTCTGTTGTGCTCTGAAATATTTAATTATAAAAGATATTTCTAGCTCTGAAAACAATTGTTAATACCTTTGAAATGGCAGCCTATTGTGTTTAATAAAAATATTTGGTGTTATTGCATGTTTTGTGAATTACTTGTTTAAATTGAGGTTTACATTTTTCATTTATTGGCTGAAATGATCCTGACTAGGAGTTTGACACTAATATTTTTAGTCTTTTTAGGATTTTAAGTTGTGTACCATCATATTTTGTGTTGTGGTTCATTTGGTGGAACATAATTTAATTATGTAGTGCTTAAATATAATGTAGTATGTAGAACGTTTATATAATATTTACAATAAAATATTGTTTAAGTTCAGAAAAATAAAAATATATTTAAAAAGAAAAAAAAGTTGATGTAAACATATTACACAGTTTTTCATTGCTTTTGTTCCTCCGCTTTGATCCTGGGAAAAGATGCTTCTTCTATGTTGTTCTGTATTTATAGTGAAGACCAGAAGCAGTTAAACAAGCAGCTGAAACACAGTTGAATAAATCAGTGTTTTCATAAAGTGAAATGATGTTTTTAAATCTGTGTTTAAATATGATGAAAGATTATTGGTGATAATAATTGTAATCTACTTTATTAGTCTATTATTGAAGGTGTTTGCTGGTGGTTTACTGTCCTCATGAACTTCCACGTGATCATAAAGTGAGGCTGTGAGAGCTCGCGCTCTAGAACCTCCTCATCATTCTGCTCAGATTGTGACGTCACCTGCTTTCCAGCAGCACAGCGCGCGACCAGCTTTACTAAACAGCCACGACTCACTAAAGCTCCTCCAACACCTCTACACACACTGCTGCTGCTTCAGCCATTTCTCTACACACTACATTTAAGGTGAGCTGCTCCTACAGCACCAAACCTTCATCCCAACATAGACTAACATGTTTCTGGAAGTTCTCTGTTTTCCTTTTCACGATTTGCGCTGAGATGAGCCGAATCGGAAACTCTGGAAAGGTGGGATATGGATGCAGGCTGATTAAACCCACCGGAAAACAGATTGTTGAGCTGAAAGTAAAACAGCAGGTCTGTGAATAATAATAAACAACAACAATAATCCATTAGAGGAAGAAAAATGAGCTCATTTATTCTTAGCACTGTTCAAATTAGCCTTACTTTCCTCAGCTTCTTATTTGAATGATCCAGTCCACCTTAAGTGCTGCTGTTTCGCCTGTAGGTGGCGCTGATGAGCTGATTTTCATCATTAATCTGTGTGATCTGGAACATAAGACTGAATTGACTTCTTCCACTTATCTTCTGAACCATTTCTGTTGTGTTGCTCTAATAAACATGCAGGTATTTGTATGTTTTTTACACTGTCCAGTATTATCCCCCTTTGTAATTCTGGATGTTTGAATAGCTCTTTATAGAGAAGACAGATTTAGCAGATAATACTTTGTCAGGTGTGAAGATGTGTTGTAGAAAAGAGGCTTATATCAGAGCCGGTTTATGGAGAGTCTAGCCACTTCCTGTTTACCCTGTTGTCCCAAAAAATGACTGCAAAGTGCCAGAGTGAGCCTGCAAGCAGATCCTCAATGTCCGGGGGTGTCTGACCACCAGGATCTTCCTTTAATTCTGGAAAGTAGAATGATGTGTTTCACTAAAAAAGCAAAGAGAACATTTTCTACAGAAAGCAGGTTTTGGGCAGTAGAGGCGAGCATTACTGGGAGTGAGTGCTGACTGGTTGGCGCTCTGATGCTGGAGGCGTCTTATAAAAGGAGCTGTTTAAAATATGTCTGCCGTGCTGAAACATCTGCTGCTGTTCTGTGTTGAGGAAATCACTGCATTTTTTGGTGTGAAAATCAGACTTGAAGTGTCTGACAAACCTGGAAGACATTCTGAAGTGATAATTCTCCTCTCTACAGGTTCTCTGCTTATATGACCTATATAAAGACTAAAGAATAAGACAAGTGAAATAGTCAGCTTCTAAAACTTACCTTAATAACCAGAACTCTTTCATGTAAGAAATATTATTAGTATTATTTTATGTAAAGTTAAAAAATAATAACCTAATTCCTTTAAAGTCATTGAACTGTCCATTAGCTCTAAACATCTTATATGCGTCCACATACTGCTCCAGACTGACCTTCATCCCCATTTTAGCACCATTTTAAGTGTTATTTTAAGTTCAAAACTTCACATAATGTTGCTTTATGCCACAGTTCATCCACAGTTCTTGGGGAGTTTATCACACTCCCTGTTAAACCGCTTGCAGTGCCCATTACAATCACCTGCCCAGATTCTCTTCTGTCCACAGTCCTCTATGATAGGCAGTGGCTACGAACTTCATTAATGAGGCTTTCACAGTCCTCATTCACTTGTTCTTGGTGAGTCCACTTCATCATACTCCTTGATCTTCCTTATAAAGTGCCCTTTACAATTGGCTGCCCAAATTCTCTTTTGTCCACAGCCCTCTTTGATTCGAAAGTGGCTACAAACTTCTTTAATGAGGCTTTTTCCAACTTCATCCACAGTTCTTGGTGAGTCCACTTCACCACACTCCATTTTATAATTTGATGATTCAGGATATAAACTGTGGATGAAAACTGTGGATAAATGCTGTTTATATTTGCACTAACCCAGATTGTTTTTAATCTGCTGCATATTTCACTTTACTTTGTACGTCTTTAAATATACTTTATTCATACACTTTAAGTGCATGGCTGCATATGCCACTTTACCCCTGACGTCAATGTCAGGGACCTCTACTTATTTATACAAACACCTATACTCTTACATTCCTACAAATTAGTGAACTAAAATTTCTATGCTTTGTGTTATTTCATATTTAATGTTTATTTAAATGTTTATTGTTGCACCATGGGTCTGAGAGTAATACAGTTTCAATCCTGTGTATGTCCTGTACATATTGCAGTTTTGACAATAAAGCTGACTTTGACTTTGACTTTGAGTGGCTACAAAATTTATTAATGAAGCTTTTACCAACCTCATTTACAGTTCTTTGGTGAGTCCACTTCATCACACTCTTTGTTGTACCTCTTAAGGTGCCAAGATTCTCTTATGTCCACATGCTTAGATAATTCGGGAATGCTAAACCGCTTCATCCACAGTTCTTGGTGAGTCCACTTCATCACACTCCATTTAATAGCATTTACAGTGCCCCAAAACAATCACCTGCCCAGATTCTCGTGTCCACAGCCTTAGATAATTCGGGAGTTGCTAAACCACTTCATCCACAGTTCTGTCACACTGCCTGTTCTGCTGCTCACAGTGCCCATTACAATCACCTGCCAAGATTCTCTGTTTTTGTACAGCCCTGTATGATTCGGAATTGGCTACCAACTTTATTAATGAGGGTTTTACCATCTTATCCACAGTTCTTGTTCTTCATCACACTCCATTTTATAGCACTTAATGGTCCCCATTACAATCTCCTGCCCAGATTCTTTTCTCTCCACAGTCCTCTATGATATGGAAGTGGCTACGAACTTCATTAATGAGGTTTTCACCAACCTCATCCACTGTTCATGGTGAGTCCACTTCACCACACTCCATTTTATAGCACTTACAGTCCCCCATTACAATCGCCTGCCCAGATGTTCTGTCCACAGCCCTCGATGATTATGAAGTGGCTACAAACCTCTTTAATGGGGTGATCAGCAACCTTATCCACAGAGCTTGGTGAGTCAGCTTTAGCACACTCCCTGTTATACCACTCACAGTGCCCATTACAATCTCCTGCCCAGATTCTCTTCTGTCCACAGTCCTCTATAATAGGTAGTGGCTACGAACTTCATTAATGAGGCTTTCACAATCCTCATCCACTTGTTCTTGGTGAGTCCACTTCATTATACTCCTTGATGTACCTTATAAACTGCCCATTACAATCTCCTGCCCAGATTCTCTTCTGTCCACAGCTCTTTATGATTCGGGAGTGGCTACAAACTTTAATAATGAGGCTTTCACCACCCTCATCCACTGTTCATGGTGAGTCCACTTCATCACACTCCATTTTGTAGCACTTACAGTCCCCCATTACAATCGACTGCCCAGATTCTCCTCTGTCCACTATTAAACCGTAATACTGTTAAGTTAAAGACTTATGTGATCCTGTGATCCAGTATTGCATATTTGATACTGTTAGTGCTGCCATCTGGTGGCCTGTTTGTCTTGTTTCTTTGTTTCTCTCTCTCTCTCTCCAGGTGAAACGACTGATTGAAAGCAGCTGATCTAAAGGGGTATGCTGGTTGGTTTCGTTGTCTGAGCTTTGTCATTAAAATGGGGGCATTGACTTTTATTCAGTCAGCCGCTGTGTTCTCACCATGCAGTTAAATGTGGTTGTGATTTATGCTGTTCAGGATACTTTGGATTTTTTTTCTTGCTATTTAGACACTCTTAAATTCAGTATTGTACTTCTCGTAAATCTGTATGTTCCCGGATGTAATGGCTGGCGAGCACTAGTTTTAACTTAGTATGATGTATGTGGAGCTACTCTTTGTGTTATTATGTGTCCACTCTGATGTATGTGTCCACTCTTTTCTGTGTTATTATGTACTTGTTGAGGTTCAAGTGGTTTAATCATGGTCACATAATTGTAGGGGTAAGTGCCATTTACTTTGTTTATTATTTTTTATTTTCTTTTATATTTGTTTCATGTTAGAGAGGCAGGTAAGACCACTGTATCTTTTATTACTCTTTTTTTTAGGTTAGCTAGTAAGGTGGAATGTCATGTGTTTCTGTTATTTTGGCCTTAGCTCTGACACTATATGATGTTGAATGTGGTATCTTGTTATGTTTGCCCATAATACAACATTTTTATTTGAGCATTAAATCTATTGTGCTGGTTTGTTTCGTATCTCTCCAAGACCTAGACTAGTATTTTTAAAATGGTCTGATAAGTGGGGTTGTAACAGTTACTCAATAATAGCTGAACTTTACCATGTATAGTGCAACTCCTTTATTTCTCCCATTACAGCCAACTTAACAACACTTATCCAACACTCCGGCCACAGCTCTCTCATTCCCCTCCCCCTTGATCCTTACTGCTTTTACAGCTCAATATAGCACAACTAACAAAAGGGAATATTAATAAAACAGTGCCTTTCTATACATAAACCTAACAAACTCCCTCACTTCTTAAAAATAAATAATCATAGAGAACAGACTTTTACCCATTTAAACAACAGAGTACACAGCAACAACACAAGAGCACAGAACAGCAGTATTATGTCCTTTTCAAATGTATTGTTAATCAAGTTTCCATTGTCCTACACTCAGGAATGAAGTAACTCATAAGCTGATGCCCCTTTTTGGTAAGACAGTCCACAAGCTGTTCTTTTGTACTGTGCTGCAGCACATGTTCAACCTCCTGTGTTTGTATTGTATTTTATCTGTCACACACATTACGGGTGGAGCATGTTCAGCATCTCTAGTAGTTAGTTCAGAGAACAGTGTGGCCAAGAAAATGGCCTTATCACTTCCTTCAGACATCGCCAGTGTTTCACCGGCAAGTGTGCTCAGCACGATCCTCTTGACTCTGTTTGACTGCCAAGAAAGGGGTGAGAACTTTCCATTTTCTTCCATAAGAAAGAAGATGAGGCATTACTGAATACTATCAGTTTAAGAGCACTGTCTCTGTCTAAGTGTTGGAAGTTTAGAACTACCTTGCCAAGTGACCAGCATTAAACATGACACCTGACCTACACCTGCTACACTTGCCCCCCCCCTCCCCTTGCTTCTCTGCTGTTTGAATCACACGCTGCTGCACTTCAGTTACAGTTTCTGTCCCCTCTACGTTGCTGTCAGCAGCTCTTGTGTTCTCTTGTCATTTTCTGAATGATCCTTTATGTCACATGGATCCTCACTCTCTGTATTCACTTTTCTCAGTCTGAGGTGAGGTACCCTGTTCGCCCTGTTCATCTTTTTTAAAATAATTTTTATCAGATATTTCCTGACAGATATCTGACTTTGATTTCCAACCTAAATTCAATGTCTGTCTATGGTTGGAGCTTGATGTCGACGCAATTTTAATTTCCAACTAAAATATATAACGTTGGAGCTTGACATCAACCTGACATAAATTTGAGTGGTACCTGACTGATAACCAACCATAATTCAATATCTGCCCGACGTTGGATCTTGACGTCAACCCGATTTTCATTTCCAACTAAAATTTAACATCTGTCCGTCTTTCTGACATTAAAGTGACGTCCAGTGCCTGCTGTGGTGCTGGCAGCTGTGAGGCACATGCAGTTGCAAGTCTTCAGCAGGGCCACACGCTGGTGTAGTTGGTGATGTGGTGTTGGCTCGTGATTATAGAGTATGAGTCGTTATCTCCCAAAGAGGACCAGCTTCTTACACGGTGGACAGTGGTGCGACTGAATCCTGATAATGTCATGTTGATCAACTTCTGCCTCACCAGAAAGAGACTATTGCAGGAAAGTGTGCAGAATCAGAGACAGCAATATGATCTAGCATATCCACCATGCATTCGGCTGTCTAAATGTCTGCTGAGACATGTTCATCAACCGAAGCTGAAAACATACAATGTATGCATGGAGAAATGCAGAGTGAGACTCCACCTACTAGTCACAACTCACAAGATGTCTCTTGTGTAAAAGAACACCAGACGCTATCCTGTTATAAGAGTTAATAAACCTCTGAACCGTCTGACGCTGTAGAACTAAAATACAAGCATGTGCTGCAAAAATAAAAACTGAATAAACATCTATGACTGTATGTAGTTATAGGAGTGAGCATTTTCTGGAAATGTTATGTAGTGGTTAAATGTATAACTGCTGTTACTCAGTATTCCTGCAGGTGGCACTAGTGCAGTTGTAGTTTATGTGAACAACTCAGTAAAAGATGAGCTCCAATGCACCTTCATGTGTTTGAGTCATGTTATAGAACAGAGGTTCTGCTCTTCATACATAACTCGTTAAATCAGGAAAACATGACCTCAAAGTGGACCTTCTGCTTAGATCTGAAGATCTTCCACTTCTAGGACAAACAACAGGTTTTAGAAAAGCCAGCACCAAACTACTGGAAGAATAAGCATTGAATAACAGTAGCTTAAAGACTGAGAACCAGAGTGTTAATAATCAACCATTAACCATTAACCCGAGCCTTAAAGCCTTAACTTCCACACTTCCACAGGTGTAAAGATGCGTGAGAACTAGGTGCATTGTCCTTCACAGTAGTACAAAAAAAGAACACATTGAAAAATATAAATACTGAATATTCACACATTAACTTATACTACACATGTATACACACATTATACATACTCTCTATTTACAATTACAATCTTTTAAACGAATGGATGTTTGGTAGCTGATTTCTGTTCATTTTGTTCTTTAGCTGAAATGGATGTGATGGAAAAAGACCCTCCAAAGGATGAAGCTGGAGAGAGTGGAAAGAAATGGCATAATAGAGGAACTGGAGGAGGAGATGACATATTTGGGCTTTAGTTTAGACTCTGCTAAGGTTAAAGCCACAGTCCGCAGGGGTGGACTTGCTCTAGAAACTACCAGCATTCAAACAGAACCTCTAGTTCGGCTCGTGTTTCATCTTCATCTAGCGGTTTCTCGTACTTGTTTCTTCTGTAAGGAGACTGATCATTTCAGTGCCTCTCGCCCTGCATTACAAGGAAGGCCTCCACACTCTTCTGTAAATGCACTCATTAGCTCTCCATAAGCGTTGTTTGAGGAGAGTGTTCCTGATCAGGTTTATGAGACTTTTATTTTAGAAGGTTTTGTTTCTATCACTGGTGAGGGAGAAGATTCAAAACCAGTTAAAATACTGAGGGACACTGGGGCTGCACAGAACTTTATTCTCCATTCTGTTTGACCCTTTTCAGACTTGGCTGCCTGTGGGTCAGATGTGTTTAGTTCAGGGGATGGATTTGAGCATATGTAAAGTCCCATGGCACACTGTATGTCTTAGGTCCAGTGTAGTGACTGGTGACTGGCACTGTAAGGGTAGGAGTTCGTCCTCAATTTCCCTTAAAGGGTGTTGATTTTTATGTTGGTTAATGATCTTGGTGGTGGTCAATCCCTTACCTGAGGTGGTAGATGTGCCTGAATGTTCTTATACGAGTGAAGAGGTTCCTCTGTTACCTGTATCCTCTGTGACTCATTGGCTGAAGTAGATCTATCTGAGACGTTTCTGAGTTCTTTTAAGCCTGCGTCTAAGGTAAACACTATTTGGTTTAAAGTTAGTCAGAAGATGCAGAAAATGATTACACATCATAACTGAAATTTAATAAAGAGGCTTTGATGGAGGAACAAAGTAGGGATCCATCTCTTGATAACTGTAGACTAACTAATGCCCCAGCATGCATTTATGTATTTTTGCCAAGATTGTATTAATGAGAACATGGACTCCCAATTTTTTTTGGAAAGCCCAATCAGGTTATTCCATCCGCACCATTTTATCCAATCCCAGCATTAGGAACGCCATTTGAACGTCTTATAGTTGATTGTGTAGGGCTGCTGCCTGGCCACTGATCAAATCCTTCTACTTTTGGGTTACCAAAATACACCCAGACAGATCTGGGAACAAATTTTACTGAAATTGTTGGGGATTAACCATCACATGTCCAGTGCATACCACCCCGAATCTCAGGGTGCTCTAAGACGTTTTCACCAAACTCTTAAATCAGTGCTTCCTACCTACTGTCTTTAGGGGGATTAAGGATGGAATGAGGACATCCTATTCTTGTTGAACACCAATGTGCTGGATAACATTAGTTCTATTCAAGGAAGATTGATGCAAGCCTGTGGACTCGCTAAAGTGTCACTTAAAATAGCACTGCAGCTCCACTCGGCCTCCTGTAGGTTCTGCAACATTTAAGGTGGATTAGAAGATTCCAGTAAGAAGCTGGAGGATAACTCCAGCCTCGTTGGTGCAGCAGTGTTTGTTTACGGCATCATGAATTAGCACGTTACGAAAGTCAGAAATGACATTCCTTTACTGTGCATGCATAGTCCAGATTGGGGTTACGGTTCTGAATTAGTGTCTAAAAAGCTGTCAGAATGGTGAAGAAGCAGTTCAGGGAGACAGATGGGGCTAAAAAGATGTCATTGAGGGTGTATTTGTGAAAGACAAGGCTTAATCTGACTTCTCAGTCTAATTTGTTCGTTCCACCTTAAATGGTGCAGCAGTTACAGTCAAAAGTATTCACCCCCCACCCCATTGCTAATTAGCTTTATTAGCCAACATAAATTCTTTCTCCTAATTCAATAATGCTAAACTGCATTGGGGGGTGAATATCTTGCAAATTCTGCAAATGTACAGCACCAGCATGAAATAGCTGCATCACTTAAGGTGGAACAGATCAATTTGGAAGAGAAGCTGATTTCAGTACAGCATCAATCTCAGCGTGTTTTTCCATCCGTCTTCCAACTCAAATAATGAACATATGATGCTTTAAACACATTAACAGACAATGTCATTTAAATTCAGCATGTAGTTCAAAACTACGTCCCACCAAACAAAGCTGTCTGACTCCCTGTTCTCTTCTCCTAGTTAATAGATGAAGATCAGCAGCCTTAGCTCCTTCAATGGGTTTTTTCAGCCATTCTGTTATTTACAACATAAAGCTCTTTCCTTCAAGCTTTTCAGTCCCTGAAATCAGTACTGGAGACCTTATGGACCACATGTATGAACACATTGTGAGATCTGTCCTTTTCTTCTGGTTAGTGTGGCTGAAGGTAATGTACATGAAGAAGGACACGACACCTCCAGGTAAGTTCCAACAGAGTGGTGATTTTATTAAAGCATTCCCCTTAGAAAAAGTAAAGAAGAAAAACTGTCCAAAAGGAAAATAAAGGAGTAAAAAAACAAACAGGAAGAACGGATGTCTAGCGAGTTCTTTACTAGTCTGTAGTTCAATCATTCACCATCCTTACTCACAGTAGTCAGTTACTAAAAAACTACACTCCCACCTTTTCCCTTTTTCCCCCCCAATCACCTTTTTTTCTTTTTCTGCTTTTTCCTCCTTTTCTTTTTGATCTTTCTTTTGTCATTTTTTAAATTTCTTTATTTATATATTTTTATTTTATCTTTGTCTTTCTTCTTTTTCTTGGCTTCTTTGTCTTTTTCTTCTTTGTCTTTTGTTTTTTATTCTTGTCTTCTTTGTTTTTTTTTTCTTCTTTGACTTCGTTTACTTTTCTTCTTTTTCTTTGCATTTTATCTTTGTCTACTTTTTTCTTCGTCCTTTCTTTGTTTTTGTCTTCTTTTATCTTTGTCTTCTTTGAGCCATCAACTGGATGAGGTGAAGTAATGTTAATCTCTGCTCTCTGTTCTGATGATCAATGACATTATTAGACTCTTTCAGTGACTCTGGGCATGAAACTTGGGTGCCTACTAAGCCAGGCTAGGAGAACGTCATAACCTGAGCAAGTTGGTCCTTTCCATTACTGGTGATTAAAGCTTAAAGGTGCTTTTTTGCATTGTTGCCAAGCAGAGCCTTCCATAAAGTCACTGCTGTTTTGCCTATACTGATTTTTTGTGTTCAAGTTGTCTTTGTTTTTTATTTTTGTTTTCTTTGTTTGGTTATTTGTCATTTGGTTATTGTGAATATTCTTACTGTCTGTAAAATTGATTTGTCTGGTGTTTTGTTTTGTCTTTTGAGGAAGGCTGCTAAGTGTCCTTATTGGACCTACCATTGTTTTTGTTTGACTTTTGTTTGTTCTGATTATTATTATTATTTTTTTTTTAAGAATTGTCTTTTTATGATTATGGGTACTGGCTGTGGCATAGTTAGTTGATCACATGCAAGTTTTGGGTTGGCATATAATTACTGTTCATTAATCATTTGTCTTTATTCTGTCCTCTCCAGGCAACTTGGTCCATGTGGTGTTCCTCGGGCTGACTGATTACCCTCCTGAGAGGTTTCTCCTGTTCAGTCTCTTTGCACTTGGTTTGCTGTGTTTGAAATCACCACCTTTCTGGTCTTGGAATCTGTGTGGATGTGTGATTGTGGTTTGTGCAGTTTCCAGTGTGTAAAGTATAAGAGTGCCTGAAGCCAGTTTTTTTTATTGATAGACAAATGATTATACCATATTAAGAAACCTGCCCAGCCAGTAAACCTGATTGTTTTTCTTCATTCTTTAAAAGTATTTGGTGGGACACAGTCCACTTGGGTTTTATCTTTTTAAGATTTTAAGTTAAAAAAAGTCATTTTTGTTTTATATGTATTTTTAAGTCTTTGAGTAAGTGTTGTACACTGTACTGCATCCCACATCTCTGTTATAGCAGTAGCACATTTCTATTAGCTTAGCTACCCATATTATGTAGTCCTAGGAACATCAACAAATCTTAACCTATGAACACCATACACTAAAGGTAAAGGTACACTGTACAGCGAAATGTGTCCTCCGCATTTAACCCATCTGGTAGTGAACACACACTCACACACACACACACATGTGTTAGGGGCAGTGAGTACACACACACACCCAGAGCGGTGGGCAGCCAACTCCAGCGCCCGGGGAGCAGAAAGGGTAAAGGGCCTTGCTCAAGGGCCCAACAGTGGCAGCTTGCCGAGCCCGGGAATCGAACCCACAACCCACTATTGTTGACTCTGAGATTTTATTGTTTTAATATGGGTTATACAAAGAACTAATATCAGTTAAGTCTTAAAACAGACTTGTTATCTGTGTGTAAGCATATTATATAGTCCCAGGAACATTATCTGCTCTGGGTCTGGGCACATCCTAAACTTTTGCTGACCCAGGGCTTGCATTATTTTAAAACAATGTACAACTCAGTACTAGTTTTAGCTACTTAATTAATGTTGAATTATAAAAACATTTAATAACAGTACTACTACAACTAATAATAAAATAAAAACTGAGATAGTGCCTAGCAGATTTAAACGTATGTTGTTCCAGGAATATTATGTCATCTCTTTTTACAAGAACATTATGCACACCCATTACATTAACCCAGGAACAGTATAATTACATCAGTGGTTCAGTTCTAAGTCTGATCTTTTAGCTACACCAGTAAGCTAGTTCGCTAGCATATTTTACAGGAAAGTACCAGTCACTCCAGTTTCCTTGTTTTCTACATTTCTATATGAGAATAAACATAATCAGAATGTTTTCTACTTTATATTCTTCAAAGTAGCCACATTTTGCTTTGATGACAACTTTGCCTATAGCTGAGCATTCTCTCAGGCAGCTTCATGAACTACGCTCTTGTTGGCTGCTTCCCCTTCACTCTGTGCTCCACCTCATGCCTAACCATCGCAATTGGGTTTAGGTTGAGTGAGTGTGGAGGCTTAGTCATTTAAATCTGTTACCTTTATGTCCACATACAAAGGTGTTTTGTGCAGATGTTTTTTTGGCGTTGACACAGAATATTTTGAAATAGACACTTTTAGTTCCATGAAGAACCGTGTTTTAATAGAGATGTGAGTGAAGAACCTTTTACCTGATGCATTTATCTGAACCATTTTGAAGGTACTTCACATTTTATAATTTCTATCACAAACATGTAATAGAAAAAGTGGCTAGTCAAACATTTTCTGTGACAATGACAAATAACAAACATTTGATGTACTTTATTGTAAAGATTAAAGAAAGCCACTTAAGCAAACATACTGTCCTAGGTACATCACCTGGTCTTGAGGTGGGAAAATCCTAAGTTTTGTAGATCCAGCAATTAATTTTTATTTAAAACAGATTATACAATGTAATGAAAAAAATGTTGTCAGTCTTCTTATTGTTAGCAATGGTCAGAACAGAGATATCCAGTCTCATCTGTAAAGAAGGTTATTATTCCCAAAAAAAGCACACTTGACTCCACTTTAACCAGGCAGAATCAGTTTTCAAACAATTCTGACTGTTCTTACATTGTTGACATCAAAACCTATAGCCACAGTAAGTTAGACAGTGGGTAACAATCTCATTAAATTGAAGACAGGTGTTTAATTCCATAGCTGTGCAGAGAGAACGTACCCGTAATGTAGGGTCACTGACCGCTCTCATTGCTTCATTTGGATTTGTAAATTACTCAAGATAAAATTCTTTGTTGAACATTTCCACTTTTTTTTTAAACAATTCATTCAGAGTGGCCTGTTGTGAAATTCTATTTGAAACTTTACAGCTTTCGTTATAGTGGTTTTAATAAGAACTTGGGGGTCTCATTACTACAAGATGAACATAACTTGTGACCACAGTATTAATATATCATATCACAGAACCTACTCAAATCTACTGACTTATTGTATATATGGAATGTTAAGGATTGTAAGATAAGGTTTCATAGGCTTGAATTATGTTGTCACCATTTTGAACAATTCTGCCTGTAAATGTCTCTAGAATACAGAACTGTATGTTATGTATGCATGTTACTGCTAATCTTTGTATTGAACATCAGTTCATGTCTTTATTTACGCGAAAGTTTATGCATAAGAGTCCTTTGTTGTCCCATGCAATGCAATAAACATTTAGCCTGCCAAACATTTAGGCACTAGAGTTCACATGACTTTTAAAGTGCATCATTGTATCATTGAAAAAAAGAAATAGGAAACAATAGAAATATCACAATTCTCCTTAACCTCTTGAGACCCTGCATCCTCATATGGGGACATTACATGTCTGCTTATCTGCACCATGATTCTCATTGCATTTAATGTGTGAACTAGTTAATTTATGTACAATAACATCTCTAGCTTTATGGTGGTTCAGTTCTAAGTCTGATCTTTTAGCTACACCAGTAAGCTAGTTCGCTAGCATATTTTACAGGAAAGTACCAGTCACTCCTGTTTCCTTGTTTTCTACATTTCTATATGAGAATAAACATAATCAGAATGTTTTCTACTTTATATTCTTCAAAGTAGCCACATTTTGCTTTGATGACAACTTTGCCTATAGCTGAGCATTCTCTCAGGCAGCTTCATGAACTACGCTCTTGTTGGCTGCTACAATAACATCTCTAGCTTTATATGGCATGCACTGATGAAGTTTTAGCTATAATAAGATGCTACAACATCTGTAATGATGAAGTACTTGTTTGAGGACATTGGGGCTATATTAGGTCACAGGTTGTGCTTTTATTTTATAATTACAGGAAGAGTTTCAATGTTAAAAGCAGAACAATCACTCAATGTAATTATAGATATTCTTAGTTTCATATGTAATGAAGGGTGTTGGTTTTGGTACATCTGGTGACGTACTGTACTACAGAACATATTTTTATATTTACTTGTGCTTTCATTTGACTTACTTTGCTGCATTTAAGGGGCACATATTGTATTCTTTTTCACTCTGAAACCATGTATCTGTCAGCTACTTACTCATAATGTTGCAATTATATTTGCACTATGATATAGCCATGTTTAGGGCTTAAAATAAAGTTTACATTGTTTGTACTTTTGTTTTTGTCTCCTCATGCTTAAAGTTTGAAATAGACAGTTTTGTACTTTGTTAGCCAATTGTTTCTTCCTGCAAGTTTCTCTACAAAGACCAAACTTAGTTTTTATACTTGTAAAAGTATAAAATAAAAATAAAATAAAAATAAATAAATAACACACACCAAGCAAAACTCTGGGTCTCAGGAGGATAAGAAAGATAATGATCATGGGACATTTATACAAGCTACACTCAAAAGAATGACAGCCAGAACCACAAATTTAGCATGTCAAAAGAACAAAGATAATGGATATTTTATATTGTATTCGTGCAGAAATTACCTTCGATGAAAACTACAGGTAGATATGAAGGTTAAGCAAGGCTTATTCATCATTCAAGATTAAAAATGATTCTTTGAAGTCTTTGTTCAATGCACTTACAATGAGCACAATGGGAATGATGCAGATTCTGAAAAAGAGTGCAAGGACACAGACTTAAACAACCATCAATACTTTGGTACTTGAAATGATGAAGAGAATTTGTACATGCATGCATACAAATAGTCAGCCTCACAGAGTTGCAGATTGAGATGCAGGCAACCACACACAGTTGCAGATGGATAGACCCTTGTTTACCAAATCCATTTTCAGGGAGCAAGGAGGTAATTGAGTCATGAGAATCTGTCTGACAAAAATGATCATCAATACATGTTCAATAAATGATCATACACCTACCTGTTACACAGTTGCATACGAATAGTCAGTCTTACAGTTGCTGATGGACAGACAGAGCTTCAGATTGATAGAAAGCCAGATGGAGATGCAGACAAATCAAATCAAATCACTTTTATTGTCACATTACACAGGTGTAAAGGTGAGTGAAAAACTTCGTTCCTCACAGTAGAACAAAAAAAAAAAAAAAAAAAGAATACAAATTTACAAATAGAAATACTGAATATTTACACATTAACTTATAATTTACATATACACACATACATATACTCAATTTACAATATTGCTCTGGTAAACACAGTTAAACGTACAGGTTGATATAATCTAAATGTTTACATTATTTACAAAAGACAATAAATGGGTTGGAATTCCGGTGTAGTGTGGGTGCTGTGTGACTGCATAGGGGTCCAATAGTAAGTGCAGAGTGTGTTTGTATGGGGAGGAGGTGTAATGGTACAGATGAAGTCCATAGTCCAGAAGCTATTGTTTATTCAGCAGCCTAATTGCTTGAGGATGAACTGACCATGAGAACATGTAATGGCTTGGGTGGGTGGAGTCCTTGATAATCCTCCTTCACCAGGCGCTGTCTGAGGTCAGACAGAAGGTTTAGCAGCTGAACCCATATGCAGAGCTTTCCGCTCTTGAGCCGTGTAGTTTTCGTACCAGGTGGTGATACAGCCCATCAGAATACACAGTGCAGGTGGAATGTCCCGAGTATGCAGGGGTTCATACCAAACCTCCTTAGCCATCTGAGGTAGAAGAGGTGCTGATGTGCTTTCTTTGCCACCAGTGTGGTGTGTTCTGCCCATGTAAGTTCCTCAGTACTGTGAACACCAAGAAACTTGAAGCTGCTGACCCTTCTCGACAGTGGTCCCATTAATGGAGATAAGGGTGTGCACTCTCCTGTTTCCTGAAGTCCACTACCAGCTCCTTGGTCTTGCTGATGTTAAGAGAAAGGTTGTTTTGCTGGCACCATTGTGACAGGAAGCTAACCTCCTCTCTGTAGGCTCTCTCAGTTTGAAGCATGCTGGCACATCTGAGAGAGCAAGAGAGGTGTTAAAAATGTCAGCAAAGACTCCAGCAAGCTTACTGGTGCATGCTTTAAGAGATCTGCTGGGTAGGCCATTTGGGCCAGAAGATTTACTTGACACACTTAAAGGATCTGTGCACATCAGCTTTGAAGATAGAGGGTGGGTAGGACTCAGCAGTGGATAGTGCTTTCACCTCAAAATGGTGGTTTGCCTCAAAACGAACATAAAAGCAGTTACCTGTCAATGTTGTTTGACGAATCACGAAACATCTTCCAGTCCATGTCATTAAAACACTCCTGAAGCATAGAGTCTGATTGGTCAGACCAGCAATGAACCACCCTGATGGTGGGCAGCTCCTGTTTGAGCTTCTGCTTATAGGTGGGCAGGAGCAGGATTGAGGAGTGATCCGATTTGCCAAATGAAGGTCGTAGGAGGGCTTTGTATGCCCCTAGGGAAGGGGTGGAGCAGTGGTCTAGAGTCTGTGTTTTCCGTGTGCTGAAAGAACATGGGAACACCGGCCTGCACGAGATGAAATATTCCAGGTCCGACTCTATGGTCTGGAATTTCGGCGGACATCCTGGTCTCTATGATACAGCAGTCGCTTATCTCCGGTTGAAATTATATCTGTAAAAGTTCACTCAGTTTGTTGTCCAGGGACTGTACGTTGGCCAATAGTATGCTGGGGAGAGGGGGCTGTAAAGTGCGTCGTCTCAGCCTGATTTTTCAGAATGTACTGCTGTATGACAAAAAATAAAGTCAATACATGCAAAGAAACAGAATGATCACCTTCCTTTTACACAGCAGCATATGAATAGTCAGCCTCACCCAGTTGCAGATGGATAGGCAGACTGACGTGGCACAGGTAGCACATCAGTAAAATTTTGTATCTAGTGTGGAGGATATGTTAAATGCATTATTGCAAACAGGTGACATGTATTTACCTTGTAATCCTGCTGCAGGGATTGTAAGGGAGCAAAAGGGAGGCAAAAGGGGCAGAGGCCCTTGTTATTAGCATTCAGCTTCAGGGACGGAGGAGGTCATGGGGACAAAAAAGCCTTGCACAGTTGAAGATGGATGGAAAGCCAGCCACACAGCCATAGTAGAGAATGGAGATGCAGATGGATAAACCCTTGTTAGTAGTTTCCACCTTCAGAGAGAGTCCGTCATGGGATCCTGGGAAACTGTATGATAAAAAAAGAAAGTCAATACATGTATAGAAAACGAATGATCACTTACCTGTATCACAGCTGTTTACGAACAGTCAGCCTGGCACAGTTGAAGATGGACAGAAAGCCAGCCACAGCTGTGAAGTGAGAAGCAGATGGAATGACCCCTGTTAGTAGTTTCCACCTTCAGAGAGGAAGCCGGCCATGCGATCCTGGGAAACTGTATGACAAAAAAGAAAAAGTCAATACATGTATAGAAACTGAATGATCACTTACCTGTATCACAGCTGTTTATGAACAGTCAGCCTCATACAGTTGAAGATGGACAGAAAGCCAGCCACACAGCCACAGTTGTGAAGAGAGAAGCAGATAGAATGACCCTTCTTAGTCGTTTCGACCTTCAAGGAGGGAGTCCGTCATGGCATCCTGGGAAACTGTAAGACAAAAAGAAAAAGTCAATACATGTATAGAAACTGAATGATCACTTACCTGTATCACAGCTGTTTATGAACAGTCAGCCTCACACAGTTGAAGATGGACAGAAAGCCAGCCAGCCAGTCATATTTGAGATTGGAGATGCAGGTGGATAAACCCTTGTTAGTCGTTTCCACCTTCAAGGAGGGAGTCCGTAATGGCGTCCTGGGAAACTGTATGAGAAAAAAGAAAAAGTCAAAACATGTATAGAAACTGAATGATCACTTACCTGTATCACAGCTGTTTACGAACAGTCAGCCTGGCACCATTGATGGACAGATAGCCAGCCAGCCAGTCATAGTTGAGAATGGAGATGCAGATGGATAAACCCTTGTTAGTCATTTCCACCTTCAGAGAGGGAGTCCGTCATGGCATCCTGGGAAACTGTATGACAAAAAAGAAAAAGTCAATACATGTATAGAAACTGAATGATCACTTACCTGTATCACAGCTGTTTACGAACAGTCAGCCTCACACAGTTGAAGATGGACAGAAAGCCAGCCACACAGCCACAGTTCTGAAGTGAGAAGCAAATGGAATGACCCCTGTAAGTATTTTCCACCTTCAGAGAGGGAGTCGATCATGGCATTCTGGGAAACTGTATGACAAAAAAGAAAAAGTCAATACATGTAAAGAAACTGAATGATCACTTACCTGTATCAAAGCTGTTTACAAACAGTCAGCCTGGCACCATTGATGGACAGATAGCCAGCCAGCCAGTCATAGTTGAGAATGGAGATGCAGATGGATAAACCCTTGTTAGTCATTTCCACCTTCAGAGAGGGAGTCCGTCATGGCATCCTGGGAAACTGTATGACAAAAAAGAAAAAGTCAATACATGTATAGAAACTGAATGATCACTTACCTGCATCACAGCTGTTTACGGTCAGTCAGCCTGGCACAGTTAAAGTTGGACAGAAAGCCAGCCACACAGCCACAGTTGTGAAGAGAGAAGCAGATAGATTGACCCTTCTTAGTCGTTTCCACCTTCAAGGAGGGAGTCCATCATGGCATCCTGGGAAACTGTAAGACAAAAAGAAAAAGTCAATACATGTATAGAAACTGAATGATCACTTACCTGTATCACAGCGGTTTACGAACAGTCAGCCTCACACAGTTGAAGATGGACAGAAAGCCAGCCAGCCAGTCATATTTGAGATTGGAGATGCAGGTGGATAAACCCTTGTTAGTAGTTTCCACCTTCAAGGAGGGAGTCCGTCATGGCATCTTGGGAAACTGTATGACAAAAAAGAAAAAGTCAATACATGTAAAGAAACTGAATGATCACTTACCTGTATCAAAGCTGTTTACAAACAGTCAGCCTGGCACCATTGATGGACAGATAGCCAGCCAGCCAGTCATAGTTGAGAATGGAGATGCAGATGGATAAACCCTTGTTAGTCATTTCCACCTTCAGAGAGGGAGTCCGTCATGGCATCCTGGGAAACTGTATGACAAAAAAGAAAAAGTCAATACATGTATAGAAACTGTATGATCACTTATGTGTATCACAGCTGTTTACGAACAGTCAGCCTTGCACAGTTGAAGATGGACAGAATACCAGCCATCCAGTCATAGTTGAGATTGGAGATGTAGATGGTTAGTCATTTCCACCTTCAGAAAGGGAGTCCGTTATCGCATCCTGGGAAACTGTATGACAAAAAAGAAAGTCAATACATGTATAGAAACTGAATGATCACTTACCTGTATCACAGCTGTTTACGAACAGTCAGCCTGGCACCGTTGATGGACAGATAGCCAGCCAGCCACTCATAGTTGAGATTGGAGATGCAGATGGATAAACCCTTGTAAGTAGTTTCCACCTTCAAGGAGGGAGTCCGTCATGGCATCCTGGGAAACTGTATGACAAAAAAGAAAGTCAATACATATATAGAAACTGAATGATCACTTACCTGTATCACAGCTGTTTACGAACAGTCAGCCTTGCACAGTTGAAGATGGACAGAATACCAGCCAGCCAGTCATATTTGAGATTGGAGATGCAGATGGATAAACCCTTGTAAGTAGTTTCCACCTTCAAGGAGGGAGTCCGTCATGGCATCCTGGGAAACTGTATGACAAAAAAGAAAAAGTCAATACACATATAGAAACTGAATGATCACTTACCTGTATCACAGCTGTTTACGAACAGTCAGCCTGGCACCGTTGATGACGGACAGAAAACCAGCCACACAGCCACAGTTCTGAAGTGAGAAGCAAATGGAATGACCCCTGTTAGTATTTTCCACCTTCAGAGAGGGAGTCCGCCATGGCATCCTGGAAAACTGTATGACAAAAAAGAAAGTCAATACATGTATAGAAACTGAATGATCACTTACCTGTATCACAGCTGTTTACGAACAGTCAGCCTCACACAGTTGAAGATGGACAGAAAGCCAGCCACAGTTGTGAAGTGAGAAGCAGATGGAATGACCCTTGTTAGGCATTTCCACCTTCAGAGAGGGAGTCCGTCATGGCATCCTGGGAAACTGTATGACAAAAAAGAAAAAGTCAATACATGTATAGAAACTGAATGATCACTTACCTGCATCACAGCTGTTTACGGTCAGTCAGCCTGGCACAGTTAAAGTTGGACAGAAAGCCAGCCACACAGCCACAGTTGTGAAGAGAGAAGCAGATAGAATGACCCTTCTTAGTCGTTTCCACCTTCAAGGAGGGAGTCCGTCATGGCATCCTGGGAAACTGTATGACAAAAAAGAAAAAGTCAATACATGTATAGAAACTGAATGATCACTTACCTGTATCACAGCTGTTTACGAACAGTCAGCCTCACACAGTTGAAGATGGACAGAAAGCCAGCCACACAGCCACAGTTCTGAAGTGAGAAGCAAATGGAATGACCCCTGTTAGTATTTTCCACCTTCAGAGAGGGAGTCGGTCATGGCATTCTGGGAAACTGTATGACAAAAAAAAGAAAGTCAATACATGTATAGAAACTGAATGATCACTTACCTGTATCACAGCTGTTTACGAACAGTCAGCCTGGCACCGCTGATGGACAGATAGCCAGCCATCCAGTCATAGTTGAGATTGGAGATGTAGATGGATAAACCCTTGTTAGTAGTTTCCACCTTCAAGGAGGGAGTCCGTCATGGCATCCTGGGAAACTGTATGACAAAAAAGAAAAAGTCAATACATGTAAAGAAACTGAATGATCACTTAACTGTATCAAAGCTGTTTACAAACAGTCAGCCTGGCACCATTGATGGACAGATAGCCAGCCAGCCAGTCATAGTTGAGAATGGAGATGCAGATGGATAAACCCTTGTTAGTCATTTCCACCTTCAGAGAGGGAGTCCGTCATGGCATCCTGGGAAACTGTATGACAAAAAAGAAAAAGTCAATACATGTAAAGAAACTGAATGATCACTTACCTGCATCACAGCTGTTTACGGTCAGTCAGCCTGGCACAGTTAAAGTTGGACAGAAAGCCAGCCACACAGCCACAGTTGTGAAGAGAGAAGCAGATAGAATGACCCTTCTTAGTCGTTTCCACCTTCAAGGAGGGAGTCCGTCATGGCATCCTGAGAAACTGTATGACAAAAAAGAAAAAGTCAATACATGTATAGAAACTGAATGATCACTTACCTGTATCACAGCTGTTTACGAACAGTCAGCCTCACACAGTTGAAGATGGAGAGAAAGCCAGCCACACAGCCACTGTTCTGAAGTGAGAAGCAAATGGAATGACCCCTGTTAGTATTTTCCACCTTCAGAGAGGGAGTCGGTCATGGCATTCTGGGAAACTGTATGACAAAAAAAAGAAAGTCAATACATGTATAGAAACTGAATGATCACTTACCTGTATCACAGCTGTTTACGAACAGTCAGCCTCACACAGTTGAAGATGGAGAGAAAGCCAGCCACACAGCCACAGTTCTGAAGTGAGAAGCAAATGGAATGACCCCTGTTAGTATTTTCCACGTTCAGAGAGGGAGTCGGTCATGGCATCCTGGGAAACTCTATGACAAAAAAGAAAAAGTCAATACATGTATAGAAACTGTATGATCACTTATGTGTATCACAGCTGTTTACGAACAGTCAGCCTTGCACAGTTGAAGATGGACAGATAGCCAGCCATCCAGTCATAGTTGAGATTGGAGATGTAGATGGTTAGTCATTTCCACCTTCAGAAAGGGAGTCCGTCATCGCATCCTGGGAAACTGTATGACAAAAAAGAAAGTCAATACATGTATAGAAACTGAATGATCACTTACCTGTATCACAGCTGTTTACGAACAGTTAGCCTGGCACCGTTGATGGACAGATAGCCAGCCAGCCAGTCATAGTTGAGATTGGAGATGCAGATGGATAAACCCTTGTAAGTAGTTTCCACCTTCAAGGAGGGAGTCCGTCATGGCATCCTGGGAAACTGTATGACAAAAAAGAAAGTCAATACATATATAGAAACTGAATGATCACTTACCTGTATCACAGCTCTTTACGAACAGTCAGCCTTGCACAGTTGAAGATGGACAGAATACCAGCCAGCCAGTCATATTTGAGATTGGAGATGCAGATGGATATACCCTTGTTAGTCGTTTCCACCTTCAGAGAGGGAGTCCGTCATGGCATCCTGGGAAACTGTATGACAAAAAAGAAAGTAAATACATGTATAGAAACTGAATGATCACTTACCTGTATCACAGCTGTTTACGAATAGTCAGCCTGGCACCGTTGATGGACAGATAGCCAGCCAGTCATAGTTGAGATTGGAGATGCAGATGGATAAACCCTTGTAAGTAGTTTCCACCTTCAAGGAGGGAGTCCGTCATGGCATCCTGGGAAACTGTATGACAAAAAAGAAAAAGTCATTACACATATAGAAACTGAATGATCACTTACCTGTATCACAGCTGTTTACGAACAGTCAGTCAAGTCAAGTCAAGTCAAATTTATTTGTATAGCGCTTTTTACAACTGTTGTCGTCACAAAGCAGCTTTACATAATTATTACTTAATAAAGAACAGAGACAGAGAAGAAAGAAGAAATAACATGAAGCGTCAAAGACCCCCGTGAGCAAGCCAACGGCGACAGTGGCAAGGAAAAACTCCCTCAGAGCTGGAGGAAGAAACCTTGGGAGGAACCAAGACTCACAAGGGGGACCCATCCTCCTCTGGCCAGACTGTTTTAAACATTAATGATAAAAATTACCAAACCAGGTACAACAGAAAGTTAATAGTTGTGATATTAATAGTGTCAGACAGGCACGAGTCCATCTAGGTTTCAGCACGGCCACCAAACAGGCAGCAGCGGCTGGCGGGTGAGCCATGGGTGGTGGCGGGTTGGGGGGGGACCCGCTGGCTGGACTGGTAGGTGGCAGCTGGTTAGATGCAGGTAGAGGGGACCTCAGCGGGCAATCTTCCTGCAGATCGGGCTGGGTGGCCATTTACTCGGGGAAGGTAAAGAGAGAGAAGTTAGTTCTAAGAGGAATTTTATGGAGTGCAGAGAATGTTGATCATCAGCATCTGGGTATGTCTGATGACTCCGGCAGGTCTGATTATCACAGCATAATTAAAGGAGAGAGCCAGAAGGTAACACGGACACGGGCGTACCCTGAGAACACCAGCATCTATCTGCTCCACCGTCAACAAACCTGAGTGATCGCGTGTAAGCAGCGAGACGACAGCTCCAGCATCTCAGAGTACTACAACTCCCTGGGTCCGCGAACCCCTGGACCTGCAGCCCTTATCTAAGAAACATTAATTACCAAAAGCTAAACTAAACATATAAGTTTTCAGTTTAGATTTAAAGATTGAGACTGTGTCTGAGTCCCGAACATTATTTGGAAGGTTATTCCAGAGCTGGGGGGCTTTATAGGAAAAGGCTCTTCCCCCTGCTGAGGTTTTCAGAATTTTGGGAACGCGTAAGAGGCCAGCACCCTGAGATCTAAGTAGTCTTGATGGTTCGTAATATACTATAAGATCCTGCAGGTACTCAGGAGCGAGGCCATGTAGGGCTTTATATGTTAATAAAATAATTTTGTATTCAATACGGAATTTAACTGGGAGCCAATGAAGTGCTGATAGAACTGGACTGATATGGTCAAATTTTCTAGTTTTAGTAAGGACCCTGGCTGCAGCATTTTGCACCAGCTGAAGTTTATTGAGGTTCCTGCTGGAACAACCTGACAGTAACGCATTACAGTAATCTAGCCTTGAGGTAATAAAAGCATGTACTAGCTTTTCTGCGTCTTGTAGTGATAAGGAGTTTCTTAGTTTGGAGATGTTCCTAAGCTGCATAAAGGCTGTTCTACTAATATTAGCTATATGTTGCTCAAATGATAAATCTGAGTCGAATGTGACGCCAAGATTTTTAGCTGCTAAACCAGGAATGATGGGAGAATCTGCCAAGTCTAACATTAAGTCTGATAGTTTATTTCTAGAGTCTTTTGGACCTAAAAGGAGAACTTTGGTTTTGTCACTGTTGAGGAGAAGGAAGTTATGTGACATCCAGAGTTTTATATCCTTTACACAGTCCTCCATTTTCTGTAGTCTAAATTTATCGTCAGGTTTGGCTGATATATAGAGCTGTGTGTCATCTGCATAGAAGTGGAAATTAACGCCATGTCTGCTTATAACTGAGCCCAGTGGTAACATGTATAATGTAAATAATAGTGGTCCTAAAATTGAGCCTTGCGGAACTCCATATCTTACTTCTGCGTAGTTTGAAGATAAATCATTTATCTTTACAAATTGGAAGCGTCCCGTTAGATATGATTGGAACCATGATAGGGCTGTCCCTGTGATTCCAACCATTTTCTCTAATCTTTCTAGTAATATAGAATGATCTATTGTATCAAAGGCTGCACTAAGGTCTAGTAGGACTAATAAAGATACGTAGCCTTGATCAGAGGCAAGAAGGAGATCATTCGTAATCTTCACTAGGGCTGTCTCTGTGCTGTGATTGAGTCTAAATCCAGACTGGAATTTCTCATACATGTCATTTTTACTCAGGTATAAGCAGAGTTGTTGGGCCACAGCTTTTTCTAATATCTTAGATACGAATGTTAAGTTTGAGATGGGTCTATAATTAGATAATACGCTAGGATCAAGATTTGGTTTTTTGATTAAAGGTTTTATAACTGCTATTTTAAGGGTTTGGGGTACATGCCCAAGGCTAAGGGATGAATTTACAATTGTTCAAAGAGGTCCGATTATAATTGGGAGAATTTCTTTTAGCAATTTAGAGGGAATCGGGTTGAGTGTACATGTTGTACAATTAGCTGAGGATATAATTTTTTCTAGTTCTGGCTGTGGAAGTGGGTAGAAGGCTTCCAGCCTTTGTTCTACAACTAAGTTTTGTTCTTAAGCAACTACATCGGGTGACGGCCATGTACATGAACAGTCAGCCTGGCACCGTTGATGACGGACAGAAAACCAGCCACACAGCCACAGTTCTGAAGTGAGAAGCAAATGGAATGACCCCTGTTAGTATTTTCCACCTTCAGAGAGGGAGTCCGCCATGGCATCCTGGAAAACTGTATGACAAAAAAGAAAAAGTCAATACATGTAAAGAAACTGAATGATCACTTACCTGTATCAAAGCTGTTTACAGTCAGCCTGGCACCATTGATGGACAGATAGCCAGCCAGCCAGTCATAGTTGAGAATGGAGATGCAGATGGATAAACCCTTGTTAGTCATTTCCACCTTCAGAGAGGGAGTCCGTCATGGCATCCTGGGAAACTGTATGACAAAAAAGAAAAAGTCAATACATGTAAAGAAACTGAATGATCACTTACCTGCATCACAGCTGTTTACGGTCAGTCAGCCTGGCACAGTTAAAGTTGGACAGAAAGCCAGCCACACAGCCACAGTTGTGAAGAGAGAAGCAAATAGAATGACCCTTCTTAGTCGTTTCCACCTTCAAGGAGGGAGTCCGTCATGGCATCCTGAGAAACTGTATGACAAAAAAGAAAAAGTCAATACATGTATAGAAACTGAATGATCACTTACCTGTATCACAGCTGTTTACGAACAGTCAGCCTCACACAGTTGAAGATGGAGAGAAAGCCAGCCACACAGCCACAGTTCTGAAGTGAGAAGCAAATGGAATGACCCCTGTTAGTATTTTCCACGTTCAGAGAGGGAGTCGGTCATGGCATCCTGGGAAACTCTATGACAAAAAAGAAAAAGTCAATACATGTATAGAAACTGTATGATCACTTATGTGTATCACAGCTGTTTACGAACAGTCAGCCTCGCACAGTTGAAGATGGACAGAATACCAGCCATCCAGTCATAGTTGAGATTGGAGATGTAGATGGTTAGTCATTTCCACCTTCAGAAAGGGAGTCCGTCATCGCATCCTGGGAAACTGTATGACAAAAAAGAAAGTCAATACATGTATAGAAACTGAATGATCACTTACCTGTATCACAGCTGTTTACGAACAGTCAGCCTGGCACAGTTGAAGATGGACAGATAGCCAGCCATCCAGTCATAGTTGAGATTGGAGATGGTGATGGATAAACCCTTGTTAGTCATTTCCACCTTCAGAGAGGGAGTCCGTCATGGGATCCTGGGAAACTGTATGACAAAAAAGAAAGTCAATACATGTATAGAAACTGAATGATCACTTACCTGTATCACAGCTGTTTACGAACAGTCAGCCTGGCACAGTTAAAGTTGGACAGAAAGCCAGCCACACAGCCACAGTTGTGAAGAGAGAAGCAGATGGAATGACCCTTGTTAGTCGTTTCCACCTTCAAGGAGGGAGTCCGTCATGGCATCCTGGGAAACTGTATGACAAAAAAGAAAGTCAATACATGTATAGAAACTGAATGATCACTTACCTGTATCACAGCTGTTTACGAACAGTTAGCCTGGCACAGTTAAAGATGGACAGAATACCAGCCACACAGCCACAGTTGTGAAGTGGGAAGCAGATGGAATGACCCCTGTTAGTAGTTTCCACCTTCAAGGAGGGAGTCCGTCATGGCATCCTGGGAAACTGTATTACAAAAAAGAAAAAGTCAATACATGTATAGAAACTGAATGATCACTTACCTGTATCACAGCTGTTTACGAACAGTCAGCCTCACACAGTTGAAGATGGACAGAAAGCCAGCCAGCCAGTCATATTTGAGATTGGAGATGCAGATGGATAAACCCTTGTTAGTCGTTTCCACCTTTAAAAAGGGAGTCCGTCATGGCATCCTGGGAAACTGTATGACAAAAAAGAAAGTCAATACATGTATAGAAACTGAATGATCACTTACCTGTATCACAGCTGTTTACGAACAGTCAGCCTGGCACCGTTGATGGACAGATAGCCAGCCATCCAGTCATAGTTGAGATTGGAGATGTAGATGGATAAACCCTTGTTAGTCATTTCCACCTTCAGAAAGGGAGTCCGTCATGGCATCCTGGGAAACTGTATGACAAAAAAGAAAGTCAATACATGTATAGAAACTGAATGATCATTTACCTGTATCACAGCTGTTTACGAACAGTCAGCCTTACACAGTTGAAGATGGACAGAATACCAGCCACACAGCCACAGTTGTGAAGTGGGAAGCAGATGGAATGACCCCTGTTAGTAGTTTCCACCTTCAGAGAGGAAGCCAGCCATGCGATCCTGGGAAACTGTATGATAATAAAGAAAAAGTCAAGACATGTATAGAAACTGAAGGATCACTTACCTGTATCACAGCTGTTTACGAACAGTCAGCCTTGCACAGTTGAAGATGGACAGAATACCAGCCACACAGCCACAGTTGTGAAGTGGGAAGCAGATGGAATGACCCTTGTTAGTATTTTCCACCTTCAAAAAGGGAGTCCGTCATGGCATCCTGGGAAACTATGACAAAAAAGAAAAAGTCAATTCATGTATAGAAACTGAATGATCACTCACCTGTATCACAGCTGTTTACGAACAGTCAGCCTCACACAGTTGAAGATGGACAGAAAGCCAGCCAGCCAGTCATATTTGAGATTGGAGATGCAGATGGATAAACCATTGTTAGTCGTTTTCACTTTCAAGGAGGGAGTCCGTCATGGCATCCTGGGAAACTGTATGACAAAAAAAAGAAAGTCAATACATGTATATAAACTGAATGATCACTTACCTGTATCACAGCTGTTTACAAACAGTCAGCCTCACACCGTTAAAGTTGGACAGAAAGCCAGCCAGCCAGTCATATTTAGGATTGAAGACACAGATGGATAAACCCTTGTTAGTCGTTTTCACCTTCAAGGATAGAGTCCGTCATGGCATCCTGGGAAACTGTATGACAAAAAAAAGAAAGTCAGTACATGTATTGAAACGGAATGATCACTTACCTGTATCACAGCTGTTTACGAACAGTCAGCCTTGCACAGTTGAAGATGGACAGAATACCAGCCACAAAGCCACAGTTGTGAAGAGAGAAGCAGATGGAATGACCCTTGTTAGTCGTTTATACCTTCAAGGAGGGAGTCCGTCATGGCATCCTGGGAAACTATGACAAAAAAGAAAAAGTCAATTCATGTACAGAAACTGAATGATCACTCACCTGTATCACAGCTGTTTACGAACAGTCAGCCTCACACAGTTGAAGATGGACAGAAAGCCAGCCAGCCAGTCATATTTGAGATTGGAGATGCAGATGGATAAACCCTTGTTAGTAGTTTCCACCTTCAGAGAGGGAGTCCGTCATGGCATCCTGGGAAACTTTATGGCAAAAAAAAGAAAGTTAATACATGTATAGAAACTGAATGATCACTTACCTGTATCACAGCTGTTTACGAACAGTCAGCCTGGCACTGTTGATGATGGACAGAAAGCCAGCCACACAGCCACAGTTCTGAAGTGAGAAGAAAATGGAATGACCCCTGTTAGTAGTTTCCACCTTCAGAGAGGAAGCCGGCCATGCGATCCTTGGAAACTGTATGACAAAAAAAAAAAGTCAATACATGTATAGAAACTGAAGTATCACTTACCTGTATCACAGCTGTTTACGAACAGTCAGCCTGGAACCGTTGATGGACAGATAGCCAGCCATCCATTCATAGTTAAGATTGGAGATGTAGATGGATAAACCCTTTTTAGTCATTTCCACCTTCAGAAAGGGAGTCCGTCATGGCATCCTGGGAAACTGTATGACAAAAAAAAAAGAAAGTCAGTACATGTATAGAAACGGAATGATCACTTACCTGTATCACAGCTGTTTACGAACAGTCAGCCTCACACAGTTGAAGTTGGACAGAATACCAGCCAGCCAGTCTTAGTTGAGATTGGAGATGCAGATGGATAAACCCTTGTTAGTAGTTTCCACCTTCAAGGAGGGAGTCCGTCATGGCATCCTGGGAAACTGTATGACAAAAAAGAAAGTCAATACACATATAGAAACTGAATGATCACTTATCTGTATCCCAGCTGTTAACGAACTGTCAGCCTCACACAGTTGAAGTTGGACAGAAAGCCAGCCAGCCTGTCATATTTCAGATTGGAGATGCAGATGGATAAACCCTTATTAGTCGCTTCCACCTTCAGAAAGGGAGTCCGTCATGGGATCCTGGGAAACTGTATGACAAAAAAGAAAAAGTCAATACATGTAAAGAAACTGAATGATCACTTACCTGTATCACAGCTGTTTACGAACAGTCAGCCTTGCACAGTTGAAGATGGACAGAATAGCAGCCACACAGCCACAGTTGTGAAGTGGGATGCAGATGGAATGACCCTTCTTAGTATTTTCCACCTTCAAAAAGGGAGTCCGTCATGGCATCCTGGGAAACTGTATGACAAAAAAGAAAGTCAATACATGTATAGAAACTGAATGATCACTTACCTGTATCACAGCTGTTTACGAACAGTCGGCCTCACACAGTTGAAGATGGAAAGAAAGCCAGCCAGCCAGTCATATTTAGGATTGAAGACACAGATGGATAAACCCTTGTTAGTCGTTTTCACCTTCAAGGATAGAGTCCGTCATGGCATCCTGGGAAACTGTATGACAAAAAAAAGAAAGTCAGTACATGTATTGAAACGGAATGATCACTTACCTGTATCACAGCTGTTTACGAACAGTCAGCCTTGCACAGTTGAAGATGGACAGAATACCAGCCACACAGCCACAGTTGTGAAGTGGGAAGCAGATGGAATGACCCCTGTTAGTAGTTTCCACCTTCAGAGAGGAAGCAGGCCATGCGATCCTGGGAAATTGTATGACAAAAAAGAAAAAGTCAATACATGTATAGAAACTGAAGGATCACTTACCTGTATCACAGCTGTTTACGAACAGTCAGCCTTGCACAGTTGAAGATGGACAGAATACCAGCCAGCCAGTCATAGTTGAGATTGGAGATGCAGATGGATAAACCCTTGTTAGTCATTTCCACCTTCAGAAAGGGAGTCCGTCATGGGATCCTGGGAAACTATGACAAAAAAGAAAAAAAGTCAATACATATATAGAAACTGAATGATCACTTACCTGTATCACAGCTGTTTACGAACAGTCAGCCTCACACAGTTGAAGTTGGACAGAATACCAGTCAGCCAGTCATAGTTGAGATTGGAGATGCAGATGGATAAACCCTTGTTAGTCATTTCCACCTTCAGAAAGGGAGTCCGTCATGGCATCCTGGGAAACTGTGTGACAAAAAAGAAAGTCAATACATGTATAGAAACTGAATGATCACTTACCTGTATCACAGCTGTTTACGAACAGTCAGCCTGGCACAGTTAAAGTTGGACAGAATACCAGCCACACAGCCACAGTTGTGAAGTGGGAAACAGATGGAATGACCCCTGTTAGTAGTTTCCACCTTCAGAGAGGAAGCCGGCCATGCGATCCTGGGAAACTGTATAACAAAAAAGAAAAAGTCAATACATGTATAGAAACTGAAGGATCACTTACCTGTATCAGAGCTGTTTACAAACAGTCAGCCTGGCACCATTGATGGACAGATAGCCAGCCAGCCAGTCATAGTTGAGAATGGAGATGCAGATGGATAAACCCTTGTTAGTCGTTTTCACCTTCAAAAAGGGAGTCCGTCATGGCATCCTGGGAAACTGTATGACAAAAAAGAAAAAGTCAATACATGTATAAAAACTGAATGATCACTTACCTGTATCACAGCTGTTTACGAACAGTCAGCCTCACACAGTTGAAGATGGACAGAAAGCCAGCCAGCCAGTCATATTTGAGATTGGAGATGCAGATGGATAAACCCTTGTTAGTCGTTTCCACCTTTAAAAAGGGAGTCCGTCATGGCATCCTGGGAAACTGTATGACAAAAAAGAAAGTCAATACATGTATAGAAACTGAATGATCACTTACCTGTATCACAGCTGTTTACGAACAGTCAGCCTGGCACCGTTGATGGACAGATAGCCAGCCATCCAGTCATAGTTGAGATTGGAGATGTAGATGGATAAACCCTTGTTAGTCATTTCCACCTTCAGAAAGGGAGTCCGTCATGGCATCCTGGGAAACTGTGTGACAAAAAAGAAAGTCAATACATGTATAGAAACTGAATGATCATTTACCTGTATCACAGCTGTTTACGAACAGTCAGCCTGGCACAGTTGAAGATGGACAGAATACCAGCCACACAGCCACAGTTGTGAAGTGGGAAGCAGATGGAATGACCCCTGTTAGTAGTTTCCACCTTCAGAGAGGAAGCCAGCCATGCGATCCTGGGAAACTGTATGATAATAAAGAAAAAGTCAATACATGTATAGAAACTGAAGGATCACTTACCTGTATCACAGCTGTTTACGAACAGTCAGCCTTGCACAGTTGAAGATGGACAGAATACCAGCCACACAGCCACAGTTGTGAAGTGGGAAGCAGATGGAATGACCCTTGTTAGTATTTTCCACCTTCAAAAAGGGAGTCGGTCATGGCATCCTGAGAAACTGTATTACAAAAAAGAAAAAGTCAATACATGTATAGAAACTGAATGATCACTCACCTGTATCACAGCTGTTTACGAACAGTCAGCCTCACACAGTTGAAGATGGACAGAAAGCCAGCCAGCCAGTCATATTTGAGATTGGAGATGCAGATGGATAAACCCTTGTTAGTAGTTTCCACCTTCAGAGAGGGAGTCCGTCATGGCATCCTGGGAAACTTTATGGCAAAAAAAAGAAAGTCAATACATGTATAGAAACTGAATGATCACTTACCTGTATCACAGCTGTTTACGAACAGTCAGCCTGGAACCGTTGATGGACAGATAGCCAGCCATCCATTCATAGTTAAGATTGGAGATGTAGATGGATAAACCCTTTTTAGTCATTTCCACCTTCAGAAAGGGAGTCCGTCATGGCATCCTGGGAAACTGTATGACAAAAAAAAAAGAAAGTCAGTACATGTATAGAAACGGAATGATCACTTACCTGTATCACAGCTGTTTACGAACAGTCAGCCTCACACAGTTGAAGTTGGACAGAATACCAGCCAGCCAGTCTTAGTTGAGATTGGAGATGCAGATGGATAAACCCTTGTTAGTAGTTTCCACCTTCAAGGAGGGAGTCCGTCATGGCATCCTGGGAAACTGTATGAGAAAAAAGAAAGTCAATACACATATAGAAACTGAATGATCACTTAGCTGTATCCCAGCTGTTAACGAACTGTCAGCCTCACACAGTTGAAGTTGGACAGAAAGCCAGCCAGCCTGTCATATTTCAGATTGGAGATGCAGATGGATAAACCCTTATTAGTCGCTTCCACCTTCAGAAAGGGAGTCCGTCATGGGATCCTGGGAAACTGTATGACAAAAAAGAAAAAGTCAATACATGTAAAGAAACTGAATGATCACTTACCTGTATCACAGCTGTTTACGAACAGTCAGCCTTGCACAGTTGAAGATGGACAGAATAGCAGCCACACAGCCACAGTTGTGAAGTGGGATGCAGATGGAATGACCCTTCTTAGTATTTTCCACCTTCAAAAAGGGAGTCCGTCATGGCATCCTGGGAAACTGTATGACAAAAAAGAAAGTCAATACATGTATAGAAACTGAATGATCACTTACCTGTATCACAGCTGTTTACGAACAGTCGGCCTCACACAGTTGAAGATGGACAGAAAGCCAGCCAGCCAGTCATATTTAGGATTGAAGACGCAGATGGATAAACCCTTGTTAGTCGTTTTCACCTTCAAGGAGGGAGTCCGTCATGGCATCCTGGGAAACTGTATGACAAAAAAAAGAAAGTCAGTACATGTATTGAAACGGAATGATCACTTACCTGTATCACAGCTGTTTACGAACAGTCAGCCTTGCACAGTTGAAGATGGACAGAATACCAGCCACACAGCCACAGTTGTGAAGTGGGAAGCAGATGGAATGACCCCTGTTAGTAGTTTCCACCTTCAGAGAGGAAGCAGGCCATGCGATCCTGGGAAATTGTATGACAAAAAAGAAAAAGTCAATACATGTATAGAAACTGAAGGATCACTTACCTGTATCACAGCTGTTTATGAACAGTCAGCCTGGAACCGTTGATGGACAGATAGCCAGCCAGCCAGTCATATTTGAGATTGGAGATGCAGATGGATAAACCCTTATTAGTCGTTTCCACCTTCAGAAAGGGAGTCCGTCATGGGATCCTGGGAAACTGTATGACAAAAAAGAAAAAGTCAATACATGTAAAGAAACTGAATGATCACTTACCTGTATCACAGCTGTTTACGAACAGTCAGCCTTGCACAGTTGAAGATGGACAGAATACCAGCCACACAGCCACAGTTGTGAAGTGGGATGCAGATGGAATGACCCTTCTTAGTATTTTCCACCTTCAAAAAGGGAGTCCGTCATGGCATCCTGGGAAACTGTATGACAAAAAAGAAAGTCAATACATGTATAGAAACTGAATGATCACTTACCTCTATCACAGCTGTTTACGAACAGTCAGCCTTGCACAGTTGAAGATGGACAGAATACCAGCCAGCCAGTCATAGTTGAGACTGGAGATGCAGATGGATAAACCCTTGTTAGTCATTTCCACCTTCAGAAAGGGAGTCCGTCATTGCATCCTGGGAAACTGTGTGACAAAAAAGAAAAAAAGTCAATACATGTATAGAAACTGAATGATCACTTACCTGTATCACAGCTGTTTACGAACAGTCAGCCTGGCACAGTTAAAGTTGGACAGAATACCAGCCACACAGCCACAGTTGTGAAGTGGGAAACAGATGGAATGACCCCTGTTAGTAGTTTCCACCTTCAGAGAGGAAGCCGGCCATGCGATCCTGGGAAACTGTATAACAAAAAAGAAAAAGTCAATACATGTATAGAAACTGAAGGATCACTTACCTGTATCACAGCTGTTTAAGAACAGTCAGCCTGGAACCGTTGATGGACAGATAGCCAGCCATCCAGTCATAGTTGAGATTGGAGATGTAGATGGATAAACCCTTTTTAGTAGTTTCCACCTTCAAGGAGGGAGTCCGTCATGGCATTCTGGGAAACTGTATGACAAAAAAAAGAAAGTCAATACATGTATAGAAACTGAATGTTCACTTACCTGTATCACAGCTGTTTACGAACAGTCAGCCTGGCACCGTTGATGGACAAATAGCCAGCCATCCAGTCATAGTTGAGATTGGAGATGTAGATGGATAAACCCTTGTTAGTCATTTCCACCTTCAGAAAGGGAGTCCGTCATGGGATCCTGGGAAACTGTATGACAAAAAAAAAAAAGTCAATACATGTATAGAAACTGAATGATCATTTACCTGTATCACAGCTGTTTACGAACAGTCAGCCTTGCACAGTTGAATATGGACAGAAAACCAGCCACACAGCCACAGTTGTGAAGTGGGAAGCAGATGGAATGACCCCTGTTAGTAGTTTCCACCTTCAGAGAGGAAGCCAGCCATGCGATCCTGGGAAACTGTATGACAAAAAAGAAAGTCAATACATGTATAGAAACAAAATGATCACTTACCTGTATCACAGCTGTTTACGAACAGTCAGCCTCACACCGTTAAAGTTGGACAGAAAGCCAGCCACAAAGTCACAGTTGTGAAGAGAGAAGCAGATGGAATGACCCTTGTTAGTCGTTTCCACCTTCAAGGAGGGAGTCCGTCATGGCATCCTGGGAAACTATGACAAAAAAGAAAAAGTCAATTCATGTATAGAAACTGAATGATCACTCACCTGTATCACAGCTGTTTACGAACAGTCAGCCTCACACAGTTGAAGATGGACAGAAAGCCAGCCAGCCAGTCATATTTGAGATTGGAGATGCAGATGGATAAACCCTTGTTAGTAGTTTCCACCTTCAGAGAGGGAGTCCGTCATGGCATCCTGGGAAACTTTATGACAAAAAAAAGAAAGTCAATACATGTATAGAAACTGAATGATCACTTACCTGTATCACAGCTGTTTACGAACAGTCAGCCTGGCACTGTTGATGATGGACAGAAAGCCAGCCACACAGCCATAGTTCTGAAGTGAGAAGCAAATGGAATGACCCCTGTTAGTAGTTTCCACCTTCAGAAAGGGAGTCCGTCATGGCATCCTGGGAAACTGTATGACAAAAAAAAAAGAAAGTCAGTACATGTATAGAAACGGAATGATCACTTACCTGTATCACAGCTGTTTACGAACAGTCAGCCTCACACAGTTGAAGTTGGACAGAATACCAGCCAGCCAGTCTTAGTTGAGATTGGAGATGCAGATGGATAAACCCTTGTTAGTAGTTTCCACCTTCAAGGAGGGAGTCCGTCATGGCATCCTGGGAAACTGTATGAGAAAAAAGAAAGTCAATACACATATAGAAACTGAATGATCACTTAGCTGTATCCCAGCTGTTAACGAACTGTCAGCCTTGCACAGTTGAAGTTGGACAGAAAGCCAGCCAGCCAGTCATATTTCAGATTGGAGATGCAGATGGATAAACCCTTATTAGTCGTTTCCACCTTCAGAAAGGGAGTCCGTCATGGGATCCTGGGAAACTGTATGACAAAAAAGAAAAAGTCAATACATGTAAAGAAACTGAATGATCACTTACCTGTATCACAGCTGTTTACGAACAGTCAGCCTTGCACAGTTGAAGATGGACAGAATAGCAGCCACACAGCCACAGTTGTGAAGTGGGATGCAGATGGAATGACCCTTCTTAGTATTTTCCACCTTCAAAAAGGGAGTCCGTCATGGCATCCTGGGAAACTGTATGACAAAAAAGAAAGTCAATACATGTATAGAAACTGAATGATCACTTACCTGTATCACAGCTGTTTACGAACAGTCGGCCTCACACAGTTGAAGATGGACAGAAAGCCAGCCAGCCAGTCATATTTAGGATTGAAGACGCAGATGGATAAACCCTTGTTAGTCGTTTTCACCTTCAAGGAGGGAGTCCGTCATGGCATCCTGGGAAACTGTATGACAAAAAAAAGAAAGTCAGTACATGTATTGAAACGGAATGATCACTTACCTGTATCACAGCTGTTTACGAACAGTCAGCCTTGCACAGTTGAAGATGGACAGAATACCAGCCATCCAGTCATAGTTGAGATTGGAGATGTAGATGGATAAACCCTTGTTAGTCATTTCCACCTTCAGAAAGGGAGTCCGTCATGGGATCCTGGGAAACTATGACAAAAAAGAAAAAAATTCAATACATATATAGAAACTGAATGATCACTTACCTGTATCACAGCTGTTCACGAACAGTCAGCCTCACACAGTTGAAGTTGGACAGAATACCAGCCAGCCAGTCATAGTTGAGATTGGAGATGCAGATGGATAAACCCTTGTTAGTAGTTTCCACCTTCAAGGAGGGAGTCCGTCATGGCATCCTGGGAAACTGTATGACAAAAAAAAAAAAGTCAATACATGTATAGAAACTGAATGATCATTTACCTGTATCACAGCTGTTTACGAACAGTCAGCCTTGCACAGTTGAATATGGACAGAAAACCAGCCACACAGCCACAGTTGTGAAGTGGGAAGCAGATGGAATGACCCCTGTTAGTAGTTTCCACCTTCAGAGAGGAAGCCAGCCATGCGATCCTGGGAAACTGTATGATAATAAAAAAAAGTCAATACATGTATAGAAACTGAAGGATCACTTACCTGTATCACAGCTGTTTACGAACAGTCAGCCTTGCACAGTTGAAGATGGACAGAATACCAGCCATCCAGTCATAGTTGAGATTGGAGATGTAGATGGATAAACCCTTGTTAGTCATTTCCACCTTCAGAGAGGGAGTCCGTCATGGCATCCTGGGAAACTGTATGACAAAAAAGAAAGTCAATACATGTATAGAAACAAAATGATCACTTACCTGTATCACAGCTGTTTACGAACAGTCAGCCTCACACCGTTAAAGTTGGACAGAAAGCCAGCCACAAAGTCACAGTTGTGAAGAGAGAAGCAGATGGAATGACCCTTGTTAGTCGTTTCCACCTTCAAGGAGGGAGTCCGTCATGGCATCCTGGGAAACTATGACAAAAAAGAAAAAGTCAATTCATGTATAGAAACTGAATGATCACTCACCTGTATCACAGCTGTTTACGAACAGTCAGCCTCACACAGTTGAAGATGGACAGAAAGCCAGCCAGCCAGTCATATTTGAGATTGGAGATGCAGATGGATAAACCCTTGTTAGTAGTTTCCACCTTCAGAGAGGGAGTCCGTCATGGCATCCTGGGAAACTTTATGACAAAAAAAAGAAAGTCAATACATGTATAGAAACTGAATGATCATTTACCTGTATCACAGCTGTTTACGAACAGTCAGCCTGGCACTGTTGATGATGGACAGAAAGCCAGCCACACAGCCACAGTTCTGAAGTGAGAAGCAAATGGAATGACCCCTGTTAGTAGTTTCCACCTTCAGAGAGGAAGCCGGCCATGCGATCCTTGGAAACTGTATGACAAAAAAGAAAAAGTCAATACATGTATAGAAACTGAAGTATCACTTACCTGTATCACAGCTGTTTACGAACAGTCAGCCTGGAACCGTTGATGGACAGATAGCCAGCCATCCAGTCATAGTTGAGATTGGAGATGTAGATGGAAAAACCCTTTTTAGTCATTTCCACCTTCAGAAAGGGAGTCCGTCATGGCATCCTGGGAAACTGTATCACAAAAAAAAAAGAAAGTCAGTACATGTATAGAAACGGAATGATCACTTACCTGTATCACAGCTGTTTATGAACAGTCAGCCTCACACAGTTGAAGTTGGACAGAATACCAGCCAGCCAGTCTTAGTTGAGATTGGAGATGCAGATGGATAAACCCTTGTAAGTAGTTTCCACCTTCAGAGAGGGAGTCCGTCATGGCATCCTGGGAAACTTTATGACAAAAAAAAGAAAGTCAATACATGTATAGAAACTGAATGATCACTTACCTGTATCACAGCTGTTTACGAACAGTCAGCCTGGCACTGTTGATGATGGACAGAAAGCCAGCTACACAGCCACAGTTCTGAAGTGAGAAGCAAATGGAATGACCCCTGTTAGTAGTTTCCACCTTCAGAGAGGAAGCCGGCCATGCGATCCTTGGAAACTGTATGACAAAAAAGAAAAAGTCAATACATGTATAGAAACTGAAGTATCACTTACCTGTATCACAGCTGTTTACGAACAGTCAGCCTGGAACCGTTGATGGACAGATAGCCAGCCATCCAGTCATAGTTGAGATTGGAGATGTAGATGGATAAACCCTTTTTAGTCATTTCCACCTTCAGAAAGGGAGTCCGTCATGGGATCCTGGGAAACTGTATGACAAAAGAAAAAGTCAATACATGTAAAGAAACTGAATGATCACTTACCTGTATCACAGCTGTTTACGAACAGTCAGCCTTGCACAGTTGAAGATGGACAGAATAGCAGCCACACAGCCACAGTTGTGAAGTGGGATGCAGATGGAATGACCCTTGTTAGTATTTTCCACCTTCAAAAAGGGAGTCCGTCATGGCATCCTGGGAAACTGTATGACAAAAAAGAAAGTCAATACATGTATAGAAACTGAATGATCACTTACCTGTATCACAGCTGTTTACGAACAGTCGGCCTCACACAGTTGAAGATGGACAGAAAGCCAGCCAGCCAGTCATATTTAGGATTGAAGACGCAGATGGATAAACCCTTGTTAGTCATTTCCACCTTCAGAAAGGGAGTCCGTCATGGGATCCTGGGAAACTATGACAAAAAAGAAAAAAAGTCAATACATATATAGAAACTGAATGATCACTTACCTGTATCACAGCTGTTTACGAACAGTCAGCCTCACACAGTTGAAGTTGGACAGAATACCAGTCAGCCAGTCATAGTTGAGATTGGAGATGCAGATGGATAAACCCTTGTTAGACATTTCCACCTTCAGAAAGGGAGTCCGTCATGGCATCCTGGGAAACTGTGTGACAAAAAAGAAAGTCAATACATGTATAGAAACTGAATGATCACTTACCTGTATCACAGCTGTTTACGAACAGTCAGCCTGGCACAGTTAAAGTTGGATAGAATACCAGCCACACAGCCACAGTTGTGAAGTGGGAAACAGATGGAATGACCCCTGTTAGTAGTTTCCACCTTCAGAGAGGAAGCCGGCCATGCGATCCTGGGAAACTGTATAACAAAAAAGAAAAAGTCAATACATGTATAGAAACTGAAGGATCACTTACCTGTATCACAGCTGTTTAAGAACAGTCAGCCTGGAACCGTTGATGGACAGATAGCCAGCCATCCAGTCATAGTTGAGATTGGAGATGTAGATGGATAAACCCTTGTTAGTAGTTTCCACCTTCAAGGAGGGAGTCCGTCATGGCATTCTGGGAAACTGTATGACAAAAAAAATAAAGTCAATACATGTATAGAAACTGAATGTTCACTTACCTGTATCACAGCTGTTTACGAACAGTCAGCCTGGCACCGTTGATGGACAAATAGCCAGCCATCCAGTCATAGTTGAGATTGGAGATGTAGATGGATAAACCCTTGTTAGTCATTTCCACCTTCAGAAAGGGAGTCCGTCATGGGATCCTGGGAAACTATGACAAAAAAGAAAAAAATTCAATACATATATAGAAACTGAATGATCACTTACCTGTATCACAGCTGTTTACGAACAGTCAGCCTCACACAGTTGAAGTTGGACAGAATACCAGCCAGCCAGTCATAGTTGAGATTGGAGATGCAGATGGATAAACCCTTGTTAGTAGTTTCCACCTTCAAGGAGGGAGTCCGTCATGGCATCCTGGGAAACTGTATGACAAAAAAAAAAAAGTCAATACATGTATAGAAACTGAATGATCATTTACCTGTATCACAGCTGTTTACGAACAGTCAGCCTTGCACAGTTGAATATGGACAGAAAACCAGCCACACAGCCACAGTTGTGAAGTGGGAAGCAGATGGAATGACCCCTGTTAGTAGTTTCCACCTTCAGAGAGGAAGCCAGCCATGCGATCCTGGGAAACTGTATGATAATAAAAAAAAGTCAATACATGTATAGAAACTGAAGGATCACTTACCTGTATCACAGCTGTTTACGAACAGTCAGCCTGGAACCGTTGATGGACAGAAAGCCAGCCATCCAGTCATAGTTGAGATTGGAGATGTAGATGGATAAACCCTTGTTAGTCATTTCCACCTTCAGAGAGGGAGTCCGTCATGGCATCCTGGGAAACTGTATGACAAAAAAGAAAGTCAATACATGTATAGAAACAAAATGATCACTTACCTGTATCACAGCTGTTTACGAACAGTCAGCCTCACACCGTTAAATTTGGACAGAAAGCCAGCCACAAAGTCACAGTTGTGAAGAGAGAAGCAGATGGAATGACCCTTGTTAGTCGTTTCCACCTTCAAGGAGGGAGTCCGTCATGGCATCCTGGGAAACTATGACAAAAAAGAAAAAGTCAATTCATGTATAGAAACTGAATGATCACTCACCTGTATCACAGCTGTTTACGAACAGTCAGCCTCACACAGTTGAAGATGGACAGATAGCCAGCCATCCAGTCATAGTTGAGATTGGAGATGTAGATGGATAAACCCTTTTTAGTCATTTCCACCTTCAGAAAGGGAGTCCGTCATGGCATCCTGGGAAACTGTATGACAAAAAAAAAAGAAAGTCAATACATGTATAGAAACGGAATGATCACTTACCTGTATCACAGCTGTTTATGAAGAGTCAGCCTCACACAGTTGAAGTTGGACAGAATACCAGCCAGCCAGTCTTAGTTGAGATTGGAGATGCAGATGGATAAACCCTTGTTAGTCGTTTCCACCTTCAGAGAGGGAGTCCGTCATGGGATCCTGGGAAACTGTATGATAAAAAAAGAAAGTCAATACATGTATAGAAACTGAATGATCACTTACCTGTATCACAGCTGTTTACGAACAGTCAGCCTGGCACCGTTGATGGACAGATAGCCAGCCAGCCAGTCATAGTTGAGATTGGAGATGCAGATGGATAAACCCTTTTTAGTAGTTTCCACCTTCAAGGAGGGAGTCCGTCATGGCATCCTGGGAAACTGTATGACAAAAAAGAAAAAGTTAATACATGTATAGAAACTGAATGATCACTTACCTGTATCACAGCTGTTTACGAACAGTCAGCCTGGCACCGTTGATGATAGACAGAAAGCCAGCCACACAGCCACAGTTCTGAAGTGAGAAGCAAATGGAATGACCCCTGTTAGTATTTTCCACCTTCAGAAAGGGAGTCGGTCATGGCATTCTGGGAAACTGTATGACAAAAAAAAGAAAGTCAATACATGTATAGAAACTGAATGATCACTTACCTTTATCACAGCTGTTTACGAACAGTCAACCTCACACAGTTAAAGTTGGACAGAAAGCCAGCCACACAGCCACAGTTGTGAAGAGAGAAGCAGATGGAATGACCCCTGTTAGTAGTTTCCACCTTCAGAAAGGGAGTCGGTCATGGCATTCTGGGAAACTGTATGACAAAAAAAAGAAAGTCAATACATGTATAGAAACTGAATGATCACTTACCTGTATCATAGCTGTTTACGAACAGTCAGCCTTGCACAGTTGAAGATGGACAGAATACCAGCCACACAGCCACAGTTGTGAAGTGGGAAGCAGATGGAATGACCCTTGTTAGTCGTTTCCACCTTCAAGGACGGAGTCCGTCATGGCATCCTGGGAAACTGTATGACAAAAAAAAAAGAAAGTCAGTACATGTATAGAAACGGAATGATCACTTAGCTGTATCACAGCTGTTTATGAACAGTCAGCCTCACACAGTTGAAGTTGGACAGAATACCAGCCAGCCAGTCTTAGTTGAGATTGGAGATGCAGATGGATAAACCCTTGTTAGTAGTTTCCACCTTCAAGGAGGGAGTCCGTCATGGCATCCTGAGAAACTGTATGACAAAAAAGAAAGTCAATACACATATAGAAACTGAATGATCACTTATCTGTATCCCAGCTGTTAACGAACTGTCAGCCTCACACAGTTGAAGTTGGACAGAAAGCCTGCCAGCCAGTCATATTTGAGATTGGAGATGCAGATGGATAAACCCTTATTAGTCGTTTCCACCTTCAGAAAGGGAGTCCGTCATGGGATCCTGGGAAACTGTATGACAAAAGAAAAAGTCAATACATGTAAAGAAACTGAATGATCACTTACCTGTATCACAGCTGTTTACGAACAGTCAGCCTTGCACAGTTGAAGATGGACAGAATAGCAGCCACACAGCCACAGTTGTGAAGTGGGATGCAGATGGAATGACCCTTGTTAGTATTTTCCACCTTCAAAAAGGGAGTCCGTCATGGCATCCTGGGAAACTGTATGACAAAAAGAAAGTCAATACATGTATAGAAACTGAATGATCACTTACCTGTATCACAGCTGTTTACGAACAGTCGGCCTCACACAGTTGAAGATGGACAGAAAGCCAGCCAGCCAGTCATATTTAGGATTGAAGACGCAGATGGATAAACCCTTGTTAGTCGTTTTCACCTTCAAGGAGGGAGTCCGTCATGGCATCCTGGGAAACTGTATGACAAAAAAAAGAAAGTCAGTACATGTATTGAAACGGAATGATCACTTACCTGTATCACAGCTGTTTACGAACAGTCAGCCTGGCACAGTTAAAGTTGGACAGAATACCAGCCACACAGCCACAGTTGTGAAGTGGGAAACAGATGGAATGACCCCTGTTAGTAGTTTCCACCTTCAGAGAGGAAGCCGGCCATGCGATCCTGGGAAACTGTATAACAAAAAAGAAAAAGTCAATACATGTATAGAAACTGAAGGATCACTTACCTGTATCACAGCTGTTTAAGAACAGTCAGCCTGGAACCGTTGATGGACAGATAGCCAGCCATCCAGTCATAGTTGAGATTGGAGATGTAGATGGATAAACCCTTGTTAGTAGTTTCCACCTTCAAGGAGGGAGTCCGTCATGGCATTCTGGGAAACTGTATGACAAAAAAAAGAAAGTCAATACATGTATAGAAACTGAATGTTCACTTACCTGTATCACAGCTGTTTACGAACAGTCAGCCTGGCACCGTTGATGGACAAATAGCCAGCCATCCAGTCATAGTTGAGATTGGAGATGTAGATGGATAAACCCTTGTTAGTCATTTCCACCTTCAGAAAGGGAGTCCGTCATGGGATCCTGGGAAACTATGACAAAAAAGAAAAAAATTCAATACATATATAGAAACTGAATGATCACTTACCTGTATCACAGCTGTTTACGAACAGTCAGCCTCACACAGTTGAAGTTGGACAGAATACCAGCCAGCCAGTCATAGTTGAGATTGGAGATGCAGATGGATAAACCCTTGTTAGTAGTTTCCACCTTCAAGGAGGGAGTCCGTCATGGCATCCTGGGAAACTGTATGACAAAAAAAAAAAAGTCAATACATGTATAGAAACTGAATGATCATTTACCTGTATCACAGCTGTTTACGAACAGTCAGCCTTGCACAGTTGAATATGGACAGAAAACCAGCCACACAGCCACAGTTGTGAAGTGGGAAGCAGATGGAATGACCCCTGTTAGTAGTTTCCACCTTCAGAGAGGAAGCCAGCCATGCGATCCTGGGAAACTGTATGATAATAAAAAAAAGTCAATACATGTATAGAAACTGAAGGATCACTTACCTGTATCACAGCTGTTTACGAACAGTCAGCCTGGAACCGTTGATGGACAGAAAGCCAGCCATCCAGTCATAGTTGAGATTGGAGATGTAGATGGATAAACCCTTGTTAGTCATTTCCACCTTCAGAGAGGGAGTCCGTCATGGCATCCTGGGAAACTGTATGACAAAAAAGAAAGTCAATACATGTATAGAAACAAAATGATCACTTACCTGTATCACAGCTGTTTACGAACAGTCAGCCTCACACCGTTAAAGTTGGACAGAAAGCCAGCCACAAAGTCACAGTTGTGAAGAGAGAAGCAGATGGAATGACCCTTGTTAGTCGTTTCCACCTTCAAGGAGGGAGTCCGTCATGGCATCCTGGGAAACTATGACAAAAAAGAAAAAGTCAATTCATGTATAGAAACTGAATGATCACTCACCTGTATCACAGCTGTTTACGAACAGTCAGCCTCACACAGTTGAAGATGGACAGAAAGCCAGCCAGCCAGTCATATATGAGATTGGAGATATAGATGGATAAACCCTTGTTAGTAGTTTCCACCTTCAGAGAGGGAGTCCGTCATGGCATCCTGGGAAACTGTATGATAAAAAAAAAGAAAGTCAATACATGTATAGAAACTGAATGATCACTTACCTGTATCACAGCTGTTTACGAACAGTCAACCTCACACAGTTAAAGTTGGACAGAATACCAGCCACACAGCCACAGTTGTGAAGTGGGAAGCAGATGGAATGACCCTTGTTAGTCGTTTCTACCTTCAGAGAGGGAGTCCGTCATGGCATCCTGGAAAACTGTATGATAAAAAAGAAAGTCAATACATGTATAGAAACTGAATGACCACTTACCTGTATCACAGCTGTTTACGAACAGTCAGCCTGGCACAGTTGAAGATGGACAGAAAGCCAGCCACACAGCCACAGTTGTGAAGTGAGAAGCAGATGGAATGACACCTGTTAGTAGTTTCCACCTTCAGAGAGGGAGTCCGCCATGGCATCCTGGAAAACTGTATGACAAAAAAGAAAGTCAATACATGTATAGAAACTGAATGATCACTTACCTGTATCACAGCTGTTTACGAACAGTCAGCCTGGCACCGTTGATGGACAGATAGCCAGCCATCCAGTCATAGTTGAGATTGGAGATGTAGATGGATTAACCCTTGTTAGTCATTTCCACCTTCAGAAAGGAAGTCCGTCATGGGATCCTGGGAAACTATGACAAAAAAGAAAAAAAGTCAATAACATATATAGAAACTGAATGATCACTTATCTGTATCACAGCTGTTTACGAACAGTCAGCCTGGCACCGTTGATGACGGACAGAAAGCTAGCCACACAGCCACAGTTCTGAAGTGAGAAGCAAATGGAATGACCCCTGTTAGTATTTTCCACCTTCAGAGAGGGAGTCCGCCATGGCATCCTGGAAAACTGTATGACAAAAAAGAAAGTCAATACATGTATAGAAATCGAATAATCACTTACCTGTATCACAACTGTTTACGAACAGTCAGCCTGGCACAGTTGAAGATAGACAGAAAGCCAGCCACAGTTGTGAAGTGAGAAGCAGATGGAATGACCCTTGTTAGTCGTTTCTACCTTCAGAGAGAGAGTCCGTCATGGCATCCTGGGAAATAGTATGACAAAAAAAAAGAAAGTCAATACATGTATAGAAACTGAATGATCACTTACCTGTATCACAGCTGTTTATGAACAGTCAGCCTGGCACAGTTGAAGATAGACAAAATACCAGCCAGCCAGTCATAGTTGAGATTGGAGATGCAGATGGATAAACCCTTGTTAGTCGTCTCCACCTTCAGAGAGGGAGTCCGTCATGGGATCCTGGGAAACTGTATGACAAAAAAAAGAAAGTCAATACATGTATAGAAACTGAATGTTCATTTACCTGTATCACAGCTGTTTACAAACAGTCAGCCTGGCACAGTTAAAGTTGGACAGAAAGCCAGCCACACAGCCACAGTTGTGAAGAGAGAAGCAGATGGAATGACCCTTGTTAGTCGTTTCCACCTTCAGAGAGGAAGCCGGCCATGCGATCCTGGGAAACTGTATGACAAAAAAGAAAAAGTCAATACATGTATAGAAACTGAATGATCACTTACCTGTATCACAGCTGTTTACGAACAGTCAGCCTGGCACCGTTGATGGACAGATAGCCAGCCATCCAGTCATAGTTGAGATTGGAGATGTAGATGGATAAACCCTTGTTAGTCATTTCCACCTTCAAGGAGGGAGTCCGTCATGGCATCCTGGGAAACTGTATAACAAAAAAGAAAAAGTCAATTCATGTATAGAAACTGAATTATTATTTACCTGTATCACAGCTGTTTACGAACAGTCAGCCTCACACAGTTGAAGATGGACAGAAAGCCAGCCATCCAGTCATAGTTGAGATTGGAGATGTAGATGGATAAACCCTTGTTAGTCATTTCCACCTTCAGAAAGGGAGTCCGTCATGGGATCCTGTGAAACTATGACAAAAAAGAAAAAAAGTCAATACATATATAGAAACTGAATGATCATTTACCTGTATCACAGCTGTTTACGAACAGTCAGCCTCACACAGTTGAAGTTGGACAGAATACCAGCCATCCAGTCATAGTTGAGATTGGAGATGTAGATGGATAAACCCTTGTTAGTCATTTCCACCTTCAGAAAGGGAGTCCGTCATGGGATCCTGGGAAACTGTATGATAAAAAAAGAAAGCCAATACATGTATAGAAAACGAATGATCACTTACCTGTATCACAGCTGTTTACGAACAGTCAGCCTGGCACCGTAGATGATGGACAGAAAGCCAGCCAGACAGCCACAGTTGTGAAGTGCGAAGCAGATGGAATGACCCCTGTTAGTAGTTTCCACCTTTAAGGAGGGAGTCGGTCATGGCATCCTGGGAAACTGTATGACAAAAAAAAGAAAGTCAATACATGTATAGAAACTGAATGATCACTTACCTGTATCACAGCTGTTTATAAACAGTCAGCCTGGCACAGTTGAAGATGGACAAAATACCAGCCAGCCAGTCATAGTTGAGATTGGAGATGCAGATGGATAAACCCTTGTTAGTCGTTTCCACCTTCAGAGAGGGAGTCCGTCATGGGATCCTGGGAAACTGTATGACAAAAAAGAAAAAGTCAATACATGTATAGAAACTGAATGATCACTTACCTGTATCACAGCTGTTTACGAACAGTCAGCCTGGCACCGTTGATGATGGACAGAAAGCCAGCCACACAGCCACAGTTCTGAAGTGAGAAGCAAATGGAATGACCCCTGTTAGTAGTTTCCACCTTCAGAGAGGAAGCCGGCCATGCGATCCTGGGAAACTGTATAACAAAAAAGAAAAAGTCAATACATGTATAGAAACTGAAGGATCACTTACCTGTATCACAGCTGTTTACGATCAGTCAGCCTGGCACCGTTGATGGACAAATAGCCAGCCATCCAGTCATAGTTGAGATTGGAGATGTAGATGGATAAACCCTTGTTAGTCATTTCCACCTTCAGAAAGGGAGTCCGTCATGGGATCCTGGGAAACTATGACAAAAAAGAAAAAAATTCAATACATATATAGAAACTGAATGATCACTTACCTGTATCACAGCTGTTTACGAACAGTCAGCCTCACACAGTTGAAGTTGGACAGAATACCAGCCAGCCAGTCATAGTTGAGATTGGAGATGCAGATGGATAAACCCTTGTTAGTAGTTTCCACCTTCAAGGAGGGAGTCCGTCATGGCATCCTGGGAAACTGTATGACAAAAAAAAAAAAGTCAATACATGTATAGAAACTGAATGATCATTTACCTGTATCACAGCTGTTTACGAACAGTCAGCCTTGCACAGTTGAATATGGACAGAAAACCAGCCACACAGCCACAGTTGTGAAGTGGGAAGCAGATGGAATGACCCCTGTTAGTAGTTTCCACCTTCAGAGAGGAAGCCAGCCATGCGATCCTGGGAAACTGTATGATAATAAAAAAAAGTCAATACATGTATAGAAACTGAAGGATCACTTACCTGTATCACAGCTGTTTACGAACAGTCAGCCTGGAACCGTTGATGGACAGAAAGCCAGCCATCCAGTCATAGTTGAGATTGGAGATGTAGATGGATAAACCCTTGTTAGTCATTTCCACCTTCAGAGAGGGAGTCCGTCATGGCATCCTGGGAAACTGTATGACAAAAAAGAAAGTCAATACATGTATAGAAACAAAATGATCACTTACCTGTATCACAGCTGTTTACGAACAGTCAGCCTCACACCGTTAAAGTTGGACAGAAAGCCAGCCACAAAGTCACAGTTGTGAAGAGAGAAGCAGATGGAATGACCCTTGTTAGTCGTTTCCACCTTCAAGGAGGGAGTCCGTCATGGCATCCTGGGAAACTATGACAAAAAAGAAAAAGTCAATTCATGTATAGAAACTGAATGATCACTCACCTGTATCACAGCTGTTTACGAACAGTCAGCCTCACACAGTTGAAGATGGACAGAAAGCCAGCCAGCCAGTCATATTTGAGATTGGAGATGCAGATGGATAAACCCTTGTTAGTAGTTTCCACCTTCAGAGAGGGAGTCCGTCATGGCATCCTGGGAAACTTTATGACAAAAAAAAGAAAGTCAATACATGTATAGAAACTGAATGATCACTTACCTGTATCACAGCTGTTTACGAACAGTCAGCCTGGCACTGTTGATGATGGACAGAAAGCCAGCCACACAGCCACAGTTCTGAAGTGAGAAGCAAATGGAATGACCCCTGTTAGTAGTTTCCACCTTCAGAGAGGAAGCCGGCCATGCGATCCTTGGAAACTGTATGACAAAAAAGAAAAAGTCAATACATGTATAGAAACTGAAGTATCACTTACCTGTATCACAGCTGTTTACGAACAGTCAGCCTGGAACCGTTGATGGACAGATAGCCAGCCATCCAGTCATAGTTGAGATTGGAGATGTAGATGGATAAACCCTTTTTAGTCATTTCCACCTTCAGAAAGGGAGTCCGTCATGGCATCCTGGGAAACTGTATGACAAAAAAAAAAGAAAGTCAATACATGTATAGAAACGGAATGATCACTTACCTGTATCACAGCTGTTTATGAACAGTCAGCCTCACACAGTTGAAGTTGGACAGAATACCAGCCAGCCAGTCTTAGTTGAGATTGGAGATGCAGATGGATAAACCCTTATTAGTCGTTTCCACCTTCAGAAAGGGAGTCCGTCATGGGATCCTCGGAAACTGTATGACAAAAGAAAAAGTCAATACATGTAAAGAAACTGAATGATCACTTACCTGTATCACAGCTGTTTACGAACAGTCAGCCTTGCACAGTTGAAGATGGACAGAATAGCAGCCACACAGCCACAGTTGTGAAGTGGGATGCAGATGGAATGACCCTTGTTAGTATTTTCCACCTTCAAAAAGGGAGTCCGTCATGGCATCCTGGGAAACTGTATGACAAAAAAGAAAGTCAATACATGTATAGAAACTGAATGATCACTTACCTGTATCACAGCTGTTTACGAACAGTCGGCCTCACACAGTTGAAGATGGACAGAAAGCCAGCCAGCCAGTCATATTTAGGATTGAAGACGCAGATGGATAAACCCTTGTTAGTCGTTTTCACCTTCAAGGAGGGAGTCCGTCATGGCATCCTGGGAAACTGTATGACAAAAAAAAGAAAGTCAGTACATGTATTGAAACGGAATGATCACTTACCTGTATCACAGCTGTTAACGAACAGTCAGCCTTGCACACTTGAAGATGGACAGAATACCAGCCACACAGCCACAGTTGTGAAGTGGGAAGTAGATGGAATGACCCCTGTTAGTAGTTTCCACCTTCAGAGAGGAAGCAGGCCATGCGATCCTGGGAAACTGTATGACAAAAAAGAAAAAGTCAATACATGTATAGAAACTGAAGGATCACTTACCTGTATCACAGCTGTTTACGAACAGTCAGCCTGGCACCATTAATGATGGACAGAAAGCCAGCCACACAACCATAGTTCTGAAGTGACAGCAGATGGAATGACCCTTGTTAGTCGTTTCAACCTTGACAGAGAGAGTCCATCATGGGATCCTGGGAATTTGTATGACAAAAAGGAAAAAGTTAATACATGTATAGAAACTGAATGATCACTTACCTGTATCAAAACTGTTTACGAACAGTCAGCCTGGCACAGATGAAGATTGACAGAAAGCCAGCCACAGTTGTGAAGTGAGAAGCAGATGGAATGACCCTTGTTAGTCGTTTCTACCTTCAGAGAGGGAGTCCGTCATGGGATCCTGGGAAACTGTATGATAAAAAAAAAAGAAAGCCAATACATGTATAGAAAACGAATAATCACTTACCTGTATCACAGCTGTTTACGAACAGTCAGCCTCACACAGTTGAAGTTGGACAGAATACCAGCCAGCCAGTCATAGTTGAGTTTGGAGATGCAGATGGATAAACCCTTCTTAGTAGTTTCCACCTTCAAGGAGGAACTCCGTAATGGCATCCTGGGAAAATGTATGACAAAAAAGAAAAAGTCAATACATGTATAGAAACTGAATGATCACTTACCTGTATCACAGCTGTTTACGAACAGTCAGCCTGGCACCGTTGATGGACAAATAGCCAGCCATCCAGTCATAGTTGAGATTGGAGATGTAGATGGATAAACCCTTGTTAGTCATTTCCACCTTCAGAAAGGGAGTCCGTCATGGCATCCTGGGAAACTGTATGACAAAAAAGAAAGTCAATACATGTATAGAAACAAAATGATCACTTACCTGTATCACAGCTGTTTACGAACAGTCAGCCTCACACCGTTAAAGTTGGACAGAAAGCCAGCCACAAAGTCACAGTTGTGAAGAGAGAAGCAGATGGAATGACCCTTGTTAGTCGTTTCCACCTTCAAGGACGGAGTCCGTCATGGCATCCTGGGAAACTATGACAAAAAAGAAAAAGTCAATTCATGTATAGAAACTGAATGATCACTCACCTGTATCACAGCTGTTTACGAACAGTCAGCCTCACACAGTTGAAGATGGACAGAAAGCCAGCCAGCCAGTCATATTTGAGATTGGAGATGCAGATGGATAAACCCTTGTTAGTAGTTTCCACCTTCAGAGAGGGAGTCCGTCATGGCATCCTGGGAAACTTTATGACAAAAAAAAGAAAGTCAATACATGTATAGAAACTGAATGATCACTTACCTGTATCACAGCTGTTTACGAACAGTCAGCCTGGCACTGTTGATGATGGACAGAAAGCCAGCCACACAGCCACAGTTCTGAAGTGAGAAGCAAATGGAATGACCCCTGTTAGTAGTTTCCACCTTCAGAGAGGAAGCCGGCCATGCGATCCTTGGAAACTGTATGACAAAAAAGAAAAAGTCAATACATGTATAGAAACTGAAGTATCACTTACCTGTATCACAGCTGTTTACGAACAGTCAGCCTGGAACCGTTGATGGACAGATAGCCAGCCATCCAGTCATAGTTGAGATTGGAGATGTAGATGGATAAACCCTTTTTAGTCATTTCCACCTTCAGAAAGGGAGTCCGTCATGGCATCCTGGGAAACTGTATGACAAAAAAAAAAGAAAGTCAGTACATGTATAGAAACGGAATGATCACTTACCTGTATCACAGCTGTTTATGAACAGTCAGCCTCACACAGTTGAAGTTGGACAGAATACCAGCCAGCCAGTCTTAGTTGAGATTGGAGATGCAGATGGATAAACCCTTGTTAGTAGTTTCCACCTTCAAGGAGGGAGTCCGTCATGGCATCCTGAGAAACTGTATGACAAAAAAGAAAGTCAATACACATATAGAAACTGAATGATCACTTATCTGTATCCCAGCTGTTAACGAACTGTCAGCCTCACACAGTTGAAGTTGGACAGAAAGCCTGCCAGCCAGTCATATTTGAGATTGGAGATGCAGATGGATAAACCCTTATTAGTCGTTTCCACCTTCAGAAAGGGAGTCCGTCATGGGATCCTGGGAAACTGTATGACAAAAGAAAAAGTCAATACATGTAAAGAAACTGAATGATCACTTACCTGTATCACAGCTGTTTACGAACAGTCAGCCTTGCACAGTTGAAGATGGACAGAATAGCAGCCACACAGCCACAGTTGTGAAGTGGGATGCAGATGGAATGACCCTTGTTAGTATTTTCCACCTTCAAAAAGGGAGTCCGTCATGGCATCCTGGGAAACTGTATGACAAAAAGAAAGTCAATACATGTATAGAAACTGAATGATCACTTACCTGTATCACAGCTGTTTACGAACAGTCGGCCTCACACAGTTGAAGATGGACAGAAAGCCAGCCAGCCAGTCATATTTAGGATTGAAGACGCAGATGGATAAACCCTTGTTAGTCGTTTTCACCTTCAAGGAGGGAGTCCGTCATGGCATCCTGGGAAACTGTATGACAAAAAAAAGAAAGTCAGTACATGTATTGAAACGGAATGATCACTTACCTGTATCACAGCTGTTAACGAACAGTCAGCCTTGCACAGTTGAAGATGGACAGAATACCAGCCACACAGCCACAGTTGTGAAGTGGGAAGTAGATGGAATGACCCCTGTTAGTAGTTTCCACCTTCAGAGAGGAAGCAGGCCATGCGATCCTGGGAAAATGTATGACAAAAAAGAAAAAGTCAATACATGTATAGAAACTGAAGGATCACTTACCTGTATCACAGCTGTTTACGAACAGTCAGCCTGGCACCATTAATGATGGACAGAAAGCCAACCACACAACCATAGTTCTGAAGCGACAGCAGATGGAATGACCCTTGTTAGTCGTTTCAACCTTCACAGAGAGAGTCCATCATGGGATCCTGGGAATTTGTATGACAAAAAGGAAAAAGTTAATACATGTATAGAAACTGAATGATCACTTACCTGTATCAAAACTGTTTACGAACAGTCAGCCTGGCACAGATGAAGATTGACAGAAAGCCAGCCACAGTTGTGAAGTGAGAAGCAGATGGAATGACCCTTGTTAGTCGTTTCTACCTTCAGAGAGGGAGTCCGTCATGGGATCCTGGGAAACTGTATGATAAAAAAAAAAGAAAGCCAATACATGTATAGAAAACGAATAATCACTTACCTGTATCACAGCTGTTTACGAACAGTCAGCCTCACACAGTTGAAGTTGGACAGAATACCAGCCAGCCAGTCATAGTTGAGTTTGGAGATGCAGATGGATAAACCCTTCTTAGTAGTTTCCACCTTCAAGGAGGGACTCCGTAATGGCATCCTGGGAAAATGTATGACAAAAAAGAAAAAGTCAATACATGTATAGAAACTGAATGATCACTTACCTGTATCACAGCTGTTTACAAACAGTCAGCCTGGCACCGTTGATGGACAGATAGCCAGCCAGCCAGTCAAAGTTGAGATTGGAGATGCAGATGGATAAACCCTTGTTAGTAGTTTCCACCTTCAAGGAGGGAGTCCGTCATGGCATCCTGGGAAACTGTATGACAAAAAAGAAAAAGTTAATACATGTATAGAAACTGAATGATCACTTACCTGTATCACAGCTGTTTACGAACAGTCAGCCTGGCACAGTTAAAGATGGACAAAATACCAGCCAGCCAGTCATAGTTGAGATTGGAGATGCAGATGGATAAACCCTTGTTAGTCGTTTCCACCTTCAGAGAGGGAGTCCGTCATGGGATCCTGGGAAACTGTATGATAAAAAAAGAAAGTCAATACATGTATAGAAACTGAATGATCACTTACCTGTATCACAGCTGTTTACGAACAGTCAGCCTGGCACCGTTGATGGACAGATAGCCAGCCAGCCAGTCATAGTTGAGATTGGAGATGCAGATGGATAAACCCTTTTTAGTAGTTTCCACCTTCAAGGAGGGAGTCCGTCATGGCATCCTGGGAAACTGTATGACAAAAAAGAAAAAGTTAATACATGTATAGAAACTGAATGATCACTTACCTGTATCACAGCTGTTTACGAACAGTCAGCCTGGCACCGTTGATGATAGACAGAAAGCCAGCCACACAGCCACAGTTCTGAAGTGAGAAGCAAATGGAATGACCCCTGTTAGTATTTTCCACCTTCAGAAAGGGAGTCGGTCATGGCATTCTGGGAAACTGTATGACAAAAAAAAGAAAGTCAATACATGTATAGAAACTGAATGATCACTTACCTTTATCACAGCTGTTTACGAACAGTCAACCTCACACAGTTAAAGTTGGACAGAAAGCCAGCCACACAGCCACAGTTGTGAAGAGAGAAGCAGATGGAATGACCCCTGTTAGTAGTTTCCACCTTCAGAAAGGGAGTCGGTCATGGCATTCTGGGAAACTGTATGACAAAAAAAAGAAAGTCAATACATGTATAGAAACTGAATGATCACTTACCTGTATCATAGCTGTTTACGAACAGTCAGCCTTGCACAGTTGAAGATGGACAGAATACCAGCCACACAGCCACAGTTGTGAAGTGGGAAGCAGATGGAATGACCCTTGTTAGTATTTTCCACCTTCAAAAAGGGATTCGGTCATGGCATCCTGGGAAATTGTATGTCAAAAAAGTAAGTCAATACATGTATAGAAACAAAATGATCACTTACCTGTATCACAGCTGTTTACGAACAGTCAGCCTCACACCGTTAAAGTTGGACAGAAAGCCAGCCACAAAGTCACAGTTGTGAAGAGAGAAGCAGATGGAATGACCCTTGTTAGTCGTTTCCACCTTCAAGGACGGAGTCCGTCATGGCATCCTGGGAAACTATGACAAAAAAGAAAAAGTCAATTCATGTATAGAAACTGAATGATCACTCACCTGTATCACAGCTGTTTACGAACAGTCAGCCTCACACAGTTGAAGATGGACAGAAAGCCAGCCAGCCAGTCATATTTGAGATTGGAGATGCAGATGGATAAACCCTTGTTAGTAGTTTCCACCTTCAGAGAGGGAGTCCGTCATGGCATCCTGGGAAACTTTATGACAAAAAAAAGAAAGTCAATACATGTATAGAAACTGAATGATCACTTACCTGTATCACAGCTGTTTACGAACAGTCAGCCTGGCACTGTTGATGATGGACAGAAAGCCAGCCACACAGCCACAGTTCTGAAGTGAGAAGCAAATGGAATGACCCCTGTTAGTAGTTTCCACCTTCAGAGAGGAAGCCGGCCATGCGATCCTTGGAAACTGTATGACAAAAAAGAAAAAGTCAATACATGTATAGAAACTGAAGTATCACTTACCTGTATCACAGCTCTTTACGAACAGTCAGCCTGGAACCGTTGATGGACAGATAGCCAGCCATCCAGTCATAGTTGAGATTGGAGATGTAGATGGATAAACCCTTTTTAGTCATTTCCACCTTCAGAAAGGGAGTCCGTTATGGCATCCTGGGAAACTGTATGACAAAAAAAAAAGAAAGTCAGTACATGTATAGAAACGGAATGATCACTTAGCTGTATCACAGCTGTTTATGAACAGTCAGCCTCACACAGTTGAAGTTGGACAGAATACCAGCCAGCCAGTCTTAGTTGAGATTGGAGATGCAGATGGATAAACCCTTGTTAGTAGTTTCCACCTTCAAGGAGGGAGTCCGTCATGGCATCCTGAGAAACTGTATGACAAAAAAGAAAGTCAATACACATATAGAAACTGAATGATCACTTATCTGTATCCCAGCTGTTAACGAACTGTCAGCCTCACACAGTTGAAGTTGGACAGAAAGCCTGCCAGCCAGTCATATTTGAGATTGGAGATGCAGATGGATAAACCCTTATTAGTCGTTTCCACCTTCAGAAAGGGAGTCCGTCATGGGATCCTGGGAAACTGTATGACAAAAGAAAAAGTCAATACATGTAAAGAAACTGAATGATCACTTACCTGTATCACAGCTGTTTACGAACAGTCAGCCTTGCACAGTTGAAGATGGACAGAATAGCAGCCACACAGCCACAGTTGTGAAGTGGGATGCAGATGGAATGACCCTTGTTAGTATTTTCCACCTTCAAAAAGGGAGTCCGTCATGGCATCCTGGGAAACTGTATGACAAAAAGAAAGTCAATACATGTATAGAAACTGAATGATCACTTACCTGTATCACAGCTGTTTACGAACAGTCGGCCTCACACAGTTGAAGATGGACAGAAAGCCAGCCAGCCAGTCATATTTAGGATTGAAGACGCAGATGGATAAACCCTTGTTAGTCGTTTTCACCTTCAAGGAGGGAGTCCGTCATGGCATCCTGGGAAACTGTATGACAAAAAAAAGAAAGTCAGTACATGTATTGAAACGGAATGATCACTTACCTGTATCACAGCTGTTTACGAACAGTCAGCCTGGCACAGTTAAAGTTGGACAGAATACCAGCCACACAGCCACAGTTGTGAAGTGGGAAACAGATGGAATGACCCCTGTTAGTAGTTTCCACCTTCAGAGAGGAAGCCGGCCATGCGATCCTGGGAAACTGTATAACAAAAAAGAAAAAGTCAATACATGTATAGAAACTGAAGGATCACTTACCTGTATCACAGCTGTTTAAGAACAGTCAGCCTGGAACCGTTGATGGACAGATAGCCAGCCATCCAGTCATAGTTGAGATTGGAGATGTAGATGGATAAACCCTTGTTAGTAGTTTCCACCTTCAAGGAGGGAGTCCGTCATGGCATTCTGGGAAACTGTATGACAAAAAAAAGAAAGTCAATACATGTATAGAAACTGAATGTTCACTTACCTGTATCACAGCTGTTTACGAACAGTCAGCCTGGCACCGTTGATGGACAAATAGCCAGCCATCCAGTCATAGTTGAGATTGGAGATGTAGATGGATAAACCCTTGTTAGTCATTTCCACCTTCAGAAAGGGAGTCCGTCATGGGATCCTGGGAAACTATGACAAAAAAGAAAAAAATTCAATACATATATAGAAACTGAATGATCACTTACCTGTATCACAGCTGTTTACGAACAGTCAGCCTCACACAGTTGAAGTTGGACAGAATACCAGCCAGCCAGTCATAGTTGAGATTGGAGATGCAGATGGATAAACCCTTGTTAGTAGTTTCCACCTTCAAGGAGGGAGTCCGTCATGGCATCCTGGGAAACTGTATGACAAAAAAAAAAAAGTCAATACATGTATAGAAACTGAATGATCATTTACCTGTATCACAGCTGTTTACGAACAGTCAGCCTTGCACAGTTGAATATGGACAGAAAACCAGCCACACAGCCACAGTTGTGAAGTGGGAAGCAGATGGAATGACCCCTGTTAGTAGTTTCCACCTTCAGAGAGGAAGCCAGCCATGCGATCCTGGGAAACTGTATGATAATAAAAAAAAGTCAATACATGTATAGAAACTGAAGGATCACTTACCTGTATCACAGCTGTTTACGAACAGTCAGCCTGGAACCGTTGATGGACAGAAAGCCAGCCATCCAGTCATAGTTGAGATTGGAGATGTAGATGGATAAACCCTTGTTAGTCATTTCCACCTTCAGAGAGGGAGTCCGTCATGGCATCCTGGGAAACTGTATGACAAAAAAGAAAGTCAATACATGTATAGAAACAAAATGATCACTTACCTGTATCACAGCTGTTTACGAACAGTCAGCCTCACACAGTTAAAGTTGGACAGAATACCAGCCACACAGCCACAGTTGTGAAGTGGGAAGCAGATGGAATGACCCCTGTTAGTAGTTTCCACCTTCAGAGAGGAAGCCGGCCATGCGATCCTGGGAAACTGTATTACAAAAGAGAAAAAGTCAATACATGTATAGAAACTGAAGTATCACTTACCTGTATCACAGCTGTTTACGAACTGTCAGCCTGGCACCGTTGAGGATGGACAGAAAGCCAGCCACACAGCCACAGTTGTGAAGAGAGAAGCAGATAGAATGACCCTTCTTAGTCGTTTCCACCTTTAAGGAGGGAGTCGGTCATGGCATCCTGGGAAACTGTATGACAAAAAAGAAAAAGTCAATACATGTATAGAAACTGAATGATCACTTACCTGTATCACAGCTGTTTACGAACAGTCAGCCTGGCACCGTTGATGGACAGATAGCCAGCCAGCCAGTCAAAGTTGAGATTGGAGATGCAGATGGATAAACCCTTGATAGTAGTTTCCACCTTAAAGGAGGGAGTCCGTCATGGCATCCTGGGAAACTGTATGACAAAAAAGAAAGTCAATACATGTATTGAACCTGAATGATCACTTACCTGTATCACAGCTGTTTACGACCAGTCAGCCTGGCACCGTTGATGACAGACAGAAAGCCAGCCACACAGCCACAGTTGTGAAGTGAGAAGCAGATGGAATGACCCCTGTTAGTAGTTTCCACCTTCAAGGAGGGAGTCAGTCATGGCATCCTGGGAAACTGTCTCACAAAAAAGAAAGTCAATACATGTATAGAAACTGAATGATCACTTACCTATATCACAACTGTTTACGAACAGTCAGCCTGGCACAGTTGAAGATGGACAGAAAGCCAGCCACAGTTGTGAAGGGAGAAGCAGATGGAATGACCCTTGTTAGTCGTTTCTACCTTCAGAGAGGGAGTCCGTCATGGCATCCTGGAAAACTGTATGATAAAAAAGAAAGTCAATACATGTATAGAAACTGAATGACCACTTACCTGTATCACAGCTGTTTACGAACAGTCAGCCTGGCACAGTTGAAGATGGACAGAAAGCCAGCCACACAGCCACAGTTGTGAAGTGAGAAGCAGATGGAATGACACCTGTTAGTAGTTTCCACCTTCAGAGAGGGAGTCCGCCATGGCATCCTGGAAAACTGTATGACAAAAAAGAAAGTCAATACATGTATAGAAACTGAATGATCACTTACCTGTATCACAGCTGTTTACGAACAGTCAGCCTGGCACCGTTGATGGACAGATAGCCAGCCATCCAGTCATAGTTGAGATTGGAGATGTAGATGGATTAACCCTTGTTAGTCATTTCCACCTTCAGAAAGGAAGTCCGTCATGGGATCCTGGGAAACTATGACAAAAAAGAAAAAAAGTCAATAACATATATAGAAACTGAATGATCACTTATCTGTATCACAGCTGTTTACGAACAGTCAGCCTGGCACCGTTGATGGACAGATAGCCAGCCATCCAGTCATAGTTGAGATTGGAGATGCAGATGGATAAACCCTTGTTAGTAGTTTCCACCTTCAAGGAGGGAGTCCGTCATGGCATCCTGGGAAACTTTATGAGAAAAAAGAAAAAGTCAATACATGTATAGAAACTGAATGATCACTTACCTGTATCACGGCTGTTTACGAACAGTCAGCCTGGCACCGTTGATGACGGACAGAAAGCTAGCCACACAGCCACAGTTCTGAAGTGAGAAGCAAATGGAATGACCCCTGTTAGTATTTTCCACCTTCAGAGAGGGAGTCCGCCATGGCATCCTGGAAAACTGTATGACAAAAAAGAAAGTCAATACATGTATAGAAATCGAATAATCACTTACCTGTATCACAACTGTTTACGAACAGTCAGCCTGGCACAGTTGAAGATAGACAGAAAGCCAGCCACAGTTGTGAAGTGAGAAGCAGATGGAATGACCCTTGTTAGTCGTTTCTACCTTCAGAGAGAGAGTCCGTCATGGCATCCTGGGAAATAGTATGACAAAAAAAAAGAAAGTCAATACATGTATAGAAACTGAATGATCACTTACCTGTATCACAGCTGTTTATGAACAGTCAGCCTGGCACAGTTGAAGATAGACAAAATACCAGCCAGCCAGTCATAGTTGAGATTGGAGATGCAGATGGATAAACCCTTGTTAGTCGTCTCCACCTTCAGAGAGGGAGTCCGTCATGGGATCCTGGGAAACTGTATGACAAAAAAAAGAAAGTCAATACATGTATAGAAACTGAATGTTCATTTACCTGTATCACAGCTGTTTACAAACAGTCAGCCTGGCACAGTTAAAGTTGGACAGAAAGCCAGCCACACAGCCACAGTTGTGAAGAGAGAAGCAGATGGAATGACCCTTGTTAGTCGTTTCCACCTTCAGAGAGGAAGCCGGCCATGCGATCCTGGGAAACTGTATGACAAAAAAGAAAAAGTCAATACATGTATAGAAACTGAATGATCACTTACCTGTATCACAGCTGTTTACGAACAGTCAGCCTGGCACCGTTGATGGACAGATAGCCAGCCATCCAGTCATAGTTGAGATTGGAGATGTAGATGGATAAACCCTTGTTAGTCATTTCCACCTTCAAGGAGGGAGTCCGTCATGGCATCCTGGGAAACTGTATAACAAAAAAGAAAAAGTCAATTCATGTATAGAAACTGAATTATTATTTACCTGTATCACAGCTGTTTACGAACAGTCAGCCTCACACAGTTGAAGATGGACAGAAAGCCAGCCATCCAGTCATAGTTGAGATTGGAGATGTAGATGGATAAACCCTTGTTAGTCATTTCCACCTTCAGAAAGGGAGTCCGTCATGGGATCCTGGGAAACTATGACAAAAAAGAAAAAAAGTCAATACATATATAGAAACTGAATGATCATTTACCTGTATCACAGCTGTTTACGAACAGTCAGCCTCACACAGTTGAAGTTGGACAGAATACCAGCCAGCCAGTCATAGTTGAGTTTGGAGATGCAGATGGATAAACCCTTGTTAGTAGTTTCCACCTTCAAGGAGGGAGTCCGTCATGGCATCCTGGAAAACTGTATGACAAAAAAGAAAAAGTCAATACATGTATAGAAACAGAATGATCACTTACCTGTATCACAGCTGTTTAAGAACAGTCAGCCTCACACAGTTGAAGATGGACAGAAAGCCAGCCATCCAGTCATAGTTGAGATTGGAGATGTAGATGGATAAACCCTTGTTAGTCATTTCCACCTTCAGAAAGGGAGTCCGTCATGGGATCCTGGGAAACTGTATGATAAAAAAAGAAAGCCAATACATGTATAGAAAACGAATGATCACTTACCTGTATCACAGCTGTTTACGAACAGTCAGCCTGGCACCGTAGATGATGGAGAGAAAGCCAGCCAGACAGCCACAGTTGTGAAGTGCGAAGCAGATGGAATGACCCCTGTTAGTAGTTTCCACCTTTAAGGAGGGAGTCGGTCATGGCATCCTGGGAAACTGTATGACAAAAAAAAGAAAGTCAATACATGTATAGAAACTGAATGATCACTTACCTGTATCACAGCTGTTTATAAACAGTCAGCCTGGCACAGTTGAAGATGGAAAAAATATCAGCCAGCCAGTCATAGTTGAGATTGGAGATGCAGATGGATAAACCCTTGTTAGTCGTTTCCACCTTCAGAGAGGGAGTCCGTCATGGGATCCTGGGAAACTGTATGACAAAAAAGAAAAAGTCAATACATGTATAGAAACTGAATGATCACTTACCTGTATCACAGCTGTTTACGAACAGTCAGCCTGGCACCGTTGATGATGGACAGAAAGCCAGCCACACAGCCACAGTTCTGAAGTGAGAAGCAAATGGAATGACCCCTGTTAGTATTTTCCACCTTCAGAGAGGGAGTCGGTCATGGCATTCTGGGAAACTGTATGACAAAAAAAAGAAAGTCAATACATGTATAGAAACTGAATGATCACTTACCTGTATCACAGCTGTTTACAAACAGTCAGCCTGGCACCGTTGATGGACAGATAGCCAGCCATCCAGTCATAGTTGAGATTGGAGATGTAGATGGATAAACCCTTGTTAGTCATTTCCACCTTCAAGGAGGGAGTCCGTCATGGCATCCTGGGAAACTGTATAACAAAAAAGAAAAAGTCAATTCATGTATAGAAACTGAATTATTATTTACCTGTATCACAGCTGTTTACGAACAGTCAGCCTCACACAGTTGAAGATGGACAGAAAGCCAGCCATCCAGTCATAGTTGAGATTGGAGATGTAGATGGATAAACCCTTGTTAGTCATTTCCACCTTCAGAAAGGGAGTCCGTCATGGGATCCTGGGAAACTATGACAAAAAAGAAAAAAAGTCAATACATATATAGAAACTGAATGATCATTTACCTGTATCACAGCTGTTTACGAACAGTCAGCCTCACACAGTTGAAGTTGGACAGAATACCAGCCAGCCAGTCATAGTTGAGTTTGGAGATGCAGATGGATAAACCCTTGTTAGTAGTTTCCACCTTCAAGGAGGGAGTCCGTCATGGCATCCTGGAAAACTGTATGACAAAAAAGAAAAAGTCAATACATGTATAGAAACTGAATGATCACTTACCTGTATCACAGCTGTTTAAGAACAGTCAGCCTCACACAGTTGAAGATGGACAGAAAGCCAGCCATCCAGTCATAGTTGAGATTGGAGATGTAGATGGATAAACCCTTGTTAGTCATTTCCACCTTCAGAAAGGGAGTCCGTCATGGGATCCTGGGAAACTGTATGATAAAAAAAGAAAGCCAATACATGTATAGAAAACGAATGATCACTTACCTGTATCACAGCTGTTTACGAACAGTCAGCCTGGCACCGTAGATGATGGACAGAAAGCCAGCCAGACAGCCACAGTTGTGAAGTGCGAAGCAGATGGAATGACCCCTGTTAGTAGTTTCCACCTTTAAGGAGGGAGTCGGTCATGGCATCCTGGGAAACTGTATGACAAAAAAAAGAAAGTCAATACATGTATAGAAACTGAATGATCACTTACCTGTATCACAGCTGTTTATAAACAGTCAGCCTGGCACAGTTGAAGATGGAAAAAATATCAGCCAGCCAGTCATAGTTGAGATTGGAGATGCAGATGGATAAACCCTTGTTAGTCGTTTCCACCTTCAGAGAGGGAGTCCGTCATGGGATCCTGGGAAACTGTATGACAAAAAAGAAAAAGTCAATACATGTATAGAAACTGAATGATCACTTACCTGTATCACAGCTGTTTACGAACAGTCAGCCTGGCACCGTTGATGATGGACAGAAAGCCAGCCACACAGCCACAGTTCTGAAGTGAGAAGCAAATGGAATGACCCCTGTTAGTATTTTCCACCTTCAGAGAGGGAGTCGGTCATGGCATTCTGGGAAACTGTATGACAAAAAAAAGAAAGTCAATACATGTATAGAAACTGAATGATCACTTACCTGTATCACAGCTGTTTACAAACAGTCAGCCTGGCACCGTTGATGGACAGATAGCCAGCCATCCAGTCATAGTTGAGATTGGAGATGTAGATGGATAAACCCTTGTTAGTCATTTCCACCTTCAAGGAGGGAGTCCGTCATGGCATCCTGGGAAACTGTATAACAAAAAAGAAAAAGTCAATTCATGTATAGAAACTGAATTATTATTTACCTGTATCACAGCTGTTTACCAACAGTCAGCCTCACACAGTTGAAGATGGACAGAAAGCCAGCCATCCAGTCATAGTTGAGATTGGAGATGTAGATGGATAAACCCTTGTTAGTCATTTCCACCTTCAGAAAGGGAGTCCGTCATGGGATCCTGGGAAACTATGACAAAAAAGAAAAAAAGTCAATACATATATAGAAACTGAATGATCATTTACCTGTATCACAGCTGTTTACGAACAGTCAGCCTCACACAGTTGAAGTTGGACAGAATACCAGCCAGCCAGTCATAGTTGAGTTTGGAGATGCAGATGGATAAACCCTTGTTAGTAGTTTCCACCTTCAAGGAGGGAGTCCGTCATGGCATCCTGGAAAACTGTATGACAAAAAAGAAAAAGTCAATACATGTATAGAAACTGAATGATCACTTACCTGTATCACAGCTGTTTAAGAACAGTCAGCCTCACACAGTTGAAGATGGACAGAAAGCCAGCCATCCAGTCATAGTTGAGATTGGAGATGTAGATGGATAAACCCTTGTTAGTCATTTCCACCTTCAGAAAGGGAGTCCGTCATGGGATCCTGGGAAACTGTATGATAAAAAAAGAAAGCCAATACATGTATAGAAAACGAATGATCACTTACCTGTATCACAGCTGTTTACGAACAGTCAGCCTGGCACCGTAGATGATGGACAGAAAGCCAGCCAGACAGCCACAGTTGTGAAGTGCGAAGCAGATGGAATGACCCCTGTTAGTAGTTTCCACCTTTAAGGAGGGAGTCGGTCATGGCATCCTGGGAAACTGTATGACAAAAAAAAGAAAGTCAATACATGTATAGAAACTGAATGATCACTTACCTGTATCACAGCTGTTTATAAACAGTCAGCCTGGCACAGTTGAAGATGGACAAAATACCAGCCAGCCAGTCATAGTTGAGATTGGAGATGCAGATGGATAAACCCTTGTTAGTCGTTTCCACCTTCAGAGAGGGAGTCCGTCATGGGATCCTGGGAAACTGTATGACAAAAAAGAAAAAGTCAATACATGTATAGAAACTGAATGATCACTTACCTGTATCACAGCTGTTTACGAACAGTCAGCCTGGCACCGTTGATGATGGACAGAAAGCCAGCCACACAGCCACAGTTCTGAAGTGAGAAGCAAATGGAATGACCCCTGTTAGTATTTTCCACCTTCAGAGAGGGAGTCGGTCATGGCATTCTGGGAAACTGTATGACAAAAAAAAGAAAGTCAATACATGTATAGAAACTGAATGATCACTTACCTTTATCACAACTGTTTACGAACAGTCAGCCTGGCACCGTTGATGGACAGATAGCCAGCCATCCAGTCATAGTTGAGATTGGAGATGTAGATGGATAAACCCTTGTTAGTCATTTCCACCTTCAGAAAGGGAGTCCGTCATGGGATCCTGGGAAACTATGACAAAAAAGAAAAAAAGTCAATACATATATAGAAACTGAATGATCACTTACCTGTATCACAGCTGTTTACGAACAGTCAGCCTCACACAGTTGAAGTTGGACAGAATACCAGCCAGCCAGTCATAGTTGAGATTGGAGATGTAGATGGATAAACCCTTGTTAGTCATTTCCACCTTCAGAAAGGGAGTCCGTCATGGCATCTTGGGAAACTGTATGACAAAAAAAAGAAAGTCAATACATGTATAGAAACTGAATGATCACTTACCTGTATCACAGCTGTTTACGAACAGTCAGCCTGGCACAGTTGAAGATGGAAAGAAAGCCAGCCACAGTTGTGAAGTGAGAAGCAGATAGAATGACCACTGTTAGTAGTTTCCACCTTCAGAGAGGGAGTCCGTCATGGGATCCTGGGAAACTGTATGATAAAAAAAGAAAGTCAATACATGTATAGAAACTGAATGATCACTTACCTGTATCACAACTGTTTACGAACAGTCAGCCTGGCACAGTTGAAGTTGGACAGAAAGCCAGCCACACAGCCACAGTTGTGAAGACAGAAGCAGATGGAATGACCCTTGTTAGTCGTTTCCACCTTCAGAGAGGAAGCCGGCCATGCGATCCTGGGAAACTGTATGACAAAAAAGAAAAAATCAATACATGTATAGAAACTGAATGATCACTTACCTGTATCACAACTGTTTACGAACAGTCAGCCTGGCACAGTTAAAGATGGACAGAAAGCCAGCCACAGTTGTGAAGTGAGAAGCAGATGGAATGACCCTTGTTAGTCGTTTCTACCTTCAGAGAGGGAGTCCGTCATGGGATCCTGGGAAACTGTATGATAAAAAAAAGAAAGCCAATACATGTATAGAAAACGAATGATCACTTACCTGTATCACAGCTGTTTACGAACAGTCAGCCTTGCACAGTTAAAGTTGGACAGAAAGCCAGCCACACAGCCACAGTTGTGAAGTGAGAAGCAGATGGAATGACCCCTGTTAGTAGTTTCCACCTTCAGAAAGGGAGTCCGTCATGGCATCCTGGGAAACTGTATGACAAAAAAAAGAAAGTCAATACATGTATAGAAACTGAATTATCACTTACCTGTATGACAGCTGTTAATGAACAGTCAGCCTGGCACAGTTGAAGATGGACAAAATACCAGCCAGCCAGTCATAGTTGAGATTGGAGATGCAGATGGATAAACCCTTGTTAGTCGTTTCCACCTTCAGAGAGGGAGTCCGTCATGGGATCCTGGGAAACTGTATGACAAAAAAGAAAGTCAATACATGTATAGAAACTGAATGATCACTTACCTATATCACAGCTGTTTACGAACAGTCAGCCTGGCACCGTTGATGGACAGATAGCCAGCCATCCAGTCATAGTTGAGATTGGAGATGTAGATGGATAAACCCTTGTTAGTCATTTCCACCTTCAGAAAGGGAGTCCGTCATGGGATCCTGGGAAACTATGACAAAAAAGAAAAAAAGTCAATACATATATAGAAACTGAATGATCACTTACCTGTATCACAGCTGTTTACGAACAGTCAGCCTTGCACAGTTAAAGTTGGACAGAAAGCCAGCCACACAGCCACAGTTGTGAAGTGCGAAGCAGATGGAATGACCCCTGTTAGTAGTTTCCACCTTCAGAGAGGGAGTCCGTCATGGGATCCTGGGAAACTGTATGACAAAAAAAGTAAGTCAATACATGTACAGAAACTGAATGATCACTTACCTGTATCACAGCTGTTTACGAACAGTCAGCCTGGCACAGTTTAAGATGGACAGAAAGCCAGCCAGCCAGTCATAGTTGAGATTGGAGATGCAGATGGATAAACCCTTGTTAGTAGTTTCCACCTTCAAGGAGGGAGTCCGTCATGGCATCCTGGGAAACTATGACAAAAAAGAAAGAAAAGTCAATACATTTATAGAAACTGAATGATCACTTACCTGTAAAACAGCTGTTTACGAACAGTCAGCCTCACACAGTTGAAGTTGGAAAGAATACCAGCCAGCCAGTCATAGTTGAGTTTGGAGATGTAGATGGATAAACCCTTGTTAGTCATTTCCACCTTCAGAAAGGGAGTCCGTCATGGGATCCTGGGAAACTATGATAAAAAAGAGAAAGTCAATACATGTATAGAAACTGAATGATCACTTACCTGTATCACAGCTGTTTACAAACAATCAGCCTGGCACCGTTGATGGACAGATAGCCAGCCAGCCAGTCATAGTTGAGATTGGAGATGCAGATGGATAAACCCTTCTTAGTAGTTTCCACCTTCAAGGAGGGAGTCCGTCATGGCATCCTGGGAAACTTTATGACAAAAAAGAAAAAGTCAATACATGTATAGAAACTGAATGATCACTGACCTGTATCACAGCTGTTTACGAACAGTCAGCCTGGCACAGTTGAAGATGGACAAAAAGCCAGCCACAGTTGGGAAGTGAGAAGCAGATAGAATGACCCCTGTTAGTAGTTTCCACCTTCAGAGAGGGAGTCCGTCATGGCATCCTGGGAAACTGTATGACAAAAAAGAAAGTCAATACACATATAGAAACTGAATGATCACTTACCTGTATCACAGCTGTTTACGAACAGTCAGCCTGGCACCGTTGATGATGGACAGAAAGCCAGCCAGCCAGTCATATTTGAGATTGGAGATGCAGATGGATAAACCCTTGTTAGTAGTTTCCACCTTCAAGGAGAGAGTCCGTCATGGCATCCTGGGAAACTGTATGACAAAAAAAAGAAAGTCAATACATGTATAGAAAACGAATGATCACTTACCTGTATCACAGCTGTTTACGAACAGTCAGCCTCACACAGTTGAAGATGGACAGAAAGCCAGCCAGCCAGTCATATTTGAGATTGGAGATGCAGATGGATTAACCCTTGTTAGTCGTTTCCACCTTCAGAGAGGGAGTCCGTCATGGCATCCTGGGAAACTGTATGATAAAAAAACTAAGTCAATACATGTATAGAAACTGAATGATCACTTACCTGTATCACAGCTGTTTACGAACAGTCAGCCTCACACAGTTGAAGTTACACACAAAGCCAGCCACACAGCCATAGTTCTGAAGTGACAGCAGATGGAATGACCCTTGTTAGTCGTTTCAACCTTCACAGAGAGAGTCCGTCATGGGATGCTGGGAAACTGTATGACAAAAAAGAAAGTCAATACATGTATAGAAACTGAATTACCACTTACCTGTATCACAGCTGTTTACGAACAGTCAGCCTGGCACAGTTGAAGATGGACAGAAAGCCAGCTAGCCAGTCATATTTCAGATTGGAGATTCAGATGGATAAACCCTTGTTAGTCGTTTCCACCTTCAGAGAGGGAGTCCGCCATGGCATCCTGGAAAACTGTATGACAAAAAAGAAAGTCAATACATGTATAGAAACTGAATGATCACTTACCTGTATCACAGCTGTTTACGAACAGTCAGCCTTGCACAGTTGAAGATGGAAAGATAGCCAGACAGCCAGCCAGTCATATTTAGGATTGAAGATGCAGATGGATAAACCCTTGTTAGTCGTTTTCACCTTCAAGGAAGGAGTCCGTCATGGCATCCTGGGAAACTTTATGACAAAAAAGAAAAAGTCAATACATGTATAGAAACTGAATGATCACTTACATGTATAACAGCTGTTTACGAACAGTCAGCCTTGCACAGCTGAAGATGGACAGAATACCAGCCAGCCAGTCATATTTAGGATTTGAAGATGCAGATGGATAAACCCTTGTTAGTCGTTTTCACCTTCAAGTAAGGAGTCCGTCATGGCATCCTGGGAAACTGTATGACAAAAAAAAAGAAAGTCAATACATGTATAGAAACTTAATGATCACTTACCTGTATCACAGCTGTTTACGAACAGTCAGCCTCGCACCGCTGATGGACAGATAGCCAGCCAGCCAGTCATAGTTGAGTTTGGAGATGAAGATGGATAAACCCTTGTTAGTCGTTTCCACCTTCAAGGAGGGAGTCCGTCATGGCATCCTGGGAAACTGTATGACAAAAAAGAAAAAGTCGATACATGTATAGAAACTGAATGATCACTTACCTGTATCACAGCTGTTTACGAACAGTCAGCCTCACACAGTTGAACATGGACAGAAAGCCAGCCAGCCAGTCATATTTGAGATTGGAGATGCAGATGGATTAACCCTTGTTAGTCGTTTCCACCTTCAGAGAGGGAGTCCGTCATGGCATCCTGGGAAACTGTATGATAAAAAAACTAAGTCAATACATGTATAGAAACTGAATGATCACTTACCTGTATCACAGCTGTTTACGAACAGTCAGCCTCACACAGTTGAAGTTGGACAGAAAGCCAGCCACACAGCCATAGTTCTGAAGTGACAGCAGATGGAATGACCCTTGTTAGTCGTTTCAACCTTCACAGAGAGAGTCCGTCATGGGATGCTGGGAAACTGTATGACAAAAAAGAAAGTCAATACATGTATAGAAACTGAATGACCACTTACCTGTATCACAGCTGTTTACGAACAGTCAGCCTGGCACAGTTTAAGATGGATAGAAAGCCAGCCAGCCAGTCATAGTTGAGATTGGAGATGTAGATGGATAAACCCTTGTTAGTAGTTTCCACCTTCAAGGAGGGAGTCCGTCACGGCATTCTGGGAAACTATGACAAAAAAGAAAAAAAGTCAATATATTTATAGCAACTGAATGATCACTTACCTGTATCACAGCTGTTTACAAACAGTCAGCCTGGCACCGTTGATGGACAGATAGCCAGCCAGCCAGTCATAGTTGAGATTGGAGATGCAGATGGATAAACCCTTGTTAGTAGTTTCCACCTTCAAGGAGGGAGTCCGTCATGGCATCCTGGGAAACTGTATGAAAAAAAAGAAAAAGTCAATACATGTATAGAAACTGAATGATCACTTACCTGTATCACAGCTGTTTACAAACAGTCAGCCTGGCACAGTTTAAGATGGACAGAAAGCCAGCCACACAGCCACAGTTGTGAAGTGAGAAGCAGATGGAATGACCCCTGTTAGTAGTTTCCACCTTCAGAGAGGGAGTCCGTCATGGCATCCTCGAAAACTGTATGACAAAAAAATGAAAGTCAATACACATATAGAAACTGAATGATCACTTACCTGTATCACAGCTGTTTACGAACAGTCAGCCTTGCACAGTTGAAGATGGAAAGATAGCCAGCCAGCCAACCAGTCATATTTAGGATTGAAGATGCAGATGGATAAACCCTTGTTAGTCGTTTCCACCTTCAAGGAGGGAGTCCGTCATGGCATCCTGGAAAACTGTATGACGAAAAAGAAAGTCAATACATGTATAGAAACTGAATGATCACTTACCTGTATCACAGCTGTTTACGAACAGTCAGCCTTGCACAGTTGAATATGGACAGAAAGCCAGCCAGCCAGTCATATTTCAGATTGAAGATGCAGATGGATAAACCCTTGTTAGTCGTTTCCACCTTCAAGGAGGGAGTCCGTCATGGCATCCTGGAAAACTGTATGACAAAAAAGAAAGTCAATACATGTATAGAAACTGAATGATCACTTACCTGTATCACAGCTGTTTACGAACAGTCAGCCTTGCACAGTTGAAGATGGAAAGATAGCCAGCCAGCCAGTCATAGTTGAGATTGGAGATGCAGATGGAAAAACCCTTGTTAGTAGTTTCCACCTTCAAGGAGGGAGTCCGTCATGGTATCCTGGAAAACTGTATGACAAAAAAGAAAGTCAATACATGTATAGAAACTGAATGATCACTTACCTGTATCACAGCTGTTTACGAACAGTCAGCCTTGCACAGCTGAAGATGGACAGAATACCAGCCAGCCAGTCATATTTAGGATTGAAGAAGCAGATAGATAAACCCTTTTAGTCGTTTTCACCTTCAAGGAGGGAGTCCGTCATGGCATCCTGGGAAACTGTATGACAAAAAAAGAAAGTCAATACATGTATAGAAACTGAATGATCACTTACCTGTATCACAGCTGTTTACGAACAGTCAGCCTTGCACAGTTAAAGATGGACAGAATACCAGCCAGCCAGTCATAGTTGAGATTGGAGATGCAGATGGATAAACCCTTAGTAGTTTCCACCTTCAAGGAGGGAGTCCGTCATGGCATCCTGGGAAAATGTATGACAAAAAAAAGAAAGTCAATACATGTATAGAAACTGAATGACCACTTACCTGTATCACAGCTGTTTACGAACAGTCAGCCTGGCACAGTTGAAGATGGACAGAAAGCCAGCCAGCCAGTCATATTTCAGATTGGAGATGCAGATGGATAAACCCTTGTTAGTCGTTTCCACCTTCAGAGAGGGAGTCCGTCATGGCATCCTGGGAAACTGTATGATAAAAAAACTAAGTCAATACATGTATAGAAACTGAATGATCACTTACCTGTATCACAGCTGTTTACGAACAGTCAGCCTCACACAGTTGAAGATGGAAAGATAGCCAGACAGCCAGCCAGTCATATTTAGGATTGAAGATGCAGATGGATAAACCCTTGTTAGTCGTTTTCACCTTCAAGGAAGGAGTCCGTCATGGCATCCTGGGAAACTTTATGACAAAAAAGAAAAAGTCAATACATGTATAGAAACTGAATGATCACTTACATGTATAACAGCTGTTTACGAACAGTCAGCCTTGCACAGCTGAAGATGGACAGAATACCAGCCAGCCAGTCATATTTAGGATTGAAGATGCAGATGGATAAACCCTTGTTAGTCGTTTTCACCTTCAAGGAAGGAGTCCGTCATGGCATCCTGGGAAACTGTATGACAAAAAAAAAGAAAGTCAATACATGTATAGAAACTTAATGATCACTTACCTGTATCACAGCTGTTTACGAACAGTCAGCCTGGCACAATTGAAGATGGACAAAAAGCCAGCCACAGTTGGGAAATGAGAAGCAGATAGAATGACCCCTGTTAGTAGTTTCCACCTTCAGAGAGGGAGTCCGTCATGGCATCCTGGGAAACTGTATGACAAAAAAGAAAGTCAACACATGTATAGAAACTGAATGATCACTTACCTGTATCACAGCTGTTTACGAACAGTCAGCCTTGCACCGCTGATGGACAGAATACCAGCCAGCCAGTCATAGTTGAGATTGGAGATGCAGATGGATAAACCCTTGTTAGTAGTTTCCACCTTCAAGGAGAGAGTCCGTCATGGCATCCTGGGAAACTGTATGACAAAAAAAAGAAAGTCAATACATGTATAGAAAACGAATGATCACTTACCTGTATCACAGCTGTTTACGAACAGTCAGCCTGGCACAATTGAAGATGGACAAAAAGCCAGCCACAGTTGGGAAATGAGAAGCAGATAGAATGACCCCTGTTAGTAGTTTCCACCTTCAGAGAGGGAGTCCGTCATGGCATCCTGGGAAACTGTATAACAAAAAAGAAAGTCAACACATGTATAGAAACTGAATGATCACTTACCTGTATCACAGCTGTTTACGAACAGTCAGCCTTGCACCGCTGATGGACAGAATACCAGCCAGCCAGTCATAGTTGAGATTGGAGATGCAGATGGATAAACCCTTGTTAGTAGTTTCCACCTTCAAGGAGAGAGTCCGTCATGGCATCCTGGGAAACTGTATGACAAAAAAAAGAAAGTCAATACATGTATAGAAAACGAATGATCACTTACCTGTATCACAGCTGTTTACGAACAGTCAGCCTCACACAGTTGAACATGGACAGAAAGCCAGCCAGCCAGTCATATTTGAGATTGGAGATGCAGATGGATTAACCCTTGTTAGTCGTTTCCACCTTCAGAGAGGGAGTCCGTCATGGCATCCTGGGAAACTGTATGATAAAAAAACTAAGTCAATACATGTATAGAAACTGAATGATCACTTACCTGTATCACAGCTGTTTACGAACAGTCAGCCTGGCACAGTTAAAGTTGGACAGAAAGCCAGCCACACAGCCATAGTTCTGAAGTGACAGCAGATGGAATGACCCTTGTTAGTCGTTTCAACCTTCACAGAGAGAGTCCGTCATGGGATGCTGGGAAACTGTATGACAAAAAAGAAAGTCAATACATGTATAGAAATTGAATGACCACTTACCTGTATCACAGCTGTTTACGAACAGTCAGCCTGGCACAGTTTAAGATGGATAGAAAGCCAGCCAGCCAGTCATAGTTGAGATTGGAGATGTAGATGGATAAACCCTTGTTAGTAGTTTCCACCTTCAAGGAGGGAGTCCGTCACGGCATTCTGGGAAACTATGACAAAAAAGAAAAAAAGTCAATATATTTATAGAAACTGAATGATCACTTACCTGTATCACAGCTGTTTACAAACAGTCAGCCTGGCACCGTTGATGGACAGATAGCCAGCCAGCCAGTCATAGTTGAGATTGGAGATGCAGATGGATAAACCCTTGTTAGTAGTTTCCACCTTCAAGGAGGGAGTCCGTCATGGCATCCTGGGAAACTGTATGACAAAAAAGAAAAAGTCAATACATGTATAGAAACTGAATGATCACTTACCTGTATCACAGCTGTTTACAAACAGTCAGCCTGGCACAGTTTAAGATGGACAGAAAGCCAGCCACACAGCCACAGTTGTGAAGTGAGAAGCAGATGGAATGACCCCTGTTAGTAGTTTCCACCTTCAGAGAGGGAGTCCGTCATGGCATCCTCGAAAACTGTATGACAAAAAAATGAAAGTCAATACACATATAGAAACTGAATGATCACTTACATGTATCACAGCTGTTTACGAACAGTCAGCCTTGCACAGTTGAAGATGGAAAGATAGCCAGCCAGCCAACCAGTCATATTTAGGATTGAAGATGCAGATGGATAAACCCTTGTTAGTCGTTTCCACCTTCAAGGAGGGAGTCCGTCATGGCATCCTGGAAAACTGTATGACAAAAAAGAAAGTCAATACATGTATAGAAACTGAATGATCACTTACCTGTATCACAGCTGTTTACGAACAGTCAGCCTTGCACAGTTGAATATGGACAGAAAGCCAGCCAGCCAGTCATATTTCAGATTGGAGATGCAGATGGATAAACCCTTGTTAGTCGTATCCACCTTCAAGGAGGGAGTCCGTCATGGCATCCTGGAAAACTGTATGACAAAAAAGAAAGTCAATACATGTATAGAAACTGAATGATCACTTACCTGTATCACAGCTGTTTACGAACAGTCAGCCTTGCACAGTTGAAGATGGAAAGATAGCCAGCCAGCCAGTCATAGTTGAGATTGGAGATGCAGATGGATAAACCCTTGTTAGTAGTTTCCACCTTCAAGGAGGGAGTCCGTCATGGTATCCTGGAAAACTGTATGACAAAAAAGAAAGTCAATACATGTATAGAAAGTGAATGATCACTTACATGTATCACAGCTGTTTACGAACAGTCAGCCTTGCACAGCTGAAGATGGACAGAATACCAGCCAGCCAGTCATATTTAGGATTGAAGATGCAGATAGATAAACCCTTTTAGTCGTTTTCACCTTCAAGGAGGGAGTCCGTCATGGCATCCTGGGAAACTGTATGACAAAAAAAGAAAGTCAATACATGTATAGAAACTGAATGATCACTTACCTGTATCACAGCTGTTTACGAACAGTCAGCCTCACACAGTTGAAGTTACACACAAAGCCAGCCACACAGCCATAGTTCTGAAGTGACAGCAGATGGAATGACCCTTGTTAGTCGTTTCAACCTTCACAGAGAGAGTCCGTCATGGGATGCTGGGAAACTGTATGACAAAAAAGAAAGTCAATACATGTATAGAAACTGAATGACCACTTACCTGTATCACAGCTGTTTACGAACAGTCAGCCTGGCACAGTTGAAGATGGACAGAAAGCCAGCCAGCCAGTCATATTTCAGATTGGAGATGCAGATGGATAAACCCTTGTTAGTCGTTTCCACCTTCAGAGAGGGAGTCCGCCATGGCATCCTGGAAAACTGTATGACAAAAAAGAAAGTCAATACATGTATAGAAACTGAATGATCACTTACCTGTATCACAGCTGTTTACGAACAGTCAGCCTTGCACAGTTGAAGATGGAAAGATAGCCAGACAGCCAGCCAGTCATATTTAGGATTGAAGATGCAGATGGATAAACCCTTGTTAGTCGTTTTCACCTTCAAGGAAGGAGTCCGTCATGGCATCCTGGGAAACTTTATGACAAAAAAGAAAAAGTCAATACATGTATAGAAACTGAATGATCACTTACATGTATAACAGCTGTTTACGAACAGTCAGCCTTGCACAGCTGAAGATGGACAGAATACCAGCCAGCCAGTCATATTTAGGATTGAAGATGCAGATGGATAAACCCTTGTTAGTCGTTTTCACCTTCAAGGAAGGAGTCCGTCATGGCATCCTGGGAAACTGTATGACAAAAAAAAAGAAAGTCAATACATGTATAGAAACTTAATGATCACTTACCTGTATCACAGCTGTTTACGAACAGTCAGCCTCGCACCGCTGATGGACAGAATACCAGCCAGCCAGTCATAGTTGAGATTGGAGATGCAGATGGATAAACCCTTGTTAGTAGTTTCCACCTTCAAGGAGAGAGTCCGTCATGGCATCCTGGGAAACTGTATGACAAAAAAAAGAAAGTCAATACATGTATAGAAAACGAATGATCACTTACCTGTATCACAGCTGTTTACGAACAGTCAGCCTGGCACAATTGAAGATGGACAAAAAGCCAGCCACAGTTGGGAAATGAGAAGCAGATAGAATGACCCCTGTTAGTAGTTTCCACCTTCAGAGAGGGAGTCCGTCATGGCATCCTGGGAAACTGTATGACAAAAAAGAAAGTCAACACATGTATAGAAACTGAATGATCACTTACCTGTATCACAGCTGTTTACGAACAGTCAGCCTTGCACCGCTGATGGACAGAATACCAGCCAGCCAGTCATAGTTGAGATTGGAGATGCAGATGGATAAACCCTTGTTAGTAGTTTCCACCTTCAAGGAGAGAGTCCGTCATGGCATCCTGGGAAACTGTATGACAAAAAAAAGAAAGTCAATACATGTATAGAAAACGAATGATCACTTACCTGTATCACAGCTGTTTACGAACAGTCAGCCTCACACAGTTGAACATGGACAGAAAGCCAGCCAGCCAGTCATATTTGAGATTGGAGATGCAGATGGATTAACCCTTGTTAGTCGTTTCCACCTTCAGAGAGGGAGTCCGTCATGGCATCCTGGGAAACTGTATGATAAAAAAACTAAGTCAATACATGTATAGAAACTGAATGATCACTTACCTGTATCACAGCTGTTTACGAACAGTCAGCCTGGCACAGTTAAAGTTGGACAGAAAGCCAGCCACACAGCCATAGTTCTGAAGTGACAGCAGATGGAATGACCCTTGTTAGTCGTTTCAACCTTCACAGAGAGAGTCCGTCATGGGATGCTGGGAAACTGTATGACAAAAAAGAAAGTCAATACATGTATAGAAATTGAATGACCACTTACCTGTATCACAGCTGTTTACGAACAGTCAGCCTGGCACAGTTTAAGATGGATAGAAAGCCAGCCAGCCAGTCATAGTTGAGATTGGAGATGTAGATGGATAAACCCTTGTTAGTAGTTTCCACCTTCAAGGAGGGAGTCCGTCACGGCATTCTGGGAAACTATGACAAAAAAGAAAAAAAGTCAATATATTTATAGAAACTGAATGATCACTTACCTGTATCACAGCTGTTTACAAACAGTCAGCCTGGCACCGTTGATGGACAGATAGCCAGCCAGCCAGTCATAGTTGAGATTGGAGATGCAGATGGATAAACCCTTGTTAGTAGTTTCCACCTTCAAGGAGGGAGTCCGTCATGGCATCCTGGGAAACTGTATGACAAAAAAGAAAAAGTCAATACATGTATAGAAACTGAATGATCACTTACCTGTATCACAGCTGTTTACAAACAGTCAGCCTGGCACAGTTTAAGATGGACAGAAAGCCAGCCACACAGCCACAGTTGTGAAGTGAGAAGCAGATGGAATGACCCCTGTTAGTAGTTTCCACCTTCAGAGAGGGAGTCCGTCATGGCATCCTCGAAAACTGTATGACAAAAAAGAAAGTCAATACATGTATAGAAACTGAATGATCACTTACCTGTATCACAGCTGTTTACGAACAGTCAGCCTTGCACAGTTGAAGATGGAAAGATAGCCAGCCAGCCAACCAGTCATATTTAGGATTGAAGATGCAGATGGATAAACCCTTGTTAGTCGTTTCCACCTTCAAGGAGGGAGTCCGTCATGGCATCCTGGAAAACTGTATGACAAAAAAGAAAGTCAATACATGTATAGAAACTGAATGATCACTTACCTGTATCACAGCTGTTTACGAACAGTCAGCCTTGCAAAGTTGAATATGGACAGAAAGCCAGCCAGCCAGTCATATTTCAGATTGGAGATGCAGATGGATAAACCCTTGACAGTCGTTTCCACCTTCAAGGAGGGAGTCCGTCATGGCATCCTGGAAAACTGTATGACAAAAAAGAAAGTCAATACATGTATAGAAACTGAATGATCACTTACCTGTATCACAGCTGTTTACGAACAGTCAGCCTTGCACAGTTGAAGATGGAAAGATAGCCAGCCAGCCAGTCATAGTTGAGATTGGAGATGCAGATGGATAAACCCTTGTTAGTAGTTTCCACCTTCAAGGAGGGAGTCCGTCATGGTATCCTGGAAAACTGTATGACAAAAAAGAAAGTCAATACATGTATAGAAAGTGAATGATCACTTACATGTATCACAGCTGTTTACGAACAGTCAGCCTTGCACAGCTGAAGATGGACAGAATACCAGCCAGCCAGTCATATTTAGGATTGAAGATGCAGATAGATAAACCCTTTTAGTCGTTTTCACCTTCAAGGAGGGAGTCCGTCATGGCATCCTGAGAAACTGTATGACAAAAAAAGAAAGTCAATACATGTATAGAAACTGAATGATCACTTACCTGTATCACAGCTGTTTACGAACAGTCAGCCTCACACAGTTGAAGGTGGACAGAATACCAGCCAGCCAGTCATAGTTGAGATTGGAGATGCAGATGGATAAACCCTTAGTAGTTTCCACCTTCAAGGAGGGAGTCCGTCATGGCATCCTGGGAAAATGTATGACAAAAAAAAGAAAGTCAATACATGTATAGAAAACGAATGATCACTTACCTGTATCACAGCTGTTTACGAACAGTCAGCCTCACACAGTTGAAGTTGGACAGAATACCATCCAGGCAGTCATAGTTGAGTTTGGAGATGCAGATGGATAAACCCTTGTTAGTAGTTTCCACCTTCAAGGAGGGAGTCCGTCATGGCATCCTGGGAAACTGTATGACAAAAAAAAAGAAAGTCAATACATGTATAGAAACTGAATTATCACTTACCTGTATCACAGCTGTTTACGAACAGTCAGCCTGGCACAGTTGAAGATGGAAAGAAAGCCAGCCACAGTTGTGAAGTGAGAAGCAGATAGAATGACCCCTGTTAGTAGTTTCCACCTTCAGAGAGGGAGTCCGTCATGGGATCCTGGGAAACTGTATGACAAAAAAAGTAAGTCAATACATGTACAGAAACTGAATGATCACTTACCTGTATCACAGCTGTTTACGAACAGTCAGCCTGGCACAGTTTAAGATGGACAGAAAGCCAGCCAGCCAGTCATAGTTGAGATTGGAGATGCAGATGGATAAACCCTTGTTAGTAGTTTCCACCTTCAAGGAGGGAGTCCGTCATGGCATCCTGGGAAACTGTATGACAAAAAAGAAAAAAAGTCAATACATTTATAGAAACTGAATGATCACTTACCTGTAAAACAGCTGTTTACGAACAGTCAGCCTCACACAGTTGAAGTTGGAAAGAATACCAGCCAGCCAGTCATAGTTGAGTTTGGAGATGTAGATGGATAAACCCTTGTTAGTCATTTCCACCTTCAGAAAGGGAGTCCGTCATGGGATCCTGGGAAACTATGATAAAAAAGAAAAAGTCAATACATGTATAGAAACTGAATGATCACTTACCTGTATCACAGCTGTTTACAAACAATCAGCCTGGCACCGTTGATGGACAGATAGCCAGCCAGCCAGTCATAGTTGAGATTGGAGATGCAGATGGATAAACCCTTCTTAGTAGTTTCCACCTTCAAGGAGGGAGTCCGTCATGGCATCCTGGGAAACTTTATGACAAAAAAGAAAAAGTCAATACATGTAGAAACTGAATGATCACTTACCTGTATCACAGCTGTTTACGAACAGTCAGCCTGGCACCGTTGATGATGGACAGAAAGCCAGCCACAATGCCACAGTTCTGAAGTGAGAAGCAAATGGAATGACCCCTGTTAGTATTTTCCACCTTCACAGAGGGAGTCGGTTATGGCATCCTGGAAAACTGTATGACAAAAAAGAAAGTCAATACATGTATAGAAATTGAATGATCACTTACCTATATCACAGCTGTTTACGAACAGTCAGCCTTGCATATTTGAAGATGGAAAGATAGCCAGCCAGCCAACCAGTCATATTTAGGATTGAAGATGCAGATGGATAAACCCTTGTTAGTCGTTTTCACCTTCAAGGAAGGAGTCAGTCATGGCATCCTGGGAAACTGTATGACAAAAAAGAAAGTCAATACATGTATAGAAACTGAATGATCACTTACCTGTATCACAGCTGTTTACGAACAGTCAGCCTCACACAGTTGAAGGTGGACAGAATACCAGCCAGCCAGTCATAGTTGAGATTGGAGATGGAGATGGATAAACCCTTAGTAGTTTCCACCTTCAAGGAGGGAGTCCGTCATGGCATCCTGGGAAAATGTATGACAAAAAAAGAAAGTCAATACATGTATAGAAACTGAATGATCACTTACCTGTATCACAGCTGTTTACGAACAGTCAGCCTTGCACAGTTGAAGATGGAAAGATAGCCAGCCAGCCAACCAGTCATATTTAGGATTGAAGATGCAGATGGATAAACCCTTGTTAGTCGTTTCCACCTTCAAGGAGGGAGTCCGTCATGGCATCCTGGAAAACTGTATGACAAAAAAGAAAGTCAATACATGTATAGAAACTGAATGATCACTTACCTGTATCACAGCTGTTTACGAACAGTCAGCCTTGCACAGTTGAAGATGGAAAGATAGCCAGCCAGCCAGTCATAGTTGAGATTGGAGATGCAGATGGATAAACCCTTGTTAGTAGTTTCCACCTTCAAGGAGGGAGTCCGTCATGGTATCCTGGAAAACTGTATGACAAAAAAGAAAGTCAATACATGTATAGAAAGTGAATGATCACTTACATGTATCACAGCTGTTTACGAACAGTCAGCCTTGCACAGCTGAAGATGGACAGAATACCAGCCAGCCAGTCATATTTAGGATTGAAGATGCAGATAGATAAACCCTTTTAGTCGTTTTCACCTTCAAGGAGGGAGTCCGTCATGGCATCCTGGGAAACTGTATGACAAAAAAAGAAAGTCAATACATGTATAGAAACTGAATGATCACTTACCTGTATCACAGCTGTTTACGAACAGTCAGCCTCACACAGTTGAAGGTGGACAGAATACCAGCCAGCCAGTCATAGTTGAGATTGGAGATGGAGATGGATAAACCCTTAGTAGTTTCCACCTTCAAGGAGGGAGTCCGTCATGGCATCCTGGGAAAATGTATGACAAAAAAAAGAAAGTCAATACATGTATAGAAAACGAATGATCACTTACCTGTATCACAGCTGTTTACGAACAGTCAGCCTCACACAGTTGAAGTTGGACAGAATACCATCCAGGCAGTCATAGTTGAGTTTGGAGATGCAGATGGATAAACCCTTGTTAGTAGTTTCCACCTTCAAGGAGGGAGTCCGTCATGGCATCCTGGGAAACTGTATGACAAAAAAAAAGAAAGTCAATACATGTATAGAAACTGAATTATCACTTACCTGTATCACAGCTGTTTACGAACAGTCAGCCTGGCACAGTTGAAGATGGAAAGAAAGCCAGCCACAGTTGTGAAGTGAGAAGCAGATAGAATGACCCCTGTTAGTAGTTTCCACCTTCAGAGAGGGAGTCCGTCATGGGATCCTGGGAAACTGTATGACAAAAAAAGTAAGTCAATACATGTACAGAAACTGAATGATCACTTACCTGTATCACAGCTGTTTACGAACAGTCAGCCTGGCACAGTTTAAGATGGACAGAAAGCCAGCCAGCCAGTCATAGTTGAGATTGGAGATGCAGATGGATAAACCCTTGTTAGTAGTTTCCACCTTCAAGGAGGGAGTCCGTCATGGCATCCTGGGAAACTGTATGACAAAAAAGAAAAAAAGTCAATACATTTATAGAAACTGAATGATCACTTACCTGTAAAACAGCTGTTTACGAACAGTCAGCCTCACACAGTTGAAGTTGGAAAGAATACCAGCCAGCCAGTCATAGTTGAGTTTGGAGATGTAGATGGATAAACCCTTGTTAGTCATTTCCACCTTCAGAAAGGGAGTCCGTCATGGGATCCTGGGAAACTATGATAAAAAAGAAAAAGTCAATACATGTATAGAAACTGAATGATCACTTACCTGTATCACAGCTGTTTACAAACAATCAGTCTGGCACCGTTGATGGACAGATAGCCAGCCAGCCAGTCATAGTTGAGATTGGAGATGCAGATGGATAAACCCTTCTTAGTAGTTTCCACCTTCAAGGAGGGAGTCCGTCATGGCATCCTGGGAAACTTTATGACAAAAAAGAAAAAGTCAATACATGTAGAAACTGAATGATCACTTACCTGTATCACAGCTGTTTACGAACAGTCAGCCTGGCACCGTTGATGATGGACAGAAAGCCAGCCACAAAGCCAAAGTTCTGAAGTGAGAAGCAAATGGAATGACCCCTGTTAGTATTTTCCACCTTCAGAGAGGGAGTCGGTCATGGCATCCTGGAAAACTGTATGACAAAAAAGAAAGTCAATACATGTATAGAAATTGAATGATCACTTACCTATATCACAGCTGTTTACGAACAGTCAGCCTTGCATATTTGAAGATGGAAAGATAGCCAGCCAGCCAACCAGTCATTTACATTTACATTTATGGCATTTAGCAGACGCTCTTATCCAGAGCGACTTACAAAGTGCTTTGCTATTTACCCAAGAAAACCTCAGCTAGTTAGAATAGACTAATACAAAAGATACCTCCAAGCTTAGACATTACTAAACACAATACAATAAGGCAACCATAGAACTATTCGTCCAAGTACTGCAAGTCATATTTAGGATTGAAGATGCAGATGGATAAACCCTTGTTAGTCGTTTTCACCTTCAAGGAAGGAGTCAGTCATGGCATCCTGGGAAACTGTATGACAAAAAAGAAAAAGTCAATACATGTATAGAAACTGAATGATCACTTACATGTATCACAGCTGTTTACGAACAGTCAGCCTTGCACAGCTGAAGATGGACAGAATACCAGCCAGCCAGTCATATTTAGGATTGAAGATGCAGATAGATAAACCCTTTTAGTCGTTTTCACCTTCAAGGAGAGAGTCCGTCATGGCATCCTGGGAAACTGTATGACAAAAAAAGAAAGTCAATACATGTATAGAAACTGAATGATCACTTACCTGTATCACAGCTGTTTACGAACAGTCAGCCTGGTACAGTTTAAGATGGACAGAAAGCCAGCCAGCCAGTCATAGTTGAGATTGGAGATGCAGATGGATAAACCCTTGTTAGTAGTTTCCACCTTCAAGGAGGGAGTCCGTCATGGCATCCTGGGAAACTGTATGACAAAAAAGAAAAAAAGTCAATACATTTATAGAAACTGAATGATCACTTACCTGTAAAACAGCTGTTTACGAACAGTCAGCCTCACACAGTTGAAGTTGGAAAGAATACCAGCCAGCCAGTCATAGTTGAGTTTGGAGATGTAGATGGATAAACCCTTGTTAGTCATTTCCACCTTCAGAAAGGGAGTCCGTCATGGGATCCTGGGAAACTATGATAAAAAAGAAAAAGTCAATACATGTATAGAAACTGAATGATCACTTACCTGTATCACAGCTGTTTACAAACAATCAGCCTGGCACCGTTGATGGACAGATAGCCAGCCAGCCAGTCATAGTTGAGATTGGAGATGCAGATGGATAAACCCTTCTTAGTAGTTTCCACCTTCAAGGAGGGAGTCAGTCATGGCATCCTGGGAAACTGTATGACAAAAAAGAAAAAGTCAATACATGTATAGAAACTGAATGATCACTTACATGTATCACAGCTGTTTACGAACAGTCAGCCTTGCACAGCTGAAGATGGACAGAATACCAGCCAGCCAGTCATATTTAGGATTGAAGATGCAGATAGATAAACCCTTTTAGTCGTTTTCACCTTCAAGGAGGGAGTCCGTCATGGCATCCTGGGAAACTGTATGACAAAAAAAGAAAGTCAATACATGTATAGAAACTGAATGATCACTTACCTGTATCACAGCTGTTTACGAACAGTCAGCCTGGCACAGTTTAAGATGGACAGAAAGCCAGCCAGCCAGTCATAGTTGAGATTGGAGATGCAGATGGATAAACCCTTGTTAGTAGTTTCCACCTTCAAGGAGGGAGTCCGTCATGGCATCCTGGGAAACTGTATGACAAAAAAGAAAAAAAGTCAATACATTTATAGAAACTGAATGATCACTTACCTGTAAAACAGCTGTTTACGAACAGTCAGCCTCACACAGTTGAAGTTGGAAAGAATACCAGCCAGCCAGTCATAGTTGAGTTTGGAGATGTAGATGGATAAACCCTTGTTAGTCATTTCCACCTTCAGAAAGGGAGTCCGTCATGGGATCCTGGGAAACTATGATAAAAAAGAAAAAGTCAATACATGTATAGAAACTGAATGATCACTTACCTGTATCACAGCTGTTTACAAACAATCAGCCTGGCACCGTTGATGGACAGATAGCCAGCCAGCCAGTCATAGTTGAGATTGGAGATGCAGATGGATAAACCCTTGTTAGTAGTTTCCACCTTCAAGGAGGGAGTCCGTCATGGTATCCTGGAAAACTGTATGACAAAAAAGAAAGTCAATACATGTATAGAAAGTGAATGATCACTTACATGTATCACAGCTGTTTACGAACAGTCAGCCTTGCACAGCTGAAGATGGACAGAATACCAGCCAGCCAGTCATATTTAGGATTGAAGATGCAGATAGATAAACCCTTTTAGTCGTTTTCACCTTCAAGGAGGGAGTCCGTCATGGCATCCTGGGAAACTGTATGACAAAAAAAGAAAGTCAATACATGTATAGAAACTGAATGATCACTTACCTGTATCACAGCTGTTTACGAACAGTCAGCCTCACACAGTTGAAGGTGGACAGAATACCAGCCAGCCAGTCATAGTTGAGATTGGAGATGGAGATGGATAAACCCTTAGTAGTTTCCACCTTCAAGGAGGGAGTCCGTCATGGCATCCTGGGAAAATGTATGACAAAAAAAAGAAAGTCAATACATGTATAGAAAACGAATGATCACTTACCTGTATCACAGCTGTTTACGAACAGTCAGCCTCACACAGTTGAAGTTGGACAGAATACCATCCAGGCAGTCATAGTTGAGTTTGGAGATGCAGATGGATAAACCCTTGTTAGTAGTTTCCACCTTCAAGGAGGGAGTCCGTCATGGCATCCTGGGAAACTGTATGACAAAAAAAAAGAAAGTCAATACATGTATAGAAACTGAATTATCACTTACCTGTATCACAGCTGTTTACGAACAGTCAGCCTGGCACAGTTGAAGATGGAAAGAAAGCCAGCCACAGTTGTGAAGTGAGAAGCAGATAGAATGACCCCTGTTAGTAGTTTCCACCTTCAGAGAGGGAGTCCGTCATGGGATCCTGGGAAACTGTATGACAAAAAAAGTAAGTCAATACATGTACAGAAACTGAATGATCACTTACCTGTATCACAGCTGTTTACGAACAGTCAGCCTGGCACAGTTTAAGATGGACAGAAAGCCAGCCAGCCAGTCATAGTTGAGATTGGAGATGCAGATGGATAAACCCTTGTTAGTAGTTTCCACCTTCAAGGAGGGAGTCCGTCATGGCATCCTGGGAAACTGTATGACAAAAAAGAAAAAAAGTCAATACATTTATAGAAACTGAATGATCACTTACCTGTAAAACAGCTGTTTACGAACAGTCAGCCTCACACAGTTGAAGTTGGAAAGAATACCAGCCAGCCAGTCATAGTTGAGTTTGGAGATGTAGATGGATAAACCCTTGTTAGTCATTTCCACCTTCAGAAAGGGAGTCCGTCATGGGATCCTGGGAAACTATGATAAAAAAGAAAAAGTCAATACATGTATAGAAACTGAATGATCACTTACCTGTATCACAGCTGTTTACAAACAATCAGTCTGGCACCGTTGATGGACAGATAGCCAGCCAGCCAGTCATAGTTGAGATTGGAGATGCAGATGGATAAACCCTTCTTAGTAGTTTCCACCTTCAAGGAGGGAGTCCGTCATGGCATCCTGGGAAACTTTATGACAAAAAAGAAAAAGTCAATACATGTAGAAACTGAATGATCACTTACCTGTATCACAGCTGTTTACGAACAGTCAGCCTGGCACCGTTGATGATGGACAGAAAGCCAGCCACAAAGCCAAAGTTCTGAAGTGAGAAGCAAATGGAATGACCCCTGTTAGTATTTTCCACCTTCAGAGAGGGAGTCGGTCATGGCATCCTGGAAAACTGTATGACAAAAAAGAAAGTCAATACATGTATAGAAATTGAATGATCACTTACCTATATCACAGCTGTTTACGAACAGTCAGCCTTGCATATTTGAAGATGGAAAGATAGCCAGCCAGCCAACCAGTCATTTACATTTACATTTACATTTATGGCATTTAGCAGACGCTCTTATCCAGAGCGACTTACAAAGTGCTTTGCTATTTACCCAAGAAAACCTCAGCTAGTTAGAATAGACTAATACAAAAGATACCTCCAAGCTTAGACATTACTAAACACAATACAATAAGGCAACCATAGAACTATTCGTCCAAGTACTGCAAGTCATATTTAGGATTGAAGATGCAGATGGATAAACCCTTGTTAGTCGTTTTCACCTTCAAGGAAGGAGTCAGTCATGGCATCCTGGGAAACTGTATGACAAAAAAGAAAAAGTCAATACATGTATAGAAACTGAATGATCACTTACATGTATCACAGCTGTTTACGAACAGTCAGCCTTGCACAGCTGAAGATGGACAGAATACCAGCCAGCCAGTCATATTTAGGATTGAAGATGCAGATAGATAAACCCTTTTAGTCGTTTTCACCTTCAAGGAGGGAGTCCGTCATGGCATCCTGGGAAACTGTATGACAAAAAAAGAAAGTCAATACATGTATAGAAACTGAATGATCACTTACCTGTATCACAGCTGTTTACGAACAGTCAGCCTGGCACAGTTTAAGATGGACAGAAAGCCAGCCAGCCAGTCATAGTTGAGATTGGAGATGCAGATGGATAAACCCTTGTTAGTAGTTTCCACCTTCAAGGAGGGAGTCCGTCATGGCATCCTGGGAAACTGTATGACAAAAAAGAAAAAAAGTCAATACATTTATAGAAACTGAATGATCACTTACCTGTAAAACAGCTGTTTACGAACAGTCAGCCTCACACAGTTGAAGTTGGAAAGAATACCAGCCAGCCAGTCATAGTTGAGTTTGGAGATGTAGATGGATAAACCCTTGTTAGTCATTTCCACCTTCAGAAAGGGAGTCCGTCATGGGATCCTGGGAAACTATGATAAAAAAGAAAAAGTCAATACATGTATAGAAACTGAATGATCACTTACCTGTATCACAGCTGTTTACAAACAATCAGCCTGGCACCGTTGATGGACAGATAGCCAGCCAGCCAGTCATAGTTGAGATTGGAGATGCAGATGGATAAACCCTTCTTAGTAGTTTCCACCTTCAAGGAGGGAGTCAGTCATGGCATCCTGGGAAACTGTATGACAAAAAAGAAAAAGTCAATACATGTATAGAAACTGAATGATCACTTACATGTATCACAGCTGTTTACGAACAGTCAGCCTTGCACAGCTGAAGATGGACAGAATACCAGCCAGCCAGTCATATTTAGGATTGAAGATGCAGATATATAAACCCTTTTAGTCGTTTTCACCTTCAAGGAGGGAGTCCGTCATGGCATCCTGGGAAACTGTATGACAAAAAAAGAAAGTCAATACATGTATAGAAACTGAATGATCACTTACCTGTATCACAGCTGTTTACGAACAGTCAGCCTGGCACAGTTTAAGATGGACAGAAAGCCAGCCAGCCAGTCATAGTTGAGATTGGAGATGCAGATGGATAAACCCTTGTTAGTAGTTTCCACCTTCAAGGAGGGAGTCCGTCATGGCATCCTGGGAAACTGTATGACAAAAAAGAAAAAAAGTCAATACATTTATAGAAACTGAATGATCACTTACCTGTAAAACAGCTGTTTACGAACAGTCAGCCTCACACAGTTGAAGTTGGAAAGAATACCAGCCAGCCAGTCATAGTTGAGTTTGGAGATGTAGATGGATAAACCCTTGTTAGTCATTTCCACCTTCAGAAAGGGAGTCCGTCATGGCATCCTGGGAAACTGTATGACAAAAAAGAAAAAGTCAATACATGTATAGAAACTGAATGATCACTTAACTGTATCACAGCTGTTTACAAACAGTCAGCCTGGCACAGTTTAAGATGGACAGAAAGCCAGCCACACAGCCACAGTTGTGAAGTGAGAAGCAGGTGGAATGACCCCTGTTAGTAGTTTCCACCTTCAGAGAGGGAGTCCGTCATGGCATCCTGGAAAACTGTATGACAAAAAAAAGAAAGTCAATACACATATAGAAACTGAATGATCACTTACCTGTATCACAGCTGTTTACGAACAGTCAGCCTGGCACCGTTGATGATGGACAGAAAGCCAGCCAGCCAGTCATATTTGAGATTGGAGATGCAGATGGATAAACCCTTGTTAGTATTTTCCACCTTAAGAGAGGGAGTCCGCCATGGCATCCTGGAAAACTGTATGACAAAAAAGAAAGTCAATACATGTATAGAAACTGAATGATCACTTACCTGTATCACAGCTGTTTACGAACAGTCAGCCTTGCACAGTTGAAGATGGAAAGATAGCCAGCCAGCCAACCAGTCATATTTAGGATTGAAGATGCAGATGGATAAACCCTTGTTTGTCGTTTTCACCTTCAAGGAAGGAGTCAGTCATGGCATCCTGGGAAACTGTATGACAAAAAAGAAAAAGTCAATACATGTATAGAAACTGAATGATCACTTACATGTATCACAGCTGTTTACGAACAGTCAGCCTTGCACAGCTGAAGATGGACAGAATACCAGCCAGCCAGTCATATTTAGGATTGAAGATGCAGATAGATAAACCCTTTTAGTCGTTTTCACCTTCAAGGAGGGAGTCCGTCATGGCATCCTGGGAAACTGTATGACAAAAAAAGAAAGTCAATACATGTATAGAAACTGAATGATCACTTACCTGTATCACAGCTGATTACGAACAGTCAGCCTTGCACAGTTGAAGATGGACAGAATACCAGCCAGCCAGTCATAGTTGAGATTGGAGATGCAGATGGATAAACCCTTGTTAGTAGTTTCCACCTTCAGAGAGGGAGTCCGTCATGGCATCCTGGGAAACTGTATAACAAAAAAGAAAGTCAATACATGTATAGAAACTGAATGATCACTTACCTGTATCACAGCTGTTTACGAACAGTCAGCCTCGCACCGCTGATGGACAGATAACCAGCCAGCCAGTCATAGTTGAGATTGGAGATGCAGATGGATAAACCCTTGTTAGTAGTTTCCACCTTCAAGGAGGGAGTCCGTCATGGCATCCTGGGAAACTGTTTGACAAAAAAAAGAAAGTCAATACATGTATAGAAACTGAATGATCATTTACCTGTATCACAGCTGTTTACGAACAGTCAGCCTCACACAGTTGAAGATGGACAGATAGCCAGCCAGCCAGTCATATTTGAGATTGGAGATGCAGATGGATAAACCCTTGTTAGTAGTTTCCACCTTCAAGGAGGGAGTCCGTCATGGCATCCTGGGAAACTGTATGAAAAAAAAAAAAAGAAAGTCAATACATGTATAGAAACTGAATGATCACTTACCTGTATCACAGCTGTTTACGAACAGTCAGCCTGGCACCGTTGATGGACAGATAGCCAGCCAGCCAGTCATAGTTGAGATTGGAGATGCAGATGGATAAACCCTTGTTAGTTGTTTCCACCTTCAAGGAGGGAGTCCGTCATGGCATCCTGGGAAACTGTATGACAAAAAAGAAAGTCAATACATGTATTGAAACTGAATGATCACTTACCTGTATCACAGCTGTTTACGAACAGTCAGCCTTGCACCGCTGATGGACAGAATACCAGCCAGCCAGTCATAGTTGAGATTGGAGATGCAGATGGATAAACCCTTGTTAGTAGTTTCCACCTTCAAGGAGGGAGTCCGTCATGGTATCCTGGGAAACTGTATGACAAAAAAGAAAAAGTCAATACATGTATAGAAAACGAATGATCACTTACCTGTATCACAGCTTTTTACGAACAGTCAGCCTGGCACCGTTGATGGACAGATAGCCAGCCAGCCAGTCATAGTTGAGATTGGAGATGCAGCTGGATAAACGCTTTTTAGTAGTTTCCACCTTCGAGGAGGGAGTCCGTCATGGCATCCTGGGAAACTTTATGACAAAAAAGAAAAAGTCAATACATGTATAGAAACTGAATGATCACTTACCTGTATCACAGCTGTTTACGAACAGTCAGCCTCACACAGTTGAAGTTGGACAGAAAGCCAGCCACACAGCCATAGTTCTGAAGTGACAGCAGATGGAATGACCCTTGTTAGTCGTTTCAACCTTCACAGAGAGAGTCCGTCATGGGATGCTGGGAAACTATGACAAAAAAGAAAAAAAGTCAATACATGTATAGAAACTGAATGATCACTTACCTGTATCACAGCTGTTTACGAACAGTCAGCCTCACACAGTTGAAGATGGACAGAAAGCCAGCCAGCCAGTCATATTTGAGATTGGAGATGCAGATGGATAAACCCTTGTTAGTAGTTTCCACCTTCAGAAAGGGAGTCCGTCATGGCATCCTGGGAAAATGTATGACAAAAAAAAAGAAAGTCAATACATGTATAGAAACTGAATGATCACTTACCTGTATCACAGCTGATTACGAACAGTCAGCCTTGCACAGTTGAAGATGGACAGAATACCAGCCAGCCAGTCATAGTTGAGATTGGAGATGCAGATGGATAAACCCTTGTTAGTAGTTTCCACCTTCAGAGAGGGAGTCCGTCATGGCATCCTGGGAAACTGTATAACAAAAAAGAAAGTCAATACATGTACAGAAACTGAATGATCACTTACCTGTATCACAGCTGTTTACGAACAGTCAGCCTCGCACCGCTGATGGACAGATAACCAGCCAGCCAGTCATAGTTGAGATTGGAGATGCAGATGGATAAACCCTTGTTTGTAGTTTCCACCTTCAAGGAGGGAGTCCGTCATGGCATCCTGGGAAACTGTATGACAAAAAAAAGAAAGTCAATACATGTATAGAAACTGAATGATCATTTACCTGTATCACAGCTGTTTACGAACAGTCAGCCTCACACAGTTGAAGATGGACAGAAAGCCAGCCAGCCAGTCATATTTGAGATTGGAGATGCAGATGGATAAACCCTTGTTAGTAGTTTCCACCTTCAAGGAGGGAGTCCGTCATGGCATCCTGAGAAACTGTCTGAAAAAAAAAAAAAAAGAAAGTCAATACATGTATAGAAACTGAATGATCACTTACCTGTATCACAGCTGTTTACGAACAGTCAGCCTGGCACCGTTGATGGACAGATAGCCAGCCAGCCAGTCATAGTTGAGATTGGAGATGCAGATGGATAAACCCTTGTTAGTTGTTTCCACCTTCAAGGAGGGAGTCCGTCATGGCATCCTGGGAAACTGTATGACAAAAAAGAAAGTCAATACATGTATTGAAACTGAATGATCACTTACCTGTATCACAGCTGTTTACGAACAGTCAGCCTTGCACCGCTGATGGACAGAATACCAGCCAGCCAGTCATAGTTGAGATTGGAGATGCAGATGGATAAACCCTTGTTAGTAGTTTCCACCTTCAAGGAGAGAGTCCGTCATGGCATTCTGGGAAACTATGACAAAAAAGAAAAAAAGTCAATACATATATAGAAACTGAATGATCACTTACCTGTATCACAGCTGTTTACGAACAGTCAGCCTCACACAGTTGAAGTTGGACAGAATACCAGCCAGACAGTCATAGTTGAGATTGGAGATGCAGATGGATAAACCCTTGTTAGTAGTTTCCACCTTCAAGGAGAGAGTCCGTCATGGCATTCTGGGAAACTATGACAAAAAAGAAAAAAAGTCAATACATATATAGAAACTGAATGATCACTTACCTGTATCACAGCTGTTTACGAACAGTCAGCCTCACACAGTTGAAGTTGGACAGAATACCAGCCAGCCAGTCATAGTTGAGATTGGAGATGCAGATGGATAAACCCTTGTTAGTAGTTTCCACCTTCAAGGAGGGAGTCCGTCATGGCATCCTGGGAAAGTGTATGACAAAAAAGAAAGTCAATACATGTATAGAAACTGAATGATCACTTACCTGTATCACAGCTGTTTACGAACAGTCAGCCTGGCACCGTTGATGGACAGATAGCCAGCCAACAAGTCATAGTTGAGATTGGAGATGCAGATGGATAAACCCTTGTTAGTAGTTTCCACCTTCAAGGAGGGAGTCCGTCATGGCATCCTGGGAAACTGTATGACAAAAAAGAAAAAGTCAATACATGTATAGAAACTGAACGATCACTTACCTGTATCACAGCTGTTTACGAACAGTCAGCCTCACACAGTTGAAGATGGACAGATAGCCAGCCAGCCAGTCATAGTTGAGATTGGAGATGCAGATGGATAAACCCTTGTTAGTCGTTTTCACCTTCAAGTAAGGAGTCAGTCATGGCATTCTGGGAAACTGTATGACAAAAAAGAAAAAGTCAATACATGTATAGAAACTGAATGATCACTTACATGTATCACAGCTGTTTACGAACAGTCAGCCTTGCACAGCTGAAGATGGACAGAATACCAGCCAGCCAGTCATATTTAGGATTGAAGATGCAGATAGATAAACCCTTTTAGTCGTTTTCACCTTCAAGGAGGGAGTCCGTCATGGCATCCTGGGAAACTGTATGACAAAAAAAGAAAGTCAATACATGTATAGAAACTGAATGATCACTTACCTGTATCACAGCTGTTTACGAACAGTCAGCCTGGCACCGTTGATGGACAGATAGCCAGCCAACAAGTCATAGTTGAGATTGGAGATGCAGATGGATTAATCCTTGTTAGTAGTTTCCACCTTCAAGGAGGGAGTCCGTCATGGCATCCTGGGAAACTGTATGACAAAAAAGAAAAAGTCAATACATGTATAGAAACTGAATGATCACTTACCTGTATCACAGCTGTTTACAAACAGTCAGCCTGGCACAGTTTAAGATGGACAGAAAGCCAGCCACACAGCCACAGTTGTGAAGTGAGAAGCAGGTGGAATGACCCCTGTTAGTAGTTTCCACCTTCAGAGAGGGAGTCCGTCATGGCATCCTGGAAAACTGTATGACAAAAAAAAGAAAGTCAATACACATATAGAAACTGAATGATCACTTACCTGTATCACAGCTGTTTACGAACAGTCAGCCTCACACAGATGAAAATGGACAGAAAGCCAGCCAGCCAGTCATATTTGAGATTGGAGATGGAGATGGATAAACCCTTGTTAGTCATTTCCACCTTCAGAAAGGGAGTCCGTCATGCGATCCTGGGAAACTATGACAAAAAAGAAAAAAAGTCAATACATGTATAGAAACTGAATGATCACTTACCTGTATCACAGCTGTTTACAAACAGTCAGCCTGGCACCGTTGATGGACAGATAGCCAGCCAGCCAGTCATAGTTGAGATTGGAGATGGAGATGGATAAACCCTTGTTAGTCATTTCCACCTTCAGAAAGGGAGTCCGTCATGCGATCCTGGGAAACTATGACAAAAAAGAAAAAAAGTCAATACATGTATAGAAACTGAATGATCACTTACCTGTATCACAGCTGTTTACAAACAGTCAGCCTGGCACCGTTGATGGACAGATAGCCAGCCAGCCAGTCATAGTTGAGATTGGAGATGCAGCTGGATAAACGCTTTTTAGTAGTTTCCACCTTCGAGGAGGGAGTCCGTCATGGCATCCTGGGAAACTTTATGACAAAAAAGAAAAAGTCAATACATGTATAGAAACTGAATGATCACTTACCTGTATCACAGCTGTTTACGAACAGTCAGCCTCACACAGTTGAAGATGGACAGAATACCAGCCAGCCAGTCATATTTGAGATTGGAGATGCAGATGGATAAACCCTTGTTAGTAGTTTCCACCTTCAGAGAGGGAGTCCGTCATGGCATCCTGGGAAACTGTATAACAAAAAAGAAAGTCAATACATGTATAGAAACTGAATGATCACTTACCTGTATCACAGCTGTTTACGAACAGTCAGCCTCGCACCGCTGATGGACAGATAACCAGCCAGCCAGTCATAGTTGAGATTGGAGATGCAGATGGATAAACCCTTGTTAGTAGTTTCCACCTTCAAGGAGGGAGTCCGTCATGGCATCCTGGGAAACTGTATGACAAAAAAAAGAAAGTCAATACATGTATAGAAACTGAATGATCATTTACCTGTATCACAGCTGTTTACGAACAGTCAGCCTCACACAGTTGAAGATGGACAGAAAGCCAGCCAGCCAGTCATATTTGAGATTGGAGATGCAGATGGATAAACCCTTGTTAGTTGTTTCCACCTTCAAGGAGGGAGTCCGTCATGGCATCCTGGGAAACTGTATGAAAAAAAAAAAAAAGAAAGTCAATACATGTATAGAAACTGAATGATCACTTACCTGTATCACAGCTGTTTACGAACAGTCAGCCTGGCACCGTTGATGGACAGATAGCCAGCCAGCCAGTCATAGTTGAGATTGGAGATGCAGATGGATAAACCCTTGTTAGTTGTTTCCACCTTCAAGGAGGGAGTCCGTCATGGCATCCTGGGAAACTGTATGACAAAAAAGAAAGTCAATACATGTATTGAAACTGAATGATCACTTACCTGTATCACAGCTGTTTACGAACAGTCAGCCTTGCACCGCTGATGGACAGAATACCAGCCAGCCAGTCATAGTTGAGATTGGAGATGCAGATGGATAAACCCTTGTTAGTAGTTTCCACCTTCAAGGAGAGAGTCCGTCATGGCATTCTGGGAAACTATGACAAAAAAGAAAAAAAGTCAATACATATATAGAAACTGAATGATCACTTACCTGTATCACAGCTGTTTACGAACAGTCAGCCTCACACAGTTGAAGTTGGAAAGAATACCAGCCAGCCAGTCATAGTTGAGATTGGAGATGCAGATGGATAAACCCTTGTTAGTAGTTTCCACCTTCAAGGAGGGAGTCCGTCATGGCATCCTGGGAAACTGTATGACAAAAAAGAAAAAGTCAATACATGTATAGAAACTGAACGATCACTTACCTGTATCACAGCTGTTTACGAACAGTCAGCCTCACACAGTTGAAGATAGACAGAAAGCCAGCCAGGCAGTCATATTTGAGATTGGAGATGCAGATGGATTAATCCTTGTTAGTCGTTTCCACCTTCAAGGAGGGAGTCCGTCATGGCATCCTGGGAAACTGTATGACAAAAAAGAAAAAGTCAATACATGTATAGAAACTGAATGATCACTTACCTGTATCACAGCTGTTTACAAACAGTCAGCCTGGCACAGTTTAAGATGGACAGAAAGCCAGCCACACAGCCACAGTTGTGAAGTGAGAAGCAGGTGGAATGACCCCTGTTAGTAGTTTCCACCTTCAGAGAGGGAGTCCGTCATGGCATCCTGGAAAACTGTATGACAAAAAAAAGAAAGTCAATACACATATAGAAACTGAATGATCACTTACCTGTATCACAGCTGTTTACGAACAGTCAGCCTGGCACCGTAGATGATGGACAGAAAGCCAGCCAGCCAGTCATATTTGAGATTGGAGATGCAGATGGATAAACCCTTGTTAGTATTTTCCACCTTAAGAGAGGGAGTCCGCCATGGCATCCTGGAAAACTGTATGACAAAAAAGAAAGTCAATACATGTATAGAAACTGAATGATCACTTACCTATATCACAGCTGTTTACGAACAGTCAGCCTTGCATAGTTGAAGATGGAAAGATAGCCAGCCAGCCAACCAGTCATATTTAGGATTGAAGATGCAGATGGATAAACCCTTGTTAGTCGTTTTCACCTTCAAGTAAGGAGTCAGTCATGGCATTCTGGGAAACTGTATGACAAAAAAGAAAAAGTCAATACATGTATAGAAACTGAATGATCACTTACATGTATCACAGCTGTTTACGAACAGTCAGCCTTGCACAGCTGAAGATGGACAGAATACCAGCCAGCCAGTCATATTTAGGATTGAAGATGCAGATAGATAAACCCTTTTAGTCGTTTTCACCTTCAAGGAGGGAGTCCGTCATGGCATCCTGGGAAACTGTATGACAAAAAAAGAAAGTCAATACATGTATAGAAACTGAATGATCACTTACCTGTATCACAGCTGTTTACGAACAGTCAGCCTTGCACAGTTGAAGATGGACAGAATACCAGCCAGCCAGTCATAGTTGAGATTGGAGAGGCAGATGGATAAACCCTTGTTAGTAGTTTCCACCTTCAGAGAGGGAGTCCGTCATGGCATCCTGGGAAACTGTATGACAAAAAAAAGAAAGTCAATACATGTATAGAAACTGAATGATCATTTACCTGTATCACAGCTGTTTACGAACAGTCAGCCTCACACAGTTGAAGTTGGAAAGAATACCAGCCAGCCAGTCATAGTTGAGTTTGGAGATGCAGATGGATAAACACTTGTTAGTAGTTTCCACCTTCAAGGAGGGAGTCCGTCATGGCATCCTGGGAAACTGTATGACAAAAAAGAAAAAGTCAATACATGTATAGAAACTGAATGATCACTTACCTGTATCACAGCTGTTTACGAACAGTCAGCCTGGCACCGTTGATGGACAGATAGCCAGCCAACAAGTCATAGTTGAGATTGGAGATGCAGATGGATAAACCCTTGTTAGTAGTTTCCACCTTCAAGGAGGGAGTCCGTCATGGCATCCTGGGAAACTGTATGACAAAAAAGAAAAAGTCAATACATGTATAGAAACTGAATGATCACTTACCTGTATCACAGCTGTTTACGAACAGTCAGCCTCACACAGATGAAAATGGACAGAAAGCCAGCCAGCCAGTCATATTTGAGATTGGAGATGCAGATGGATTAATCCGTGTTAGTCGTTTCCACCTTCAAGGAGGGAGTCCGTCATGGCATCCTGGGAAACTGTATGACAAAAAAGAAAAAGTCAATACATGTATAGAAACTGAATGATCACTTACCTGTATCACAGCTGTTTACAAACAGTCAGCCTGGCACAGTTTAAGATGGACAGAAAGCCAGCCACACAGCCACAGTTGTGAAGTGAGAAGCAGGTGGAATGACCCCTGTTAGTAGTTTCCACCTTCAGAGAGGGAGTCCGCCATGGCATCCTGGAAAACTGTATGACAAAAAAAGAAAGTCAATACATGTATAGAAACTGAATGATCACTTACCTTTATCACAGCTGATTACGAACAGTCAGCCTTGCACAGTTGAAGATGGACAGAATACCAGCCAGCCAGTCATAGTTGAGATTGGAGATGCAGATAGTTTCCACCTTCAGAGAGGGAGTCCGTCATGGCATCCTGGGAAACTGTATAACAAAAAAGAAAGTCAATACACGTATAGAAACTGAATGATCACTTACCTGTATCACAGCTGTTTACGAACAGTCAGCCTCACACAGTTGAAGATGGACAGAAAGCCAGCCAGCCAGTCATATTTGAGATTGGAGGTGCAGATGGATAAACCCTTGTTAGTAGTTTCCACCTTCAAGGAGGGAGTCCGTCATGGCATCCTGAGAAACTGTATGAAAAAAAAAAAAAGAAAGTCAATACATGTATAGAAACTGAATGATCACTTACCTGTATCACAGCTGTTTACGAACAGTCAGCCTGGCACCGTTGATGGACAGATAGCCAGCCAGCCAGTCATAGTTGAGATTGGAGATGCAGATGGATAAACCCTTGTTAGTAGTTTCCACCTTCAAGGAAAGAGTCCGTCATGGCATTCTGGGAAACTATGACAAAAAAGAAAAAAAGTCAATACATATATAGAAACTGAATGATCACTTACCTGTATCACAGCTGTTTACGAACAGTCAGCCTCACACAGTTGAAGTTGGACAGAATTCCAGCCAGCCAGTCATAGTTGAGATTGGAGATGCAGATGGATAAACCCTTGTTAGTAGTTTCCACCTTCAAGGAGGGAGTCCGTCATGGCATCCTGGGAAACTGTATGACAAAAAAGAAAAAGTCAATACACATATAGAAACTGAATGATCACTTACCTGTATCACAGCTGTTTACGAACAGTCAGCCTGGCACCATTGATGATGGACAGAAAGCCAGCCACACAGCCACAGTTCTGAAGTGAGAAGCAAATGGAATGACCCATTAGTATTTTCCACCTTAAGAGAGGGAGTCCGCCATGGCATCCTGGAAAACTGTATGACAAAAAAGAAAGTCAATACATGTATAGAAACTGAATGATCACTTACCTGTATCACAGCTGTTTACGAACAGTCAGCCTGGCACAGTTGAAGATGGACAGAAAGCCAGCCAGCCAGTCATATTTGAGATTGGAGATGCAGATGGATAAACCCTTGTTAGTTGTTTCCACCTTCAAGGAGGGAGTCCGTCATGGCATCCTGGGAAACTGTATGACAAAAAAGAAAGTCAATACATATATTGAAACTGAATGATCACTTACCTGTATCACGGCTGTTTACGAACAGTCAGCCTTGCACCGCTGATGGACAGAATACCAGCCAGCCAGTCATAGTTGAGATTGGAGATGCAGATGGATAAACCCTTGTTAGTAGTTTCCACCTTCAAGGAAAGAGTCCGTCATGGCATTCTGGGAAACTATGACAAAAAAGAAAAAAAGTCAATACATACATAGAAACTGAATGATCACTTACCTGTATCACAGCTGTTTACGAACAGTCAGCCTCACACAGTTGAAGTTGGACAGAATTCCAGCCAGCCAGTCATAGTTGAGATTGGAGATGCAGATGGATAAACCCTTGTTAGTAGTTTCCACCTTCAAGGAGGGAGTCCGTCATGGCATCCTGGGAAACTGTATGACAAAAAAGAAAAAGTCAATACACATATAGAAACTGAATGATCACTTACCTGTATCACAGCTGTTTACGAACAGTCAGCCTGGCACCATTGATGATGGACAGAAAGCCAGCCACACAGCCACAGTTCTGAAGTGAGAAGCAAATGGAATGACCCATTAGTATTTTCCACCTTAAGAGAGGGAGTCCGCCATGGCATCCTGGAAAACTGTATGACAAAAAAGAAAGTCAATACATGTATAGAAACTGAATGATCACTTACCTGTATCACAGCTGTTTACGAACAGTCAGCCTGGCACAGTTGAAGATGGACAGAAAGCCAGCCAGCCAGTCATATTTGAGATTGGAGATGCAGATGGATAAACCCTTCCTAGTCGTTTCCACCTTCAGAGAGGGAGTCCGCCATGGCATCCTGGAAAACTGTATGACAAAAAAGAAATTCAATACATGTACAGAAACTGAATGATCACTTACCTGTATCACAGCTGTTTACGAACAGTCAGCCTGGCACAGTTGAAGTTGGACAGAAAGCCAGCCACACAGCCATAGTTCTGAAGTGACAGCAGGTGGAATGACCCCTGTTAGTAGTTTCCACCTTCAGAGAGGGAGTCCGTCATGGCATCCTGGGAAACTGTATGACAAAAAAGAAAGTCAATACATGTATAGAAACTGAATGATCACTTACCTGTATCACAGCTGTTTACGAACAGTCAGCCTGGCACAGTTTAAGATGGACAGAAATCCAGCCACACAGCCACAGTTGTTAAGTGAGAAGCAGATGGAATGACCCCTGTTAGTAGTTTCCACCTTCAGAGAGGGAGTCCATCATGGCATCCTGGGAAACTGTATGACAAAAAAGAAAGTCAATACATGTATAGAAACTGAATGATCACTTACCTGTATCACAGCTGTTTACAAACAGTCAGCCTGGCACCGCTGATGGACAGATAGCCAGCCAGCCAGTCATAGTTGAGATTGGAGATGCAGATGGATAAACCCTTGTTAGTAGTTTCCACCTTCAAGGAGGGAGTCCGTCATGGTATCCTGGGAAACTGTATGACAAAAAAAAGAAAGTCAATACATGTATAGAAAACGAATGATCACTTACCTGTATCACAGCTTTTTACGAACAGTCAGCCTGGCACCGTTGATGGACAGATAGCCAGCCAGCCAGTCATAGTTGAGATTGGAGATGGAGATGGATAAACCCTTGTTAGTCATTTCCACCTTCAGAAAGGGAGTCCGTCATGGGATCCTGGGAAACTATGACAAAAAAGAAAAAAAGTCAATACATGTATAGAAACTGAATGATCACTTACCTGTATCACAGCTGTTTACAAACAGTCAGCCTGGCACCGTTGATGGACAGATAGCCAGCCAGCCAGTCATAGTTGAGATTGGAGATGCAGCTGGATAAACCCTTTTTAGTAGTTTCCACCTTCGAGGAGGGAGTCCGTCATGGCATCCTGGGAAACTTTATGACAAAAAAGAAAAAGTCAATACATGTATAGAAACTGAATGATCACTTACCTGTATCACAGCTGTTTACGAACAGTCAGCCTCACACAGTTGAAGATGGACAGAAAGCCAGCCAGCCAGTCATAGTTGAGATTGGAGATGCAGATGGATAAACCCTTGTTAGTAGTTTCCACCTTCAGAAAGGGAGTCCGTCATGGCATCCTGGGAAAATGTATGACAAAAAAAAAGAAAAAGTCAATACATGTATAGAAACTGAATGATCACTGGCACAGTTGAAGATGGACAGATAGCCAACCACAGTTGTGAAGTGAGAAGCAGATGGAATGACCCCTGTTAGTAGTTTCCACCTTCAAGGAGGGAGTTGGTCATGGCATCCTGGGAAAGTGTATGACAAAAAAGAAAAAGTCAATACATGTATTGAAACTGAATGATCACTTACCTGTATCACAGCTGTTTACGAACAGTCAGCCTTGCACCGCTGATGGACAGAATACCAGCCAGCCAGTCATAGTTGAGATTGGAGATGCAGATGGATAAACCCTTGTTAGTAGTTTCCACCTTCAAGGAGAGAGTCCGTCATGGCATTCTGGGAAACTATGACAAAAAAGAAAAAAAGTCAATACATATATAGAAACTGAATGATCACTTACCTGTATCACAGCTGTTTACGAACAGTCAGCCTCACACAGTTGAAGTTGGACAGAATACCAGCCAGCCAGTCATAGTTGAGATTGGAGATGCAGATGGATAAACCCTTGTTAGTAGTTTCCACCTTCAAGGAGGGAGTCCGTCATGGCATCCTGGGAAACTGTATGACAAAAAAGAAAAAGTCAATACACATATAGAAACTGAATGATCACTTACCTGTATCACAGCTGTTTACGAACAGTCAGCCTGGCACCATTGATGATGGACAGAAAGCCAGCCACACAGCCACAGTTCTGAAGTGAGAAGCAAATGGAATGACCCGTTAGTATTTTCCACCTTAAGAGAGGGAGTCCGCCATGGCATCCTGGAAAACTGTATGACAAAAAAGAAAGTCAATACATGTATAGAAACTGAATGATCACTTACCTGTAAAACAGCTGTTTACGAACAGTCAGCCTCACACAGTTGAAGTTGGAAAGAATACCAGCCAGCCAGTCATAGTTGAGTTTGGAGATGTAGATGGATAAACCCTTGTTAGTCATTTCCACCTTCAGAAAGGGAGTCCGTCATGGCATCCTGGGAAACTGTATGACAAAAAAGAAAAAGTCAATACATGTATAGAAACTGAATGATCACTTAACTGTATCACAGCTGTTTACAAACAGTCAGCCTGGCACAGTTTAAGATGGACAGAAAGCCAGCCACACAGCCACAGTTGTGAAGTGAGAAGCAGGTGGAATGACCCCTGTTAGTAGTTTCCACCTTCAGAGAGGGAGTCCGTCATGGCATCCTGGAAAACTGTATGACAAAAAAAAGAAAGTCAATACACATATAGAAACTGAATGATCACTTACCTGTATCACAGCTGTTTACGAACAGTCAGCCTGGCACCGTTGATGATGGACAGAAAGCCAGCCAGCCAGTCATATTTGAGATTGGAGATGCAGATGGATAAACCCTTGTTAGTATTTTCCACCTTAAGAGAGGGAGTCCGCCATGGCATCCTGGAAAACTGTATGACAAAAAAGAAAGTCAATACATGTATAGAAACTGAATGATCACTTACCTGTATCACAGCTGTTTACGAACAGTCAGCCTTGCACAGTTGAAGATGGAAAGATAGCCAGCCAGCCAACCAGTCATATTTAGGATTGAAGATGCAGATGGATAAACCCTTGTTTGTCGTTTTCACCTTCAAGGAAGGAGTCAGTCATGGCATCCTGGGAAACTGTATGACAAAAAAGAAAAAGTCAATACATGTATAGAAACTGAATGATCACTTACATGTATCACAGCTGTTTACGAACAGTCAGCCTTGCACAGCTGAAGATGGACAGAATACCAGCCAGCCAGTCATATTTAGGATTGAAGATGCAGATAGATAAACCCTTTTAGTCGTTTTCACCTTCAAGGAGGGAGTCCGTCATGGCATCCTGGGAAACTGTATGACAAAAAAAGAAAGTCAATACATGTATAGAAACTGAATGATCACTTACCTGTATCACAGCTGATTACGAACAGTCAGCCTTGCACAGTTGAAGATGGACAGAATACCAGCCAGCCAGTCATAGTTGAGATTGGAGATGCAGATGGATAAACCCTTGTTAGTAGTTTCCACCTTCAGAGAGGGAGTCCGTCATGGCATCCTGGGAAACTGTATAACAAAAAAGAAAGTCAATACATGTATAGAAACTGAATGATCACTTACCTGTATCACAGCTGTTTACGAACAGTCAGCCTCGCACCGCTGATGGACAGATAACCAGCCAGCCAGTCATAGTTGAGATTGGAGATGCAGATGGATAAACCCTTGTTAGTAGTTTCCACCTTCAAGGAGGGAGTCCGTCATGGCATCCTGGGAAACTGTATGACAAAAAAAAGAAAGTCAATACATGTATAGAAACTGAATGATCATTTACCTGTATCACAGCTGTTTACGAACAGTCAGCCTCACACAGTTGAAGATGGACAGATAGCCAGCCAGCCAGTCATATTTGAGATTGGAGATGCAGATGGATAAACCCTTGTTAGTAGTTTCCACCTTCAAGGAGGGAGTCCGTCATGGCATCCTGGGAAACTGTATGAAAAAAAAAAAAAGAAAGTCAATACATGTATAGAAACTGAATGATCACTTACCTGTATCACAGCTGTTTACGAACAGTCAGCCTGGCACCGTTGATGGACAGATAGCCAGCCAGCCAGTCATAGTTGAGATTGGAGATGCAGATGGATAAACCCTTGTTAGTTGTTTCCACCTTCAAGGAGGGAGTCCGTCATGGCATCCTGGGAAACTGTATGACAAAAAAGAAAGTCAATACATGTATTGAAACTGAATGATCACTTACCTGTATCACAGCTGTTTACGAACAGTCAGCCTTGCACCGCTGATGGACAGAATACCAGCCAGCCAGTCATAGTTGAGATTGGAGATGCAGATGGATAAACCCTTGTTAGTAGTTTCCACCTTCAAGGAGGGAGTCCGTCATGGTATCCTGGGAAACTGTATGACAAAAAAGAAAAAGTCAATACATGTATAGAAAACGAATGATCACTTACCTGTATCACAGCTTTTTACGAACAGTCAGCCTGGCACCGTTGATGGACAGATAGCCAGCCAGCCAGTCATAGTTGAGATTGGAGATGCAGCTGGATAAACGCTTTTTAGTAGTTTCCACCTTCGAGGAGGGAGTCCGTCATGGCATCCTGGGAAACTTTATGACAAAAAAGAAAAAGTCAATACATGTATAGAAACTGAATGATCACTTACCTGTATCACAGCTGTTTACGAACAGTCAGCCTCACACAGTTGAAGTTGGACAGAAAGCCAGCCACACAGCCATAGTTCTGAAGTGACAGCAGATGGAATGACCCTTGTTAGTCGTTTCAACCTTCACAGAGAGAGTCCGTCATGGGATGCTGGGAAACTATGACAAAAAAGAAAAAAAGTCAATACATGTATAGAAACTGAATGATCACTTACCTGTATCACAGCTGTTTACGAACAGTCAGCCTCACACAGTTGAAGATGGACAGAAAGCCAGCCAGCCAGTCATATTTGAGATTGGAGATGCAGATGGATAAACCCTTGTTAGTAGTTTCCACCTTCAGAAAGGGAGTCCGTCATGGCATCCTGGGAAAATGTATGACAAAAAAAAAGAAAGTCAATACATGTATAGAAACTGAATGATCACTTACCTGTATCACAGCTGATTACGAACAGTCAGCCTTGCACAGTTGAAGATGGACAGAATACCAGCCAGCCAGTCATAGTTGAGATTGGAGATGCAGATGGATAAACCCTTGTTAGTAGTTTCCACCTTCAGAGAGGGAGTCCGTCATGGCATCCTGGGAAACTGTATAACAAAAAAGAAAGTCAATACATGTACAGAAACTGAATGATCACTTACCTGTATCACAGCTGTTTACGAACAGTCAGCCTCGCACCGCTGATGGACAGATAACCAGCCAGCCAGTCATAGTTGAGATTGGAGATGCAGATGGATAAACCCTTGTTTGTAGTTTCCACCTTCAAGGAGGGAGTCCGTCATGGCATCCTGGGAAACTGTATGACAAAAAAAAGAAAGTCAATACATGTATAGAAACTGAATGATCATTTACCTGTATCACAGCTGTTTACGAACAGTCAGCCTCACACAGTTGAAGATGGACAGAAAGCCAGCCAGCCAGTCATATTTGAGATTGGAGATGCAGATGGATAAACCCTTGTTAGTAGTTTCCACCTTCAAGGAGGGAGTCCGTCATGGCATCCTGAGAAACTGTCTGAAAAAAAAAAAAAAAGAAAGTCAATACATGTATAGAAACTGAATGATCACTTACCTGTATCACAGCTGTTTACGAACAGTCAGCCTGGCACCGTTGATGGACAGATAGCCAGCCAGCCAGTCATAGTTGAGATTGGAGATGCAGATGGATAAACCCTTGTTAGTTGTTTCCACCTTCAAGGAGGGAGTCCGTCATGGCATCCTGGGAAACTGTATGACAAAAAAGAAAGTCAATACATGTATTGAAACTGAATGATCACTTACCTGTATCACAGCTGTTTACGAACAGTCAGCCTTGCACCGCTGATGGACAGAATACCAGCCAGCCAGTCATAGTTGAGATTGGAGATGCAGATGGATAAACCCTTGTTAGTAGTTTCCACCTTCAAGGAGAGAGTCCGTCATGGCATTCTGGGAAACTATGACAAAAAAGAAAAAAAGTCAATACATATATAGAAACTGAATGATCACTTACCTGTATCACAGCTGTTTACGAACAGTCAGCCTCACACAGTTGAAGTTGGACAGAATACCAGCCAGACAGTCATAGTTGAGATTGGAGATGCAGATGGATAAACCCTTGTTAGTAGTTTCCACCTTCAAGGAGAGAGTCCGTCATGGCATTCTGGGAAACTATGACAAAAAAGAAAAAAAGTCAATACATATATAGAAACTGAATGATCACTTACCTGTATCACAGCTGTTTACGAACAGTCAGCCTCACACAGTTGAAGTTGGACAGAATACCAGCCAGCCAGTCATAGTTGAGATTGGAGATGCAGATGGATAAACCCTTGTTAGTAGTTTCCACCTTCAAGGAGGGAGTCCGTCATGGCATCCTGGGAAAGTGTATGACAAAAAAGAAAGTCAATACATGTATAGAAACTGAATGATCACTTACCTGTATCACAGCTGTTTACGAACAGTCAGCCTGGCACCGTTGATGGACAGATAGCCAGCCAACAAGTCATAGTTGAGATTGGAGATGCAGATGGATAAACCCTTGTTAGTAGTTTCCACCTTCAAGGAGGGAGTCCGTCATGGCATCCTGGGAAACTGTATGACAAAAAAGAAAAAGTCAATACATGTATAGAAACTGAACGATCACTTACCTGTATCACAGCTGTTTACGAACAGTCAGCCTCACACAGTTGAAGATGGACAGATAGCCAGCCAGCCAGTCATAGTTGAGATTGGAGATGCAGATGGATAAACCCTTGTTAGTCGTTTTCACCTTCAAGTAAGGAGTCAGTCATGGCATTCTGGGAAACTGTATGACAAAAAAGAAAAAGTCAATACATGTATAGAAACTGAATGATCACTTACATGTATCACAGCTGTTTACGAACAGTCAGCCTTGCACAGCTGAAGATGGACAGAATACCAGCCAGCCAGTCATATTTAGGATTGAAGATGCAGATAGATAAACCCTTTTAGTCGTTTTCACCTTCAAGGAGGGAGTCCGTCATGGCATCCTGGGAAACTGTATGACAAAAAAAGAAAGTCAATACATGTATAGAAACTGAATGATCACTTACCTGTATCACAGCTGTTTACGAACAGTCAGCCTGGCACCGTTGATGGACAGATAGCCAGCCAACAAGTCATAGTTGAGATTGGAGATGCAGATGGATTAATCCTTGTTAGTAGTTTCCACCTTCAAGGAGGGAGTCCGTCATGGCATCCTGGGAAACTGTATGACAAAAAAGAAAAAGTCAATACATGTATAGAAACTGAATGATCACTTACCTGTATCACAGCTGTTTACAAACAGTCAGCCTGGCACAGTTTAAGATGGACAGAAAGCCAGCCACACAGCCACAGTTGTGAAGTGAGAAGCAGGTGGAATGACCCCTGTTAGTAGTTTCCACCTTCAGAGAGGGAGTCCGTCATGGCATCCTGGAAAACTGTATGACAAAAAAAAGAAAGTCAATACACATATAGAAACTGAATGATCACTTACCTGTATCACAGCTGTTTACGAACAGTCAGCCTCACACAGATGAAAATGGACAGAAAGCCAGCCAGCCAGTCATATTTGAGATTGGAGATGCAGATGGATTAATCCGTGTTAGTCGTTTCCACCTTCAAGGAGGGAGTCCGTCATGGCATCCTGGGAAACTGTATGACAAAAAAAAGAAAGTCAATACATGTATAGAAAACGAATGATCACTTACCTGTATCACAGCTTTTTACGAACAGTCAGCCTGGCACCGTTGATGGACAGATAGCCAGCCAGCCAGTCATAGTTGAGATTGGAGATGGAGATGGATAAACCCTTGTTAGTCATTTCCACCTTCAGAAAGGGAGTCCGTCATGCGATCCTGGGAAACTATGACAAAAAAGAAAAAAAGTCAATACATGTATAGAAACTGAATGATCACTTACCTGTATCACAGCTGTTTACAAACAGTCAGCCTGGCACCGTTGATGGACAGATAGCCAGCCAGCCAGTCATAGTTGAGATTGGAGATGCAGCTGGATAAACGCTTTTTAGTAGTTTCCACCTTCGAGGAGGGAGTCCGTCATGGCATCCTGGGAAACTTTATGACAAAAAAGAAAAAGTCAATACATGTATAGAAACTGAATGATCACTTACCTGTATCACAGCTGTTTACGAACAGTCAGCCTCACACAGTTGAAGATGGACAGAATACCAGCCAGCCAGTCATATTTGAGATTGGAGATGCAGATGGATAAACCCTTGTTAGTAGTTTCCACCTTCAGAGAGGGAGTCCGTCATGGCATCCTGGGAAACTGTATAACAAAAAAGAAAGTCAATACATGTATAGAAACTGAATGATCACTTACCTGTATCACAGCTGTTTACGAACAGTCAGCCTCGCACCGCTGATGGACAGATAACCAGCCAGCCAGTCATAGTTGAGATTGGAGATGCAGATGGATAAACCCTTGTTAGTAGTTTCCACCTTCAAGGAGGGAGTCCGTCATGGCATCCTGGGAAACTGTATGACAAAAAAAAGAAAGTCAATACATGTATAGAAACTGAATGATCATTTACCTGTATCACAGCTGTTTACGAACAGTCAGCCTCACACAGTTGAAGATGGACAGAAAGCCAGCCAGCCAGTCATATTTGGGATTGGAGATGCAGATGGATAAACCCTTGTTAGTTGTTTCCACCTTCAAGGAGGGAGTCCGTCATGTCATCCTGGGAAACTGTATGAAAAAAAAAAAAAAGAAAGTCAATACATGTATAGAAACTGAATGATCACTTACCTGTATCACAGCTGTTTACGAACAGTCAGCCTGGCACCGTTGATGGACAGATAGCCAGCCAGCCAGTCATAGTTGAGATTGGAGATGCAGATGGATAAACCCTTGTTAGTTGTTTCCACCTTCAAGGAGGGAGTCCGTCATGGCATCCTGGGAAACTGTATGACAAAAAAGAAAGTCAATACATGTATTGAAACTGAATGATCACTTACCTGTATCACAGCTGTTTACGAACAGTCAGCCTTGCACCGCTGATGGACAGAATACCAGCCAGCCAGTCATAGTTGAGATTGGAGATGCAGATGGATAAACCCTTGTTAGTAGTTTCCACCTTCAAGGAGAGAGTCCGTCATGGCATTCTGGGAAACTATGACAAAAAAGAAAAAAAGTCAATACATATATAGAAACTGAATGATCACTTACCTGTATCACAGCTGTTTACGAACAGTCAGCCTCACACAGTTGAAGTTGGAAAGAATACCAGCCAGCCAGTCATAGTTGAGATTGGAGATGCAGATGGATAAACCCTTGTTAGTAGTTTCCACCTTCAAGGAGGGAGTCCGTCATGGCATCCTGGGAAACTGTATGACAAAAAAGAAAAAGTCAATACATGTATAGAAACTGAATGATCACTTACCTGTATCACAGCTGTTTACAAACAGTCAGCCTGGCACAGTTTAAGATGGACAGAAAGCCAGCCACACAGCCACAGTTGTGAAGTGAGAAGCAGGTGGAATGACCCCTGTTAGTAGTTTCCACCTTCAGAGAGGGAGTCCGTCATGGCATCCTGGAAAACTGTATGACAAAAAAAAGAAAGTCAATACACATATAGAAACTGAATGATCACTTACCTGTATCACAGCTGTTTACGAACAGTCAGCCTGGCACCGTAGATGATGGACAGAAAGCCAGCCAGCCAGTCATATTTGAGATTGGAGATGCAGATGGATAAACCCTTGTTAGTATTTTCCACCTTAAGAGAGGGAGTCCGCCATGGCATCCTGGAAAACTGTATGACAAAAAAGAAAGTCAATACATGTATAGAAACTGAATGATCACTTACCTATATCACAGCTGTTTACGAACAGTCAGCCTTGCATAGTTGAAGATGGAAAGATAGCCAGCCAGCCAACCAGTCATATTTAGGATTGAAGATGCAGATGGATAAACCCTTGTTAGTCGTTTTCACCTTCAAGTAAGGAGTCAGTCATGGCATTCTGGGAAACTGTATGACAAAAAAGAAAAAGTCAATACATGTATAGAAACTGAATGATCACTTACATGTATCACAGCTGTTTACGAACAGTCAGCCTTGCACAGCTGAAGATGGACAGAATACCAGCCAGCCAGTCATATTTAGGATTGAAGATGCAGATAGATAAACCCTTTTAGTCGTTTTCACCTTCAAGGAGGGAGTCCGTCATGGCATCCTGGGAAACTGTATGACAAAAAAAGAAAGTCAATACATGTATAGAAACTGAATGATCACTTACCTGTATCACAGCTGTTTACGAACAGTCAGCCTTGCACAGTTGAAGATGGACAGAATACCAGCCAGCCAGTCATAGTTGAGATTGGAGAGGCAGATGGATAAACCCTTGTTAGTAGTTTCCACCTTCAGAGAGGGAGTCCGTCATGGCATCCTGGGAAACTGTATGACAAAAAAAAGAAAGTCAATACATGTATAGAAACTGAATGATCATTTACCTGTATCACAGCTGTTTACGAACAGTCAGCCTCACACAGTTGAAGTTGGAAAGAATACCAGCCAGCCAGTCATAGTTGAGTTTGGAGATGCAGATGGATAAACACTTGTTAGTAGTTTCCACCTTCAAGGAGGGAGTCCGTCATGGCATCCTGGGAAACTGTATGACAAAAAAGAAAAAGTCAATACATGTATAGAAACTGAATGATCACTTACCTGTATCACAGCTGTTTACGAACAGTCAGCCTGGCACCGTTGATGGACAGATAGCCAGCCAACAAGTCATAGTTGAGATTGGAGATGCAGATGGATAAACCCTTGTTAGTAGTTTCCACCTTCAAGGAGGGAGTCCGTCATGGCATCCTGGGAAACTGTATGACAAAAAAGAAAAAGTCAATACATGTATAGAAACTGAATGATCACTTACCTGTATCACAGCTGTTTACGAACAGTCAGCCTCACACAGATGAAAATGGACAGAAAGCCAGCCAGCCAGTCATATTTGAGATTGGAGATGCAGATGGATTAATCCGTGTTAGTCGTTTCCACCTTCAAGGAGGGAGTCCGTCATGGCATCCTGGGAAACTGTATGACAAAAAAGAAAAAGTCAATACATGTATAGAAACTGAATGATCACTTACCTGTATCACAGCTGTTTACAAACAGTCAGCCTGGCACAGTTTAAGATGGACAGAAAGCCAGCCACACAGCCACAGTTGTGAAGTGAGAAGCAGGTGGAATGACCCCTGTTAGTAGTTTCCACCTTCAGAGAGGGAGTCCGCCATGGCATCCTGGAAAACTGTATGACAAAAAAAGAAAGTCAATACATGTATAGAAACTGAATGATCACTTACCTTTATCACAGCTGATTACGAACAGTCAGCCTTGCACAGTTGAAGATGGACAGAATACCAGCCAGCCAGTCATAGTTGAGATTGGAGATGCAGATAGTTTCCACCTTCAGAGAGGGAGTCCGTCATGGCATCCTGGGAAACTGTATAACAAAAAAGAAAGTCAATACACGTATAGAAACTGAATGATCACTTACCTGTATCACAGCTGTTTACGAACAGTCAGCCTCACACAGTTGAAGATGGACAGAAAGCCAGCCAGCCAGTCATATTTGAGATTGGAGGTGCAGATGGATAAACCCTTGTTAGTAGTTTCCACCTTCAAGGAGGGAGTCCGTCATGGCATCCTGAGAAACTGTATGAAAAAAAAAAAAAGAAAGTCAATACATGTATAGAAACTGAATGATCACTTACCTGTATCACAGCTGTTTACGAACAGTCAGCCTGGCACCGTTGATGGACAGATAGCCAGCCAGCCAGTCATAGTTGAGATTGGAGATGCAGATGGATAAACCCTTGTTAGTAGTTTCCACCTTCAAGGAAAGAGTCCGTCATGGCATTCTGGGAAACTATGACAAAAAAGAAAAAAAGTCAATACATATATAGAAACTGAATGATCACTTACCTGTATCACAGCTGTTTACGAACAGTCAGCCTCACACAGTTGAAGTTGGACAGAATTCCAGCCAGCCAGTCATAGTTGAGATTGGAGATGCAGATGGATAAACCCTTGTTAGTAGTTTCCACCTTCAAGGAGGGAGTCCGTCATGGCATCCTGGGAAACTGTATGACAAAAAAGAAAAAGTCAATACACATATAGAAACTGAATGATCACTTACCTGTATCACAGCTGTTTACGAACAGTCAGCCTGGCACCATTGATGATGGACAGAAAGCCAGCCACACAGCCACAGTTCTGAAGTGAGAAGCAAATGGAATGACCCATTAGTATTTTCCACCTTAAGAGAGGGAGTCCGCCATGGCATCCTGGAAAACTGTATGACAAAAAAGAAAGTCAATACATGTATAGAAACTGAATGATCACTTACCTGTATCACAGCTGTTTACGAACAGTCAGCCTGGCACAGTTGAAGATGGACAGAAAGCCAGCCAGCCAGTCATATTTGAGATTGGAGATGCAGATGGATAAACCCTTGTTAGTTGTTTCCACCTTCAAGGAGGGAGTCCGTCATGGCATCCTGGGAAACTGTATGACAAAAAAGAAAGTCAATACATATATTGAAACTGAATGATCACTTACCTGTATCACGGCTGTTTACGAACAGTCAGCCTTGCACCGCTGATGGACAGAATACCAGCCAGCCAGTCATAGTTGAGATTGGAGATGCAGATGGATAAACCCTTGTTAGTAGTTTCCACCTTCAAGGAAAGAGTCCGTCATGGCATTCTGGGAAACTATGACAAAAAAGAAAAAAAGTCAATACATATATAGAAACTGAATGATCACTTACCTGTATCACAGCTGTTTACGAACAGTCAGCCTCACACAGTTGAAGTTGGACAGAATTCCAGCCAGCCAGTCATAGTTGAGATTGGAGATGCAGATGGATAAACCCTTGTTAGTAGTTTCCACCTTCAAGGAGGGAGTCCGTCATGGCATCCTGGGAAACTGTATGACAAAAAAGAAAAAGTCAATACACATATAGAAACTGAATGATCACTTACCTGTATCACAGCTGTTTACGAACAGTCAGCCTGGCACCATTGATGATGGACAGAAAGCCAGCCACACAGCCACAGTTCTGAAGTGAGAAGCAAATGGAATGACCCATTAGTATTTTCCACCTTAAGAGAGGGAGTCCGCCATGGCATCCTGGAAAACTGTATGACAAAAAAGAAAGTCAATACATGTATAGAAACTGAATGATCACTTACCTGTATCACAGCTGTTTACGAACAGTCAGCCTGGCACAGTTGAAGATGGACAGAAAGCCAGCCAGCCAGTCATATTTGAGATTGGAGATGCAGATGGATAAACCCTTCCTAGTCGTTTCCACCTTCAGAGAGGGAGTCCGCCATGGCATCCTGGAAAACTGTATGACAAAAAAGAAATTCAATACATGTACAGAAACTGAATGATCACTTACCTGTATCACAGCTGTTTACGAACAGTCAGCCTGGCACAGTTGAAGTTGGACAGAAAGCCAGCCACACAGCCATAGTTCTGAAGTGACAGCAGGTGGAATGACCCCTGTTAGTAGTTTCCACCTTCAGAGAGGGAGTCCGTCATGGCATCCTGGGAAACTGTATGACAAAAAAGAAAGTCAATACATGTATAGAAACTGAATGATCACTTACCTGTATCACAGCTGTTTACGAACAGTCAGCCTGGCACAGTTTAAGATGGACAGAAATCCAGCCACACAGCCACAGTTGTTAAGTGAGAAGCAGATGGAATGACCCCTGTTAGTAGTTTCCACCTTCAGAGAGGGAGTCCATCATGGCATCCTGGGAAACTGTATGACAAAAAAGAAAGTCAATACATGTATAGAAACTGAATGATCACTTACCTGTATCACAGCTGTTTACAAACAGTCAGCCTGGCACCGCTGATGGACAGATAGCCAGCCAGCCAGTCATAGTTGAGATTGGAGATGCAGATGGATAAACCCTTGTTAGTAGTTTCCACCTTCAAGGAGGGAGTCCGTCATGGTATCCTGGGAAACTGTATGACAAAAAAAAGAAAGTCAATACATGTATAGAAAACGAATGATCACTTACCTGTATCACAGCTTTTTACGAACAGTCAGCCTGGCACCGTTGATGGACAGATAGCCAGCCAGCCAGTCATAGTTGAGATTGGAGATGGAGATGGATAAACCCTTGTTAGTCATTTCCACCTTCAGAAAGGGAGTCCGTCATGGGATCCTGGGAAACTATGACAAAAAAGAAAAAAAGTCAATACATGTATAGAAACTGAATGATCACTTACCTGTATCACAGCTGTTTACAAACAGTCAGCCTGGCACCGTTGATGGACAGATAGCCAGCCAGCCAGTCATAGTTGAGATTGGAGATGCAGCTGGATAAACCCTTTTTAGTAGTTTCCACCTTCGAGGAGGGAGTCCGTCATGGCATCCTGGGAAACTTTATGACAAAAAAGAAAAAGTCAATACATGTATAGAAACTGAATGATCACTTACCTGTATCACAGCTGTTTACGAACAGTCAGCCTCACACAGTTGAAGATGGACAGAAAGCCAGCCAGCCAGTCATAGTTGAGATTGGAGATGCAGATGGATAAACCCTTGTTAGTAGTTTCCACCTTCAGAAAGGGAGTCCGTCATGGCATCCTGGGAAAATGTATGACAAAAAAAAAGAAAAAGTCAATACATGTATAGAAACTGAATGATCACTGGCACAGTTGAAGATGGACAGATAGCCAACCACAGTTGTGAAGTGAGAAGCAGATGGAATGACCCCTGTTAGTAGTTTCCACCTTCAAGGAGGGAGTTGGTCATGGCATCCTGGGAAAGTGTATGACAAAAAAGAAAAAGTCAATACATGTATTGAAACTGAATGATCACTTACCTGTATCACAGCTGTTTACGAACAGTCAGCCTTGCACCGCTGATGGACAGAATACCAGCCAGCCAGTCATAGTTGAGATTGGAGATGCAGATGGATAAACCCTTGTTAGTAGTTTCCACCTTCAAGGAGAGAGTCCGTCATGGCATTCTGGGAAACTATGACAAAAAAGAAAAAAAGTCAATACATATATAGAAACTGAATGATCACTTACCTGTATCACAGCTGTTTACGAACAGTCAGCCTCACACAGTTGAAGTTGGACAGAATACCAGCCAGCCAGTCATAGTTGAGATTGGAGATGCAGATGGATAAACCCTTGTTAGTAGTTTCCACCTTCAAGGAGGGAGTCCGTCATGGCATCCTGGGAAACTGTATGACAAAAAAGAAAAAGTCAATACACATATAGAAACTGAATGATCACTTACCTGTATCACAGCTGTTTACGAACAGTCAGCCTGGCACCATTGATGATGGACAGAAAGCCAGCCACACAGCCACAGTTCTGAAGTGAGAAGCAAATGGAATGACCCGTTAGTATTTTCCACCTTAAGAGAGGGAGTCCGCCATGGCATCCTGGAAAACTGTATGACAAAAAAGAAAGTCAATACATGTATAGAAACTGAATGATCACTTACCTGTATCACAGCTGTTTACGAACAGTCAGCCTGGCACAGTTTAAGATGGACAGAAAGCCAGCCACACAGCCACAGTTGTTAAGTGAGAAGTAGATGGAATGACCCCTGTTAGTAGTTTCCACCTTCAGAGAGGGAGTCCGTCATGGCATCCTGGGAAACTGTATGACAAAAAAGAAAGTCAATACATGTATAGAAACTGAATGATCACTTACCTGTATCACAGCTGTTTACAAACAGTCAGCCTGGCACCGTTGATGGACAGATAGCCAGCCAGCCAGTCATAGTTGAGATTGGAGATGCAGCTGGATAAACCCTTTTTAGTAGTTTCCACCTTCGAGGAGGGAGTCCGTCATGGCATCCTGGGAAATTTTATGACAAAAAAGAAAAAGTCAATACATGTATAGAAACTGAATGATCACTTACCTGTATCACAGCTGTTTACGAACAGTCAGCCTCACACAGTTGAAGATGGACAGAAAGCCAGCCAGCCAGTCATAGTTGAGATTGAAGGTGGAAACTACTAACAAGGGTTTATCCATCTGCATCTCCAGAGAGGGAGTCCGTCATGGCATCCTGGGAAAATGTATGACAAAAAAAAAGAAAGTCAATACATGTATAGAAACTGAATGATCACTTACCTGTATCACAGCTGTTTACGAATAGTCAGCTTGGCACAGTTGAAGATGGACAGAATACCAGCCAGCCAGTCATAGTTGAGATTGGAGATGCAGATGGATAAACCCCTGTTAGTAGTTTCCACCTTCAAGGAGGGAGTCCGTCATGGCATCCTGGGAAACTGTATGACAAAAAAGAAAGTCAATACATATATAGAAACTGAATGATCACTTACCTGTATCACAGCTGTTTACGAACAGTCAGCCTTACACAGATGCAGATGGACAGAAAGCCAGCTACACAGACATGGTGAACTAAGTAATACCTTATTTGACAATGACTGCTTTAGTTGCCAGAAATGGTACAATCCAAATTTAAATTTAATGTCCATGTCACTGGTTCTCATAAGAGTTGATACATATGTTTCCTTTTGTTCCTCAGATTGTTTTAACTCATTTTCTGACATCTATGATTACAAACTATGTCTATGATACTGCAGGGTTTGAAATATGTGCAAGCGATACTAATATTACTTTATTCAAATAACTTGTTCTGCCATTTCTCTACTTGTATTAGAGTAAATCAATACTTACCTGACTTACCTGTGTGACTGGGTAGGGACAATAACCCCTAGAGTAGCACCTTCTAAATGTTACCGTAAAGCAAGACAGATCCCAGGCAGCACAGGTGAAGCCTTTCTAGGTGGTAGAGGACCGGACGGCAATCCCGCAGTCAGCAGTGGAGCGCAAAAAGTCTCTGCTCCCTCGATTCTGGCATCTGTCTTCTTTCTAACAGTGTCTCTCCACAGCCATCATGTTTCTTGTGAATAAACACAGAGGTTAGTAAAGCAAAGTAATGTAAAGTAACACACATAGTAGATAGCACAAGGATTGACACTGGCTAAGAAACAAGCCAAAGCTAATATTAAAGAATATAAAGAAATGACTAGGATTAACAAGCAACATGAGCGCTAGTAAACAGCAGATAGGCAAGAGAAGACCCATCAGCCTAGATCGAAAGACAGAGCATTGTGGTTGGACAGGAAAGTAACCCACAGAAACTTACTAAGCTGAGTTAACATGGATGCGCCTAATCTCACCCTCCCATACCCAATCTCACCACTTTCACTGGTGGTACTATTTTCACATATTTCTAAGACTAGGAGAAGCTGCATTTCATACAAGAGAACACACATGACAGTATGACACATGAATTTCATGATAAACAGCTTTCAGGGTCTCCTGAGAAAATGCTAGCAATATAAACTTCACCGGAGTGAATCGGGCTGTCTTACTAATGAGCCAAAAAACGTTCGTTTGTACATCCAAGCACATTTTCACTTGAGTTTGGGGAGCTCAGTCAAGTTAGTTTGATATTAGATCAGCAGATATTCACTTCCTCCCTCCTCTCACACAATGTCCTAAAATCTCAGATTTGTTTTAAAAGATGGAAAACAAACTACAATCATTATATTTCCTCAACATTTCCAGTCTTTCCATTTTGACAAGGATATTTAATCAAAATAGCCAGAATTCCTGCAGCAGGTGCTGTAGACGGTAAAAGCCTGTCTATAAAGTGTGGAAACCTAAAACACGCAGAGAGAGAAGGAGCTGCTGGTATTAGACAATCAAACCTACTGAAGAACAGAGATGAAATGAAAATTAATGACTAACATTTACTTCATGAATGGATTTGTTTAGCACTTTAAATAAAAAAACAATATATAACAATAATAAATATATACATAAAATATGCTGATTTTCACCATTTGTAATGTAATATTCTTCCAGTGAAACATCCAGATAGCATACAAATCCAAAGTCAGTTGTAGTGTACAGAGACACATCTGAAATATACTACTACCCTTAGAATAGCCCGATTACAATTTGCAAAAAAGTACTTAAGAGAGCCTGTAGAATTCTGGAGAAAGGTCTTGTGGACAGATGAGACTAAGATTAACCTATATCAGAGTGATGGAAAGACAAGTATTGTGGACTGCTCACTAGTGCCTGAAGGGGGGTAAAATTATGTCTGCATTCACCCTTTTATTAATGGTATATACGTGGACTCCATAAAAATAATCCAAAACATAGGAGTTGGAAAGCTCTCGCAAAGCTGTTTGTACTTCGGACATCCTTCTCTTTAAAGAGTTTATAATCCTGGGTGTTTCCTTGTGAAAGGAAAGTCTGAACCATGGAAGTCGTTGGTTTGAGTTGCTGAGAATCAATTTAGGAGTGGTACCTTTGTCCTCTGTGTGAAAAGCTTATCCCAATGTCCATACGAAGAGCAAGTTAGCTGTAAGGAGTGCAAATAGAGAAACAAACAAACAAACAAGAAAAATGTGAAGCTTTCTGCAAAAGCACAACAGCACCCAACCTCATGCATTAAACATACACAAACATTGATAGAATATCTAAAGAATTAAAGGATTGCAAACTTACAATGAGTATTGGGCCTGTACTCATGCCATTTGTCTCAACACTGGAGTCATATGGGAGTCAGATATGGCTTCAAGTAGGCCCAAGTTGTAGGATTTGTTTTATGCCACAACCACAACAGGCCCAATGAGACCTAAAGAACCAGCACAACAGGCCCAATGAGACCTAAAGAACCAGCACAACAGGCCCAATGAGACCTAAAGAACTAGCACAACAGGCCCAATGAGACCTAAAGAACCAGCACAACAGGCCCAATGAAACCATAAGCACATGACAATAGGCCCAATGAGAACGTAAGGTCTCAATGGGCCTGTTTTCATGTTCCTAAGAACCAGCACAACAGGCTTATCCCAATGTCCATATGAAGAGCAAGTTTGTTTGTTTCTCTATTTGTGCTCCTTACAACTAACAAACAAACAAGAAAAAAAAGAGAAGCTTTCTGCAAAAGCACAACAGCACCCAACCCCATGCATTAAACATACACAAACATTGACAGAATATATAAAGAATTAAAGGATTGCAAACTTACAATGAGTATTTGAACCAAAGCTCCTTCATTCAGTCTTCATTACAGTGAGGCCTGAAGTGAGCCTCAGCTAAACCTCTTTGCTACTGATTGGTTCTCTCCTTTTGGCTTGTAACCTGGCCTATTTCCAATATACTGCCACATAGTGGATGGAGTAGGAATTACCATGAAAAGAACATGCAATTTGTCTCAACACTGGAGTCATATGGGTGTCAGCTATGGCTTCAAGTAGGCCTAAGTTGTAGGATTTGCCACAACCACAACAGGCCCAAAGATACCTAAAGAACCAGCACAACAGGCCCAATGAGACCTAAAGAACCAGCACAACAGGCCCAATGAGACCTAAAGAACCAGCACAACAGGCCCAATGACACCTAAAGAACCAGCACAACAGGCCCAAAGATACCTAAAGAACCAGCACAACAGACCCAATGAGACCTAAAGAACCAGCACAACAGGCCCAATGAGACCTAAAGAATCAGCACAACAGGCCCAATGAGACCTAAAGAACCAGCACAACAGGCCCAATGAGACCTAAAGAATCAGCACAACAGGCCCAATGAGACCTAAAGAACCAGCACAACAGGCCCAATGAGACCTAAAGAACCAGCACAACAGGCCCAATGAGACCTAAAGAACCAGCACAACAGGCCCAATGAGACTAGTGATGCACCCATCAGATATGAGGATTGGATATTGGTCCCGATATTAGTAATGCTTGCTTCCCTTTGGTCTCACTGGACTTCACATTTCAGAATAAAAGTCCTGAGCCAACACTGCTAAATACACGAATAACAAATCTATACACATAACTAATCATCAAATTTTTTATTCTTTTATTAATAGTCATATCTCATATAAAGACAAAATAGAATAGCCTAGTATCTTTTGAAAATAACAAAATCTGGTCTCCTATTAATACTTCATCACTGTAAGGCAAATTCTGTGCCAAAGTCCTGCACAATCATTTCTTATTTTAGTAATAAAATAAATAGTAATTCAATAAATGTATATCTTTGATAATTTGTTTTATTTTATTTTACAAAGTTAGTGAGGTTAGCTGACGCTTTCATTTTCTCCCACATGTTGAGGTATACGGTTTATTTATTTAACAATGGTATCGGATCGGTATCGTGTATCTATCAATAAGTTAATGTATCGTATTGGATCTGAAACTAAACTTGACATGCCACCTTAAAATCACGTGCCGAACAGATTTTGTTGAAATGGGCTCAAGCGTTCAAAAGTTCCAGGCTTACATTTTTGAATAATTATTATAGTTATTCAATAATTATTAGTTATTAAGACCATTGCAAGTATTTTAATACCAAACATGTGAGGAGTGGTAAAAAGAAAATCTTGGACTAGTTAGCAGAAGTGGGAAGGCATCAAGGAATCAGCCAAAAAATAATTTTGAGTGTAGGACTTACAGGTCACACGTTATTGAATTAAAACATTTAATGTTTTGCTGCAGCTCCACCATCAGGCCAGTGAATGTAATTTTTCTTGTCTTTTCACAGCTTATAGATTATTCTATTTTTAATGTGTGCTTAAATTGCACTGCATCTTCAACTCCAAGATGATTTCCACCATGGCAGTCGTCTTTGTGTGTTCCTCTGGCAACTGACGCTATTTATTATTGATTTTAACTTTAATATTTATTTTACACGTACAGTTCTCCTCCGGAACAGTTAGTTACAGTTGAGAGGCGCTCCTGGAGTTTGGTAAAGTTCATCATGAACTTACCTTAAGCCTTTCTGATTTCCATTTTCTTTTGCACTAGGACACCGCCGAAACCAGCCAGCAAGGACCAGCAGCACCGGCCTCGAGAAGACGACACAGCGGACAGAGTGCCCAAGGCGGAAACGGGGAAAAAAGCAGGTGGGCTACATGCTTGGTTAAAGGCTAGGGCTGCGTGTTCACCGCTACCTAGCCTGTTGCAACCATTGTTCGCTCCCTCGAAAAGACTGACCACAGTATTAGCACATTATATAGTCCCAGGAACATCATTCAGTCTTAAAATAGGGACATCATACACCAATTTTGACTCATGATTTATTTGAAGAAGTGATTGGACAATGAGCTTTGTACAAAGTACAGTAGTACAGTGTGTTTAATAACATTAGCAGATAAGCTGTGTGATCACATTATTAGTATATTATATGGTCCCAGGAACATCATACACTTTAATGTCCCAAGGATTCCATTATTTTAACATTGAATGTACAATGAACTTTGTACTATTACTAGTTTTAAGTTTACAGTACTGTAAAGCCGGTGTTTGGGGAATCAGTGTCTCTGTGCTCTTTGTTTAGCTTGCTTCTCTACTTTCTTACACTTATTTTTATATATCTGTTTAGTCATTTACTGTGTCGTAAGCCTTCTACCCACTTCCACAGCCAGAACTAGAAAACAATGATTTCCTCAGCAAATTGTACAACCTGTACACTCGACCCAATTCCCTCAAAAATACTAAAAGAAATACTCCCAATTATAATCAGACCTCTTTTAACAATAGTAAATTCATCCCATAGCTTGGGGCATGTACACAAAACCCTTAAATTAGCAGTCATAAAACCTTTCATCAAGAAACCAAATCTTGATACTAGTGTATTTCTAATTACAGACCCATCATATGGATATACTTTTATATCCAAGATATTAGAAAAAGCTGTGGCCCAACAACTCTTATACATGAGTAAAAATGACATGTATGAGAAATTCCAATCTGGATTCAGATCCCATCATAGCACTGAGACAGCCCTAGCAAAGATTACAAACCATCTCCTTCTTGCCTCTAATCAAAGCTACATATCTTTATTAGCCCTTCTTAACCTCAGTGTAGCCTTTGATACAATAGATCACACTATTAGAAACTCTTAGAAAGATTAGAGAACATGGTTGGAATTACAGAAACAGCCCTATCGTGGTTCAAATCATATCTAACCGGACGCTATCAGTTTGTGAAGGTAAAAGATTTATCTTCAAATTACACAAAAGTAAGATATGGAGTTCTAGGCTCTATTTTAGGATCACTATTACTTAAATTATACATGTTACCACTGGGCTCAGTTATAAGCAGACATGATGTTAACTTCTATTATTATGCAGATGACACACAGCTCTATATATCAGCCAAACCTGATGATAAATCTAGATAAAAAAAAATTGAGGACTGTGTAAAGGATATAAAATTCTGAATGTCACATAACTTCCTTCTTCTTAACAGTAACAACGTTTAGTTAACCGAAAAGGTTCTCCTTTTAGGTCCAGGGACCTCAATAAACTTCACCTAGTTCAAAATACTGCAGCCAGGATCCTTACTAAAACTAAAATATTTGACCATATTTGTCCAGATCTATCATCACTGCATTGGCTGTATTGACTACAAAAACATTTCTACTAACACACAAAACTCTACATGGCCTCACTCCTAATTACCTTATTACATATTATGAACTATGAAGATTACTTAGATCCCAGGGTACTGGCTTCGTAGTAGTTCCCAAAATTCAGAAAACCTTAGCAGGGGGAAGAGTTTTTTTATAAAGTCCCCCAACTCTGGAATAACCTTCCAGATAATGTTCAATGACTCAGACACAGTCTCAATTTTTTAATCTAGGCTAAAAATCGATGCATTTGCTACAAAATTGCATTTGCTACATCTGCTTGTATTTCAGCATGTAATATTTCCATGTATTTTCCTCAAAATAGTGCAAATAAACAATTCAATATTGAGACTGTGTTTGTCCTCTGTGTAACTTATAGAAACAGAAAAAACTGTTTTAATGACCTCATTAGAATTAAAACAAACCTGTCCGTCCCTCAGAACAACAGCAACTACCACGTTAAATTAGAACCTATATCAGTTATTGTAAATGACATTATTACTGACAATAGGCTTAATGCACTATGTCTCTGTGAGACATGGGTTAAACCTGATGAATATACAGCTTTAAATGAGTCCAGTCATGTTAGAAATAGTTCTTAACCAGAATATCTTTCACCCGCCCGCTGTATTAGCAAACATACAATAACAACTGCAACAGCGAATGCGTTTATTAATAACAACCCTGAGTTAACTATCTCCTCCCTATTACATGCTAAAGATCTGGAGCATGTGACTGAAAATGTACACTCTGTCCTACCTTTCACTTTTATGCTGATGATACCCAAATTTACATATCAGCTAAACCTAACAAGGTCCTGTGTCTCTGCAAAATAACAGACTGTATTAAAGAAATGAAAAACTGGATGACTCATTTTTTTTTTACTTAATTCTGACAAAACAGAGGTCCTTTTACTTGGTGCTAATATAGATAAAAATATTAATGATAATACTGTGGTGTCATTACTAGGGTCGTTTTTGACTCTATTCTCTCATTTGATGCACATATATGCAGTATATTTAAAATGGGTTTCTTTGATTTACGCAACCTTGCTAAACCCGCTGCAAACTATCCCAGGGGCATGCTTCATAAGCTCCAGCTTGTTCAGAATGCCGCTGCCAGGGTACTAACTAGAGCTAGGAAATTTGATCATATTAGTCCAATTCTTTCATCCTTACACTGGTTACCTGTTAAATTTTATATAAATTCTAAAATACTTCTTCTAACATGTAAATCTCTCAATGGTCTGGCCCCACATTATCTGGAGGAACTTCTTACACCTTATAACCCTCCACGTACACTCCGCTCGCAAGATGCTGGCTATAATAGTCTGACAGTCATACATATTAGAAAAAAACAATGCAGGAGGAAGAGCGTTCTTGTATAAAGCCCCCCAACTTTGGAACAACCTCCCTGTTAATATACGGGAATCAGACACACTCTCAGTCTTTAAATCTAGATGAAAAACTTTTGTCTTTACATCAGCTTTCAGAGAACTCTCCAGTTCTGTGTTCTGTCCTGCTCTGATTACATTTCACCACTGTTACGTCCCACTCTGATTACAGGCTTTTCATTACTATTATTGTGGTCGTCTCTCTAACTTCTTTCTGCTACAGGTCATTCATTAAATGTAAACCTTGTTTTAATCTTCATCTTTTTTCTCTCTCTCCTCATGTCTTGAGCTGCCTGCTTGGAGTTGCCCATTTTTGGTTCGTCTTGGTATCAGGCCTGTCCCACACAACCATCCTAATCTCTTTTGCATGTGCTGTGGTGCCCTGTTCCTCCTGCTGTGCCCTGATGTTCGCTCAGCCTGGCTCTCCACTGCCCTGCTAAGTTACGCTTCTGCTCTGGAGTCCACTGGAGTGATCCACTCCTACCACACTCCATTTCTATACATACACATACTTAATCAGCATGGACTTTAACATTAACACTGAGCATATGTCCAGCACCTACTCACACGCATACTTCATAACCTGTTCCTACATTAGCTATAGCTCTTCATTATCTCTCTGTTCAGCACCTACTCACACTCCTACTTCATAAACTGTTCCTACATTAGCTATAGCTCTTCATTATCTCTCTGTCCAGCACCTACTCACACTCATACTTCATAATCTGTTCCTACATTAGCTATAGCTCTTCATTATCTCTCTGTCCAGCACCTACTCACACTCATACTTCATAACCTGTTCCTACATTAGCCATAGCTCTTCATTATCTTCCTGTCCAGCACCTACTCACACTCATACTTCATAACCTGTTCCTACATTAGCTATAGCTCTTCATTATCTCTCTGTCCAGCACCTACTCACACTCATACTTCATAAACTGTTCCTACATTAGCTATAGCTCTTCATTATCTTTCTGTCCAGCACCTACTCACACTCATACTTCATAAACTGTTCCTACATTAGCTATAGCTCTTCATTATCTCTCTGTCTGGTTCTTTGTATAATGTTATTTGTTTGTTTGTGCTGTGCGGGTTGACCTAAGGCAGATGGGTTACTCGGTCTGAGTCTTGGTTTCTCCCAAGGTTTCTTCCTCTTAGTTTGAGGGAGTTTTTCCTTTCCACTGTCGCTGCCACCTCCATTGTGGTGCTTGCTCATAAGAGGCGTGGACCTGGCTTAGTGAAATTTGTTGCGAAAGGCACTATATACATAAATTTTGAATTGATTTTGAATTGAACTGAGTCACTCTTACCATCACTGTCATGACTATATTAAGTTATACTACACAATGATTATTGTATTATGAATATGTTGCAATACAGCAGGATAGATGGTTTTGTCAATAATTTATAAATAGTTCTGATCAGAGGAAGATGGTTATCTTGTGAGTCGTGGTTCCTCCCAAGGTTTCTTGCTCCAGCTCTGAGGGAGTTTTTCTTTGCCACTGTCGCCGTTGGCTTTTATTAATTACTGACTGTGTAAAGATGCTTTGTGACAACAGTTGTAAAACGAGCTATGCAAATCAATTTGATTTAATCATTTTAGCTACACAATTGAAGTTCTCTAAAAATAAACAATCAATCAAACAAAAAACTACAATTAAGAGAGCGTTACCTAGTCTACTTAATTATATGGCAGTTTTTTTTTTACCTCACTTACCATTTGCCTAGGTAGCCTAACAAATTTAGGCAAATGTTGTCTCAGGAAAACCATGTTTTATGTTTACACAAGGACATCATATACAGTACCAATCAGAAGTTTGGACAAACTCATATTCCATGTTTTTTCCTTATTTTCTACATTGTAGAAAAATATTACTATGTATGAACACAAATGGAATTATGTAGTAAATGAAAAAAAATGTTAAATGAGAATAAACAAACCCAGAATGTTTTATACTTTATATTCCTCAAAGTAGCTACATTTGCCTTTAAAGACAACTTTGCCTATTGCTGAGCATCTTCTTAGTTAGCTTCATGATCTAGGCACCTGGAATAGTTTAACAGTATTGAAGAATTACCCAGAGGTGCCATCACAATTGGGTCTAGGTTGAGTGATTGTGGAGACCTAATCATTTAAATCTGTTACCTTTATGTCCACATATGAAGGTTGTGTGCAAATGTTTTTTATGGCATTAAAACAGAATACTTAAACAGCCACTTTTAGTTCCATAAAGAATCATGAGATGTGAGTGAAGAACCATTACATGATGTATTTACCTGAACCATTTTAAAGGTTCTTCACGTTCAATCATTTCTATCACAAACATAGTTCTTTATTGAACTAAAAATGGCTAGCTAAACATTTCCTGTGGCAATGCTAAAATACAACAATGAAAACCCCAAAACAAAACAAAAACAACATTTGATGCACTTTATTTATAATAGTATAGTATAATATAGTAAAGTAAGCCACTTAGCACACATACTGTCCTAGATACATCATCTGGGCTTGAGGGGGGGAAATCATGTTTAGTTATGTGTTATACTATGTAAGTTTTATGTTTAATTTATGTACAATAACATCTCTAGCTTCATATGGCATACATTCATGACAAATTTTAGCAATAATAAGATGCTACAACATCCATAATGATGACATACTCGGATGAGTATTTCATACTTAATACCTCTACTTTGCTGCATTTTTTACTCTGAAAGCATTTGTTTGTCAACTATTTACTCATAACTTTGCAATTATATTTGCACTTTTGTATAGCCATGTTTAGGACTTAAAATAAACCATTTACTTTGTTTGCACTTGTTGTTTTTTGTATCCTCATGTTTACAGTTTAAAATGGACAGTTTTGCCAATTGTTTCTTTATCACACAGTAAGATAAGGATATTAAGTTTAGTTTTAATACTTGTTAGGTTCTACTAATCCCAAACAGCTAGGAGAAATGAAAAATGCACAACAAGCAAAAGTCCGGGTCTCAAGAGGTTAAGAAAGAGGACAATCATGGGACATTTATAGAAGCTACAATCAAAAGAACGACAGCCTTCAGAACCACAAATTCAGCATGTCAGAAGGACAAGGACAAGGCATATTTCTACTGTATCCAGGCAGGAATTATCTGTGATGGAAACTACAATCTATCAGGATTCAAGATTCAAGATTAAAAAAGACTGGCTCAGCCACAAAGTCATTGTTCAACGCACTTACAATGAGCACAATGGGAATGTTGCAGATTCTGAAAAAGAGGGTCATTTCCAAACAGTATGTCCAGATTTGGTCAAACAAATTGAAGAATAGATCTCATCAGGTGTCAAACCGGATGTTATTCTTTTGGAAGCCCATAGATGGTCTAGAGCTCGAGGACACACCGACTTGAACAACCGTCAATACTTCAGTCTAAATGATGTTCAGAGCATTCTTACATGGATATTGCGCAGAAACCATTTCCTGCCTTTTTGTGGTCCTAAACCATTGTAAATAGACCTGTAAAGATAAAAATAAATGAAAACTAAATAAAAAAATCTAGTTATTTATTAAATGATTTTTAATAAGAATAAGTGCATAAATTTATTAAGTTACCTCATCTGTAAAGGACATCATCCAGCAACTGCCCATCATCTAATGTGGTCAATGAGTTCTTGGTTAGTGAAGGTGCTTCAGAAGTCCTTTAGATTGATCATGAAATGGCATAAAGGCATGTTACAACAACTGAACATTATAATTATTTAAAAATAACAAAAAAAAGCTTCTATTTTACATTAACACACCTTTTCCCTCCTCCATGGCAGAATGGTTTCTGTGCAAACAAAAAATGACAGAAATATGCAAATAAAATGTTAAGAATATGTTAAGAAATTAACATCCATACAATTTATCCCAACCACAAAGATTAAATGTTACCTACACAAAATTATGTTTTGACACACAAGAGGGAGTCCAAAAGAACTGAGAGCAATGTTTTTGAATATTGTTGAATAATGTTACATTTGCAGATCACTGCATGATACACCTGGCACCTTGATTCGGCATATTAAAGTTGTTGCATGGTTCATATGCAGGAAAAAAATAGCCTGATGTGCTCAGCATAGTTGTTCTCTGCAGATCAAAAGTTTGCAGGCTTTCGAAAGCCCCTGAAAATTGTTAATGTAAGAAATACGCATGATGCCATGATGACTCCAGAAAATTCCAGGAGAAAGGCAGTAGAAGACATTTTTGGAAATCTACACAATCCTTTTAGTGACTAAAATAACAGGACTTTCTGAAGGACAGTAACACTCCGCTCCAAGCCATTAAAGGAGAGATCTCGAAAATTAACTCAAAGGTTAAACATCAAAGGTGCTCTGTTCTGTCAGATCCCAAAAATATTCTACTGAGCCTATTTTAAGTGGAAATAACCCTATACTAGGAATAGCAGCAGAAAAACCAGATCTGTACATCGTATGTTTTAGATTGAAAGCTGTCACATTGTTGAGTTGAAAATGCAGCTAGAGACTGATATAAACCCATTAATTTTACGTCCATCTTCCCCTCTGTGTCTGTCTCTACGGCAGTCTCCCCCAGCAAACTTCCAATGCCTTTACTTGACCCCGTGTCAGACAACCTGATTCCACTATGTGCTGCTTCTAAGTTCTCAGCTCAGCTTCTAACTCCATCAGTCAGGCAGCATCAGTTTTTACAAAAATAATAATTATTATTATATTAATTTCATGTGTATAGTCTGAACTCTTTTGGTCATATAAACCCTCCCTTGAGGCTCCCTTGTCTTAGAATCTTCGAAATTCTTTAAAAAATCTTATCTTATCTAATTTTCTTTCTTAAAAAAACCCCAGATTCTACAAATAAATTCTGTAGGTTGAGCAGTATTGAGAATGAAATATCCTAATATCTTGTTGTTTAAACAACCCTGAGAATCGGAATATTCCAAGACAATATCTTAGAATCTTCGGATTGAAATAAAATACAGATCCCAAGAAATTTCCAGTTCATACAACAGTGAGACTCAAACTATCTTAAGGCCAAAAAAAAATCTTCATTTGAGAATTAAGTGTTCTAAAACTTTTGGATTACTTTAACCCGGATCCCTTTTTAAACTGCGTCCCGTCTCCTCTCGTGTGTCCTGTGTGCTCTAAATTCTTAAGGCAACTGATCTTATTAATTAGCTTACTGTCACCTCTGGAACAAAGTCTGGGAGTCAGCAGAGTGCCTGAATTGACTCAGAATCACTCATTGGGATGACAGCAGCCGCCTCTGTCTCCGAAAACCCTGGACTGGAATATTGGTATCTCTGTGGAACCTCCAGAACTGTGGTAGTCAGATTTGCTTCTCCGCGCTTAAAGAATCAACTCGATCAGTCAGCCTTAGGAATGTAGAGAAACACATGATCACCGTACGGCAAGATTTTTATCAGGCGCAGTTCTGAAGCAGAATTAGTTACACTTTTTATACTCCACAAATACGCGATGGACGGGTACTACGTGACATTCACACACATTGGTTTTGATTGGTCCTTTTTATGTTCATTTACTGAAGCGTTTTGGTTTTCATTGCCTTTGATGCACCTTGGAATTACGTTTTTGACTTTTATTAGGACTTTTATTAGCCGATCCAGCCTTCCCCTACAACAGCGATGTTCAGGGAGACTCCTCGAGGGCTTTATCTACTAATCATGTTCAAATGTGGATAGCTTTTGCCACATTAGTAGCAAGACTGCTTATATTGCTTAAATGTAAAGCAAAAAGCCCTCCTAGCTTTAAAAAGTGGGTGAACGATTTGATGCAGTTTATGGAATTAGAAAAAATCTCATACTCTTCGGCTGGCTGCAGCGAAAGATTAATATTTGTCAAGCTGTCTTGACTTAAATAGACAACATGGACTCTGTTGATTAACCGGCTGGTTAGCACCCAGTTTGGAATCTATTTTAATAGCTACATTTACTCTCTCTCGTACCCTTTGCCTTCCCTCAGACACTTGTATCTGCTTTTATTATTTCACATTTACATGCTACCTGTATTTTTATTGAAGACTGAAGTTCAAATTTGGCCCAATATCACCAAATCACACCTGCACGTCACATCACATTCCAATAAGGACACAGCAAACATATGTAGCCTAGTATGAAGATGTCCGTGGCAGAGACTCAAGAAAACTAGAGTGAAATGTCCCAACTGAGCCCCACATTTACATTTCAGTAAAGGTCATTAATAACATGCCTCTGATGTTTGACTTTTTGCTCCATTACAATACTTATAGGCAACTACAACAAATTTCCGCTCAATGAAACATGGTAATGCTTAGTAGTGCACATAGATGCTCCTTTAATATATTTGATATTAGTAAAATGCATTCATTTTCAATGGGCATCTATGCAGCTGAAACGGGTAGCTTAGTGCATCCCAACCTTTTCAACATTAACATTTTAATATAACATTATACTCATTATGGCTTTTAGAAAAATGTTTTTGTCAGGTGGGGTAGTAGGGTAGTGTTTGTTTTCCTTACATGACTTACTTTTATACTTCAAGTAGTTTTGAAACCAAATTAGTTCAAGTCAGATTTTACTACATCGTAATTTGATATTTTTGTGAAATGTACACTTTTCTGTGTAAATGAGTTGATTATGGTTTATTCTTTTTATTAGCTTTGAATGTCCAAGCACCTCCACCCCCAGTTAGAGGCAGTAGATTAAGCATCATTTGACTGCCCTTGTCCAGTTGTGGGTGTTCCTCAAGTGGAACACTTTCAGACCTCTAACTAATATGTTTTAAACCACATTGTGAATTACACATCCTATCATCAGTACAGAATTATAATATTATTGGTGGCCTACAAGTTCACAAATAGAACAATTTTATCTGTACAGAGAAGATCTAGCACATATAGAAGAAGAGATTGAAGCTCTGGAGAGCACAATGGATGCCTCTGAAGCTCTGGAGAGGAGGTAAATATAGTTTATTACTACATATGAGACAGAACAATGCAATCCACACCTCTGCTGACAGTGTTTAATTCTTTATCGTATAGTCTTCAGAATATGAATGTCCAAGACAACAAAAACCTGAACATGAATAAACTTGAGATCAATGGCCTCAGGAACAGTGTGTAAGTTGTAAATCATTGTTTTGAGCAGTGCTGGAGAAGTAAATGTACTTGTAATTTGATTCCTAGTATTTACTAATCTCAAATTTGACAGTTTTGATTGGGGAACAGATGATCAGGAAGAAAAGGAAAAGGTGACGACATCCAAGATGAGGAATATGTTCCTCGTCTTTGTAAACAGTATGGTAGAGTTTCTACAGCTGCTGCTTCGTGACTGGCAGGGGAACGCCCAGACTAAGGATGCGTCGCCCTGATGATCCCAGAGGTTTTGACCTGGTTCTACCAGTCCCGGCACAAACCATAGAGGAACTCAAACCCAAGTCAAGAGAGGTGTTGGTAACTGGAAAACACCTGTTTATTATGTTTTTCTTGAGCTAAATAAAACACACTTGAGGCTTGACCGTATGCTGCACTAAACAGTCCTTTCTTTTCTACAGTTGAAACCAGAAGTTATATAGCATATAGCATACAATATATAAAAAGACACACATGCATTTTTCCCCTCATTGTCTGACATGAATTTAGAATAAACTTTTCCCTTTTTAGGTCAATTAGGATTACCTAAATTATTTCTATTTGCTAAAAGCCAGAATAGAGAGAATGACTTTCTTCAAAGCTTAAATACACCAAGATTACTATGGTTCATAGGCAACATCTGAGTTAATCAGAGACACACCTGTGGATGTATTTTAAGGCACACCTGAAACAACATGGGAAAGTCGAAAGCAAGCCAGAATATCAGGAAGAGAATTGTGGACTTGCACAAGTCTGGCTCATCCTTGGATGCAATTTCCAGACGCCTGAAGGTGCCTTGTTTATCTGTACAAACAATTATACACAAGTACAAACAAGATGGGAATGTCCAGACATCATACCGCTCAGGAAGGAGACAGAGATGAACGTGCGTTGGTCCAAAATGTGCAGATCAACCCAAGAACAAAAGCAAAAGACCTTGTGAAGACGCTGCACTGAAGCTGGTAAGAGTACGTCATTATCCACAGTGAAACAGGTACTGTATTGACATGGGCTGAAACGTCACTCTGCCAGGAGAAAGCCATTACTCCAAAAGACACATAAAAAAGCCAGATTAATGTTTGCAAATGCACCCAGGGACAAAGACCTACATTTTTGAATACATGTCTGTATCCATATCTGTGGTCTGATAAACTAAAATGTACCTGTTTGGCAATAATGACCATTGTTACGTTTGGAGGAAAAGGGGGGTGCTTGCAGGCCCGAGAACACCATCCCAACTGTGAAACACGGGGGTGGCAGCATCATGTTGTGGGGTTGTTTGCACTTGGTGCACTTTACTAAAAAGATGGCATCATGAGGAAAGAACTTTATGTGGAAATACTGAAGCAACATCAAGACATCAGCCAGGAAGTTAAAAGCTTGGGTGCAAATGGGTCTGAATGACCCAAAGCAAACTGCCAAACTGGTCATCACAAAGCCCTGACCTCAATCCTATTGAAAATTAATGGGAAAGCTGAAAAGACATGTGCAAGCAAGTCAACCTACAAACATGGCTCAGTTACACCAGTTCTGTCTGGAGGAATGGGCCAAAATTCCTGCCAACTATTGTGAGAAGCTTGTGGAAGGATATTCAAAACATTTGACCCAAGTTGTACAGTTTAAGGACAATGGTACCAAATACTAATGAAATGCATTTAAACTTTTATGACTTTTGACAGTCATAAAAATTGTAACTTCTAGTTTCAACTGTACATCACACTGTGCTAAAGAACTAGCCCACAAAACAATAACCACATTTTTTCTGTAATAACTTTAATTATTCTCCACAGTGCCAGTGTTCCAGACTAATGAGCAACAATTCCCACTGGAATTAGCTCTACTACATTTTCCACTTATTAATACTATAAATCATGTTTATCCATCATTTTAAACAATGTGATAACTATTTTAATACTTTTTGTGTGTATGTAAACCTTAAACCCTGTTAAATAAAATTGATCATTTTCATCTTGTCTTGAGTCACCCTGATGTGTATTTTTAAAGAAACAGTTTTTAATTAATAATTACTTTATTTTCAGAATGTTAACAAAGTAAATGAGGGTAAACACAATCTAATAAACGAATGTGTAACAATAACTACATGAAATGGAAGTACCTGGGTGAGGTTTCTAATATATGAAAACTAAAGGGATGAAAGCCTGATGTCTCCATCGATGGATACACCAGCAGCTGGATCTGTGGGGCAAGCTTGACGACCTCCCTGCAACGCGTCTGGAGAGCTCGTCCCTCCGCGGTCCCTATGTTCCTGCGACAAAAACGCAAACAACGGTCAGTGAGACAGAGTACTGTACAGTAACACAGGGACCAGAGAGCACAAGGATCACAACAACTGGCTCAGATAAAGAAGACAGAGCTGATATTAAAGACTATAAAGTAGGGACGGTCGCTCAACGCTCTGTGTCGAATCACGTCTCGTTCCTTCAAAGCAGAACCACATGGAAACAGCATTTCACAATCACACTTCAATACGCGTCAGTTCCCCGGTCCCGCTGTAGACCGGAGCGCAATGAGCGGAATAGAAACTAAAATATGGCCTTAAATTAAATAGAAATATAGTAAGTGTGAGAATTTGGATGCGTTTCATTTTAAAAGACAACAAAACAGGCACATCGTTTTTGCTTTGAAGGTCAAGTGTTGTATTCAAACCAACAAAAGAGAACAAAAAGTAACTGACAAACCTCCTCCGTATTCCAGGGTTTTTAACTGGAAACAATGGAAAATTACCTTGACTAACATTTAAGTCTGTGTTCAACAGATGTACAGTCTACATACATATTCAACAGTGGTGTATATTAGAGTGGATGATGATGATTGGCTTTAATTAGGATTGTTTTGCATTCTACAAGACTAATTCTGTTTGTCGTTGACGTTCACAGCTACAAGTGATCGGTTTCAGAGTGCAGGTCTGGTCATTATACCACGCTGCTAGCTTTTTCTACCAAATATGTTTGATCCTGAGCAACATTGTTAAGTCTAGAATGGAGCACAATCTACAGATCATCTGTTACATGCTCTAGATCTTTAGGGTGAAATGGGAAGGAGATGGAGAAATCTGGAAGGTTATTAATGAAAACACGAGCTGTTGAGCATTTACTCACTCAGAGATGCTGGTAGTGCACCACCAAAAACAACAGTCTTGGACAGACAACAGCCTCTGCCTTCATACCCTAGAGAGTCCGAGCAGATCACTCAGAGCTCCATCAGAGAGAGTGTTTGGTGCGGTTGGGCATTTTGTTGCCCACTCAGGTCCTTTCTAAACCACACAAGGCGAACATGTTTTTCTTAACCAGTAAACAGGCGAGGGTCAAAACCAGAGCTGTGGTAACCATAACAGAAGGACTGAGGTAAAATCAGAAGACGAGAAACATTTACACTTATGGCATTTGGCAGATGCTCTTATCCAGAGCGACTTACAAAGTGCTTTGCTATTTACCCAAGAAAAACCTTAGCTAGTTAGAATAGACTAATAATTCAAAAGATACCTCTAAGCTTAGACACTACTAAACACAATACAATAAGGCGACCATAGTACTCTATTCGTCCAAGTACTCTCTGAAGAGGTAGGTCTTCAGTCTGCGTTTGAAGACAGCGAGGGACTCGGCCGTTCGGACACCCAGGGGCAGTTCGTTCCACCACTTTGGTGCTAGGACAGAAAAAAGCCTGGACGCTTGTCTTCCTCGGATTTTGAGGGATGGTGGGTCGAGCCGAGCCGAACTTGAAGCTTGAAGGGCTCTTGGTGCAGAACGGCTTTTGACCATTGCCATCAGGTATGGAGGGGCAGGTCCGTTCTTGGCTTTGTAGGCCAGCGTCAGGATTTTGAATCTGATGCGGGCAGCTACAGGAAGCCAGTGGAGAGAACGCAGCAGTGGAGAGACATGGCTAAATTTAGGGACATTGAAGACGACCCGTGCCGCTGCATTCTGGAGGAGTTGCAGGGGCCTGATGGTGCGCAGAGGAAGACCAGCCAGAAGAGAGTTGCAGTAGTCAAGTCTGGAAGGGACGAGAGACTGAACGAGCACCTGGGTGGCCTCTCTAGAGAGGAAGGGTCGAATTCTCCGGATGTTGTACAGGAGAAATCTGCAGGTCCGAGTTACGTTTGCAACATGGCTTGAGAACGATAACTGATCATCCATCACTACACCAAGGCTTCGAGCTTCTGTAGAAGGAGTGACCAGTGAGTTCTCAAAGGTGATGGCAAGATCGTTTTTAGGTCCAGCAGTTCCCGGGACGTACAGCAGCTCCGTCTTGCTGGGGTTGAGTTTGAGGTGGTGAGCCGCCATCCAAGAAGAGACGTCGGCGAGGCATGCTGAGATGCGGGCAGAAACCTGTGTGTCAGACGGGGGGAAAGAGAGCATGAGTTGAGTGTCATCGGCGTAACAGTGGTAAGAGAATCCATGGGAGGATATCACTTTACCAAGAGCACCTCAATCAACTAGTGAGCACCAAGCTTCTATGTTAACCTTAAGACAAGAGTGTTAGCAGAATCTAGTTAGAAGTATATTTAAAAACCAGCCTACCTTACAAGCTAAAGATGACCCCAAGTAAAAAAGCAAGCACACTGATTTCTGAGTGGCTCCACACCTAATTTATCAAGATTGGAGACACTTGGCTCCTCCTCTGCAATTCACACTTCTAGCTGGCCTGAAACTACACCTGAATCAGCACCTCAATCAACTAGTGAGCACCAAGTGCTCAGGCAGAGGTCCGGAATAAAAGACAGACAAAACTGAGCAAAAGAGTCCAAACATAAAAAGCTCAGAACACAAAGCAAAACGGAGCAAACAAGCACACAGGAGACAAACAGGGGAAGGTGAAGTAGCCGAGCTGATGAGCTTCAGGGACACGTTCTAAAACTCAGCTGATCTGGCTTTGTCCTGATTGGCCGGAGTGGTTACATGAGCAAGCAGAGGAGTCTGGGAAATTGAGTACATATACAACGACTGACGGTAAAACTACATATCCTCTTTGGGCTCCGATACTTTTCAGTGTTTTATAGAAGAACCTCCAGCAGTGAGAACACCGCCCTGAGGAGCTGTCCTCGCTGCCGGAGCAGCTGAAGAGCCGAGGACCTCCAACCAGTCAGCAGAGGAGAAAACCGGCGGTGGTGGTGGAGGAGTAGCGAACGAACTTCTGTCAAAATAAAAGTCCCTCCTAAACCTGAATAAAAAGACTTTCTGACTCTCTAAAATAAAAATGATCAACTTGTTTAAGAAAACAGAGAGTTTACAACAATTTAACAGCTTATTTAAGTAACTTAAATTAATAACTGTAAATAATAACAGATATAAAGGAGAAATCTGACACAGGACACATAAATCTTTAATAAAAGTGGCCTTATGAAGGAAAATATTCAGCTTTCAGACACTGGCACCATGTTTATCCCATAATGACAAAGTAAAACAGAGTTTTAGATTTTTTTGTTAATTTATTGAAAAGGAAAAACTAAAATTGACATAAGTATTCAGACACTTTACTTGGTTCTTAGTTGAAGCAGCTTTGGCAGTGATTACAGCCTCCAGTCTTCTTGGGTTTGATGCCACAAGGTTTGCTCACCTGGATTTGGGGATTTTCTGCCTTTCTTCTCTGCAGATCCTCTCCGTAATGTTGGACGTTGGTGGACAGACATTTTCAGGTCTCTACAGAGATTTTTGACAGCAGATTTTTTTGTAGCCTTCTCCAGATCTGTGCCTCCACACAGTCCTGTCTCTGATCTCTACAGGCAGCTCCTTCCTCCTCATGTCAGCTGTGAGACCTTATGTAGACAGGTGTGTGTCTTTAACCACGTCCAATAAACTTACCAGAGCTGGACTCCAATCAAGGTGTAAAAACATCTAAAAAATGATCAAGACACATGGGAGACCCCCAGAGCTACATTTTAAGTGTCATAGCAAAGGGTCTGAATTTCCATGTGAAAGTTTTTCATTTTAATAAATTTTAAAAATTCTGTTTTCACTTTCTCATTATGGAGTATTGATGCAGAATGATGGGATTTCTTATTTTATTTTATTTTAGCACATGATCTTAAAACATAAAATTTAAAAACAAGTGAAATACTTTCTGAATGCATTGTATATTTTTACAAAGATATTTAAAATACTCTGATAACAGTGATTCAAAAGTCTATGTTTTAAAATCTTAAAATATTGATTTTTTCCAGCTGTTATTTTCATACAACACTAGTTTGACTGTAGAGATTTTGGACAAAATGTCAGAAATCCACTGATTCTGATGTGTTTTCCTTCATAAGGCCACTTTTCTTCTAGATTCATGTGTCCTGATTAAGATGATATTAAAAGTGACAGTAAAACTGTGTTTATCAGACACACTAGTCTGAAGATAGACACTATCAGCATATGATCAGAAACTCACAGCTTTTTCCTGCTCCGAGTTTTCAGTAAAATGAGTGAATCAACAGTAGTTGTAAGAAAACACTAAGGCTGATAGTAAAAAGCCTCTCTAAGCAGTTTAACCTGACGTTTTCCTCATAATGCCCTACAATCATTTTCCATAGTGAACTCTTTCTGCTGGACTTTAGGATTTTACAAGCTGACTTTTATTTGGAGGGGAAATCAGAATCAGGCGATGGAGGTGTAGTGTTTTATTAGAACAGCAGGTGGCGCAGTAGAGCTGTCAAGCCTCCAACCACTTTGTCTTCAACTGGGTTAAAAAGCCTCGTTCTGTCCAGCCCTAATATAAAGTACGGTGGCCGAGAAGAGCCACCGCGCTGCAGATTCACAAACGCGCAGCAGAAGCAGAAAGCCCTTCATCAAAACGACAACATGGCTCTACATTTAACAAACGCGCCGCAGATTCACTAAACAAGTGCAAGCTCACAAACGCGCTGCAAAACCCTTCCCAACACAACGGGAGCGTTTCCGGAGGACACTTAAAGGATGTGGGATCAGATACGGAGACGCCATCTGGAAGCAGAGCCCTGCCGAGCCGCAGCAGCGTCTCTAATGAGAAGTAAGTTTGGGGAGATTTGATCACTAGAGTTATTCTAGGCCAGTTCTAGGCCAGGTCAGCCATGTCCAGCCCAGATCTATTTATTTCATTCAACAGAGCAAATGTTTCAGCTAGAAGCTGCTTTTTTCTGGACTTTTTAGTGAGACAATATTTCAGAAGAAAAGAACAGCTCCAGATTGTTTAGTTCTGCGCTCCTGCAGTTCTAGGAGGAGGAGCTGTTAGCTAATGTTTCTAGGCTGCACAAGCTTGCAGACAGACTGTAGAGCTCACAGCTTCAATCACAGTAGCTGTCTGTATTTACAGGGAAGGATTGGTTTCAGATGATGATGGATTTTGCTTGGTTGGAGTCGTGAACAAGGCAGAACATCCATTCAGAGCAGTGAGAGGGAAATGCCTCTTAGGTGTTTGAGGAGTCATATAGTGTTGTTCCAGTATGCTGAGTATTCTAGGAGTATAGGTATTGAACTAGAAGGCCATGTACGCTAGATCTTCATTTAGTCTTGTTAGGGTAATGTTTAGATTGGGGGTTTTGAGGTTTTCAGGGTTTAAAGTCTTCTAATACAACTTTGTTCAATGTGTCAGTCATGGGAGCAGATTCTTATGCCCATGTCTGCAATCTGCTGTTGTACATTAGATTTGGACAGATCCTGAAAGCAGTTCACCACAAAGTGGAGACGGGTGAGTTAAACTCCTAACAGTGAACTCTGCTTCTCTCTGTTAGGTTATCTTACATATTAATGGGAATCTGTTCATGCTTCACTTTGCCTGATCTAACTGCATTGTACCGTAACCTAGTAGTGACCCTTAACAGTGAACATTTTTATTAATGAAAATCAAACCATTTTTATATTTCAGATCAGCTCCAGCATCCCGATCCACAAGCCAAGAAGAATGCATTATTATTTCAGCAATACTACATCACAGATCATTTCCTCTTTATTATTGATGTAGTTTATGTTGTAATGCTCTTTGCTTTCTGTGCAACAGAGCACTGCTAGAGCCCAAGACGTCTGACATAAGGACATTGTTCACTCTCTTCACAGTGAATACACCAATGTAGTTCAGAATCTGAGGCCATTGTGGAATCAGAAGTGGGAGACAGGTAATTGTTGTTAAATGATGACTCACACACACACACACACACACACACAGTGGGTCAGTTCTAATGTTTATGCAGCTTAATCAGTCTTTACACTGGGTGAAAATGTAATGATGCAGAAAGTCAGTTCTTGCTCCAAATGCTAAATCAATTAATTGCATTCTTTGGACAGTGAACATGTACTGAAAACACACACATACATACATACATACATACATACAGTACTGTGTTGCCATGTTTATTCAGATCAGAGTTATTGTGAGTATCAGGCCAATATACAAAATGAATTGGAATTACTGTCTATAACTAACAATTTAATGTTGGGTTTTCCTGGTTTGTCCACTTAGTAAGTGTCAAATCTCTACTTTTATTTTTGGACCATGGTGAAAACATGCAAAAACCTTATTTTCTGTATGTCTGGTTAATTTACAGTAAGGGACTGACAGCTTCAGATGTAGTGTCCAATCTGTCTCTAAAGATAGATAAAGAGTCCTGCAGCAGATTCAACATTAACAGCAATGTGTGGGATGGAGCCATACGAGGATTTAAGAGATCTACATACAACCCATCCTATGACATGCTGGTAACATTCTCTGTGGTTCAGGGCATCTGTGTCTTTCTCAAATCTCTTACAGTACTTTGTAGGTAAAGTGAAGTCCATTGAGGCTCCTATCGAAGACATACCAGATGAAGAAGTGAGGAATTCTCTCCTTGAGGTAATGTAACATTTCATACGATGAGAACATTTGTCATCCAGTAAAATCAGTTTGACTGTTGTTTAAGGTTTACTAAATCTAGACCCATATTCATAAAGCTTCAGAGTATATGTGATGATCTAAGATCAGATTTCTGTCTCATTTGCAGTGATCTTAGTGACAATAACCACTCCTACATGGAGAAGCTTTATGAGGGGTCTGAATAAATCTTTAAGATAATATTAAGGATAATTGTAAGAGCAATATTGCCTTATCAGTTCTGTTCAGGCAAATATAGAAATGGGGCAATATGTGTCTTTTACATTAGTACATAATCTTTATGATCTAGATATTCACAGATTCAGAGATGCACAGATAAACACTCCAGCATGCTCCAGACAGCGGGATGCTTCATTAAGACACATCTAAAATTGATTAAATTATTCTTTTACCAGTTTGTTTAATGTGCATGTATCTGACGTTGATCAATAGTTGAAATACACTGTGCCAGGGGTTCTTAATTCTAGTCTTTGAAGGACTGTGTTTGACAGGTTTTTGTTCTTTCCTTGAATAAGCAGTGAATAGCCACCTATTGTCTTAGCTGGAAACGTATCAGATGTGCCTCATTTGCTATCAGTGAGTCGGCATGACACATCTTAAAAAGTGAATTCAAAGATACTGTCTGTATATGATGTAACACTTTCACAAATATAGTAGGGATGTAGTTCTATATGTGTGGGGTTTCTTAATGGAAAATGTGGATAAATACAAATGATTCACATGATTATTTTTATATATATATATTTATTTTTTTGTTTTTTAGAAACTGGTGCAGGCCCTTCTCTTCAGGATGTGCTGAAGTTTGGAACCGGGCTAAAGGAAGTTACCCCCACAACAATAAAGCTACAGCTAATATTTGAGTGGAGCTCACGCTTTCCTTTGGCAAGTACCTGTGCAAACACAATCACAATTCAAGATTCAAGAGTTTATCATCATGTGCACAGCAGAAACAAGCAATTAAACTGTACCATGAAATTCTTACTTTGCAGTTCCTCCATTTACCGACATAATCTCATAACTATCAAAATAAAGAGAGAAATAGAAGAAGTATAATAAAAATATATACAGTAAATAAGTAAAAAAGTAATGCTAAGTAAAAGAAAAACACTAAGTAAAGAAAGTTAAAGCGTACAGTACAGTACAGTATAGAGTATAGATGCATATGTAAGTTGTGCATGTGGGAAGTGCATTGTGCAAGTACGACAGTAAACAGTATTTGTAGAACAGTAGCAGTGATTATATGTAGTGGGCTTGTATTAATGGGTGCATGTCAGGTGCATGTCATGATGACCCTGGTCCTGTAGATGTCCTGTAGTGAGGGGACGGCTGCTCCGGAAATGGACTGTGCAGTCTTGATCACACTCTGGAGAGCCTTCCTGTCCTGAGCGGTGCAGTTTCTGTACCAGACCGTGACAGAGTTGGTAAGAACGCTCTCGATTGTACTCCTGTAGACGTTGCTGAGAATTTTGGCTGACATTTATTAAAATACAACTGCTGCTGGGACTTCCGAACAATATGGTGCGCATTGTGTGACCAAGTGAGATCGTCACTGATGTGAACGCAGAGGAATTTGAAGGTTTTTACCCTCTCCACCTCTGTCCCACATATGTAGAGGTGTGTGTGTAGCTCCTGCCTCCTCCTCAGATCAACATAATTTCCTTAATCCTGTCTGTATTCAAGGAAAGATTGTTGTCACACAGAGAGGAACACAGAGATTTGGTCGGACTGTCTGAAGTGCAGCCGAGCCACATCCTTGTTGCCACCCCTCACGTTTCTGTGGACTTGGTCGAAAAGGTTGTTCTCCCTCGTCTGAAAACTCACAGGCTTGTGTTTGGGGAGGACAGTCCTCAGGTTGCTGTGGTTAAATCGGCAGTGAACATGCCGTCTGGGTGTGCGGTCTCTTGTTTGCTGATTGTGTCATGCAGCAGCCCCAACGGCATCTCCAAGTTCACGCGTGGCGGAATTTAAACAGCCAGGATAAACGCAGCGCTGAACTCTCTCTGCAGATAAAAGGTTCTGCACTTCACCATCAGCAGTGCTGAGTCAGTTAAACAGTGTTTTTCTACAGTCTTAATGTCTGTTGTTTACAAAGATGCAGACGCTGCCGCCGTACAGTACAAAGTCTTTTCCAGTACAAAGACTTTGTTCTGGAAATGAAATAGATGTACAGCTCTGTAACTTCTGTATGCTTTAACACAGAAGAGATAATGTAGAAACCCAACAGAAAGAACAGTAAGTAATGAAGAAAATATTAATCACAATAGTTATCATAGGTTAAGAAAGAATGCAATAATAGTCTGAGCTTTGGTGGCTTCACATTTATCTCAGGACTTTAAAAGGAGTGAATGCCTTTTGCTTTGGGTTATTATGTAATAAATAAGCTGTGCTACTCAAACTGTAATATGCACTGGTTCTTTTTATTCTTCTATTGTTTAATGGGTGATATGTCTCAACTTCTTGTAATTGGTTGGAAAGTCTGAACCGTCTATAAGTGTGATGAACATATGAAAAGTTGTGACTTGTAACCTTTCTTTTGCAACTCTCCTCATAATTACAGTGTGTGTATTTTGCAGCAGGAAGAGGAGCCAGCATCACCGACACTCCTGCTGCTCTTCTCACTACTGGTGGAGTCTCCTTTAGCCCCAGCAGCATCTTTAAGTTGAGGGGGATATTGTTGTGAGTGAAACTGTCTGCTGAGACTGAAAAATGATGAGCTGAAATACTGAACCAAGCAACCAGCTTGAAAGCACATGTGCATAAATGTTCTATACATGTACACTCACCAGCCATTTTTTTCACCATTGTGTCTGATCCAATTGTACCAACAGAACACACACTAACACCACCACAAGGCACAGAGTGTCCCCGGCACAGTGGTGGTGTTAGTGTGTGTTCTGCTGGTACAATTGGTTTAGACACAAGTGCTGCAGAGGTGTTCACTCACTGTTCACTCTATTAGACACATTAGCACACCTTGATATCAGTGCCCTAATAGAAACAGTTTGCAACCATTTCAAATGCAGTTGGTTTTATTACTGGTTCCTGTGAAGCTGCTTTGTGACGACGGCAGTTGTAAACAGTTTATATGTACACAAGTGTGCACACCCTTTGATATGACACCCAAAAGTGAGATGAATGTGCGTTTTGAAAATGGGAACAGTGCAAGAACAAGTTTTGCTTCACCCCAGAGGGAGATCGTGCTCCGTGCCTCCTAGTGATCAGCCTGATTGACGGCAGCTGGTGGCAATCCTTCATCAAATCCTTGAGTTTTACCATGTGAAAGCTAGACCACGCCGGTATTGGTGTTCTCCCAGAGTTCTCTAAGTCACTCTGCAGTTCCTCTTTGCACACAAGAGGCTCTATCTCTTTACGTCTTTTAGAGCCGCTAGTGGCTCTCATTTCTCATGCTGGTCTCGGTTGCCATGAGGCATCCCCCTCACCCTTTGTAAACGAAGAGTCTTTTTACAGTCCTTTTATTTTATTTTAAGGACATCTTACTGCTGTTTTTTGGTTTAGTTATTTCTCTCATCAAGTCCTTTCATTTGTTTTACTTTTGGTCCAGTGGATTTCTCTCTGCCCTTTCACACCAGCAAAGTAGGTTCGAACCCAGCTCCCTGCAAAACCCCATATCTGCTTTTGACTCCACCCTAGTTGCTATCTGGGTCTTCCCTCTGGCTCCCCCAGGTGGATAGCTGTCTCATTACAGAGTATGCAGTGAAGCAGCTGGATACAGTCTGGAATTCTAGAACTACAAAGTGCTCCTATATGGTCAGTGGAGCTGATCTAGTGGACAGTGAGAGTAGAAACGAGGAGGTTGTGTTATATTATATATTGATTTTGTTTCAAGGCAGCTGTGTAGGTATAAATGATTTTCTGGGGAAGGCAAGTGCTCTTTTGTGTTTCTCTGCAGATAATGGTTTTCATGTTTTCATGTCTGTTCTGCTCTGAAATATTTAATTATAAAAGATATTTCTAGCTCTGAAAACAATTGTTAATGCCTTTGAAATGGCAGCCTGTTGTGTTTAATAAAGAAATTTGGTGTTATTGCATGTTTTGTGAATTGCTTGTTTAAATTGAGGGTTTCATTTTTCATTTATTGGCTGAAATGATCCTGACTAGGAGTTTGACACACTAATATTTTTAGTCTTTTTAGGATTTTAAGTTGTGTACCATCATCTTTTGTGTTGTGGTTCATTTGGTGGAACATAGTTTAAGTATGTAGTGCTTACTAAATATAATGTAGTATGTAAAACATTTATATAATATTTACAATTAAATATGGTTTAAGTTTAGAAAAATAAAAATGTATTTAAAAAGAAAAAAAATTTGATGTGAACATATTACACAGTTTTTCATTGCTTTTGTTCCTCCGCTTTGATCCTGGGAAAAGATGCTTCTTCTATGTTGTTCTGTATTTATAGTGAAGACCAGAAGCAGTTAAACAAGCAGCTGAAACACAGTTGAATAAATCAGTGTTTTCATAAAGTGAAATGATGTTTTTAAATCTGTGTTTAAATATGATGAAAGATTATTGGTGATAATAATTGTAATCTACTTTATTAGTCTATTATTGAAGTTTGCTGGTGGTTTACTGTCCTCATGAACTTCCACGTGATCATAAAGTGAGGCTGTGAGAGCTCGCGCTCTAGAACCTCCTCATCATTCTGCTCAGATTGTGACGTCACCTGCTTTCCAGCAGCACAGCGCGCGACCAGCTTTACTAAACAGCCACGACTCACTAAAGCTCCTCCAACACCTCTACACACACTGCTGCTGCTTCAGCCATTTCTCTACACACTACATTTAAGGTGAGCTGCTCCTACAGCACCAAACCTTCATCCCAACATAGACTAACATGTTTCTGGAAGTTCTCTGTTTTGAGATGAGCCGAATCGGAAACTCTGGAAAGGTGGGATATGGATGCAGGCTGATTAAACCCACCGGAAAACAGATTGTTGAGCTGAGAGTAAAACAGCAGGTCTGTGAATAATAATAAACAACAACAATAATCCATTAGAAGAAGAAAAATGAGCTCATTTATTCTTAGCACTGTTTAAATTAGCCTTACTTTCCTCAGCTTCTTATTTGAATGATCCAGTCCACCTTAAGTGCTGCTGTTTCGCCTGTAGGTGGCGCTGATGAGCTGATTTTCATCATTAATCTGTGTGATCTGGAACATAAGACTGAATTGACTTCTTCCACTTATCTTCTGAACCATTTCTGTTGTGTTGCTCTAATAAACATGCAGGTATTTGTATGTTTTTTACACTGTCCAGTATTATCCCCCTTTGTAATTCTGGATGTTTGAATAGCTCTTTATAGAGAAGACAGATTTAGCAGATAATACTTTGTCAGGTGTGAAGATGTGTTGTAGAAAAGAGGCTTATATCAGAGCCGGTTTATGGAGAGTCTAGCCACTTCCTGTTTACCCTGTTGTCCCAAAAAATGACTGCAAGCAGATCCTCAATGTCCGGGGGTGTCTAACCACCAGGCTCTTCCTTTAATTCTGGAAAGTAGAATGATGTGTTTCACTAAAAAAGCAAAGAGAACATTTTCTACAGAAAGCAGGTTTTGGGCAGTAGAGGCGAGCATTACTGGGAGTGAGTGCTGACTGGTTGGCGCTCTGATGCTGGAGGCGTCTTATAAAAGGAGCTGTTTAAAATATGTCTGCCGTGCTGAAACATCTGCTGCTGTTCTGTGTTGAGGAAATCACTGCATTTTTTGGTGTGAAAATCAGACTTGAAGTGTCTGACAAACCTGGAAGACATTCTGAAGTGATAATTCTCCTCTCTACAGGTTCTCTGCTTATATGACCTATATAAAGACTAAAGAATAAGACAAGTGAAATAGTCAGCTTCTAAAACTTACCTTAATAACCAGAACCCTTTCATGTAAGAAGTATTATAAGTATTATTTTATGTAAAGTTAAAAAATAATAACCTAATTCCTTTCAAAGTCATTGAACTGTCCATTAGCTCTAAACATCTTATATGCGTCCACATACTGCTCCAGACTGACCTTCATCCCCATTTTAACACCATTTTAAGTTATTTTAAGTTCAAAACTTCACATAATGTTGCTTTATGCCACAGTTCATCCACAGTTCTTGGTGAGTTTATCACACTCCCTGTAAAACCGCTTACAGTGCCCATTACAATCACCTGCCCAGATGTTCTTCTGTCCACAGCCCTCAATGATTATGAAGTGGCTACAAACCTCTTTAATGGGGTGATCAGCAACCTTATCCACAGAGCTTGGTGAGTCAGCTTTAGCACACTCCCTGTTATACCACTCACAGTGCCCATTACAATCTCCTGCCCAAATTCTCTTCTGTCCACAGCCCTCTTTGATTCGAAAGTGGCTACAAACTTCTTTAATGAGGCTTTTTCAACTTCATCCACTGTTCATGGTGAGTCCACTTCACCACACTCCATTTTATAGCACTTACAGTGCCCATTACAATCGACTGCCCAGATTCTCGTCTGTCCACTGCATCTAATCATTCGGGAGTTGCTAAACTGCTTTATCCACAGTTCTTGGGGAGTCCAGTTTATTACACTCCCTTTTATACTGCTGACAGTGCCCATTACAATCGCCTGCTCAGATTTTCTTCTGTCCACAGCCCTTGATGATTCAGGATATAAACTGTGGATGAAAACTGTGGATAAATGCTGTTTATATTTGCACAAACCCAGATTGTTTTTAATCTGCTGCATATTTCACTTTACTTTGTTCGTCTTTAAATATACTTTATTCATACACTTTAAGTGCATGGCTGCATATGCCACTTTACCCCTGACGTCAATGTCAGGGACCTCTACTTATTTATACAAACACCTATACTCTTACATTCCTACAAATTAGTGAACTAAAATTTCTATGCTTTGTGTTATTTCATATTTAATGTTTATTTAAATGTTTATTTTTGCACCATGGGTCTGAGACTAATACAGTTTCAATTCTGTGTATGTCCTGTACATATTGCAGTTTTGACAAAAAGGTGACTTTGACTTTGATTTGAGTGGCTACAAAATTTATTAATGAAGCTTTCACCAACCTCATTTACAGTTCTTTGGTGAGTCCACTTCATCACACTCTTTGTTGTACCTCTTAAGGTGCCAAGATTCTCTTATGTCCACACGCTTAGATAATTCGGGAATGCTAAACCGCTTCATCCACAGTTCTTGGTGAGTCCACTTCATCACACTCCATTTTATAGCATTTACAGTGCCCATTACAATCACCTGCACAGATTTTCCTCTGTCCACAGCCCTCAGTGATTCGGAAGTGGATACAAACTTCGCTAATGTAATGATCACCATCCTCATCTACAGATCTTGGTGAGTCTATGCTAGCACACTCCATGTTATACCGCTCATTGTGCCCAATACAATCACCTGCCCAGATTCTCTTCTGCCCACAGTCCTCTATGATTTCACCAACCTCATCCACTGTTCTTGGTGAGTCCACTTCATAACACTCCCTGTTATACAGTTTACATTGCCCAAAACAATCACCTGCCCAGATTCTCTTTTTTTTTTTACAGCCCTGTATGATTCAGGAGTGGCTACAAATTTCATTAATAAGGCTTTCACCATCTTATCCACAGTTCTTGGTGAGTTCTCTTCATCACACTGCCTGTTCTGCTGCTTGCAGTTACAATCGACTGCCCAGATTCTCTTTTGTCCACAGCCCTCTATGATTATGAAGTGGCTACAAACCTCTTTAATGGGGTGATCAGCAACCTTATCCAAAGAGCTTGGTGAGTCAGCTTTAGCACACTCCCTGTTATACCACTCACAGTGCCCATTACAATCTCCTGCCCAGATTCTCTTCTGTCCACAGTCCTCTATAATAGGCAGTGGCTACTAACTTCATTAATGAGGCTTTCACAGTCCTCATCCACTTGTTCTTGGTGAGTCCACTTCATCTTACTCCTTGATGAACCTTATAAAATGCCCTTTACAATTGACTGCCCAGATTCTTTGTCCACAGCCCTCTTTGATTCGAAAGTGGCTACAAACTTCTTTAATGAGGCTTTTTCCAACTTCATCCATAGTTCTTGGTGAGTCCACTTCATCACATTATTTGTTATACCACTTAAACTGCCCATTACAATCAACTGCCCAGATTCTCTTCCGTCCACAGCCCTTTAAGATTCGGGAGTGGCTAAAAACTTCAATAATGCGGCTTTCACCACCCTCATCCACTGTTCATGGTGAGTCCACTTCACCACACTCCATTTTATAGCACTTACAGTGCCCATTACAATCACCTGCCCAGATTCTCTTCTGCCCACAGTCCTCTATGATTTCACCAACCTCATCCACTGTTCTTGGTGAGTCCACTTCATAACACTCCCTGTTATACAGTTTACATTGCCCAAAACAATCACCTGCCCAGATTCTCTTTTTTTTTTTACAGCCCTGTATGATTCAGGAGTGGCTACAAATTTCATTAATAAGGCTTTCACCATCTTATCCACAGTTCTTGGTGAGTTCTCTTCATCACACTGCCTGTTCTGCTGCTTGCAGTTACAATCGACTGCCCAGATTCTCTTTTGTCCACAGCCCTCTATGATTATGAAGTGGCTACAAACCTCTTTAATGGGGTGATCAGCAACCTTATCCAAAGAGCTTGGTGAGTCAGCTTTAGCACACTCCCTGTTATACCACTCACAGTGCCCATTACAATCTCCTGCCCAGATTCTCTTCTGTCCACAGTCCTCTATAATAGGCAGTGGCTACTAACTTCATTAATGAGGCTTTCACAGTCCTCATCCACTTGTTCTTGGTGAGTCCACTTCATCTTACTCCTTGATGAACCTTATAAAATGCCCTTTACAATTGACTGCCCAGATTCTTTGTCCACAGCCCTCTTTGATTCGAAAGTGGCTACAAACTTCTTTAATGAGGCTTTTTCCAACTTCATCCATAGTTCTTGGTGAGTCCACTTCATCACATTATTTGTTATACCACTTAAACTGCCCATTACAATCAACTGCCCAGATTCTCTTCCGTCCACAGCCCTTTAAGATTCGGGAGTGGCTAAAAACTTCAATAATGCGGCTTTCACCACCCTCATCCACTGTTCATGGTGAGTCCACTTCACCACACTCCATTTTATAGCACTTACAGTGCCCATTACAATCGCCTGTCCAGATTCTCTTGTTTGCACAGCCTTAGATAATTCGGGAGTTGCTAAAGCAATTCATCCACAGTTCTGTCACACTGCCTGTTCTGCTGCTTACAGTGCCCATTACAATCACCTGCCAAGATTCTCTCTTTTTTTACAACCCTGTATGATTCAGAATTGGCTACCAACTTTATTAATGAGGCTTTCACCATCTTATCCACAGTTCTTGTTCTTCATCACACTCCATTTTATAGCACTTAATGGTCCCCATTACAATCTCCTGCCCAGATTCTTTTCTGTCCACAGTCCTCTATGATATGGAAGTGGCTACGAACTTCATTAATGCGGTTTTCACCAACCTCATCCACTGTTCATGGTGAGTCCACTTCACCACACTCCATTTTATAGCACTTACAGTCCCCCATTACAATCGCCTGCCCAGATGTTCCTCTGTCCACAGCCCTCTATGATTATGAAGTGGCTACAAACCTCTTTAATGGGGTGATCAGCAACCTTATCCACAGAGCTTGGTGAGTCAGCTTTAGCACACTCCCTGTTATACCACTCACAGTGCCCATTACAATCTCCTGCCCAGATTCTCTTCTGTCCTCTATGATAGACAGTGGCGACGAACTTCATTAATGAGGCTTTCACAATCCTCATCCACTTGTTCTTGGTGAGTCCACTTCATTATACTCCTTGATGTACCTTATAAACTGCCCATTACAATCTCCTGCCCAGATTCTCTTCTGTCCACAGCTCTTTATGATTCGGGAGTGGCTACAGACTTTAATAATGAGGCTTTCACCACCCTCATCCACTGTTCATGGTGAGTCCACTTCACCACACTCCATTTTATAGCACTTACAGTGCCCATTACAATCGCCTGTCCAGATTCTCTTGTTTGCACAGCCTTAGATAATTCGGGAGTTGCTAAAGCAATTCATCCACAGTTCTCTCACACTGCCTGTTCTGCTGCTTACAGTGCCCATTACAATCACCTGCCAATATTCTCTTTTTTACAGCCCAGTATGATTCAGAAGTGGCTACAAACTTTATTAATGAGGCTTTCACCAATCTTATCCACAGTTCTTGTTCTTCATCACACTCCATTTTATAGCATTTAATGGTCCCCATTACAATCACCTGCCCAGATTCTCTTCTGTCCACAGCCCTCTGTGATTCATAAGTGGCCACAAATTTCCTTATTAAGGCTTTCTCCAACCTCTTCCACTGTTCATGGTGAGTCCACTTCACCACACTCCATTTTATAGCACTTACAGTGCCCATTACAATCGGCTGCCCAGATTCTCTTCTGTCCACTGCATCTAATCATTCGGGAGTTGCTGAACCGCTTTATCCACAGTTCTTGGGGAGTCCAGTTTATTACACTCCCTTTTATACTGCTGACAGTGTCCATTACAATCGCCTGCTCAGATTTTCTTCTGTCCACAGCCCTTGATGATTCAGGATATAAACTGTGGATGAAAACTGTGGATAAATACTGTTTATATTTGCACTAACCATACCCAGATTGTTTTTAATCTGCTGCATATTTCACTTTACTTTGTACGTCTTTAAATATACTTTATTCATACACTTTAAGTGCATGGCTGCATATGCCACTTTACCCCTGACGTCAATGTCAGGGACCTCTACTTATTTATACAAACACCTATACTCTTACATTCCTACAAATTAGTGAACTAAAATGTCTATGCTTTGTGTTATTTAATATTTAATGTTTATTTAAATGTTTGATGTTTATTGTTGCACCATGGGTCTGAAAGTAACACAGTTCCTCATCTACAGTTCTTTGGTGAGTCCACTTCATCACACTCTTTGTTGTACCTCTTAAGGTGCCAAGATTCTCTTATGTCCACATGCTTAGGTAATTTGGGAATGCTAAACCGCTTCATAGTATTTGCAGTGCCTATTACAATCACCTGCCCAGATTCTCCTCTGTCCACAGCCCTCAGTGATTCGGAAGTGGATACAAACTTCATTAATGTGATGATCACCAACCTGATCTACAGTTCTTGGTGAGTCCACTTCATCACACTCCATTTTATAGCACTTACAGTCCCCCATTACAATCGACTGCCCAGATTCTCCTCTGTCCACTATTAAACCGTAATACTGTTAAGTTAAAGACTTATGTGATCCTGTGATCCAGTATTGCATATTTGATACTGTTAGTGCTGCCATCTGGTGGCCTGTTTGTCTTGTTTCTTTGTTTCTCTCTCTCTCTCTCTCTCTCTCTCTCTCTCTCCAGGTGAAACGACTGATTGAAAGCAGGGCATTGACTTTTATTCAGTCAGCCGCTGTGTTCTCACCATGCAGTTAAATGTGGTTGTGATTTATGCTGTTCAGGATACTTTGGATTTTTTTTCTTGCTATTTAGACACTCTTAAATTCAGTATTGTACTTCTCGTAAATCTGTATGTTCCTGGATGTAATGGCTGGCGAGCACTAGTTTTAACTTAGTATGATGTATGTGGAGCTACTCTTTGTGTTATTATGTGTCCACTCTTTTCTGTGTTATTATGTACTTGTTGATGTTCAAGTGGTTTAATCATGGTCACATAATTGTAGGGGTAAGTGCCATTTACTTTGTTTATTATTTTTTATTTTCTTTTATATTTGTTTCATGTTAGAGAGGCAGGTGAGACCACTGTATTTTTTTATTACTCTTTTTTTTAGGTTAGCTAGTAAGGTGGAATGTCATGTGTTTCTGTTATTTTGGCCTTAGCTCTGACGCTATATGATGTTGACTGTGCTATCTTATGTTTGCCTATAATACAACATTTTTATTTGAGCATTAAATCTGTTGTGCTGGTTTGTTTCTTATCTCTCCAAGACCTAGACTAGTATTTTGAGAAATGGTTTGATAAGTGGGGTTGTAACAGTTACTCAATAATAGATTAACTTTACCATGTATAGTGCAAAACCTTTATTTCTCCCATTACAGCCAATTACAGCAACACTCCGGCCACAGCTCTCTCTTCCCCCTCACACTTGATCCTTACTGCTTTTACAGCTCAATATAGCACAACTAACAAAAGGGAATATTAATAAAACAATGCCTTTCTATACATAAACCTAACAAACTCCCTCACTTCTTAAAAATAAAAAAATGGATAATCATAGAGAACAGACTTTTACCCATTTAAACAACAAAGTACACAGCAACAACACGAGAGTACAGAACAGCAGTATTATGTCCTTTCCAAATGTATTGTTAATCAAGTTTCCATTGTCCTACACTCAGGAATGAAGTAACTCATAAGCTGATGCCCCTTTTTGGTAAGACAGTCCACAAGCTGTTCTTTTGTACTGTGCTGCAGCACATGTTCAACCTCCTGTGTTTGTATTGTATTTTATCTGTCACACACATTACAGGTGGAGCATGTTCAGCATCCCTAGTAGTTAGTTCAGAGAACAGTGTGGCCAAGAAAATGGCCTTATCACTTCCTTCAGACATCACCAGTGTTTCACCGGCAAGTGTGCTGAGCACGTTCCTCTTGACTCTCTTTGACTGCCAAGAAAGGGGTGAGAACTTTCCATTTTCTCCCATAAGAACGATCTAATGTCCTCCTCGAGTGTCGTCATCTGAAAGATTTCCAAATGAGGGGTCACTGAATACTATCAGTTTAAGAGCACTGTCTCTGTCTAAGTGTTGGAAGTGTAGAACTACCTTCTTGTACTTTGTGCTGTTTGCTTCATGGACTGTCTGCACAGTTACATTTTAAAGTTTGATGCCAAGTGACCAGCATTTAACATGACCCCCCCCCCCCCCCCAATTACCCCAATTACAGTGCAGTCCTGATCCATTCAATAGAAAACAGCTGGGTTGACTCTGGACATATTTTTCTCATGCTGTCAGCACTATTTCCTACACTCTGCTGTACCAGTTCAGTGAAGCATCTGCTAGACCATACACACACTTCTAGAGCTTCCATAATGTCCCTTCACAGTCAGCCACGGGGGGAGGTATGATGTAAATATCACGTGCCAGTTCTGTTCCTTGTAGAAATGCATATTTTATGCCCATGGATTGAAGTGTCCACTGTCTTTGACAAATAACTGCCAAAAGCAGTCGAAGTGACTCTGAGGCACATGTGGGTGAATCTTTTAGAAGCTCTAAGACGTCCAACTCCTCAAGTCCTCTAGCCGCTTGCCATGCTTTAGGATCTAATCTATTGTGTGTCTCTTTGGTAGTGCACACCCATCTAGTAGAAATGCACTTTTGTCCCTCTTCTGTGACCTCCTTAAACACATGCTTATCTTTCCAGTTCTTTATCTCTTCTTGTTTGGCAAGGTCAAATGATGGATCTCTTGTTGCCCATACATCATCACTGATGTCAGTGGTATTAACATCAGTTACAGTGGGTTCCATCTGAAGGCTCTCTAAATTAGATTTGTCAACTGAATCTGTACTGCCTGCAACATTAGTGGGTTCAATGAACTGCAGATTGTAGCAGTTTTGTATTTTTCCAGCTTTGCCTGCACGTCCTAGAACTTCCACTGTATGGAAAATCCCACTGACTCTATCTCTGTGTTTGAGAACCTGTCCTGTCTTTAGCTGGACCACAGTCCCCTGCTCTGTACCACTCTGGCTCTCTACATTGTCATCTGAGCATTGTGTCTCTTCATTCTGTACAGCAGTTTTTGTGCTTGTCTGCTGTTTGAATCACACGCTGCTGCACTTCAGTTACAGTTTCTGTCCCCTCTACGTTGCTGTCAGCAGCTCTTGTGTTCTCTTGTCATTTTCTGAATGATCCTTTATGTCACATGGATCCTCACTCTCTGTATTCACTTTTCTCAGTCTGAGGTGAGGTACCCTGTTCGCCCTGTTCATCTTTTTTTAAATATTTTTTATCAGATATTCTCTGACAGATATCTGACTTTGATTTCCAAAAAATTCAATGTCTGTCTATGGTTGGAGCTTGATGTCAAGGCAATGTCAGGATTTGATGTTGACACAATTTTAATTTCCAACTAAAATATATAACGTTGGAGCTTGACATCAACCTGACATAAATTTGAGTGGTACCTGACTGATAACCAACCATAATTCAATATCTGCCCGACGTTGGATCTTGACGTCAACCCGATTTTCATTTCCAACTAAAATTTAACATCTGTTCGTCTTTCTGACATTAAAGTGACGTCCAGTGCCTGCTGTGGTGCTGGCAGCTGTGAGGCACATGCAGTTGCAAGTCTTCAGCAGGGCCACACGCTGGTGTAGTTGGTGATGTGGTGTTGGCTTGTGATTATAGAGTAGGAGTCGTTATCACCCAAAGAGGACCAGCTTCTTACACGGTGGACAGTGGTGCGACTGAATCCTGACAACGTCATGTTGATCAACTTCTGCCTCACCAGAAAGAGACTATTCCAGGAAAGTGTGCAGAATCAGAGACAGCAATATTATCTAGCATATCCACCATGCATTCGGCTGTCTAAATGTCTGCTGAGACGTGTTCATCAACGGAAGCTGAAAACATACAATGTATGCCTGGAGAAATGCAGAGTGAGACTCCACCTACTAGTCACAACTCACAAGATGTCTCTTCTGTAAAAGAACACCAGACGCTATCCTGTTATTAGAGTTAATAAACCTCTGGACCGTCTGACGCTGTAGAACTGTAATGCAAGCATGTGCTGCAAAAATAAAAACTGAATAAACATATATACCTGTATGTAGTTATAGGAGTGAGCATTTTCTGGAAATGTTATGTAGTGGTTAAATGTATAACTGCTGTTACTCAGTATTCCTGCAGGTGGCACTAGTGCAGTTGTAGTTCATGTGAACAACTCAGTAAAAGATGAGCTCCAATGCACCTTCATTTGTTTGAGTCATGTTATAGAACAGAGGTTCTGCTCTTCATACATAACTCGTTAAATCAGGAAAACATGATCTCAAAGTGGACCTTCTGCTTAGATCTGAAGATCTTCCACTTCCAGGACAAACAACAGGTTTTTAGAAAAGCCAGCACCAAACTACTGGAAGAATAAGCATTGAATAACAGTAGCTTAAAGACTGAGAACCAGAGTGTTAATAATCAACCATTAACCATTAACCCGAGCCTTAAAGCCTTCACTTCCACACTTCCACAGGTGTAAAGGTGAGTGAGAACTAGGTGCATTGTCCTTCACAGTAGTACAAAAAAGAACACGTATTAAAAAATAGAAATACTGAATATTCACACATTAACTTATACTACACGTGTACACACACTATACACACATTATACATACTCTCTATTTACAATTACAATCTTTTAAACGAATGGATGTTTGGTAGCTGATTTCTGTTCATTTTGTTCTTTAGCTGAAATGGATGTGATGGAAAAAGACCCTCCAAAGGATGAAGCTGGAGAGAGTGGAAAGAAATGGCATAGGAGAGAAACTGGAGGAGGAGATGAGGTATCTGGGCTTCAGTTTAGACTCTGCTAAGGTTGAAGCAACAGTCCGCAGAGGTGGACTTGCTCTAGAAACTACCAGCATTCAAACAGAACCTCCAGGTCGGCTCGTGTTTCATCTTCATCTAGCTGTTTCTCGTACTTGTTTCTTCTGTCAGGAGACTGATCATTTCAGTGCCTCTCGCCCTGCATTACAAGGAAGGCCTCCACACTCTAAATGCACTCATTAGCTCTCCAAAAGCGTTGTTTGAGGAGAGTGTTCCTGATCAGGTTTATGAGCCTTTTATTTTAGAAGGTTTTGTTTCTGTCACTGGTGAGAGAGAAGATTCAAAACCAGTTGAAATACTGAGGGACACTGGGGCTGCACAGAACTTTATTCTCCATTCTGTTTGACCCTTTTCAGACTTGGCTGCCTGTGGGTCAGATGTGTTTAGTTCAGGGGATGGATTTGAGCATATGTAAAGTCCCATGGCACACTGTATGTCTTAGGTCCAGTGTAGTGACTGGTGACTGGCACTGTAAGGGTAGGAGTTCGTCCTCAATTTCCCATAAAGGGTGTTGATTTTTATGTTGGTTAATGATCTTGGTGGTGGTAGATCCCTTACCTGATGTGGTAGATGTGCCTGAATGTTCTTATACCAGTGAAGAGGTTCCTCTGTTCCCTGTATCCTCTGTGACTTATTTGCTGAAGTAGATCTATCTGAGACAATTCTGAGTTCTTTTAAGCCTGCGTCTAAGGTAAACACTATTTGGTTTAAAGTTAGTCAGAAGATACAGAAAATGATTCCACATCATAACTGAAATTTAATAAAGAGGCTTTGATGGAGGAACAAGGTAGGGATCCATCTCTTGATAACTGTAGACTAACTAATGCCCCAGCATGCATTTATGTATTTTTGCCAAGATGGTGTATTAATGAGAACATGGACTCCCAATTTTTTATGGGAAAACCCAATCAGGTTATTCCATCCGCACCACTTTATCCAATCCCAGCATTAGGAACGCTATTTGAACGTCTTATAGTTGATTGTGTAGGGCTGCTGCCTGGCCACTGATCAAATCCTTCTACTTTTGAGTTACCAAAATACACCCAGACAGATCTGGGAACAACTTTTACTGAAGTTGTTGGGGATTAACCATCACATGTCCAGTGCATACCACCCCGAATCTCAGGGTGCTCTAAGACGTTTTCACCAAACTCTTAAATCAGTGCTTCCTACCTACTGTCTTTAGGGGGATTAAGGATGGAATGAGGACATCCTATTCTTGTTGAACACCAATGTGCTGGATAACATTAGTTCTATTCAAGGAAGATTGATGCAAGCCTGTGGACTCGCTGAAGTGTCACTTAAAATAGCACTGCAGCTCCACTCGGCCTCCTGTAGGTTCTGCAACATTTAAGGTGGATTAGAAGATTCCAGTAAGAAGCTGGAGGATAACTCCAGCCTCGTTGGTGCAGCAGTGTTTGTTTACGGCATCATGAATTAGCACGTTACGAAAGTCAGAAATGACATTCCTTTACTGTGCATGCATAGTCCAGATTGGGGTTACGGTTCTGAATTAGAGTCTAAAAAGCTGTCAGAATGGTGAAGCAGTTCAGAGAGGCAGATGGGGCTAAAAAGATGTCATTGAGGGTGTATTTGTGAAAGACAAGGCTTAATCTGACTTCTCAGTCTAATTTGTTCGTTCCACCTTAAATGGTGCAGCAGTTACAGTCAAAAGTATTCACCCCCCACCCCATTGCTAATTAGCTTTATTAGCCAACATAAATTCTTTCTCCTAATTCAATAATGCTAAACTGCATTGGGGGGTGAATGTCTTGCAAATTCTGCAAATGTACAGCACCAGCATGAAATAGCTGCATCACTTAAGGTGGAACAGATCAATTTGGAAGAGAAACTGATTTCAGTACAGCATCAATCTTAGCGATTTTTTCCATCCGTCTTCCAGTAAAACACAACTTAAATAATGAACATATGATGTTTTAAACACATTAACAGACAATATCATTTAAATTCAGCATGTAGTTCAAAACTACGTCCCTCCAAACAAAGCTGTCTGACTCCCTGTTCTCTTCTCCTAGTTAATAGATGAAGATCAGCAGCCTTAGCTCCTTCAATGGGTTTTTTCAGCCATTCTGTTTTTTACAGCATAAAGCTCTTTCCTTCAAGCTTTTCAATCCCTGAAATCAGTACTGGAAACCTTATGGACCACATGTATGAACACATTGTGAGATCTGTCCTTTTTTTCTGGTTAGTGTGGCTGAAGGTAATGTACATGAAGAAGGACACGACACCTCCAGGTAAGTTCCAACAGAGTGGTGATTTTATTAAAGCATTCCCCTTAGAAAAAGTAAAGAAGAAAAACTGTCCAAAAGGAAAATAAAGGAGTAAAAAAACAAACAGGAAGAACGGATGTCTAGCGAGTTCTTTATTAGTCTGTAGTTCAATCATTCACCATCCTTACTCACAGTAGTCAGTTACTAAAAAACTACACTCCCACCTTTTCCCTTTTTCCCCCCAATCACCTTTTTTTCTTTTTCTGCTTTTTCCTCCTTTTCTTTTTGATCTTTCTTTTGTCATTTTTTTTATTTTATTTTTGTCATCTTTATTTATAAATTTTTATTTTATCTTTGTCTTTTTCTTCATTGTCTTTTGTTTTTTATTCTTGTCTTCTTTGTTTTTCTTTTTCTTCTTTGACTTCGTTTACTTTTCTTTTTTTCTTTGCATTTTATCTTTGTCCTTTCTTTGTTTTTGTCTTCTTTTATCTTTGCCTTCTCTGAGCCATCAACTGGATGAGGTGAAGTAATGTTAATCTCTGCTCTCTGTTCTGATGATCAATGACATTATTAGACTCTTTCAGTGACTCTGGGCATGAAACTTGGGTGCCTACTAAGCCAGGCTAGGAGAACGTCATAACCCGAGCAAGTTGGTCCTTTCCATTACTGGTGATTAAAGCTTAAAGGTGCTTTTTTGGATTGTTGCCAAGCAGAGCCTTCCATAAAGTCACTGCTGTTTTGCCTATACTGATATTTTGTGTTCAAGTTGTCTTTATGTTTCATTTTTGTTTTCTTTGTTTGGTTATTTGTCATTTGGTTATTGTGAATATTCTTACTGTCTGTAAAATTGATTTGTCTGGTGTTTTGTTTTGTCTTTTGAGGAAGGCTGCTAAGTGTCCTTATTGGACCTACCATTGTTTTTGTTTGACTTTTGTTTGTTCTTTTTTATTATTTTTTTTAAGAATTGTCTTTTTATGATTGTGGGTACTGGCTGTGGCATAGTTAGTTGATCACATGCAAGTTTTGGGTTGGCATATAATTACTGTTCATTAATCATTTGTCTTTATTCTGTCCTCTCCAGGCAACTTGGTCCATGTGGTGTTCCTCGGGCTGACTGATTACCCTCCTGAGAGGTTTCTCCTGTCACAACCTTTCTGATCTTGGAATCTGTGTGGATGTGTGATTGTGGTTTGTGCAGTTTCCAGTGTGTGAAGTATAAGAGTGCCTGAAGCCAGTTTTTTTTTTTTATTGATAGACAAATGATTATACCATATTAAGAAACCTGCCCAGCCAGTAAACCTGATTGTTTTTCTTCATTCTTTAAAAGTATTTGGTGGGACACAGTCCACTTGGGTTTTATCTTTTTAAGATTTTAGGTTAAAAAAGTAATTAATAAAGTTTTGCATTTTTTTGTTTTATATGTATTTTTAGTCTTTGAGTAAGCGTTGTACACTGTACTGCATCCCACATCTCTGTTACAGCAGTAGCACATTTCTATTAGCTTAGCTACCCATATTATATAGTCCTAGGAACACCAACAAATCTTAACCTATGAACACCATACACTATTGTTGACTCTGGGATTTTATTGTTTTAATATGTGTTATACAAAGAACTAATATCAGTTAAGTCTTAAAACAGACCTGTTATCTGTGTGTAAGTATATTATATAGTCCCAGGAACATTATCTGCTCTGGGCCTGGGCACATCCTAAACTTTTGCTGACCCAGGGCTTGCATTATTTTAAAACTGAATGTACAACTCAGTACTAGTTTTAGCTACACAATTAATGTTGAATTATAAAAACATTTAATAATAGTACTACTACAACCAATAATAAAATAAAAACTGAGATAGTGCCTAGCAGATTTAAACGTATGTTGTTCCAGGAATATTATGTCAACTTTTTTTACAAGAACATTATGCACACCAATTACATTAACCCAGGAACAGTATAATTACATCAGTGGTTCAGTTCTAAGTCTGATCTCTTAGCTACACCAGTAAGCTAGTTTGCTAGCATATTTTACAGGAAATCACTGTTAGATAGATATGTAATCATTATAATGTTGTGAGCAGGCAGCATGTACCGCCAGCTGCCAGCAGGGGGCCCAGCCAGCAAAGTAGGAAAGCTGGTGGGGTTGGAGCAAAGAACTCCAAGCCCCAGAATTCCCAGCGATAATCAACGCTGACCAGACCCACCTGTGTGGCACAGTATAAATACACCTAGCCAAACGCACTTCCCCGTCGCACCTTTGTAGAGGGGCGAACTGTAACAGTGTGTTTATGTTGTGAAGAGAAAAGAGAAAAGTGAACAGCTGTGAAGAGAAGAGAAAAGTGAAAAGAGAAAAGAGAAGTTTAAGTCGTCAACAGCGAAAAGAGAAAAGCATTTGAGTTGTCTTTAGTTTGAGTTAACGTCACAACTGGTTTTCCTTTGTTTTCCCGCCTTTTTGTGTTGCTTAAGATCAGTGCTTATACTGCCACCCCTCACAGCTGTGGTGGCACAGTGGAAATACACTGGGCTCCCATTACCAAGGTTGGGAGTTCAAGCCCAACAGTCACCCAGCACACACCACAAAAGTTGTTGTCTCATTTGACAATAATAAAACAAACTTTAACTGCACTTGAGTCCAAACCCCACACCACACTGTAACAGAAAGGTGCGACCAACGATGGACTCAGCAGAGTTGGCACCAATTAAGGAAACCTTACAAAATCAAGGCACGGCCATCGGCCGCCATGAGCAGCTGCTATTGGTGATCACAGAGCGGTTGAACCAGCTGATTACAGTTCAGGCTGAGGCCACACAGGCCTGCCCTGAGACTGCCACACAGCCGGTCCCACTCCCTCCTCCTGAGGTAGCCACGGTTGGACATGAGGCCCACTTGGTTACACCTGAGCGTTACACTGGAGAATCGGACAAATGCAGAGGATTCCTGCTGCAATGCAGTCTTGCGTTCGAGCAGCAACCTTCCTGGTTCCCCACAGAGCGCTCCAAAGTGGCCTACATGGTGTCACTGCTCACGGACCAGGCTCTAGCAGAACAATCACTCAATGTAATTATAGATATTCTTAGTTTCATATGTAATGAAGGGTGTTGGTTTTGGTACATCTGGTGACGTACTGTACTACAGAACATTTTTATATTTACTTGTGCTTTCATTTGACTTACTTTGCTGCATTTCAGGGGCACGTATTGTATTCTTTTTCACTCTGAAACCATGTATCTGTCAGCTACTTACTCATAATGTTGCAATTATATTTGCACTATGATATAGCCATGTTTAGGGCTTAAAATAAAGTTTACATTGTTTGTACTTTTGTTTTTGTCTCCTCATGCTTAAAGTTTGAAATAGACAGTTTTGTACTTTGTTAGCCAATTGTTTCTTCCTGCAAGTTTCTCTACAAAGACCAAACTTAGTTTTTATACTTGTAAAAGTATAAAATAAAAATAAATAAATAAATAACACACACCAAGCAAAACTCTGGGTCTCAGGAGGATAAGAAAGATAATGATCATGGGACATTTATACAAGCTACACTCAAAAGAATGACAGCCAGAACCACAAATGTAGCATGTCAAAAGAACAAAGACAATGGATATTTTATATTGTATTCGTGCAGAAATTACCTTCAATGGAAACTACAGGTAGATATGAAGGCTAAGCAAGGCTTATTCATCATTCAAGATTAAAAATGATTCTTTGAAGTCTTTGTTCAATGCACTTACAATGAGCACAATGGGAATGATGCAGATTCTGAAAAAGAGTGCAAGGACACAGACTTAAACAACCATCAATACTTTGGTACTTGAAATGATGAAGAGAATTTGTACATGCATGCATACAAATAGTCAGCCTCACAGAGTTGCAGATTGAGATGCAGGCAACCACACACAGTTGCAGATGGATAGACCCTTGTTTACCAAATCCATTTTCAGGGAGCAAGGAGGTAATTGAGTCATAGTAGATATAGCATCGAATAGTCAGTCTTACAGTTGCTGATGGACAGACAGAGCTTCAGATTGATAGAAATCCAGATGGAGATGCAGACAAATCAAATCAAATCACTTTTATTGTCACATTACACAGGTGTAAAGGTGAGTGAAAAACTTCGTTCATCACAGTAGAACAAAAAAAAAAAAAAAAAAGAATACAAATTTACAAATAGAAATACTGAATATTTACACATTAACTTATACTATACATATACACACATACATATACTCAATTTACAATATTGCTCTGGTAAACACCGTTAAACGTACAGGTTGATATAATCTAAATGTTTAAATTATTTACAAAAGACACTAAATGGGTGTGAATTCCGGTGTAGTGTGGGTGTCGTGTGACTGCATAGGGGTCCAATAGTAAGTGCAGAGTGTGTTTGTATGGGGAGGAGGTGTAATGGTACAGATGAAGTCCATAGTCCAGAAGCTATTGTTTATTCAGCAGCCTAATTGCTTGAGGATAGAAGCTGTCTCTGAACTGACCATGAGAACATGTAATGGCTTGGGTGGGTGGAGTCCTTGATAATCCTCCTTCACCAGGCGCTGACCTCAGACAGCGCCAGGTGTATAAATCCAAAAGGTTTAGCAGCTGAACCCATATGCAGAGCTTTCCGCTCTTGAGCCGTGTAGTTTCCGTACCAGGTGGTGATACAGCCCATCAGAATACACAGTGCAGGTGGAATGTCCCGAGTATGCAGGGGTTCATACCAAACCTCCTTAGCCATCTGAGGTAGAAAAGGTGCTGATGTGCTTTCTTTGCCACCAGTGTGGTGTGTTCTGCCCATGTAAGTTCCTCAGTACTGTGAACACCAAGAAACTTGAAGCTGCTGACCCTTCTCGACAGTGGTCCCATTAATGGAGATAAGGGTGTGCACTCTCCTGTTTCCTGAAGTCCACTACCAGCTCCTTGGTCTTGCTGATGTTAAGAGAAAGGTTGTTTTGCTGGCACCATTGTGACAGGAAGCTAACCTCCTCTCTGTAGGCTCTCTCAGTTTGAAGCATGCTGGCACATCTGAGAGAGCAAGAGAGGTGTTAAAAATGTCAGCAAAGACTCCAGCAAGCTTACTGGTGCATGCTTTAAGAGATCTGCTGGGTAGGCCATTTGGGCCACAAGATTTACTTGACACACTTAAAGGATCTGTGCACATCAGCTTTGGATATAGAGGGTGGGTAGGACTCAGCAGTGGATAGTGCTTTCACCTCAAAATGGTGGTTTGCCTCAAAACGAACATAAAAGCAGTTACCTGTCAATGTTGTTTGACGAATCACGAAACATCTTCCAGTCCATGTCATTAAAACACTCCTGAAGCATAGAGTCTGATTGGTCAGACCAGCAATGAACCACCCTGATGGTGGGCAGCTCCTGTTTGAGCTTCTGCTTATAGGTGGGCAGGAGCAGGATTGAGGAGTGATCTGATTTGCCAAATGAAGGTCGTGGGAGGGCTTTGTATGCCCCTAGGGAAGGGGTGGAGCAGTGGTCTAGAGTCTGTGTTTTCCGTGTGCTGAAAGAACATGGGAACACCGGCCTGCACGAGATGAAATATTCCAGGTCCGACTCTATGGTCTGGAATTTCGGCGGACATCCTGGTCTCTATGATACAGCAGTCTCTTATCTCCGGTTGAAATTATATCTGTAAAAGTTCACTCAGTTTGTTGTCCAGGGACTGTACGTTGGCCAATAGTATGCTGGGGAGAGGGGGCTGGAAAGTGCGTCGTCTCAGCCTGATTTTTCAGAATGTACTGCTGTATGACAAAAAATAAAGTCAATACATGCAAAGAAACAGAATGATCACCTTCCTTTTACACAGCAGCATATGAATAGTCAGCCTCACCCAGTTGCAGATGGATAGGCAGACTGATGTGGCACAGGTAGCACATCAGTAAAATTTTGTATCTAGTGTGGAGGATATGTTAAATGCATTATTGCAAACAGGTGACATGTATTTACCTTGTAATCCTGCTGCAGGGATTGTAAGGGAGCAAAAGGGAGGCAAAAGGGGCAGAGGCCCTTGTTATCAGCATTCAGCTTCAGGGACGGAGGAGGTCATGGGGACAAAAAAGCCTTGCACAGTTGAAGATGGACAGAATATCAGCCAGCCAGTCATAGTTGAGATTTGAGATGCAGATGGATAGACCCTTGTTAGTCGTTTCCACCTTCAGAGAGGGAGTCAGTCATGGCATCCTGGGAAACTGTATGACAAAAAAGAAAGTCAATACATGTATAGAAACTGAATGATCACTTACCTGTATCACAGCTGTTTACGAACAGTCAGCCTGGCACAGTTGAAGATGGACAGAAAGCCAGCCACAGCTGTGAAGTGAGAAGCAGATGGAATGACCCCTGTTAGTAGTTTCCACCTTCAGAGAGGAAGCCGGCCATGCGATCCTGGGAAACTGTAAGACAAAAAAAAAGCAAGTCAAAACATGTTTAGAAACTGAATGATCACTTACCTTTATCACAGCTGTTTACAAACAGTCAGCCTGGCACCGTTGATGGACAGATAGCCAGCCATCCAGTCATAGTTGAGATTGGAGACGCAGATGGATAAACCCTTGTTAGTAGTTTCCACCTTCAAGGAGGGAGTCCGTCACGGGATTCTGGGAAACTGTATGATAAAAAAGAAAAAGTACATACATGTATAGAAACTGAATGATCATTTACCTTTATCACAGCTGTTTAATAACAGTCAGCCTGGCACCGTTGATGGACAGATAGCCAGCCATCCAGTCATAGTTGAGATTGGAGACGCAGATGGATAAACCCTTGTTAGTCATTTCCACCTTCAGAGAGGGAGTCCGTCATGGCATCCTGGGAAACTGTATAACAAAAAAGAAAAAGTCAATACATGTATAGAAACTGAATGATCATTTACCTGCATCACAGCTGTTTACGAACAGTCAGCCTGGCACAGTTAAAGTTGGACAGAAAGCCAGCCACACAGCCACAGTTGTGAAGAGAGAAGCAGATGGAATGACCCTTGTTAGTCGTTTCCACCTTCAATGAGAGAGTCCGTCATGGCATCCTGGGAAACTGTATGACAAAAAAGAAAAAGTCAATACATGTATAGAAACTGAATGATCACTTACCTGTATCACAGCTGTTTACGAACAGTCAGCCTGGCACAGTTAAAGTTGGACAGAAAGCCAGCCACACAGCCACAGTTGTGAAGAGAGAAGCAGATGGAATGACCCTTTTTAGCCGTTTCCACCTTCAGAGAGGGAGTCCATCATGGGATTCTGGGAAACTGTATGACAAAAAAGAAAAAGTCAATACATGTATAGAAACTGAATGATCACTTACCTGTATCACAGCTGTTTACAAACAGTCAGCCTGGCACCGCTGATGGACAGATAGCCAGCCAGCCAGTCATAGTTGAGATTGGAGATGCAGATGGATTAACCCTTGTTAGTCGTTTCCACCTTCAGAAAGGGAGTCCGTGATGGGATCCTGGGAAACTGTATGACAAAAAAGAAAAAGTCAATACATGTATAGAAACTGAATGATCACTGACCCGTATCACAGCTGTCTACGAACAGTCAGCCTCACACAGTTGAAGTTGGACAGAAAGCCAGCCAGCCAGTCATAGTTGAGTTTGGAGATGCAGATGGATAAACCCTTGCTAGTAGTTTCCACCTTCAGAGAGGGAGTCCGTCATGGGATCTTAGGAAACTATGACAAAAAAGAAAAAAAGTCAATACATGTATAGAAACTGAATGATCACTTACCTGTATCACAGCTGTTTACGAAGAGTCAGCCTGGCACAGTTAAAGTTGGACAGAAAGCCAGCCACAGTTGTGAAGTGAGAAGCAGATGGAATGACCCTTGTTAGTCGTTTCCACCTACAATGAGGGAGTCCGTCATGGCATCCCGGGAAACTGTATGACAAAAAAGAAAAAGTCAATACATGTATAGAAACTGAATGATCACTTACCTGTATCACAGCTGTTTACGAACAGTCAGCCAGGCATCGTTGATGGACAGATAGCCAGCCATCCAGTCATAGTTGAGATTGGAGATGTAGATGGATAAATCCTTGTTAGTCATTTCCACCTTCAGAGAGGGAGTCCGTCATGGGATCCTGGGAAACTATGACAAAAAAGAAAAAAAGTCAATACATGTATAGAAACTGAATGATCACATACCTGTATCACAGCTGTTTACGAACAGTCAGCCTGGCACAGTTGAAGATGGAAAGAAAGCCAGCCACAGTTGTGAAGTGAGAAGCAGATGGAATGACCCTTGTTAGTCGTTTCCACCTACAATGAGGGAGTCCGTCATGGCATCCCGGGAAACTGTATGACAAAAAAGAAAAAGTCAATACATGTATAGAAACTGAATGATCACTTACCTGTATCACAGCTGTTTACGAACAGTCAGCCAGGCATCGTTGATGGACAGATAGCCAGCCATCCAGTCATAGTTGAGATTGGAGATGTAGATGGATAAATCCTTGTTAGTCATTTCCACCTTCAGAGAGGGAGTCCGTCATGGGATCCTGGGAAACTATGACAAAAAAGAAAAAAAGTCAATACATGTATAAAAACTGAATGATCACATACCTGTATCACAGCTGTTTACGAACAGTCAGCCTGGCACAGTTGAAGATGGAAAGAAAGCCAGCCACAGTTGTGAAGTGAGAAGCAGATGGAATGACCCCTGTTAGTAGTTTCCACCTTCAGAGAGGGAGTCCGTCATGGCATCCTGGGAAACTGTATGACAAAAAAGAAAAAGTCAATACATGTATAGAAACTGAATGATCATTTAACTGCATCACAGCTGTTTACGAACAGTCAGCCTGGCACAGTTAAAGTTGGACAGAAAGCCAGCCACAGTTGTTAAGTGAGAAGCAGATGGAATGACCCCTGTTAGTAGTTTCCACCTTCAGAGAGGGAGTCCGTCATGGCATCCTGGGAAACTGTATGACAAAAAAGAAAAAGTCAATACATGTATAGAAACTGAATGATCATTTACCTGTATCACAGCTGTTTACGAACAGTCAGCCTGGCACCGTTGATGGACAGATAGCCAGCCATCCAGTCATACTTGAGATTGGAGATGTAGATGGATAAACCCTTGTTAGTCATTTCCACCTTCAGAAAAGGAGTCCGTCATGGGATCCTGGGAAACTATGACAAAAAAGAAAAAAAGTCAATACATGTATAGAAACTGAATGATCAGTTAACTTTATCACAGCTGTTTACAAACAGTCAGCCTGGCACCGCTGATGGACAGATAGCCAGCCAGCCAGTCATAATTGAGATTGGAGATGCAGATGGATTAACCCTTGTTAGTCGTTTCCACCTTCAGAAAGGGAGTCCGTCATGGCATCCTGGGAAAGTGTATGACAAAAAAGAAAGTCAATACATGTATAGAAACTGAATGATCACTTACCTGTATCACAGCTGTTTACGAACAGACAGCTTCACACAGTTGAAGCTGGACAGAATACCAGCCACACAGCCACAATTGTTAAGTAGGAGGCAGATGGAATGACCCTTGTTAGTATTTTCCACCTTCAAAAAGGGAGTCGGTCATGGCATCCTGGGAAATTGTATGACAAAAAAGAAAAAGTCAATACATGTATAGAAACTGAATGATCACTTACCTGTATCACAGCTATTTACGAACAGTCAGCCTGGCACAGTTAAAGTTGGACAAAAAGCCAGCCACACAGCCACAGTTGTGAAGAGAGAAGCAGATGGAATGACCCTTGTTAGTCGTTTCTACCTTCAGAGAGGGAGTCCGTCATGGCATCCTGGGAAACTGTATGACAAAAAAACGAAAGTCAATACATGTATAGAAACTGAATGATCACTTACCTGTATCACAGCTGTTTACGAACAGTCAGCCTGGCACCGTTGATGGACAGATAGCCAGCCGTCCAGTCATAGTTGAGATTGGAGATGCAGATGGATAAACCCTTTTAGTCATTTTCACCTAAAGAGAGGGAGTCAGTCATGGCATCCTGGGAAACTGTATGACAAAAAAGAAAAAGTCAATACATGTATAGAAACTGAATGATCACTTACCTGTATCACAGCTGTTTACGAACAGACAGCTTCACACAGTTGAAGCTGGAAAGAAAGCCAACCACAGTTGTGAAGTGAGAAGCAGATGGAATGACCCCTGTTAGTAGTTTCCACCTTCAGAGAGGGAGTCCGTCATGGCATCCTGGGAAACTGTATGACAAAAAAAAGAAAGTCAATACATGTATAGAAACTGAATGATCACTTACCTGTATCACAGCTGTTTACGAACAGTCAGCCTGGCACCGTTGAAGATGGACAGAAAGCCAGCCACAGTTGTGAAGTGAGAAGCAGGTGGAATGACCCCTGTTAGTAGTTTCCACCTTCAGAGAGGGAGTCCGTCATGGCATCCTGGGAAACTGTATGACAAAAAAGAAAGTCAATACATGTATAGAAACTGAATGATCACTTACCTGTATCACAGCTGTTTACGAACAGTCAGCCTCACACAGTTGAAGTTGGACAGAATACCAGCCAGCCAGTCATAGTTGAGATTGGAGATGTAGATGGATAAACCCGTGTTAGTCATTTCCACCTTCAGAAAGGGAGTCCATCATGGGATCCTGGGAAACTATGACAAAAAAAAGAAAGTCAATACATGTGTAGAAACTGAATGATCACTTACCTGTATCACAGCTGTTTACAAACAGTCAGCCTGGCACAGTTGAAGATGGACAGAAAGCCAGCCAGCCAGTCATAGTTGAGATTGGAGATGTAGATGGATAAACCCTTGTTAGTCATTTCCACCTTCAGAAAAGGAGTCCGTCATGGGATCCTGGGAAACTATGAAAAAAAAGAAAAGAAAGTCAATACATGTATAGAAACTGAATGATCACTTACCTGTATCACAGCTGTTTACAAAGAGTCAGCCTGGCACAGTTGAAGATGGAAAGAAAGCCAGCCACAGTTGTGAAGAGAGAAGCAGATGAAATGACCCTTTTTAGCCGTTTCCAACTTCAGAGAGGGAGTCCGTCATGGCATCCTGGGAAACTGTATGACAAAAAAGAAAAAGTCAATACATGTATAGAAACTGAATGATCAATTACCTGCATCACAGCTGTTTACGAACAGTCAGCCTGGCACAGTTAAAGTTGGACAGAAAGCCAGCCACACAGCCACAGTTGTGAAGAGAGAAGCAGATGAAATGACCCTTTTTAGCCGTTTCCACCTTCAGAGAGGGAGTCCATCATGGGATTCTGGGAAACTGTATGACAAAAAAGAAAAAGTCAATACATGTATAGAAACTGAATGATCACTTACCTGTATCACAGCTGTTTACGAACAGACAGCTTCACACAGTTGAAGCTGGACAGAATACCAGCCACACAGCCACAATTGTTAAGTAGGAGGCAGATGGAATGACCCTTGTTAGTATTTTCCACCTTCAAAAAGGGAGTCGGTCATGGCATCCTGGGAAATTGTATGACAAAAAAGAAAAAGTCAATACATGTATAGAAACTGAATGATCACTTACCTGTATCACAGCTGTTTACGAACAGTCAGCCTGGCACAGTTAAAGTTGGACAAAAAGCCAGCCACACAGCCACAGTTGTGAAGAGAGAAGCAGATGGAATGACCCTTGTTAGTCGTTTCTACCTTCAGAGAGGGAGTCCGTCATGGCATCCTGGGAAACTGTATGACAAAAAAAAGAAAGTCAATACATGTGTAGAAACTGAATGATCACTTACCTGTATCACAGCTGTTTACAAACAGTCAGCCTGGCACAGTTGAAGATGGACAGAAAGCCAGCCAGCCAGTCATAGTTGAGATTGGAGATGTAGATGGATAAACCCTTGTTAGTAGTTTCCACCTTCAGAAAAGGAGTCCGTCATGGGATCCTGGGAAACTATGACAAAAAAGAAAAAAAGTCAATACATGTATAGAAACTGAATGATCAGTTAACTTTATCACAGCTGTTTACAAACAGTCAGCCTTGCACAGTTGAAGATGGAAAGAAAGCCAGCCACAGTTGTGAAGTGAGAAGCAGATGGAATGACCCCTGTTAGTAGTTTCCACCTTCAGAGAGGGAGTCCGTCATGGCATCCTGGGAAACTGTATGACAAAAAAAAGAAAGTCAATACATGTATAGAAACTGAATGATCACTTACCTGTATCACAGCTGTTTACGAACAGTCAGCCTGGCACAGTTAAAGTTGGACAGAAAGCCAGCCACACAGCCACAGTTGTGAAGAGAGAAGCAGATGGAATGACCCTTGTTAGTCGTTTCCACCTTCAATGAGAGAGTCCGTCATGGCATCCTTGGAAACTGTATGACAAAAAAGAAAGTCAATACATGTATAGAAACTGAATGATCACTTACCTGTATCACAGCTGTTTACAAACAGTCAGCCTGGCACAGTTGAAGATGGACAGAAAGCCAGCCAGCCAGTCATAGTTGAGATTGGAGATGTAGATGGATAAACCCTTGTTAGTCATTTCCACCTTCAGAAAAGGAGTCCGTCATGGGATCCTGGGAAACTATGACAAAAAAGAAAAAAAGTCAATACATGTATAGAAACTGAATGATCAGTTAACTTTATCACAGCTGTTTACAAACAGTCAGCCTTGCACAGTTGAAGATGGACAGAATACCAGCCAGCCAGTCATAGTTGAGATTGGAGATGCAGATGGATAAACCCTTGTTAGTCGTTTCCACCTTCAGAGAGGGAGTCCGTCATGGCATCCTGGGAAACTGTATGACAAAAAAGAAAAAGTCAATACATGTATAGAAACTGAATGATCACTTACCTGTATCACAGCTGTTTACGAACAGTCAGCCTTACACAGTTGAAGATGGACAGAAAGCCAGCCAGCCAGTCATATTTGAGATTATAGATGCAGATGGATAAACCCTTGTTAGTCGTTTCCACCTTCAGAAAGGGAGTCCGTGATGGGATCCTGGGAAACTGTATGACAAAAAAGAAAAAGTCAATACATGTGTAGAAACTGAATGATCACTTACCTGTATCACAGCTGTCTACGAACAGTCAGCCTCACACAGTTGAAGTTGGACAGAATACCAGCCAGCCAGTCATAGTTGAGATTGGAGATGTAGATGGATAAACCCGTGTTAGTCATTTCCACCTTCAGAAAGGGAGTCCATCATGGGATCCTGGGAAACTATGACAAAAAAAAGAAAGTCAATACATGTGTAGAAACTGAATGATCACTTACCTGTATCACAGCTGTTTACAAACAGTCAGCCTGGCACAGTTGAAGATGGACAGAATACCAGCCAGCCAGTCATAGTTGAGATTGGAGATGCAGATGGATAAACCCTTGTTAGTCGTTTCCACCTTCAGAGAGGGAGTCCGTCATGGCATCCTGGGAAACTGTATGACAAAAAAGAAAAAGTCAATACATGTATAGAAACTGAATGATCACTTACCTGTATCACAGCTGTTTACAAAGAGTCAGCCTGGCACAGTTGAAGATGGAAAGAAAGCCAGCCACAGTTGTGAAGTGAGAAGCAGATGGAATGACCCCTGTTAGTAGTTTCCACCTTCAGAGAGGGAGTCCGTCATGGCATCCTGGGAAACTGTATGACAAAAAAGAAAAAGTCAATACATGTATAGAAACTGAATGATCAATTACCTGCATCACAGCTGTTTACGAACAGTCAGCCTGGCACAGTTAAAGTTGGACAGAAAGCCAGCCACACAGCCACAGTTGTGAAGAGAGAAGCAGATGAAATGACCCTTTTTAGCCGTTTCCACCTTCAGAGAGGGAGTCCATCATGGGATTCTGGGAAACTGTATGACAAAAAAGAAAAAGTCAATACATGTATAGAAACTGAATGATCACTTACCTGTATCACAGCTGTTTACGAACAGTCAGCCTGGCACAGTTAAAATTGGACAGAAAGCCAGCCACACAGCCACAGTTGTGAAAAGAGAAGCAGATGGAATGACCCTTTTTAGCCGTTTCCACCTTCAGAGAGGGAGTCCGTAATGGGATTCTGGGAAACTGTATGACAAAAAAGAAAAAGTCAATACATGTATAGAAACTGAATGATCACTTACCTGTATCACAGCTGTTTACGAACAGTCAGCCTGGCACCGTTGATGGAATGATAGCCAGCCGTCCAGTCATAGTTGAGATTGGAGATGCAGATGGATAAACCCTTTTAGTCATTTTCACCTAAAGAGAGGGAGTCAGTCATGGCATCCTGGGAAACTGTATGACAAAAAAGAAAAAGTCAATACATGTATAGAAACTGAATGATCACTTACCTGTATCACAGCTGTTTACGAACAGACAGCTTCACACAGTTGAAGCTGGAAAGAAAGCCAGCCACAGTTGTGAAGTGAGAAGCAGATGGAATGACCCCTGTTAGTAGTTTCCACCTTCAGAGAGGGAGTCCGTCATGGCATCCTGGGAAACTGTATGACAAAAAAAAGAAAGTCAATACATGTATAGAGACTGAATGATCACTTACCTGTATCACAGCTGTTTACGAACAGTCAGCCTGGCACCGTTGAAGATGGACAGAAAGCCAGCCACAGTTGTGAAGTGAGAAGCAGGTGGAATGACCCCTGTTAGTAGTTTCCACCTTCAGAGAGGGAGTCCGTCATGGCATCCTGGGAAACTGTATGACAAAAAAGAAAGTCAATACATGTATAGAAACTGAATGATCACTTACCTGTATCACAGCTGTTTACGAACAGTCATCCTCACACAGTTGAAGTTGGACAGAATACCAGCCAGCCAGTCATAGTTGAGATTGGAGATGTAGATGGATAAACCCGTGTTAGTCATTTCCACCTTCAGAAAGGGAGTCCATCATGGGATCCTGGGAAACTATGACAAAAAAAAGAAAGTCAATACATGTGTAGAAACTGAATGAACACTTACCTGTATCACAGCTGTTTACAAACAGTCAGCCTGGCACAGTTGAAGATGGACAGAAAGCCAGCCAGCCAGTCATAGTTGAGATTGGAGATGTAGATGGATAAACCCTTGTTAGTAGTTTCCACCTTCAGAAAAGGAGTCCGTCATGGGATCCTGGGAAACTATGACAAAAAAGAAAAAAAGTCAATACATGTATAGAAACTGAATGATCAGTTAACTTTATCACAGCTGTTTACAAACAGTCAGCCTTGCACAGTTGAAGATGGAAAGAAAGCCAGCCACAGTTGTGAAGTGAGAAGCAGATGGAATGACCCCTGTTAGTAGTTTCCACCTTCAGAGAGGGAGTCCGTCATGGCATCCTGGGAAACTGTATGACAAAAAAAAGAAAGTCAATACATGTATAGAAACTGAATGATCACTTACCTGTATCACAGCTGTTTACGAACAGTCAGCCTGGCACAGTTAAAGTTGGACAGAAAGCCAGCCACACAGCCACAGTTGTGAAGAGAGAAGCAGATGGAATGACCCTTGTTAGTCGTTTCCACCTTCAATGAGAGAGTCCGTCATGGCATCCTGGGAAACTGTATGACAAAAAAGAAAGTCAATACATGTATAGAAACTGAATGATCACTTATCTGTATCACAGCTGTTTACAAACAGTCAGCCTGGCACAGTTGAAGATGGACAGAAAGCCAGCCAGCCAGTCATAGTTGAGATTGGAGATGTAGATGGATAAACCCTTGTTAGTCATTTCCACCTTCAGAAAAGGAGTCCGTCATGGGATCCTGGGAAACTATGACAAAAAAGAAAAAAAGTCAATACATGTATAGAAACTGAATGATCAGTTAACTTTATCACAGCTGTTTACAAACAGTCAGCCTTGCACAGTTGAAGATGGACAGAATACCAGCCAGCCAGTCATAGTTGAGATTGGAGATGCAGATGGATAAACCCTTGTTAGTCGTTTCCACCTTCAGAGAGGGAGTCCGTCATGGCATCCTGGGAAACTGTATGACAAAAAAGAAAAAGTCAATACATGTATAGAAACTGAATGATCACTTACCTGTATCACAGCTGTTTACAAAGAGTCAGCCTGGCACAGTTGAAGATGGAAAGAAAGCCAGCCACAGTTGTGAAGTGAGAAGCAGATGGAATGACCCCTGTTAGTAGTTTCCACCTTCAGAGAGGGAGTCCGTCATGGCATCCTGGGAAACTGTATGACAAAAAAGAAAAAGTCAATACATGTATAGAAACTGAATGATCAATTACCTGCATCACAGCTGTTTACGAACAGTCAGCCTGGCACAGTTAAAGTTGGACAGAAAGCCAGCCACACAGCCACAGTTGTGAAGAGAGAAGCAGATGAAATGACCCTTTTTAGCCGTTTCCACCTTCAGAGAGGGAGTCCATCATGGGATTCTGGGAAACTGTATGACAAAAAAGAAAAAGTCAATACATGTATAGAAACTGAATGATCACTTACCTGTATCACAGCTGTTTACGAACAGACAGCTTCACACAGTTGAAGATTGACAGAAAGCCAGCCACACAGCCACAGTTGTGAAGAGAGAAGCAGATGGAATGACCCTTGTTAGTAGTTTCCACCTTCAAGGAGGGAGTCCGTCATGGCATCCTGGGAAACTATATGAGAAAACAGAAAAAGTCAATACATGTATAGAAACTGAATGATCACTTACCTGTATCACAGCTGTTTACGAACAGTCAGCCTTGTACAGTTGAAGATGGACAGAAAGCCAGCAAGCCAGTCATAGTTGAGATTGGAGATGCAGATGGATAAACCCTTGTTAGTAGTTTCCACCTTCAAGGAGGGAGTCCGTCATGGCATCCTGGGAAACTGTATAAAAAAAAAGAAAGTCAATACATGTATAGAAACTGAATGATCACTTACCTGTATCACAGCTGTTTACAAACAGTCAGCCTGGCACCGCTGATGGACAGATAGCCAGCCAGCCAGTCATAGTTGAGATTGGAGATGCAGATGGATAAACCCTTGTTAGTAGTTTCCACCTTCAAGGAGAGAGTCCGTCATGGCATCCTGGGAAACTGTATGACAAAAAAGAAACAGTCAATTCATGTATAGAAACTGAATGATCACTTACCTGTATCACAGCTGTTTACGAACAGTCAGCCTCACACAGTTGAGGATGGACAGAAAGCCAGCCAGCCAGTCATATTTGAGATTGGAGATGCAGATGGATAAACCCTTGTTAGTAGTTTCCACCTTCAGAGAGGGAGTCCGTCATGGCATCCTGGGAAACTGTATGGCACCGCTGATGGACAGAATACCAGCCAGCCAGTCATAGTTGAGATTGGATATACAGATGGATAAACCCTTGTTAGTAGTTTCCACCTTCAAGGAGGGAGTCCATCATGGCATCCTGGGAAACTGTATGAAAAAAAAAGGAAAGTCAATACATGTATAGAAACTGAATGATCACTTACCTGTATCATAGCTGTTTACGAACAGTCAGCCTCACACAGTTGAAGTTGGACAGAATACCAGCCAGCCAGTCATAGTTGAGATTGGAGATGCAGATGGATAAACCCTTGTTAGTAGTTTCCACCTTCAAGGAGGGAGTCCGTCATGGCATCCTGGGAAACTGTATGAAAAAAAAAGGAAAGTCAATACATGTATAGAAACTGAATGATCACTTACCTGTATCATAGCTGTTTACGAACAGTCAGCCTCACACAGTTGAAGTTGGACAGAATACCAGCCAGCCAGTCATAGTTGAGATTGGAGATGCAGATGGATAAACCCTTGTTAGTAGTTTCCACCTTCAAGGAGGGAGTCCGTCATGGCATCCTGGGAAACTGTATGACAAAAAAAGAAAGTCAATACATGTATAGAAACTGAATGATCACTTACCTGTATCACAGCTGTTTACGAACAGTCAGCCTTGCACAGTTGAAGATGGACAGAATACCAGCCAGCCAGTCATAGTTGAGATTGGAGATGCAGATGGAGAAACCCTTGTTAGTCGTTTCCACCTTCAGAGAGGGAGTCAGTCATGGGATCCTGGGAAACTGTATGACAAAAGAGAAATACATGTATAGAAACTGAATGATCACTTACCTGTATCACAGCTGTTTACGAACAGTCAGCCTTGTACAGTTGAAGATGGACAGAAAGCCAGCAAGCCATTCATAGTTGAGATTGGAGATGCAGATGGATAAACCCTTGTTAGTAGTTTCCACCTTCAAGGAGGGAGTCCGTCATGGGATCCTGGGAAACTGTATGACAAAAGAGAAATACATGTATAGAAACTGAAAGCCAGAAAGCCAGCCAGCCAGTCATATTTGAGATTGGCGATGCAGATGGATAAACCCTTGTTAGTAGTTTCCACCTTCAGAGAGGGAGTCCGTCATGGCATCCTGGGAAACTGTATGGCACCGCTGATGGACAGAGAGCCAGCCAGCCAGTCATAGTTGAGATTGGAGATGCAGATGGATAAACCCTTGTTAGTAGTTTCCACCTTCAAGGAGGGAGTCCGTCATGGCATCCTGGGAAACTGTATGACAAAAAAGAAAAAGTCAATACATGTATAGAAACTGAATGATCACTTACCTGTATCACAGCTGTTTACGAACAGTCAGCCTGGCACAGTTGAAGATGGACAGAAAGCCAGCCACACAGCCACAGTTGTGAAGAGAGAAGCAGATGGAATGACCCTTGTTAGTAGTTTCCACCTTCAGAGAGGGAGTCCGTCATGGCATCCTGGGAAACTGTATGAAAAAAAAGAAAGTCAATACATGTATAGAAACTGAATGATCACTTACCTGTATCACAGCTGTTTACAAACAGTCAGCCTGGCACCGCTGATGGACGGATAGCCAGCCAGCCAGTCATAGTTGAGATTGGAGATGCAGATGGATAAACCCTTGTTAGTAGTTTCCACCTTCAGAGAGGGAGTCCGTCATGGCATCCTGGGAAACTGTATGAAAAAAAAGGAAAGTCAATACATGTATAGAAACTGAATGATCACTTACCTGTATCATAGCTGTTTACGAACAGTCAGCCTCACACAGTTGAAGTTGGACAGAATACCAGCCAGCCAGTCATAGTTGAGATTGGAGATGCAGATGGATAAACCCTTGTTAGTAGTTTCCACCTTCAAGGAGGGAGTCCGTCATGGCATCCTGGGAAAGTGTTTGACAAAAAAGAAAAAGTCAATACATGTATAGAAACTGAATGATGACTAACCTGTATCACAGCTGTTTACAAACAGTCAGCCTGGCACCGTTGAAGGACAGATAGCCAACCAGCCAGTCATAGTTGAGATTGGAGATGCAGATGGATAAACCCTTGTTAGTAGTTTCCACCTTCAAGGAGGGAGTCCGTCATGGCATCCTGGGAAACTGTATGACAAAAAAGAAACAGTCAATTCATATATAGAAACTGAATGATTACTTACCTGTATCACAGCTGTTTACGAACAGTCAGCCTCACACAGTTGAAGTTGGACAGAATACCAGCCAGCCAGTCATAGTTGAGATTGGAGATGCAGATGGATAAACCCTTGTTAGTAGTTTCCACCTTCAAGGAGGGAGTCCGTCATGGCATCCTGGGAAACTGTATGAAAAAAAAAGGAAAGTCAATACATGTATAGAAACTGAATGATCACTTACCTGTATCATAGCTGTTTACGAACAGTCAGCCTCACACAGTTGAAGTTGGACAGAATACCAGCCAGCCAGTCATAGTTGAGATTGGAGATGCAGATGGATAAACCCTTGTTAGTAGTTTCCACCTTCAAGGAGGGAGTCCGTCATGGCATCCTGGGAAACTGTTTGACAAAAAAGAAAAAGTCAATACATGTATAGAAACTGAATGATGACTTACCTGTATCACAGCTGTTTACAAACAGTCAGCCTGGCACAGTTAAAGTTGGACAGAAAGCCAGCCACACAGCCACAGTTGTGAAGTGAGAAGCAGACGGAATGACCCCTGTTAGTAGTTTCCACCTTCAAGGAGGGAGCCGGTCATGGCATCCTGGGAAACTGTATGGCACCGCTGATAGACAGATAGCCAGCCAGCCAGTCATAGTTGAGATTGGAGATGCAGATGGATAAACCCTTGTTAGTAGTTTCCACCTTCAAGGAGGGAGTCCGTCATGGCATCCGGGGAAACTGTTTGACAAAAAAGAAAAAGTTAATACATGTATAGAAACTGAATGATGACTTACCTGTATCACAGCAGTTTACAAACAGTCAGCCTGGCACCGTTGAAGGACAGATAGCCAACCAGCCAGTCATAGTTGAGATTGGAGATGCAGATGGATAAACCCTTGTTAGTAGTTTCCACCTTCAAGGAGGGAGTCCGTCATGGCATCCTGGGAAACTGTATGACAAAAAAGAAACAGTCAATTCATATATAGAAACTGAATGATCACTTACCTGTATCACAGCTGTTTACGAACAGTCAGCCTGGAACAGTTAAAGTTGGACAGAAAGCCAGCCACACAGCCACAGTTGTGAAGTGAGAAGCAGACGGAATGACCCCTGTTAGTAGTTTCCACCTTCAAGGAGGGAGTCGGTCATGGCATCCTGGGAAACTGTATGGCACCGCTGATAGACAGATAGCCAGCCAGCCAGTCATAGTTGAGATTGGAGATGCAGATGGATAAACCCTTGTTAGTAGTTTCCACCTTCAAGGAGGGAGTCCGTCATGGCATCCTGGGAAACTGTATGAAAAAAAAAGGAAAGTCAATACATGTATAGAAACTGAATGATCACTTACCTGTATCATAGCTGTTTATGAACAGTCAGCCTCACACAGTTGAAGTTGGACAGAATACCAGCCAGCCAGTCATAGTTGAGATTGGAGATGCAGATGGATAAACCCTTGTTAGTAGTTTCCACCTTCAAGGAGGGAGTCCGTCATGGCATCCTGGGAAACTGTATGACAAAAAAGAAAAAGTCAATACATATATAGAAACTGAATGATCACTTACCTGTATCACAGCTGTTTACAAACAGTCAGCCTTGCACAGTTGAAGTTGGACAGAATACCAGCCAGCCAGTCATAGTTAAGATTGGAGATGCAGATGGATAAACCCTTGTTAGTAGTTTCCACCTTCAAGGAGGGAGTCCGTCATGGCATCCTGGGAAACTGTATGACAAAAAAGAAAAAGTCAATACATGTATAGAAACTGAATGATCACTTACCTGCATCACAGCTCTTTACAAACAGTCAGCCTGGCACCGTTGATGGACAGATAGCCAGCTAGCCAGTCATAGTTGAGATTGAAGATGCAGAAGGATAAACCCTTGTTAGTAGTTTCCACCATCAAGGAGGGAGTCCGTCATGGGATCCTGGGAAACTGTATGACAAAAAAGAAAGTCAATACATGTATAGAAACTGAATGATCACTTACCTGTATCACAGCTGTTTACGAACAGTCAGCCTTGCACAGTTGAAGATGGACAGAAAGCCAGCCAGGCAGTCATATTTGAGACTGGAGATGCAGATGGATAAACCCTTGTTAGTAGTTTCCACCTTCAAGGAGGGAGTCCGTCATGGCATCCTGGGAAACTGTATGACAAAAAAGAAAAAGTCAATACATGTATAGAAACTGAATGATCACTTACCTGCATCACAGCTCTTTACAAACAGTCAGCCTCACACAGTTGAGGATGGACAGATAGCCAGCCAGCCAGTCATAGTTGAGATTGGAGATGCAGATGGATAAACCCTTGTTAGTAGTTTCCACCTTCAGAGAGGGAGTCCGTCACGGCATCCTGGGAAACTGTATGGCACCGCTGATGGACAGATAGCCAGCCAGCCAGTCATAGTTGAGATTGGAGATGCAGATGGATAAACCCTTCTTAGAAGTTTCCACCTTCAAGGAGGGAGTCCGTCATGGCATCCTGGGAAACTGTATGACAAAAAAGAAAAAGTCAATACATGTATAGAAACTGAATGATGACTTACCTGTATCACAGCTGTTTACGAACAGTCAGCCTGGCACAGTTGAAGATGGACAGAAAGCCAGCCAGCCAGCCAGTCATATTTGAGATTGGAGATGCAGATGGATAAACCCTTGTTAGTAGTTTCCACCTTCAGAGAGGGAGTCCGTCATGGCATCCTGGGAAACTCTATGGCACTGCTGATGGACAGAATACCAGCCAGCCAGTCATAGTCGAGATTGGATATACAGATGGATAAACCCTTGTTAGTAGTTTCCACCTTCAAGGAGGGAGTCCGTCATGGCATCCTGGGAAACTGTATGGCACAGTCAATACATGTATAGAAACTGAATGATCACTTACCTGTATCATAGCTGTTTACGAACAGTCAGCCTCACACAGTTGAAGTTGGACAGAATACCAGCCAGCCAGTCATAGTTGAGATTGGAGATGCAGATGGATAAACCCTTGTTAGTAGTTTCCACCTTCAAGGAGGGAGTCCGTCATGGCATCCTGGGAAACTGTATGGAAAAAAAAGGAAAGTCAATACATGTATAGAAACTGAATGATCACTTACCTGTGTCATAGCTGTTTACGAACAGTCAGCCTCACACAGTTGAAGTTGGACAGAATACCAGCCACAGTTGTGAAGTGAGAAGCAGATGGAATGTCCCCTGTTTGTAGTTTCCACCTTCAGAGAGGGAGTCCGTCATGGGATCCTGGGAAACTGTATGACAAAAAAGAAAAAGTCAATACATGTATAGAAACTGAATGATCACTTACCTGTATCACAGCTGTTTACGAACAGTCAGCCTTGCACAGTTGAAGATGGACAGAAAGCCAGCCAGCCAGTCATATTTGAGACTGGAGATGCAGATGGATAAACCCTTGTTAGTAGTTTCCACCTTCAGAGAGGGAGTCCGTCATGGGATCCTGGGAAACTGTATGACAAAAGAGAAATACATGTATAGAAACTGAATGATCACTTACCTGTATCACAGCTGTTTACGAACAGTCAGCCTGGCACAGTTGAAGATGGACAGAAAGCCAGCCACAGTTGTTAAGTGAGAAGCAGGTGGAATGACCCCTGTTAGTAGTTTCCACCTTCAGAGAGGGAGTCCGTCATGGCATCCTGGGAAACTGTATGAAAAAAAAGAAAGTCAATACATGTATAGAAACTGAATGATCACTTACCTGTATCACAGCTGTTTACAAACAGTCAGCCTGGCACCGTTGACTGACAGATAGCCAGCCAGCCAGTCATAGTTGAGATTGGAGATGCAGATGGATAAACCCTTGTTAGTAGTTTCCACCTTCAAGGAAGGGAGTCCGTCATGGCATCCTGGGAAACTGTATGGCACCGCTGATAGACAGATAGCCAGCCAGCCAGTCATAGTTGAGATTGGAGATGCAGATGGATAAACCCTTGTTAGTAGTTTCCACCTTCAAGGAGGGAGTCCGTCATGGCATCCTGGGAAACTGTATGACAAAAAAGAAACAGTCAATTCATGTATAGAAACTGAATGATCACTTACCTGTATCACAGCTGTTTACGAACAGTCAGCCTCACACAGTTGAGTATGGACAGAAAGCCAGCCAGCCAGTCATATTTGAGATTGGAGATGCAGATGGATAAACCCTTGTTAGTAGTTTCCACCTTCAGAGAGGGAGTCCGTCATGGCATCCTGGGAAACTGTATGGTACTGCTGATGGACAGAATACCAGCCAGCCAGTCATAGTCGAGATTGGATATACAGATGGATAAACCCTTGTTAGTAGTTTCCACCTTCAAGGAGGGAGTCCGTCATGGCATCCTGGGAAACTGTATGGCACCGCTGATAGACAGATAGCCAGCCAGCCAGTCATAGTTGAGATTGGAGATGCAGATGGATAAACCCTTGTTAGTAGTTTCCACCTTCAGAGAGGGAGTCCGTCATGGCATCCTGGGAAACTGTATGGCACAGTCAATACATGTATAGAAACTGAATGATCACTTACCTGTATCATAGCTGTTTACGAACAGTCAGCCTCACACAGTTGAAGTTGGACAGAATACCAGCCAGCCAGTCATAGTTGAGATTGGAGATGCAGATGGATAAACCCTTGTTAGTAGTTTCCACCTTCAAGGAGGGAGTCCGTCATGGCATCCTGGGAAACTGTATGAAAAAAAAAGGAAAGTCAATACATGTATAGAAACTGAATGATCACTTACCTGTGTCATAGCTGTTTACGAACAGTCAGCCTCACACAGTTGAAGTTGGACAGAATACCAGCCACAGTTGTGAAGTGAGAAGCAGATGGAATGTCCCCTGTTTGTAGTTTCCACCTTCAGAGAGGGAGTCCGTCATGGGATCCTGGGAAACTGTATGACAAAAAAGAAAAAGTCAATACATATATAGAAACTGAATGATCACTTACCTGTATCACAGCTGTTTACGAACAGTCAGCCTGGCACCGTTGACTGACAGATAGCCAGCCAGCCAGTCATAGTTGAGATTGGAGATGCAGATGGATAAACCCTTGTTAGTAGTTTCCACCTTCAAGGAGGGAGTCTGTCATGGCATCCTGGGAAACTGTATGACAAAAAAGAAAAAGCCAATACATGTATAGAAACTGAATAATCACTTACCTGTATCACAGCTGTTTACAAACAGTCAGCCTGGCACCGTTGACTGACAGATAGCCAGCCAGCCAGTCATAGTTGAGATTGGAGATGCAGATGGATAAACCCTTGTTAGTAGTTTCCACCTTCAAGGAAGGAGTCCGTCATGGCATCCTGGGAAACTGTTTGACAAAAAAGAAAAAGTCAATACATATATAGAAACTGAATGATCACTTACCTGTATCACAGCTGTTTACGATCAGTCAGCCTTGCACAGTTGAAGTTGGACAGAATACCAGCCAGCCAGTCATAGTTGAGATTGGAGATGCAGATGGATAAACCCTTGTTAGTAGTTTCCACCTTCAAGGAGGGAGTCCGTCATGGCATCCTGGGAAACTGTATGACAAAAAAAAGAAAGTCAATACATGTATAGAAACTGAATGATCACTTACCTGTATCACAGCTGTTTACAAACAGTCAGCCTCACACAGTTGAGGATGGACAGAAAGCCAGCCAGCCAGTCATAGTTCTGAAGTGACAGCAGATGGATAAACCCTTGTTAGTAGTTTCCACCTTCAGAGAGGGAGTCGGTCATGGCATCCTGGGAAACTGTATGACAAAAAAAAGAAAGTCAATACATGTATAGAAACTGAATGATCACTTACCTGTGTCATAGCTGTTTACGAACAGTCAGCCTCACACAGTTGAAGTTGGACAGAATACCAGCCACAGTTGTGAAGTGAGAAGCAGATGGAATGTCCCCTGTTTGTAGTTTCAACCTTCAGAGAGGGAGTCCGTCATGGGATCCTGGGAAACTGTATGACAAAAAAGAAAAAGTCAATACATGTATAGAAACTGAATGATCACTTACCTGTATCACAGCTGTTTACGAACAGTCAGCCTGGCACCGTTGACTGACAGATAGCCAGCCAGCCAGTCATAGTTGAGATTGGAGATGCAGATGGATAAACCCTTGTTAGTAGTTTCCACCTTCAAGGAGGGAGTCTGTCATGGCATCCTGGGAAACTGTATGACAAAAAAGAAAAAGCCAATACATGTATAGAAACTGAATAATCACTTACCTGTTTCACAGCTGTTTACAAACAGTCAGCCTGGCACCGTTGACTGACAGATAGCCAGCCAGCCAGTCATAGTTGAGATTGGAGATGCAGATGGATAAACCCTTGTTAGTAGTTTCCACCTTCAAGGAAGGAGTCCGTCATGGCATCCTGGGAAACTGTTTGACAAAAAAGAAAAAGTCAATACATATATAGAAACTGAATGATCACTTACCTGTATCACAGCTGTTTACGATCAGTCAGCCTTGCACAGTTGAAGTTGGACAGAATACCAGCCAGCCAGTCATAGTTGAGATTGGAGATGCAGATGGATAAACCCTTGTTAGTAGTTTCCACCTTCAAGGAGGGAGTCCGTCATGGCATCCTGGGAAACTGTATGACAAAAAAAAGAAAGTCAATACATGTATAGAAACTGAATGATCACTTACCTGTATCACAGCTGTTTACAAACAGTCAGCCTCACACAGTTGAGGATGGACAGAAAGCCAGCCAGCCAGTCATAGTTCTGAAGTGACAGCAGATGGATAAACCCTTGTTAGTAGTTTCCACCTTCAGAGAGGGAGTCGGTCATGGCATCCTGGGAAACTGTATGACAAAAAAGAAAAAGTCAATACATGTATAGAAACTGAATGATCACTTACCTGTATCACAGCTGTTTACAAACAGTCAGCCTGGCACAGTTGAAGATGGACAGAATACCAGCCAGCCAGTCATAGTTGAGATTGGAGATGCAGATGGATAAACTCTTGTTAGTAGTTTCCACCTTCAAGGAGGGAGTCCGTCATGGCATCCTGGGAAACTGTATGGTACCGCTGATGGACAGATAGCCAGCCAGCCAGTCATAGTTGAGATTGGAGATGCAGATGGATAAACCCTTGTTAGTAGTTTCCACCTTCAAGGAGGGAGTCCGTCATGGCATCCTGGGAAACTGTATGACAAAAAAAAAAGTCAATACATGTATAGAAACTGAATGATCACTTACCTGTATCACAGCTGTTTACGAACAGTCAGCCTTGCACAGTTGAAGATGGACAGAATACCAGCCAGGCAGTCATAGTTGAGATTGGAGATGCAGATGGATAAACCCTTGTTAGTCGTTTCCACCTTCAGAGAGGGAGTCCGTCATGGCATCCTGGGAAACTGTATGACAAAAAAGAAAGTCAATACATGTATAGAAACTGAATGATCACTTACCTGTATCACAGCTGTTTACGAACAGTCAGCCTGGAACCGCTGATGGACAGATAGCCAGCCATCCAGTCATAGTTGAGATTGGAGATGTAGATGGATAAACCCGTGTTAGTCATTTCCACCTTCAGAAAGGGAGTCCGTCATGGCATCCTGGGAAACTATGACAAAAAAGAAAAAAAGTCAATACATGTATAGAAACTGAATGATCACTTACCTGTATCACAGCTGTTTACGAACAGTCAGCCTGGCAAAGCTGAAGTTGGACAGATAGCCAGCCAGCCAGTCATAGTTGAGATTGGAGATGCAGATGGATAAATCCTTGTTAGTCGTTTCCACCTTCAGAGAGGGAGTCCGTCATGGCATCCTGGGAAACTGTATGACAAAAAAGAAAAAAAGTCAATACATATATAGAAACTGAATGATCACTTACCTGTATCACAGCTGTTTACGAACAGTCAGCCTCACACAGCTGAAGTTGGACAGAATACAAGCCAGCCAGTCATAGTTGAGATTGCAGATGCAGATGGATAAACCCTTGTTAGTAGTTTCCACCTTCAAGGAGGGAGTCCGTCATGGCATCCTGGGAAAATGTGTGACAAAAAAGAAAAAGTCAATACATGTATAGAAACTGAATGATCACTTACCTGTATCACAGCTATTTACAAACAGTCAGCCTGGCACCGTTGAAGGACAGATAGCCAGCCAGCCAGTTATAGTTGAGATTGGAGATGCAGATGGATAAACCCTTGTTAGTAGTTTCCACCTTCAGAAAGGGAGTCCGTCATGGGATCCTGGGAAACTATGACAAAAAAGAAAAAAAGTCAATACATATATAGAAACTGAATGATCACTTACCTGTATCACAGCTGTTTACGAACAGTCAGCCTCACAAAGTTGAGGATGGACAGAAAGCCAGCCAGCCAGTCATATTTGAGATTGGAGATGCAGATGGATAAACCCTTGTTAGTAGTTTCCACCTTCAGAAAGGGAGTCCGTCATGGGATCCTGGGAAACTATGACAAAAAAGAAAAAAAGTCAATACATATATAGAAACTGAATGATCACTTACCTGTATCACAGCTGTTTACGAACAGTCAACCTCACACAGTTGAAGTTGGACAGAATACCAGTCAGCCAGTCATAGTTGAGATTGGAGATGCAGATGGATAAACCCTTGTTAGTAGTTTCCACCTTCAAGGAGGGAGTCCGTCGTGGCATCCTGGGAAACTGTATGAGAAAAAAGAAAAAGTCAATACATGTATAGAAACTGAATGATCACTTACCTGTATCACAGCTGTTTAGGAACAGTCAGCCTTGCACAGTTGAAGATGGACAGAAAGCCAGCCAGCCAGTCATATTTAGGATTGAAGATGCAGATGGATAAACCCTTGTTAATCGTTTTCACCTTCAAGGAGGGAATCCGTCATGGCATCCTGGGAAACTGTATGACAAAAAAAGAAAGTCAATACATGTATAGAAACTGAATGATAACTTACCTGTATCACAGCTGTTTACGAACAGTCAGCCTTGCACAGTTGAAGATGGACAGAATACCAGCCAGCCAGTCATAGTTGAGATTGGAGATGCAGATGGATAAACCCTTGTTAGTAGTTTCCACCTTCAAGGAGGGAGTCCGTCATGGCATCCTGGGAAACTGTATGGCACCGCTGATGGACAGATAGCCAGCCAGCCAGTCATAGTTGAGATTGGAGATGCAGATGGATAAAACATTGTTAGTCGTTTCCACCTTCAAGGAGGGAGTCCGACATGGCATCCTGGGAAACTGTATGACAAAAAAAAGAAAGTCAATACATGTATAGAAACTGAATGATCACTTACCTGTATCACAGCTGTTTACGAACAGTCAGCCTGGCACAGTTGAAGATGGACAGAAAGCCAGCCACACAGCCACAGTTATGAAGTGAGAAGAAGATGGAATGACCCCTGTTAGTAGTTTCCACCTTCAGAGAGGGAGTCCGTCATGGCATCCTGGGAAACTGTATGAAAAAAAAGAAAGTCAATACATGTATAGAAACTGAATGATCACTTACCTGTATCACAGCTGTTTACAAACAGTCAGCCTGGCACCGCTGATGGACAGATAGCCAGCCAGCCAGTCATAGTTGAGATTGGAGATGCAGATGGATAAACCCTTGTTAGTAGTTTCCACCTTCAAGGAAGGGAGTCCGTCATGGCATCCTGGGAAACTGTATGGCACCGCTGATAGACAGATAGCCAGCCAGCCAGTCATAGTTGAGATTGGAGATGCAGATGGATAAACCCTTGTTAGTAGTTTCCACCTTCAAGGAGGGAGTCCGTCATGGCATCCTGGGAAACTGTATGACAAAAAAGAAACAGTCAATTCATGTATAGAAACTGAATGATCACTTACCTGTATCACAGCTGTTTACGAACAGTCAGCCTCACACAGTTGAGGATGGACAGAAAGCCAGCCAGCCAGTCATATTTGAGATTGGAGATGCAGATGGATAAACCCTTGTTAGTAGTTTCCACCTTCAGAGAGGGAGTCCGTCATGGCATCCTGGGAAACTGTATGGCACTGCTGATGGACAGAATACCAGCCAGCCAGTCATAGTCGAGATTGGAGATGCAGATGGATAAACCCTTGTTAGTAGTTTCCACCTTCAGAGAGGGAGTCCGTCATGGCATCCTGGGAAACTGTATGGCACAGTCAATACATGTATAGAAAGTGAATGATCACTTACCTGTATCATAGCTGTTTACGAACAGTCAGCCTCACACAGTTGAAGTTGGACAGAATACCAGCCAGCCAGTCATAGTTGAGATTGGAGATGCAGATGGATAAACCCTTGTTAGTAGTTTCCACCTTCAAGGAGGGAGTCCGTCATGGCATCCTGGGAAACTGTATGAAAAAAAAGGAAAGTCAATACATGTATAGAAACTGAATGATCACTTACCTGTATCACAGCTGTTTACGAACAGTCAACCTCACACAGTTGAAGTTGGACAGAATACCAGTCAGCCAGTCATAGTTGAGATTGGAGATGCAGATGGATAAACCCTTGTTAGTAGTTTCCACCTTCAAGGAGGGAGTCCGTCGTGGCATCCTGGGAAACTGTATGAGAAAAAAGAAAAAGTCAATACATGTATAGAAACTGAATGATCACTTACCTGTATCACAGCTGTTTAGGAACAGTCAGCCTTGCACAGTTGAAGATGGACAGAAAGCCAGCCAGCCAGTCATATTTAGGATTGAAGATGCAGATGGATAAACCCTTGTTAATCGTTTTCACCTTCAAGGAGGGAATCCGTCATGGCATCCTGGGAAACTGTATGACAAAAAAAGAAAGTCAATACATGTATAGAAACTGAATGATAACTTACCTGTATCACAGCTGTTTACGAACAGTCAGCCTTGCACAGTTGAAGATGGACAGAATACCAGCCAGCCAGTCATAGTTGAGATTGGAGATGCAGATGGATAAACCCTTGTTAGTAGTTTCCACCTTCAAGGAGGGAGTCCGTCATGGCATCCTGGGAAACTGTATGGCACCGCTGATGGACAGATAGCCAGCCAGCCAGTCATAGTTGAGATTGGAGATGCAGATGGATAAAACATTGTTAGTCGTTTCCACCTTCAAGGAGGGAGTCCGACATGGCATCCTGGGAAACTGTATGACAAAAAAAAGAAAGTCAATACATGTATAGAAACTGAATGATCACTTACCTGTATCACAGCTGTTTACGAACAGTCAGCCTGGCACAGTTGAAGATGGACAGAAAGCCAGCCACACAGCCACAGTTATGAAGTGAGAAGAAGATGGAATGACCCCTGTTAGTAGTTTCCACCTTCAGAGAGGGAGTCCGTCATGGCATCCTGGGAAACTGTATGAAAAAAAAGAAAGTCAATACATGTATAGAAACTGAATGATCACTTACCTGTATCACAGCTGTTTACAAACAGTCAGCCTGGCACCGCTGATGGACAGATAGCCAGCCAGCCAGTCATAGTTGAGATTGGAGATGCAGATGGATAAACCCTTGTTAGTAGTTTCCACCTTCAAGGAAGGGAGTCCGTCATGGCATCCTGGGAAACTGTATGGCACCGCTGATAGACAGATAGCCAGCCAGCCAGTCATAGTTGAGATTGGAGATGCAGATGGATAAACCCTTGTTAGTAGTTTCCACCTTCAAGGAGGGAGTCCGTCATGGCATCCTGGGAAACTGTATGACAAAAAAGAAACAGTCAATTCATGTATAGAAACTGAATGATCACTTACCTGTATCACAGCTGTTTACGAACAGTCAGCCTCACACAGTTGAGGATGGACAGAAAGCCAGCCAGCCAGTCATATTTGAGATTGGAGATGCAGATGGATAAACCCTTGTTAGTAGTTTCCACCTTCAGAGAGGGAGTCCGTCATGGCATCCTGGGAAACTGTATGGCACTGCTGATGGACAGAATACCAGCCAGCCAGTCATAGTCGAGATTGGAGATGCAGATGGATAAACCCTTGTTAGTAGTTTCCACCTTCAGAGAGGGAGTCCGTCATGGCATCCTGGGAAACTGTATGGCACAGTCAATACATGTATAGAAAGTGAATGATCACTTACCTGTATCATAGCTGTTTACGAACAGTCAGCCTCACACAGTTGAAGTTGGACAGAATACCAGCCAGCCAGTCATAGTTGAGATTGGAGATGCAGATGGATAAACCCTTGTTAGTAGTTTCCACCTTCAAGGAGGGAGTCCGTCATGGCATCCTGGGAAACTGTATGAAAAAAAAGGAAAGTCAATACATGTATAGAAACTGAATGATCACTTACCTGTGTCATAGCTGTTTACGAACAGTCAGCCTCACACAGTTGAAGTTGGACAGAATACCAGCCACAGTTGTGAAGTGAGAAGCAGATGGAATGTCCCCTGTTTGTAGTTTCCACCTTCAGAGAGGGAGTCCGTCATGGGATCCTGGGAAACTGTATGACAAAAAAGAAAAAGTCAATACATGTATAGAAACTGAATGATCACTTACCTGTATCACAGCTGTTTACGAACAGTCAGCCTGGCACCGTTGACTGACAGATAGCCAGCCAGCCAGTCATAGTTGAGATTGGAGATGCAGATGGATAAACCCTTGTTAGTAGTTTCCACCTTCAAGGAGGGAGTCCGTCATGGGATCCTGGGAAACTGTATGACAAAAAAGAAAAAGCCAATACATGTATAGAAACTGAATAATCACTTACCTGTATCATAGCTGTTTACAAACAGTCAGCCTGGCACCGTTGACTGACAGATAGCCAGCCAGCCAGTCATAGTTGAGATTGGAGATGCAGATGGATAAACCCTTGTTAGTAGTTTCCACCTTCAAGGAAGGAGTCCGTCATGGCATCCTGGGAAACTGTTTGACAAAAAAGAAAAAGTCAATACATATATAGAAACTGAATGATCACTTACCTGTATCACAGCTGTTTACGATCAGTCAGCCTTGCACAGTTGAAGTTGGACAGAATACCAGAAAGCCAGTCATAGTTGAGATTGGAGATGCAGATGGATAAACCCTTGTTAGTAGTTTCCACCTTCAAGGAGGGAGTCCGTCATGGCATCCTGGGAAACTGTATGACAAAAAAAAGAAAGTCAATACATGTATAGAAACTGAATGATCACTTACCTGTATCACAGCTGTTTACAAACAGTCAGCCTCACACAGTTGAGGATGGACAGAAAGCCAGCCAGCCAGTCATAGTTCTGAAGTGACAGCAGATGGATAAACCCTTGTTAGTAGTTTCCACCTTCAAGGAGGGAGTCCGTCATGGCATCCTGGGAAACTGTATGGTACCGCTGATGGACAGATAGCCAGCCAGCCAGTCATAGTTGAGATTGGAGATGCAGATGGATAAACCCTTGTTAGAAGTTTCCACCTTCAAGGAGGGAGTCCGTCATGGCATCCTGGGAAACTGTATGACAAAAAAGAAAGTCAGTACATGTATAGAAACTGAATGATCACTTACCTGTATCACAGCTGTTTACGAACAGTCAGCCTTGCACAGTTGAAGATGGACAGAATACCAGCCAGGCAGTCATAGTTGAGATTGGAGATGCAGATGGATAAACCCTTGTTAGTCGTATCCACCTTCAGAGAGGGAGTCCGTCATGGCATCCTGGGAAACTGTATGACAAAAAAGAAAGTCAATACATGTATAGAAACTGAATGATCACTTACCTGTATCACAGCTGTTTACGAACAGTCAGCCTGGAACCGCTGATGGACAGATAGCCAGCCATCCAGTCATAGTTGAGATTGGAGATGTAGATGGATAAACCCGTGTTAGTCATTTCCACCTTCAGAAAGGGAGTCCGTCATGGCATCCTGGGAAACTATGACAAAAAAGAAAAAAAGTCAATACATGTATAGAAACTGAATGATCACTTACCTGTATCACAGCTGTTTACGAACAGTCAGCCTGGCACAGCTGAAGTTGGACAGATAGCCAGCCAGCCAGTCATAGTTGAGATTGGAGATGCAGATGGATAAATCCTTGTTAGTCGTTTCCACCTTCAGAGAGGGAGTCCGTCATGGCATCCTGGGAAACTGTATGACAAAAAAGAAAAAAAGTCAATACATATATAGAAACTGAATGATCACTTACCTGTATCACAGCTGTTTACGAACAGTCAGCCTGGCACCGTTGAAGGACAGATAGCCAGCCAGCCAGTTATAGTTGAGATTGGAGATGCAGATGGATAAACCCTTGTTAGTAGTTTCCACCTTCAAGGAGGGAGTCAGTCATGGCATCCTGGGAAACTGTATGACAAAAAAGAAACAGTCAATTCATGTATAGAAATTGAATGATCACTTACCTGTATCACAGCTGTTTACGAACAGTCAGCCTCACAAAGTTGAGGATGGACAGAAAGCCAGCCAGCCAGTCATATTTGAGATTGGAGATGCAGATGGATAAACCCTTGTTAGTAGTTTCCACCTTCAGAAAGGGAGTCCGTCATGGGACCCTGGGAAACTATGACAAAAAAGAAAAAAAGTCAATACATATATAGAAACTGAATGATCACTTACCTGTATCACAGCTGTTTACGAACAGTCAACCTCACACAGTTGAAGTTGGACAGAATACCAGCCAGCCAGTCATAGTTGAGATTGGAGATGCAGATGGATAAACCCTTGTTAGTAGTTTCCACCTTCAAGGAGGGAGTCCGTCGTGGCATCCTGGGAAACTGTATGAGAAAAAAGAAAAAGTCAATACATGTATAGAAACTGAATGATCACTTACCTGTATCACAGCTGTTTAGGAACAGTCAGCCTTGCACAGTTGAAGATGGACAGAAAGCCAGCCAGCCAGTCATATTTAGGATTGAAGATGCAGATGGATAAACCCTTGTTAATCGTTTTCACCTTCAAGGAGGGAGTCCGTCATGGCATCCTGGGAAACTGTATGACAAAAAAGAAAAAGTCAATACATGTATAGAAACTAAATGATCACTTACCTGTATCACAGCTGTTTACAAACAGTCAGCCTGGCACCGTTGATGGACAGATAGCCAGCCAGCCAGTCATAGTTGAGATTGAAGATACAGATGGATAAACCCTTGTTAGTAGTTTCCACCATCAAGGAGGGAGTCCGTCATGGGATCCTGGGAAACTGTTTGGCACCGCTGATGGACAGATAGCCAGCCAGCCAGTCATAGTTGAGATTGGAGATGCAGATGGAAAAACCATTGTTAGTCGTTTCCACCTTCAGAGAGGGAGTCCGTCATGGGATCCTGGGAAACTGTTTGACAAAAAAGAAAGTCAATACATGTATAGAAACTGAATGATCACTTACCTGTATCACAGCTGTTTACGAACAGTTAGCCTGGCACAGTTGAAGATGAACAGAATACCAGCCAGCCAGTCATAGTTGAGATTGGAGATGCAGATGGATAAACCCTTGTTAGTAGTTTCCACCTTCAAGGAGAGAGTCCGTCATGGCATCCTGGGAAACTGTATGGCACCGCTGATAGACAGAAAGCCAGCCACACAGCCACAGTTATGAAGTGAGAAGCAGATGGAATGACCCCTGTTAGTAGTTTCCACCTTCAGAGAGGGAGTCCGTCATGGCATCCTGGGAAACTGTAAGAAAAAAAAAAAAGTCAATACATGTATAGAAACTGAATGATCACTTACCTGTATCACAGCTGTTTACAAACAGTCGGCCTGGCACCGCTGATGGACAGATAGCCAGCCAGCCAGTCATAGTTGAGATTGGAGATGCAGATGGATAAACCCTTGTTAGTAGTTTCCACCTTCAAGGAGAGAGTCCGTCATGGCATCCTGGGAAACTGTATGGCACCGCTGATAGACAGATAGCCAGCCAGCCAGTCATAGTTGAGATTGGAGATGCAGATGGATAAACCCTTGTTAGTAGTTTCCACCTTCAAGGAGGGAGTCCGTCATGGCATCCTGGGAAACTGTATGAAAAAAAAAGGAAAGTCAATACATGTATAGAAACTGAATGATCACTTACCTGTATCACAGCTGTTTACAAACAGTCAGCCTGGCACCGTTGAAGGACAGATAGCCAACCAGCCAGTCATAGTTGAGATTGGAGATGCAGATGGATAAACCCTTGTTAGTAGTTTCCACCTTCAAGGAGGGAGTCCGTCATGGCATCCTGGGAAACTGTATGACAAAAAAGAAACAGTCAATTCATGTATAGAAACTGAATGATCACTTACCTGTATCACAGCTGTTTACGAACAGTCAGCCTCACACAGTTGAAGATGGACAGAAAGCCAGCCAGCCAGTCATATTTGAGATTGGAGATGCAGATGGATAAACCCTTGTTAGTAGTTTCCACCTTCAGAAAGGGAGTCCGTCATGGGATCCTGGGAAACTGTATGACAAAAAAGAAAGTCAATACATGTATAGAAACTGAATGATCACTTAGCTGTATCACAGCTGTTTACGAACAGTCAGCCTGGCACCGTTGATGGACAGATAGCCAGCCATCCAGTTTAAGTTGAGATTGGAGATGTAGATGGATAAACCCTTGTTAGTCATTTCCACCTTCAGAAAGGGAGTCCGTCGTGGCATCCTGGGAAACTGTATGACAAAAAAAAGAAAGTCAATACATGTACAGAAACTGAATGATCACTTACCTGTATCACAGCTGTTTACGAACAGTCAGCCTGGCACAGTTGAAGATGGACAGAAAGCCAGCCACAGTTGTGAAGTGAGAAGCAGGTGGAATGACCCCTGTTAGTAGTTTCCACCTTCAGAGAGGGAGTCCGTCATGGCATCCTGGGAAACTGTATGACAAAAAAGAAAGTCAATACATGTATAGAAACTGAATGATCACTTACCTGTATCACAGCTGTTTACGAACAGTCAGCCTGGCACAGTTGAAGATGGACAGAAAGCCAGCCACACAGCCACAGTTGTGAAGTGAGAAGCAGATGGAATGACCCCTGTTAGTAGTTTCTACCTTCAGAGAGGGAGTCCGTCATAGCATCCTGGGAAACTGTATGACAAAAAAGAAAGTCAATACATGTATAGAAACTGAATGATCACTTACCTGTATCACAGCTGTTTATGAACAGTCAGCCTTGCACAGTTGAAGATGGACAGAATACCAGCCAGACAGTCATAGTTGAGATTGGAGATGCAGATGGATAAACCCTTGTTAGTAGTTTCCACCTTCAGAAAGGGAGTCCGTCATGGGATCCTGGGAACCTATGACAAAAAAGCAAAAAAGTCAATACATATATAGAAACTGAATGACCACTTACCTCTATCATAGCTGTTTACGAACAGTCAGCCTCACACAGTTGAAATTGGACAGAATACCAGCCAGCCAGTCATAGTTAAGATTGGAGATGCAGATGGAAAAACCCTTGTTAGTAGTTTCCACCTTCAAGGAGGGAGTCCGTCATGGCATCCTGGGAAACTGTATGACAAAAAAGAAAAAGTCAATACATGTATAGAAACTAAATGATCACTTACCTGTATCACAGCTGTTTACAAACAGTCAGCCTGGCACCGTTGATGGACAGATAGCCAGCCAGCCAGTCATAGTTGAGATTGAAGATACAGATGGATAAACCCTTGTTAGTAGTTTCCACCATCAAGGAGGGAGTCCGTCATGGGATCCTGGGAAACTGTATGGCACCGCTGATGGACAGATAGCCAGCCAGCCAGTCATAGTTGAGATTGGAGATGCAGATGGAAAAACCATTGTTAGTCGTTTCCACCTTCAGAGAGGGAGTCCGTCATGGGATCCTGGGAAACTGTTTGACAAAAAAGAAAGTCAATACATGTATAGAAACTGAATGATCACTTACCTGTATCACAGCTGTTTACGAACAGTTAGCCTGGCACAGTTGAAGATGAACAGAATACCAGCCAGCCAGTCATAGTTGAGATTGGAGATGCAGATGGATAAACCCTTGTTAGTAGTTTCCACCTTCAAGGAGAGAGTCCGTCATGGCATCCTGGGAAACTGTATGGCACCGCTGATAGACAGAAAGCCAGCCACACAGCCACAGTTATGAAGTGAGAAGCAGATGGAATGACCCCTGTTAGTAGTTTCCACCTTCAGAGAGGGAGTCCGTCATGGCATCCTGGGAAACTGTAAGAAAAAAAAAAAAGTCAATACATGTATAGAAACTGAATGATCACTTACCTGTATCACAGCTGTTTACAAACAGTCGGCCTGGCACCGCTGATGGACAGATAGCCAGCCAGCCAGTCATAGTTGAGATTGGAGATGCAGATGGATAAACCCTTGTTAGTAGTTTCCACCTTCAAGGAGAGAGTCCGTCATGGCATCCTGGGAAACTGTATGGCACCGCTGATAGACAGATAGCCAGCCAGCCAGTCATAGTTGAGATTGGAGATGCAGATGGATAAACCCTTGTTAGTAGTTTCCACCTTCAAGGAGGGAGTCCGTCATGGCATCCTGGGAAACTGTATGAAAAAAAAAGGAAAGTCAATACATGTATAGAAACTGAATGATCACTTACCTGTATCACAGCTGTTTACAAACAGTCAGCCTGGCACCGTTGAAGGACAGATAGCCAACCAGCCAGTCATAGTTGAGATTGGAGATGCAGATGGATAAACCCTTGTTAGTAGTTTCCACCTTCAAGGAGGGAGTCCGTCATGGCATCCTGGGAAACTGTATGACAAAAAAGAAACAGTCAATTCATGTATAGAAACTGAATGATCACTTACCTGTATCACAGCTGTTTACGAACAGTCAGCCTCACACAGTTGAGGATGGACAGAAAGCCAGCCAGCCAGTCATATTTGAGATTGGAGATGCAGATGGATAAACCCTTGTTAGTAGTTTCCACCTTCAGAGAGGGAGTCCGTCATGGCATCCTGGGAAACTGTATGGCACCGCTGATGGACAGATAGCCAGCCAGCCAGTCATAGTTGAGATTGGAGATGCAGATGGATAAACCCTTGTTAATAGTTTCCACCTTCAAGGAGGGAGTCCGTCATGGCATCCTGGGAAACTGTATGACAAAAAAGAAAAAGTCAATACATATATAGAAACTGAATGATCACTTACCTGTATCACAGCTGTTTACAAACAGTCAGCTTTGCACAGTTGAAGATGGACAGAAAGCCAGCCAGCCAGTCATATTTAGGATTGAAGATGCAGATGGATAAACACTTGTTAGTCGTTTTCACCTTCAAGGAGGGAGTCCGTCATGGGATCCTGGGAAACTGTATGACAAAAAAAAGAAAGTCAATACATGTATAGAAACTGAATGATCACTTACCTGTATCACAGCTGTTTACGAACAGTCAGCCTTGCACAGTTGAAGATGGACAGAATACCAGCCAGCCAATCATAGTTGAGATTGGATATGCAGATGGATAAACCCTTGGTAGTAGTTTCCACCTTAAGAGAGGGAGTCAGTCATGGCATCCTGGGAAACTGTATGACAAAAAAGAAAGTCAATACATGTATAGAAACTGAATGATCACTTACCTGTATCACAGCTGTTTACGAACAGTCAGCTTCACACAGTTGAAGCTGGACAGAAAGCCAGCCACACAGCCATAGTTCTGAAGTGACAGCAGATGGATAAACCCTTGTTAGTAGTTTCCACCTTCAGAGAGGGAGTCGGTCATGGCATCCTGGGAAACTGTATGACAAAAAAGAAAAAGTCAATACATGTATAGAAACTGAATGATCACTTACCTGTATCACAGCTGTTTACAAACAGTCAGCCTGGCACTGCTGATGGACAGATAGCCAGCCAGCCAGTCATAGTTGAGATTGGAGAAGCAGATGGATAAACCCTTGTTAGTAGTTTCCACCTTCAAGGATGGAGTCCGTAATGGCATCCTGGGAAACTGTATGACAAAAAAAAAGAAAGTCAATACATGTATAGAAACTGAATGATCACTTATGTGTATCACAGCTGTTTACGAACAGTCAGCCTCACACAGTTGAAGATGGACAGAAAGCCAGCCAGCCAGTCATATTTGAGATTGGAGATGCAAATGGATTAACCCTTGTTAGTCGTTTCCACCTTCAGAAAGGGAGTCCGTCATGGGATCCTGGGAAACTGTATGACAAAAAAAAGAAAGTCAATACATGTATAGAAACTGAATGATCACTTAACTGTATCACAGCTGTTTACAAACAGTCAGCCTGGCACAGTTGAAGATGGACAGAAAGCCAGCCACACAGCCACAGTTGTGAAGTGAGAAGCAGATGGAATGATCCCTGTTAGTAGTTTCCACCTTCAGAGAGGGAGTCCGTCATGGCAATCTGGGAAACTGTATGACAAAAAAAAGAAAGTCAATACATGTATAGAAACTGAATGATCACTTACCTGTATCACAGCTGTTTACGAACAGTCAGCCTGGCACCGTTGATGGACAGATAGCCAGCCATCCAGTCATAGTTGAGATTGGAGATGCAGATGGATAAACCCTTGTAAGTCATTTTCACCTTCAGAGAGGGAGTCCGTCATGGCATCCTGGGAAACTGTTTGATAAAAAAAAGAAAGTCAATACATGTATAGAAACGGAATGATCACTTACCTGTATCACAGCTGTTTATGAACAGTCAGCCTGGCACAGTTGAAGATGGACAGAAAGCCAGCCACACAGCCACAGTTATGAAGTGAGAAGCAGATGGAATGACCCCTGTTAGTAGTTTCCACCTTCAGAGAGGGAGTCCGTCATGGCAACCTGGGAAACTGTATGAAAAAAAAGAAAGTCAATACATGTATAGAAACTGAATGATCACTTACCTGTATCACAGCTGTTTACAAACAGTCAGCCTGGCACCGCTGATGGACAGATTGCCAGCCAGCCAGTCATAGTTGAGATTGGAGATGCAGATGGATAAACCCTTGTTAGTAGTTTCCACCTTCAGAGAGGGAGTCGGTCATGGCATCCTGGGAAACTGTATGACAAAAAAGAAAAAGTCAATACATGTATAGAAACTGAATGATCACTTACCTGTATCACAGCTGTTTACGAACAGTCAGCCTGGCACCGTTGAAGGACAGATAGCCAACCAGCCAGTCATAGTTTAGATTGGAGATGCAGATGGATAAACCCTTGTTAGTAGTTTCCACCTTCAAGGAGGGAGTCCGTCATGGCATCCTGGGAAACTGTATGGCACCGCTGATGGACAGATAGCCAGCCAGCCAGTCATAATTGAGATTGGAGATGCAGATGGATAAACCCTTGTTAGTAGTTTCCACCTTCAGAGAGGGAGTCGGTCATGGCATCCTGGGAAACTGTATGACAAAAAAGAAAACGTCAATACATGTATAGAAACTGAATGATCACTTACCTGTATCACAGCTGTTTACGAACAGTCAGTCTCACACAGTTGAAGATGGACAGAAAGCCAGCCAGCCAGTCATATTTGAGATTGGAGATGCAAATGGATTAACCCTTGTTAGTCGTTTCCACCTTCAGAAAGGGAGTCCGTCATGGGATCCTGGGAAACTGTATGACAAAAAAGAAAACGTCAATACATGTATAGAAACTGAATGATCACTTAACTGTATCACAGCTGTTTACGAACAGTCAGCCTGGCACAGTTGAAGATGGACAGAAAGCCAGCCACACAGCCACAGTTGTGAAGTGAGAAGCAGATGGAATGATCCCTGTTAGTAGTTTCCACCTTCAGAGAGGGAGTCCGTCATGGGATCCTGGGAAACTGTATGACAAAAAAGAAAAAGTCAATACATGTATAGAAACTGAATGATCACTTACCTGTATCACAGCTGTTTACGAACAGTCAGCCTTGCACAGTTGAAGATGGACAGAAAGCCAGCCACAGTTGTGAAGTGAGAAGCAGATGGAATGACCCCTGTTAGTAGTTTCCACCTTCAGAGAGCGAGTCCGTCATGGCATCCTGGGAAACTGTATGACAAAAAAGAAAGTCAATACATGTATAGAAACTGAATGATCACTTACCTGTATCACAACTGTTTACAAACAGTCAGCCTGGCAGCGCTGATTGAAATTTAGCCAGCCAGCCAGTCATAGTTGAGATTGGAGATGCAGATGGATAAACCCTTGTTAGTAGTTTCCACCTTCAAGGAGGGAGTCCGTCATGGCATCCTGGGAAACTGTATGACAAAAAAGAAAAAGCCAATACATGTATAGAAACTGAATAATCACTTAACTGTATCACAGCTGTTTACGAACAGTCAGCCTGGCACCGTTGACGGACAGATAGCCAGCCAGCCAGTCATAGTTGAGATTGGAGATGCAGATGGATAAACCCTTGTTAGTAGTTTCCACCTTCAAGGAGGGAGTCCGTCATGGCATCCTGGGAAACTGTATGACAAAAAAGAAAAAAAGTCAATACATATATAGAAACTGAATGATCACTTACCTGTATCACAGCTGTTTACGAACAGTCAGCCTGGCACAGTTGAAGATGGACAGAAAGCCAGCCACACAGCCACAGTTATGAAGTGAGAAGCAGATGGAATGACCCCTGTTAGTAGTTTCCACCTTCAGAGAGGGAGTCCGTCATGGCAACCTGGGAAACTGTATGAAAAAAAAGAAAGTCAATACATGTATAGAAACTGAATGATCACTTACCTGTATCACAGCTGTTTACAAACAGTCAGCCTGGCACCGCTGATGGACAGATTGCCAGCCAGCCAGTCATAGTTGAGATTGGAGATGCAGATGGATAAACCCTTGTTAGTAGTTTCCACCTTCAAGGAGGGAGTCCGTCATGGCATCCTGGGAAACTGTATGGCACCGCTGATAGACAGATAGCCAGCCAGCCAGTCATAGTTGAGATTGGAGATGCAGATGGATAAACCCTTGTTAGTAGTTTCCACCTTCAAGGAGGGAGTCCGTCATGGCATCCTGGGAAACTGTATGAAAAAAAAAGGAAAGTAAATACATGTATAGAAACTGAATGATCACTTACCTGTATCATAGCTGTTTACGAACAGTCAGCCTCACACAGTTGAAGATGGACAGAAAGCCAGCCAGCCAGTCATATTTAGGATTGAAGATGCAGATGGATAAACCCTTGTTAGTCGTTTTCACCTTCAAGGAGGGAGTCTGTCATGGGATCCTGGGAAACTGTATGACAAAAAAAAGAAAGTCAATACATGTATAGAAACTGAATGATCACTTACCTGTATCACAGCTGTTTACGAACAGTCAGCTTCACACAGTTGAAGCTGGACAGAAAGCCAGCCACACAGCCATAGTTCTGAAGTGACAGCAGATGGATAAACCCTTGTTAGTAGTTTCCACCTTCAGAGAGGGAGTCGGTCATGGCATCCTGGGAAACTGTATGACAAAAAAGAAAAAGTCAATACATGTATAGAAACTGAATGATCACTTACCTGTATCACAGCTGTTTACAAACAGTCAGCCTGGCACAGTTGAAGATGGACAGAATACCAGCCAGCCAGTCATAGTTGAGATTGGAGATGCAGATGGATAAACTCTTGTTAGTAGTTTCCACCTTCAAGGAGGGAGTCCGTCATGGCATCCTGGGAAACTGTATGGTACCGCTGATGGACAGATAGCCAGCCAGCCAGTCATAGTTGAGATTGGAGATGCAGATGGATAAACCCTTGTTAGTAGTTTCCACCTTCAAGGAGGGAGTCCGTCATGGCATCCTGGGAAACTGTATGACAAAAAAGAAAGTCAATACATGTATAGAAACTGAATGATCACTTACCTGTATCACAGCTGTTTACGAACAGTCAGCCTTGCACAGTTGAAGATGGACAGAATACCAGCCAGGCAGTCATAGTTGAGATTGGAGATGCAGATGGATAAACCCTTGTTAGTCGTTTCCACCTTCAGAGAGGGAGTCCGTCATGGCATCCTGGGAAACTGTATGACAAAAAAGAAAGTCAATACATGTACAGAAACTGAATGATCACTTACCTGTATCACAGCTGTTTACGAACAGTCAGCCTGGAACCGTTGATGGACAGATAGCCAGCCATCCAGTCATAGTTGAGATTGGAGATGTAGATGGATAAACCCGTGTTAGTCATTTCCACCTTCAGAAAGGGAGTCCGTCATGGCATCCTGGGAAACTATGACAAAAAAGAAAAAAAAGTCAATACATGTATAGAAACTGAATGATCACTTACCTGTATCACAGCTGTTTACGAACAGTCAGCCTGGCACAGCTGAAGTTGGACAGATAGCCAGCCAGCCAGTCATAGTTGAGATTGGAGATGCAGATGGATAAATCCTTGTTAGTCGTTTCCACCTTCAGAGAGGGAGTCCGTCATGGCATCCTGGGAAACTGTATGACAAAAAAGAAAAAAAGTCAATACATATATAGAAACTGAATGATCACTTACCTGTATCACAGCTGTTTACGAACAGTCAGCCTTGAACAGTTGAAGATTGACAGAAAGCCAGCCACAGTTGTAAAGTGAGAAGCAGATGGAATGACCCCTGTTAGTAGTTTCTACCTTCAGAAAGCGAGTCCGTCATGGCATCCTGGGAAACTGTATGACAAAAAAGAAAGTCAATACATGTATAGAAACTGAATGATCACTTCGCTGTATCACAGCTGTTTACGAACAGTCAGCCTTGCACAGTTGAAGATGGACAAAATACCAGCCAGCCAGTCATAGTTGAGATTGGAGATGCAGATGGAATGACCCCTGTTAGTAGTTTCTACCTTCAGAGAGGGAGTCCGTCATGGCATCCTGGGAAACTGTGTGACAAAAAAGAAAGTCAATACATGTATAGAAACTGAATGACCACTTACCTGTATCACAGCTGTTTACGAACAGTCAACCTCACACAGTTGAAGTTGGACAGAATACCAGTCAGCCAGTCATAGTTGAGATTGGAGATGCAGATGGATAAACCCTTGTTAGTAGTTTCCACCTTCAAGGAGAGAGTCCGTCATGGCATCCTGGGAAACTGTATGACAAAAAAGAAACAGTCAATACATGTATAGAAACTGAATGATCACTTACCTGTATCACAGCTGTTTACAAACAGTCAGCCTGGCACAGTTGAAGATGGACAGAATACCAGCCAGCCAGTCATAATTGAGATTGGAGATGCAGATGGATAAACCCTTGTTAGTAGTTTCCACCTTCAGAGAGGGAGTCGGTCATGGCATCCTGGGAAACTGTATGGCACCGCTGATGGACAGATAGCCAGCCAGCCAGTCATAATTGAGATTGGAGATGCAGATGGATAAACCCTTGTAAGTCATTTTCACCTTCAGAGAGGGAGTCCGTCATGGCATCCTGGGAAACTGTTTGATAAAAAAAAGAAAGTCAATACATGTATAGAAACGGAATGATCACTTACCTGTATCACAGCTGTTTACGAACAGTCAGCCTGGCACCGTTGATGATGGACAGAAAGCCAGCCACACAGCCACAGTTGTGAAGTGAGAAGCAGATAGAATGACCCCTGTTAGTATTGTCCACCTTCAGAGAGGGAGTTGGTCATGGCATCCTGGGAAACTGTATGACAAAAAAGAAAAAGTCAATACATGTATAGAAACTGAATGATCACTTACCTGTATCACATCCGTTTATAATCAGCCTGGCACCGTTGATGATGGACAGAAAGCCAGCCACACAGCCACAGTTCTGAAGTGAAAAGCAGATGGAATGACCCCTGTTAGTATTTTCCACCTTCAGAGAGGGAGTCCGTCATGGCATCCTGGGAAACTGTATGACAAAAAAGAAAGTCAATATATGTATAGAAACTGAATGACCACTTACCTGTATCACAACTGTTTACGAACAGTCAGCCTGGCACAGTTGAAGATGGACAGAAAGCCAGCCACACAGCCACAGTTTTGAAGTGAGAAGCAGATGGAATGATCCCTGTTAGTAGTTTCCACCTTCAGAGAGGGAGTCCGTCATGGCATCCTGGGAAACTGTATGACAAAAAAGAAAAAAAAAGAGTCAATAAATGTATAGAAACTGAATGATCACTTACCTGTATCACAGCTGTTTACGAACAGTCAGCCTTACACAGATGCAGATGGACAGAAAGCCAGCTACACAGACATGGTGAACTAAGGTGGTTATCAGTAATACCTTATTTGACAATGACTGCTTTAGTTGCCAGACATTGCACAATCCAAATTTAAATTTAATGTCCAAGTCACTGGTTCTCATAAGCGTTGATACATATGTTTCCTTTTGTTCCTCAGATTGTTTTAACTCATTTTCTGACATCTATGGATTACAAACTATGTCTATGATACTGCAGGGTTTGAAATATGTGCAAGCGATACTAATATTACTTTATTACTTTATTACTTTACTATAGAGTTGCAACTTCTAAATGTTACCGTAAAGCAAGACAGATCCCAGGCAGCACAGGTGAAGCCTTTCTAGGTGGTAGAGGACCGGACGTCAAACCCGCAGTCAGCAGTGGAGCACAAAAAGACTCTGCTCCCTAGATTTTGGCATCTGTCTTCTTTCTAACAGTGTCTCTCCACAGCCATCATGTTTCTTGTGAATAAACACAGAGGTTAGTAAAGCAAAGTAATGTAAAGTAACACACATAGTAGATAGCACAAGGATTGACACTGGCTAAGAAACAAGCCAAAGCTAATATTAAAGAATATAAAGAAATGACTAGGATTAACAAGCAACATGAGAGCTAGTAAACAGCAGATAGGCAAGAGAAGACCCATCAGCCTAGATCGAAAGACAGAGCATTGTGGTTGAACAGGAAAGTAACCCACAGAAACTGAGTTAACATGGATGCGCCTAATCTCACCCTCCCATACCCAATCTCACCACTTTCACTGGTGGTACTATTTCCACATATTTCTAAGACTAGGAGAAGCTGCATTTCATACAAGAGAACACACATGACAGTATGACACATGAATTTCATGATAAACAGCTTTCAGGGTCTCCTCAGAAAATGCTAGCAATATAAACTTCACCGGAGTGAATCGGGCTGTCTTACTAATGAGCCAAAAAACGTTCGTTTGTACATCCAAGCACATTTTCACTTGAGTTTGGGGAGCTCAGTCAAGTTACTTTGATATTAGATCAGCAGATATTCACTTCCTCCCTCCTCTCACTCACAATGTCCTAAAATCTCAGATTTGTTTTAAACGATGGAAAACAAAAACTACAATCATTATATTTCCTCAACATTTCCAGTCTTTCCATTTTGACAAGGATATTTAATCAAAATAGCCAGAATTCCTGCAGCAGGTGCTGTAGACGGTAAAAGCCTGTCTATAAAGTGTGGAAACCTAAAACACGCAGAGAGAGAAGGAGCTGCTGGTATTAGACAATCAAACCTACTAAAGAACAGAGATGAAATGAAAATTAATGACTAACCTTTACTTCATGAATGGATTTGTTTAGCACTTTAAATAAAAAAACAATATATATCAATAATAAACATATACATAAAATATGCTGATTTTCACAATTTGTAATGTAATATTCTTCCAGTGAAACATCCAGATAACATACAAATCCAAAGTCAGTTGTAGTGTACAGAGACACATCTGAAATATACTACTACCCTTAGAATAGCCCGATTACAATTTGCAAAAAAGTACTTAAGAGAGCCTGTAGAATTCTGGAGAAAGGTCTTGTGGACAGATGAGACTAAGATTAACCTATATCAGAGTGATGGAAAGACAAGCATTGTGGACTGCTCACTAGTGCCTGAAGGGGGGTAAAATTATGTCTGCATTCACCCTTTTATTAATGGTATATACGTGGACTCCATAAAAATAATCCAAAACATAGGAGTTGGAAAGCTCTCGCAAAGCTGTTTGTACTTCTGACATCCTTCTCTTTAAAGAGTTTATAATCCTGGGTGTTTCCTTGTGAAAGGAAAGTCTGAACCATGGAAGTCGTTGGTTTGAGTTGCTGAGAATCAATTTAGGAGTGATACCTTTGTCCTCTGTGTGAAAAGCTTATCCCAATGTCCATATGAAGAGCAAGTTAGCTGTAAGGAGTGCAAATAGAGAAACAAACAAACAAACAAGAAAAATGTGAAGCTTTCTGCAAAAGCACAACAGCACCCAACCTCATGCATTAAACATACACAAACATTGATAGAATATCTAAAGAATTAAAGGATTGCAAACTTACAATGAGTATTGGGCCTGTACTCATGCCATTTGTCTCAACACTGGAGTCATATGGGTGTCAGCTATGGCTTCAAGTAGGCCCAAGTTGTAGGATTTGTTTTATGCCACAACCACAACAGGCCCAATGAGACCTAAAGAACCAGCACAACAGGCCCAATGAAACCTAAAGAACCAGCACAACAGGCCCAATGAGACCTAAAGAACCAGCACAACAGGCCCAATGAGACCTAAAGAACCAGCACAACAGGCCCAATGAGACCTAAAGAACCAGCACAACAGGCCCCATGAAACCATAAGCACATGACAATAGGCCCAATGAGAACTTAAGGTCTCATTGGGCCTGTTTTCATGTTCCTAAGAACCAGCACAACAGGCTTATCCCAATGTCCATATGAAGAGCAAGTTAGTTGTAAGGAGCACAAATAGAGAAACAAACAAACAAACAAAGAAACAAGAAAAAAAAGAGAAGCTTTCTGCAAAATCACAACAGCACCCAACCTCATGCATTAAACATACACAAACTTTGACAGAATATATAAAGAATTAAAGGATTGCAAACTTACAATGAGTATTTGAACCAAAACTCCTTCATTCAGTCTTCATTACAGTGAGGCCTGAAGTGAGCCTCAGCTAAACCTCTTTGCTACTGCTTGGTTCTCTCCTTTTGGCTTGTAACCTGGCCTATTTCCAATATACTGCCACATAGTGGATGGAGTAGGAATTACCACGAAAAGAACATGCAATTTGTCTCAACACTGGAGTCATATGGGTGTCAGCTTTGACTTTAAGTAGGCCTAAGTTGTAGGATTTGCCACAACCACAACAGGCCCAAAGATACCTAAAGAACCAGCACAACAGGCCCAAAGATACCTAAAGAACCAGCACAACAGGCCCAAAGATACCTAAAGAATCAGCACAACAGGCCCAATGAGACCTAAAGAACCAGCACAACAGGCCCAATGAGACCCAAAGAACCAGCACAACAGGCCCAATGAGACCTAAAGAACCAGCACAACAGGCCCAAAGATACCTAAAGAACCAGCACAACAGGCCCAAAGATACCTAAAGAACCAGCACAACAGGCCCAATGAGACCTAAAGAACCAGCACAACAGGCCCAAAGATACCTAAAGAACCAGCACAACAGGCCCAATGAGACCTAAAGAACCAGCACAACAGGCCCAAAGATACCTAAAGAACCAGCACAACAGACCCAAAGATACCTAAAGAATCAGCACAACAGGCCCAAAGATACCTAAAGAACCAGCACAACAGGCCCGATGAGACCTAAAGAACCAGCACAACAGGCCCAATGAGACCTAAAGAACCAGCACAACAGGCCCGATGAGACTAGTGATGCACCCATCAGATATGAGGATTGGATATTGGTCCCGATATTAGCAATGCTTGCTTCCCTTTGGTCTCACTGGACTTCACATTTCAGAATAAAAGTCCTGAGCCAACACTGCTAAATACACGAATAACAAATCTATACACATAACTAATCATCAAATTTTTGATTATTTTGTTAATAGTCATATCTCATATAAAGACATATTAGAATAGCCTAGTATCTTTTGAAAATAACAAAATCTGGTCTCCTATTAATACTTCATCAATATACGGCAAATTCTGTGCCAAAGTCCTGCACAATCATTTCTTATTTTAGTAATAAAATAAATAGTAATTTAATAAATGTATATCTTTGATAATTTGTTTTATTTTATTTTACAAAGTTAGTGAGGTTAGCTGACGCTTTCATTTTCTCCCACATGTTGAGGTATACGGTTTATTTATTTAACAATGGTATCGGATCAGTATTGTGTATCTATCAATAAGTTAATGTATCGTATTGGATCTGAAACTAAACTTGAAATGCCACCTTAAAATCACGTGCTGAACAGATTTTGTTGAAATGGGCTCAAGCGTTCAAAAGTTCCAGGCTTACATTTTTGAATAATTATTATAGTTATTCAATAATTATTAGTTATTAAGACCATTGCAAGTATTTTAATACCAAATAATATGTGAGGAGTGGTAAAAAGAAAATCTTGGACTAGTTAGCAGAAGTGGGAAGGCATCAAGGAATCAGACTAAAAATAATTTTGAGTGTAGGACTTACAGGTCACACGTTATTGAATTAAAACATTTAATGTTTTGCTGCAGCGCCACCATCAGGCCAGTGAATGTAATTTTTCTTGTCTTTTCACAGCTTATAGATTATTCTATTTTTAATGTGTGCTTAAATTGCACTGCATCTTCAACTCCAAGATGATTTCCACCATGGCAGTCGTCTTTGTGTGTTCCTCTGGCAACTGACGCTATTTATTATTGATGTTAACTTTAATATTTATTTTACACGTACAGTTCTCCTCCGGAACAGTTAGTTACAGTTGAGAGGCGCTCCTGGAGTTTGGTAAAGTTCATCATGAACTTACCTTAAGCCTTTCTGATTTCCATTTTCTTTTGCACTAAGACACCGCCGAAACCAGCCAGCAAGGTACAGCAGCACCGGCCTCGAGAAGACGACACAGCGGACAGAGTGCCCAAGGCGGAAACGGGGAAAAAAGCAGGTGGGCTACATGCTTGGTTAAAGGCTAGGGCTGCGTGTTCACCGCTACCTAGCTTGTTGCAGCCATTGTTCGCTCCCTCGAAAAGACTGACCACAGTATTAGCACATTATATAGTCCCAGGAACATCATTCAGTCTTAAAATAGGGACATCATACACCAATTTTGACTCATGATTTATTTGAAGAAGTGATTGGACAATGAGCTTTGTACAAAGTACAGTAGTACAGTGTGTTTAATAACATTAGCAGATAAGCTGTGTGATCACATTATTAGTATATTATATGGTCCCAGGAACATCATACACTTTAATGTCCCAAGGATTCCATTATTTTAACATTGAATGTACAATGAACTTTGTACTATTACTAGTTTTAAGTTTACAGTACTGTAAAGCCGGTGTTTGGGGAATCAGTGTCTCTGTGCTCTTTGTTTAGCTTGCTTCTCTACTTTCTTACACTTATTTTTATATATCTGTTTAGTCATTTACTGTGTCGTAAGCCTTCTACCAACTTCCACAGCCAGAACTAGAAAACAATGATTTCCTCAGCAAATTGTACAACCTGTACACTCAACCCAATTCCCTCAAAAATACTAAAAGAAATACTCCCAATTATAATCAGACCTCTTTTAACAATAGTAAATTCATCCCTTAGCTTGGGGCATGTACACAAAACCCTTAAATTAGCAGTCATAAAACCTTTAATCAAGAAACCAAATCTTGATACTAGTGTATTTCTAATTACAGACCCATCATATGGATATACTTTTATATCCTAGATATTAGAAAAAGCTGTGGCCCAACAACTCTTATACATGAGTAAAAATGACATGTATGAGAAATTCCAATCTGGATTCAGATCCCATCATAGCACTGAGACAGCCCTAGCAAAGATTACAAACGATCTCCTTCTTGCCTCTAATCAAAGCTACATATCTTTATTAGCCCTTCTTAACCTCAGTGTAGCCTTTGATACAATAGATCACACTATTAGAAACTCTTAGAAAGATTAGAGAACATGGTTGGAATTACAGAAACAGCCCTATCGTGGTTCAAATCATATCTAACCGGACGCTATCAGTTTGTGAAGGTAAAAGATTTATCTTCAAATTACACAAAAGTAAGATATGGAGTTCTAGGCTCTATTTTAGGATCACTATTACTTAAATTATACATGTTACCACTGGGCTCAGTTATAAGCAGACATGATGTTAACTTCTATTATTATGCAGATGACACACAGCTCTATATATCAGCCAAACCTGATGATAAATCTAGATAAAAAAAAATTGAGGACTGTGTAAAGGATATAAAATTCTGAATGTCACATAACTTCCTTCTTCTTAACAGTAACAACGTTTAGTTAACCGAAAAGGTTCTCCTTTTAGGTCCAGGGACCTCAATAAACTTCACCTAGTTCAAAATACTGCAGCCAGGATCCTTACTAAAACTAAAATATTTGACCATATTTGTCCAGATCTATCATCACTGCATTGGCTGTATTGACTACAAAAACATTTCTACTAACACACAAAACTCTACATGGCCTCACTCCTAATTACCTTATTACATATTATGAACTATGAAGATTACTTAGATCCCAGGGTACTGGCTTCGTAGTAGTTCCCAAAATTCAGAAAACCTTAGCAGGGGGAAGAGCTTTTTTTATAAAGTCCCCCAACTCTGGAATAACCTTCCAGATAATGTTCAATGACTCAGACACAGTCTCAATTTGTTAATCTAGGCTAAAAATCGATGCATTTGCTACAAAATTGCATTTGCTACATCTGCTTGTATTTCAGCACGTAATATTTCCATGTATTTTCCTCAAAATAGTGCAAATAAACAATTCAATATTGAGACTGTGTTTGTCCTCTGTGTAACTTATAGAAACAGAAAAAACTGTTTTAACGACCTCATTAGAATTAAAACAAACCTGTCCGTCCCTCAGAGCAACAGCAACTACCGCATTAAATTAGAACCTAAATCAGTTATTGTTATATAATATTATTATTATATAATATTATTGTTATTATTATGTCTCTGTGAGACATGGGTTAAACCTGATGAATATACAGCTTTAAATGAGTCCAGTCATGTTAGAAATAGTTCTTAACCAGAATATCTTTCACCCGCCCGCTGTATTAGCAAACATACAATAACAACTGCAACAGCGAATGCGTTTATTAATAACGACCCTGAGTTAACTATCTCCTCCCTATAACATGCTAAAGATCTGGAGCATGTGACTGAAAATGTACACTCTGTCCTACCTTTCACTTTTATGCTGATGATACCCAAATTTACATATCAGCTAAACCTAACAAGGTCCTGTGTCTCTGCAAAATAACAGACTGTATTAAAGAAATGAAAAACTGGCTCATTTTTTTTTTTACCTAATTCTGACAAAACAGAGGTCCTTTTACTTGGTGCTAATATAGATAAAAATATTAATGATAATACTGTGGTATCATTACTAGGGTCGTTTTTGACTCTATTCTCTCATTTGATGCACATATATGCAGTATATTTAAAATGGGTTTCTTTGATTTACGCAACCTTGCTAAACCCGCTGCATACTATCCCAGGGGCATGCTTCATAAGCTCCAGCTTGTTCAGAATGCCGCTGCCAGGGTACTAACTAGAGCTAGGACATTTGATCATATTAGTCCAATTCTTTCATCCTTACACTGGTTACCTGTTAAATTTTATATAGATTCTAAAATACTTCTTCTAACATGTAAATCTCTCAATGGTCTGGCCCCACATTATCTGGAGGAACTTCTTACACCTTATAACCCTCCACGTACACTCCGTTCACAAGATGCTGGCTATAATAGTCTGATAGTCACACATATTAGAAAAAAACAATGCAGGAGGAAGAGCGTTCTTGTATAAAGCCCCCCAACTTTGGAACAACCTCCCTGTTAATATACAGGAATCAGACACACTCTCAGTCTTTAAATCTAGATGAAAAACTTTTCTCTTTACATCAGCTTTCAGAGAACTCTGCAGTTCTGTGTTCTGTCCTGCTCTGATTACATTTCACCACTGTTACGTCCCACTCTGATTACAGGCTTTTCATTACTATTATTGGGGTCGTCTCTCTAACTTCTTTCTGCTACAGGTCATTCATTAAATGTAAACCTTGTTTTAATCTTCATCTTTTTTCTCTCTCTCCTCATGTCTTGAGCTGCCTGCTTGGAGTTGCCCATTTTTGGTTCGTCTTGGTATCAGGCCTGTCCCACACAACCATCCTAATCTCTTTTGCATGTGCTGTGGTGCCCTGTTCCTCCTGCTGTGCCCTGATGTTCGCTCAGCCTGGCTCTCCACTGCCCTGCTATGGTTTTGCTCTGGAGTCCACTGGAGTGATCCACTCCTACCACACTCCATTTCTATACATACACATACTTAATCAGCATGGACTTTAACATTAACACTGAGCATATGTCCAGCACCTACTCACACACATACTTCATAACCTGTTCCTACATTAGCTATAGCTCTTCATTATCGCTCTGTCCAGCACCTACTCACACTCCTACTTCATAACCTGTTCCTACATTAGCTATATCTCTTCATTATCTCTCTGTCCAGCACCTACTCACACTCATACTTTATAAACTGTTCCTACATTAGCTATAGCTCTTCATTATCTCTCTGTCCAGCACCTACTCACACTCATACTTCATAAACTGTTCCTACATTAGCTATAGCTCTTCATTATCTCTCTGTCCAGCACCTACTCACACTCATACTTCATAACCTGTTCCTACATTAGCTATAGCTCTTCATTATCTCTCTGTCCAGCAGCTACACACGCTCATACTTCATGAACTGTTCCTACATTAGCTATAGCTCTTCATTATCGCTCTGTCTGGTTCTTTGTATAATGTTATTTGTTTGTTTGTGCTGTGCGGGTTGACCTAAGGCAGAAGGGTTACTTGGTCTGAGTCTTGGTTTCTCCCAAGGTTTCTTCCTCTTAGTATGAGGATTTTCCTTTCCACTGTCGCTGCCACCTCCATTGTGGTGCTTGCTCATAAGAGGCGTGGACCTGGCTTAGTGACATTTGTTGCGAAAGGCGCTATATACATACATTTTGAATTGATTTTGAATTGAACTGAATCACTCTTACCATCACTGTCATGACTATATTAATTTCTACTACACAATGATTATTGTATTATGATTATGAATATGTTGCACATCTGAGCAATACAGCAGGATAGATGGTTTTGTCAATAATTTATAAATAGTTCTGATCAGAGGAGGATGGTTATCGTGGTTCCTCCCAAGGTTTCTTGCTCCAGCTCTGAGGGAGTTTTTCTTTGCCACTGTCGCCGTTGGCTTTTATTAATTACTGACTGTGTAAAGCTGCTTTGTGACAACAGTTGTAAAACAAGCTATGCAAATCAATTTGATTTAATAATTTTAGCTACACAATTGAAGTTCTCTAAAAATAAACAATCAATCAAACAAAAAACTACAATTAAGGGGGCGTTACCTAGTCTACTTAATTATATGGCAGTTTTTTTGACCTCCCTTACCATTTGCCTAGGTAGCCTAACAAATTTATGCAAATGTTGTCTCAGGAAAACCATGTTTTATGTTTACACAAGGACATCATATACAGTACCAATCAGAAGTTTGGACAAACTCATATTCCATGTTTTTTCCTTATTTTCTACATTGTAGAAAATACATATTACTTAAGACTGCCAAAACTATGTATGAACACAAATGGAATTATGTAGTAAATAAAAAAATTTTAAATGGGAATAAACAAACCCAGAATGTTTTATACTTTATATTCAAAGTAGCTACATTTGCCTTTAAAGACAACTTTGCCTATTGCTGAGCATTTTCTTAGTTAGCTTCATGAGCTAGGCACCTGGAATAGTTTAACAGTATTGAAGAATTACCCAGAGGTGCCATCACAATTGGGTCTAGGTTGAGTGATTGTGGAGACCTAATCATTTAAATCTGTTACCTTTATGTCCACATATGAAGGTTGTGTGCAAATGTTTTTATGGCATTGAAACAGAATACTTAAACAGCCACTTTTAGTTCCATAAAGAATCATGAGATGTGAGTGAAGAACCATTACATGATGTATTTACCTGAACCATTTTAAAGGTTCTTCACGTTCAATCATTTCTATCACAAACATAGTTCTTTATTGAACTAAAAATGGCTAGCTAAACATTTTCTGTGGAAATGCTAAAAAACAACAACGAAAACCCCAAAACAAAACAAAATCAACATTTGATGCACTTTATTTATAAGAGTAAAGTAAGCCACTTAGCACACATACTGTCCTAGATACATCATCTGGGCTTGAGGGGGGGAAATCATGTTTAGTTATGTGTTATAATATGTAAGTTTTATGTTTAATTTATGTACAATAACATCTCTAGCTTCATATGGCATACATTCATGACAAATATTTAGCAATAATAAGATGCTACAACATCCGTAATGATGACATACTCGGATGAGTACTTCATACTTAATACCTCTACTTTGCTGCATTTTTTACTCTGAAAGCATTTGTTTGTCAACTATTTACTCATAACTTTGCAATTATATTTGCACTTTTGTATAGCCATGTTTAGGACTTAAAATAAACCATTTACTTTGTTTGCACTTGTTGTTTTTGTATCCTCATGTTTACAGTTTAAAATGGACAGTTTTGCCAATTGTTTCTTTATCACACAGTAAGATGAGGACATTGTTTTTTGCAAAAACAACTTCCTGTACAAAGAGCAAGTTTAGTTTTAATACTTGTTAGGTTCTACTAATCCCAAACAGCTAGGAGAAATGAAAAGTGCACAACAAGCAAAAGTCTGGGTCTCAAGAGGTTAAGAAAGAGGACAATCATGGGACATTTATAGAAGCTACAATCAAAAGAACGACAGCCTTCAGAACCACAAATTCAGCATGTCAGAAGGACAAGGACAAGGCATATTTTCTACTGTATCCAGGCAGGAATTATCTGTGATGGAAACTACAAACTATCAGGATTCAAGATTCAAGATTAAAAAAGATTGGCTCAGCCACAAAGTCATTGTTCAACGCACTTACAATGAGCACAATGGGAATGTTGTAGATTCTGAAAAAGAGGGTCATTTCCAAACAGTATGTTCAGATTTGGTCAAACAAATTGAAGAACAGATCTCATTAGGTGTCAAACCGGATGTTATTCTTTTGGAAGCCCATAGATGGTCTAGAGCTCGAGGACACACCGACTTGAACAACCGTCAATAATTCAGTCCAAATAATGTTCAGAGCATTCTTACATGGATATTGCGCAGAAACCATTTCCTGCCTTTTTGTGGTCCTAAACCATTGTAAATAGACCTGTAAAGATAAAAATAAATAAAAACTAATAAAAAAAATCTAGTTATTTATTAAATGAAATAAGAATAAGTGCATACATTTATTATGTTACCTCATCTGTAAAGGACATCATCCAGCAACTGCCCATCATCTAATGTGGTCAATGAGTTCTCAGTCAGTGAAGGTGCTTCAGAAGTCCTTCAGATTGATCATGAAATGGCATCAAGGCATGTTACAACAACTGAACATTATAATTATTTAAAAATAACAAAAAAAGCTTCTATTTTACATCAACACACCTTTTCCCTCCTCCATGGCAGAATGGTTTCTGTGCAAACAAAAAATGACAGAAATATGCAAATAAAATGTTAAGAATATGTTAAGAAATTAACATCCATACAATGTATCCCAACCACAAAAATGTAATGTTACCTACACAAAATTATGTTTTGACACACAAGAGGGAGTCCAAAAGAACTGAGAGCAATGTTTTTGAATATTGCTGAATAATGTTACATTTGCAGATCACTGCATGATACACCTGGCACCTTGATTCGGCATATTAAAGTTGTTGCATGGTTCATATGCAGGAAAGAAATAGCCTGATGTGCTCGGCATAGTTGTTCTCTGCAGATCAAAAGTTTGCAGGCTTTCGAAAGCCCCTGAAAATTGTTCATGTAAGAAATACGCATGATGCCATGATGACTCCAGAAAATTCCAGGAGAAAGGCAGTAGAAGACATTTTTGGAAATCTACACAATCCTTTTAGTGACTTGAACACAGATGCTAAATGGAGGAAGTACTTGTACCAGTACCAGTGTTGAACCTACTGAAATTCATTTAGGTGGGTTCCTGTAACATCATCTTAAGCTGCCATTTGTCCATTTGGAAGCTTAAGAAAGTCTCCCCTGACAAAAAGTGACGAAAAACACCCCTGGACTTAGGAGGTATTATCAAAAATAGTCAATAATTCTCACATGGAAGAAGAGGCAGGAATGGCGACTAGGTTTAAAAGGTAAAAAGACGACCCAACATTAAGAAACAAACGAACCAGAATCGTGTTGTAGTGATTTCTCAGCAAACACTGGACCAAGATGAAAAAAAAAAAACAGTGGAAGCAGCAAATTTGAAGTTGATTTTAAAAGAAATAAAAGGACTTTCTGCAGGACAGTAACACTCCGCTCCAAGCCATTAAAGGAGAGATCTCGAAAATTAACTCAAGGTTAGACATCAAAGGTGCTCTGCTCTGTCAGATCCCAAAAATATTCTACTGAGCCTATTTTAAGTGGAAATAACCCTATACTAGGAATAGCAGCAGAAAAACCCGGTCTGTACATTGTATGTTTTAGATTGAAAGCTGTCACATTGTTGAGTTGAAAATGCAGCTAGAGACTGATATAAACCCATTAATTTTACGTCCATCTTCCTCTCTGTGTCTGTCTCTACGGCAGTCTCCCCCAGCAAACTTCCAACGCCTTTACTTGACCCCGTGTCAGACAACCTGATTCCACTATGTGCTGCTTCTAAGTTCTCAGCTCAGCTTCTAACTCCATCAGTCAGGCGGCATCAGTTTTTACAAAAATAATAATTATTATTATATTAATTTCCTGTGTATAGTCCGAACTCTTTTGGTCATATAAACCCTCCCTTGAGGCTCCCTTGTCTTAGAATTTTCTAAATTCTTTAAAAACTTCCTTTAAAAAAAATTGTAATCGGAACAGCCCTGAGAAATAAATCACTTCCAAAACCTTGCCTTAAAATCTGTCATTTTCTTTCTTAAAAAAACCCCAGATTCTACAAATAAATTCTGTAGGTTGAGCAGTATTGAGAATGAAATATCCTAAAATCTTGTCTTAGTGTCTTTGAATTTTAATGAATTTGGATGCCTGCAAAATTCTCTGGTTTAAACAACCCTGAGAATCGGAATATTCCAAGACAATATCTTAGAATCTTCGGATTGAAATAAAATACAGATCCCAAGAAATTTCCAGTTCATACAACAGTGAGACTCAAACTATCTTAAGGCAATGCTTTGGAAATCTTCTGACTTTGAGTCAGACCCCCCCCAAAAAAAAAAAAAATCTTCATTTGAGAATTAAGTGTTCTAAAACATTTGGATTACTATTAACCTGGATCCCTTTTTAAACTGAGTCCCGTCTCCTCTCATGTGTCCTGTGTGCTCTAAATTCTTAAGGCAACTGATCTTATTAATTAGCTTACTGTCACCTCTGGAACAAAGTCTGGGAGTCTACTGAATTGACTCAGAATCACTCATTGGGATGACAGCAGCCGCCTCTGTCTCCGAAAACCCTGGACTGGAATATTGGTATCTCTGTGGAACCTCCAGAACTGTGGTAGTCAGATTTGCTTCTCCGCGCTTAAAGAATCAACTCGATCAGTCAGCCTTAGGAATGTAGAGAAACACATGATCACCGTACGGCAAGATTTTTATCAGGCGCAGTTCTGAAGCAGAATTAGTTACACTTTTTATACTCCACACATACGCGATGGACGGGTACTACGTAACATTCACACACATTGGTTTTGATTGGTCCTTTTGATGTTCATTTACTGAAGCGTTTTGGTTTTCATTGCCTTTGATGCACCTTGGAATTACGTTTTTGACTTTTATTAGGACTTTTATTAGCCGATCCAGCCTTTCCCTACAACAGCGATATTCAGGGAGACTCCTCGAGGGCTTTATCTACTAATCGTGTTCAAATGTGGATAGCTTTTGCCACATTATTAGCAAGACTGCTTATATTGCTTAAATGTAAAGAGAAAAGCCCTCCTAGCTTTAAAAAGTGGGCGAACGATTTGATGCAGTTTATGGAATTAGAAAAAATCTCATTCTCTTTGGCTGGCTGCAGCGAAAGATTAATATTTGTCAAGCTTGCCTTAAATAGACAACATGGACTCTGTTGATTAACCAGCTGGTTAGCACCCAGTTTGGAATCTATTTTAATAGCTACATTTACTCTCTCTCGTACCCTTTGCCTTCCCTCAGACACTTGTATGTGCTTTTATTATTTCACATTTACATACTACCTGTATTTTTATTGAAGACTGAAGTTCAAATTTGGCCCAATGTCACCAAATCACACCTGCACGTCACATCACATTTCAATAAGGACACAGCAAACATATGTAGCCTAATATGAAGATGTCCGTGGCAGAGACTCAAGAAAACTAGAGTGAAATGTCCCAACTGAGCCCCACATTTACATTTCAATAAAGGTCATTAATAACATGCCTCTGAAGTTTAACTTTTTGCTCCATTACAATACTTATAGGCAACTACAACAAATTTCCGCTCAATGAAACATGGTAATGCTTAGTAGTGCACATAGATGCTCCTTTAATATATTTGATATTAGTAAAATGCATTCATTTTCAATGGGCATCTATGCAGCTGAAACAGGTAGCTTAGTGCATCCCAACCTTTTCAACATTAACATTTTAATATAACATTATAGTCATTATGGCTTTTAGAAAAATGTTTTTGTCAGGTGGGGTAGTAGGGTAGTGTTTGTTTTCCTTACATGACTTACTTTTATACTTCAAGTAGTTTTGAAACCAAATTAGTGCAAGTCAGATTTTACAACATTGTAATTTGATATTTTAGTGAAATGTACACTTTTCTGTGTAAATGAGTTGATTATGGTTTATTCTTTTTATTAGCTTTGAATGTCCAAGCACCTCCACCCCCAGTTAGAGGCAGTAGATGAAGCATCATTTGACTGCCCTTGTCCAGTTGTGGGTGTTCCTCAAGTGGAACACTTTCAGACCTCTAACTAATATGTTTTAAACCACATTGTGAATTACACATCCTATAATTAGTACAGAATTATAAAATTATTGGTGGCCTACAAGTTCACAAATAGAACAATTTTATCTGTACAGAGAAGATCTAGCACATATAGAAGAAGAGACTGAAGCTCTGGAGAGCACAATTGATGCCTCTGAAGCTCTGGAGAGGAGGTAAATATAGTTTATTACTACATATGAGACAGAACAATGCAATCCACACCTCTGCTGACAGTGTTTAATTCTTTATCGTATAGTCTTCAGAATATGAATGTCCAAGACAACAAAAACCTGAACATGAATAAACTTGAGATCAATGGCCTCAGGAACAGTGTGTAAGTTGTAAATCATTGTTTTGAGCAGTGCTGGAGAAGTAAATGTACTTGTAATTTGATTCCTAGTATTTACTAATCTCAAATTTGACAATTTTGATTGGGGAACAGATGATCAGGGAGAAAAGGAAAAGGTGACGACAGCCAAGATGAGGAATATGTTCCTCGTCTTTGTAAACAGTATGTTAGAGTTTCTACAGCTGCTGCTTCGTGACTGGCAGGGGAACTTCCAGACTAAGGATGCGTCGCCCTGATGATCCCAGAGGTTTTGACCTGGTTCTACCAGTCCCGGCACAAACCATAGAGGAACTCAAACCCAAGTCAAGAGAGGTGTTGGTAACTGGAAAACACCTGTTTATTATGTTTTTCTTGAGCTAAATAAAACACACTTGAGGCTTGACCGTATGCTGCACTAAACGGTCCTTTCTTTTCTACAGTTGAAACCAGAAGTTATATAGCATATAGCATACAATATATAAAAAGACACACATGCATTTTCCCCTCATTGTCTGACATGAATTTAGAATAAACTTTTCCCTTTTTAGGTCAATTAGGATTACCTAAATTATTTCTATTTGCTAAAAGCCAGAATAGAGAGAATTTAAGGCAATTTACATGACTTTCTTCAAAGCTTAAATACACCAAGATTACTATGGTTTATTGGCAACATCTGAGTTAATCAGAGACACACCTGTGGATGTATTTTAAGGCACACCTGAAACAACATGGGAAAGTCAAAAGAAAGCCAGAATATCAGGAAGAGAATTGTGGACTTGCACAAGTCTGGCTCATCCTTGGGTGCAATTTCCAGATGCCTGAAGGTGCCTTGTTCATCTGTACAAACAATCCATCATACCGCTCAGGAAGGAGACAGGAGACAGAAATGAACGTGCGTTGGTCCAAAATGTGCAGATCAACCCAAGAACAAAAGCAAAAGACCTTGTGAAGATGCTGCACTGAAGCTGGTAAGAGTACGTCATTATCCACAGTGAAACAGGTACTGTATTGACATGGGCTGAAACGTCACTCTGCCAGGAGGAAGACATTACTCCAAAAGACACATAAAAAAGCCAGATTAATGTTTGCAAATGCACCCAGGGACAAAGACCTACATTTTTGAATACATGTCTGTATCCATATCTGTGGTCTGATAAAACTAAAATGTACCTGTTTGGCAATAATGACCATTGTTACGTTTGGAGGAAAAGGGGGTTGCTTGCATCCCAACTGTGAAACACGGGGGTGGCAGCATCATGTTGTGGGGTTGTTTTGCTGCAGGAGGGATTGGTGCACTTTACTAAAAAGATGGCATCATGAGGAAAGAACTTTATGTGGAAATACTGAAGCAACATCAAGACATCAGCCAGGAAGTTAAAAGCTTGGGTGCAAATGGGTCTGAATGACCCAAAGCAAACTGCCAAACTGGTTGCAAAGTGAGAACAAAGTCAATGTTTTGGAGTGGTCATCACAAAGCCCTGACCTCAATCCTATTGAAAATATATGGGAAAAGCTGAAAAGACATGTGCAAGCAAGTCGGCCTACAAACATGGCTCAGTTACACCAGTTCTGTTTGGAGGAATGGGCCAAAATTCCTGCCAACTATTGTGAGAAGCTTGTGGAAGGATACTAATGAAATGCTTTTAAACTGACTTTTGACAAAGTCACAAAAATTATAACTTCTAGTTTCAACTGTACATCACACTGTGCTGAAGAACTAGCCCACAAAACAATAACCACATTTTATCTGTAATAACTTTAATTATTCTTCACAGTGCCAGTGTTCCAGACTAATGAGCAACAATTCCCACTGGAATTAGCTCTACTACATTTTCCACTTATTAATACTCTAAATGGATAAATGTTTATCCATCATTTTAAACAATGTGATAACTATTTTAATACTTTTTGTGTATGTAAACCTTAAACCCTGTTAAATCAAATTGATCATTTTCATCTTGTCTTGTCATGAGTCACCCTGATTTGTGTATTTTTAAAGAAACAGTTTTTTATTAATAATTTAATTAATAATTTTACTTTATTTTCAGAATGTTAACAAAGTAAATGAGGGTAAACACAATCTAATAAACTAATGTGTAACAATAACTACATAAAATGGAAGTACCTGAGTGAGGTTTCTAATATATGAAAACTGAAGAGCTGGAAGCCCTGATGATGTCTCCATCGATGGACTGTGGAGTGCCTTTACAACAGCAGCTGGATCTGCGGGTCAACCTTGACGACCTCCCTGCAAAGCATCTGGAGAGCTCGTCCCTTCGCGGTCGCCATGTTCCTGCCACAAAAACGCAAACAACGGTCAGTGAGACAGAGTACTGTACAGTAACACAGGGACCAGAGAGCACAAGGATCACAACAACTGGCTCAGATAAAAAAGACAGAGCTGATATTAAAGACTATAAAGTAGGGACGGTCGCTCGACGCTCTGTGTCGAATCACGTCTCGTTCCTTCAAAGCAGAACCACATGGAAACAGCATTTCACAATCAAGCTTCAATACACGTCAGTTCCCCGGTCCCGCTGTAGACCGGAGCGCAATGAGTCCAGAGCGACTTACAAAGTGCTTTGCTATTTACCCAAGAAAAACCTTAGCTAGTTAGAATAGACTAATAATTCAAAAGATACCTCCAAGCTTAGACACTACTAAACACAATACAATAAGGCGACCATAGTACTCTATTCGTCCAAGTACTCTCTGAAGAGGTGGGTCTTCAGTCTGCGTTTGAAGACAGCAAGGGACTCGGCCATTCGGACACCCAGGGGCAGCTCGTTCCACCACTTTGGTGCCAGGACAGAAAAAAGCCTGGACGCTTGTCTTCCGCGGATTTTGAGAGATGGCGGGTCGAGCCGAGCCGTACTTGAAGCTCGAAGGGCTCTTGGTGCGGAGCGGCTTTTGACCATCGCCATCAGGTATGGAGGGGCTGGTCTGTTCTTGGCTTTGTAGGCCAGCGTCAGGGTTTTGAATCTGATGCGGGAAGCAGCTACAGGAAGCCAGTGGAGAGAACGCAGCAGTGGAGAGACATGGCTAAATTTAGGGACATTGAAGACGACCCGTGCCGCTGCATTCTGGAGGAGTTGCAGGGGCCTGATGGTGCGCAGAGGGAGACCAGTCAGAAGAGAGTTGCAGTAGTCAAGTCTGGAAGTGACGAGAGACTGAACGAGCACCTGGGTGGCCTCTCTAGAGAGGAAGGGTCGAATTCTCCGGATGTTGTACAGGAGAAATCTGCAGGACCGAGTTACGTTTGCAACATGACTTGAGAACGATAACTGATCATCCATCTCTACACCAAGGCTTCGAGCTTCTGTAGAAGGAGTGACCAGTGAGTTCTCAAAGGTGATGGCAAGATCGTTTTTTTGGTCCAGCAGTTCCCGGGATGTACAGCAGCTCCGTCTTGCTGGGGTTGAGTTTGAGGTGGTGAGCCGTCATCCAAGAAGAGACGTCGGCGAGGCATGCTGAGATGCGGGCAGAAACCTGTGTGTCAGACGGGGGAAAGAGAGCATGAGTTGAGAGTCATCGGCGTAACAGTGGTAAGAGAATCCATGGGAGGATATCACTTTACCAAGAGCACCTCAATCAACTAGTGAGCACCAAGCTTCTATGTTAACCTTAAGACAAGAGTGTTAGCAGAATCTAGTTAGAAGTATATTTAAAAACCAGCCTACCTTACAAGCTAAAGATGACCCCAAGTAAAAAAGCAAGCACACTGATTTCTGAGTGGCTCCACACCTAATTTATCAAGACTGGAGACACTTGGCTCCTCCTCTGCAATTCACACTTCTAGCTGGCCTGAAACTACACCTGAATCAGCACCTCAATCAACTAGTGAGCACCAAGTGCTCAGGCAGAGGTCCGGAATAAAAGACAGACAAAACTGAGCAAAAGAGTCCAAACATAAAAAGCTCAGAACACAAAGCAAAACGGAGCAAACAAGCACACAGGAGACAAACAGGGGAAGGTGAAGTAGCCGAGCTGATGAGCTTCAGGGACACGTTCTAAAACTCAGCTGATCTGGCTTTGTCCTGATTGGCCGGAGTGGTTACATGAGCAAGCAGAGGAGTCTGGGAAATTGAGTACATATACAACGACTGACGGTAAAACTACATATCCTCTTTGGGCTCCGATACTTTTCAGTGTTTTATAGAAGAACCTCCAGCAGTGAGAACACCGCCCTGAGGAGCTGTCCTCGCTGCCGGAGCAGCTGAAGAGCCGAGGACCTCCAACCAGTCAGCAGAGGAGAAAACCGGCTGTGGTGGTGGAGGAGTAGCGAACGAACTTCTGTCAAAATAAAAGTCCCTCCTAAACCTGAATAAAAAGACTTTCTGACTCTCTAAATTAAAAATGATCAACTAGTTTAAGAAAAGAGTTTACAACAATTTAACAGCTTATTAAAGTAACTTAAATTAATAACTGTAAATAATAACAGATATAAAGGAGAAATCTGACACAGGACACATAAATCTTTAATAAAAGTGGCCTTATGAAGGAAAATATTCAGCTTTCAGACACTGGCACCATGTTTATCCCATAATGATAAAGTAAAACACAGTTTTAGATTTTTTTTGTTAATTTACTGAAAAGGAAAAACTAAAATTGACATAAGTATTCGGACACTTTACTTGGTTCTTAGTTGAAGCAGCTTTGGCAGTGATTACAGCCTCCAGTCTTCTTGGGTTTGATGCCACAAGGTTTGCTCACCTGGATTTGGGGATTTTCTGCCTTTCTTCTCTGCAGATCCTCTCCGTAATGTTGGATGGGGACGTTAGTGGACAGACATTTTCAGGTCTCTACAGAGATTTTTGACAGCAGATTTTTTTGTAGCCTTCTCCAGATCTGTGCCTCCACACAGTCCTGTCTCTGATCTCTACAGGCAGCTCCTTCCTCCTCATGTCAGCTGTGAGACCTTATGTAGACAGGTGTGTGTCTTTAACCACGTCCAATAAACTTACCAGAGCTGGACTCCAATCAAGGTGTAGAAACATCTCAAAAATGATCAAGACACATGGGAGACCCCCAGAGCTACATTTTAAGTGTCATAGCAAAGGGTCTGAATTTCCATGTGAAAGTTTTTCATTTTAATAAATTTTAAAATTCTGTTTTCACTTTCTCATTATGGAGTATTGATGCAGAATGATGGGATTTCTTATTTTATTTTATTTTAGCACATGATCTCAACATAACATTTAAAAACAAGTGAAATACTTTCTGAATGCATTGTATATTTTTACAAAGATATTTAAAATACTCTGATAACAGTGATTCAAAAGTCTATGTTTTAAAATCTTAAAATATTGATTTTTTCCAGCTGTTATTTTCATACAACACTAGTTTGACTGTAGAGATTTTGGACAAAATGTCAGAAATCCACTGATTCTGATGTGTTTTCCTTCATAAGGCCACTTTTCTTCTAGATTCATGTGTCCTGATTAAGATGATATTAAAAGTGACAGTAAAACTGTGTTTATCAGACACACTAGTCTGAAGATAGACACTATCAGCATATGATCAGAAACTCACAGCTTTTTCCTGCTCCGAGTTTTCAGTAAAATGAGTGAATCAACAGTAGTTGTAAGAAAACACTAAGGCTGATAGTAAAAAGCCTCTCTAAGCAGTTTAACCTGACGTTTTCCTCATAATGCCCTACAATCATTTTCCATAGTGAACTCTTTCTGCTGGACTTTAGGATTTTACAAGCTGACTTTTATTTGGAGGGGAAATCAGAATCAGGCGATGGAGGTGTAGTGTTTTATTAGAACAGCAGGTGGCGCAGTAGAGCTGTCAAGCCTCCAACCACTTTGTCTTCAACTGGGTTAAAAAGCCTCGTTCTGTCCAGCCCTAATATAAAGTACGGTGGCCGAGAAGAGCCACCGCGCTGCAGATTCACAAACGCGCAGCAGAAGCAGAAAGCCCTTCATCAAAACGACAACATGGCTCTACATTTAACAAACGCGCCGCAGATTCACTAAACAAGTGCAAGCTCACAAACGCGCTGCAAAACCCTTCCCAACACAACGGGAGCGTTTCCGGAGGACACTTAAAGGATGTGGGATCAGATACGGAGACGCCATCTGGAAGCAGAGCCCTGCCGAGCCGCAGCAGCGTCTCTAATGAGAAGTAAGTTTGGGGAGATTTGATCACTAGAGTTATTCTAGGCCAGTTCTAGGCCAGGTCAGCCATGTCCAGCCCAGATCTATTTATTTCATTCAACAGAGCAAATGTTTCAGCTAGAAGCTGCTTTTTTCTGGACTTTTTAGTGAGACAATATTTCAGAAGAAAAGAACAGCTCCAGATTGTTTAGTTCTGCGCTCCTGCAGTTCTAGGAGGAGGAGCTGTTAGCTAATGTTTCTAGGCTGCACAAGCTTGCAGACAGACTGTAGAGCTCACAGCTTCAATCACAGTAGCTGTCTGTATTTACAGGGAAGGATTGGTTTCAGATGATGATGGATTTTGCTTGGTTGGAGTCGTGAACAAGGCAGAACATCCATTCAGAGCAGTGAGAGGGAAATGCCTCTTAGGTGTTTGAGGAGTCATATAGTGTTGTTCCAGTATGCTGAGTATTCTAGGAGTATAGGTATTGAACTAGAAGGCCATGTACGCTAGATCTTCATTTAGTCTTGTTAGGGTGATGTTTAGATTGGGGGTTTTCAGGGTTTAAAGTCTTCTAAAACAACTTTGTCCAATGTGTCAGTCATGGGAGCTGATTCTTATGCCCATGTCTGCAATCTGCTGTTGTACATTAGATTTGGACAGATCCTGAAAGCAGTTCACCACAAAGTGGAGACAGGTGAGTTAAACTCCTAACAGTGAACTCTGCTTCTCTCTGTTAGGTTATCTTACATATTAATGGGAATCTGTTCATGCTTCACTTTGCCTGATCTAACTGCATTGTACCGTAACCTAGTAGTGACCCTTAACAGTGAACATTTTTATTAATGAAAATCAAACCATTTTTATATTTCAGATCAGCTCCAACATCCAGATCCACAAGCCAAGAAGAATGCATTATTATTTCAGCAATACTACATCACAGATCATTTCCTCTTTATTATTGACTTTGCTTTCTATGTAACAGAGCACTGCTAGAGCCCAAGACGTCTGACATAAGGACATTGTTTACTCTCTTCACAGTGAATACACCAATGTAGTTCAGAATCTGAGGCCATTGTGGAATCAGAAGTGGGAGACAGGTTATTGTTGTTAAATTATGACTCACACACACACACACACACACACACAAACACACAGTGGGTCAGTTCTAATGTTTATGCAGCTTAATCAGTCTTTACACTGGGTGAAAATGTAATGATGCAGAAAGTCAGTTCTTGCTCCAAATGCTAAAACAATTAATTGCATTCTTTGGACAGTGAACATGTACTGAAAACACAAATACACACACACACATACATACATACACACATACATACATACAGTCCTGTGTTGCCATGTTTATTCAGATCAGAGTTATTGTGAGTATCAGGCCAATATACAAAATGAATTGGAAGGCCTGCAGCAGATTCAACATTAACAGAGCAAATGTGTGGGATGGAGCCATACGAGGATTTAAGAGATCTACATACAACCCATCCTATGACATGCTGGTAACATTCTCTGTGGTCCAGAGCCTCAGTGTCTTTCTCAAATCTCTTCCACGACCTTGTAGGTAAAGTGAAGTCCATTGAGGCTCCTATCGAATATATACCAGATGAAGAAGTGAGGAATTCTCTCCTTGAGATAATGTAACATTTCATACGATGAGAACATTTGTCGTCCAGTAAAATCAGTTTGACTGTTGTTTAAGGTTTATTAAATCTAGACCCATATTCATAAAGCTTCAGAGTATATGTGATGATCTAAGATCAGATTTCTGTCTCATTTGCAGTGATCTTGGTGACAATAACCACTCCTACGTGGAGAAGCTTTATGAATACAGGGTCTGAATAAATCTTTAAGATAATATTAAGGATAATTGTAAGAGAAATATTGTCTTATCAGTTCTGTTCAGGCAAATATAGAAATGGGGCAATATGTGTCTTTTACATTAGTACATAATCTTTATGATCTAGATATTCAATGCAACATCTGTGAGTGAACTGCAGAGATGCACAGATAAACACTCCAGCATGCTCCAGACAGCGGGATGCTTACACTTCATTAAGACACTGGATGACTAGAAGAAAGTCTTACAGGATTACGTTCAGTGGTATTTCATCTACTGCAACCATTTCTCCATTCAGAGGTATTACATTTATTTAGAGTATATTTGAGTTGATCACTTAATTTGTACATCTAAAGTTGATTAAATTGTTCTTATACCAGTTTGTCTAATGTGCATGTATCTGACATTGATTTATAGTTGAAATAGACTGTGCCAGGGGTTCTTAATTCTAGTCTTTGAAGGACTGTGTTTGACAGGTTTTTGTTCTTTCCTTGAATAAGCAGTGAATAGCCACCTATTGTCTTAGCTGGAAACGTATCAGATGTGCCTTATTTACTATTAGTGAGGACACAGTCGGCATGACACATCTTAAAAAGTGAATTCAAAGATACTGTCTGTATATGATGTAACACTTTCACAAATGTAGTAGGGATGTAGTTCAATATGTGTGGGGTTTCTTAATGAAAAATGTGGATAAATACACATGATTCAAACTGTATAGTTTATTTTTTATATATATAATATATATATATATTATTTGTTTTTTTTAGAAACAGGTGCAGGCCCTTCTCCACAGGATGTGCTGAAGTTTGGAACCGGGCTAAAGGAAGTTACCCCCACAACAATAAAGCCACAGCTAATATTTGAGTGGAGCTCACGCTTTCCTTTGGCAAGTACCTGTGCAAACACAATCACAATTCAAGATTCAAGAGTTTATCATCATGTGCACAGCAGAACCAAGCAATTAAACTGTCCCATGAAATTCTTACTTTGCAGTTCCTCCATTTACCGACATAATCTCATAACTATCAAAATAAAGAGAGAAATAGAAGAAGTATAATAAAAATATATACAGTAAATAAGTAAAAAAGTAATGCTAAGTAAAAGAAAAACACTAAGTAAAGAAAGTTAAAGCGTACAGTACACTATAGAGTATAGATGCATATGTAAGTTGTGCATGTGGGAAGTTCATTGTGCAAGTACAAAAGTAAACAGTATTTGTAGAACAGTAGCAGTGATTATATGTAGTGGGCTTGTATTAATGGATGCGTGTCAGGTGCATGTCATGATGACCCTGGACCTGTAGATGTCCTGCAGTGAGGGGATGGCTGCTCCGGAAATGGACTGTGCAGTCTTGATCACACTCTGGAGAGCCTTCCTGTCACTGATGTGAACGTAGAGGAATTTGAAGGTTTTTACCCTCTCCACCTCTGTCTTACATATGTAGAGGTGTGTGTGTAGCTCCTGCCTCCTCCTCAGATCAACATCATTTCCTTAATCCTGTCTGTATTCAAGGAAAGATTGTTGTCACACAGAGAGGAACACAGAGATTTGGTCGGACTGTCAGAAGTGCGGCCGAGCCACATCCTTGTTGCCACCCCTCACGTTGCTGTGGACTTGGTCGAGAAGGTTGTTCTCCCTCGTCTGAAAACTCACAGGCTTGTGTTTGGGGAGGACAGTCCTCAGGTTGCTGTGGTTAAATCGGCAGTGAACATGCCGTCTGGGTGTGCGGTCTCTTGTTTGCTGATTGTGTCATGCAGCAGCCCCAGCGGCATCTCCAAGTTCATGCGTGGCGGAATTTAAACAGCCAGGATAAACGCAGCGCTGAACTCTCTCTGCAGATAAAAGGTTCTGCACTTCACCATCAGCAGTGCTAAGTCAGTTGAGCAGTGTTTTTCTACAGTCTTAATGTCTGTTGTTTACAAAGATGCAGACGCTGCCTCCATACAATACAAAGTCTTTTCCAGTACAAAGACTTTGTTCTGGAAATGAAATAGATGTACAGCTCTGTAACTTCTGTATGCTTTAACACAGAAGAGATAATGTAGAAACCCAACAGAAAGAACAGTAAGTAATGAAGAAAATATTCATCACAATAGTTATCATAGGTTAAGAAAGAATGCAAGAATAGTCTGAGCTTTGGTGGCTTCACATTTATCTCAGGACTTTAAAAGGAGTGAATGCCTTTTGCTTTGGGTTATTATGTAATAAATAAGCTGTGCTACTCAAACTGTAATATGCACTGGTTCTTTTTATTGTTCTATTGTTTAATGGGTGATATGTCTCAACTTCTTGTAATTGGTTGGAAAGTCTGAACCGTCTATAAGTGTGATGAACATATGAAAAGTTGTGACTTGTAACCTTTCTTTTGCAACTCTCCTCATAATTACAGTGTGTGTATTTTGCAGCAGGAAGAGGAGCCAGCATCACCGACACTCCTGCTGCTCTTCTCACTACTGGTGGAGTCCTCTTTTAGCCCCAGCAGCATCTTTAAGTTGAGGGGGATATTGTTGTGAGTGAAACTATGTCTGCTGAGACTGAAAAATGTTGAAATACTGAACCAAGCAACCAGCTTGAAAGCACATGTGCATAAATGTTCTATACATGTACACTGACCAGCCATTTTTTCACCATTGTGTCTGATCCAATTGTACCAACAGAACACACACTAACACCACCTCAAGGCACAGAGTGTCCCCAGCACAGTGGTGGTGTGTTAGTGTGTGTTCTGCTGGTACAATTGGTTTAGACACAGAAGTGCTGCAGAGGTGTTCACTCACTGTTCACTCTATTAGACACATTAGCACACCTTGATAACAGTGTCCTAATAGAAACAGTTTGCAATCATTTAAAATGCAGTTGGTTTTATTACTGGTTCCTGTGAAGCTGCTTTGTGACGACGGCAGTTGTAAACAGTTTATATGTACACAAGTGTGCACACCCTTTGATATGACACCCAAAAGTGAGATGAATGTGCATTTTGTTACCAACACCTCCATACAAAAGGTCCCATGGGGCCATTGGGGTCCAAGAAAATAAAAATGAGGCCAAAAATGAACTCAGTCTATTGTAGAATAAGTCTTTAACATAATGAAATATGGAGAAGGTGAAAGGGGTGTGCAGACTTTTCAGTTTGACTTCATAGAAAATGGAAACAGTGCAAGAACAAGTTTTGCTTCACCCCAGAGGGAGATGGTGCTCCGTGCCTCCTAGTGATCAGCCTGATTGACAGCAGCTGGTGGCAATCCTTCATCAAATCCTTGAGTTTTACCATGTGAAAGCTAGACCACGCCGGTATTGGTGTTCTCCCAGAGTTCTCTAAGTCACTCTGCAGTTCCTCTTTGCACACAAGAGGCTCTATCTCTTTACGTCTTTTAGAGCCGCTAGTGGCTCTCAGATTTCTCTCGCTGGTCTTGGTTGCCATGAGGCATCCCCCTCTTTCTCTCTGCCTTCGTGAACAAAGAGTCTTTTTACAGTCCTTTTCTTACTGCTGTTCTTTGGTGTAGTTATTATTCTTATTTCACAACAACCCTTATCATTCTAAGTCCTTTCATTTGTTTTATTTTTGGTCCAGTGGATTTCTCTCTGCCTTTTCACACCAGCAACGTAGGTTCGAACCCAGCTCCCTGCAAAACCCCATATCTGACTCCACCCTAGTTGCTATCTGGGTCTTCCCTCTGGCTCCCCCAGGTGGATAGCTGTCTCATTACAGAGTATGCAGAGAAGTAGCTGGATACAGTCTGGAATTCTAGAACTATAATGTGCTCCTATATGGTCAGTGGAGCTGATCTAGTGGACAGTGAGAGTAGAAAGGAGGAGGTTGTGTTATATTATATTTTGATTTTGTTTCAAGGCAGCTGTGTAGGTATAAATGATTTTCCTGGGGAAGGCAAGTGCTCTTTTGTGTTTCTCTGCAGATAATGGTTTTTCATGCTTTCATGTCTGTTGTGCTCTGAAATATTTAATTATAAAAGATATTTCTAGCTCTGAAAACAATTGTTAATACCTTTGAAATGGCAGCCTGTTGTGTTTAATAAAGAAATTTGGTGTTATTGCATGTTTTGTGAATTACTTGTTTAAATTGAGGTTTACATTTTTCATTTATTGGCTGAAATGATCCTGACTAGGAGTTTGACAATAATATTTTTAGTCTTTTTAGGATTTTAAGTTGTGTACCATCATCTTTTGTGTTGTGGTTCATTTGGTGGAACATAGTTTAAGTATGTAGTGCTTACTAAATATAATGTAGTATGTAGAACTATTATAAAATATTTACAATTAAATATGGTTTAAGTTTAGAAAAATAAAAATGTATTTAAAAAGAAAAAAAATTTGATGTAAACATATTACACAGTTTTTCATTGCTTTTGTTCCTCCGCTTTGATCCTGGAAAAGATGCTTCTTCTATGTTGTTCTGTATTTATAGTGAAGACCAGAAGCAGTTAAACAAGCAGCTGAAACACAGTTGAATAAATCAGTATTTTCATAAAGTGAAATGATGTTTTTAAATCTGTGTTTAAATATGATGAAAGATTATTGGTGATAATAATTGTAATCTACTTTATTAGTCTATTATTGAAGGTGTTTGCTGGTGGTTTACTGTCCTCATGAACTTCCACGTGATCATAAAGTGAGGCTGTGAGAGCTCGCGCTCTAGAACCTCCTCATCATTCTGCTCAGATTGTGACGTCACCTGCTTTCCAGCAGCACAGCGCGCGACCAGCTTTACTAAACAGCCACGACTCACTAAAGCTCCTCCAACACCTCTACACACACTGCTGCTGCTTCAGCCATTCTCTACACACTACATTTAAGGTGAGCTGCTCCTACAGCACCAAACCTTCATCCCAACATAGACTAACATGTTTCTGGAAGTTCTCTGTTTTCCTTTTCACGATTTACGCTGAGATGAGCCGAATCGGAAACTCTGGAAAGGTGGGATATGGATGCAGGCTGATTAAACCCACCGGAAAACAGATTGTTGAGCTGAGAGTAAAACAGCAGGTCTGTGAATAATAATAAACAACAACAATAATTAGCTCATTTATTCTTAGCACTGTTCAAATTAGCCTTACTTTCCTCAGCTTCTTATTTGAATGATCCAGTCCACCTTAAGTGCTGCTGTTTCGCCTGTAGGTGGCGCTGATGAGCTGATTTTCATCATTAATCTGTGTGATCTGGAACATAAGACTGAATTGACTTCTTCCACTTATCTTCTGAACCATTTCTGTTGTGTTGCTCTAATAAACATGCAGGTATTTGTATGTTTTTTACACTGTCCAGTATTATCCCCCTTTGTAATTCTGGATATTTGAATAGCTCTTTATAGAGAAGACAGATTTAGCAGATAATACTTTGTCAGGTGTGAAGATGTGTTGTAGAAAAGAGGCTTATATCAGAGCCGGTTTATGGAGAGTCTAGCCACTTCCTGTTTACCCTGTTGTCCCAAAAAATGACTGCAAAGTGCCAGAGTGAGCCTGCAAGCAGATCCTCAATGTCCGGGGGTGTCTGACCACCAGGATCTTCCTTTAATTCTGGAAAGTAGAATGATGTGTTTCACTAAAAAAGCAAAGAGAACATTTTCTACAGAAAGCAGGTTTTGGGCAGTAGAGGCTAGCATTACTGGGAGTGAGTGCTGACTGGTTGGCGCTCTGATGCTGGAGGCGTCTTATAAAAGGAGCTGTTTAAAATATGTCTGCCGTGCTGAAACATCTGCTGCTGTTCTGTGTTGAGGAAATCACTGCATTTTTTGGTGTGAAAATCAGACTTGAAGTGTCTGACAAACCTGGAAGACATTCTGAAGTGATAATTCTCCTCTCTACAGGTTCTCTGCTTATATGACCTATATAAAGACTAAAGAATAAGACAAGTGAAATAGTCAGCTTCTAAAACTTACCTTAATAACCAGAACTCTTTCATGTAAGAAGTATTATTAGTATTATTTTATGTAAAGTTAAAAAATAATAACCTAATTCCTTTCAAAGTCATTGAACTGTCCATTAGCTCTAAACATCTTATATTTGTCCACATACTGCTCCAGACTGACCTTCATCCCCATTTTAGCACCATTTTAAGTGTTATTTTAAGTTCAAAACTTCACATAATGTTGCTTTATGCCACAGTTCATCCACAGTTCTTGGTGAGTCCAGTTTATCACACTCCCTGTTACACCGCTTACAGTGCCCATTACAATCACCTGCCCAGATTCTCTTCTGTCCACAGCCCTCTATGATAGGCAGTGGCTACGAACTTCATTAATGAGGCTTTCACAGTCCTCATTCACTTGTTCTTGGTGAGTCCACTTCATCATACTCCTTGATCTTCCTTATAAAGTGCCCTTTACAATTGGCTGCCCAAATTCTCTTTTGTCCACAGCCCTCTTTGATTCGAAAGTGGCTACAAACTTCTTTAATGAGGCTTTTTCCAACTTCATCCACAGTTCTTGGTGAGTCCACTTCACCACACTCCATTTTATAATTTGATGATTCAGGATATAAACTGTGGATGAAAACTGTGGATAAATGCTGTTTATATTTGCACTAACCCAGATTGTTTTTAATCTGCTGCATATTTCACTTTACTGTGTATGTCTTTAAACATACTTTATTCATACACTTTAAGTGCATGGCTGCATATGCCACTTTACCCCTGACGTCAATGTCAGGGACCTCTACTTATTTATACAAACACCTATACTCTTACATTCCTACAAATTAGTGAACTAAAATTTCTATGCTTTGTGTTATTTCATATTTAATGTTTATTTAAATGTTTATTGTTGCACCATGGGTCTGAGAGTAATACAGTTTCAATCCTGTGTATGTCCTGTACATATTGCAGTTTTGACAAAAAGCTGACTTTGACTTTGACTTTGAGTGGCTACAAAATTTATTAAAGAAGCTTTCACCAACCTCATTTACGGTTCTTTGGTGAGTCCACTTCATCACACTCTTTGTTGTACCTCTTAAGGCAGGGCCTGAAATTCATTTTTCAAAATGGGGGAATTCCCCCCTTAAATGTGTCACATAAGGGGGATTTCTACATTTTGGGGGGGATACTACTGGTGAGCTGAACTACAGGTCTTACCTTGTCCTTTTTAAGAGTTTTGTTGCTGTGCTTCAACTTAAGATATTCGCTGAACTATAGACATTGCTGTAACTTGTCTCTTGGTTCTTCTCTACCCTGATGTCCTCTCCTTGGTCTTTCTTTTGTAGTTTTCTATTTTTCTTGTACTCCAAAAATCAATATCAAAAAACACAAACATTCCAACTGCTCTCTGGAAGGGGTCAAGCTCTGAAATGAGCATCAGATTGGTGAGGCTTGTTATAAGTCAGTAAATTTAAGAACTTTTTAAAAAACATTTTTCAACTTTTTACGTCTGTTTTGTGTGCTGAAACTGTGTCCACATGGCATGTGGCATGACATCACAGTCCGCCGACTTGGCATCAGGCAGAACTATATACACTGCAGTTATGTTTTTCTTTTGTCCTTCTCCTCTGTTATTGGCCACCTCTTGTAGTTCATCAATGTCCTCAGTTGTTATATTAGTAGCTGCCTTTGTGTGCTATTCTTTCCCTGTCCTCTGTCTCCTTTGCTTCATCTCTTTCCACTTGATAACAGCTCTCTTGAAATCAAACTGGTCTCGGGGAGGGCCAAGCTCAGAAATGAGCATCAGATTGGTGAGATTTGTATTACTCAGTGAATTTCTGAATTTAGTTTTAATCCTGTTTTGTGTGCTGAATCCACGTTCACACGACACACTTGCAACTGGAATGACCAGAGCTATCTTAATGAGTTTCTCCATTTCAGTGAACACACCGCTATGTTCATGCAGCACAGTCTCTGCAAACTGTTGAAAGGAAAATGAAGCATGTGACTCACTGGAAACCATGATTTGCTTCAGCATCGCAAATTCTGACCGAGCTCCATCTGCATTTACACTACGTGAAAAGTGTGTGAACAGGTTTTCAAGCTTCTCTGCACCATAGAGAGAGAGATTCTCAGAGGCCTGTTTTGCTACAATGGCCTTTTTTGGTTCAAAAATAGTGAACCATGACAGAATATCCATTGTGTCAGTAGGGAATCTTCTGTCAATTTCATCTATCAAGGATCCTACATACCTGTTCTTCATGCCATCAAAGGCTGTTTTTTGAGTGTTGAACTCAAAAAGCTTGTCTCCTTTGAACTTATTACCCTGAAGAGAGCTGAAGAATTCTTCTTCTGCAGGGCCAGGGTAGACCATTAGTTCTCTCAAGGTCTCTTTGGTACCTTCAACCATTGGCTGGACAGTGGAAAAGTCCAGATTTTCTTTTTGAAAATGTTTTGAGAGAAGGGACACATGCATAAGTACGTCCTTCATCAGGTGAGCAAGGGCCACAAAGTTGAACTGTCTGACAGATGTCAGTAGACCTTTGGCTTTGTCTGAGTCCTGAGTGTTTGAGGCAGCCATGTGCTCAAGAACATCTCTCAGGGATTTCAGTGATCTACACACCACTGATACAGCACTGTGAACTGACAGCCACCTCACTGTATGTGGCTGGGTAAACTTCAGTTGGGGCTCATCCAGCTGTTTCTGCAATTCATGCAACCTGTTGCTTCTGACAGCAGAATTACTGAAAAATACAAAAATTGACCTCAAATCCTGCTGAAACTTTTTTACCTGTTGCACAGATCTGGCTGCATCACTAGCAACAAGAGCAAGACGATGAGCTGTGCAATGCACCCCCACCAAATCTGAGTTGAACTCCTCTCTGAGTTTTTTAACAACTCCTTGGCGACATCCTGTCATAACAGCAGCACCATCAGTACAAACTGCTGCAAGCTTTTTTCCATCTAAATTCTTTTCTGCCAGCAATTGCTTAATATCCTCAAAAATGGTGTCTGCTCTTCCATCAACTATTTCAGAGTTCCTGAACAATTTCGTTTTTATCTTGTTGTCATCCATGTACCTTACATATGTTATAAGTCGCTTCATGTTGCTTATGTCTGTGGACTCGTCCAGTACTAAAGAAAACACAGGGCTTTTTAGCACAGCTTTGTCAACATCTTCCACAAGTGCACTTGCAATAGCTTGGTGCATTTCTGCTACACCTTTCTCATTAGTGTAGCTTCCATAACTTGACATTTCAGTTTTCAGCTTTTTAAAAGAAGGACACTCCATCTCTTTCATGAATTTAACGAGATGCCCAAATTTTGAATTAGCCAGTTCGTTTTCTGCAATAAAGTAAGCAGTTTTGAGAAGCCCCGTTATTTCTTCCTCACACTGCAGCTGCGCAACTTCAATAGCGTTAGCCATCGCATTTTTAGCCGAATTAGCCTCGCGCTTTCTTTTCAGTGCTGCTGTATGAGAAACACTGTCCGAGTGGCCACTTAAAGTCGACGTTTTGTAGCATCGGCTGGTAAAAGGCGCAGCACCGTACATTTTACAAATCGAGCAGCTCATTTCACCGCTATTAAGTTCAAGCCAAGGATATATTCTTGGCCAATTGGCCTGAAACGTATCTTTGGACTGCTGCTTTAGTTTGGTGCCGTCACCTGTCTGTGAATCCTGTGGATTAGCTTCGTTAACGCTGCTGCTTGTGCTAGTCCGTTCGGGTTCCGGTGCCTTTTTCTGAGCGGGTTCAGTTTCAGACGATGGAGATTTGCGTTTTAGCCAGCGTTCCATGTTTGTGTGCCTCAAGTTCTTATCAGGGACTGTGTTGGTTCTGAAAGTTGACCGGGAGAAATGCCTCTAAAGCAAAAGTTTCTCGTAGCTCTGTAGACAGAGGAGGAGTGAGCGCGCCGAGTGCAGCTTCCAGTACGCGCGGTCCATCCGTCCGTCTCACAATCCAAACCGGGATAATTTTTGCTGAACGTTTTTTGCTGTAATTGTGTGCGGGAGAAGAAATAGTGCGCAATTCCCGCAATCCCGCACTGAAATTCAGGCCCTGTAAGGTGCCAAGATTCTCTTATGTCCACACGCTTAGATAATTCGGGAATGCTAAACCGCTTCATCCACAGTTCTTGGTAAGTCCACTTCATCACACTCCATTTTATAGCATTTACAGTGCCTATTACAATCACCTGCCCAGATTTTCCTCTGTCCACAGCTTCAGTGATTCGGAAGTGGATACAAACTAAGCTAATGTAATGATCACCATCCTCATCTACAGATCTTGGTGAGTCTATGCTAGCACACTCCCTGTTATACCGCTCATTGTGCCCAATACAATCACCTGCCCAGATTCTCTTCTGTCCACAGCCCTCTATGATTTCACCAACCTCATCCACTGTTCTTGGTGAGTCCACTTCATAACACTCCCTGTTATACAGTTTACATTGCCCAAAACAATCACCTGCCCAGATTCTCTTGTGTCCACAGCCTTAGATAATTCGGGAGTTGCTAAAGCAATTCATCCACAGTTCTGTCACACTGCCTGTTCTGCTGCTTACAGTGCCCATTACAATCACCTGCCAAGATTCTCTCTTTTTTTTTTTACAGCCCTGTATGATTCAGGAGTGGCTACAAAGTTCACTAGTAAGGCTTTCACCATCTTATCCACAATTCTTGTTTTTCATCACACTCCATTTTATAGCACTCAATGGTCCCCATTACAATCTCCTGCCCAGATTCTCTTCTTTCCACAGTCCTCTATGATATGGAAGTGGCTACAAACTTCATTAATGAGGCTTTCACCACCCTCATCCACTTGTTCTTGGTGAGTCCACTTCATCACATTATTTGTTATACCGCTTACACTGCCCATTACAATCAACTGCCCAGATTCTTCTCTGTCCACAGCCCTCGATGATTATGAAGTGGCTAAAAACCTCTTTAATGGGGTGATCAGCAACCTTATCCACAGAGCTTGGTGAGTCAGCTTTAGCACACTCCCTGTTATACCCCTCACAGTGCCCATTACAATCGACTGCCCAGTTTCTCGTTTGTCCACAGCCCTTTTTGATTTGTAAGTGGCTACAAAATTCTTTAATGAGGCTTTCACCAACCTCATCCACTGTTCTTAGTAAGTATACTTCACCACACTCCATTTTATAGCACTTACAATGCCCATTACAATTGCCTACCCAGATTCTCTTCTGTCCACAGCCCTTCAGAAGTGGGTACAAACTTAATAAATGATGCTTTCACCAACCTCATCCACAGTTCTTGGTGAGTTCTCTTCATCACACTGCCTGTTCTGCTGCTTGCAGTGCCCATTACAATAGACTGCCCAGATTCTCTTCTGTCCACAGCCCTCTATGATTATGAAGTGGCTACAAACCTCTTTAATGGGGTGATGAGAAACCTTATCCACAGAGCTTGGTGTGTCAGCTTTAGCACACTCCCTGTTATACCACTCACAGTGCCCATTACAATCATCTGCCCATATTCTCTTCTGTCCACAGCCCTCTGTGATTCAGGAGTGGCTACAAACTTCCTTAATAAGGCTTTCGCCAACCTCCTACACAGTTCTTGGTGAGTCCTCTTCATCACACTCCTTGTTGTACCTCTTAAAGTGCCCATTACAATTGACTGCCCAGATTTTGTCTGGCCACAGCCCTCTTTGATTCGGAAGTGGCTACAAACTTCCTTAATAAGGCTTTCGCCAACCTCCTACACAGTTCTTGGTGAGTCCACTTCACCACACTCCATTTTATAGCACTTACAGTGCCCATTACAATCGGCTGCCCAGATTCTCGTCTGTCCACTGCATCTAATCATTCGGGAGTTGCTAAACCGCTTTATCCACAGTTCTTGGGGAGTCAGTTTATTACACTCCCTTTTATACTGCTGACAGTGTCCATTATAATCGCCTACTCAGATTTTCTCCTGTCCACAGCCCTTGATGATTCAGGATTTAAACTGATAATTTGGGACTGCTAAACCGCTTCATAGCATTTACAGTGCCTGTTACAATCACCTGCCCAGATTCTCCTCTGTCCATAGCCCTCAGTGATTCGGAAGTGGATACAAACTTCATTAATGTGATGATCTCCAAGCTCATCTACAGATCTTGGTGAGTCTATGCTAGCACACTCCCTGTTATACCACTCATTGTGCCCAGTACAATCGCCTGCCCATATTCTCTTCTGTCCACAGCCCTCTGTGATTCAGGAGTGGCTACAAACTTCCTTAATAAGGCTTTCGCCAACCTCATCCACAGTTCTTGGTGAGTCCACTTCACCACACTCCATTTTATAGCACTTACAGTGCCCATTACAATCGGCTGCCCAGATTCTCGTCTGTCCACCGCATCTAATCATTCGGGATTTGCTAAACCGCTTTATCCACAGTTCTTGGGGAGTCCAGTTTATTACACTCCCTTTTATACTGCTGACAGTGCCCATTACAATCACCTGCCCAGATTCTCCTCTGTCCATAGCCCTCAGTGATTCGGAAGTGGATACAAACTTCATTAATGTGATGATCTCCAAGCTCATCTACAGATCTTGGTGAGTCTATGCTAGCACACTCCCTGTTATACCGCTCATTGTGCCCAGTACAATCGCCTGCCCATATTCTCTTTTGCCCACAGTCCTCTATGATTTCACCAACCTCATCCACTGTTCTTGGTGAGTCCACTTCATAACACTCCCTGTTACACAGCTTACAGTGCCCAAAACAATCACCTGCCCAGATTCTCGTGTCCACAGCCTTAGATAATTCGGGAGTTGCTAAAGCAATTCATCCACAGTTCTGTCACACTGCCTGTTCTGCTGCTTACAGTGCCCATTACAATCACCTGCCAAGATTCTCTGTTTTTGTACAGCCCTGTATGATTCAGAAGTGGCTACCAACTTTATTAATGAGGCTTTTACCATCTTATCCACAGTTCTTGTTCTTCATCACACTCCATTTTATAGCACTTAATGGTCCCCATTACAATCTCCTGCCCAGATTCTTTTCTGTCCACAGTCCTCTATGATATGGAAGTGGCTACGAACTTCATTAATGAGGTTTTCACCAACCTCATCCACTTTTCATGGTGAGTCCACTTCACCACACTCCATTTTATAGCACTTACAGTCCCCCATTACAATCGCCTGCCCAGATGTTCTTCTGTCCACAGCCCTCGATGATTATGAAGTGGCTACAAACCTCTTTAATGGGGTGATCAGCAACCTTATCCACAGAGCTTGGTGAGTCAGCTTTAGCACACTCCCTGTTATACCACTCACAGTGCCCATTACAATCTCCTGCCCAGATTCTCTTCTGTCCACAGTCCTCTATGATAGGCAGTGGCTACGAACTTCATTAATGAGGCTTTTACAATCCTCATCCACTTGTTCTTGGTGAGTCCACTTCATTATACTCCTTGATGTACCTTATAAACTGCCCATTACAATCTCCTGCCTAGATTCTCTTCTGTCCACAGCTCTTTATGATTCGGGAGTGGCTACAAACTTTAATAATGAGGCTTTCACCACCCTCATCCACTGTTCATGGTGAGTCCACTTCACCACACTGCATTTTATAGCACTTACAGTGCCCATTACAATCGCCTGTCCAGATTCTCTTGTTTGCACAGCCTTAGATAATTCGGGAGTTGCTAAAGCAATTCATCCACAGTTCTCTCACACTGCCTGTTCTGCTGCTTACAGTGCCCATTACAATCACCTGCCAATATTCTCTTTTTTACAGCCCAGTATGATTCAGAAGTGGCTACAAACTTTATTAATGAGGCTTTCACCATCTTATCCACAGTACTTGTTCTTCTTCACACTCCATTTTATAGCACTTAATGGTCCCCATTACAATCGCCTGCCCATATTCTCTTTTGCCCACAGTCCTCTATGATTTCACCAACCTCATCCACTGTTCTTGGTGAGTCCACTTCATAACACTCCCTGTTACACAGCTTACAGTGCCCAAAACAATCACCTGCCCAGATTCTCGTGTCCACAGCCTTAGATAATTCGGGAGTTGCTAAAGCAATTCATCCACAGTTCTGTCACACTGCCTGTTCTGCTGCTTACAGTGCCCATTACAATCACCTGCCAAGATTCTCTGTTTTTGTACAGCCCTGTATGATTCAGAAGTGGCTACCAACTTTATTAATGAGGCTTTTACCATCTTATCCACAGTTCTTGTTCTTCATCACACTCCATTTTATAGCACTTAATGGTCCCCATTACAATCTCCTGCCCAGATTCTTTTCTGTCCACAGTCCTCTATGATATGGAAGTGGCTACGAACTGCATTAATGAGGTTTTCACCAACCTCATCCACTGTTCATGGTGAGTCCACTTCACCACACTCCATTTTATAGCACTTACAGTCCCCCATTACAATCGCCTGCCCAGATGTTCTTCTGTCCACAGCCCTCGATGATTATGAAGTGGCTACAAACCTCTTTAATGGGGTGATCAGCAACCTTATCCACAGAGCTTGGTGAGTCAGCTTTAGCACACTCCCTGTTATACCACTCACAGTGCCCATTACAATCTCCTGCCCAGATTCTCTTCTGTCCACAGTCCTCTATGATAGGCAGTGGCTACGAACTTCATTAATGAGGCTTTTACAATCCTCATCCACTTGTTCTTGGTGAGTCCACTTCATTATACTCCTTGATGTACCTTATAAACTGCCCATTACAATCTCCTGCCTAGATTCTCTTCTGTCCACAGCTCTTTATGATTCGGGAGTGGCTACAAACTTTAATAATGAGGCTTTCACCACCCTCATCCACTGTTCATGGTGAGTCCACTTCACCACACTGCATTTTATAGCACTTACAGTGCCCATTACAATCGCCTGTCCAGATTCTCTTGTTTGCAAGCCTTAGATAATTCGGGAGTTGCTAAAGCAATTCATCCACAGTTCTCTCACACTGCCTGTTCTGCTGCTTACAGTGCCCATTACAATCACCTGCCAATATTCTCTTTTTTACAGCCCAGTATGATTCAGAAGTGGCTACAAACTTTATTAATGAGGCTTTCACCATCTTATCCACAGTACTTGTTCTTCTTCACACTCCATTTTATAGCACTTAATGGTCCCCATTACAATCACCTGCCCAGATTCTCTTCTGTCCACAGCCCTCTGTGATTCAAGAGTGGCCACGAATTTCCTTAATAAGGCTTTCGCCAACCTCATACACAGTTCTTGGTGAGTCCTCTTCATCACATTCCTTGTTGTACCTCTTAAAGAGCCCATTACAATTGACTGCCCAGATTTTGTCTGGCCACAGCCCTCTTTGATTCGGAAGTGTCTACAAACTTTAATAATGCGGCTTTCACCAACCTCTTCCACTGTTCATGGTGAGTCCACTTCACCACACTCCATTTTATAGCACTTACAGTGCCCATTACAATCGGCTGCCCAGATTCTTTTCTGTCCACTGCTTCTAATCATTCAGGAGTTGCTAAACCGCTTTATCCACAGTTCTTGGGGAGTCCAGTTTATTACACTCCCTTTTATACTGCTGACAGTGTCCATTACAATCGCCTGCTCAGATTTTCTTCTGTCCACAGCCCTTGATGATTCAGGATATAAACTGTGGATGAAAACTGTGGATAAATGCTGTTTATATTTGCACTAACCATACCCAGATTGTTTTTAATCTGCTGCATATTTCACTTTACTTTGTACGTCTTTAAATATACTTTATTCATACACTTTAAGTGCATGGCTGCATATGCCACTTTACCCCTGACGTCAATGTCAGGGACCTCTACTTATTTATACAAACACCTTTACTCTTACATTCCTACAAATTAGTGAACTAAAATTTCTATGCTTTGTGTTATTTCATATTTAATGTTTATTTAAATGTTTGATGTTTATTGTTGCACCATGGGTCTGAAAGTAACACAGTTCCTCATCTACAGTTCTTTGGTGAGTCCACTTCATCACACTCTTTGTTGTACCTCTTAAGGTGCCAAGATTCTCTTATGTCCACATGCTTAGATAATTTGGGAATGCTAAACCGCTTCATAGCATTTGCAGTGCCTATTACAATCACCTGCCCAGATTCTCCTCTGTCCACAGCCTTCAGTGATTCTGAAGTGGATACAAACTTCATTAATGTGATGATCACCAACCTGATCTACAGTTCTTGGTGAGTCCACTTCATCACACTCCATTTTATAGCACTTACAGTCCCCCATTGCAATCGACTGCCCAGATTCTCCTCTGTCCACTATTAAACCGTAATACTGTTAAGTTAAAGACTTATGTGATCCTGTGATCCAGTATTGCATATTTGATACTGTTAATGCTGCCATCTGGTGGCCTGTTTGTCTTGTTTCTTTGTTTTTCTCTCTCTCTCTCTCTCTCCAGGTGAAACAACTGATTGAAAGCAGCTGATCTAAAGGGGTATGCTGGTTGGTTTCGTTGTCTGAGCTTTGTCATTAAAATGGGGGCATTGACTTTTATTCAGTAAGCCGCTGTGTTCTCACCATGCAGTTAAATGTGGTTGTGATTTATGCTGTTCAGGATACTTTGAATTTTTTTTCTTGCTATTTAGACACTCTTAAATTCAGTATTGTACTTCTCGTAAATCTGTATGTTCCTGGATGTAATGGCTGGCGAGCACTAGTTTTAACTTAGTATGATGTATGTGGAGCTATTCTTTGTGTTATTATGTGTCCACTCTGATGTATGTGTCCACTCTTTTCTGTGTTATTATGTACTTGTTGATGTTCAAGTGGTTTAATCATGGTCACATAATTGTAGGGGTAAGTGCCATTTACTTTGTTTATTATTTTTTGTTTTCTTTTATATTTGTTTCATGTTAGAGAGGCAGGTAAGACCACTGTATCTTTTATTACTCTTTTTTTAGATTAGCTAGTAAGGTGGAATGTCATGTGTTTCTGTTATTTTGGCCTTAGCTCTGATGCTATATGATGTTGACTGTGCTATCTTATGTTTGCCTATAATACAACATTTTTATTTGAGCATTAAATCTGTTGTGCTGGTTTGTTTCTTATCTCTCCAAGACCTAGACTAGTATTTTGAAAAATGGTTTGATAAGTGGGGTTGTAACAGTTACTCAATAATAGCTGAACTTTACCATGTATAGTGCAAATCCTTTATTTCTCCCATTACAGCCAACTACACCAACACTCCGGCCACAGCTCTCTCATTCCCCTCCCCCTTGATCCTTACTGCTTTTACAGCTCAATATAGCACAACTAACAAAAGGGAATATTAATAAAACAATGCCTTTCTATACATAAACCTAACAAACTCCCTCACTTCTTAAAAATAGATAATCATAGAGAACAGACTTTTACCCATTTAAACAACAGAGTACACAGCAACAACACAAGAGCACAGAACAGCAGTATTATGTCCTTTCCAAATGTAGTGTTAATCAAGTTTCCATTGTCCTACACTCAGGAATGAAGTAACTCATAAGCTGATGCCCCTTTTTGGTAAGACAGTCCACAAGCTGTTCTTTTGTACTGTGCTGCAGCACATGTTCAACCTCCTGTGTTTGTATTGTATTTTATCTGTCTCACACATTACGGGTGGAGCATGTTCAGCATCCCTAGTAGTTGGCCAACATGCCTTATCACTTCCTTCAGACATCACCAGTGTTTCCCCGGCAAGTGTGCTGAGCACGTTCCTCTTGACTCTCTTTGACTGCCAAGAAAGGGGTGAGAACTTTCCATTTTCTCCTATAAGAACGATCTAATCTCCTCCTCGAGTGTCGTCATCTGAAAGATTTCCAAATGAGGGGTCACTGAATACTAAGAGCACTTTAAGAGCACTGTCTCTGTCTAAGTGTTGGAAGTGTAGAACTACCTTCTTGTACTTTGTGCTGTTTGCTTCATGGACTGTCTGCACAGTTACATTTTAAAGCTTGATGCCAAGTGACCAGCATTAAACATGACACCTGACCTACACCTGCTACACTTTTTCCAGCTTTGCCTGCACGTCCTAGAACTTCCACTGTATGGAAAATCCCACTGACTCTATCTCTGTGTTTGAGAACCTGTCCTGTCTTTAGCTGGACCACAGTCTCCTGCTCTGTACCACTCTGGCTCTCTACATTGTCATCTGAGCATTGTGTCTCTTCATTCTGTACAGCAGTTTTTGTGCTTGTCTGCTGTTTGAAGCACACGCTGCTGCACTTCAGTTACAGTTTCTGTCCCCTCTACGTTGCTGTCAGCAGCTCTTGTGTTCTCTTGTCATTTTCTGAATGATCCTTTATGTCACATGGATCCTCACTCTCTGTATTCACTTTTCTCAGTCTGAGGTGAGGTACCCTGTTCGCCCTGTTCATCTTTTTTTAAATATTTTTTATTAGATATTCTCTGACAGATATCTGACTTTGATTTCCAATAAATTCAATGTCTGTCTATGGTTGGAGCTTGATGTCAAGGCAATGTCAGGATTTGATGTTGACACAATTTTAATTTCCAACTAAAATATATAACGTTGGAGCTTGACATCAACCTGACATAAATTTGAGTGGTACCTGACTGATAACCAACCATAATTCAATATCTGCCCGACGTTGGATCTTGACGTCAACCCGATTTTCAACTAAAATTTAACATCTGTCCGTCTTTCTGACATCAAAGTGACGTCCAGTGCCTGCTGTGGTGCTGGCTGCTGTGAGGCACATGCAGTTGCAAGTCTTCAGCAGGGCCACACGCTGGTGTAGTTGGTAATGTGGTGTTGGCTCGTGATTATAGAGTAGGAGTCGTTATCACCCAAAGAGGACCAGCTTCTTACACGGTGGACAGCGGTGCGACTGAATCCTGACAACGTCATGTTGATCAACTTCTGCCTCACCAGAAAGAGACTATTCCAGGAAAGTGTGCAGAATCAGAGACAGCAATATTATCTAGCATATCCACCATGCATTCGGCTGTCTAAATGTCTGCTGAGATGTGTTCATCAACGGAAGCTGAAAACATACAATGTATGCCTGGAGAAATGCAGAGTGAGACTCCACCTACTAGTCACAACTCACAAGATGTCTCTTCTGTAAAAGAACACCAGACGCTATCCTGTTATTAGAGTTAATAAACCTCTGGACCGTCTGACGCTGTAGAACTGTAATGCAAGCATGTGCTGCAAAAATAAAAACTGAATAAACATCTATGACTGTATGTAGTTATAGGAGTGAGCATTTTTTGGAAATGTTATGTAGTGGTTAAATGTATAACTGCTGTTACTCAGTATTCCTGCAGGTGGCACTAGTGCAGTTGTAGTTTATGTGAACAACTCAGTAAAAGATGAGCTCCAATGCACCTTCATGTGTTTGAGTCATGTTATAGAACAGAGGTTCTGCTCTTCATACATAACTCATTAAATCAGGAAAACATGACCTCAAAGTGAACCTTCTGCTACGATCTGAAGATCTTCTACTTCCAGGACAAACAACAGGTTTTAGAAAAGCCAGCACCAAACTACTGGAAGAATAAGCATTGAATAACAGTAGCTTAAAGACTGAGAACCAGAGTGTTAATAATCAACCATTAACCCGAGCCTTAAAGCCTTTACTTCCACACTTCCACATGTGTAAAGGTGAGTGAGAACTAGGTGCATTGTCCTTCACAGTAGTACAAAAAAAGAACATGTATTAAAAAATAGAAATACTGAATATTCACACATTAACTTATACTACACATGTACACACACTATACACACATTATACATACTCTATTTACAATACTGCACTGGTGTAAAGCGGTTAAATGTACAGGTTTGATAGAATCTGAATGTTTACGTTATGTACAAAAGGCACTGGATGGGTGTGAAGTCAGGTGCAGTGTGGGTGGGGAGAAGTCTTTGTGGGTGCAGTGTGATTGTGCATAGGGGTTCCAGTAGTAAGTGCAGGGTGCAGAGTGTGTCTGTATTGGGAGGATGTGTGATGGTACAGATCAGATCCACAGTCCAGAAGCTATTGTTCATTCAGCAGCCTAATTGCTTGAGGATTGAAGCTGTCTCTGAACCGACTGGTTCTGGTCTTCAAGCTTCTGTACCTCCTGCCACTGGGCAGCTGTGAGAACAGGCAGTGGATTGGGTGGGTGGAGTCCTTGATAATCTTCCTTGACTTCCTCACACGTTCCCGTACCAGGTGGTGATACAGCCTGTCAGAATACTCTCCACAGTGCAGGTGTAGAACGTCCTGAGTATGCTGTGGTGCTTTTCTTCTTCAACCACTAAACCAGCTTCATCTAAATATTAATAAAGCAGCTCTTTTTAAACGATTGGATGTTTGGTAGCTGATTTCTGTTCATTTTGTTCTTTAGCTGAAATGGATGTGATGGAAAAAGACCCTCCAAAGGATGAAGCTGGAGAGAGTGGAAAGAAATGGCATAGGAGAGGAACTGGAGGGGGAGATGAGGTATCTGGGCTTCAGTTTAGACTCTGCTAAGGTTGAAGCAACAGTCCGCAGAGGTGGACTTGCTCTAGAAACTACCAGCATTTAAACAGAACCTCCAGTTCGGCTCGTGTTTCATCTTCATCTAGCGGTTTCTCGTACTTGTTTCTTCTGTAAGGAGACTGATCATTTCAGTGCCTCTTGCCCTGCATTACAAGGAAGGCCTCCACACTCTTCTGTAAATGCACTCATTAGCTCTCCAAAAGCGTTGTTTGAGGAGTGTTCCTGATCAGGTTTATGAGCCTTTTATTTTAGAAGGTTTTGTTTCTGTCACTGGTGAGGGAGAAGATTCAAAACCAGTTAAAATACTGAGGGACACTGGGGCTGCACAGAACTTTATTCTCCATTCTGTTTGACCCTTTTCAGACTTGGTTGCCTGTGGGTCAGATGTGTTTAGTTCAGGGGATGGATTTGAGCATATGTAAAGTCCCATGGCACACTGTATGTCTTAGGTCCAGTGTAGTGACTGGTGACTGGCACTGTAAGGGTAGGCGTTCGTCCTCAATTTCCCATAAAGGGTGTTGATTTTCATGTTGGTTAATGATTTTGGTGGTGGTAGATCCCTTACCTGATGTGGTAGATGTGCCTGAATGTTCTTATACGAGTGAAGATGTTCCTCTGTTACCTGTATCCTCTGTGACTCATTGGCTGAAGTAGATCTATCTGAGACGTTTCTGAGTTCTTTTAAGCCTGCGTCTAAGGTAAACACTATTTGGTTTAAAGTTAGTCAGAAGATGCAGAAAATGATTCCACATCATAACTGAAATTTAATAAAGAGGCTTTGATGGAGGAACAAGGTAGGGATCCATCTCTTGATAACTGTAGACTAACTAATGCCCCAGCATGCATTTATGTATTTTTGCCAAGATGGTGTATTAATGAGAACATGGACTCCCAATTTTTTATGGGAAAACCCAATCAGGTTATTCCATCCGCACCACTTTATCCAATCCCAGCATTAGGAACGCCATTTGAACGTCTTATAGTTGATTGTGTAGGGCTGCTGCCTGGCCACTGATCAAATCCTTCTACTTTTGGGTTACCAAAATACACCCAGACAGATCTGGGAACAAATTTTACTGAAGTTGTTGGGGATTAACCATCACATGTCCAGTGCATACCACCCCGAATCTCAGGGTGCTCTAAGACGTTTTCACCAAACTCTTAAATCAGTGCTTCCTACCTACTGTCTTTAGGGGGATTAAGGATGGAATGAGGACGTCCTATTCTTGTTGAACACCAATGTGCTGGATAACATTAGTTCTATTCAAGGAAGATTGCTGCAAGCCTGTGGACTCGCTAAAGTGTCACTTAAAATAGCACTGCAGCTCCACTCGGCCTCCTGTAGGTTCTGCAACATTTAAGATGGATTAGAAGATTCCAGTAAGAAGCTGGAGAATAACTCCAGCCTCGTTGGTGCAGCAGTGTTTGTTTACGGCATTATGAATTAGCACGTTCTGAAAGTCAGAAATGACATTCCTTTACTGCGCATGCGTAGTCCAGATTGGGGTTACGGTTCTGAATTAGAGTCTAAAAAGCTGTCAGAATGGTGAAGAAGCAGTTCAGAGAGGCAGATGGGGCTAAAAAGATGACAGTCATTGAGGGTTTATTTGTGAAAGACAAGGCTTAATCTGACTTCTCAGTCTAATTTGTTCGTTCCACCTTAAATGGTGCAGCAGTTACAGTCAAAAGTATTCACCCCCACCCCAATTAAAGCTAATTAGCTTCATTAGCCAACATAAGTGCTTTCTCCTAATTCAATAATGCTAAACTGCATTGGGGGGGGTGAGTATCTTGCAAATTTTGCAAATGTACAGCACCAGCATGAAATAGTTGCATCACTTAAGGTGAAACAGATCAATTTGGAAGAGAAGCTGATTTCAGTACAGCATCAATCTTAGCATGTTTTTCCATCCGTCTTCCAGTAAAACACAACTCAAATAATGAACATATGATGCTTTAAACACATTAACAGACAATGTCATTTAAATTCAGCATGTAGTTCAAAACTACGTCCCTCCAACAAAGCTGTCTGACTCCCTGTTCTCTTCTCCTAGTTAATAGATGAAGATCAGCAGCCTTAGCTCCTTCAATGGGTTTTTTCAGCCATTCTGTTATTTACAACAAAAAGCTCTTTCCTTCAAGCTTTTCAATCCCTGAAATCAGTACTGGAGACCTTATGGACCACATGTATGAACACATTGTGAGATCTGTCCTTTTGTTCTGGTTAGTGTGGCTGAAGGTAATGTACGTGAAGAAGGACACGGCACCTCCAGGTAAGTTCCAACAGAGTGGTGATTTTATTAAAGCATTCCCCTTAGAAAAAGTAAAGAAGAAAAACTGTCCAAAAGGAAAATAAAGGAGTAAAAAACAAACAGGAAGAACGGATGTCTAGCGAGTTCTTTACTAGTCTGTAGTTCAATCATTCACCATCCTTACTCACAGTAATCAGTTACTAAAAAACTACACTCCCACCTTTTCCCTTTCCCCCCCCCAATCACCTTTTTTTCTTTTTCTGCTTTTTCCTCCTTTTCTTTTTGATCTTTCTTTTGTCATTTTTTTTATTTAATTTTTGTCATCTTTATTTATATATTTTTATTTTATCTTTGTCTTTCTTCTTTTTCTTGGCTTCTTTGTCTTTTTCTTCTTTGTCTTTTGTTTTTTATTCTTGTCTTCTTTGTTTTTCTTTTTCTTCTTTGACTTTGTTTACTTTTCTTCTTTTTCTTTGCATTTTATCTTTGTCTACTTTTTTCTTTGTCCTTTCTTTGTTTTTGTCTTCTTTTATCTTTGTCTTCTTTGAGCCATCAACTGGATGAGGTGAAGTAATGTTAATCTCTGCTCTCTGTTCTGATGATCAATGACATTATTAGACTCTTTCAGTGACTCTGGGCATGAAACTTGGATGCCTACTAACCCAGGCTAGGAGAACGTCATAACCTGAGCAAGTTGGTCCTTTCCATTACTGGTGATTAAAGCTTAAAGGTGCTTTTTTGGATTGTTGTCAAGCAGAGCCTTCCATAAAGTCACTGCTGTTTTGCCTATACTGATATTTTGTGTTCAAGTTGTCTTTATTTTTTATTTTTGTTTTCTTTGTTTGGTTATTTGTCATTTGGTTATTGTGAATATTCTTACTGTCTGTAAAATTGATTTGTCTGGTGTTTTGTTTTGTCTTTTGAGGAAGGCTGCTAAGTGTCCTTATTGGACCTACCATTGTTTTTGTTTGACTTTTGTTTGTTCTGATTATTTTTTATTATTTTTTTTAAGAATTGTCTTTTTATGATTATGGGTACTGGCTGTGGCATAGTTAGTTGATCACATGCAAGTTTTGGGTTGGCATATAATTACTGTTCATTAATCATTTGTCTTTATTCTGTCCTCTCCAGGCAACTTGGTCCATGTGGTGTTCCTCGGGCTGACTGATTACCCTCCTGAGAGGTTTCTCCTGTTCAGTCTCTTTGCACTTGGTTTGCTGTGTTTGAAATCACCACCTTTCTGGTCTTGGAATCTGTGTGGATGTGTGATTGTGGTTTGTGCAGTTTCCAGTGTGCGAAGTATAAGAGTGCCTGAAGCCAGTTTTTTTTTATTGATAGACAAATGATTATACCATATTAAGAAACCTGCACAGCCAGTAAAGCTGATTGTTTTTCTTCATTCTTTAAAAGTATTTGGTGGGACACAGTCCACTTGGGTTTTATCTTTTTAAGATTTTAAGTTAAAAAAAGTCATTTTTGTTTTATATGTATTTTTAAGTCTTTGAGTAAGCGTTGTACACTGTACTGCATCCCACATCTCTGTTATAGCAGTAGCACATTTCTATTAGCTTAGCTACCCATATTATATAGTCCTAGGAACATCAACAAATCTTAACCTATGAACACCATACACTATTGTTGACTCTGGGATTTTATTGTTTTAATATGGGTTATACAAAGAACTAAGATCAGTTAAGTCTTAAAACAGACCTGAACTTTTGCTGACCCAGGGCTTGCATTATTTTAAAACTGAATGTACAACTCAGTACTAGTTTTAGCTACACAATTAAAGTTTAATTATAAACACATTTAATAATAGTACTACTACAACTAATAATAAAATAAAAACTGAGATAGTGCCTAGCAGAACGTATGTTGTTCCAGGAATATTATGTCATCTCTTTTTACAAGGACATTATGCACACCCATTACATTAACCCAGGAACAGTATAATTACATCAGTGGTTCAGTTCTAAGTCTGATCTCTTAGCTACACCAGTAAGCTAGTTCACTAGCATATTTTACAGGAAATCACTGTTAAGATAGATATTTTATCATTATAATGTTGACTCAAGAACAGGGTCTTTAATAATAACAGAATAAGTAAAGTGATGTTAGCGCTGTGACCACAGTAAGCTAGTTAACTAGCATATTATATAGTCCCAGGAATATTATCCAGTCTTAACCTAAGGACATCATACACCATTGTTGACTCAGGGATTATTTACATAGTGATAAAACAATGATCTTAGTACATTTTTTTTTTACTTACTTACCATTTGCCTAGGTAGCCTAACAAATATTTTGTCCCAGGAAAACCATGTTTAATGTTTACACAAGGACATCATACACAGTACCAGTCAGAAGTTTGGACACACTCCTGTTTCCTTGTTTTCAACATTTCTATATGAGAATAAACATAATCAGAATGTTTTCTACTTTATATTCTTCAAAGTAGCCATATTTTGCTTTGATGACAACTTTGCCTATAGCTGAGCATTCTCTCAGGCAGCTTCATGAACTACGCTCTTGTTGGCTGCTTCCCCTTCACTCTGTGCTCCACCTCATCCCTAACCATCGCAATTGGGTTTAGGTTGAGTGAGTGTGGAGGCTTAGTCATTTAAATCTGTTACCTTTATGTCCACATACAAAGGTGTTTTGTGCAAATGTTTTTTTTGGCGTTGACACAGAATATTTTGAAATAGACACTTTTAGTTCCATGAAGAACCATGTTTTTAATAGAAATTATAAAATGTGAAGTACCTTCAAAATGGTTCAGGTAAATGCATCAGGTAAAAGGTTCTTCACTCACATCTCTATCACAAACATGTAATAGAAAAAGTGGCTAGTCAAACATTTTCTGTGACAATGACAAATAACAAACATTTGATGCACTTTATTGTAAAGATTAAAGAAAGCCACTTAAGCAAACATACTGTCCTAGGTACATCACCTGGTCTTGAGGTGGGAAAATCATATGTTTTGTAGATCCAGCAATTAATTTTTATTTAAAACAGATTATACAATGTAATGAAAAAAATGTTGTCAGTCTTCTTATTGTTAGCAATGGTCAGATCAGAGATATCCAGTCTCATCTGTAAAGAAGGTTATTATTCCCAAAAAAAGCACACTTGACTCCACTTTAACCAGGCAGAATCAGTTTTCAAACATTTCTGACTGGTCTTACATTGTTGACATCAAAACCTATAGCCACAGTAAGTTAGACAGTGGGTAACATTCTCATTAAATTGAAGACAGGTGTTTAATTCCATAGCTGTGCAGAGAGAACGTACCCGTAATGTAGGGTCACTGACCGCTCTCATTGCTTCATTTGGATTTGTAAATTACTCAAGATAAAATTCTTTGTTGAACATTTCCACTTTTTTTTAAACAATTCATTCAGAGTGGCCTGTTGTGAAATTCTATTTGAAACTTTACAGCTTTCGTTATAGTGGTTTTAATAAGAACTTGGGGGTCTCATTACTACAAGATGAACATAACTTGTGACCACAGTATTAATATATCATATCACAGAACCTACTCAAATCTACTGACTTATTGTATATATGGAATGTTAAGGATTGTAAGATAAGGTTTCATAGGCATGAATTATGTTGTCACCATTTTGAACAATTTTGCCTGTAAATTTCTCTAGATTACAGAACTGTATGTTATGTATGCATGTTACTGCTAATCTTTGTATTGAACATCAGTTCATGTCTTTATTTACGCGAACGTTTATGCATAAGAGTCCTTTGTTGTCCCATGCAATGCAATAAACATTTAGCCTGCCAAACATTTAGGCACTAGAGTTCACATGACTTTTAAAGTGCATCATTGTATCATTGAAAAAAAGAAAAAGGAAACAATAGAAATATCACAATTCTCCTTAACCTCTTGAGACCCTGCATCCTCATATGGGGACATTACATGTCTGCTTATCTGCACCATGATTCTCATTGCATTTAATGTGTGAACTAGTTAATTTATGTACAATAACATCTCTAGCTTTATATGGCATGCACTGATGAAGTTTTAGCTATAATAAGATGCTACAACATCTGTAATGATGAAGTACTTGTTTGAGGACATTGGGGCTATATTAGGTCACAGGTTGTGCTTTTATTTTATAATTACAGGAAAAGTTTCAATGTTAAAAGCAGAACAATCACTCAGTGTAATTATAGATATTCTTAGTTTCATATGTAATGAAGGGTGTTGGTTTTGGTACATCTGGTGATGTACTGTACTACAGAACATATTTTTATATTTACTTGTGCTTTCATTTGACTTACTTTGCTGCATTTCAGGGGCACATATTGTATTCTTTTTCACTCTGAAACCATGTATCTGTCAGCTACTTACTCATAATGTTGCAATTATATTTGCACTATGATATAGCCATGTTTAGGGCTTAAAATAAAGTTTACATTGTTTGTACTTTTGTTTTTGTCTCCTCATGCTTAAAGTTTGAAATAGACAGTTTTGTACTTTGTTAGCCAATTGTTTCTTCCTGCAAGTTTCTCTACAAAGACCAAACTTAGTTTTTATACTTGTAAAAGTATAAAATAAAAATAAAATAAAATAAAAATAAATAAATAAATAAATAACACACACCAAGCAAAACTCTGGGTCTCAGGAGGATAAGAAAGATAATGATCATGGGACATTTATACAAGCTACACTCAAAAGAATGACAGCCAGAACCACAAATTTAGCATGTCAAAAGAACAAAGATAATGGATATTTTATATTGTATTCGTGCAGAAATTACCTTCAATGGAAACTACAGGTAGATATGAAGGTTAAGCAAGGCTTATTCATCATTCAAGATTAAAAATGATTCTTTGAAGTCTTTGTTCAATGCACTTACAATGAGCACAATGGGAATGATGCAGATTCTGAAAAAGAGTGCAAGGGCACAGACTTAAACAACCATCAATACTTTGGTACTTGAAATGATGAAGAGAATTTGTACATGCATGCATACAAATAGTCAGCCTCACAGAGTTGCAGATTGAGATGCAGGTAACCACACACAGTTGCAGATGGATAGACCCTTGTTTACCAAATCCATTTTCAGGGAGCAAGGAGGTAATTGAGTCATGAGAATCTGTCTGACAAAAATGATCATCAATACATGTTCAATAAATGATCATACACCTACCTGTTACACAGTTGCATACGAATAGTCAGTCTTACAGTTGCTGATGGACAGACAGAGCTTCAGATTGATAGAAAGCCAGATGGAGATGCAGACAAATCAAATCAAATTACTTTTATTGTCACATTACACAGGTGTAAAGGTGAGTGAAAAACTTCGTTCCTCACAGTAAAACAAACAAAAAAAAAAAAAAAGAATACAAATTTACAAATAGAAATACTGAATATTTACACATTAACTTATAATTTACATATACACACATACATATACTCAATTTACAATATTGCTCTGGTAAACACAGTTAAACGTACAGGTTGATATAATCTAAATGTTTACATTATTTACAAAAGACACTAAATGGGTGTGAATTCCGGTGTAGTGTGGGTGCTGTGTGACTGCATAGGGGTCCAATAGTAAGTGCAGAGTGTGTTTGTATGGGGAGGAGGTGTAATGGTACAGTTGAAGTCCATAGTCCAGAAGCTATTGTTTATTCAGCAGCCTAATTGCTTGAGGATGAACTGACCATGAGAACATGTAATGGCTTGGGTGGGTGGAGTCCTTGATAATCCTCCTTCACCAGGCGCTGACCTTAGACAGCGCCTGGTGTATAAATCCAGAAGGTTTAGCAGCTGAACCCATATGCAGAGCTTTCCGCTCTTGAGCCGTGTAGTTTTCGTACCAGGTGGTGATACAGCCCATCAGAATACACAGTGCAGGTGGAATTTCCAGAGTATGCAGGGGTTCATACCAAACCTCCTTAGCCATCTGAGGTAGAAGAGGTGCTGATGTGCTTTCTTTGCCACCAGTGTGGTGTGTTCTGCCCATGTAAGTTCCTCAGTACTGTGAACACCAAGAAACTTGAAGCTGCTGACCCTTCTCGACAGTGGTCCCATTAATGGAGATAAGGGTGTGCACTCTCCTGTTTCCTGAAGTCCACTACCAGCTCCTTGGTCTTGCTGATGTTAAGAGAAAGGTTGTTTTGCTGGCACCATTGTGACAGGAAGCTAACCTCCTCTCTGTAGGCTCTCTCAGTTTGAAGCATGCTGGCACATCTGAGAGAGCAAGAGAGGTGTTAAAAATGTCAGCAAAGACTCCAGCAAGCTTACTGGTGCATGCTTTAAGAGATCTGCTGGGTAGGCCATTTGGGCCAGAAGATTTACTTGACACACTTAAAGGATCTGTGCACATCAGCTTTGGAGATAGAGGGTGGGTAGGACTCAGCAGTGGATAGTCCTTTCACCTCAAAATGGTGGTTTGCCTCAAAACGAACATAAAAGCAGTTACCTGTCAATGTTGTTTGACGAATCACGAAACATCTTCCAGTCCATGTCATTAAAACACTCCTGAAGCATAGAGTCTGATTGGTCAGACCAGCAATGAACCACCCTGATGGTGGGCAGCTCCTGTTTGAGCTTCTGCTTATAGGTGGGCAGGAGCAGGATTGAGGAGTGATCCGATTTGCCAAATGAAGGTCGTGGGAGGGCTTTGTATGCCCCTAGGGAAGGGGTGGAGCAGTGGTCTAGAGTCTGTGTTTTCCGTGTGCTGAAAGAACATGGGAACACCGGCCTGCACGAGATGAAATATTCCAGGTCCGACTCTATGGTCTGGAATTTCGGCGGACATCCTGGTCTCTATGATACAGCAGTCGCTTATCTCCGGTTGAAATTATATCTGTAAAAGTTCACTCAGTTTGTTGTCCAGGGACTGTACGTTGGCCAATAGTATGCTGGGGAGTGGGGGCTGGAAAGTGCGTCGTCTCAGCCTGATTTTTCAGAATGTACTGCTGTATGACAAAAAATAAAGTCAATACATGCAAAGAAACAGAATGATCACCTTCCTTTTACACAGCAGCATATGAATAGTCAGCCTCACCCAGTTGCAGATGGATAGGCAGACTGATGTGGCACAGGTAGCACATCAGTAAAATTTTGTATCTAGTGTGGAGGATATGTTAAATGCATTATTGCAAACAGGTGACATGTATTTACCTTGTAATCCTGCTGCAGGGATTGTAAGGGAGCAAAAGGGAGGCAAAAGGGGCAGAGGCCCTTGTTATCAGCATTCAGCTTCAGGGACGGAGGAGGTCATGGGGACAAAAAAGCCTTGCACAGTTGAAGATGGATGGAAAGCCAGCCACACAGCCATAGTAGAGAATGGAGATGCAGATGGATAAACCCTTGTTAGTAGTTTCCACCTTCAGAGAGAGTCCGTCATGGGATCCTGGGAAACTGTATGATAAAAAAGAAAGTCAATACATGTATAGAAAACGAATGATCACTTACCTGTATCACAGCTGTTTACGAACAGTCAGCCTTGCACAGTTGAAGATGGACAGAATATCAGCCAGCCAGTCATAGTTGAGATTTGAGATGCAGATGGATAGACCCTTGTTAGTCGTTTCCACCTTCAGAGAGGGAGTCAGTCATGGCATCCTGGGAAACTGTATGACAAAAAAGAAAGTCAATACATGTATAGAAACTGAATGATCACTTACCTGTATCACAGCTGTTTACGAACAGTCAGCCTGGCACAGTTGAAGATGGACAGAAAGCCAGCCACAGCTGAGAAGTGAGAAGCAGATGGAATGACCCCTGTTAGTAGTTTCCACCTTCAGAGAGGAAGCCGGCCATGCGATCCTGGGAAACTGTATGACAAAAAAAAAGCAAGTCAAAACATGTATAGAAACTGAATGATCACTTACCTTTATCACAGCTGTTTACAAACAGTCAGCCTGGCACCGTTGATGGACAGATAGCCAGCCATCCAGTCATAGTTGAGATTGGAGATGTAGATGGATAAACCCTTTTTAGTCATTTCCACCTTCAGAAAGGGAGTCCGTCATGGGATCCTGGGAAACTAGGACAAAAAAGAAAAAAATTCAATACGTATATAGAAACTGAATGATCACTTACCTGTATCACAGCTGTTTACGGAAAGTCAGCCTCACACAGTTGAAGTTGGACAGAATACCAGCCAGCCAGTCATAGTTGAGATTGGGGATGCAGATGGATAAACGCTTGTTAGTAGTTTCCACCTTCAGAAAGGGAGTCCGTCATGGGATCCTGGGAAACTATGACAAAAAAGAAAAAAAGTCAACACATATATAGAAACTGAATGATCACTTACATGTATCACAGCTGTTTACGAACAGTCAGCCTGGCACCGTTGATGGACAGAAAGCCAGCCATCCAGTCATAGTTGAGATTGGAGATGTAGATGGAAAAACCCTTGTTAGTCATTTCCACCTTCAGAAAGGGAGTCCGTCATGGGATCCTGGGAAACTATGACAAAAAAGAAAAAAAGTCAATACATATATAGAAACTGAATGATCACTTACCTGTATCACAGCTGTTTACGAACAGTCAGCCTCACACAGTTGAAGATGGACAGAAAGCCAGCCACACAGCCACAGTTCTGAAGTGAGAAGCAAATGGAATGACCCCTGTTAGTATTTTCCACCTTCAGAGAGGGAGTCGGTCATGGCATCCTGGGAAACTGTATGACAAAAAAAAGAAAGTCAATACATGTATAGAAACTGAATGATCACTTACCTGTATCACAGCTGTTTACGAACAGTCAGCCAGGCACCATTGATGGACAGATAGCCAGCCATCCAGTCATAGTTGAGATTGGAGATGTAGATGGATAAACCCTTGTTAGTAGTTTCCACCTTCAAGGAGGGAGTCCGTCATGGCATCCTGGGAAACTGTATGACAAAAAAGAAAAAGTCAATACATGTAAAGAAACTGAATGATCACTTACCTGTATCACAGCTGTTTACAAACAGTCAGCCTGGCACCATTGATGGACAGATAGCCAGCCAGCCAGTCATAGTTGAGAATGGAGATGCAGATGGATAAACCTTTGTTAGTCATTTCCACCTTCAGAGAGGGAGTCCGTCATGGCATCCTGGGAAACTGTATGACAAAAAAGAAAAAGTCAATACATGTATAGAAACTGAATGATCCCTTATCTGTATCACAGCTGTTTACGGTCAGTCAGCCTGGCACAGTTAAAGTTGGACAGAAAGCCAGCCACACAGCCACAGTTCTGAAGTGTGAAGCAAATGGATTGACCCCTGTTAGTATTTTCCACCTTCAGACAGGGAGTCGGTCATGGCATTCTGGGAAACTGTATGACAAAAAAAAGAAAGTCAAAACATGTATAGAAACTGAATAATCACTTACCTTTATCACAGCTGTTTACGAACAGTCAGCCTGGCACCGTTGATGGACAGAAAGCCAGCCATCCAGTCATACTTGAGATTGGAGATGTAGATGGATAAACCCTTGTTAGTCATTTCCACCTTCAGAAAGGGAGTCCGTCATGGGATCCTGGGAAACTGTATGACAAAAAAGAAAGTCAATACATGTATAGAAACTGAATGATCACTTATCTTTATCACAGCTGTTTACGAACAGTCAGCCTGGCACTGTTGATGGACAGAAAGCAAGCCAGCCAGTCATATTTAGGATTGAAGATGCAGATGGATAAACCCTTGTTACTTGTTTTCACCTTCAAGGAGGGAGTCCGTCATGGCATCCTGGGAAACTGTATGACAAAAAAAAAAAGTCAATACATGTATAGAAACTGAATGATCACTTACCTGTATCACAGCTGTTTACGAACAGTCAGCCTGGCACAGTTAAAGTTGAACAGAAAGCCAGCCACACAGCCACAGTTGTGAAGAGAGAAGCAGATGGAATGACCCTTGTTAGTCATTTCCACCTTCAAGGAGGGAGGCCGTCATGGCATCCTGGGAAACTGTATGACAAAAAAGAAAAAGTCAATACATGTATAGAAACTGAATGATCACTTACCTGTATCACAGCTGTTTACGAACAGTCAGCCTGGCACCGTTGATGGACAGATAGCCAGCCAGCCAGTCATATTTGAGATTGGAGATGCAGATGGATAAACCCTTGTTAGTAGTTTCCACCTTCAAGGAGGGAGTCCGTCATGGCATCCTGGGAAATTGTATGACAAAAAAAGAAAAAGTCAATACATGTATAGAAACTGAATGATCACTTACCTGTATCACAGCTGTTTACGAACAGTCAGCCTGGCACCGTTGATGGACAGATAGCCAGCCAGCCAGTCATATTTGAGATTGGAGATGCAGATGGATAAACCCTTGTTAGTAGTTTCCACCTTCAAGGAGGGAGTCAGTCATGGCATCCTGGGAAACTGTATGACAAAAAAGAAAGTCAATACATGTATTGAAACTGAATGATCACTTACCTGTATCACAGCTGTTTACGAACAGTCAACCTGGCACCGTTCATGATGGACAGAAAGCCAGCCACACAGCCACAGTTGTGAGGTGAGAAGCAGATGGAATGACCCCTGTTAGTAGTTTCCACCTTCAAGGAGGGAGTCGGTCATGGCATCCTGGGAAACTGTATGACAAAAAAAAGAAAGTCAATACATGTATTGAAACTGAATGATCACTTACCTGTATCACAGCTGTTTACGAACAGTCAACCTGGCACCGTTCATGATGGACAGAAAGCCAGCCACACAGCCACAGTTGTGAGGTGAGAAGCAGATGGAATGACCCCTGTTAGTAGTTTCCACCTTCAAGGAGGGAGTCGGTCATGGCATCCTGGGAAACTGTATGACAAAAAAAAGAAAGTCAATACATGTTTAGAAACTGAATGATCACTTAGGATCCTGGGAAACTTTACGATAAAAAAAGAAAGTCAATACATGTATAGAAACTGAATGACCACTTACCTGTATCACAGCTGTTTACGAACAGTCAGCCTGGCACAGTTGAAGATGGACAAAATACCAGCCAGCCAGTCATAGTTGAGATTGGAGATGTAGATGGATAAACCTTTGTTAGTAATTTCCACCTTCAGAAAGGGAGTCCGTCATGGGATCCAGGGAAACTATGACAAAAAAGAAAAAAAGTCAATACATATATAGAAACTGAATGATCACTTACCTGTATCACAGCTGTTTACGAACAGTCAGCCTGGCACCGTTGATGGAAAGATAGCCAGCCATCCAGTCATAGTTGAGATTGGAGATGTAGATGGATAAACCCTTGTTAGTAATTTCCACCTTCAGAAAGGGAGTCCGATCCAGGGAAACTATGACAAAAAAGAAAAAAAAGTCAATACATATACAGAAACTGAAGGATCACTTACCTGTATCACAGCTGTTTACGAACAGTCAGCCTCACACAGTTGAAGTTGGACAGAATACCAGCCAGCCATTCATAGTTGAGATTGGAGATGCAGATGTATAAACCCCTATTAGTAGTTTCCACCTTCAAGGAGGGAGTCCGTCATGGCATTCTGGGAAACTGTATGAAAAAAAGAAAAAGTCAATACATGTATAGAAACTGAATGATCACTTACCTGTATCACAGCTGTTTACGAACAGTCAGCCTTGCAAAGTTGAAGATGGACAGATAGCCAGCCAGCCAGCCAGTCATATTTAGGATTGAAGATGCAGATGGATAAACCCTTGTTAGTCGTTTTCACCTTCAAGGAAGGAGTCCGTCATGGCATCCTGGGAAACTGTATGACAAAAAAAAGAAAGTCAATACATGTATAGAAACTGAATGATCACTTACCTGTATCACAGCTGTTTACGAACAGTCAGCCTGGCACAGTTGAAGATGGACAGAAAGCCAGCCACAGTTGTGAAGTGAGAAGCAGATGGAATGACCCCTATTAGTAGTTTCCACCTTCAGAGAGGGAGTCCGTCATGGCATCCTGGGAAACTGTATGATAAAAAAAAGAAAGTCAATACATGTATAGAAACTGAATGATCACTTACCTGTATCACAGCTGTTTACGAACAGTCAGCCTGGCACAGTTGAAGATGGACAAAATACCAGCCAGCCAGTCATAGTTGAGATTGGAGATGTAGATGGATAAACCCTTTTTAGTCATTTCCACCTTCAAAAAGGGAATCCGTCATGGCATCCTGGGAAACTGTATGACAAAAAAGAAAAAGTCAATACATGTATAGAAACTGAATTATTATTTACCTGTATCACAGCTGTTTACGAAGAGTCAACCTCACACAGTTGAAGATGGACAGAAAGCCAGCCATCCAGTCATAGTTGAGATTGGAGATGTAGATGGATAAACCCTTGTTAGTCATTTCCACCTTCAGAAAGGGAGTCCGTCATGGGATCCTGGGAAACTATGACAAAAAAGAAAAAAAGTCAATACATATATAGAAACTGAATAATCACTTACCTGTATCACAGCTGTTTACGAACAGTTAGCCTCACACAGTTGAAGTTGGACATAATACCAGCCAGCCAGTCATAGTTGAGATTGGAGATGCAGATGGATAAACCCTTGTTAGTAGTTTCCACCTTCAAGGAGGGAGTCCGTCATGGCATCCTGGGAAACTGTATGACAAAAAAGAAAAAGTCAATACACATATAGAAACTGAATGATCACTTACCTGTATCACAGCTGTTTACGAACAGTCAGCCTGGCACAGTTGATGATGGACAGAAACCCAGCCAAACAGCCACAGTTCTGAAGTGAGAAGCAAATGGAAAGACCCCTGTTAGTATATTCCACCTTCAGAGAGGGAGTCCGTCATAGCATCATGAAAAACTGTATGAGAAAAAAGAAAAAGTCAATACATGTATAGAAACTGAATGATCACTTACCTGTATCACAACTGTTTACGAACAGTCAGCCTGGCACAGTTGAAGAGGGACAGAATGCCAGCCACAGTTCTGAAGTGAGAAGCAGATGGAATGACCCTTGTTAGTCGTTTCTACCTTCAGAGAGGGAGTCTGTCATGGGATCCTGGGAAACTGTATGATAAAAAAAACAAAGCCAATACATGTATAGAAAACGAATGATCACTTACCTGTATCACACCTGTTTACGAACAGTCAGCCTGGCACCGTTGATGATGGACAGAAAGCCAGCCACACAGCCACAGTTGTGAAGTGAGAAGCAGATGGAATGACCCCTGTTAGTAGTTTCCACCTTCAAGGAGGGAGTCGGTCATGGCATCCTGGGAAACTGTATGACAAAAAAGAAAAAGTCAATACATGTATAGAATCTGAATGATCACTTACCTGTATCACAGCTGTTTATGAACAGTCCGCCTGGCACAGTTGAAGATGGACAAAATACCAGCCAGCCAGTCATAGTTGAGATTGGAGATGCAGATGGATAAACCCTTGTTAGTCGTTTCCACCTTCAGAGAGGGAGTCCGTCATGGGATCCTGGGAAACTGTATGACAAAAAAGAAAAAGTCAATACATGTATAGAAACTGAATGATCACTTACCTGTATCACAGCTGTTTACAAACAGTCAGCCTGGCACCGTTGATGGACAGATAGCCAGCCATCCAGTCATAGTTGAGATTGGAGATGCAGATGGATAAACCCTTGTTAGTCGTTTCCACCTTCAGAGAGGGAGTCAGTCATGGCATCCTGGGAAACTGTATGACAAAAAAGAAAGTCAATACATATATTGAAACTGAATGATCACTTACCTGTATCACAGCTGTTTACGAACAGTCAACCTGGCACCGTTGATGATTGACAGAAAGCCAGCCACACAGCCACAGTTGTGAAGTGAGAAGCAGATGGAATGACCCCTATTAGTAGTTTCCACCTTCAAGGAGGGAGTCCGTCATGGGATCCTGGGAAACTATGACAAAAAAGAAAAAAAGTCAATACATATATAGAAACTGAATAATCACTTACCTGTATCACAGCTGTTTACGAACAGTCAGCCTCAAACAGTTGAAGTTGGACATAATACCAGCCAGCCAGTCATAGTTGAGATTGGAGATGCAGATGGATAAACCCTTGTTAGTAGTCTCCACCTTCAAGGAGCGAGTCCGTCATGGCATCCTGGGAAACTGTATGACAAAAAAGAAAAAGTCAATACACATATAGAAACTGAATGATCACTTACCTGTATCACAGCTGTTTACGAACAGTCAGCCTGGCACAGTTGATGATGGACAGAAACCCAGCCACACAGCCACAGTTCTGAAGTGAGAAGCAAATGGAATGACCCCTGTTAGTATATTCCACCTTCAGAGAGGGAGTCCGTCATGGCATCCTGAAAAACTGTATGAGAAAAAAGAAAAAGTCAATACATGTATAGAAACTGAATGATCACTTACCTGTATCACAGCTGTTTACGAACAGTCAGCCTGACACCGTTGATGGACAGATAGCCAGCCATCCAGTCATATTTGAGATTGGAGATGCAGATGGATAAACCCTTGTTAGTCGTTTCCACCTTCAGAGAGGGAGTCCACCATGGCATCCTGGAAAACTGTATGACAAAAAAGAAAGTCAATACATGTATAGAAACTGAATGACCACTTACCTGTATCACAGCTTTTTACGAACAGTCAGCCTGGCACAGTTTAAGATGGACAGAAAGCCAGCCACACAGCCACAGTTGTGAAGTGAGAAGCAGATGGAATGACCCCTTTTAGTAGTCTCCACCTTCAGAGAGGGAGTCCGTCATGGCATCCTGGGAAACTGTATGACAAAAAAGAAAGTCAATACATGTTTAGAAACTGAATGATCACTTACCTGTATCACAGCTGTTTACGAACAGTCAGCCTGGCACAGTTGATGATGGACAGAAACCCAGCCACACAGCCACAGTTCTGAAGTGAGAAGCAAATGGAATGACCCCTGTTAGTATATTCCACCTTCAGAGAGGGAGTCCGTCATGGCATCCTGAAAAACTGTATGAGAAAAAAGAAAAAGTCAATACATGTATAGAAACTGAATGATCACTTACCTGTATCACAGCTGTTTACGAACAGTCAGCCTGGCACAGTTGAAGATGGACAGAAAGCCAGCCAGCCAGTCTTATTTGAGATTGGAGATGCAGATGGATAAACCCTTGTTAGTCGTTTCCACCTTCAGAGAGGGAGTCCACCATGGCATCCTGGAAAACTGTATGACAAAAAAGAAAGTCAATACATGTATAGAAACTGAATGACCACTTACCTGTATCACAGCTTTTTACGAACAGTCAGCCTGGCACAGTTTAAGATGGACAGAAAGCCAGCCACACAGCCACAGTTGTGAAGTGAGAAGCAGATGGAATGACCCCTTTTAGTAGTCTCCACCTTCAGAGAGGGAGTCCGTCATGGCATCCTGAAAAACTGTATGAGAAAAAAGAAAAAGTCAATACATGTATAGAAACTGAATGATCACTTACCTGTATCACAGCTGTTTACGAACAGTCAGCCTGGCACAGTTGAAGATGGACAGAAAGCCAGCCAGCCAGTCTTATTTGAGATTGGAGATGCAGATGGATAAACCCTTGTTAGTCGTTTCCACCTTCAGAGAGGGAGTCCACCATGGCATCCTGGAAAACTGTATGACAAAAAAGAAAGTCAATACATGTATAGAAACTGAATGACCACTTACCTGTATCACAGCTTTTTACGAACAGTCAGCCTGGCACAGTTTAAGATGGACAGAAAGCCAGCCACACAGCCACAGTTGTGAAGTGAGAAGCAGATGGAATGACCCCTTTTAGTAGTCTCCACCTTCAGAGAGGGAGTCCGTCATGGCATCCTGGGAAACTGTATGACAAAAAAAGAAAGTCAATACATGTATAGAAACTGAATGATCACTTTCCTGTATCACAGCTGTTTACAAACAGTCAGCCTGGCACCGTTGATGGACAGATAGCCAGCCATCCAGTCATAGTTGAGATTGGAGATGTAGATGGATAAACCCTTTTTAGTCATTTCCACCTTCAAAAAGGGAGTCCGTCATGGCATCCTGGGAAACTGTATGACAAAAAAGAAAAAGTCAATACATGTATAGAAACTGAATTATTATTTACCTGTATCACAGCTGTTTACGAAGAGTCAGCCTCACACAGTTGAAGATGTACAGAATACCAACCAGCCAGTCATAGCTGAGTTTGGAGATGCAGATGGATAAACCCTTGTTAGTAGTTTCCACCTTCAAGGAGGGAGTCCGTCATGGCATCCTGGGAAACTGTATGACAAAAAAGAAAAAGTCAATACATGTATAGAAACTGAATTATTATTTACCTGTATCACAGCTGTTTACGAAGAGTCAGCCTCACACAGTTGAAGATGGACAGAAAGCCAGCCATCCAGTCATAGTTGAGATTGGAGATGCAGATGGATAAACCCTTGTTAGATGTTTCCACCTTCAAGGAGGGAGTCCGTCATGGCATCCTGGGAAACTGTATGACAAAAAAGAAAAAGTCAATACACATATAGAAACTGAATGATCACTTACCTGTATCACAGCTGTTTACGAACAGTCAGCCTGGCACAGTTGATGATGGACAGAAACCCAGCCACACAGCCACAGTTCTGAAGTGAGAAGCAAATGGAATGACCCCTGTTAGTATATTCCACCTTCAGAGAGGGAGTCCGTCATGGCATCCTGAAAAACTGTATGAGAAAAAAGAAAAAGTCAATACATGTATAGGAACTGAATGATCACTTACCTGTATCACAGCTGTTTACGAACAGTCAGCCTGGCACAGTTGAAGATGGACAGAAAGCCAGCCAGCCAGTCTTATTTGAAATTGGAGATGCAGATGGATAAACCCTTGTTAGTCGTTTCCACCTTCAGAGAGGGAGTCCACAATGGCATCCTGGAAAACTGTATGACAAAAAAGAAAAATCAATACATGTATAGAAACTGAATGACCACTTACCTGTATCACAGCTTTTTACGAACAGTCAGCCTGGCACAGTTTAAGATGGACAGAAAGCCAGCCAGACAGCCACAGTTGTGAAGTGAGAAGCAGATGGAATGACCCCTTTTAGTAGTTTCCACCTTCAGAGAGGGAGTCCGTCATGGCATCCTGGGAAACTGTATGACAAAAAAGAAAAAGTCAATACATGTATAGAAACTGAATGATCACTTACCTGTATCACAGCTGTTTACGAAAAGTCAGCCTCACACAGTTGAAGTTGGACATAATACCAGCCAGCCAGTCATAGTTGAGATTGGAGATGCAGATGGATAAACCCTTGTTAGTAGTTTCCACCTTCAAGGAGGGAGTCCGTCATGGGATCCTGGGAAACTGTATGACAAAAAAGAAAAAGTCAATACACATATAGAAACTGAATGATCACTTACCTGTATCACAACTGTTTACGAACAGTCAGCCTGGCACAGTTGATGATGGATAGAAACCCAGCCACACAGCCACAGTTCTGAAGTGAGAAGCAAATGGAATGACCCCTGTTAGTATATTCCCCCTTCAGAGAGGGAGTCCGTCATGGCATCCTGAAAAACTGTATGAGAAAAAAGAAAAAGTCAATACATGTATAGAAACTGAATGATCACTTACCTGTATCACAGCTGTTTACGAACAGTCAGCCTGGCACAGTTGAAGATGGACAGAAAGCCAGCCAGCCAGTCATATTTGAGATTGGAGATGCAGATGGATAAACCCTTGTTAGTCGTTCCCACCTTCAGAGAGGGAGTCCACCATGGCATCCTGGAAAACTGTATGACAAAAAAGAAAGTCAATACATGTTTAGAAACTGAATGACCACTTACCTGTATCACAGCTTTTTACGAACAGTCAGCCTGGCACAGTTTAAGATGGACAGAAAGCCAGCCACACAGCCACAGTTGTGAAGTGAGAAGCAGATGGATAAACCCTTGTTAGTCATTTCCACCTTCAGAAAAGGAGTCCGTCATGGGATCCTGGGAAACTATGACAAAAAAGAAAAAAAGTCAATACATATATAGAAACTGAATGATCACTTACCTGTATCACAGCTGTTTACGAACAGTCAGCCTGGCACCGTTGATGGACAGATAGCCAGCCATCCAGTCAAAGTTGAGATTGGAGATGTAGATGGATAAACCCTTGTTAGTAATTTCCACCTTCAGAAAGGGAGTCCGTCATGGCATCCTGGGAAACTGTATGACAAAAAAGAAAAAGTCAATACATGTATAGAAACTGAATTATTATTTACCTGTATCACAGCTGTTTACGAAGAGTCAGCCTCACACAGTTGAAGATGTACAGAATACCAACCAGCCAGTCATAGCTGAGTTTGGAGATGCAGATGGATAAACCCTTGTTAGTAGTTTCCACCTTCAAGGAGGGAGTCCGTCATGGCATCCTGGGAAACTGTATGACAAAAAAGAAAAAGTCAATACATGTATAGAAACTGAATTATTATTTACCTGTATCACAGCTGTTTACGAAGAGTCAGCCTCACACAGTTGAAGATGGACAGAAAGCCAGCCATCCAGTCATAGTTGAGATTGGAGATGTAGATGGATAAACCCTTGTTAGTCATTTCCACCTTCAGAAAGGGAGTCCATCATGGGAAACTATGACAAAAAAGAAAAAAAGTCAATACATATATAGAAACTGAATAATCACTTACCTGTATCACAGCTGTTTACGAACAGTCAGCCTCACACAGTTGAAGTTGGACATAATACCAGCCAGCCAGTCATAGTTGAGATTGGAGATGCAGATGGATAAACCCTTGTTAGTAGTTTCCACCTTCAAGGAGGGAGTCCGTCATGGCATCCTGGGAAACTGTATGACAAAAAAGAAAAAGTCAATACACATATAGAAACTGAATGATCACTTACCTGTATCACAGCTGTTTACGAACAGTCAGCCTGGCACAGTTGATGATGGACAGAAACCCAGCCACACAGCCACAGTTCTGAAGTGAGAAGCAAATGACATTGACCCCTGTTAGTATTTTCCACCTTCAGAGAGGGAGTCCGTCATGGCATCCTGAAAAACTGTATGAGAAAAAAGAAAAAGTCAATACATGTATAGAAACTGAATGATCACTTACGTGTATCACAGCTGTTTACGAACAGTCAGCCTGGCACAGTTGAAGATGGACAGAAAGCCAGCCAGCCAGTCTTATTTGAGATTGGAGATGCAGATGGATAAACCCTTGTTAGTCGTTTCCACCTTCAGAGAGGGAGTCCACCATGGCATCCTGGAAAACTGTATGACAAAAAAGAAAGTCAATACATGTTTAGAAACTGAATGACCACTTACCTGTATCACAGCTTTTTACGAACAGTCAGCCTGGCACAGTTTAAGATGGACAGAAAGCCAGCCACACAGCCACAGTTGTGAAGTGAGAAGCAGATGGAATGACCCCTTTTAGTAGTTTCCACCTTCAGAGAGGGAGTCCGTCATGGCATCCTGGGAAACTGTATGACAAAAAAGAAAAAAAAGTCAATACATGTATAGAAACTGAATGATCACTTACCTGTATCACAGCTGTTTACGAACAGTCAGCCTGGCACCGTTGATGGACAGATAGCCAGCCATCCAGTCATAGTTGAGATTGGAGATGTAGATGGATAAACCCTTGTTAGTCATTTCCACCTTCAGAAAAGGAGTCCGTCATGGGATCCTGGGAAACTATGACAAAAAAGAAAAAAAGTCAATACATATATAGAAACTGAATGATCACTTACCTGTATCACAGCTGTTTACGAACAGTCAGCCTGGCACCGTTGATGGACAGATAGCCAGCCATCCAGTCATAGTTGAGATTGGAGATGTAGATGGATAAACCCTTGTTAGTAATTTCCACCTTCAGAAAGGGAGTCCGTCATGGGATCCTGGGAAACTATGACAAAAAAGAAAAAAAAGTCAATACATATATAGAAACTGAATGATCACTTACCTGTATCACAGCTGTTTACAAACAGTCAGCCTGGCACCGTTGATGGACAGATAGCCAGCCAGTCATAGTTGAGATTGGAGATGCAGATGGATAAACCCTTGTTAGTAGTTTCCACCTTCAAGGAGGGAGTCCGTCATGGCATCCTGGGAAACTGTATGATTAAAAAAAGAAAAAGTCAATACACATATAGAAACTGAATGATCACTTACCTGTATCACAGCTGTTTACGAACAGTCAGCCTGGCACCGTTGATGGACAGAATACCAGCCAGCCAGTCATATTTGAGTTTGGAGATGCAGAAGGATAAACCCTTGTTAGTAGTTTCCACCTTCAAGGAGGGAGTCCGTCATGGCATCCTGGGAAACTGTATGACAAAAAAGAAAAAGTCAATACATGTATAGAAACTGAATGATCACTTTCCTGTATCACAGCTTTTTACAAACAGTCAGCCTGGCACCGTTGATGGACAGATAGCCAGCCAGCCAGTCATAGTTGAGATTGGAGATGCAGATGGAATGACCCCTGTTAGTAGTTTCAACCTTCAAGGAGGTAGTCGGTCATGGCATCCTGGGAGACTGTATGACAAAAAAAAGAAAATCAATACATGTATAGAAACTGAATGATCACTTACCTGTATCACAGCTGTTTACGAACAGTCAGCCTGGCACCGTTGATGGACAGATAGCCAGCCATCCAGTCATAGTTGAGATTGGAGATGTAGATGGATAAACCCTTTTTAGTCATTTCCACCTTCAAAAAGGGAGTCCGCCATGGGATCCTGGGAAACTGTATGACAAAAAAGAAAAAGTCAATACATGTATAGAAACTGAATTATTATTTACCTGTATCACAGCTGTTTACGAAGAGTCAGCCTCACACAGTTGAAGATGGACAGAATACCAACCAGCCAGTCATAGTTGAGTTTGGAGATGCAGATGGATAAACCCTTGTTAGTAGTTTCCACCTTCAAGGAGGGAGTCCGTCATGGCATCCTGGGAAACTGTATGACAAAAAAGAAAAAGTCAATACATGTATAGAAACTGAATTATTATTTACCTGTATCACAGCTGTTTACGAAGATTCAGCCTCACACAGTTGAAGATGGACAGAAAGCCAGCCATCCAGTCATAGTTGAGATTGGAGATGTAGATGGATAAACCCTTGTTAGTCATTTCCACCTTCAGAAAGGGAGTCCGTCATGGGATCCTGGGAAACTGTATGATTAAAAAAAGAAAAAGTCAATACACATATAGAAACTGAATGATCACTTACCTGTATCACAGCTGTTTACGAACAGTCAGCCTGGCACCGTTGATGATGGACAGAAAGCCAGCCACACAGCCACAGTTGTGAAGTGAGAAGCAGATGGAATGACCCCTGTTAGTAGTTTCCACCTTCAAGGAGGTAGTCGGTCATGGCATCCTGGGAGACTGTATGACAAAAAAAAGAAAGTCAATACATGTATAGAAACTGAATGATCACTTACCTGTATCACAGCTGTTTATGAACAGTCAGCCTGGCACAGTTGAAGAAGGACAAAATACCAGCCAGCCAGTCATAGTTGAGATTGGAGATGCAGATGGATAAACCCTTGTTAGTCGTTTCCACCTTCAGAGAGGGAGTCCGTCATGGGATCCTGGGAAACTGTATGATAAAAAAAAGAAAGTCAATACATGTATAGAAACTGAATGATCACTTTCCTGTATCACAGCTTTTTACAAACAGTCAGCCTGGCACCGTTGATGGACAGATAGCCAGCCAGCCAGTCATAGTTGAGATTGGAGATGCAGATGGAATGACCCCTGTTAGTAGTTTCAACCTTCAAGGAGGTAGTCGGTCATGGCATCCTGGGAGACTGTATGACAAAAAAAAGAAAATCAATACATGTATAGAAACTGAATGATCACTTACCTGTATCACAGCTGTTTACGAACAGTCAGCCTGGCACCGTTGATGGACAGATAGCCAGCCATCCAGTCATAGTTGAGATTGGAGATGTAGATGGATAAACCCTTTTTAGTCATTTCCACCTTCAAAAAGGGAGTCCGCCATGGGATCCTGGGAAACTGTATGACAAAAAAGAAAAAGTCAATACATGTATAGAAACTGAATTATTATTTACCTGTATCACAGCTGTTTACGAAGAGTCAGCCTCACACAGTTGAAGATGGACAGAATACCAACCAGCCAGTCATAGTTGAGTTTGGAGATGCAGATGGATAAACCCTTGTTAGTAGTTTCCACCTTCAAGGAGGGAGTCCGTCATGGCATCCTGGGAAACTGTATGACAAAAAAGAAAAAGTCAATACATGTATAGAAACTGAATTATTATTTACCTGTATCACAGCTGTTTACGAAGATTCAGCCTCACACAGTTGAAGATGGACAGAAAGCCAGCCATCCAGTCATAGTTGAGATTGGAGATGTAGATGGATAAACCCTTGTTAGTCATTTCCACCTTCAGAAAGGGAGTCCGTCATGGGATCCTGGGAAACTGTATGATTAAAAAAAGAAAAAGTCAATACACATATAGAAACTGAATGATCACTTACCTGTATCACAGCTGTTTACGAACAGTCAGCCTGGCACAGTTAAAGTTGGAAAGAAAGCCAGCCACACAGCCACAGTTGTGAAGAGAGAAGCAGATGGAATGACCCTTGTTAGTCGTTTCCACCTTCAAGGAGGGAGTCCGTCATGGCATCCTGGGAAACTGTATGACAAAAAAGAAAGTCAATACATGTATAGAAACTGAATGATCACTTACCTGTATCACAGCTGTTTACGAACAGTCAGCCTGGCACAGTTAAAGTTGGAAAGAAAGCCAGCCACACAGCCACAGTTGTGAAGAGAGAAGCAGATGGAATGACCCTTGTTAGTCGTTTCCACCTTCAAGGAGGGAGTCCGTCATGGCATCCTGGGAAACTGTATGACAAAAAAGAAAGTCAATACACGTATAGAAACTGAATGATCACTTACCTTTATCACAGCTGTTTACGAACAGTCAGCCTGGCACTGTTGATGGACAGATAGCCAGCCATCCAGTCATAGTTGAGATTGGAGATGTAAATGGATAAACCCTTGTTAGTCATTTCCACCTTCAGAAAGAGAGTCGGTCTTGGCATCCTGGAAAACTGTATGACAAAAAAGAAAAAGTCAATACATGTATAGAAACTGAATGATCACTTATCTGTATCACAGCTGTTTACGAACAGTCAGCCTGGCACCGTTGATGATGGACAGAAAGCCAGCCACACAGCCACAGTTCTGAAGTGAGAAGCAAATGGAATGACCCCTGTTAGTATTTTCCACCTTCAGAGAGGGAGTCGTTCTTGGCATTCTGGGAAACTGTATGACAAAAAAAGAAAGTCAATACATGTATAGAAACTGAATGATCACCTACCTGTATCACAGCTGTTTACGAACAGTCAGCCTGGCACCGTTGATGGACAGATAGCCAGCCAGCCAGTCATATTTGAGATTGGAGATGCAGATGGATAAACCCTTGTTAGTAGTTTCCACCTTCAAGGAGGGAGTCCGTCATGGCATCCTGGGAAACTGTATGACAAAAAAGAAAAAGTCAATACATGTATAGAAAACGAATGATCACTTACCTGTATCACAGCTTTTCACGAACAGTCAGCCTGGCACCGTTGATGGACAGATAGCCAGCCATCCAGTCATATTCGAGATAGGAGATGTAGATGGATAAACCCTTTTTAGTCATTTCCACCTTCAAAAAGGGAGTCCGTCATGGCATCCTGGGAAACTGTATGACAAAAAAGAAAAAGTCAATACACATATAGAAACTGAATGATCACTTACCTGTATCACAGCTGTTTACGAACAGTCAGCCTCACACAGTTGAAGATGGACAGAAAGCCAGCCATCCAGTCATATTTGAGATTGGAGATGTAGATGGATAAACCCTTGTTAGTAGTTTCCACCTTCAGAAAGGGAGTCCGTCATGGGATCCTGGGAAACTGTATGATTAAAAAAAGAAAAAGTCAATACACATATAGAAACTGAATGATCACTTACCTGTATCACAGCTGTTTACGAACAGTCAGCCTGGCACCGTTGATGATGGACAGAAAGCCAGCCACACAGCCACAGTTCTGAAGTGAGAAGCAAATGGAATGACCCCTGTTAGTATTTTCCACATTCAGAGAGGGAGTCCGCCATGGCATCCTGGAAAACTGTATGACAAAAAAGAATATCAATACATGTATAGAAACTGAATGATCACTTACCTGTATCACAACTGTTTACGAACAGTCAGCCTGGCACACTTGAAGATGCACAGAAAGCCAGCCACAGTTGTGAAGTGAGAAGCAGATGGAATGACCCTTGTTAGTCGTTTCTACCTTCAGAGAGGGAGTCCGTCATGGCATCCTGGAAAACTGTATGTCAAAAAAGAAAGTCAATACATGTATAGAAACTGAATGATCACTTACCTGTATCACAGCTGTTTACGAACAGTCAGCCTCACACAGTTGAAGATGGACAGAAAGCCAGCCAACAAGTCATATTTGAGATTGGAGATGCAGATGGATTAACCCTTGTTAGTCATTTCCACCTTCAGAGAGGGAGTCAGTCATGGCATCCTGGGAAACTGTATGACAAAAAAAAGAAAGTCAATACAGGTATAGAAACTGAATGATCACTTACCTGTATCACAGCTGTTTACGAACAGTCAGCCTGGAACAGTTGAAGATGGAAAAAATACCAGCCAGCCAGTCATAGTTGAGATTGGAGATGCAGATGGATAAACCCTTGTTAGTCGTTTCCACCTTCAGAGAGGGAGTCTGTCATGGGATCCTGGGAAACTATGACAAAAAAGAAAAAAAGTCAATACATATATAGAAACTGAATGATCACTTACCTGTATCACAGCTGTTTACGAACAGTCAACATGGCACCGTTGATGGACAGATAGCCAGCCATCCAGTGATAGTTGAGATTGGAGATGTAGATGGATAAACCCTTGTTAGTAATTTCCACCTTCAGAAAGGGAGTCCGTCATGGGATCCTGGGAAACTATGACAAAAAAGAAAAAAAGTTAATACATATATAGAAACTGAATGATCACTTACCTGTATCACAGCTGTTTACGAACAGTCAGCCTCACACAGTTGAAGTTGGACAGAATACCAGCCAGCCAGTCATAGTTGAGTTTGGAGATGGAGATGGATAAACCCTCGTTAGTAGTTTCCACCTTCAAGGAGGGAGTCCGTCATGGCATCGTGGGAAACTGTATGAGAAAAAAGAAAAAGTCAATACATGTATAGAAACTGAATGATCACTTAACTGTATCACAGCTGTTTACAAACAGTCAGCCTGGCACCGTTGATGGACAGATAGCCAGCCAGTCATAGTTGAGATTGGAGATGCAGATGGATAAACCCTTGTTAGTAGTTTCCACCTTCAAGGAGGGAGTCCGTCATGGCATCCTGGGAAACTGTATGACAAAAAAGAAAAAGTCAATACACATATAGAAACTGAATGATCACTTACCTGTATCACAGCTGTTTACGAACAGTCAGCCTGGCACCGTTGATGATGGACAGAAACCAAGCCACACAGCCACAGTTCTGAAGTGAGAAGCAAATGGAATGACCCCTGTTAGTATATTCCACCTTCAGAGAGGGAGTCCGCCATGGCATCCTGGAAAACTGTATGACAAAAAAGAAAGTCAATACATGTATAGAAACTAAATGATCACTTACCTGTATCACAGCTGTTTGCGAACAGTCAGCCTTGCACAGTTTAAGATGGATAGAAAGCCAGCCAGCCAGTCATATTTGAGATTGGAGATGCAGATGGATAAACCCTTGTTAGTCGTTTCCACCTTCAGAGAGGGAGTCCGTCATGGCATCCTGGGAAACTGTATGATAAAAAAAAGAAAGTCAATACATGTATAGAAACTGAATGATCACTTACCTGTATCACAGCTGTTTGCGAACAGTCAGCCTTGCACAGTTGAAGATGGATAGAATACCAGCCACACAGCAACAGTTGTTTAGTGGGAATCGGATGGAATGTCCCTTGTTAGTATTTTCCACCTTCAAAAAGGGAGTCGGTCATGGCATCCTGGGAAACTGTATGATAAAAAAGAAAAAGTCAATACATGTATAGAAACTGAATGATCACTTACCTGTATCACAGCTGTTTACGAACAGTCAGCCTTGCACAGTAGAAGATGGACAGAAAGCCAGCCACAGTTGTGAAGTGAGAAGCAGATGGAATGACCCCTATTAGTAGTTTCCACCTTCAGAGAGGGAGTCCGTCATGGCATCCTGGGAAACTGTTTGATAAAAAAAAGAATGTCAATACATGTATAGAAACTGAATGAATCACTTACCTGTATCACAGCTGTTTACGAACAGTAAGCCTGGCACAGTTTAAGTTGGACAGAAAGCCAGCCACACAGCCATAGTTCTGAAGTGACAGCAGATGGAATGACGCTTGTTAGTCGTTTCAACCTTCACAGAGAGAGTCCGTCATGGGATCCTGGGAATTTGTATGACAAAAAAGAAAGTCAATACATGTATAGAAACTGAATGATCATTGGCACAGTTGAAGATGGACAGATAGCCAGCCACAGTTGTGAAGTGAGAAGCAGATGGAATGACCCTTGTTAGTCGTTTCCACCTTCAGAGAGGGAGTCCGTCATGGGATCCTGGGAAACTGTATGATAAAAAAAAGAAAGTCAATACATGTATAGAAAACGAATGATCACTTACCTGTATCACAGCTGTTTACGAACAGTCAGCCTCACACCGTTGAAGATGGACAGAATACCAGCCAGCCAGTCATAGTTGAGATTGGAGACGCAGATGGATAAACCCTTGTTAGTCGTTTCCACCTTCAGAGAGGGAGTCCGTCATGGCATCCTGGGAAACTGTATGACAAAAAAGAAAGTCAATACATGTATAAAAAACTGAATCACCACTTAACCTGTATCACAGCTGTTTACAGTCAGCCTGGCACAGTTTAAGATGGACAGAAAGCCAGCCACACAGCCACAGTTGTGAAGTGAGAAGCAGATGGAATGACCCTTGTTAGTCGTTTCCACCTTCAGAGAGGGAGTCCGTCATGGGATCCTGGGAAACTGTATGATAAAAAAAAGAAAGTCAATACATGTATAGAAAACGAATGATCACTTACCTGTATCACAGCTGTTTACGAACAGTCAGCCTGGCACCGTTGATGATGGACAGAAAGCCAGCCACACAGCCACAGTTCTGAAGTGAGAAGCAAATGGAATGACCCCTGTTAGTATTTTCCACCTTCGGAGAGGGAGTCCGTCATGGGATCCTGGGAAACTGTATGATAAAAAAAAGAAAGTCAATACATGTATAGAAAATGAATGATCACTTATCTTAATCACAGCTGTTTACGAACAGTCAGCCTGGCACCGTTGATGGACAGATAGCCAGCCATCCAGTCAGAGTTGAGATTGGAGATGTAGATGGATAAACCATTGTTAGTCATTTCCACCTTCAGAAAGGGAGTCCGTCATGGGATCCTGGGAAACTATGACAAAAAAGAAAAAAAATTCAATACATATATAGAAACTGAATGATCACTTACCTGTATCACAGCTGTTTACAAACAGTCAGCCTGGCACCATTGATGGACAGAATACCAGCCAGCCAGTCATAGTTGAGATTGGAGATGCAGATGGATAAACCCTTGTTCGTAGTTTCCATCTTCAGAGAGGGAGTCCGTCATGGCATCCTGGGAAACTGTATGACAAAAAAGAAAAAGTCAAGCCACAGTTGTGAAGTGAGAAGCAGATGGAATGACCCCTGTTAGTAGTTTCCACCTTCAGAGAGAGTCCGTCATGGGATCCTGGGAAACTGAATGATAAAAAAAGAAAGTCAATACATGTATAGAAAACGAATGATCACTTACCTGTATCACAGCTGTTTACGAACAGTCAGCCTTGCACAGTTGAAGATGGACAGAATATCAGCCAGCCAGTCATAGTTGAGATTTGAGATGCAGATGGATAGACCCTTGTTAGTCATTTTCACCTTCAGAGAGGAAGCCGGCCATGCGATCCTGGGAAACTGTCTGACAAAAAAGAAAAAGTCAATACATGTATAGAAACTGAATGATCACTTACCTGTATCACAGCTGTTTTCGAATAGTCAGCCTGGCACAGTTGAAGTTGGACAGAAAGCCAGCCACAGTTGTGAAGTGAGAAGCAGATGGAAAGAACCCTGTTAGTAGTTTCCACCTTCAGAGAGAGTCCGTCATGGGATCCTGGGAAACTGTATGATAAAAAAAGAAAGTCAATAAATGTATAGAAACTGAATGATCACTTACCTGTATCACAGCTGTTTACGAACAGTCAGCCTCACACAGTTGAAGATGGACAGAAAGCCATCCAGCCAGTCATATTTGAGATTGGAGATGCAGATGGATAAACCCTTGTTAGTCAGTTAGTCACAGTTGAAGATGGACAGCATACCAGCCACAGAGCCACAGTTGTGAAGTGGGAAGCAGATGGAATGACCAGTTAGTAGTTTACACCTTCAGAGAGGAAGCCGGCCATGCGATCCTGAGAAACTGTATGACAAAAAAGAAAAAGTCAATACATGTATAGAAACTGAAGGATCACTTACCTGTATCACAGCTGTTTACGAACAGTCAGCCTGGAACCGTTGATGGACAGATAGCCAGCCATCCAGTCATAGTTGAGATTGGAGATGTAGATGGATAAACCCTTGTTAGTCATTTCCACCTTCAGAAAAGGAGTCCGTCATGGCATCCTGGGAAACTGTATGACAAAAAAAAAGTGTGTCAGTACATGTATAGAGACGGAATGTTCACTTACCTGTATCACAGCATTTTACGAACAGTCAGCCTCACACAGTTGAAGATGGACAAAAAGCCAGCCACAGTTGTGAAGTGAGAAGCAGATGGAATGACCCCTGTTAGTATTTTCCACCTTCAGAGAGGGAGTCGGTCATGGCATTCTGGGAAACTGTATGACAAAAAAAAGAAAGTCAATACATGTATAGAAACTGAATGATCACTTACCTGTATCACAGCTGTTTACACACAGTCAGCCTGGCACCGTTGATGGACAGATAGCCAGCCAGCCATAGTTGATTTTGGAGATGTAGATGGATAAACCCTTGTTAGTAGTTTCCACCTTCAGAAAGGGAGTCCGTCATGGCATCCTGGGAAACTGTATGACAAAAAAAAAGAAAGTCAATACATGTATAGAAACTGAATGATCACTTACCTGTATCACAGCTGTTTACGAACAGTCAGCCTGGCACAGTTCAAGTTGGACAGAAAGCCAGCCTCACAGCCACAGTCGTGAAGAGAGAAGCAGATGGAATGACCCTTGTTAGTCGTTTCAATCTTCACAGAGAGAGTCCGTCATGGGATCCAGGGAATTTGTATGACAAAAAAGAAAGTCAATACATATATAGAAACTGAATGATCACTTACCTGTATCACAGCTGTTTACGAACAGTCAGCCTGGCACAATTTAAGTTGGACAGAAAGCCAGCCACACAGCCACAGTTGTGAAGAGAGAAGCAGATGGAATGACCCTTGTTAGTCGTTTCCACCTTCAAGGAGGGAGTCCGTCATGGCATCCTGGGAAACTGTATGACAAAAAAGAAGGTCAATACATGTATAGAAACTGAATGATCACTTCCCTGTATCACAGCTGTTTACGAACAGTCAGCCTTGCACAGTTGAAGATGGACAGAATACCAGCCACAGAGCCACAGTTGTGAAGTGGGAAGCAGATGGAATGACCAGTTAGTAGTTTACACCTTCAGAGAGGAAGCCGGCCATGCGATCCTGAGAAACTGTATGACAAAAAAGAAAAAGTCAATACATGTATAGAAACTGAATGATCACTTACCTGTATCACAGCTGTTTAAGAACAGTCAGCCTTGCACAGTTGAAGATGGACAGAAAGCAAGCCAGCCAGTCATATTTAGGATTGAAGATGCAGATGGATAAACCCTTGTTAGTTGTTTTCACCTTCAAGGAGGGAGTCCGTCATGGCATCCTGGGAAACTGTATGACAAAAAAAAGTAAGTCAATACATGTATAGAAACTGAATGATCACTTACCTGTATCACAGCTGTTTAAGAACAGTCAGCCTTGCACAGTTGAAGATGGACAGAAAGCAAGCCAGCCAGTCATATTTAGGATTGAAGATGCAGATGGATAAACCCTTGTTAGTAGTTTCCACCTTCAAGGAGGGAGTCCGTCATGGCATCCTGGGAAACTGTATGACAAAAAAGAAAAAGTCAATACACATATAGAAACTGAATGATCACTTACCTGTATCACAGCTGTTTACGAACAGTCAGCCTGGCACAGTTGAAGATGGACAGAAAGCCAGCCAGCCAGTCATATTTGAGATTGGAGATGCAGATGGATAAACCCTTGTTAGTCGTTTCCACCTTCAGAGAGGGAGTCCACCATGGCATCCTGGAAAACTGTATGACAAAAAAGAAAGTCAATACATGTTTAGAAACTGAATGACCACTTACCTGTATCACAGCTGTTTACGAACAGTCAGCCTGGCACAGTTTAAGATGGACAGAAAGCCAGCCACACAGCCACAGTTGTGAAGTGAGAAGCAGATGGAATGACCCCTTTTAGTAGTTTCCACCTTCAGAGAGGGAGTCCGTCATGGCATCCTGGGAAACTGTATGACAAAAAAAGAAAGTCAATACATGTATAGAAACTGAATGATCACTTACCTGTATCACAGCTGTTTACGAACAGTCAGCCTGGCACCGTTGATGGACAGATAGCCAGCCATCCAGTCATAGTTCAGATTGGAGATGTAGATGGATAAACCCTTGTTAGTCATTTCCACCTTCAGAAAAGGAGTCCGTCATGGAATCCTGGGAAACTATGACAAAAAAGAAAAAAAGTCAATACATATATAGAAACTGAATGATCACTTACCTGTATCACAGCTGTTTACGAACAGTCAGCCTGGCACAGTTGATGATGGACAGAAACCCAGCCACACAGCCAAAGTTCTGAAGTGAGAAGCAAATGACATTGACCCCTGTTAGTATATTCCACCTTCAGAGAGGGAGTCCGTCATGGCATCCTGAAAAACTGTATGAGAAAAAAGAAAAAGTCAATACATGTATAGAAACTGAATGATCACTTACGTGTATCACAGCTGTTTACGAACAGTCAGCCTGGCACAGTTGAAGATGGACAGAAAGCCAGCCAGCCAGTCTTATTTGAGATTGGAGATGCAGATGGATAAACCCTTGTTAGTCGTTTCCACCTTCAGAGAGGGAGTCCACCATGGCATCCTGGAAAACTGTATGACAAAAAAGAAAGTCAATACATGTTTAGAAACTGAATGACCACTTACCTGTATCACAGCTTTTTACGAACAGTCAGCCTGGCACAGTTTAAGATGGACAGAATACCAGCCAGCCAGTCATATTTGAGTTTGGAGATGCAGATGGATAAACCCTTGTTAGTAGTTTCCACCTTCAGAGAGGGAGTCCGTCATGGCATCCTGGGAACTGTATGACAAAAAAAGAAAGTCAATACATGTATAGAAACTGAATGATCACTTACCTGTATCACAGCTGTTTACGAACAGTCAGCCTGGCACCGTTGATGGACAGATAGCCAGCCATCCAGTCATAGTGGAGATTGGAGATGTAGATGGATAAACCCTTGTTAGTCATTTCCACCTTCAGAAAAGGAGTCCGTCATGGGATCCTGGGAAACTATGACAAAAAAGAAAAAAAGTCAATACATATATAGAAACTGAATGATCACTTACCTGTATCACAGCTGTTTACGAACAGTCAGCCTGGCACCGTTGATGGACAGATAGCCAGCCATCCAGTCATAGTTGAGATTGGAGATGTAGATGGATAAACCCTTGTTAGTAATTTCCACCTTCAGAAAGGGAGTCCGTCATGGGATCCTGGGAAACTATGACAAAAAAGAAAAAAAAGTCAATACATATATAGAAACTGAATGATCACTTACCTGTATCACAGCTGTTTACAAACAGTCAGCCTGGCACCGTTGATGGACAGATAGCCAGCCATCCAGTCATATTCGAGATAGGAGATGTAGATGGATAAACCCTTTTTAGTCATTTCCACCTTCAAAAAGGGAGTCCGTCATGGCATCCTGGGAAACTGTATGACAAAAAAGAAAAAGTCAATACATGTATAGAAACTGAATTATTATTTACCTGTATCACAGCTGTTTACGAAGAGTCAGCCTCACACAGTTGAAGATGGACAGAAAGCCAGCCATCCAGTCATAGTTGAGATTGGAGATGTAGATGGATAAACCCTTGTTAGTCATTTCCACCTTCAGAAAGGGAGTCCGTCATGGGATCCTGGGAAACTGTATGATTAAAAAAAGAAAAAGTCAATACACATATAGAAACTGAATGATCACTTACCTGTATCACAGCTGTTTACGAACAGTCAGCCTGGCACCGTTGATGATGGACAGAAAGCCAGCCACACAGCCACAGTTGTGAAGTGAGAAGCAGATGGAATGACCCCTGTTAGTAGTTTCCACCTTCAAGGAGGTAGTCGGTCATGGCATCCTGGGAGACTGTATGACAAAAAAAAGAAAGTCAATACATGTATAGAAACTGAATGATCACTTACCTGTATCACAGCTGTTTATGAACAGTCAGCCTGGCACAGTTGAAGAAGGACAAAATACCAGCCAGCCAGTCATAGTTGAGATTGGAGATGCAGATGGATAAACCCTTGTTAGTCGTTTCCACCTTCAGAGAGGGAGTCCGTCATGGGATCCTGGGAAACTGTATGATAAAAAAAAGAAAGTCAATACATGTATAGAAACTGAATGATCACTTACCTGTATCACAGCTTTTCACGAACAGTCAGCCTGGCACCGTTGATGATGGACAGAAAGCCAGCCACACAGCCACAGTTCTGAAGTGAGAAGCAAATGGAATGACCCCTGTTAGTATTTTCCACATTCAGAGAGGGAGTCCGCCATGGCATCCTCGAAAACTGTATGACAAAAAAGAATATCAATACATGTATAGAAACTGAATGATCACTTACCTGTATCACAACTGTTTACGAACAGTCAGCCTGGCACACTTGAAGATGGACAGAAAGCCAACCACAGTTGTGAAGTGAGAAGCAGATGGAATGACCCTTGTTAGTCGTTTCTACCTTCAGAGAGGGAGTCCGTCATGGCATCCTGGAAAACTGTATGTCAAAAAAGAAAGTCAATACATGTATAGAAACTGAATGATCACTTACCTGTATCACAGCTGTTTACGAACAGTCAGCCTCACACAGTTGAAGATGGACAGAAAGCCAGCCAACAAGTCATATTTGAGATTGGAGATGCAGATGGATTAACCCTTGTTAGTCGTTTCCACCTTCAGAGAGGGAGTCAGTCATGGCATCCTGGGAAACTGTATGACAAAAAAAAGAAAGTCAATACAGGTATAGAAACTGAATGATCACTTACCTGTATCACAGCTGTTTACGAACAGTCAGCCTGGAACAGTTGAAGATGGAAAAAATACCAGCCAGCCAGTCATAGTTGAGATTGGAGATGCAGATGGATAAACCCTTGTTAGTCGTTTCCACCTTCAGAGAGGGAGTCTGTCATGGGATCCTGGGAAACTATGACAAAAAAGAAAAAAAGTCAATACATATATAGAAACTGAATGATCACTTACCTGTATCACAGCTGTTTACGAACAGTCAGCCTCACACAGTTGAAGTTGGACAGAATACCAGCCAGCCAGTCATAGTTGAGTTTGGAGATGCAGATGGATAAACCCTCGTTAGTAGTTTCCACCTTCAAGGAGGGAGTCCGTCATGGCATCGTGGGAAACTGTATGAGAAAAAAGAAAAAGTCAATACATGTATAGAAACTGAATGATCACTTACCTGTATCACAGCTGTTTACAAACAGTCAGCCTGGCACCGTTGATGGACAGATAGCCAGCCAGTCATAGTTGAGATTGGAGATGCAGATGGATAAACCCTTGTTAGTAGTTTCCACCTTCAAGGAGGGAGTCCGTCATGGCATCCTGGGAAACTGTATGACAAAAAAGAAAAAGTCAATACATGTATAGAAACTAAATGATCACTTACCTGTATCACAGCTGTTTACGAACAGTCAGCCTGGCACAGTTGAAGACGGATAGAAAGCCAGCCAGCCAGTCATATTTGAGATTGGAGATGCAGATGGATAAACCCTTGTTAGTCGTTTCCACCTTCAGAGAGGGAGTCCGTCATGGCATCCTGGGAAACTGTATGATAAAAAAAAGAAAGTCAATACATGTATAGAAACTGAATGATCACTTACCTGTATCACAGCTGTTTGCGAACAGTCAGCCTGGCACAGTTGAAGATGGATAGAATACCAGCCACACAGCAACAGTTGTTTAGTGGGAATCGGATGGAATGTCCCTTGTTAGTATTTTCCACCTTCAAAAAGGGAGTCGGTCATGGCATCCTGGGAAACTGTATGACAAAAAAGAAAAAGTCAATACATGTATAGAAACTGAATGATCACTTACCTGTATCACAGCTGTTTACGAACAGTCAGCCTTGCACAGTAGAAGATGGACAGAAAGCCAGCCACAGTTGTGAAGTGAGAAGCAGATGGAATGACCCCTATTAGTAGTTTCCACCTTCAGAGAGGGAGTCCGTCATGGCATCCTGGGAAACTGTTTGATAAAAAAAAGAAAGTCAATACATGTATAGAAACTGAATGAATCACTTACCTGTATCACAGCTGTTTACGAACAGTAAGCCTGGCACAGTTTAAGTTGGACAGAAAGCCAGCCACACAGCCATAGTTCTGAAGTGACAGCAGATGGAATGACGCTTGTTAGTCGTTTCAACCTTCACAGAGAGAGTCCGTCATGGGATCCTGGGAATTTGTATGACAAAAAAGAAAGTCAATACATGTATAGAAACTGAATGATCATTGGCACAGTTGAAGATGGACAGATAGCCAGCCACAGTTGTGAAGTGAGAAGCAGATGGAATGACCCTTGTTAGTCGTTTCCACCTTCAGAGAGGGAGTCCGTCATGGGATCCTGGGAAACTGTATGATAAAAAAAAGAAAGTCAATACATGTATAGAAAACGAATGATCACTTACCTGTATCACAGCTGTTTACGAACAGTCAGCCTCACACCGTTGAAGATGGACAGAATACCAGCCAGCCAGTCATAGTTGAGATTGGAGACGCAGATGGATAAACCCTTGTTAGTCGTTTCCACCTTCAGAGAGGGAGTCCGTCATGGCATCCTGGGAAACTGTATGACAAAAAAGAAAGTCAATACATGTATAAAAAACTGAATCACCACTTAACCTGTATCACAGCTGTTTACAGTCAGCCTGGCACAGTTTAAGATGGACAGAAAGCCAGCCACACAGCCACAGTTGTGAAGTGAGAAGCAGATGGAATGACCCCTGTTAGTAGTTTCCACCTTCAGAGAGGGAGTCAGTCATGGCATCCTGGAAAACTGTATGAGAAAAAAGAAAAAGACAATACACATATAGAAACTGAATGATCATTGACACAGTTGAAGATGGACAGATAGCCAGCCACAGTTGTGAAGTGAGAAGCAGATGGAATGACCCTTGTTAGTCGTTTCCACCTTCAGAGAGGGAGTCCGTCATGGGATCCTGGGAAACTGTATGATAAAAAAAAGAAAGTCAATACATGTATAGAAAACGAATGATCACTTACCTGTATCACAGCTGTTTACGAACAGTCAGCCTGGCACCGTTGATGATGGACAGAAAGCCAGCCACACAGCCACAGTTCTGAAGTGAGAAGCAAATGGAATGACCCCTGTTAGTATTTTCCACCTTCGGAGAGGGAGTCCGCCATGGCATCCTGGAAAACTGTATGACAAAAAAGAAAAAGTCAATACATGTATAGAAAATGAATGATCACTTATCTTAATCACAGCTGTTTACGAACAGTCAGCCTGGCACCGTTGATGGACAGATAGCCAGCCATCCAGTCAGAGTTGAGATTGGAGATGTAGATGGATAAACCATTGTTAGTCATTTCCACCTTCAGAAAGGGAGTCCGTCATGGGATCCTGGGAAACTATGACAAAAAAGAAAAAAATGCAATACATATATAGAAACTGAATGATCACTTACCTGTATCACAGCTGTTTACGAACAGTCAGCCTGGCACCATTGATGGACAGAATACCAGCCAGCCAGTCATAGTTGAGATTGGAGATGCAGATGGATAAACCCTTGTTCGTAGTTTCCATCTTCAGAGAGGGAGTCCGTCATGGTATCCTGGGAAACTGTATGACAAAAAAGAAAAAGTCAAGCCACAGTTGTGAAGTGACAAGCAGATGGAATGACCCCTGTTAGTAGTTTCCACCTTCAGAGAGAGTCCGTCATGGAATCCTGGGAAACTGAATGATAAAAAAAGAAAGTCAATACATGTATAGAAAACGAATGATCACTTACCTGTATCACAGCTGTTTACGAACAGTCAGCCTTGCACAGTTGAAGATGGACAGAATATCAGCCAGCCAGTCATAGTTGAGATTTGAGATGCAGATGGATAGACCCTTGTTAGTCATTTTCACCTTCAGAGAGGAAGCCGGCCATGCGATCCTGGGAAACTGTCTGACAAAAAAGAAAAAGTCAATACATGTATAGAAACTGAATGATCACTTACCTGTATCACAGCTGTTTTCGAATAGTCAGCCTGGCACAGTTGAAGTTGGACAGAAAGCCAGCCACAGTTGTGAAGTGAGAAGCAGATGGAAAGAACCCTGTTAGTAGTTTCCACCTTCAGAGTGAGTCCGTCATGGCATCCTGGGAAACTGTATAATAAAAAAAGAAAGTCAATACATGTATAGAAACAAAATGATCACTTACCTGTATCACAGCTGTTTACGAACAGTCAGCCTCACACAGTTGAAGATGGACAGAAAGCCATCCAGCCAGTCATATTTGAGATTGGAGATGCAGATGGATAAACCCTTGTTAGTCAGTTAGTCACAGTTGAAGATGGACAGCATACCAGCCACAGAGCCACAGTTGTGAAGTGGGAAGCAGATGGAATGACCAGTTAGTAGTTTACACCTTCAGAGAGGAAGCCGGCCATGCGATCCTGAGAAACTGTATGACAAAAAAGAAAAAGTCAATACATGTATAGAAACTGAAGGATCACTTACCTGTATCACAGCTGTTTACGAACAGTCAGCCTGGAACCGTTGATGGACAGATAGCCAGCCATCCAGTCATAGTTGAGATTGGAGATGTAGATGGATAAACCCTTGTTAGTCATTTCCACCTTCAGAAAATGAGTCAGTCATGGCATCCTGGGAAACTGTATGACAAAAAAAAAGTGTGTCAGTACATGTATAGAGACGGAATGTTCACTTACCTGTATCACAGCATTTTACGAACAGTCAGCCTCACACAGTTGAAGATGGACAAAAAGCCAGCCACAGTTGTGAAGTGAGAAGCAGATGGAATGACCCCTGTTAGTATTTTCCACCTTCAGAGAGGGAGTCGGTCATGGCATTCTGGGAAACTGTATGACAAAAAAAAGAAAGTCAATACATGTATAGAAACTGAATGATCACTTACCTGTATCACAGCTGTTTACACACAGTCAGCCTGGCACCGTTGATGGACAGATAGCCAGCCAGCCAGTCATAGTTGATTTTGGAGATGTAGATGGATAAACCCTTGTTCGTAGTTTCCACCTTCAGAAAGGGAGTCCGTCATGGCATCCTGGGAAACTGTATGACAAAAAAAAAGAAAGTCAATACATGTATAGAAACTGAATGATCACTTACCTGTATCACAGCTGTTTACGAACAGTCAGCCTGGCACAGTTCAAGTTGGACAGAAAGCCAGCCTCACAGCCACAGTCGTGAAGAGAGAAGCAGATGGAATGACCCTTGTTAGTCGTTTCAATCTTCACAGAGAGAGTCCGTCATGGGATCCAGGGAATTTGTATGACAAAAAAGAAAGTCAATACATATATAGAAACTGAATGATCACTTACCTGTATCACAGCTGTTTACGAACAGTCAGCCTGGCACAATTTAAGTTGGACAGAAAGCCAGCCACACAGCCACAGTTGTGAAGAGAGAAGCAGATGGAATGACCCTTGTTAGTCGTTTCCACCTTCAAGGAGGGAGTCCGTCATGGCATCCTGGGAAACTGTATGACAAAAAAGAAGGTCAATACATGTATAGAAACTGAATGATCACTTCCCTGTATCACAGCTGTTTACGAACAGTCAGCCTTGCACAGTTGAAGATGGACAGAATACCAGCCACAGAGCCACAGTTGTGAAGTGGGAAGCAGATGGAATGACCAGTTAGTAGTTTACACCTTCAGAGAGGAAGCCGGCCATGCGATCCTGAGAAACTGTATGACAAAAAAGAAAAAGTCAATACATGTATAGAAACTGAATGATCACTTCCCTGTATCACAGCTGTTTAAGAACAGTCAGCCTTGCACAGTTGAAGATGGACAGAAAGCAAGCCAGCCAGTCATATTTAGGATTGAAGATGCAGATGGATAAACCCTTGTTAGTTGTTTTCACCTTCAAGGAGGGAGTCCGTCATGGCATCCTGGGAAACTGTATGACAAAAAAAAGAAAGTCAATACATGTATAGAAACTGAATGATCACTTACCTGTATCACAGCTGTTTAAGAACAGTCAGCCTTGCACAGTTGAAGATGGACAGAAAGCAAGCCAGCCAGTCATATTTAGGATTGAAGATGCAGATGGATAAACCCTTGTTAGTTGTTTTCACCTTCAAGGAGGGAGTCCGTCATGGAATCCTGGGAAACTGTATGACAAAAAAGAAACTCAATACATGTATAGAAACTGAATGATCACTTACCTGCATCACAGCTGTTTACGGTCAGTCAGCCTGGCACAGTTGAGGACAGATAGCTAGCCAGCCAGTCATAGTTGAGATTGTAGATGCAGATAGATAAACTCTTGTTAGTCTTTGTCACCTTCAGAGAGGGAGTCTGTCATGGCATCCTGGGAAAATGTATGACAAAAAAGAAAGTCAATACATGTATAGAAACTGAATGATCACTTACCTGTATCACAGCTGTTTACGAACAGTCAGCCTGGCACAGTTAAAGTTGTACAGAAAGCCAGCCACACAGCCACAGTTGTGAAGAGAGAAGCAGATGGAATGACCCTTGTTAGTCGTTTCCACCTTCAAGGAGGGAGTCCGTCATGGCATCCTGGGAAACTGTATGACAAAAAAGAAAGTCAATACACGTATAGAAACTGAATGATCACTTACCTTTATCACAGCTGTTTACGAACAGTCAGCCTGGCACTGTTGATGGACAGATAGCCAGCCATCCAGTCATAGTTGAGATTGGAGATGTAAATGGATAAACCCTTGTTAGTCATTTCTACCTTCAGAAAGAGAGTCGGTCTTGGCATCCTGGAAAACTGTATGACAAAAAAGAAAAAGTCAATACATGTATAGAAACTGAATGATCACTTATCTGTATCACAGCTGTTTACGAACAGTCAGCCTGGCACCGTTGATGATGGACAGAAAGCCAGCCACACAGCCACAGTTCTGAAGTGAGAAGCAAATGGAATGACCCCTGTTAGTATTTTCCACCTTCAGAGAGGGAGTCGTTCTTGGCATTCTGGGAAACTGTATGAGAAAAAAAGAAAGTCAATACATGTATAGAAACTGAATGATCACTTACCTGTATCACAGCTGTTTACGAACAGTCAGCCTGGCACCGTTGAGTACAGATAGCCAGCCAGCCAGTCATAGTTGAGATTGGAGATGCAGATGGATAAACCCTTGTTAGTCTTTTTCACCTTCAAGGAGGGAGTCCGTCATGGCATCCTGGGAAACTGTATGACAAAAAAGAAAAAGTCAATACATGTATAGAAAACGAATGATCACTTACCTGTATCACAGCTGTTTACAAACAGTCAGCCTGGCACCGTTGATGGACAGATAGCCAGCCAGCCAGTCATAGTTGAGATTGGAGATGCAGATGGATAAACCCTTGTTAGTAGTTTCCACCTTCAAGGAGGGAGTCCGTCATGGCATCCTGGGAAACTGTATGACAAAAAAGAAAAAGTCAATACACATATAGAAACTGAATGATCACTTACCTATATCACAGCTGTTTACGAACAGTCAGCCTGGCACAGTTGAAGATGGACAGAAAGCCAGCCAGCCAGTCATATTTGAGATTGGAGATGCAGATGGATAAACCCTTGTTAGTCGTTTCCACCTTCAGAGAGGGAGTCCACTATGGCATCCTGGAAAACTGTATGACAAAAAAGAAAGTCAATACATGTTTAGAAACTGAATGACCACTTACCTGTATCACAGCTGTTTACGAACAGTCAGCCTGGCACAGTTTAAGATGGACAGAAAGCCAGCCACACAGCCACAGTTGTGAAGTGAGAAGCAGATGGAATGACCCCTTTTAGTAGTTTCCACCTTCAGAGAGGGAGTCCGTCATGGCATCCTGGGAAACTGTATGACAAAAAAAGAAAGTCAATACATGTATAGAAACTGAATGATCACTTACCTGTATCACAGCTGTTTATGAACAGTCAGCCTGGCACCGTTGATGGACAGATAGCCAGCCATCCAGTCATAGTTGAGATTGGAGATGTAAATGGATAAACCCTTGTTAGTAATTTCCACCTTCAGAAAGGGAGTCCGTCATGGGATCCTGGGAAACTATGACAAAAAAGAAAAAAAAGTCAATACATATATAGAAACTGAATGATCACTTACCTGTATCACAGCTGTTTACGCACAGTCAGCCTCACACAGTTGAAGTTGGACAGAATACCAGCCAGCCAGTCATAGTTGAGTTTGGAGATGCAGATGGATAAACCCTTGTTAGTCGTTTCCACCTTCAAGGAGGGAGTCCGTCATGGCATCCTGGGAAACTGTATGACAAAAAAGAAAAAGTCAATACATGTATAGAAACTGAATGATCACTTTCCTGTATCACAGCTGTTTACAAACAGTCAGCCTGGCACCGTTGATGGACAGATAGCCAGCCAGCCAGTCATAGTTGAGATTGGAGATGCAGATGGATAAACCCTTGTTAGTAGTTTCCACCTTCAAGGACGGAGTCCGTCATGGCATCCTGGGAAACTGTATGACAAAAAAGGAAAAGTCAATACATGTATAGAAACTGAATTATTATTTACCTGTATCACAGCTGTTTACGAAGAGTCAGCCTCACACAGTTGAAGATGTACAGAATACCAACCAGCCAGTCATAGCTGAGTTTGGAGATGCAGATGGATAAACCCTTGTTAGTAGTTTCCACCTTCAAGGAGGGAGTCCGTCATGGCATCCTGGGAAACTGTATGACAAAAAAGAAAAAGTCAATACATGTATAGAAACTGAATTATTATTTACCTGTATCACAGCTGTTTACGAAGAGTCAGCCTCACACAGTTGAAGATGGACAGAAAGCCAGCCATCCAGTCATAGTTGAGATTGGAGATGTAGATGGATAAACCCTTGTTAGTCATTTCCACCTTCAGAAAGGGAGTCCGTCATGGGATCCTGGGAAACTATGACAAAAAAGAAAAAAAGTCAATACATATATAGAAACTGAATAATCACTTACCTGTATCACAGCTGTTTACGAACAGTCAGCCTCACACAGTTGAAGTTGGACATAATACCAGCCAGCCAGTCATAGTTGAGATTGGAGATGCAGATGGATAAACCCTTGTTAGTAGTTTCCACCTTCAAGGAGGGAGTCTGTCATGGCATCCTGGGAAACTGTATGACAAAAAAGAAAAAGTCAATACACATATAGAAACTGAATGATCACTTACCTGTATCACAGCTGTTTACGAACAGTCAGCCTGGCACAGTTAATGATGGACAGAAACCCAGCCACACAGCCAAAGTTCTGAAGTGAGAAGCAAATGACATTGACCCCTGTTAGTATATTCCACCTTCAGAGAGGGAGTCCGTCATGGCATCCTGAAAAACTGTATGAGAAAAAAGAAAAAGTCAATACATGTATAGAAACTGAATGATCACTTACGTGTATCACAGCTGTTTACTGACAGTCAGCCTGGCACAGTTGAAGATGGACAGAAAGCCAGCCAGCCAGTCTTATTTGAGATTGGAGATGCAGATGGATAAACCCTTGTTAGTCGTTTCCACCTTCAGAGAGGGAGTCCACCATGGCATCCTGGAAAACTGTATGACAAAAAAGAAAGTCAATACATGTTTAGAAACTGAATGACCACTTACCTGTATCACAGCTTTTTACGAACAGTCAGCCTGGCACAGTTTAAGATGGACAGAAAGCCAGCCACACAGCCACAGTTGTGAAGTGAGAAGCAGATGGAATGACCCCTTTTAGTAGTTTCCACCTTCAGAGAGGGAGTCCGTCATGGCATCCTGGGAAACTGTATGACAAAAAAAGAAAGTCAATACATGTATAGAAACTGAATGATCACTTACCTGTATCACAGCTGTTTACGAACAGTCAGCCTGGCACCGTTGATGGACAGATAGCCAGCCATCCAGTCATAGTTGAGATTGGAGATGTAGATGGATAAACCCTTGTTAGTCATTTCCACCTTCAGAAAAGGAGTCCGTCATGGGATCCTGGGAAACTATGACAAAAAAGAAAAAAAGTCAATACATATATAGAAACTGAATGATCACTTACCTGTATCACAGCTGTTTACGAACAGTCAGCCTGGCACCATTGATGGACAGAATACCAGCCAGCCATTCATAGTTGAGATTGGAGATGCAGATGGATAAACCCTTGTTCGTAGTTTCCATCTTCAGAGAGGGAGTCCGTCATGGCATCCTGGGAAACTGTATGACAAAAAAGAAAAAGTCAAGCCACAGTTGTGAAGTGACAAGCAGATGGAATGACCCCTGTTAGTAGTTTCCACCTTCAGAGAGAGTCCGTCATGGGATCCTGGGAAACTGAATGATAAAAAAAGAAAGTCAATACATGTATAGAAACTGAATGATCACTTACCTGTATCACAGCTGTTTACGAACAGTCAGCCTGGCACAGTTAAAGTTGGACAGAAAGCCAGCCACACAGCCACAGTTGTGAAGAGAGAAGCAGATGGAATGACCCTTGTTAGTCGTTTCCACCTTCAAGGAGGGAGTCCGTCATGGCATCCTGGGAAACTGTATGACAAAAAAGAAAGTCAATACACGTATAGAAACTGAATGATCACTTACCTTTATCACAGCTGTTTACGAACAGTCAGCCTGGCACTGTTGATGGACAGATAGCCAGCCATCCAGTCATAGTTGAGATTGGAGATGTAAATGGATAAACCCTTGTTAGTCATTTCCACCTTCAGAAAGAGAGTCGGTCTTGGCATCCTGGAAAACTGTATGACAAAAAAGAAAAAGTCAATACATGTATAGAAACTGAATGATCACTTATCTGTATCACAGCTGTTTACGAACAGTCAGCCTGGCACCGTTGATGATGGACAGAAAGCCAGCCACACAGCCACAGTTCTGAAGTGAAAAGCAAATGGAATGACCCCTGTTAGTATTTTCCACCTTCAGAGAGGGAGTCGTTCTTGGCATTCTGGGAAACTGTATGACAAAAAAAGAAAGTCAATACATGTATAGAAACTGAATGATCACTTACCTGTATCACAGCTGTTTACAAACAGTCAGCCTGGCATCGTTGAGTACAGATAGCCAGCCAGCCAGTCATAGTTGAGATTGGAGATGCAGATGGATAAACCCTTGTTAGTCTTTTTCACCTTCAGAGAGGGAGTCCGTCATGGCATCCTGGGAAACTGTATGACAAAAAAGAAAGTCAAAACATGTATAGAAACTGAATGATCACTTACCTGTATCACAGCTGTTTACGAACAGTCAGCCTGGCACCGTTGATGGACAGATAGCCAGCCAGCCAGTCATATTTGAGATTGGAGATGCAGATGGATAAACCCTTGTTAGTAGTTTCCACCTTCAAGGAGGGAGTCCGTCATGGCATCCTGGGAAACTGTATGACAAAAAAGAAAAAGTCAATACATGTATAGAAACTGAATGATCACTTACCTGTATCACAGCTGTTTACGAACAGTCAGCCTGGCACCATTGATGGACAGATAGCCAGCCAGCCAGTCATATTTGAGATTGGAGATGCAGATGGATAAACCCTTGTTAGTCGTTTCCACCTTCAGAGAGGGAGTCCACCATGGCATCCTGGAAAACAGTATGACAAAAAAAAAGTGTGTCAGTATATGTATAGAAACGGAATGTTCACTTACCTGTATCACAGCTGTTTACGAACAGTCAGTCTGGCACAGTTCAAGTTGGACAGAAAGCCAGCCTCACAGCCACAGTTGTGAAGAGAGAAGCAGATGGAATGACCCTTGTTAGTCGTTTCAATCTTCACAGAGAGAGTCCGTCATGGGATCCAGGGAATTTGTATGACAAAAAAGAAAGTAAATACATATATAGAAACTGAATGATCACTTCCCTGTATCACAGCTGTTTACGAACAGTCAGCCTTGCACAGTTGAAGATGGACAGAATACCAGCCACAGAGCCACAGTTGTGAAGTGGGAAGCAGATGGAATGACCAGTTAGTAGTTTACACCTTCAGAGAGGAAGCCGGCCATGCGATCCTGAGAAACTGTATGACAAAAAAGAAAAAGTCAATACATGTATAGAAACTGAAGGATCACTTACCTGTATCACAGCTGTTTACGAACAGTCAGCCTGGAACCGTTGATGGACAGATAGCCAGCCATCCAGTCATAGTTGAGATTGGAGATGTAGATGGATAAACCCTTGTTAGTCATTTCCACCTTCAGAAAGGGAGTCCACTATGGCATCCTGGAAAACTGTATGACAAAAAAGAAAGTCAATACATGTATAGAAACGGAATGTTCACTTACCTGTATCACAGCATTTTACGAACAGTCAGCCTTGCACAGTTGAAGATGGACAGAATACCAGCCAACCAGTCATAGTTGAGATTGGAGATGCAGATGGATAAACCCTTGTTAGTCTTTTCCACCTTCAGAGAGGGAGTCCGTCATGGCATCCTGGGAAACTGTATGAGAAAAAAGAAAGTCAGTACAGGTATAGAAATTGAATGATCACTTACCTGTATCACAGCTGTTTACGAACAGTCAGCCTGGAACAGTTGAAGATGGAAAAAATACCAGCCAGCCAGTCATAGTTGAGATTGGAGATGCAGATGGATAAACCCTTGTTAGTCGTTTCCACCTTCAGAGAGGGAGTCTGTCATGGGATCCTGGGAAACTATGACAAAAAAGAAAAAAAGTCAATACATATATAGAAAACGAATGATCACTTACCTGTATCACAGCTGTTTACGAACAGTCAACCTCACACAGTTGAAGATGGACAGAATACCAGCCAGCCAGTCATAGTTGAGATTGGAGACGCAGATGGATAAACCCTTGTTAGTCGTTTCCACCTTCAGAGAGGGAGTCCGTCATGGCATCCTGGGAAACTGTATGACAAAAAAAGAAAGTCAATACATGTATAGAAACTGAATGATCACTTACCTGTATCACAGCTGTTTACGAACAGTCAGCCTGGCACCGTTGATGGACAGATAGCCAGCCACACAGCCACAGTTGTGAAGTGAGAAGCAGATGGAATGACCCCTGTAAGTAGTTTCCACCTTCAGAGAGGGAGTCCGACATGGCATCCTGGGAAACTGTATGATAAAAAAAGAAAGTCAATACATGTATAGAAACTGAATGATCACTTACCTGTATCACAGCTGTTTACGAACAGTCAGCGTGGCACAGTTTAAGATGGACAGAAAGCCAGCCACACAGCCACAGTTGTGAAGTGAGAAGCAGATGGAATGACCCCTGTAAGTAGTTTCCACCTTCAGAGAGGGAGTCCGACATGGCATCCTGAAAAACTGTATGAGAAAAAAGAAAAAGTCAATACACATATAGAAACTGAATGATCACTTACCTGTATCACAGCTGTTTACAAACAGTCAGCCTGGCACCGTTGATGGACAGATAGCCAGCCATCCAGTCATAGTTGAGATTGAAGATGTAGAGGGATACACCCTTGTTAGTCATTTCCACCTTCAGAAAGGGAGTCCGTCATGGGATCTTGGGAAACTATACAAAAAAGAAAAAAAGTCAATACATGTATAGAAACTGAATGATCACTTACCTGTATCACAGCTGTTTACGAACAGTCAGCCTGGCACAGTTGAAGATGGACAGAAAGCCAGCCAACCAGTCATAGTTGAGTTTGGAGATGCAGATGTATAAACCCTTGTTAGTAGTTTCCACCTTCAAGGAGGGAGTCCGTCATGGCATCCTGGGAAACTGTATGACAAAAAAGAAAAAGTCAATACATGTATAGAAACTGAATGATCACTTACCTGTATCACAGCTGTTTACGAACAGTCAGCCTTGCAAACTTGAAGATGGACAGATAGCCAGCCAGCCAGCCAGTCATATTTAGGATTGAAGATGCAGATGGATAAACCCTTGTTAGTCGTTTTCACCTTCAAGGAAGGAGTCCGTCATGGCATCCTGGGAAACTGTATGACAAAAAAAAGAAAGTCAATACATGTATAGAAACTAAATGATCACTTACCTGTATCACAGCTGTTTACGAACAGTCAGCCTGGCACAGTTGAAGATGGACAGAAAGCCAGCCACAGTTGTGAAGTGAGAAGCAGATGGAATGACCCCTATTAGTAGTTTCCACCTTCAGAGAGGGAGTCAGTAATGGCATCCTGGGAAACTGTATGACAAAAAAGAAAAAGTCAATACATGCATAGAAACTGAATGATCACTTACCTGTATCACAGCTGTTTACGAACAGTCAGCCTTGCACAGTTGAAGATGGACAGATAGACAGCCAGCCAGCCAGTCATATTTAGGATTGAAGATGCAGATGGATAAACCCTTGTTAGTCGTTTTCACCTTCCAGGAAGGAGTCCGTCATGGCATCCTGGGAAACTGTATGATAAAAAAAAGAAAGCCAATACATGTATAGAAAACGAATGATCACTTACCTGTATTACAGCTGTTTACGAACAGTCAGCCTCACAAAGTTGAAGTTGGACAGAATACCAGCCAGCCAGTCATAGTTGAGATTGGAGATGCAGATGGATAAACCCTTGTTAGTCGTTTCTACCTTCAGAGAGGGAGTCCGCCATGGCATCCTGGAAAACTGTATGACAAAAAAGAAAGTCAATACATGTATAGAAACTGAATGATCACTTACCTGTATCACAACTGTTTACGAACAGTCCGCCTGGCACAGTTGAAGATGGACAAAATACCAGACAGCCAGTCATAGTTGAGATTGGAAATGCAGATGGATAAACCCTTGTTAGTCGTTTCCACCTTCAGAGAGGGAGTCCGTCATGGCATCCTGGGAAACTGTATGACAAAAAAGAAAAAGTCAATACATGTATAGAAACTGAATGATCACTTACCTGTATCACAGCTGTTTACAAACAGTCAGCCTGGCACCGTTGATGGACAGATAGCCAGCCAGCCAGTCATAGTTGAGATTGGAGATGCAGATGGATAAACCCTTGTTAGTCGTTTCCACCTTCAGAGAGGGAGTCCGTCAGGGCATCCTGGGAAATTGTATGACAAAAAAAAGAAAGTCAATACATGTATAGAAACTGAATGATCACTTACCTGTATCACAGCTGTTTACGAACAGTCAGCCTCACACAGTTGAAGATGAACAGAAAGCCAGCCAGCCAGTCATATTTGAGATTGGAGATGCAGATGGATTAACCCTTGTTAGTCGTTTCCACCTTCAGAGAGGGAGTCAGTCATGGCATCCTGGGAAACTGTATGACGAAAAAGAAAGTCAATACATATATAGAAACTGAATAATCACTTACCTGTATCACAGCTGTTTACGAACAGTCAGCCTCACACAGTTGAAGTTGGACATAATACCAGCCAGCCATTCATAGTTGAGATTGGAGATGCAGATGGATAAACCCTTGTTAGTAGTTTCCACCTTCAAGGAGGGAGTCCGTCATGGCATCCTGGGAAACTGTATGACAAAAAAGAAAAAGTCAATACACATATAGAAACTGAATGATCACTTACCTGTATCACAGCTGTTTACGAACAGTCAGCCTGGCACAGTTGATGATGGACAGAAACCCAGCCACACAGCCACAGTTCTGAAGTGAGAAGCAAATGGAAAGACCCCTGTTAGTATTTTCCACCTTCAGAAAGGGAGTCCGTCATGTCATCCTGGGAAACTGTATGACAAAAAAAAAAAAGTCAATACAGGTATAGAAACTGAATGATCACTTACCTGTATCACAGCTGTTTACAAACAGTCAGCCTGGCACCGTTGATGGACAGATAGCCAGCCAGCCAGTCATAGTTGAGATTGGAGATGCAGATGGATAAACCCTTGTTAGTCGTTTCCACCTTCAGAGAGGGAGTCCGTCAGGGCATCCTGGGAAATTGTATGACAAAAAAAAGAAAGTCAATACATGTATAGAAACTGAATGATCACTTACCTGTATCACAGCTGTTTACGAACAGTCAGCCTCACACAGTTGAAGATGAACAGAAAGCCAGCCAGCCAGTCATATTTGAGATTGGAGATGCAGATGGATTAACCCTTGTTAGTCGTTTCCACCTTCAGAGAGGGAGTCAGTCATGGCATCCTGGGAAACTGTATGACGAAAAAGAAAGTCAATACATATATTGAAACTGAATGATCACTTACCTGTATCACAGCTGTTTACGAACAGTCAACCTGGCACCGTTGATGGACAGATAGCCAGCCATCCAGTCATAGTTGAGATTGGAGATGTAGATGGATAAACCCTTGTTAGTAATTTCCACCTTCAGAAAGGGAGTCCGTCATGGGATCCTGGGAAACTATGACAAAAAAGAAAAAAAGTCAATACATATATAGAAACTGAATAATCACTTACCTGTATCACAGCTGTTTACGAACAGTCAGCCTCACACAGTTGAAGTTGGACATAATACCAGCCAGCCAGTCATAGTTGAGATTGGAGATGCAGATGGATAAACCCTTGTTAGTAGTTTCCACCTTCAAGGAGGGAGTCTGTCATGGCATCCTGGGAAACTGTATGACAAAAAAGAAAAAGTCAATACACATATAGAAACTGAATGATCACTTACCTGTATCACAGCTGTTTACGAACAGTCAGCCTGGCACAGTTGATGATGGACAGAAACCCAGCCACACAGCCACAGTTCTGAAATGAGAAGCAAATGGAATGACCCCTGTTAGTATATTCCACCTTCAGAGAGGGAGTCCGTCGTGGCATCCTGAAAAACTGTATGAGAAAAAAGAAAAAGTCAATACATGTATAGAAACTGAATGATCACTTACCTGTATCACAGCTGTTTACGAACAGTCAGCCTGGCACAGTTGAAGATGGACAGAAAGCCAGCCAGCCAGTCATATTTGAAATTGGAGATGCAGATGGATAAACCCTTGTTAGTCGTTTCCACCTTCAGAGAGGGAGTCCACCATGGCATCCTGGAAAACTGTATGACAAAAAAGAAAGTCAATACATGTTTAGAAACTGAATGACCACTTACCTGTATCACAGCTGTTTACGAACAGTCAGCCTTGCACAGTTGAAGATGGACAGATAGTCAGCCAGCCAGCCAGTCATATTTAGGATTGAAGATGCAGATGGATAAACCCTTGTTAGTCGTTTTCACCTTCAAGGAAGGAGTCCGTCATGGCATCCTGGGAAACTGTATGACAAAAAAAAGAAAGTCAATACATGTATAGAAACTGAATAATCACTTACATGTATCACAGCTGTTTACGAACAGTCAGCCTGGCACAGTTGAAGATGGACAGAAAGCCAGCCACAGTTGTGAAGTGAGAAGCAGATGGAATGACCCCTATTAGTAGTTTCCACCTTCAGAGAGGGAGTCCGTCATGGCATCCTGGGAAACTGTATGACGAAAAAGAAAAAGTCAATACATGTATAGAAACTGAATTATTATTTACCTGTATCACGGCTGTTTACGAACAGTCAGCCTCACACAGTTGAAGATGGACAGAAAGCCAGCCATCCAGTAATAGTTGAGATTGGAGATGTAGATGGATAAACCCTTGTTAGTCATTTCCACCTTCAGAAAGGGAGTCCGTCATGGGATCCTGGGAAACTGTATGATAAAAAAAGAAAAAGTCAATACACATATAGAAACTGAATGATCACTTACCTGTATCACAGCTGTTTACGAACAGTCAGCCTGTTGATGATGGACAGAAAGCCAGCCACACAGCCACAGTTCTGAAGTGAGAAGCAAATGGAATGACCCCTGTTAGTATTTTCCACATTCAGAGAGGGAGTCCGCCATGGCATCCTGGAAAACTGTATGACAAAAAAGAATATCAATACATGTATAGAAACTGAATGATCACTTACCTGTATCACAACTGTTTACGAACAGTCAGCCTGGCACAGTTGAAGATGGACAGAAAGCCAGCCACAGTTGTGAAGTGAGAAGCAGATGGAATGACCCTTGTTAGTCGTTTCTACCTACAGAGAGGGAGTCCGTCATGGCATCCTGGAAAACTGTATGTCAAAAAAGAAAGTCAATACATGTATAGAAACTGAATGATCACTTACCTGTATCACAGCTGTTTATGAACAGTCAGCCTGGCACAGTTGAAGATGGACAAAATACCAGCCAGCCAGTCATAGTTGAGATTGGAGATGCAGATGGATAAACCCTTGTTAGTCGTTTCCACCTTCAGAGAGGGAGTCCGTCATGGCATCCTGGAAAACTGTATGTCAAAAAAGAATATCAATACATGTATAGAAACTGAATGATCACTTACCTGTATCACAGCTGTTTACGAACAGTAAGCCTGGCACAGTTTAAGTTGGACAGAAAGCCAGCCACACAGCCATAGTTCTGAAGTGACAGCAGATGGAATGACGCTTGTTAGTCGTTTAAACCTTCACAGAGAGAGTCCGTCATGGGATCCTGGGAATTTGTATGACAAAAAAGAAAGTCAATACATGTATAGAAACTGAATGATCACTTACCTGTATCACAGCTGTTTACGAACAGTCAGCCTGGCACAGTTGAAGTTGGACAGAATACCAGCCAGCCAGTCATAGTTGAGTTTGGAGATGCAGATGGATAAACCCTTGTTAGTAGTTTCCACCTTCAAGGAGGGAGTCCGTCATGGCATCCTGGGAAACTGTATGACAAAAAAGAAAAAGTCAATACATGTATAGAAACTGAATGATCACTTTCCTGTATCACAGCTGTTTACAAACAGTCAGCCTGGCACCGTTGATGGACAGATAGCCAGCCAGCCAGTCATAGTTGAGATTGGAGATGCAGATGGATAAACCCTTGTTAGTAGTTTCCATCTTCAAGGAGGGAGTCCGTCATGGCATCCTGGGAAACTGTATGACAAAAAAGAAAAAGTCAATACACATATAGAAACTGAATAATCACTTACATGTATCACAGCTGTTTACGAACAGTCAGCCTGGCACCGTTGATGATGGACAGAAAGCCAGCCACACAGCCACAGTTCTGAAGTGAGAAGCAAATGGAATGACCCCTGTTAGTAGTTTCCACCTTCAGAGAGGGAGTCAGTCATGGCATCCTGGGAAACTGTATGACAAAAAAGAAAAAGTCAATACATGTATAGAAACTGAATGATCACTTACCTGTATCACAGCTGTTTACGAACAGTCAGCCTTGCACAGTTGAAGATGGACAGATAGTCAGCCAGCCAGCCAGTCATATTTAGGATTGAAGATGCAGATGGATAAACCCTTGTTAGTCGTTTTCACCTTCAAGGAAGGAGTCCGTCATGGCATCCTGGGAAACTGTATGACAAAAAAAAGAAACTCAATACATGTATAGAAACTGAATGATCACAACTTACCTGTATCACAGCTGATTACGAACAGTCAGCCTGGCACAGTTGAAGATGGACAGAAAGCCAGCCACAGTTGTGAAGTGAGAAGCAGATGGAATGACCCCTATTAGTAGTTTCCACCTTCAGAGAGGGAGTCCGTCATGGCATCCTGGGAAACTGTATGACAAAAAAAAGAAAGTCAATACATGTATGGAAACTGAATGATCACTTACCTGTATCACAGCTGTTTACGAACAGTCAGCCTGTCACAGTTTAAGTTGGACAGAAAGCCAGCCACACAGCCATAGTTCTGAAGTGACAGCAGATGGAATGACGCTTGTTAGTCGTTTCAACCTTCACAGAGAGAGTCAGTCATGGGATCCTGGGAATTTGTATGACAAAAAAGAAAGTCAATACATGTATAGAAACTGAATGATCACTTACCTGTATCACAGCTGTTTATGAACAGTCAGCCTGGCACCGTTGATGGACAGATAGCTAGCCAGCCAGTCATATTTGAGATTGGAGATGCAGATGGATTAACCCTTGTTAGTCGTTTCCACCTTCAGAGAGGGAGTCCGTCATGGCATCCTGGGAAACTGTATGAAAAAAAAAAAAAAAAATCAATACATATATAGAAACTGAATGATCACTTACCTGTATCACAGCTGTTTACGCACAGTCAGCCTCACACAGTTGAAGTTGGACAGAATACCAGCCAGCCAGTCATAGTTGAGTTTGGAGATGCAGAAGGATAAACCCTTGTTAGTAGTTTCCACCTTCAAGGAGGGAGTCCGTCATGGCATCCTGGGAAACTGTATGACAAAAAAGAAAAAGTCAATACATGTATAGAAACTGAATGATCACTTTCCTGTATCACAGCTGTTTACAAACAGTCAGCCTGGCACCGTTGATGGACAGATAGCCAGCCAGCCAGTCATAGTTGAGATTGGAGATGCAGATGGATAAACCCTTGTTAGTAGTTTCCACCTTCAAGGAGGGAGTCCGTCATGGCATCCTGGGAAACTGTATGACAAAAAAGAAAAAGTCAATACACATATAGAAACTGAATAATCACTTACATGTATCACAGCTGTTTACGAACAGTCAGCCTGGCACCGTTGATGATGGATAGAAAGCCAGCCACACAGCCACAATTCTGAAGTGAGAAGCAAATGGAATGACCCCTGTTAGTAGTTTCCACCTTCAAAGAGGGAGTCAGTCATGGCATCCTGGGAAACTGTATGACAAAAAAGAAAAAGTCAATACATGTATAGAAACTGAATGATCACTTACCTGTATCACAGCTGTTTACGAACAGTCAGCCTTGCACAGTTGAAGATGGACAGATAGTCAGCCAGCCAGCCAGTCATATTTAGGATTGAAGATGCAGATGGATAAACCCTTGTTAGTCGTTTTCACGTTCAAGGAAGGAGTCCGTCATGGCATCCTGGGAAACTGTATGACAAAAAAAAGAAAGTCAATACATGTATAGAAACTGAATGATCACAACTTACCTGTATCACAGCTGTTTACGAACAGTCAGCCTGGCACAGTTGAAGATGGACAGAAAGCCAGCCACAGTTGTGAAGTGAGAAGCAGATGGAATGACCCCTATTAGTAGTTTCCACCTTCAGAGAGGGAGTCCGTCATGGCATCCTGGGAAACTGTATGACAAAAAAGAAAAAGTCAATACATGTATAGAAACTGAATTATTATTTACCTGTATCACGGCTGTTTACGAAGAGTCAGCCTCACACAGTTGAAGATGGACAGAATGCCAGCCATCCAGTAATAGTTGAGATTGGAGATGTAGATGGATAAACCCTTGTTAGTCATTTCCACCTTCAGAAAGGGAGTCCGTCATGGGATCCTGGGAAACTGTATGATAAAAAAAGAAAAAGTCAATACACATATAGAAACTGAATGATCACTTACCTGTATCACAGCTGTTTACGAACAGTAAGCCTGGCACAGTTTAAGTTGGACAGAAAGCCAGCCACACAGCCATAGTTCTGAAGTGACAGCAGATGGAATGACGCTTGTTAGTCGTTTAAACCTTCACAGAGAGAGTCCGTCATGGGATCCTGGGAATTTGTATGACAAAAAAGAAAGTCAATACATGTATAGAAACTGAATGATCACTTACCTGTATCACAGCTGTTTACGAACAGTCAGCCTCACACCGTTGATGGACAGATAGCCAGGCAGCCAGTCAAAGTTGAGATTGGAGATGCAGATGGATTAACCCTTGTTAGTCGTTTCCACCTTCAGAGAGGGAGTCCGTCATGGCATCCTGGGAAACTGTATGACAAAAAAAAGAAAGTCAATACATGTATAGAAACTGAATGATCACTTACCTGTATCACAGCTGTTTACTAACAGTCAGCCTGGCACCGTTGATGATGGAAAGAAAGCCAGCCACACAGCCACAGTTGTGAAGTGAGAAGCAGATGGAATGACCCGTTAGTAGTTTCCACCTTCAAGGAGGTAGTCGGTCATGGCATCCTGGGAGACTGTATGACAAAAAAAAGAAAGTCAATACATGTATAGAAACTGAATAATCACTTACCTGTATCACAGCTGTTTATGAACAGTCAGCCTGGCACAGTTGAAGATGGACAAAATACCAGCCAGCCAGTCATAGTTGAGATTGGAGATGCAGATGGATAAACCCTTGTTAGTCGTTTCCACCTTCAAGGAGGGAGTCAGTCATGGCATCCTGGGAAACTGTATGACAAAAAAGAAAAAGTCAATACATGTATAGAAACTGAATGATCACTTACCTGTATCACAGCTGTTTACAAACAGTCAGCCTGGCACCGTTGATGGACAGATAGCCAGCCATCCAGTCATAGTTGAGATTGAAGATGTAGAGGGATACACCCTTGTTAGTCATTTCCACCTTCAGAAAGGGAGTCCGTCATGGGATCTTGGGAAACTATACAAAAAAGAAAAAAAGTCAATACATGTATAGAAACTGAATGATCACTTACCTGTATCACAGCTGTTTACGAAGAGTCAGCCTTGCACAGTTGAAGATGGACAGAATACCAGCCACACAGCCACAGTTGTGAAGTGAGAAGCAGATGGAATGACCCCTGTTAGTAGTTTCCACCTTCAGAGAGGGAGTCCGTCATGTCATCCTGGGAAACTGTATGACAAAAAAGAAAAAGTCAATACATGTATAGAAAACGAATGATCACTTACCTGTATCACAGCTGTTTACGAACAGTCAGCCTCACACAGTTGAAGATGGAAAGAAAGCCAGCCAGCCAGTCATATTTGAGATTGGAGATGCAGATGGATTAACCCTTGTTAGTCGTTTCCACCTTCAGAGAGGGAGTCAGTCATGGCATCCTGGGAAACTGTATGACAAAAAAGAAAGTCAATACATGTATTGAAACTGAATGATCACTTACCTGTATCACAGCTGTTTACGAACAGTCAACCTGGCACCGTTGATGATGGACAGAAAGCCAGCCATACAGCCACAGTTGTGAAGTGAGAAGCAGATGGAATGACCCCTGTTAGTAGTTTCCACCTTCAAGGAGGGAGTCGGTCATGGCATCCTGGGAAACTGTATGACAAAAAAAAGAAAGTCAATACATGTTTAGAAACTGAATGATCACTTAGGATCCTGGGAAACTTTACGATAAAAAAAGAAAGTCAATACATGTATAGAAACTGAATGACCACTTACCTGCATCACAGCTGTTTACGAACAGTCAGCCTGGCACAGTTGAAGATGGACAAAATACCAGCCAGCGAGTCATAGTTGAGATTGGAGATGTAGATGGATAAACCCTTGTTAGTAATTTCCACCTTCAGAAAGGGAGTCCGTCATGGGATCCAGGGAAACTATGACAAAAAAGAAAGTCAATACATGTATAGAAACTGAATGATCACTTACCTGTATCACAGCTGTTTACGAACAGTCAGCCTGGCACTGTTGATGGACAGATAGCCAGCCATCCAGTCATAGTTGAGATTGGAGATGTAGATGGATAAACCCTTGTTAGTAATTTCCACCTTCAGAAAGGGAGTCCGTCATGGGATCCAGGGAAACTATGACAAAAAAGAAAGTCAATACATATACAGAAACTGAATGATCACTTACCTGTATCACAGCTGTTTACGAACAGTCAGCCTCACACAGTTGAAGTTGGACAGAATACCAGCCAGCCAGTCATAGTTGAGTTTGGAGATGCAGATGTATAAACCCTTGTTAGTAGTTTCCACCTTCAAGGAGGGAGTCCGTCATGGCATCCTGGGAAACTGTATGACAAAAAAGAAAAAGTCAATACATGTATAGAAACTGAATGATCACTTACCTGTATCACAGCTGTTTACGAACAGTCAGCCTTGCAAAGTTGAAGATGGACAGATAGCCAGCCAGCCAGCCAGTCATATTTAGGATTGAAGATGCAGATGGATAAACCCTTGTTAGTCGTTTTCACCTTCAAGGAAGGAGTCCGTCATGGCATCCTGGGAAACTGTATGACAAAAAAAAGAAAGTCAATACATGTATAGAAACTGAATGATCACTTACCTGTATCACAGCTGTTTACGAACAGTCAGCCTGGCACAGTTGAAGATGGACAGAAAGCCAGCCACAGTTGTGAAGTGAGAAGCAGATGGAATGACCCCTATTAGTAGTTTCCACCTTCAGAGAGGGAGTCAGTCATGGCATCCTGGGAAACTGTATGACAAAAAAAAGAAAGTCAATACATGTATTGAAACTGAATGATCACTTACCTGTATCACAGCTGTTTACGAACAGTCAGCCTGGCACAGTTTAAGTTGGAAAGAAAGCCAGCCATGCAGTCATAGTTGAGATTGGAGATGTAGATGGATAAACCCTTGTTAGTAGTTTCCACCTTCAAGGAGGGAGTCCGTCATGGCATCCTGGGAAACTGTATGACAAAAAAGAAAAAGTCAATACATGTATAGAAACTGAATTATTATTTACCTGTATCACAGCTGTTTATGAACAGTCAGCCTCACACAGTTGAAGATGGACAGAAAGCCAGCCAGCCAGTCATAGTTGAGATTGGAGATGCAGATGGATAAACCCTTGTTAGTCGTTTCTACCTTCAGAGAGGGAGTCCGCCATGGCATCCTGGAAAACGGTATGACAAAAAAGAAAGTCAATACATGTATAGAAACTGAATGATCACTTACCTGTATCACAACTGTTTACGAACAGTCAGCCTGGCACAGTTGAAGAGGGACAGAATGCCAGCCACAGTTCTGAAGTGAGAAGCAGATGGAATGACCCCTGTTAGTATATTCCTTCTTCAGAGAGGGAGTCCGTCATGGCATCCTGAAAAACTGTATGAGAAAAAAGAAAAAGTCAATACATGTATAGAAACTGAATGATCACTTACCTGTATCACAGCTGTTTACGAACAGTCAGCCTGGCACAGTTGAAGATGGACAGAAAGCCAGCCAGCCAGTCTTATTTGAGATTGGAGATGCAGATGGATAAACCCTTGTTAGTCGTTTCCACCTTCAGAGAGGGAGTCCACCATGGCATCCTGGAAAACTGTATGATAAAAAAGAAAGTCAATACATGTATAGAAACTGAATGACCACTTACCTGTATCACAGCTTTTTACGAACAGTCAGCCTGGCACAGTTTAAGATGGACAGAAAGCCAGCCACACAGCCACAGTTGTGAAGTGAGAAGCAGATGGAATGACCCCTTTTAGTCGTTTCCACCTTCAGAGAGGGAGTCCGTCATGGCATCCTGGGAAACTGTATGACAAAAAAAGAAAGTCAATACATGTATAGAAACTGAATGATCACTTACCTGTATCACAGCTGTTTACGAACAGTCAGCCTGGCACCGTTGATGGACAGATAGCCAGCCATCCAGTCATAGTTGAGATTGGAGATGTAGATGGATAAACCCTTGTTAGTAATTTCCACCTTCAGAAAGGGAGTCCGTCATGGGATCCAGGGAAACTATGACAAAAAAGAAAAAAAAAGTCAATACATATACAGAAACTGAATGATCACTTACCTGTATCACAGCTGTTTACGAACAGTCAGCCTCACACAGTTGAAGTTGGACAGAATACCAGCCAACCAGTCATAGTTGAGTTTGGAGATGCAGATGTATAAACCCTTGTTAGTAGTTTCCACCTTCAAGGAGGGAGTCCGTCATGGCATCCTGGGAAACTGTATGACAAAAAAGAAAAAGTCAATACATGTATAGAAACTGAATGATCACTTACCTGTATCACAGCTGTTTACGAACAGTCAGCCTTGCAAACTTGAAGATGGACAGATAGCCAGCCAGCCAGCCAGTCATATTTAGGATTGAAGATGCAGATGGATAAACCCTTGTTAGTCGTTTTCACCTTCCAGGAAGGAGTCCGTCATGGCATCCTGGGAAACTGTAAGACAAAAAAAAGAAAGTCAATACATGTATAGAAACTGAATGATCACTTACCTGTATCACAGCTGTTTACGAACAGTCAGCCTGGCACAGTTGAAGATGGACAGAAAGCCAGCCACAGTTGTGAAGTGAGAAGCAGATGGAATGACCCCTATTAGTAGTTTCCACCTTCAGAGAGGGAGTCCGTCATGGCATCCTGGGAAACTGTATGATAAAAAAAAGAAAGTCAATACATGTATAGAAACTGAATGATCACTTACCTGTATCACAGCTGTTTACGAACAGTCAGCCTGGCACAGTTGAAGTTGGAAAGAAAGCCAGCCATGCAGTCATAGTTGAGATTGGAGATGTAGATGGATAAACCCTTGTTAGTAGTTTCCACCTTCAAGGAGGGAGTCCGTCATGGCATCCTGGGAAACTGTATGACAAAAAAGAAAGTCAATACATGTATAGAAACTGAATTATTATTTACCTGTATCACAGCTGTTTATGTACAGTCAGCCTCACACAGTTGAAGATGGACAGAAAGCCAGCCAGCCAGTCATAGTTGAGATTGGAGATGTAGATGGATAAACCCTTGTTAGTAATTTCCACCTTCAGAAAGGGAGTCCGTCATGGGATCCTGGGAAACTGTATGATAAAAAAAAGAAAGCCAATACATGTATAGAAAACGAATGATCACTTACCTGTATTACAGCTGTTTACGAACAGTCAGCCTCACAAAGTTGAAGTTGGACAGAATACCAGCCAGCCAGTCATAGTTGAGATTGGAGATGCAGATGGATAAACCCTTGTTAGTCGTTTCTACCTTCAGAGAGGGAGTCCGCCATGGCATCCTGGAAAACTGTATGACAAAAAAGAAAGTCAATACATGTATAGAAACTGAATGATCACTTACCTGTATCACAACTGTTTACGAACAGTCCGCCTGGCACAGTTGAAGATGGACAAAATACCAGACAGCCAGTCATAGTTGAGATTGGAAATGCAGATGGATAAACCCTTGTTAGTCGTTTCCACCTTCAGAGAGGGTGTCCGTCATGGCATCCTGGGAAACTGTATGACAAAAAAGAAAAAGTCAATACATGTATAGAAACTGAATGATCACTTACCTGTATCACAGCTGTTTACGAACAGTCAGCCTGGCACCGTTGATGGACAGATAGCCAGACAGCCAGTCATAGTTGAGATTGGAGATGTAGATGGATAAACCCTTGTTAGTAATTTCCACCTTCAGAAAGGGAGTCCGTCATGGGATCCTGGGAAACTATGACAAAAAAGAAAAAAAGTCAATACATATATAGAAACTGAATAATCACTTACCTGTATCACAGCTGTTTACGAACAGTCAGCCTCACACAGTTGAAGTTGGACATAATACCAGCCAGCCAGTCATAGTTGAGATTGGAGATGCAGATGGATAAACCCTTGTTAGTAGTTTCCACCTTCAAGGAGGGAGTCTGTCATGGCATCCTGGGAAACTGTATGACAAAAAAGAAAAAGTCAATACACATATAGAAACTGAATGATCACTTACCTGTATCACAGCTGTTTACGAACAGTCAGCCTGGCACAGTTGATGATGGACAGAAACCCAGCCACACAGCCACAGTTCTGAAATGAGAAGCAAATGGAATGACACCTGTTAGTATATTCCACCTTCAGAGAGGGAGTCCGTCGTGGCATCCTGAAAAACTGTATGAGAAAAAAGAAAAAGTCAATACATGTATAGAAACTGAATGATCACTTACCTGTATCACAGCTGTTTACGAACAGTCAGCCTGGCACAGTTGAAGATGGACAGAAAGCCAGCCAGCCAGTCATATTTGAAATTGGAGATGCAGATGGATAAACCCTTGTTAGTCGTTTCCACCTTCAGAGAGGGAGTCCACCATGGCATCCTGGAAAACTGTATGACAAAAAAGAAAGTCAATACATGTTTAGAAACTGAATGACCACTTACCTGTATCACAGCTTTTTACGAACAGTCAGCCTGGCACAGTTTAAGATGGACAGAAAGCCAGCCACACAGCCACAGTTGTGAAGTGAGAAGCAGATGGAATGACCCCTTTTAGTAGTTTCCACCTTCAGAGAGGGAGTCCGTCATGGCATCCTGGGAAACTGTATGACAAAAAAAGAAAGTCAATACATGTATAGAAACTGAATGATCACTTACCTGTATCACAGCTGTTTACGAACAGTCAGCCTGGCACCGTTGATGGACAGATAGCCAGCCATCCAGTCATAGTTGAGATTGGAGATGTAGATGGATAAACCCTTGTTAGTCATTTCCACCTTCAGAAAAGGAGTCCGTCATGGGATCCTGGGAAACTATGACAAAAAAGAAAAAAAGTCAATACATATATAGAAACTGAATGATCACTTACCTGTATCACAGCTGTTTACGAACAGTCAGCCTGGCACCGTTGATGATGGACAGAAACCCAGCCACACAGCCACAGTTCTGAAGTGAGAAGCAAATGGAAAGACCCCTGTTAGTATTTTCCACCTTCAGAAAGGGAGTCCGTCATGTCATCCTGGGAAACTGTATGACAAAAAAGAAAAAGTCAATACAGGTATAGAAACTGAATGATCACTTACCTGTATCACAGCTGTTTACAAACAGTCAGCCTGGCACCGTTGATGGACAGATAGCCAGCCAGCCAGTCATAGTTGAGATTGGAGATGCAGATGGATAAACCCTTGTTAGTCGTTTCCACCTTCAGAGAGGGAGTCCGTCAGGGCATCCTGGGAAATTGTATGACAAAAAAAAGAAAGTCAATACATGTATAGAAACTGAATGATCACTTACCTGTATCACAGCTGTTTACGAACAGTCAGCCTCACACAGTTGAAGATGAACAGAAAGCCAGCCAGCCAGTCATATTTGAGATTGGAGATGCAGATGGATTAACCCTTGTTAGTCGTTTCCACCTTCAGAGAGGGAGTCAGTCATGGCATCCTGGGAAACTGTATGACGAAAAAGAAAGTCAATACATATATTGAAACTGAATGATCACTTACCTGTATCACAGCTGTTTACGAACAGTCAACCTGGCACCGTTGATGGACAGATAGCCAGCCATCCAGTCATAGTTGAGATTGGAGATGTAGATGGATAAACCCTTGTTAGTAATTTCCACCTTCAGAAAGGGAGTCCGTCATGGGATCCTGGGAAACTATGACAAAAAAGAAAAAAAGTCAATACATATATAGAAACTGAATAATCACTTACCTGTATCACAGCTGTTTACGAACAGTCAGCCTCACACAGTTGAAGTTGGACATAATACCAGCCAGCCAGTCCTAGTTGAGATTGGAGATGCAGATGGATAAACCCTTGTTAGTAGTTTCCACCTTCAAGGAGGGAGTCTGTCATGGCATCCTGGGAAACTGTATGACAAAAAAGAAAAAGTCAATACACATATAGAAACTGAATGATCACTTACCTGTATCACAGCTGTTTACGAACAGTCAGCCTGGCACAGTTGATGATGGACAGAAACCCAGCCACACAGCCACAGTTCTGAAATGAGAAGCAAATGGAATGACCCCTGTTAGTATATTCCACCTTCAGAGAGGGAGTCCGTCGTGGCATCCTGAAAAACTGTATGAGAAAAAAGAAAAAGTCAATACATGTATAGAAACTGAATGATCACTTACCTGTATCACAGCTGTTTACGAACAGTCAGCCTGGCACAGTTGAAGATGGACAGAAAGCCAGCCAGCCAGTCATATTTGAAATTGGAGATGCAGATGGATAAACCCTTGTTAGTCGTTTCCACCTTCAGAGAGGGAGTCCACCATGGCATCCTGGAAAACTGTATGACAAAAAAGAAAGTCAATACATGTTTAGAAACTGAATGACCACTTACCTGTATCACAGCTTTTTACGAACAGTCAGCCTGGCACAGTTTAAGATGGACAGAAAGCCAGCCACACAGCCACAGTTGTGAAGTGAGAAGCAGATGGAATGACCCCTTTTAGTAGTTTCCACCTTCAGAGAGGGAGTCCGTCATGGCATCCTGGGAAACTGTATGACAAAAAAAGAAAGTCAATACATGTATAGAAACTGAATGATCACTTACCTGTATCACAGCTGTTTACGAACAGTCAGCCTGGCACCGTTGATGGACAGATAGCCAGCCATCCAGTCATAGTTGAGATTGGAGATGTAGATGGATAAACCCTTGTTAGTCATTTCCACCTTCAGAAAAGGAGTCCGTCATGGGATCCTGGGAAACTATGACAAAAAAGAAAAAAAGTCAATACATATATAGAAACTGAATGATCACTTACCTGTATCACAGCTGTTTACGAACAGTCGGCCTGGCACCGTTGATGGACAGATAGCCAGCCATCCAGTCATAGTTGAGATTGGAGATGTAGATGGATAAACCCTTGTTAGTAATTTCCACCTTCAGAAAGGGAGTCCGTCATGGGATCTTGGGAAACTATGACAAAAAAGAAAAAAAAGTCAATACATATATAGAAACTGAATGATCACTTACCTGTATCACAGCTGTTTACGCACAGTCAGCCTCACACAGTTGAAGTTGGACAGAATACCAGCCAGCCAGTCATAGTTGAGTTTGGAGATGCAGATGGATAAACCCTTGTTAGTAGTTTCCACCTTCAAGGAGGGAGTCCGTCATGGCATCCTGGGAAACTGTATGACAAAAAAGAAAAAGTCAATACATGTATAGAAACTGAATGATCACTTTCCTGTATCACAGCTGTTTACAAACAGTCAGCCTGGCACCGTTGATGGACAGATAGCCAGCCAGCCAGTCATAGTTGAGATTGGAGATGCAGATGGATAAACCCTTGTTAGTAGTTTCCATCTTCAAGGAGGGAGTCCGTCATGGCATCCTGGGAAACTGTATGACAAAAAAGAAAAAGTCAATACATGTATAGAAACTGAATGATCACTTACCTGTATCACAGCTGTTTACGAACAGTCAGCCTTGCACAGTTGAAGATGGACAGATAGTCAGCCAGCCAGCCAGTCATATTTAGGATTGAAGATGCAGATGGATAAACCCTTTTTAGTCGTTTTCACCTTCAAGGAAGGAGTCCGTCATGGCATCCTGGGAAACTGTATGACAAAAAAAAGAAAGTCAATACATGTATAGAAACTGAATGATCACAACTTACCTGTATCACAGCTGTTTACGAACAGTCAGCCTGGCACAGTTGAAGATGGACAGAAAGCCAGCCACAGTTGTGAAGTGAGAAGCAGATGGAATGACCCCTATTAGTAGTTTCCACCTTCAGAGAGGGAGTCCGTCATGGCATCCTGGGAAACTGTATGACAAAATAAAGAAAGTCAATACATGTATGGAAACTGAATGATCACTTACCTGTATCACAGCTGTTTACGAACAGTCAGCCTGTCACAGTTTAAGTTGGACAGAAAGCCAGCCACACAGCCATAGTTCTGAAGTGACAGCAGATGGAATGACGCTTGTTAGTCGTTTCAACCTTCACAGAGAGAGTCAGTCATGGGATCCTGGGAATTTGTATGACAAAAAAGAAAGTCAATACATGTATAGAAACTGAATGATCACTTACCTGTATCACAGCTGTTTATGAACAGTCAGCCTGGCACCGTTGATGGACAGATAGCTAGCCAGCCAGTCATATTTGAGATTGGAGATGCAGATGGATTAACCCTTCTTAGTCGTTTCCACCTTCAGAGAGGGAGTCCGTCATGGCATCCTGGGAAACTGTATGAAAAAAAAAAAAAAAATCAATACATGTATAGAAACTGAATGATCACTTACCTGTATCACAGCTGTTTACGAACAGTCAGCCTCACACCGTTGATGGACAGATAGCCAGCCAGCCAGTCAAAGTTGAGATTGGAGATGCAGATGGATTAACCCTTGTTAGTCGTTTCCACCTTCAGAGAGGGAGTCCGTCATGGCATCCTGGGAAACTGTATGACAAAAAAGAAAAAGTCAATACATGTATAGAAACTGAATGATCACTTACCTGTATCACAGCTGTTTACGAACAGTCAGCCTGGCACCGTTGATGGACAGATAGCCAGACAGCCAGTCATAGTTGAGATTGGAGATGTAGATGGATAAACCCTTGTTAGTAATTTCCACCTTCAGAAAGGGAGTCCGTCATGGGATCCTGGGAAACTATGACAAAAAAGAAAAAAAGTCAATACATATATAGAAACTGAATAATCACTTACCTGTATCACAGCTGTTTACGAACAGTCAGCCTCACACAGTTGAAGTTGGACATAATACCAGCCAGCCAGTCATAGTTGAGATTGGAGATGCAGATGGATAAACCCTTGTTAGTAGTTTCCACCTTCAAGGAGGGAGTCTGTCATGGCATCCTGGGAAACTGTATGACAAAAAAGAAAAAGTCAATACACATATAGAAACTGAATGATCACTTACCTGTATCACAGCTGTTTACGAACAGTCAGCCTGGCACAGTTGATGATGGACAGAAACCCAGCCACACAGCCACAGTTCTGAAATGAGAAGCAAATGGAATGACACCTGTTAGTATATTCCACCTTCAGAGAGGGAGTCCGTCGTGGCATCCTGAAAAACTGTATGAGAAAAAAGAAAAAGTCAATACATGTATAGAAACTGAATGATCACTTACCTGTATCACAGCTGTTTACGAACAGTCAGCCTGGCACAGTTGAAGATGGACAGAAAGCCAGCCAGCCAGTCATATTTGAAATTGGAGATGCAGATGGATAAACCCTTGTTAGTCGTTTCCACCTTCAGAGAGGGAGTCCACCATGGCATCCTGGAAAACTGTATGACAAAAAAGAAAGTCAATACATGTTTAGAAACTGAATGACCACTTACCTGTATCACAGCTTTTTACGAACAGTCAGCCTGGCACAGTTTAAGATGGACAGAAAGCCAGCCACACAGCCACAGTTGTGAAGTGAGAAGCAGATGGAATGACCCCTTTTAGTAGTTTCCACCTTCAGAGAGGGAGTCCGTCATGGCATCCTGGGAAACTGTATGACAAAAAAAGAAAGTCAATACATGTATAGAAACTGAATGATCACTTACCTGTATCACAGCTGTTTACGAACAGTCAGCCTGGCACCGTTGATGGACAGATAGCCAGCCATCCAGTCATAGTTGAGATTGGAGATGTAGATGGATAAACCCTTGTTAGTCATTTCCACCTTCAGAAAAGGAGTCCGTCATGGGATCCTGGGAAACTATGACAAAAAAGAAAAAAAGTCAATACATATATAGAAACTGAATGATCACTTACCTGTATCACAGCTGTTTACGAACAGTCAGCCTGGCACCGTTGATGATGGACAGAAACCCAGCCACACAGCCACAGTTCTGAAGTGAGAAGCAAATGGAAAGACCCCTGTTAGTATTTTCCACCTTCAGAAAGGGAGTCCGTCATGTCATCCTGGGAAACTGTATGACAAAAAAGAAAAAGTCAATACAGGTATAGAAACTGAATGATCACTTACCTGTATCACAGCTGTTTACAAACAGTCAGCCTGGCACCGTTGATGGACAGATAGCCAGCCAGCCAGTCATAGTTGAGATTGGAGATGCAGATGGATAAACCCTTGTTAGTCGTTTCCACCTTCAGAGAGGGAGTCCGTCAGGGCATCCTGGGAAATTGTATGACAAAAAAAAGAAAGTCAATACATGTATAGAAACTGAATGATCACTTACCTGTATCACAGCTGTTTACGAACAGTCAGCCTCACACAGTTGAAGATGAACAGAAAGCCAGCCAGCCAGTCATATTTGAGATTGGAGATGCAGATGGATTAACCCTTGTTAGTCGTTTCCACCTTCAGAGAGGGAGTCAGTCATGGCATCCTGGGAAACTGTATGACGAAAAAGAAAGTCAATACATATATTGAAACTGAATGATCACTTACCTGTATCACAGCTGTTTACGAACAGTCAACCTGGCACCGTTGATGGACAGATAGCCAGCCATCCAGTCATAGTTGAGATTGGAGATGTAGATGGATAAACCCTTGTTAGTAATTTCCACCTTCAGAAAGGGAGTCCGTCATGGGATCCTGGGAAACTATGACAAAAAAGAAAAAAAGTCAATACATGTATAGAAACTGAATAATCACTTACCTGTATCACAGCTGTTTACGAACAGTCAGCCTCACACAGTTGAAGTTGGACATAATACCAGCCAGCCAGTCATAGTTGAGATTGGAGATGCAGATGGATAAACCCTTGTTAGTAGTTTCCACCTTCAAGGAGGGAGTCTGTCATGGCATCCTGGGAAACTGTATGACAAAAAAGAAAAAGTCAATACACATATAGAAACTGAATGATCACTTACCTGTATCACAGCTGTTTACGAACAGTCAGCCTGGCACAGTTGATGATGGACAGAAACCCAGCCACACAGCCACAGTTCTGAAATGAGAAGCAAATGGAATGACCCCTGTTAGTATATTCCACCTTCAGAGAGGGAGTCCGTCGTGGCATCCTGAAAAACTGTATGAGAAAAAAGAAAAAGTCAATACATGTATAGAAACTGAATGATCACTTACCTGTATCACAGCTGTTTACGAACAGTCAGCCTGGCACAGTTGAAGATGGACAGAAAGCCAGCCAGCCAGTCATATTTGAAATTGGAGATGCAGATGGATAAACCCTTGTTAGTCGTTTCCACCTTCAGAGAGGGAGTCCACCATGGCATCCTGGAAAACTGTATGACAAAAAAGAAAGTCAATACATGTTTAGAAACTGAATGACCACTTACCTGTATCACAGCTTTTTACGAACAGTCAGACTGGCACAGTTTAAGATGGACAGAAAGCCAGCCACACAGCCACAGTTGTGAAGTGAGAAGCAGATGGAATGACCCCTTTTAGTAGTTTCCACCTTCAGAGAGGGAGTCCGTCATGGCATCCTGGGAAACTGTATGACAAAAAAAGAAAGTCAATACATGTATAGAAACTGAATGATCACTTACCTGTATCACAGCTGTTTACGAACAGTCAGCCTGGCACCGTTGATGGACAGATAGCCAGCCATCCAGTCATAGTTGAGATTGGAGATGTAGATGGATAAACCCTTGTTAGTCATTTCCACCTTCAGAAAAGGAGTCCGTCATGGGATCCTGGGAAACTATGACAAAAAAGAAAAAAAGTCAATACATATATAGAAACTGAATGATCACTTACCTGTATCACAGCTGTTTACGAACAGTCAGCCTGGCACCGTTGATGGACAGATAGCCAGCCATCCAGTCATAGTTGAGATTGGAGATGTAGATGGATAAACCCTTGTTAGTAATTTCCACCTTCAGAAAGGGAGTCCGTCATGGGATCTTGGGAAACTATGACAAAAAAGAAAAAAAAGTCAATACATATATAGAAACTGAATGATCACTTACCTGTATCACAGCTGTTTACGCACAGTCAGCCTCACACAGTTGAAGTTGGACAGAATACCAGCCAGCCAGTCATAGTTGAGTTTGGAGATGCAGATGGATAAACCCTTGTTAGTAGTTTCCACCTTCAAGGAGGGAGTCCGTCATGGCATCCTGGGAAACTGTATGACAAAAAAGAAAAAGTCAATACATGTATAGAAACTGAATGATCACTTTCCTGTATCACAGCTGTTTACAAACAGTCAGCCTGGCACCGTTGATGGACAGATAGCCAGCCAGCCAGTCATAGTTGAGATTGGAGATGCAGATGGATAAACCCTTGTTAGTAGTTTCCATCTTCAAGGAGGGAGTCCGTCATGGCATCCTGGGAAACTGTATGACAAAAAAGAAAAAGTCAATACATGTATAGAAACTGAATGATCACTTACCTGTATCACAGCTGTTTACGAACAGTCAGCCTTGCACAGTTGAAGATGGACAGATAGTCAGCCAGCCAGCCAGTCATATTTAGGATTGAAGATGCAGATGGATAAACCCTTTTTAGTCGTTTTCACCTTCAAGGAAGGAGTCCGTCATGGCATCCTGGGAAACTGTATGACAAAAAAAAGAAAGTCAATACATGTATAGAAACTGAATGATCACAACTTACCTGTATCACAGCTGTTTACGAACAGTCAGCCTGGCACAGTTGAAGATGGACAGAAAGCCAGCCACAGTTGTGAAGTGAGAAGCAGATGGAATGACCCCTATTAGTAGTTTCCACCTTCAGAGAGGGAGTCCGTCATGGCATCCTGGGAAACTGTATGACAAAAAAAAGAAAGTCAATACATGTATGGAAACTGAATGATCACTTACCTGTATCACAGCTGTTTACGAACAGTCAGCCTGTCACAGTTTAAGTTGGACAGAAAGCCAGCCACACAGCCATAGTTCTGAAGTGACAGCAGATGGAATGACGCTTGTTAGTCGTTTCAACCTTCACAGAGAGAGTCAGTCATGGGATCCTGGGAATTTGTATGACAAAAAAGAAAGTCAATACATGTATAGAAACTGAATGATCACTTACCTGTATCACAGCTGTTTATGAACAGTCAGCCTGGCACCGTTGATGGACAGATAGCTAGCCAGCCAGTCATATTTGAGATTGGAGATGCAGATGGATTAACCCTTCTTAGTCGTTTCCACCTTCAGAGAGGGAGTCCGTCATGGCATCCTGGGAAACTGTATGAAAAAAAAAAAAAAAATCAATACATGTATAGAAACTGAATGATCACTTACCTGTATCACAGCTGTTTACGAACAGTCAGCCTCACACCGTTGATGGACAGATAGCCAGCCAGCCAGTCAAAGTTGAGATTGGAGATGCAGATGGATTAACCCTTGTTAGTCGTTTCCACCTTCAGAGAGGGAGTCCGTCATGGCATCCTGGGAAACTGTATGACAAAAAAGAAAAAGTCAATACATGTATAGAAACTGAATGATCACTTACCTGTATCACAGCTGTTTACGAACAGTCAGCCTGGCACCGTTGATGGACAGATAGCCAGCCATCCAGTCATAGTTGAGATTGGAGATGTAGATGGATAAACCCTTGTTAGTAATTTCCACCTTCAGAAAGGGAGTCCGTCATGGGATCCTGGGAAACTATAACAAAAAAGAAAAAAAGTCAATACATATATAGAAACTGAATGATCACTTACCTGTATCACAGCTGTTTACGCACAGTCAGCCTCACACAGTTGAAGTTGGACAGAATACCAGCCAGCCAGTCATAGTTGAGTTTGGAGATGCAGAAGGATAAACCCTTGTTAGTAGTTTCCACCTTCAAGGAGGGAGTCCGTCATGGCATCCTGGGAAACTGTATGACAAAAAAGAAAAAGTCAATACATGTATAGAAACTGAATGATCACTTTCCTGTATCACAGCTGTTTACAAACAGTCAGCCTGGCACCGTTGATGGACAGATAGCCAGCCAGCCAGTCATAGTTGAGATTGGAGATGCAGATGGATAATCCCTTGTTAGTAGTTTCCACCTTCAAGGAGGGAGTCCGTCATGGCATCCTGGGAAACTGTATGACAAAAAAGAAAAAGTCAATACACATATAGAAACTGAATAATCACTTACATGTATCACAGCTGTTTACGAACAGTCAGCCTGGCACCGTTGATGATGGATTAGAAAGCCAGCCACACAGCCACAATTCTGAAGTGAGAAGCAAATGGAATGACCCCTGTTAGTAGTTTCCACCTTCAAAGAGGGAGTCAGTCATGGCATCCTGGGAAACTGTATGACAAAAAAGAAAAAGTCAATACATGTATAGAAACTGAATGATCACTTACCTGTATCACAGCTGTTTACGAACAGTCAGCCTTGCACAGTTGAAGATGGACAGATAGTCAGCCAGCCAGCCAGTCATATTTAGGATTGAAGATGCAGATGGATAAACCCTTGTTAGTCGTTTTCACGTTCAAGGAAGGAGTCCGTCATGGCATCCTGGGAAACTGTATGACAAAAAAAAGAAAGTCAATACATGTATAGAAACTGAATGATCACAACTTACCTGTATCACAGCTGTTTACGAACAGTCAGCCTGGCACAGTTGAAGATGGACAGAAAGCCAGCCACAGTTGTGAAGTGAGAAGCAGATGGAATGACCCCTATTAGTAGTTTCCACCTTCAGAGAGGGAGTCCGTCATGGCATCCTGGGAAACTGTATGACAAAAAAAAGAAAGTCAATACATGTATAGAAACTGAATGATCACTTACCTGTATCACAGCTGTTTATCAATACATATCAATATCAATACATGTATAGAAACTGAATGATCACTTACCTGTATCACAGCTGTTTACGAACAGTAAGCCTGGCACAGTTTAAGTTGGACAGAAAGCCAGCCACACAGCCATAGTTCTGAAGTGACAGCAGATGGAATGACGCTTGTTAGTCGTTTAAACCTTCACAGAGAGAGTCCGTCATGGGATCCTGGGAATTTGTATGACAAAAAAGAAAGTCAATACATGTATAGAAACTGAATGATCACTTACCTGTATCACAGCTGTTTACGAACAGTCAGCCTGGCACAGTTGAAGTTGGACAGAATACCAGCCAGCCAGTCATAGTTGAGATTGGAGATGCAGATGGATAAACCCTTGTTAGTCGTTTCCACTTTCAGAGAGGGAGTCCGTCATGGCATCCTGGGAAACTGTATGACAAAAAAGAAAGTCAATACATGTATAGAAACTGAATGATCATTGGCACAGTTGAAGATGGACAGATAGCCAGCCACAGTTGTGAAGTGAGAAGCAGATGGAATGACCCTTGTTAGTCGTTTCCACCTTCAGAGAGGGAGTCCGTCATGGGATTCTGGGAAACTGTATGATAAAAAAAAGAAAGTCAATACATGTATAGAAAACGAATGATCACTTACCTGTATCACAGCTGTTTACGAACAGTCAGCCTCACACCGTTGAAGATGGACAGAATACCAGCCAGCCAGTTATAGTTGAGATTGGAGACGCAGATGGATAAACCCTTGTTAGTCGTTTCCACCTTCAGAGAGGGAGTCCGTCATGGCATCCTGGGAAACTGTATGACAAAAAAGAAAGTCAATACATGTATAGAAACTGAATGACCACTTAACCTGTATCACAGCTGTTTACAAACAGTCAGCCTGGCACAGTTTAAGATGGACAGAAAGCCAGCCACACAGCCACAGTTGTGAAGTGAGAAGCAGATGGAATGACCCCTGTTAGTAGTTTCCACCTTCAGAGAGGGAGTCAGTCATGGCATCCTGGGAAAGTGTATTACAAAAAAGAAAGTCAAGACATGTATAGAAACTGAATGATCACTTACCTGTATCACAGCTGTTTACGAACAGTCAGCCTCACACAGTTGAAGTTGGACAGAATACCAGCCAGCCAGTCATAGTTGAGTTTGGAGATGCAGATGGATAAACCCTTGTTAGTCGTTTCCACCTTCAAGGAGGGAGTCCGTCATGGCATCCTGGGAAACTGTATGAGAAAAAAGAAAAAGACAATACATGTATAGAAACTGAATGATCACTTACCTGTATCACAGCTGTTTACGAACAGTCAGCCTTGCACAGTTGAAGATGGACAGATAGCCAGCAAGCTAGCCAGTCATATTTAGGATTGAAGATGCAGATGGATAAACCCTTGTTAGTCGTTTTCACCTTCAAGGAAGGAGTCCGTCATGGCATCCTGGGAAACTGTATGACAAAAAAAAGAAAGTCAATACATGTATAGAAACTGAATGATCACTTACCTGTATTACAGCTGTTTACGAACAGTCAGCCTGGCACAGTTGAAGATGGACAGAAAGCCAGCCACAGTTGTGAAGTGAGAAGCAGATGGAATGACCCCTATTAGTAGTTTCCACCTTCAGAGAGGGAGTCCGTCATGGCATCCTGGGAAACTTTTTGATAAAAAAAAGAAAGTCAATACATGTATAGAAACTGAATGATCACTTACCTGTATCACAGCTGTTTACGAACAGTCAGCCTGGCACAGTTTAAGTTGGACAGAAAGCCAGCCACACAGCCATAGTTCTGAAGTGACAGCAGATGGAATGACGCTTGTTAGTCGTTTCAACCTTCACAGAGAGAGTCAGTCATGGGATCCTGGGAATTTGTATGACAAAAAAGAAAAAGTCAATACATGTATAGAAAATGAATGATCACTTACCTGTATCACAGCTGTTTACGAACAGTCAGCCTGGAACCGTTGATGGACAGATAGCCAGCCATCCAGTCATAGTTGAGATTGGAGATGTAGATGGATAAACCCTTGTTAGTCATTTCCACCTTCAGAAAAGGAGTCCGTCATGGCATCCTGGGAAACTGTATGACAAAAAAAAAGTGTGTCAGTACATGTATAGAAACGGAATGTTCACTTACCTGTATCACAGCATTTTACGAACAGTCAGCCTCACACAGTTGAAGATGGACAAAAAGCCAGCCACAATTGTGAATTGAGAAGCAGATGGAATGACCCCTGTTAGTATTTTCCACCTTCAGAGAGGGAGTCGGTCATGGCATTCTGGGAAACTGTATGACAAAAAAGAAAAAGTCAATACATGTATAGAAACTGAATGATCACTTACCTGTATCACAGCTGTTTACACACAGTCAGCCTGGCACCGTTGATAGACAGATAGCCAGCCAGCCAGTCATAGTTGAGTTTGGAGATGTAGATGGATAAACCCTTGTTAGTAGTTTCCACCTTCAGAAAGGGAGTCCGTCATGGCATCCTGGGAAACTGTATGACAAAAAAAAAGTGTGTCAGTATATGTATAGAAACGGAATGTTCACTTACCTGTATCACAGCTGTTTACGAACAGTCAGTCTGGCACAGTTCAAGTTGGACAGAAAGCCAGCCTCACAGCCACAGTTGTGAAGAGAGAAGCAGATGGAATGACCCTTGTTAGTCGTTTCAATCTTCACAGAGAGAGTCAGTCATGGGATCCAGGGAATTTGTATGACAAAAAAGAAAGTAAATACATATATAGAAACTGAATGATCACTTCCCTGTATCACAGCTGTTTACGAACAGTCAGCCTTGCACAGTTGAAGATGGACAGAATACCAGCCACAGAGCCACAGTTGTGAAGTGGGAAGCAGATGGAATGACCAGTTAGTAGTTTACACCTTCAGAGAGGAAGCCGGCCATGCGATCCTGAGAAACTGTATGACAAAAAAGAAAAAGTCAATACATGTATAGAAACTGAAGGATCACTTACCTGTATCACAGCTGTTTACGAACAGTCAGCCTGGAACCGTTGATGGACAGATAGCCAGCCATCCAGTCATAGTTGAGATTGGAGATGTAGATGGATAAACCCTTGTTAGTCATTTCCACCTTCAGAAAGGGAGTCCGTCATGGCATCCTGGGAAACTGTATGACAAAAAAAAAGTGTGTCAGTATATGTATAGAAACGGAATGTTCACTTACCTGTATCACAGCATTTTACGAACAGTCAGCCTTGCACAGTTGAAGATGGACAGAATACCAGCCAGCCAGTCATAGTTGAGATTGGAGATGCAGATGGATAAACCCTTGTTAGTCTTTTCCACCTTCAGAGAGGGAGTCCGTCATGGCATCCTGGGAAACTGTATGAGAAAAAAGAAAGTCAGTACAGGTATAGAAATTGATTGATCACTTACCTGTATCACAGCTGTTTACGAACAGTCAGCCTGGAACAGTTGAAGATGGAAAAAATACCAGCCAGCCAGTCATAGTTGAGATTGGAGATGCAGATGGATAAACCCTTGTTAGTCGTTTCCACCTTCAGAGAGGGAGTCTGTCATGGGATCCTGGGAAACTATGACAAAAAAGAAAAAAAGTCAATACATATATAGAAAACGAATGATCACTTACCTGTATCACAGCTGTTTACGAACAGTCAACCTCACACAGTTGAAGATGGACAGAATACCAGCCAGCCAGTCATAGTTGAGATTGGAGACGCAGATGGATAAACCCTTGTTAGTCGTTTCCACCTTCAGAGAGGGAGTCCGTCATGGCATCCTGGGAAACTGTATGACAAAAAAGAAAGTCAATACATGTATAGAAACTGAATGACCACTTAACCTGTATCACAGCTGTTTACAAACAGTCAGCCTGGCACAGTTTAAGATGGACAGAAAGCCAGCCACACAGCCACAGTTGTGAAGTGAGAAGCAGATGGAATGACCCCTGTTAGTAGTTTCCACCTTCAGAGAGGGAGTCAGTCATGGCATCCTGGGAAAGTGTATTACAAAAAAGAAAGTCAAGACATGTATAGAAACTGAATGATCACTTACCTGTATCACAGCTGTTTACGAACAGTCAGCCTGGCACCGTTGATGGACAGATAGCCAGCCATCCAGTCATAGTTCAGATTGGAGATGTAGATGGATAAACCCTTGTTAGTCGTTTCCACCTTCAAGGAGGGAGTCCGTCATGGCATCCTGGGAAACTGTATGAGAAAAAAGAAAAAGACAATACATGTATAGAAACTGAATGATCACTTACCTGTATCACAGCTGTTTACAAACAGTCAGCCTGGCACCGCTGATGGACAGATAGCCAGCCAGCCAGTCATAGTTGAGATTGGAGATGCAGATGGATAAACCCTTGTTAGTAGTTTCCACCTTCAAGGAGGGAGTCCGTCATGGCATCCTGGGAAACTGTATGACAAAAAAGAAAAAGTCAATACACATATAGAAACTGAATAATCACTTACATGTATCACAGCTGTTTACGAACAGTCAGCCTGGCACCGTTGATGATGGATAGAAAGCCAGCCACACAGCCACAATTCTGAAGTGAGAAGCAAATGGAATGACCCCTGTTAGTAGTTTCCACCTTCAAAGAGGGAGTCAGTCATGGCATCCTGGGAAACTGTATGACAAAAAAGAAAAAGTCAATACATGTATAGAAACTGAATGATCACTTACCTGTATCACAGCTGTTTACGAACAGTCAGCCTTGCACAGTTGAAGATGGACAGATAGTCAGCCAGCCAGCCAGTCATATTTAGGATTGAAGATGCAGATGGATAAACCCTTGTTAGTCGTTTTCACGTTCAAGGAAGGAGTCCGTCATGGCATCCTGGGAAACTGTATGACAAAAAAAAGAAAGTCAATACATGTATAGAAACTGAATGATCACAACTTACCTGTATCACAGCTGTTTACGAACAGTCAGCCTGGCACAGTTGAAGATGGACAGAAAGCCAGCCACAGTTGTGAAGTGAGAAGCAGATGGAATGACCCCTATTAGTAGTTTCCACCTTCAGAGAGGGAGTCCGTCATGGCATCCTGGGAAACTGTATGACAAAAAAGAAAAAGTCAATACATGTATAGAAACTGAATTATTATTTACCTGTATCACAGCTGTTTACGAAGAGTCAGCCTCACACAGTTGAAGATGGACAGAAAGCCAGCCATCCAGTAATAGTTGAGATTGGAGATGTAGATGGATAAACCCTTGTTAGTCATTTCCACCTTCAGAAAGGGAGTCCGTCATGGGATCCTGGGAAAGTGTATGATAAAAAAAGAAAAAGTCAATACACATATAGAAACTGAATGATCACTTACCTGTATCACAGCTGTTTACGAACAGTCAGCCTGTTGATGATGGACAGAAAGCCAGCCACACAGCCACAGTTCTGAAGTGAGAAGCAAATGGAATGACCCCTGTTAGTATTTTCCACATTCAGAGAGGGAGTCCGCCATGGCATCCTGGAAAACTGTATGACAAAAAAGAATATCAATACATGTATAGAAACTGAATGATCACTTACCTGTATCACAACTGTTTACGAACAGTCAGCCTGGCACAGTTGAAGATGGACAGAAAGCCAGCCACAGTTGTGAAGTGAGAAGCAGATGGAATGACCCTTGTTAGTCGTTTCTACCTACAGAGAGGGAGTCCGTCATGGCATCCTGGAAAACTGTATGTCAAAAAAGAAAGTCAATACATGTATAGAAACTGAATGATCACTTACCTGTATCACAGCTGTTTATGAACAGTCAGCCTGGCACAGTTGAAGATGGACAAAATACCAGCCAGCCAGTCATAGTTGAGATTGGAGATGCAGATGGATAAACCCTTGTTAGTCGTTTCCACCTTCAGAGAGGGAGTCCGTCATGGCATCCTGGAAAACTGTATGTCAAAAAAGAATATCAATACATGTATAGAAACTGAATGATCACTTACCTGTATCACAGCTGTTTACGAACAGTAAGCCTGGCACAGTTTAAGTTGGACAGAAAGCCAGCCACACAGCCATAGTTCTGAAGTGACAGCAGATGGAATGACGCTTGTTAGTCGTTTAAACCTTCACAGAGAGAGTCCGTCATGGGATCCTGGGAATTTGTATGACAAAAAAGAAAGTCAATACATGTATAGAAACTGAATGATCATTGGCACAGTTGAAGATGGACAGATAGCCAGCCACAGTTGTGAAGTGAGAAGCAGATGGAATGACCCTTGTTAGTCGTTTCCACCTTCAGAGAGGGAGTCCGTCATGGGATCCTGGGAAACTGTATGATAAAAAAAAGAAAGTCAATACATGTATAGAAAACGAATGATCACTTACCTGTATCACAGCTGTTTACGAACAGTCAGCCTCACACCGTTGAAGATGGACAGAATACCAGCCAGCCAGTTATAGTTGAGATTGGAGACGCAGATGGATAAACCCTTGTTAGTCGTTTCCACCTTCAGAGAGGGAGTCCGTCATGGCATCCTGGGAAACTGTATGACAAAAAAGAAAGTCAATACATGTATAGAAACTGAATGACCACTTAACCTGTATCACAGCTGTTTACAAACAGTCAGCCTGGCACAGTTTAAGATGGACAGAAAGCCAGCCACACAGCCACAGTTGTGAAGTGAGAAGCAGATGGAATGACCCCTGTTAGTAGTTTCCACCTTCAGAGAGGGAGTCAGTCATGGCATCCTGGGAAAGTGTATTACAAAAAAGAAAGTCAAGACATGTATAGAAACTGAATGATCACTTACCTGTATCACAGCTGTTTACGAACAGTCAGCCTCACACAGTTGAAGTTGGACAGAATACCAGCCAGCCAGTCATAGTTGAGTTTGGAGATGCAGATGGATAAACCCTTGTTAGTCGTTTCCACCTTCAAGGAGGGAGTCCGTCATGGCATCCTGGGAAACTGTATGAGAAAAAAGAAAAAGACAATACATGTATAGAAACTGAATGATCACTTACCTGTATCAGAGCTGTTTACGAACAGTCAGCCTTGCACAGTTGAAGATGGACAGATAGCCAGCAAGCTAGCCAGTCATATTTAGGATTGAAGATGCAGATGGATAAACCCTTGTTAGTCGTTTTCACCTTCAAGGAAGGAGTCCGTCATGGCATCCTGGGAAACTGTATGACAAAAAAAAGAAAGTCAATACATGTATAGAAACTGAATGATCACTTACCTGTATTACAGCTGTTTACGAACAGTCAGCCTGGCACAGTTTAAGTTGGACAGAAAGCCAGCCACACAGCCATAGTTCTGAAGTGACAGCAGATGGAATGACGCTTGTTAGTCGTTTCAACCTTCACAGAGAGAGTCAGTCATGGGATCCTGGGAATTTGTATGACAAAAAAGAAAAAGTCAATACATGTATAGAAAATGAATGATCACTTACCTGTATCACAGCTGTTTACGAACAGTCAGCCTGGAACCGTTGATGGACAGATAGCCAGCCATCCAGTCATAGTTGAGATTGGAGATGTAGATGGATAAACCCTTGTTAGTCATTTCCACCTTCAGAAAAGGAGTCCGTCATGGCATCCTGGGAAACTGTATGACAAAAAAAAAGTGTGTCAGTACATGTATAGAAACGGAATGTTCACTTACCTGTATCACAGCATTTTACGAACAGTCAGCCTCACACAGTTGAAGATGGACAAAAAGCCAGCCACAATTGTGAATTGAGAAGCAGATGGAATGACCCCTGTTAGTATTTTCCACCTTCAGAGAGGGAGTCGGTCATGGCATTCTGGGAAACTGTATGACAAAAAAAAGAAAGTCAATACATGTATAGAAACTGAATGATCACTTACCTGTATCACAGCTGTTTACACACAGTCAGCCTGGCACCGTTGATGGACAGATAGCCAGCCAGCCAGTCATAGTTGAGTTTGGAGATGTAGATGGATAAACCCTTGTTAGTAGTTTCCACCTTCAGAAAGGGAGTCCGTCATGGCATCCTGGGAAACTGTATGACAAAAAAAAAAGTGTGTCAGTATATGTATAGAAACGGAATGTTCACTTACCTGTATCACAGCTGTTTACGAACAGTCAGTCTGGCACAGTTCAAGTTGGACAGAAAGCCAGCCTCACAGCCACAGTTGTGAAGAGAGAAGCAGATGGAATGACCCTTGTTAGTCGTTTCAATCTTCACAGAGAGAGTCCGTCATGGGATCCAGGGAATTTGTATGACAAAAAAGAAAGTAAATACATATATAGAAACTGAATGATCACTTCCCTGTATCACAGCTGTTTACGAACAGTCAGCCTTGCACAGTTGAAGATGGACAGAATACCAGCCACAGAGCCACAGTTGTGAAGTGGGAAGCAGATGGAATGACCAGTTAGTAGTTTACACCTTCAGAGAGGAAGCCGGCCATGCGATCCTGAGAAACTGTATGACAAAAAAGAAAAAGTCAATACATGTATAGAAACTGAAGGATCACTTACCTGTATCACAGCTGTTTACGAACAGTCAGCCTGGAACCGTTGATGGACAGATAGCCAGCCATCCAGTCATAGTTGAGATTGGAGATGTAGATGGATAAAGCCTTGTTAGTCATTTCCACCTTCAGAAAGGGAGTCCGTCATGGCATCCTGGGAAACTGTATGACAAAAAAAAAGTGTGTCAGTATATGTATAGAAACGGAATGTTCACTTACCTGTATCACAGCATTTTACGAACAGTCAGCCTTGCACAGTTGAAGATAGACAGAATACCAGCCAGCCAGTCATAGTTGAGATTGGAGATGCAGATGGATAAACCCTTGTTAGTCTTTTCCACCTTCAGAGAGGGAGTCCGTCATGGCATCCTGGGAAACTGTATGAGAAAAAAGAAAGTCAGTACAGGTATAGAAATTGATTGATCACTTACCTGTATCACAGCTGTTTACGAACAGTCAGCCTGGAACAGTTGAAGATGGAAAAAATACCAGCCAGCCAGTCATAGTTGAGATTGGAGATGCAGATGGATAAACCCTTGTTAGTCGTTTCCACCTTCAGAGAGGGAGTCTGTCATGGGATCCTGGGAAACTATGACAAAAAAGAAAAAAAGTCAATACATATATAGAAAACGAATGATCACTTACCTGTATCACAGCTGTTTACGAACAGTCAACCTCACACAGTTGAAGATGGACAGAATACCAGCCAGCCAGTCATAGTTGAGATTGGAGACGCAGATGGATAAACCCTTGTTAGTCGTTTCCACCTTCAGAGAGGGAGTCCGTCATGGCATCCTGGGAAACTGTATGACAAAAAAGAAAGTCAATACATGTATAGAAACTGAATGACCACTTAACCTGTATCACAGCTGTTTACAAACAGTCAGCCTGGCACAGTTTAAGATGGACAGAAAGCCAGCCACACAGCCACAGTTGTGAAGTGAGAAGCAGATGGAATGACCCCTGTTAGTAGTTTCCACCTTCAGAGAGGGAGTCAGTCATGGCATCCTGGGAAAGTGTATTACAAAAAAGAAAGTCAAGACATGTATAGAAACTGAATGATCACTTACCTGTATCACAGCTGTTTACGAACAGTCAGCCTCACACAGTTGAAGTTGGACAGAATACCAGCCAGCCAGTCATAGTTGAGTTTGGAGATGCAGATGGATAAACCCTTGTTAGTCGTTTCCACCTTCAAGGAGGGAGTCCGTCATGGCATCCTGGGAAACTGTATGAGAAAAAAGAAAAAGACAATACATGTATAGAAACTGAATGATCACTTACCTGTATCACAGCTGTTTACAAACAGTCAGCCTGGCACCGCTCATGGACAAATAGCCAGCCAGCCAGTCATAGTTGAGATTGGAGATGCAGATGGATAAACCCTTGTTAGTAGTTTCCACCTTCAAGGAGGGAGTCCGTCATGGCATCCTGGGAAACTGTATGACAAAAAAAAGAAAGTCAATACATGTATAGAAACTGAATGATCACTTACCTGTATTACAGCTGTTTACGAACAGTCAGCCTGGCACAGTTGAAGATGGACAGAAAGCCAGCCACAGTTGTGAAGTGAGAAGCAGATGGAATGACCCCTATTAGTAGTTTCCACCTTCAGAGAGGGAGTCCGTCATGGCATCCTGGGAAACTTTTTGATAAAAAAAGAAAGTCAATACATGTATAGAAACTGAATGATCACTTACCTGTATCACAGCTGTTTACGAACAGTCAGCCTGGCACAGTTTAAGTTGGACAGAAAGCCAGCCACACAGCCATAGTTCTGAAGTGACAGCAGATGGAATGACGCTTGTTAGTCGTTTCAACCTTCACAGAGAGAGTCCGTCATGGGATCCTGGGAATTTGTATGACAAAAAAGAAAGTCAATACATGTATAGAAACTGAATGATCACTTACCTGTATCACAGCTGTTTACGAACAGTCAGCCTGGCACAGTTGAAGTTGGACAGAATACCAGCCAGCCAGTCATAGTTGAGATTGGAGATGCAGATGGATAAACCCTTGTAAGTAGTTTCCACCTTCAAGGAGGGAGTCTGTCATGGCATCCTGGGAAACTGTATGACAAAAAAGAAAAAGTCAATACACATATAGAAACTGAATGATCACTTACCTGTATCACAGCTGTTTACGAACAGTCAGCCTGGCACCGTTGATGATGGACAGAAAGCCAGGCACACAGCCACAGTTCTGAAGTGAGAAGCAAATGGAATGACCCCTGTTAGTATTTTCCACCTTCGGAGAGGGAGTCCGCCATGGCATCCTAGAAAACTGTATGACAAAAAAGAAAGTCAATACATGTACAGAAACTGAATGATTACTTACCTGTATCACAACTGTTTATGAAAAGTCAGCCTGGCACAGTTGAGGATGGACAGAAAGCCAGCCACAGTTGTGAAGCGAGAAGCAGATGGAATGACCCTTGTTAGTCGTTTCTACCTACAGAGAGGGAGTCCGTCATGGGATCCTGGGATACTGTATGATAAAAAAAAGAAAGCCAATACATGTATAGAAAACGAATGATCACATACCTGTATCACAGCTGTTTACGAACAGTCAGCCTCACACGGTTGAACTGTCTGGTTCCTACAGAGAGGAAGCCGGCCATGCGATCCTGGGAAACTGTATGACAAAAAAAAAGTGTGTCAGTACATGTATAGAAACGGAATGTTCACTTACCTGTATCACAGCATTTTACGAACAGTCAGCCTTGCACAGTTGAAGATGGACAGAATACCAGCCAGCCAGTCATAGTTGAGATTGGAGATGCAGATGGATAAACCCTTGTTAGTCTTTTCCACCTTCAGAGAGGGAGTCCGTCATGGCATCCTGGGAAACTGTATGACAAAAAAAAAGTGTGTCAGTACATGTATAGAAAACGAATGATCACTTACCTGTATCACAGCTGTTTACGAACAGTCAGCCTGGCACAGTTGAAGATGGACAGAAAGCCAGCCACAGTTGTGAAGTGAGAAGCAGATGGAATGACCCCTGTAAGTAGTTTCCACCTTCAGAGAGGGAGTCCGACATGGCATCCTGGGAAACTGTATGACAAAAAAAAGAAAGTCAATACATGTATAGAAACTGAATGATCACTTACCTGTATCACAGCTGTTTACAAACAGTCAGCCTGGCACCGTTGATGGACAGATAGCCAGCCAGCCAGTCATAGTTGAGATTGGAGATGCAGATGGATAAACCCTTGTTAGTAGTTTCCACCTTCAAGGAGGGAGTCCGTCATGGCATCCTGGGAAACTATATGACAAAAAAGAAAAAGTCAATACATGTATAGAAACTGAATGATCACTGACCTGCATCACAGCTGTTTACAAACAGTCAGTCTGGCACAGTTAAAGTTGGACAGAAAGCCAGCCACACAGCCACAGTTGTGAAGAGAGAAGCAGATGGAATGACCCTTGTTAGTCGTTTCCACCTTCAGAGAGGAAGCCGGCCATGCGATCCTGGGAATTTGTATGACAAAAAAGAAAGTAAATACATGTATAGAAACTGAATGATCACTTACCTGTATCACAGCTGTTTACGAACAGTCAGCCTCACACAGTTGAAGTTGGACAGAATACCAGCCAGCCAGTCATAGTTGAGATTGGAGATGTAGATGGATAAACCCTTGTTAGTCATTTCCACCTTCAGAAAGGGAGTCCGTCATGGCATCCTGGGAAACTATGACAAAAAAGAAAAAAAGTCAATACATATATAGAAACTGAATGATCACTTACCTGAATCACAGCTGTTTACGAACAGTCAGCCTCACACAGTTGAAGTTGGACAGAATACCAGCCAGCCAGTCATAGTTAAGATTGGAGATGCAGATGGATAAACCCTTGTTTGTCCTTTCCACCTTCAGAGAGGGAGTCAGTCATGGCATCCTGGGAAACTGTATGACAAAAAAAGAAAGTCAATACATGTATAGAAACTGAATGACCACTTACCTGTATCACAACTGTTTACGAACAGTCAGCCTGGCACAGTTGAAGATGGACAGAAAGCCAGCCACACAGCCACAGTTGTGAAGTGAGAAGCAGATGGAATGACCCCTGTTAGAAGTTTCCACCTTCAAGGAGGGAGTCGGTCAGGGCATCCTGTGAAAGTGTATGACAAAAAAAAGAAAGTCAATACATATATAGAAACTGAATGATCACTTACCTGTATCACAGCTGTTTACGAACAGTCAGCCTGGCACCGTTGATGGACAGATAGCCAGCCATCCAGTCATAGGTGAGATTGAAGATGTAGATGGATAAACCCTTGTTAGTAGTTTCCACCTTCAGAGAGGGAGTCCGTCATGGTTTCCTGGGAAACCATATGACAAAAAAAAGAAAGTCAATACATGTATAGAAACTGAATGATCACTTACCTGTATCACAGCTGTTTACGAACAGTCAGCCTCACACAGTTGAAGTTGGACAGAATACCAGCCAGCCAGTCATAGTTGAGATTGGAGATGTAGATGGATAAACCCTTGTTAGTCATTTCCACCTTCAGAAAGGGAGTCCGTCATGGCATCCTGGGAAACTATGACAAAAAAGAAAAAAAGTCAATACATATATAGAAACTGAATGATCACTTACCTGAATCACAGCTGTTTACGAACAGTCAGCCTCACACAGTTGAAGTTGGACAGAATACCAGCCAGCCAGTCATAGTTAAGATTGGAGATGCAGATGGATAAACCCTTGTTTGTCCTTTCCACCTTCAAGGAGGGAGTCGGTCATGGCATCCTGGGAAACTGAATGACAAAAAAAAGAAAGTCAATACATGTTTAGAAACTGAATGATCACTTAGGATCCTGGGAAACTTTACGATAAAAAAAGTAAGTCAATACATGTATAGAAACTGAATGATCACTTACCTGTATCACAGCTGTTTACGAACAGTCAGCCTCACACAGTTGAAGTTGGACAGAAAGCCAGCCACACAGCCATAGTTCTGAAGTGACAGCAGATGGAATGACCCTTGTTAGTCGTTTCAACCTTCACAGAGAGAGTCCGTCATGGGATCCTGGGAATTTGTATGACAAAAAAGAAAGTCAATACATGTATAGAAACTGAATGATCACTTACCTGTATCACAGCTGTTTACGAACAGTCAGCCTCACACAGTTGAAGTTGGACAGAATACCAGCCAGCCAGTCATAGTTGAGATTGGAGATGCAGATGGATAAACCCTTGTTAGTCGTTTCCACCTTCAGAGAGGGAGTCCGTCATGGCATCCTGGAAAACTGTATGACAAAAAAGAAAATCAATACATGTATAGAAACTGAATGACCACTTACCTGTATCACAGCTGTTTACGAACAGTCGGCCTCACACAGTTGAAGTTGGACAGAATACCAGCCAGCCAGTCATAGTTGAGTTTGGAGATGCAGATGGATCAACCCTTGTTAGTCGTTTCCACCTTCAAGGAGGGAGTCCGTCATGGCATCCTGGGAAACTGTATGACAAAAAAGAAAGTCAATACATGTATAGAAACTGAATGATCACTTACCTGTATCACAGCTGTTTACGAACAGTCAGCCTTGCACAGCTGAAGATGGACAGAATACCAGCCACAGTTGTGAAGTGAGAAGCAGATTGAATGACCCCTGTTAGTAGTTTCCACCTTCAGAGAGAGAGTCCGTCATGGCATCCTGGGAAACTGTATGACAAAAAAGAAAAAGTCAATACATGTATAGAAACTGAATTATTATTTACCTGTATCACAGCTGTTTACGAAGAGTCAGCCTCACACAGTTGAAGATGGACAGAAAGCCAGCCATCCAGTCATAGTTGAGATTGGAGATGCAGATGGATAAACCCTTGTTAGTCGTTTCCACCTTCAGAGAGGGAGTCCGTCATGGCATCCTGGGAACCTGTATGACAAAAAAGAAAGTCAATACATGTATAGAAACTGAATGATCACTTACCTGTATCACAGCTGTTTACAAACAGTGAGCCAGGCACAGTTAAAGATGACCAGAAAGCCAGCCACAGTTGTGAAGTGAGAAGCAGATAGAATGACCCCTGTTAGTAGTTTCCACCTTCAGAGAGGGAGTCCGTCATGGCATCCTGGGAAACTGTATGACAAAAAAAAGAAAGTCAATACATATACAGAAAACGAATGATCACTTACCTGTATCACAGCTGTTTACGAACAGTCAGCCTCACACAGTTGAAGATGGACAGAAAGCCAGCCAGCCAGTCATATTTGAGATTGGAGATGCAGATGTATTAACCCTTGTTAGTCATTTCCACCTTCAGAAAGGGAGTCCGTCATGGCATCCTGGGAAACTATGACAAAAAAGAAAAAAAGTCAATACATATATAGAAACTGAATGATCACTTACCTGTATCACATTTGTTTACGAACAGTCAGCCTCACACAGTTGAAGTTCGACAGAATACCAGCCAGCCAGTCACAGTTGAGATTGGAGATGCAGATGGATAAACCCTTGTTAGTTGTTTTCACCATCAAGGAGGGAGTCCGTCATGGCATCCTGGGAAACTGTATGACAAAAAAAAGAAAGTCAATACATGTATAGAAACTGAATGATCACTTACCTGTATCACAGCTGTTTACGAACAGTCAACCTGGCACCATTGATGATGGACAGAAAGCCAGCCACACAGCCACAGTTGTGAAGTGAGAAGCAGATGGAATGACCCCTGTTAGTAGTTTCCACCTTCAAGGAGGGAGTCGGTCATGGCATCCTGGGAAACTGTATGACAAAAAAAAAGAAAGTTAATACATGTATAGAAACTGAATGATCACTTACCTGTATCACAGCTGTTTACGAAGAGTCAACCTCAGACAGTAGAAGATGCAAAGAAAGCCAGCCAGCCAGTCATATTTGAGATTGGAGATGCAGATGGATTAACCCTTGTTAGTCGTTTCCACCTTCAGAGAGGGAGTCAGTCATGGCATCCTGGGAAACTGTATGACAAAAAAGAAAGTCAATACATGTATTGAAACTGAATGATCACTTACCTGTATCACAGCTGTTTACGAACAGTCAACCTGGCACCGTTGATGATGGACAGAAAGCCAGCCACACAGCCACAGTTGTGAAGTGAGAAGCAGATGGAATGACCCTGTTAGTAGTTTCCACCTTCAAGGAGGGAGTCGGTCATGGCATCCTGGGAAACTGAATGACAAAAAAAAGAAAGTCAATACATGTATAGAAACTGAATGATCACTTACCTGTATCACAGCTGTTTACGAACAGTCAGCCTTGCACAGCTGAAGATGGACAGAATACCAGCCACAGTTGTGAAGTGAGAAGCAGATGGAATGACCCCTGTTAGTAGTTTCCACCTTCAGAGAGAGAGTCCGTCATGGCATCCTGGGAAACTGTATGACAAAAAAGAAAAAGTCAATACATGTATAGAAACTGAATTATTCTTTACCTGTATCACAGCTGTTTACGAAGAGTCAGCCTCACACAGTTGAAGATGGACAGAAAGCCAGCCATCCAGTCATAGTTGAGATTGGAGATGCAGATGGATAAACCCTTGTTAGTCGTTTCCACCTTCAGAGAGGGAGTCCGTCATGGCATCCTGGGAACCTGTATGACAAAAAAGAAAGTCAATACATGTATAGAAACTGAATGATCACTTACCTGTATCACAGCTGTTTACAAACAGTGAGCCTGGCACAGTTAAAGATGGACAGAAAGCCAGCCACAGTTGTGAAGTGAGAAGCAGATAGAATGACCCCTGTTAGTAGTTTCCACCTTCAGAGAGGGAGTCCGTCATGGCATCCTGGGAAACTGTATGACAAAAAAAAGAAAGTCAATACATATACAGAAAACGAATGATCACTTACCTGTATCACAGCTGTTTACGAACAGTCAGCCTCACACAGTTGAAGATGGACAGAAAGCCAGCCAGCCAGTCATATTTGAGATTGGAGATGCAGATGTATTAACCCTTGTTAGTCATTTCCACCTTCAGAAAGGGAGTCCGTCATGGCATCCTGGGAAACTATGACAAAAAAGAAAAAAAGTCAATACATATATAGAAACTGAATGATCACTTACCTGTATCACATTTATTTACGAACAGTCAGCCTCACACAGTTGAAGTTCGACAGAATACCAGCCAGCCAGTCACAGTTGAGATTGGAGATGCAGATGGATAAACCCTTGTTAGTTGTTTTCACCATCAAGGAGGGAGTCCGTCATGGCATCCTGGGAAACTGTATGACAAAAAAAAGAAAGTCAATACATGTATAGAAACTGAATGATCACTTACCTGTATCACAGCTGTTTACGAACAGTCAACCTGGCACCATTGATGATGGACAGAAAGCCAGCCACACAGCCACAGTTGTGAAGTGAGAAGCAGATGGAATGACCCCTGTTAGTAGTTTCCACCTTCAAGGAGGGAGTCGGTCATGGCATCCTGGGAAACTGTATGACAAAAAAAAAGAAAGTTAATACATGTATAGAAACTGAATGATCACTTACCTGTATCACAGCTGTTTACGAAGAGTCAACCTCAGACAGTAGAAGATGCAAAGAAAGCCAGCCAGCCAGTCATATTTGAGATTGGAGATGCAGATGGATTAACCCTTGTTAGTCGTTTCCACCTTCAGAGAGGGAGTCAGTCATGGCATCCTGGGAAACTGTATGACAAAAAAGAAAGTCAATACATGTATTGAAACTGAATGATCACTTACCTGTATCACAGCTGTTTACGAACAGTCAACCTGGCACCGTTGATGATGGACAGAAAGCCAGCCACACAGCCACAGTTGTGAAGTGAGAAGCAGATGGAATGACCCTGTTAGTAGTTTCCACCTTCAAGGAGGGAGTCGGTCATGGCATCCTGGGAAACTGAATGACAAAAAAAAGAAAGTCAATACATGTTTAGAAACTGAATGATCACTTAGGATCCTGGGAAACTTTACGATAAAAAAAGTAAGTCAATACATGTATAGAAACTGAATGATCACTTACCTGTATCACAGCTGTTTACGAACAGTCAGCCTCACACAGTTGAAGTTGGACAGAAAGCCAGCCACACAGCCATAGTTCTGAAGTGACAGCAGATGGAATGACCCTTGTTAGTCGTTTCAACCTTCACAGAGAGAGTCCGTCATGGGATCCTGGGAATTTGTATGACAAAAAAGAAAGTCAATACATGTATAGAAACTGAATGATCACTTACCTGTATCACAGCTGTTTACGAACAGTCAGCCTCACACAGTTGAAGTTGGACAGAATACCAGCCAGCCAGTCATAGTTGAGATTGGAGATGCAGATGGATAAACCCTTGTTAGTCGTTTCCACCTTCAGAGAGGGAGTCCGTCATGGCATCCTGGGAAACTGTATGACAAAAAAGAAAATCAATACATGTATAGAAACTGAATGACCACTTACCTGTATCACAGCTGTTTACGAACAGTCGGCCTCACACAGTTGAAGTTGGACAGAATACCAGCCAGCCAGTCATAGTTGAGTTTGGAGATGCAGATGGATCAACCCTTGTTAGTCGTTTCCACCTTCAAGGAGGGAGTCCGTCATGGCATCCTGGGAAACTGTATGACAAAAAAGAAAGTCAATACATGTATAGAAACTGAATGATCACTTACCTGTATCACAGCTGTTTACGAACAGTCAGCCTTGCACAGCTGAAGATGGACAGAATACCAGCCACAGTTGTGAAGTGAGAAGCAGATGGAATGACCCCTGTTAGTAGTTTCCACCTTCAGAGAGAGAGTCCGTCATGGCATCCTGGGACACTGTATGACAAAAAAGAAAAAGTCAATACATGTATAGAAACTGAATTATTATTTACCTGTATCACAGCTGTTTACGAAGAGTCAGCCTCACACAGTTGAAGATGGACAGAAAGCCAGCCATCCAGTCATAGTTGAGATTGGAGATGCAGATGGATAAACCCTTGTTAGTCGTTTCCACCTTCAGAGAGGGAGTCCGTCATGGCATCCTGGGAACCTGTATGACAAAAAAGAAAGTCAATACATGTATAGAAACTGAATGACCACTTACCTGTATCACAGCTGTTTACAAACAGTCAGCCTGGCACCGCTGATGGACAGATAGCCAGCCAGCCAGTCATAGTTGAGATTGGAGATGCAGATGGATAAACCCTTGTCAGTAGTTTCCACCTTCAAGGAGGGAGTCCGTCATGGCATCCTGGGAAACTGTATGACAAAAAAGAAAAAGTCAATACATGTATAGAAACTGAATGATCACTTACCTGTATCACAGCTGTTTACGAACAGTCAGCCTGGCACCGTTGACGATGGACAGAAAGCCACCCACACAGCCACAGTTCTGAAGTGAGAAGCAAATGGAATGACCCCTGTTAGTATTTTCCACCTTCAGAGAGGGAGTCCGCCATGGCAATCTGGAAAACTGTATGACAAAAAAGAAAGTCAATACATGTATAGAAACTGAATGATCACTTACCTGTATCACAGCTGTTTACGAACAGTCAGCCTTGCACAGTTGAAGATGGATAGAAAGCCAGCCAGCCAGTCATATTTGAGATTGGAGATGCAGATGGATAAACCCTTGTTAGTCGTTTCCACCTTCAGAGAGGGAGTCCGCCATGGCATCCTGGAAAACTGTATGACAAAAAAGAAAGTCAATACATGTATAGAAACTGAATGATCACTTACCTGTATCACAGTTGTTTACGAACAGTCAGCCTTGCACAGTTGAAGATGGACAGATAGCCAGCCAGCCAGCCAGTCATGTTTAGGATTGAAGATGCAGATGGATAAACCCTTGTTAGTCGTTTTCACCTTCAAGGAAGGAGTCCACCATGGCATCCTGGGAAACTGTATGACAAAAAAAGAAAGTCAATACATGTATAGAAACTGAATGATCACTTACCTGTATCACAGCTGTTTTTGAACAGTCAGCCTTGCACAGCTGAAGCTGGACAGAATACCAGCCAGCCAGTCATATTTAGGGTTGAAGATGCAGATAGATAAAACCCTGTTAGTCGTTTTCACCTTCAAGGAGGGAGTCCGTCATGGCATCCTGGGAAACTGTATGACAAAAAAAGAAAGTCAATACATGTATAGAAACTGAATGATCACTTACCTGTATCACAGCTGTTTTTGAACAGTCAGCCTTGCACAGCTGAAGATGGACAGAATACCAGCCAGCCAGTCATAGTTGAGATTGGAGATGCAGATGGATAAACCCTTGTTAGTCGTTTCCACCTTCAGAGAGGGAGTCCGTCATGGCATCCTGGGAAACTGTATGACAAAAAAGAAAGTCAATACATGTATAGAAACTGAATGACCACTTAACCTGTATCACAGCTGTTTACAAACAGTTAGCCTGGCACCGCTGATGGACAGATAGCCAGCCAGCCAGTCATAGTTGAGATTGGAGATGCAGATGGATAAACCCTTGTTAGTAGTTTCCACCTTCAAGGAGGGAGTCCGTCATGGCATTCTGGGAAACTGTATGACAAAAAAAAAAGTCAATACATGTATAGAAAACGAATGATCACTTACCTGTATCACAGCTGTTTACGAACAGTCGGCCTCACACAGTTGAAGTTGGACAGAATACCAGCCAGCCAGTCATAGTTGAGATTGGAGATGCAGATGGATAAACCCTTGTTAGTCGTTTCCACCTTTGAAGAGGGAGTCCGTCATGGCATCCTGGGAAACTGTATGACAAAAAAGAAAGTCAATACATGTATAGAAACTGAATGACCACTTAACCTGTATCACAGCTGTTTACAAACAGTCAGCCTTGCACAGCTGAAGATGGACAGAATACCAGCCACAGTTGTGAAGTGAGAAGCAGATGGAACGACCCCTGTTAGTAGTTTCCACCTTCAGAGAGGGAGTCCGTCATGGCATCCTAGGAAACTGTATGACAAAAAAGAAAAAGTCAATACATGTATAGAAACTGAATGATCACTTACCTGTATCACAGCTGTTTACGAACAATCAGCCTCACACCGTTGAAGATGGACAGAATACCAGCCAGCCAGTCATAGTTGAGATTGGAGATGCAGATGGATAAACCCTTGTAAGTAGTTTCCACCTTCAGAGAGGGAGTCCGTCATGGCATCCTGGGAAACTGTATGACAAAAAAGAAAGTCAATACATGTATAGAAACTGAATGACCACTTAACCTGTATCACAGCTGTTTACGAACAGTCAGCCTTGCACAGCTGAAGATGGACAGAATACCAGCCACAGTTGTGAAGTGAGAAGCAGATGGAACGACCCCTGTTAGTAGTTTCCACCTTCAGAGAGGGAGTCCGTCATGGCATCCTGGGAAACTGTATGACAAAAAAGAAAAAGTCAATACATGTATAGAAACTGAATGATCACTTACCTGTATCACAGCTGTTTACGAACAATCAGCCTCACACCGTTGAAGATGGACAGAATACCAGCCAGCCAGTCATAGTTGAGATTGGAGATGCAGATGGATAAACCCTTGTTAGTCGTTTCCACCTTCAGAGAGGGAGTCCGTCATGGCATCCTGGGAACCTGTATGACAAAAAAGAAAGTCAATACATGTATAGAAACTGAATGACCACTTACCTGTATCACAGCTGTTTACAAACAGTCAGCCTGGCACAGTTTAAGATGGACAGAAAGCCAGCCACTCAGCCACAGTTGTGAAGTGAGAAGCAGATGGAATGACCCCTGTTAGTAGTTTCCACCTTCAGAGAGGGAGTCCGTCATGGCATCCTGGGAAACTGTATGACAAAAAAAGAAAGTCAATACATGTATAGAAAACGAATGATCACTTACCTGTATCACAGCTGTTTACGAACAGTCGGCCTCACACCGTTGAAGTTGGACAGAATACCAGCCAGCCAGTCATAGTTGAGTTTGGAGATGCAGATGGATAAACCCTTGTTAGTCGTTTCCACCTTCAGAGAGGGAGTCCGTCATGGCATCCTGGGAACCTGTATGACAAAAAAGAAAGTCAATACATGTATAGAAACTGAATGACCACTTACCTGTATCACAGCTGTTTACAAACAGTCAGCCTGGCACAGTTTTAGATGGACAGAAAGCCAGCCACTCAGCCACAGTTGTGAAGTGAGAAGCAGATGGAATGACCCCTGTTAGTAGTTTCCACCTTCAGAGAGGGAGTCCGTCATGGCATCCTGGGAAACTGTATGACAAAAAAAAAAGTCAATACATGTATAGAAAACGAATGATCACTTACCTGTATCACAGCTGTTTACGAACAGTCGGCCTCACACCGTTGAAGTTGGACAGAATACCAGCCAGCCAGTCATAGTTGAGTTTGGAGATGCAGATGGATAAACCCTTGTTAGTCGTTTCCACCTTCAAGGAGGGAGTCCGTCATGGCATCCTGGGAAACTGTATGACAAAAAAGAAAGTCAACACATGTATAGAAACTGAATGATCACTTACCTGTATCACAGCTGTTTACGATCAGTCAGCCTTGCACCGCTGATGGACAGAATACCAGCCAGCCAGTCATAGTTGAGATTGGAGATGCAGATGGATAAACCCTTGTAAGTAGTTTCCACCTTCAAGGGGGGAGTCCGTCATGGCATCCTGGGAAACTGTATGATAAAAAAGAAAGTCAATACATGTATAGAAAACGAATGATCACTTACCTGTATCACAGCTGTTTACGAACAGTCAGCCTGGCACAGTTAAAGATGGACAGAATACCAGCCAGCCAGTCATAGTTGAGATTGGAGATGCAGATGGATAAACCCTTGTTAGTCGTTTCCACCTTCAGAGAGGGAGTCCGTCATGGCATCCTGGGAAAGTGTATGACAAAAAAGAAAGTCAATACATGTATAGAAACTGAATGATCACTTACCTGTATCACAGCTGTTTACGAACAGTCAGCCTTGCACAGCTGAAGATGGACAGAATACCAGCCACAGTTGTGAAGTGAGAAGCAGATGGAATGACCCCTGTTAGTAGATTCCACCTTCAGAGAGGGAGTCCGTCATGGCATCCTGGGAAACTGTATGACAAAAAAGAAAGTCAATACATGTATAGAAACTGAATGATCACTTACCTGTATCACAGCTGTTTACAAACAGTCAGCCTGGCACCGCTGATGGACAGATAGCCAGCCAGCCAGTCATAGTTGAGATTGGAGATGCAGATGGATAAACCCTTGTCAGTAGTTTCCACCTTCAAGGAGGGAGTCCGTCATGGCATCCTGGGAAACTGTATGACAAAAAAGAAAAAGTCAATACATGTATAGAAACTGAATGATCACTCACCTGTATCACAGCTGTTTACGAACAGTCAGCCTGGCACCGTTGACGATGGACAGAAAGCCACCCACACAGCCACAGTTCTGAAGTGAGAAGCAAATGGAATGACCCCTGTTAGTATTTTCCACCTTCAGAGAGGGAGTCCGCCATGGCATCCTGGAAAACTGTATGACAAAAAAGAAAGTCAATACATGTATAGAAACTGAATGATCACTTACCTGTATCACAGCTGTTTACGAACAGTCAGCCTTGCACAGCTGAAGATGGACAGAATACCAGCCAGCCAGTCATATTTAGGGTTGAAGATGCAGATAGATAAAACCCTGTTAGTCGTTTTCACCTTCAAGGAGGGAGTCCGTCATGGCATCCTGGGAAACTGTATGACAAAAAAAGAAAGTCAATACATGTATAGAAACTGAATGATCACTTACCTGTATCACAGCTGTTTACGAACAGTCAGCCTCACACCGTTGAAGATGGACAGAATACCAGCCAGCCAGTCAAAGTTGAGATTGGAGATGCAGATGGATAAACCCTTGTTAGTCGTTTCCACCTTCAGAGAGGGAGTCCGTCATGGCATCCTGGGAAACTGTATGACAAAAAAGAAAGTCAATACATGTATAGAAACTGAATGACCACTTAACCTGTATCACAGCTGTTTACAAACAGTTAGCCTGGCACCGCTGATGGACAGATAGCCAGCCAGCCAGTCATAGTTGAGTTTGGAGATGCAGATGGATAAACCCTTGTTAGTAGTTTCCACCTTCAAGGAGGGAGTCCGTCATGGCATTCTGGGAAACTGTATGACAAAAAAAAAGTCAATTCATGTATAGAAAACGAATGATCACTTACCTGTATCACAGCTGTTTACGAACAGTCAGCCTTGCACCGCTGATGGACAGAATACCAGCCAGCCAGTCATAGTTGAGATTGGAGATGCAGATGGATAAACCCTTGTAAGTAGTTTCCACCTTCAGAGAGGGAGTCCGTCATGGAATCCTGGGAAACTGTATGACAAAAAAGAAAGTCAATACATGTATAGAAACTGAATGATCACTTACCTGTATCACAGCTGTTTACGAACAGTCAGCCTTGCACAGCTGAAGATGGACAGAATACCAGCCACAGTTGTGAAGTGAGAAGCAGATGGAACGACCCCTGTTAGTAGTTTCCACCTTCAGAGAGGGAGTCCGTCATGGCATCCTGGGAAACTGTATGACAAAAAAGAAAAAGTCAATACATGTATAGAAACTGAATGATCACTTACCTGTATCACAGCTGTTTACGAACAATCAGCCTCACACAGTTGAAGATGGACAGAAAGCCAGCCAGCTAGTCATATTTAGGATTGAAGAAGCAGATGGATAAACCCTTGTTAGTCGTTTTCACCTTCAGAGAGGGAGTCCGTCATGGCATCCTGGGAAACTGTATGACAAAAAAAAAGAAAGTCAATACATGTATAGAAACTGAATGATCACTTACATGTATCACAGCTGTTTACGAACAGTCAGCCTTACACAGATGCAGATGGACAGAAAGCCAGCTACACAGACATGGTGAACTAAGTAATACCTTATTTGACAATAACTGCTTTAGTTGCCAGAAATGGTACAATCCAAATTTAAATTTAATGTCCAAGTCACTGGTTCTCAGAAGAGTTGATACATATGTTTCCTTTTGTTCCTCAGATTGTTTTAACTCATTTTCTGACATCTATGATTACAAACTATGTCTATGATACTGCAGGGTTTGAAATATGTGCAAGCGATACTAATATTACTTTATTACTTTATTACTTTACTATAGAGTTGCACCTTCTAAATGTTACCATAAAGCAAGACAGATCCCAGGCAGCACAGGTGAAGCCTTTCTAGGTGGTAGAGGACCGGACGTCAAACCCGCAGTCAGCAGTGGAGCGCAAAAAGTCTCTGCTCCCTCGATTCTGGCATCTGTCTTCTTTCTAACAGTGTCTCTCCACAGCCATCATGTTTCTTGTGAATAAACACAGAGGTTAGTAAAGCAAAGTAATGTAAAGTAACACACATAGTAGATAGCACAAGGATTGACACTGGCTAAGAAACAAGCCAAAGCTAATATTAAAGAATATAAAGAAATGACTAGGATTAACAAGCAACATGAGAGCTAGTAAACAGCAGATCGGCAAGAGAAGACCCATCAGCCTAGATCGAAAGACAGAGCATTGTGGTTAGACAGGAAAGTAACCCACAGAAACTTACTAAACTGAGTTAACATGGATGCGCCTAATCTCACCCTCCCATACCCAATCTCAACACTTTCACTGGTGGTACTATTTCCACATATTTCTAAGACTAGGAGAAGCTGCATTTCATACAAGAGAACACACATGACAGTATGACGCATGAATTTCATAATAAACAGCTTTCAGGGTCTCCTGAGAAAATGCTAGCAATATAAACTTCACCGGAGTGAATCGGGCTGTCTTACTAATGAGCCAAAAAACGTTCGTTTGTACATCCAAGCACATTTTCACTTGAGTTTGGGGAGCTCAGTCAAGTTAGTTTGATATTAGATCAGCAGATATTCACTTCCTCCCTCCTCTCACTCACAATGTCCTAAAATCTCAGATTTGTTTTAAACGATGGAAAACAAAAACTACAATCATTATATTTCCTCAACATTTCCAGTCTTTCCATTTTGACAAGGATATTTAATCAAAATAGCCAGAATTCCTGCAGCAGGTGCTGTAGACGGTAAAAGCCTGTCTATAAAGTGTGGAAACCTAAAACACGCAGAGAGAGAAGGAGCTGCTGGTATTAGACAATCAAACCTACTGAAGAACAGAGATGAAATGAAAATTAATGACTAACCTTTACTTCATGAATGGATTTGTTTAGCACTTTAAATAAAAAAACAATATATAACAATAATAAATATATACATAAAATATGCTGATTTTCACAATTTGTAATGTAATATTCTTCCAGTGAAACATCCAGATAGCATACAAATCCAAAGTCAGTTGTAGTGTACAGAGACACATCTGAAATATACTACTACCCTTAGAATAGCCCGATTACAATTTGCAAAAAAGTACTTAAGAGAGCCTGTAGAATTCTGGACAAAGGTCTTGTGGACAGATGAGACTAAGATTAACCTATATCAGAGTGATGGAAAGACAAGCATTGTGGACTGCTCACCAGTGCCTGAAGGGGGGTAAAATTATGTCTGCATTCACCCTTTTATTAATGGTATATACGTGGACTCCATAAAAATAATCCAAAACATAGGAGTTGGAAAGCTCTCGCAAAGCTGTTTGTACTTCTGACATCCTTCTCTTTAAAGAGTTTATAATCCTGGGTGTTTCCTTGTGAAAGGAAAGTCTGAACCATGGAAGTCGTTGGTTTGAGTTGCTGAGAATCAATTTAGGAGTGGTACCTTTGTCCTCTGTGTGAAAAGCTTATCCCAATGTCCATATGAAGAGCAAGTTAGCTGTAAGGAGTGCAAATAGAGAAACAAACAAACAAACAAGAAAAAAAAGAGAAGCTTTCTGCAAAAGCACAACAGCACCCAACCTCATGCATTAAACATACACAAACATTGATAGAATATCTAAAGAATTAAAGGATTGCAAACTTACAATGAGTATTGGGCCTGTACTCATGCCATTTGTCTCAACACTGGAGTCATATGGGTGTCAGCTATGGCTTCAAGTAGGCCCAAGTTGTAGGATTTGTTTTATGCCACAACCACAACAGGCCCAATGAGACCTAAAGAACCAGCACAACAGGCCCAATGAGACCTAAAGAACCAGCACAACAGGCCCAATGAGACCTAAAGAACCAGCACAACAGGCCCCATGAAACCATAAGCACATGACAATAGGCCCAATGAGAACGTAAGGTCTCATTGGGCCTGTTTTCATGTTCCTAAGAACCAGCACAACAGGCTTATCCCAATGTCCATATGAAGAGCAAGTTAGTTGTAAGGAGCACAAATAGAGAAACAAACAAACAAACAAACAAACAAGAAAAAAAGAGAAGCTTTCTGCAAAAGCACAACAGCACCAAACCTCATGCATTAAACATACACAAACCTTGACAGAATATATAAAGAATTAAAGGATTGCAAACTTACAATGAGTATTTGAACCAAAGCTCCTTCATTCAGTCTTCATTACAGTGAGGCCTGAAGTGAGCCTCAGCTAAACCACTTTGCTACTGATTGGTTCTCTCCTTTTGGCTTGTAACCTGGCCTATTTCCAATATACTGCCACATAGTGGATGGAGTAGGAATTACCATGAAAAGAACATGCAATTTGTCTCAACACTGGAGTCATATGGGTGTCAGCTATGGCTTCAAGTAGGTCTAAGTTGTAGGATTTGCCACAACCACAACAGGCCCAAAGATACCTAAAGAACCAGCACAACAGGCCCAATGAGACCTAAAGAATCAGCACAACAGGCCCAAAGATACCTAAAGAACTAGCACAACAGGCCCAATGAGACCTACAGAACCAGCACAACAGGCCCAATGAGACCTAAAGAACCAGCACAACAGACCCAAAGATACCTAAAGAACCAGCACAACAGGCCCAAAGATACCTAAAGAATCAGCACAACAGGCCCAATGAGACCTAAAGAATCAGCACAACAGGCCCAAAGATACCTAAAGAACCAGCACAACAGGCCCAATGAGACCTAAAGAATCAGCACAACAGGCCCAATGAGACCTAAAGAACCAGCACAACAGGCCCAAAGATAACTAAAGAACCAGCACAACAGGCCCAAAGATACCTAAAGAATCAGCACAACAGGCCCAATGAGACCTAAAGAATCAGCACAACAGGCCCAAAGATACCTAAAGAACCAGCACAACAGGCCCAATGAGACCTAAAGAATCAGCACAACAGGCCCAAAGATACCTAAAGAACTAGCACAACAGGCCCAATGAGACCTAAAGAACCAGCACAACAGGCCCAAAGATACCTAAAGAACCAGCACAACAGGCCCAATGAGACCTAAAGAACCAGCACAACAGGCCCAATGAGACCTAAAGAACCAGCACAACAGGCCCGATGAGACTAGTGATGCACCCATCAGATATGAGGATTGGATATTGGTCCCGATATTAGCAATGCTTGCTTCCCTTTGGTCTCACTGGACTTCACATTTCAGAATAAAAGTCCTGAGCCAACACTGCTAAATACACGAATAACAAATCTATACACATAACTAATCATCAAATTTTTGATTATTTTGTTAATAGTCATATCTCATATAAAGACATATTAGAATAGCCTAGTATCTTTTGAAAATAACAAAATCTGGTCTCCTATTAATACTTCATCACTGTAAGGCAAATTCTGTGCCAAAGTCCTGCACAATCATTTCTTATTTTAGTAATAAAATAAATAGTAATTCAATAAATATATATATTTGATAATTTGTTTTATTTTATTTTACAAAGTTAGTGAGGTTAGCTGACGCTTTCATTTTCTCCCACATGTTGAGGTATACGGTTTATTTATTCAACAATGGTATCGGATCGGTATCGTGTATCTATCAATAAGTTAATGTATCGTATTGGATCTGAAACTAAACTTGACATGCCACCTTAAAATCACGTGCTGAACAGATTTTGTTGAAATGGGCTCAAGCGTTCAAAATTCCAGGCTTACATTTTTGAATAATTATTATAGTTATTCAATAATTATTAGTTATCAAGACCATTGCACGTATTTTAATACCAAATATGTGAGGAGTGGTAAAAAGAAAATATTGGACTAGTTAGCAGAAGTGGGAAGGCATCAAGGAATCAGACAAAAAATAATTTTGAGTGTAGGACTTACAGGTCACACGTTATTGAATTAAAACATTTAATGTTTTGCTGCAGCGCCACCATCAGGCCAGTGAATGTAATTTTTCTTGTCTTTTCACAGCTTATAGATTATTCTATTTTTAATGTGTGCTTAAATTGCACTGCATCTTCAACTCCAAGATGATTTCCACCATGGCAGACGTCTTTGTGTGTTCCTCTGGCAACTGACGCTATTTATTATTGATTTTAACTTTAATATTTATTTTACACGTACAGTTCTCCTCCGGAACAGTTAGTTACAGTTGAGAGGCGCTCCTGGAGTTTGGTAAAGTTCATCATGAACTTACCTTAAGCCTTTCTGATTTCCATTTTCTTTTGCACTAGGACACCGCCGAAACCAGCCAGCAAGGTACAGCAGCACCGGCCTCGAGAAGATGACACAGCGGACAGAGTGCCCAAGGCGGAAACGGGGAAAAAAGCAGGTGGGCTACATGCTTGGTTAAAGGCTAGGGCTGCGTGTTCACCGCTACCTAGCCTGTTGCAGCCATTGTTCGCTCCCTCGGAAAGACTGACCACAGTATTAGCACATTATATAGTCCCAGGAACATCATTCAGTCTTAAAATAGGGACATCATACACCAATTTTGACTCATGATTTATTTGAAGAAGTGATTGGACAATGAGCTTTGTACAAAGTACAGTAGTACAGTGTGTTTAATAACATTAGCAGATAAGCTGTGTGATTACATTATTAGTATATTATATGGTCCCAGGAACATCATACACTTTAATGTCCCAAGGATTCCATTATTTTAACATTGAATATACAATGAACTTTGTACTATTACTAGTTTTAAGTTTACAGTACTGTAAAGCCGGTGTTTGGGGAATCAATGTCTCTGTGCTCTTTGTTTAGCTTGCTTCTCTACTTTCTTACACTTATTTTTATATATCTGTTTAGTCATTTACTGTGTCGTAAGCCTTCTACCCACTTCCACAGCCAGAACTAGAAAACAATGATTTCCTCAGCAAATTGTACAACCTGTACACTCAACCCAATTCCCTCAAAAATACTAAAAGAAATACTCCCAATTATAATCAGACCTCTTTTAACAATAGTAAATTCATCCCTTAGCTTGGGGCATGTACACAAAACCCTTAAATTAGCAGTCATAAAACATTTAATCAAAAAAACAAATCTTGATAATAGTGTATTTCTAATTACAGACCCATCATATGGATATACTTTTATATCCAAGATATTAGAAAAAAGCTGTGGCCCAACAACTCTTATACATGAGTAAAAATTACATGTATGAGAAATTCCAATCTGGATTCAGATCCCATCATAGCACTGAGACAGCCCTAGCAAAGATTACAAACGATCTCCTTCTTGCCTCTAATCAAAGCTACATATCTTTATTAGCCCTTCTTAACCTCAGTGTAGCCTTTGATACAATAGATCACACTATTAGAAACTCTTAGAAAGATTAGAGAACATGGTTGGAATTACAGAAACAGCCCTATCGTGGTTCAAATCATATTTAACCGGACGCTATCAGTTTGTGAAGGTAAAAGATTTATCTTTAAATTACACAAAAGTAAGATATGAGAAGAGTTCTAGGCTCTATTTTAGGATCACTATTACTTAAATTATACATGTTACCACTGGGCTCAGTTATAAGCAGACATGATGTTAACTTCTATTATTATGCAGATGACACACAGCTCTATATATCAGCCAAACCTGATGATAAATCTAGATTAAAGAAAATTGAGGACTGTGTAAAGGATATAAAATTCTGAATGTCACATAACTTCCTTCTTCTTAACAGTAACAACGTTTAGTTAAACAAAAAGGTTCTCCTTTTAGGTCCAGGGACCTCAATAAACTTCACCTAGTTCAAAATACTGCAGCCAGGATCCTTACTAAAACTAAAATATTTGACCATATTTGTCCAGTTCTATCATCACTGCATTGGCTGTATTGACTACAAAAACATTTTTACAAACACACAAAACTCTACATGGCCTCACTCCTAATTACCTTATTACATATTATGAACTATGAAGATTACTTAGATCCCAGGGTGCTGGCTTCGTAGTAGTTCCCAAAATTCAGAAAACCTCAGCAGGGGGAAGAGCTTTTTTTATAAAGTCCCCCAACTCTGGAATAACCTTCCAGATAATGTTCAGGACTCAGACACAGTCCCAATTTTTTAATCTAGGCTAAAAATCGATGCATTTGCTACAAAATTGCATTTGCTACATCTGCTTGTATTTCAGCACGTAATATTTCCATGTATTTTCCTCAAAATAGTGCAAATAAACAATTCAATATTGAGACTGTGTTTGTCCTCTGTGTAACTTATAGAAACAGAAAAAACTGTTTTAACGACCTCATTAGAATTAAAACAAACCTGTCCGTGCCTCAGAGCAACAGCAACTACCGCATTAAATTAGAACCTAAATCAGTTATTGTTATTATATAATATTATTATTATATAATATTATTGTTATTATTATGTCTCTGTGAGACATGGGTTAAACCTGATGAATATACAGCTTTAAATGAGTCCAGTCATGTTAGAAATAGTTCTTAACCAGAATATCTTTCACCCGCCCGCTGTATTAGCAAACATACAATAACAACTGCAACAGCGAATGCGTTTATTAATAACGACCCTGAGTTAACTATCTCCTCCCTATAACATGCTAAAGATCTGGAGCATGTGACTGAAAATGTACACTCTGTCCTACCTTTCACTTTTATGCTGATGATACCCAAATTTACATACCAGCTAAACCTAACAAGGTCCTGTGTCTCTGCAAAATAACAGACTGTATTAAAGAAATGAAAAACTGGATGACAGTGAGAAACTTAAGGGTCGTTTTTGACTCTATTCTCTCATTTGATGCACATATATGCAGTATATTTAAAATGGGTTTCTTTGATTTACGCAACCTTGCTAAACCCGCTGCAAACTATCCCAGGGGCATGCTTCATAAGCTCCAGCTTGTTCAGAATGCCGCTGCCAGGGTACTAACTAGAGCTAGGAAATTTGATCATATTAGTCCAATTCTTTCATCCTTACACTGGTTACCTGTTAAATTTTATATAGATTCTAAAATACTTCTTCTAACATGTAAATCTCTCAATGGTCTGGCCCCACATTATCTGGAGGAACTTCTTACACCTTATAACCCTCCACGTACACTCCGTTCACAAGATGCTGGCTATAATAGTCTGATAGTCACACATATTAGAAAAAAACAATGCAGGAGCAAGAGTGTTGTTGTATAAAGCCCCCCAACTTTGGAACAACCTCCCTGTTAATATACGGGAATCAGACACACTCTTAGTCTTTAAATCTAGATTAAAAACTTTTCTCTTTACACCAGCTTTCAGAGAACCCTCCAGTTCTGTGTTCTGTCCTGCTCTGATTACATTTCACCACTGTTACGTCCCACTCTGATTACAGGCTTTTCATTACTATTATTGTGGTCGTCTCTCTAACTTCTTTCTGCTACAGGTCATTCATTAAACGTAAACCTTGTTTTAATCTTCATCTTTTTCCTCTCTCTCCTCATGTCTTGAGCTGCCTGCTTGGAGTTGCCCATTTTTGGTTCGTCTTGGTATCAGGCCTGTCCCACACAACCATCCTAATCTCTTTTGCATGTGCTGTGGTGCCCTGTTCCTCCTGCTGTGCCCTGATGTTCGCTCAGCCTGGCTCTCCACTGCCCTGCTAAGTTACGGTTTTGCTCTGGAGTCCACTGGAGTGATCCACTCCTACCACACTCCATTTCTATACATACACATACTTAATCAGCATGGACTTTAACAGTAACACAACATGTCCAGCACCTACTCACACACATACTTCATAACCTGTTCCTACATTAGCTATAGCTCTTCATTATCGCTCTGTCCAGCACCTACTCACACTCCTACTTCATAACCTGTTCCTACATTAGCTATAGCTTTTCATTATCTCTCTGTCCAGCACCTACTCACACTCATACTTCATAACCTGTTCCTACATTAGCTATAGCTCTTCATTATCGCTCTGTCCAGCACCTACTCACACTCATACTTCATAACCTGTTCCTACATTAGCTATAGCTCTTCATTATCGCTCTGTCCAGCACCTACTCACTCTCATACTTCATAACCTGTTCCTACATTAGCTATAGCTCTTCATTATCTCTCTGTCCAGCACCTACTCACACTCATACTTCATAACCTGTTCCTACATTAGCTATAGCTCTTCATTATCTCTCTGTCCAGCACCTACTCACACTCATACTTCATAAACTGTTCCTACATTAGCTATAGCTCTTTATTATCTCTCTGTCTGGTTCTTTGTATAATGTTGTTTGTTTGTTTGTGCTGTGCGGGTTGACCTAAGGCAGATGGGTTACTTGGTCTGAGTCTTGGTTTCTCCCAAGGTTTCTTCCTCTTAGTATGAGGATTTTCCTTTCCACTGTCGCTGCCACCTCCATTGTGGTGCTTGCTCATAAGAGGCGTGGACCTGGCTTAGTGACATTTGTTGCGAAAGGCGCTATATACATAAATTTTGAATTGATTTTGAATTGAACTGAATCACTCTTACCATCACTGTCATGACTATATTAAGTTCTACTACACAATGATTATTGTATTATGAATATGTTGCACATCTGAGCAATACAGCAGGATAGATGGTTTTGTCAATAATTTATAAATAGTTCTGATCAGAGGAGGATGGTTATCGTGGTTCCTCCCAAGGTTTCTTGCTCCAGCTCTGAGGGAGTTTTTCTTTGCCACTGTCGCCGTTGGCTTTTATTAATTACTGACTGTGTAAAGCTGCTTTGTGACAACAGTTGTAAAACGAGCTATGCAAATCAATTTGATTTAATCATTTTAGCTACACAATTGAAGTTCTCTAAAAATAAACAATCAATCAAACAAAAAACTACAATTAAGAGAGCGTTACCTAGTCTACTTAACTACTAACAAATTTAGGCACATGTTGTCTCAGGAAAACCATGTTTTATGTTTACACAAGGACATCATATACAGTACCAATCAGAAGTTTGGACAAACTCATATTCCATGTTTTTTCCTTATTTTCTACATTGTAGAAAAATATTACTTAAGACTGCCAAAACTATGTATGAACACAAATGGAATTATGTAGTAAATGAAAAAAAATGTTAAATGAGAATAAACAAACCCAGGATGTTTTATACTTTATATTCTTCAAAGTAGCTACATTTGCCTTTAAAGACAACTTTGCCTATTGCTGAGCATCTTCTTAGTTAGCTTCATGAGCTAGGCACCTGGAATAGTTTAACAGTATTGAAGAATTACCCAGAGGTGCCATCACAGTTGGGTCTAGGTTGAGTGATTGTGGAGACCTAATCATTTAAATCTGTTACCTTTATGTCCACATATAAAGGTTGTGTGCAAATGTTTTTTTATGGCATTGAAACAGAATACTTAAACAGCCATTTTTAGTTCCATAAAGAATCATGAGATGTGAGTGAAGAACCATTACATGATGTATTTACCTGAACCATTTTAAAGGTTCTTCACGTTCAATCATTTCTATCACAAACATAGTTCTTTATTGAACTAAAAATGGCTAGCTAAACATTTTCTGTGGCAATGCTAAAATACAACAATGAAAACCCCAAAACAAAACAAAATCAACATTTGATGCACTTTATTTAGAAGAGTAAAGTAAGCCACTTAGCACACATACTGTCCTAGATACATCATCTGGGCTTGAGGGGGGAAAATCATGTTTAGTTATGTGTTATAATATGTAAGTTTTATGTTTAATGTATGTACAATAACATCTCTAGCTTCATATGGCATACATTCATGACAAATATTTAGCAATAATAAGATGCTACAACATCCGTAATGATGACATACTCGGATGAGTACTTCATACTTAATACCTCTACTTTGCTGCATTTTTTACTCTGAAAGCATTTGTTTGTCAACTATTTACTCATAACTTTGCAATTATATTTGCACTTTTGTATAGCCATGTTTAGGACTTAAAATAAACCATTTACTTTGTTTGCACTTGTTGTTTTTGTATCCTCATGTTTACAGTTTAAAATGGACAGTTTTGCCAATTGTTTCTTTATCACACAGTAAGATGAGGACATTGTTTTTTGCAAAAACAACTTCCTGTACAAAGAGCAAGTTTAGTTTTAATACTTGTTAGGTTCTACTAATCCCAAACAGCTAGGAGAAATGAAAAATGCACAACAAGCAAAAGTCCAGGTCTCAAGAGGTTAAGAAAGAGGACAATCATGGGACATTTATAGAAGCTACAATCAAAAGAACGACAGCCTTCAGAACCACAAATTCAGCATGTCAGAAGGACAAGGACAAGGCATATTTCTACTGTATCCAGGCAGGAATTATCTGTGATGGAATGTTGTAGATTCTGAAAAAGAGGGTCATTTCCAAACAGTATGTCCAGATTTGGTCAAACAAATTGAAGAATAGATCTCATTAGGTGTCAAACCGGATGTTATTCTTTTGGAAGCCCATAGATGGTCTAGAGCTTGAGGACACACCGACTTGAACAACCGTCAATACTTCAGTCCAAATGATGTTCAGAGCATTCTTACATGGATATTGCGCAGAAACCATTTCCTGCCTTTTTGTGGTCCTAAACCATTATAAATAGACCTGTAAAGATAAAAATAAATAAAAACTAATAAAAAAAATCTAGTTATTTATTAAATGAAATAAGAATAAGTGCATACATTTATTAGGTTACCTCATCTGTAAAGGACATCATCCAGCAACTGCCCATCATCTAATGTGGTCAATGAGTTCTCAGTCAGTGAAGGTGCTTCAGAAGTCCTTCAGATTGATCATGAAATGGCATCAAGGCATGTTACAACAACTGAACATTATAGTTATTTAAAAATAACAAAAAAAGCTTCTATTTTACATCAACACACCTTTTCCCTCCTCCATGGCAGAATGGTTTCGGTGCAAACAAAAAATGACAGAAATATGCAAATAAAATGTTAAGAATATGTTAAGAAATTAACATCCATACAATTTATCCCAACCACAAAAAATTTAATGTTACCTACACAAAATTATGTTTTGACACACAAGAGGGAGTCCAAAAGAACTGAGAGCAATGTTTTTGAATATTGTTGAATAATGTTACATTTGCAGATCACTGCATGATACACCTGGCACCTTGATTCGGCATATTAAAGTTGTTGGTTCATATGCAGGAAAAAAATAGCCTGATGTGCTCAGCATAGTTGTTCTCTGCAGATCAAAAGTTTGCAGGCTTTCGAAAGCCCCTGAAAATTGTTCATGTAAGAAATACGCATGATGCCATGATGACTCCAGAAAATTCCAGGAGAAAGGCAGTAGAAGACATTTTTGGAAATCTACACAATCCTTTTAGTGACTTGAACACAGATGCTAAATGGAGGAGTACTTGTACCAGTACCAGTGTTGAACCTACTGAAATTAATTTAGGTGGGTTCCTGTAACATCATCTTAAGCTGCCAAATGGCAAAATGGCAGCTTAAGAAAGTCTCCCCTGACAAAAAGTGACGAAAAACACCCCTGGACTTAGGAGGTATTATCAAAAATAGTCAATAATTCTCACATGGAAGAAGAGGCAGGAATGGCGACTAGGTTTAAAAGGTAAAAAGACGACCCAACATTAAGATACAAACAAACCAGAATCGTGTTGTAGCGATTTCTCAGCAAACACTGGACCAAGATGAAAAAAAAAACAGTGGAAGCAGCAAATTTGAAGTTGATTTTAAAAGAAATAAAAGGACTTTCTGCAGGACAGTAACACTCCGCGCCAAGCCATTAAAGGAGAGATCTCGAAAATTAACTCAAGGTTAGACGTCAAAGGTGCTCTGCTCTGTCAGATCCCAAAAATATTCTACTGAGCCTATTTTAAGTGGAAATAACCCTATACTAGGAATAGCAGCAGAAAAACCCGATCTGTACATTGTATGTTTTAGATTGAAAGCTGTCACATTGTTGAGTTGAAAATGCAGCTAGAGACTGATATAAACCCATTAATTTTACGTCCATCTTCCCCTCTGTGTCTGTCTCTACGGCAGTCTCCCCCAGCAAACTTCCAACGCCTTTACTTGACCCCCGTCTCAGACAACCTGATTCCACTATGTGCTGCTTCTAAGTTCTCAGCTCAGCTACTAACTCCATCAGTCAGGCGGCATCAGTTTTACAAAAATAATAATTATTATTATATTAATTTCATGTGTATAGTCCGAACTCTTTTGGTCATATAAACCCTCCCTTGAGGCTCCCTTGTCCTAGAATCTTCGAAATTCTTTAAAAACTTCCTTTAAAAAAAATTCTAATCGGAACAGCCCTGAGAAATAAATCACTTCCAAAACCTTGCCTTAAAATCTTTAATTTTCTTTCTTAAAAAAAACCCAGATTCTACAAATACATTCTGTAGGTTGAGCAGTATTGAGAATGAAATATCCTAAAATCTTGTCTTAGTGTCTTTGAATTTTAATGAATTTGGATGCCTGCAAAATTCTATGGTTTAAACAACCCTGAGAATCGGAATATTCCAAGACAATATCTTAGAATCTTCGGATTGAAATAAAATACAGATACCAAGAAATTTCCAGTTCATACAACAGTGAGATTCAAACTATCTTAAGGCAATGCTTTGGAAATCTTCTGACTTTGAGTCAGAAGCCCCCCCCCCCCAAAAAAAAATCTTAATTTGAGAATTAAGTGTTCTAAAACTTTTGGATTACTTTAACCCGGATCCCTTTTTAAACTGCGCCCCGTCTCCTCTTGTGTGTCCTGTGTGCTCTAAATTCTTAAGGCAACTGATCTTATTAATTAGCTTACTGTCACCTCTGGAACAAAGTCGGGTAGTCAGTAGAGTGCCTGAATTGACTCAGAATCACTCATTGGGATGACAGCGGCCGCCTCTGTCTCCGAAAACCCTGGACTGGAATATTGGTATCTCTGTGGAACCTCCAGAACTGTGGTAGTCAGATTTGCTTCTCCGTGCTTAAAGAATCAACTCGATCAGTCAGCCTTAGGAATGTAGAGAAACACATGATCACCGTACGGCAAGATTTTTATCAGGTGCAGTTCTGAAGCAGAACTAGTTACACTTTTTATACTCCACAAATACGCGATGGACGGGTACTACGTAACATTCACACACATTGGTTTTGATTGGTCCTTTTGATGTTCATTTACTGAAGCATTTTGGTTTTCATTGCCTTTGATGCACCTTGGAATTACGTTTTTGACTTTTATTAGGACTTTTATTAGCCGATCCAGCCTTCCCCTACAACAGCGATATTCAGGGAGACTCCTCGAGGGCTTTATCTACTAATCATGTTCAAACGTGGATAGCTCTTGCCACATTAGTAGCAAGACTGCTTATATTGCTTAAATGTAAAGCGAAAAGCCCTCCTAGCTTTAAAAAGTGGGCGAAAGATTTGATGCAGTTTATGGAATTAGAAAAAAAACCCATACTCTTTGGCTGGCTGCAGCGAAAGATTAATATTTGTCAAGCTGTCTTGACTTAAATTGACAACATGGACTCTGTTGATTAACCGGCTGGTTAGCACCCAGTTTGGAATCTATTTTAATAGCTACATTTACTCTCTCTCGTACCCTTTGCCTTCCCTCGGACACTTGTATGTGCTTTTATTATTTCACATTTACATACTACCTGTATTTTTATTGAAGACTGAAGTTCAAATTTGGCCCAATGTCACCAAATCACACCTGCACGTCACATCACATTTCAATAAGGACACAGCAAACATATGTAGCCTAGTATGAAGATGTCCGTGGCAGAGACTCAAGAAAACTAGAGTGAAATGTCCCAACTGAGCCCCACATTTACATATAAAATAAAGGTCATTAATAACATGCCTCTGAATTTTAACTTTCTGCTCCATTACAATACTTATAGGCAACTACAACAAATTTTCTGCTCAATGAAACATGGTAATGCTTAGTAGTGCACATAGATGCTCCTTTAATATATTTGATATTAGTAAAATGCATTCATTTTCAATGGGCATCTATGCAGCTGAAACGGGAAGCTTAGTGCATCCCAACCTTTTCAACATTAACATTTTAATATAAGATTATAGTCATTATGGCTTTTAGAAAAATGTTTTTTGTCAGGTGGGGTAGTAGGGTAGTGTTTGTTTTCCTTACATGACTTACTTTTATACTTCAAGTAGTTTTGAAACCAAATTAGTGCAAGTCAGATTTTACTACATCGTAATTTGATATTTTAGTGAAATGTACACTTTTCTGTGTAAATGAATTGATTATGGTTTATTCTTTTTATTAGCTTTGAATGTCCAAGCACCTCCACCCCCAATTAGAGGCAGTAGATGAAGCATCATTTGACTGCCCTTGTCCAGTTGTGGGTGTTCCTCAAGTGGAACACTTTCAGACCTCTAACTAATATGTTTTAAACCACATTGTGAATTACACATCCTATCATCAGTACAGAATTATAATATTGGTGGCCTACAAGTTCACAAATAGAACAATTTTATCTGTACAGAGAAGATCTAGCACATATAGAAGAGATTGAAGCTCTGGAGAGCACAATGGATGCCTCTGAAGCTCTGGATTAGTATTTACTAATCTCAAATTTGACAGTTTTGATTGGGGAACAGATGATCAGGGAGAAAAGGAAAAGGTGACGACAGCCAAGATGAGGAATATGTTCCTCGTCTTTGTAAACAGTATGTTAGAGTTTCTACAGCTGCTGCTTCGTGACTGGCAGGGGAACGCCCAGACTAAGGATGCGTCCCCCTGATGATCCCAGAGGTTTTGACCTGGTTCTACCAGTCCCGGCACAAACCATAGAGGAACTCAAACCAAAGTCAAGAGAGGTGTTGGTAACTGGAAAACACCTGTTTATTATGTTTTTCTTGAGCTAAATAAAACACACTTGAGGCTTGACCGTATGCTGCACTAAACGGTCCTTTCTTTTCTACATTTGAAACCAGAAGTTATACAGCATACAATATATAAAAAGACACACATGCATTTTTCCCCTCATTGTCTGACATGAATTTAGAATAAACTTTTCCCTTTTTAGGTCAATTAGGATTACCTAAATTATTTCTATTTGCTAAAAGCCAGAATAGAGAGAATTTAGAGCAATTTTCATGACTTTCTTCAAAGCTTAAATACACCAAGATTTCTATGGTTCATTGGCAACATCTGAGTTAATCAGAGACACACCTGTGGATGTATTTTAAGGCACACCCGAAACAACATGGGAAAGTCGAAAGAGAGCCAGAATATCAGGAAGAGAATTGTGGACTTGCACAAGTCTGGCTCATCCTTGGATGCAATTTCCAGATGCCTGAAGGTGTCTTGTTTATCTGTACAAACAATTATACACAAGTACAAACAAGATGGGAATGTCCAGCCATCATACCGCTCAGGAAAGAGACAGAGATGAACGTGCGTTGGTCCAAAATGTGCAGATCAACCCAAGAACAAAAGCAAAAGACCTTGTGAAGACGCTGCACTGAAGCTGGTAAGAGTACGTCATTATCCACAGTGAAACAGGTACTGTATTGACATGGGCTGAAACGTCACTCTGCCAGGAGAAAGCCATTACTCCAAAAGACACATAAAAAAGCCAGATTAATGTTTGCAAATGCACCCAGGGACAAAGACCTACATTTTTGAATACATGTCTGTATCCATATCTGTGGTCTGATAAAACTAAAATGTACCTGTTTGGCAATAATGACCATTGTTACATTTGGAGGAAATGGGGGGTGCTTGCAGGCCCGAGAACACCATCCCAACTGTGAAACACGGAGGTGGCAGCATCATGTTGTGGGGTTGTTTTGCTGCAGGAGGGATTGGTGCACTTTACTAAAAAGATGGCATCATAAGGAAAGAACTTTATGTGGAAATACTGAAGCAACATCAAGACATCAGCCAGGAAGTTAAAAGCTTGGGTGCAAATGGGTCTGAATGACCCAAAGCAAACTGCCAAACTGGTTGCAAAGTGAGAACAAAGTCAATGTTTTGGAGTGGTCATCACAAAGCCCTGACCTCAATCCTATTGAAAATATATGGGCAAAGCTGAAAAGACATGTGCAAGCAAGTCGGCCTACAAACATGGCTCAGTTACACCAGTTCTGTCTGGAGGAATGGGCCAAAATTCCTGCCAACTATTGTGAGAAGCTTGTGGAGGGATATCCAAAACATTTGACCCAAGTTGTACAGTTTAAGGACAATGGTACCAAATACTAATGAAATGCTTTTAAACTGACTTTTGACAAAGTCATAAAAATTGTAACTTCTAGTTTCAACTGTACATCACACTGTGCTGAAGAACTAGCCCACAAAACAATAACCACATTTTTTCTGTAATAACTTTAATTATTCTCCACAGTGCCAGTGTTCCAGACTAATGAGCAACAATTCCCACTGGAATTAGCTCTACTACATTTTCCACTTATTAATACTCTAAATCATGTTTATCCATCATTTTAAACAATGTGATAACTATTTTAATACTTTTTGTGTGTATGTAAACCTTAAACCCTGTTAAATAAAATTGATCATTTTCATCTTGTCTTTCATCAACTCATGAGTCACCCTGATTTGTGTATTTTTAAAGAAACAGTTTTTAATTAATAATTTAATTAATAATTTCACTTTATTTTCAGAATGTTAACAAAGTAAATGAGGGTAAACACAATCTAATAAACGAATGTGTAACAATAACTACATGAAATGGAAGTACCTGGGTGAGGTTTCTAATATATGAAAACTAAAGGGATGAAAGCCCTGATGATGTCTCCATCGATGGACTATGGATTGCCTTTACAACAGCAGCTGGATCTGTGGGGCAAGCTTGACGACCTCCCTGCAACGCGTCTGGAGAGCTCGTCCCTCCGCGGTCGCCATGTTCCTGTGACAAAAACGCAAACAATTGTCACAGTAACACAGGGACCAGAGAGCACAAGGATCACAACAAGTGGCTCAGATAAAGAAGACAGAGCTGATATTAAAGACTATAAAGTAGGGACGGTCGCTCAACGCTCTGTGTCAAATCACGTCTCGTTCCTTCAAAGCAGAACCACATGGAAACAGCATTTCACAATCACGCTTCAATACGCGTCAGTTCCCCGGTCCCGCTGTAGACCGGAGCGCAATGAGCGGAATAGAAACTGAAATATGGCCTTAAATTAAATAGAAATATAGTAAGTGTGAGAATTTGGATGCGTTTCATTTTAAAAGACAAAACAGGCACATCGTTTTTGCTTTGAAGGTCAAGTGTTTTCAAACCAACAAAAGAGAACAAAAGGTAACTGACAAACCTCCTCCGTATTCCAGGGTTTTTAACTGGAAACAATGGAAAATGACCTTGACTAACATTCAAGTCTGTGTTCAACAGATGTACAGTCTACATGCATATTCAACAGTGGTGTATATTAGAGAGGATGAAGATGATTGGCTTTAATTAGGATTGTTTTGCCTTCTACAAGACTAATTCTGCTTGTCGTTGATGTTCACAGCTACAAGTGATGGGTTTCAGAGTGCAGGTCTGGTCATTATACCACGCTGCTAGCTTTTACTACCAAATTTGTTTGATCCTGAGCAACATTAAGTCTAGAATGGAGCACAATCTACAGATCATCTGTTACATGCTCTAGATCTTTAGGGTGAAATAGGAAGGAGATGGAGGAATCTGGAAGGTTATTAATGAAAACACGAGCTTTTTTTTTGAGCATTTACTCACTCAGAGATGCTGGTAGTGCACCACCAAAAACAACAGTCTTGGACAGACAACAGCCTCTGCCTTCATACCCTAGAGAGTCCGAGCAGATCGCTCCATCAGAGATGGTGTTTGGTGCGGTTGGGCACACAGAGAACCTCACCCATGCACAAAAGCAGTACTTGATCTAGTGAACACTGACCGAGCTGCTCCTACAGATCATAGTGTGCAAACGAGGGCTGTAGAGACACTCTGGCGTTTACTGAGGATCACTCAGGTGCAGTCTGTGAACTTTCAAAAAACTAAAAGCTGAAAGCGTAAAAGCTACTTAGTGATAGTACACGCTCTCCAAAGAGAGATAGGAAAGCACCTCAGTACTCAGCTGACCGAGTCAGATACTGAAGACCAGACACTGACCATCACTACAGGGTCTGTAATGTACCACAGAGCTGGTCATGCTCACAGTCATGCAATGGGAGTGGATCACAAGGAGACATTTTCTCCAACTGCAGATGTTATCTGATGCAGATGACCACACAGTCCGACCTTCAGCTCCACCAGATGGACGTTACAACAGCCTACTTGAACGCTCTGATTAATACTGAGATCTGTATGGAGCAACCAGAGGGATTTGAAGGAAAGTCAAATACAGATTGTGGTGAAAAAATCTTGACAGAAATGAAAAGCTGAGTCTCTGAGTCAGGATAATGCAATGCATAAAATCTTCCTCTCAGCAGAACAGTTTCTCAGAGTCTTTATACCCTCAGGCCCACCCAGGTTATGCTACAACTATCAGTCCACTCCCTTATGGAGCTAGAAGCAAAATCATCACTGTACAACATACAGAACATTACATCCCCAGTGCACCCCCCCTCCCCCCACCCCAGCCTTAACCGATTTTGGCCAGCATATCTTTGCAGTCTGGGGTGAAAGAGGAGGAGAGGAACAGGAGGTGTCAGCACACCGCTATCTGCTACACATAAGTCTGCTGCCTGTACAGAGTTCGAAAACTAACAGTTCTAGTTACACAAGCATACATGATCATCACTGATTAAAAGCCCCAGCCCCAGTTCTTTGTCTAATTCGTCAAGTTCAGGATCCTTCATAATCTGCAGGAGCTGATATCTCGCCTGAACTTGGCAAAACAAAGTTTCAGTGATACAATTACACAGTAACGCTCCACAGCAAAGCAGAAGCACCAATAACATGAGGATGGGCAATATCATGAGGAATACACTGAGCAAGTCAGCTAGAATAGATCCCCAACCCAAATACCGTGAATCAACCCCTCGTTCTTCATTCCTGAGTTGGGCAGGTACAGTATGCATTTGGCACAAAACCATGCTGATGTTACCCTCCTGAGCATCGTTGGGAGGAATATAAGTGTTCACCAACCATGCTACAGACACCCTAGCACCAATTATTCTGAACTGAACATCAGCATCCGGGTGGCCCCTTTTCCCTAAGGAATACATCAGTCTGATTCGCAGTCACTTGGGTGCTATCAGTCTATCAAGTTCTATTTACTGTCTCATATGAGTCTGGATGTATTTCAAAAACAAATGGATCAACTGAGGCGTGTAGCATTAGGGCACAAGCATAACAAGTATTATTTACACCTGATGTATGGGCTGTGAAATTAACATACTGCCAAAAGACATTCTTTCCTGGGTGTCTAAAGTAAACTTCAGAGCCATCAGAATCATGTTTAGCAGTTAGGATATACAGTGTCCCTATGATGGCCAACTCTGCTGGTTCCACCTTCATCTGCGGAGGTCCCATATCAGCACCCAATCACCTGGCATGTGGTCGTATAAGGGCTGGTCAGCTGATTGTGGCAGCACTGCTTTCACCTGTTTAGACACAGACAGAAGCGCCTCATAATGAGACGCAATACATCGTGAGAGAGTGGTCAAGTAACTGGTCGAGTGAGGGTGGACCTAATCCCGTATTGGAAGGCCTGCCAAACACTATCTCAAAGGCACAGAGACCAGTTTTTTTTGTGGCCTGGTTCTGCTTTGCCAGAGAACCAGGGGGAGGCACTGTTTGTTGTGTCTTTTGTAATGGTCCTATTAACCCTTTCAACTGCCCCAGCGCTAACGGGGTGATAGCTGCAATGTTTTCTCATGTCTATCCCCAAGTAGTTGGTCAGACTGATCAGGCCTGTGTGTACAAATGGTGTGCCATTGTCACTTGAGACGCGTTGTGGCCCCACCTGGGGATTATTTCTCTGAGGACGTTTTTGCCACTGCTTCACCATCCTGAGTACCTGTGGAGAAAGCTTCAACCATTTACTGAACATACATAGACAGACCAGGAGAAACCGTTTCCCTTCTGCCAGTGTTAATTCCACAAAGTCGATCTACCAGTGCTGAAATGGCTCTGTCGCTGGGGGGTGACCCACAGGCTGTTGTGACAGAGGTTGTGTGTGTCTGTGTGTGTTTTGTGCACATGAATCAATTAGAACAAAAATTTCCGGGTGCATACCAGTGTCTTGCCATCATATCCATTATCCCCCCCTTTGCTTGTGTGACTCCTCCCATGAGCAATAGCAATAAACCCTTTCATGTATGCCTTTGGGAGACATGTTCTATTTTTAGCAATGTGTGTGCACACATTGTTTTGTTTGACACACCCTAATTTGGTCCACCGAGCTTTTTCTGCTGCAGTGGCAGTAGATTGAATTTCTTGCAGGGTGGGTTTCTCTTGGTCTGTTAGAGGTAGCTGTGCGGCGGAGACAGGTGCTGCGCGAGCTGTGCATTTGGCCACATGGTCTGCGAAGGCATTTTCTCTCAAAGGAGAAGGCGAACCAGAACCAGCTATCTGGATGGATTGGTACACTGAAGAGTGCATTCGCTAAATCTACCACTGTGTAATAGTGTGGTCTGTAGGAATTTGAGACAAAATAGTATGGGGGGTTGGTACTTCAGGTGCTTGAGCCTGAACTGCAGCGTTTACCGCCTCCCTCAGGGGAGCTGATTAGGGTACACTCTAGTTTACACATCAAATCTCTGGCCAGTAAATTTACAGGACAAACAGAAGACATCAGGAAACAATGCGAAAAAGCTTGCCCATCTAAAGAACATTGGAGGGGCACAGACACGTTTTCTCTGACCACTTCTCCCCCTACCCCTATTAATGCTTGGGATTTTCCCTTTTGTGTGTCACAATGAAGCTCATTAGTCCTAATCACTAATCAGTGGCCCGCCCCGCTATCTACCAAAAATTCCAAACTCCTTCCTTCTACAATCAAAGTCTTTTTTGCCATACTTAGTGGGCATGTTGTAAGCTGTTGCACTAATGAAAGATGGGGAGAAGAAGACGGCACTTCCCTTTTTGCTGTGTCAGTGGGTCCCTTTCCACCGTCCTGCCCCTCCGCCACCAGTCACTGCTCCTGCCCTCCTCCTGGACATACTGCTCGGAACAATCCCTGGCAAAATGTCCATGCTTGCCACAACTGTAGCATCGATTGACCCATGATTCACCCATGATTCACCCTGATCCGTATTTGGTTGGTTTGGCTGGAAAGCTGGCCCATTGCCTGCAAATCCTCGGCCCCTGCCTCGTCCTCAACCCCTCGGCCTCCCCCGCGTGGAGCGTTAGTGGGGAGGGCTGAACTTGCTGTACCATCGTCAACATGGCTTGATCCAATGTGTCTGTCTGCTTTTTCCCTTTTCTTCTTCGCTTGGGTGTTAAGGAGGTTTCCATGATGCTTGGCATGATCCTCTATGGTGGAAAGGGGCTGTCTGGCATACCCCACGCAATGCTGCTTGATAGCGTTGGAGAGCTCAGATCTCAGTCCCATTAGGAAGCTGTTGCGCAGGTGTGCTTCCCATGGGGTCACATCTTCTGGATTATTTGCTCTCGTCACAGGTGCTTCCGGTCCGCTAAAGTCTGTGTGAACTTTTGTCAGGCGGACCAGATAATCCTGAACAGTCTCTCCATCTTCCTGCTTACATGCTGCTATTTTCACATGCAGGCAGCTTCCAATCCAGTTCTCAAGTCTCTTAACATGTTCCTATAAGGGGCATTGGGGTCCGGATGAACGTTAGCTCCGGGGTTGTAGGTGGGATCAGCCAGGCGTACATCTCTATCCGGACAGCCTCGCAGTGCCTTGCAGTAGCTGGAGCCCAATTTTCGGAACAGAATGAGTTCTCATTCGAGGGTGGCATGACAAAGTCCTCAAATTCCTCTCCTAACTTGCGTCCTCCTACTTGTTGGGGGTCAGACAGGCCGGAGGCAGCTTCCATCATGTCCTTTTCAGTCCAGTACCGATGTACTAAGAGGGGACCCTCTGGTCCAGCCATCTCTTCCATAGGGAAAGTGCCGCTCAGGGCTTGGACTGCAGTGAAGACTTCCCCTTGGTCAGGTGGACCCTTGAAGGGTGTGCTAAAGTTAGGTTCTCTTTCTGGATAACGGCTTCTGGAATGGGAGGCTACTGGAGATGTAAGTGGTCTGGCCTCCCTTTGTCCAGCAGCCAGCTCCTCGAGCTCCTGCTGCACATCGGCGTAGGGACCCGGCCCTGGGGGTGGTGGGACATGTGGTGGAGGAAGTGGCCCCACTGCCGCTTGTTTGGGTGCTGCTTCAGGCTGGTTCTGGTTTCCTGCTGGTGCTGGTCTTCTTGGCGGGGTGGCGTCGAGGTCAGGATCGGCAGCAACTGAGACACACTGAGACACTGGTTTAGTTTTACCCCCCTCCCTCTTTTCTCTCTCTGTCTGCCTGCGCTCTGCTTCTTCTATCCAAAACCCAATCGCCCATAACATACTTGCTTTATGTTTTGCACAATATTTAATCACTGCTTGTGGGCACCCCACAGGTGCTTGTCCCACTATCCTTAAACTTATTCAGATATTTGACACTGAGGCTCCCAGTAGTCGGGCACTATATAATAAGTGTGAGAATTTGGAATGCGTTTCATTTTAAAAGACAACAAAACAGGCACATTGTTTTTGCTTTGAAGGTCAAGTGTTTTCAAACCAACAAAAGAGAACAAAAAGTAACTGACAAACCTCCTCCGTATTCCAGGGTTTTTAACTGGAAACAATGGAAAATGACCTTGACTAACATTCAAGTCTGTGTTCAACAGATGTACAGTCTACATGCATATTCAACAGTGGTGTATATTAGAGAGGATGAAGATGATTGGCTTTAATTAGGATTGTTTTGCATTCTACAAGACTAATTCTGCTTGTCGTTGATGTTCACAGCTACAAGTGATGGGTTTCAGAGAGCAGGTCTGGTCATTATACCACGCTGCTAGCTTTTTCTACCAAATTTGTTTGATCCTGAGCAACATTGTTAAGTCTAGAATGGAGCACAATCTACAGATCATCTGTTACATGCTCTAGATCTTTAGGGTGAAATGGGAAGGAGATGGAGAAATCTGGAAGGTTATTAATGAAAACACGAGCTGTTGAGCATTTACTCACTCAGAGATGCTGGTAGTGCACCACCAAAAACAACAGTCTTGGCCAGACAACGACCTCTGCCTTCATACCCTAGAGAGTCCGAGCAGATCACTCAGAGCTCCATCAGAGACAGTGTTTGGTGCGGTTGGGCATTTTGTTGCCCACTCAGGTCCTTTCTAAACCACACAAGGCGAACATGTTTTTCTTAACCAGTAAACAGGCGAGGGTCAAAACCAGAGCTGTGGTAACCATAACAGAAGGACTGAGGTAAAATCAGAAGACGAGAAACATTTACACTTATGGCATTTGGCAGACGCTCTTATCCAGAACGACTTACAAAGTGCTTTGCTATTTACCCAAGAAAAACCTTAGCTAGTTAGAATAGACTAATGATTCAAAAGATACCTCCAAGCTTAGACATTACTAAACACAATACAATAAGGCGACCATAGTACTCTATTCGTCCAAGTACTCTCTGAAGAGGTGGGTCTTCAGTCTACGTTTGAAGACAGCGAGGGACTCGGCCGTTCGGACACCCAGGGGCAGCTCGTTCCACCACTTTGGTGCCAGGACAGAAAAAAGCCTGGACGCTTGTCTTCCGCGGATTTTGAAGGATGGCGGGTCGAGCCAAGCCGTACTTGAAGCTCGAAGGGCTCTTGGTGCGGAACGGCTTTTGACCATTGCCATCAGGTATGGAGGGGCTGGTCCGTTCTTGGCTTTGTAGGCCAGCATCAGGATTTTGAATCTGATGCGGGCAGCTACAGGAAGCCAGTGGAGAGAACGCAGCAGTGGAGAGACATGGCTAAATTTAGGGACATTGAAGACGACCCGTGCCGCTGCATTCTGGAGGAGTTGCAGGGGCCTGATGGTGCGCAGAGGGAGACCAGCCAGAGTTGCAGTAGTCAAGTCTGGAAGTGACGAGAGACTGAACGAGCACCTGGGTGGCCTCTCTAGAAAGGAAGGGTCGAATTCTCCGGATGTTGTACAGGAGAAATCTGCAGGACCGAGTTACGTTTACAACATGACTTGAGAACAATAACTGATCATCCATCACTACACCAAGGCTTCGAGCTTCTGTAGAAGGAGTGACCAGTGAGTTCTCAAAGGTGATGGCAAGATCGTTGTTTTGGTCCAGCAGTTCCCGGGATGTACAGCAGCTCCGTCTTGCTGGGGTTGAGTTTGAGGTGGTGAGCCGCCATCCAAGAAGAGACGTCGGTGAGGCATGCTGAGATGCGGGCAGAAACCTGTGTGTCAGACGGGGGGAAAGAGAGCATGAGTTGAGTGTCATCGGCGTAACAGTGGTAAGAGAATCCATGGGAGGATATCACTTTACCAAGAGCACCTCAACCAACTAGTGAGCACCAAGCTTCTATGTTAACCTTAAGACAAGAGTGTTAGCAGAATCTAGTTAGAAGTATATTTAAAAACCAGCCTACCTTACAAGCTAAAGATGACCCCAAGTAAAAAAGCAAGCACACTGATTTCTGAGTGGCTCCACACCTAATTTATCAAGATTGGAGACACTTGGCTCCTCCTCTGCAATTCACACTTCCAGCTGGCCTGAAACTACACCTGAATCAGCACCTCAATCAACTAGTGAGCACCAAGTGCTCAGGCAGAGGTCCGGAATAAAAGACAGACAAAACTGAGCAAAAGAGTCCAAACATAAAAAGCTCAGAACACAAAGCAAAACGGAGCAAACAAGCACACAGGAGACAAACAGGGGAAGGTGAAGTAGCCGAGCTGATGAGCTTCAGGGACACGTTCTAAAACTCAGCTGATCTGGCTTTGTCCTGATTGGCCGGAGTGGTTACATGAGCAAGCAGAGGAGTCTGGGAAATTGAGTACATATACAACGACTGACGGTAAAACTACATATCCTCTTTGGGCTCCGATACTTTTCAGTGTTTTATAGAAGAACCTCCAGCAGTGAGAACACCGCCCTGAGGAGCTGTCCTCGCTGCCGGAGCAGCTGAAGAGCCGAGGACCTCCAACCAGTCAGCAGAGGAGAAAACCGGCTGTGGTGGTGGAGGAGTAGAGAACGAACTTCTGTCAAAATAAAAGTCCCTCCTAAACCTGAATAAAAAGACTTTCTGACTCTCTAAATTTAAAATGATCAACTAGTTTAAGAAAACAGAGAGTTTACAACAATTTAACAGCTTATTAAAGTAACTTAAATTAATAACTGTAAATAATAACAGATATAAAGGAGAAATCTGACACAGGACACATAAATCAAATGTAAGTAAAACACAGTTTTAGATTTCTTTTGATAATTTATTGAAAAGGAAAAACTAAAATTGACATAAGTATTCAGACACTTTACTTGGTTCTTAGTTGAAGCAGCTTTGGCAGTGATTACAGCCTCCAGTCTTCTTGGGTTTGATGCCACAAGGTTTGCTCACCTGGATTTGGGGATTTTCTGCCTTTCTTCTCTGCAGATCCTCTCTGTAATGTTGGATGGGGACGTTGGTGGACAGACATTTTCAGGTCTCTACAGAGATTTTTGACAGCAGATTTTTTTGTAGCCTTCTCCAGATCTGTGCCTCCACACAGTCCTGTCTCTGATCTCTACAGGCAGCTCCTTCCTCCTCATGTCAGCTGTGAGACCTTATGTAGACAGGTGTGTGTCTTTAACCACGTCCAATAAACTTACCAGAGCTGGACTCCAATCAAGGTGTAGAAACATCTCAAAAATGATCAGTCTATGTCAAAACCCAAGCAAGCGCACCAGATAGCTCTGTACAATCTCTAAGCCGACGCAAACGTGACCTCATGTCAGGACAATGGTACAATGGGTATAAGATGGTGGATCCATGGACCACTCCTGGTCAGTCAATTGGGTGGTCTCTGTTTCTGGGTGAGGGAAATACAGTTGCCCTCCTAAAGATCAATAGCCTAGCTTACCAACTTCTGACTGTTGTTAATGATACCGCGGGGGCAATAAATGCCCTATGTCAGGAGCAACAGGCAATGCGAGCAGCCGTACTCCAACATCGAATGGTCCTAAACCTCCTTACCATGAAGGAAGGAGGAGTGTGTAGAATGCTCAATACTTCCTGTTGTTTCTATATCCCAGATTTAAGTGATAACATCACCAGCTATGTGGACCATATGAAACAAGCCATCACCCCTCCGCCCACCAACCCTAATAGCTGGTGGGAATGGCTGTCACTATTCAGACCCTGAGGTCGTTGGCTTCTCACTGTATGTGCTCCTTTGCTGTGTCTTCTCCTATTTGTTTTTTGCCTGATTCCTTGTCTTCTTAACTGTGTGTTACGGCTGTTTAGTAGATCTTTCACTCAGTATCAGATGATTCAGGAATGATCAATATGTGTGTATTATTTGTTTGATTAATAATCAAAGGGGGGAATTGTTGTGAAAACCAATTTGGTGATTCTTGATCAATGTATATGTGAGAAAGTATAATCACAGGTATGTGTGAGAAGGTATAATCACCTCCAATATTTAATCCATGAGAAGGTAAAATGTAACTATATTTGTACTTTAGAATGTGCTGTGTGTAAGTCTGCAAAAGACAGGACAGGAGACAGAAAGGCGTCTAGGTGAGAATGATAGAGCATCATTACTGTTGTTTTTTGTTCTTTTTAATGTTCTTTTCCTTCTTTGGTGTGAACAGAATGTTCTGGCTGTGCGTCTATGCTAGTTCTATAACCATATGTAGAATAAGTCCTAAAAAGGAGGAAACGAAGGGAGTTGTAACTGGTTTCGATCACAGAGGATGTGTATAAAATACCTGTTGCAGAGTATAACCCAGACCTTTTGTCTCAATAAAACTTGCTACTCACTGCGACTCAGGCCTGTATCTTTTCCACCACTGTGTGTGTGTGTGTATATATATATATATATATATAATGATTATTATTATTAATAATAATAATAATAATAATAATAATAAAAACAGCTGAGAACTGCAGGGTTGTTGTACACCTCTGTGAGCAGCAGGTGGAGGCAGTGTGCTGAGTTTCAGATGTAGTGGGGAAATCACCTGGTTTAGGACCAAACTGTGTTCAAACTGTGAGTTTGGGTTAAATTAGCGTGGATTGTTGTGATCTGAGGATAATAAACTGCTGGAGGAAACTTTAAGCTGTGTTTAAAAGCCCCCTGTTTGTGTTTTTTCAGCTCACAGCTAGTTACAGTTAGCTTGTCCTGTAGTCACTTAGCTAGCGGCCTCTCCTGGGGTCCTGAAGCTCCAGCGCGAGCGCCCTGTTGATGTCCTCTGCTGCCTGTCAGTGCAGGTTAGCCCTCGGAGCTAATGAATGTTCGGGGTATTTAGCAACTCATTTCTGTGGAACATTGGATTTTTGTATCTATCATGCACATCTTTGTATATTATTAATAATAATAATAATGACAATAATATTAATAATAATGATAATAATAGAACACATTCTAGATGATTCCTGATATTGTATTATTTTATTAAAGGTGGTGAGAGTGGAGAAGGAGGTGAAGGAGGAGAGGGAAAAGGTGCTGAGATATTTAAACTGCTCTGGTCCATCAGTATGACCAGCCGGACCAAACTGGTCAATCACCTTGGTCACACTGATAGACCCGCTAAACCATCCCTCCCAAAGAAAACCATGTGATGCCGTGCTGGTCAGGAGCTAAGTAAACTGCTGGACCAGCTGGTTTACCAGCATTACCGGGACGTTTCCCCTGGACGACCAGCTTTTTCAACCACCTTGACCATCAAGGTCCAGCTTAGATCATCTGAAAGCAGTTGTTACCAGTTGATGTGGATTTTTTTTTGTCAGTGAAGAAACATAAACAATAGGTTTAAAGTCCATGTGATGGACAAAAGTATGTGGACACCCTTTCTGATGATTGAGATACAGTGTTTAAGCCACACAAGCTTCAATTGTACTACTGATAGGTTGCTTAAATGTTCAGACGAAGGTGAGCTACATTTTTAATATATTTTTATTATATTTTTATCTGAGCAGAAACCTCTTCAGCGAGGTGCTCCTGCAGCCTCTGCAGCCTCTGCTTGCACATCTGGACGACTTGAGGGAGCACACCCAACATTGCCTCCAGCAGCTCTCGCAGCTTCTCCTCAACCTCCTCGTTCTCCATGGGGGCGTGGACATCATCCTCCATCCTGGAATCAGCATCAGCATGACCAGCTTCACCAGGCTAGTCAACCAGTATGACCAGCTCTTGACCAGCTTGACCGGTTTTGTCCAGTCTCTGGATTTTTGTCTCCACTGTCTCTGGATGCTCCGAAGTAGGATCTCATTCAGGTGACGTGTTTTGGACATGTTGACCTTCCTGTTATACCGTAGTTGTGGTCATGCACTGAATGCTGGGATATGTTGTTTTCTCCTATTCTGGGATATGTTGTGGGTTTAAGACCCGGGATTCACAAGCTGCCACTGTTGGGCCCTCAAGCAAGGCCCTTAACCCTCCCGACTGCCCCCCACTCCAGGTTAGGTAAGTGAATTGCCTTCGGCTAACTAGTAGGTAGAGTGTGTGTGTGTGTGTGTGTTGGTTTGAAGTGTAGTCCTGACCTGTAGCAGTGGTATTATCAGTTTTATTGGGATTATTATTCTGATTATTAGTGTGTAACTCTGACCAGGGGTCCGGCAGCAGCGTCCTTGCTCCTTGTTCTCCTCTTTTGTTCCTCTGTTGGTTTTGTTTGATGTGGCCTGTCTGAAGCTCGGCTACGTGGTTTTCTTTAGTTTTGCTCTCGCCCTTTCTGAAGCGCTGCTTCCTGCTCTGTTTTACCTTCCTGCCCTGTCCTGCTTTTACACCCAAGCTCGGCTTGTGGTCGTCGGTTCTCCTCATCCCCTTGTCCCTTCCGCGCACTGCTCAGTCGCCTTGGCTTTTCCCCACCCAGCATCGTGTTTTCCTCCTAGGTCCCTGGTTTGTTATTTTGGCTCAGTCCTGCCTTAGTTGTCATTATTATTATTATTATTATTATTATTAATATCTTTATTAGTGTATTATGATCTTCTAATTCTTCAAAGTGATCTAATGTGAATTTAATCCTCAGACTCATCATAAAGATGAAGAGAGACGATCAATATCTAGGTTTTACTTTCAGTAGAAAACAGAAACATCCAGAACATCAGTAATGCAGAGCAATGCTTTATTAATGCTCAAAGACACACACACACACACACAAACACACACACACAAACACATAAACACACACACTTCATTCACATCACTCCAGCTCTTTTTTTCTCTCTTTTTCTCACTCCCTTATCCAATCACTCTGTCTCTCACTGTCTCAGGCTCAGTCCTCCAATCACTCTTTCTCTTACTGTTTCAGGGTCAATCCTCCAAATCCTCCAATCACTAACTGTCTCAGTCTCAATACTCCAAACACGCTTATTCTCATTCATCCATGCTCAAACCTCCAATCACTCTTTCTCTCACTGCTCAATTCTCAATACTCCAAATCCCTCTTTATTCTTCTTTAACTATCTCAGGCTCAATACTCCAAACACTCTTTCTCTCACTGTTTTATGGTCAAACCTCCAAATTATCTAACTGTCTCAGGCTCAATCCTCCAATCACTGTTTCTCTCACTGTTTCAGGGTCAACCTTCAGTAACGGTTTCTCTCACTGCTCCATGCTCAGTCCTCCAAATCAATCTTTCCCTCACTAAAACCCTAAATCCCCCGGTGAGCAAGCCAAAGGCGACAGTGGCAAGGAAAAACTCCCTCAGCGCTGGAGGAAGAACCTTGGGAGGAACCAAGACTCACACGGAGGGACCCATCCTCCTCTGATCAGAACTATTGATAAATGAATGATAAATTCACGGTTCGGTTCGGTTCGGTTCAGTTCGGTTCGGTTTCAATCACTCCCTCACTGCTGCAAATTCATCATGGATCTCGTCTAGGTTCACTCTAGACTCACTCCTCCAGGCTCACTTCGCAGAGTTCCCTCGGAAGAGCTTCCTCATCCTCCCTCGAAGTGATCGTGAGACTCTGACGATCGGTGCTGCAACATATTTCTTAACTGCAGCACAAAGCAGACTACAGTTAAAGCAGCCGGACTCCTCCCCGACAACCTCTACACCAGCTCTACTGCCGCTACCGTCTTCCTGGACTGGGTCGACTGGGTCTGGATGAGAACTGCTGCCCTCGTCAACGACGGTCACGACGAATCTGCCTATAACTCTGGGGGCCCTGCAGAAGCAATGGGGAGATGTAGGCATTGTTAGTGAGCTGATTCTGTACAGTAGCTACGTCTAAACGAGCTCTTCACCTTGAGTGTTCTTTAAGCTTATCAAACATACCGTCGATTTTCCTCCGAGTGCTGGAGGACCTTCTGCTCATAGGCGTTCCTTATGGTGAAGAGAAGACCGCTGGATGAGGACAGGCTGCTCCAATCCAGGTCCTCGTCCCTGCTGTCTACCTGCCTGTCCTCACTGCATTTTCCACTGTGTTTCCCTGGAGTTCCACACACTTTCACCTCCGGAGAGCTTTCAGACTCAGGGAAAGATAAGTATGTAGAATCGCTCCTTTCCCTGTTGATGAAAATACAGGAGATTGTAGTAACCAAACAGTGGACAGATCTGGAGAGAGAGGGGGGGGGGGGGTCACAAAGCAGGATTCCCAGCTCAGCCAAAGAGCTCAAGCCTAGAGTCCAGCCTGTCCCATTGACCTAAACCTGTTGCCATTGTCTCATTGAGAAATGCTGCTTTGTAAAACACTGCCCTGCAGTTCTTTAGAAAAGCCATTTATTTACTATAGCTAATCAATCAATAAAGGATCAATAAAAACAGTAATAAATAATACATCCATTAACACAAGGACTCGACACTGGAGTTCCAGCACAGCGCTCTACTTACTGTTCTTGCCTGGCCTGCAGCCAAGGGTGGTTCGCCACGTTTCTCACCGAAGGCCGGGTGAATGGATTGAAGCGCAGCATATAAGAAATGAAGGCCCGACAGGGCCCCTCCACTGCGACCCCACACGGATACTCCACAGCTTTGCGCTGGAGCTGTGTGAGGGAACCTTGGTGGTCTGTTCTGAAAGGCATGAAGCCGGTGACCATCACGTACAGGATGACGCCAAGGCTCCAGACGTCACTCTTCAGGGGATCGTAGGGCCTATTCAGAAGCACCTCAGGAGCGCAGTAGTGGAGAGTGCCACAGTATGTCTGGCTGAGGGAAGGGTAGCCTCTTACAAAGCAGCCCAAGCCAAAGTCGGACAGTTTGACCTGACCATCAGCACTCAGCAGGACGTTCTCACATTTTAGGTCTCGGTGGGCGATGTCCTGCTGGTGAAGATAGTCCACTGCACCGACGAGCTGAGAGAACCACATTCTGGCCTGGTTAACGGGGACGTGGTGGAGCGCCATGATCTCGTGAAGAAGGTCGGTTGCGGCTACCTCCATCACAATGAAGACCTGTCCGTTGGGCATGTCAAAACTTTCGTGTACCTGAATGATGTGAGGGTGCCTCACTCTCTTTAGGATGGCGAGTTCCCGGGGCAATTGCTTCCAGGCGAAATCTGATGATTCCTTCCTGCGATCCATGATTTTAATGGCCACATGTTTGCGGTGCCTCTCTGATGTGGCCAGTTTCACCATGCCGAAGCCTCCTGCCCCGAGGTTGTGCACCACCTCGTAGCCCAAGCTTCTCAGAACTCCACCTGTCTCATCTGCCTCCATGTTTTCCACTCCTCCTGTCTCCATGGAGAAGCAGCTGTAGAACCTGTTCTAGGGGATGTGGCTCTAGATAAGCGTGTCGTATGAGATTCGCACGTAGGAATGTTCCGTCTCGCTGCTGAATCCGGACTGAGCCACTGAGGGAGAACCCCCCCTTTTATAGGCTCTGTGACATCATCAGCATGACATCACAATGGAGTGGAAGACTCGGGTCCCTGAGCTCAGTTCCCTTGTTGACTGTATACGACTGGATGTGCACACAGTGCTGACAAAGAGGAAATGCCCCTTTCCCTTACCTAAGCAGCACATGACCCCAATTGCAGTGATAGTAAGGCTGAGTTGATTGAACGCAGCCAGGCCTGTTTAGACTAAGCCATGTGCAATAACTGCTGAGGCCAGCAGGGGAGCTTGAAAACCTCGTACCACTGCACTGCAGAGGCAGTGTTCTCAAAGCCACACCTGGACCAGCTGTGTTTAAAGTTTTACATTACAGCTGTTCAATCAACTGTTTTTATCCACATTGATTCAGAAAGGTCTCCAACTACCTGTTCAGGTGAAAAATCTAAAAATCTTATTTATTAATAATAAAGGAATTAATAAAGGGGACACTCAAGTTTTTCCTTTAGAATTTGAGTTTCTAGGCAACTAATGTGTCCATAATAATGAACGAGCTGTATAAAAAACAAAATAATAAATAAATAAATGTAAAAAAATAATTAAAAAATAAAAATGTAAAAAATGAAGAATGAAATTAAAATAAAATTATTATTAATGATTAATGAGACCAAACTTAGCAATAAAATATTATGTTAATTTAAATAATTCAAATAATTTCACAAATTCCTGCTGTTCCCAAAGCAGCATAAAAATATATGTGAATAAAATATGTGTAGTTTATAGCGTTTATTATATTTATTTACATATATACGTATATATATATATGGCGTGCGATGGGAGGGGAGAGTACGTATGATTGCAAAGTCAATGGGAAGAACACTTGAACCATTTGTCAGAGTAGAAAAGAAGCCTGAAGTAACTTCTACAGGCATTAGACTGGTTCATCAGGAATTCTGCTGTATTATTTTAATATGCCCACAAGAGTATGCCCACCAACTACCATATTGGTACTTCATAAGAGTGCTGCATCCAATCATGACACCGTCCTTATTTAGTACCCAAAGTACTAAGCCTTTCATACATACACATTACCCATCAGAAACTTCAGCCTGATAGATATAAATGTTTATAAATAGAAATGTTTATAAGTGCAACAGACTGTAAAGCCAAAGCTCTGAGTGGCTCAGCGTTCGAACCCACTACCACTACGGCCTGGGGGTCGCAAATTCCAAAAGTATTGGGACACCAGCTCATTCATTACTCCTTGTGAAAATGCTTTTATTGGAAAGCGTTAGTAAGGTCAGAATGGTGAATGATGATCACCACCCCACCTCATCATCCACAACCACCCAGCTCATACCATCAGAAGTATTGGATGGCGCTCCACCATCATTCCAGAGAACACAGTTCTTCCACTGCTCCACAGCTCAATGCTGGTGGGCTTTATTCCCCCTTCAGCCCACGCCTGGCATTAGACAACATGGTGCACATAGGTTCATGTTTATCTGCTCCAGGGAGTCCTATTCTATTGGCATAACCACCACCACCAGTCTCACCTACTGCCAACTACTACCACCGGTCTCATCTACAGCCAACCTCCACCAGTCTTACCAACAGCCAAAAACCACCACCACCAATCTCACCTACAGCCAACCACCGCCACCAGTCTCACCTACAGCCAACCTCGACCAAACTCACTTTCAGCTAACCACCACCAGTCTCACCTGCCACCAGTCTCACCTACAGCCAACCACCACCACCAGTCTCACCTACAGCCAACCTCGACCAAACTCACTTTCAGCTAACCACCACCAGTCTCACCTGCCAGCAGTCTTACCTACAGCCAGCCACCATCACCGGTCTCAACTACACCCACCACCACATTGAACAACCTCCAGAGAAGTCAATACACAACCCTTAATCTGAGCTGTTTGATTGATCACTGTGGTCCGAGTTGCAGACTAACCTGACCATTTGAGCCTCTGTATTAATAATTACAAATATACACCAATCAGCCATAACATTAACACCGTCTGTTCACTGCACTGCTCTGTGGAGGCCCTGACCACTGAAGAACAGGCTAACAGAGTATGCAGAGAAGCAGATGACCCACAGTCTGTAACTAGATTTGCTTTTCCTGAAGGAACTAAAACAGTGCTTGAAATGTGGCAAGTACTTCATAAATTTCCTAAGTTTTGCTCAGTTGTTGCTATGGTGTCCCAGGTGTACGCTATTATTTTGCTTGGTGGTCGCTATGGTGTCCCATGTGGTTTTTATGGTGTTGCTATGTCGTTGCTATGTAGGGTGTCACAGGTAGTTGCTATGGTGTTGCTAGGTGGTTGCTATAGTGTCACAGGTGGTTGCTATAGCGTTGCTAGGTGGTTGCTGTGGTGTTGGTAGGTGGTTGCTATGGTGTCACAGGTGGTTGCTATGTGGTTGCTTAGGTATCTCAAGTGGTTGCTTGAAGTTACATCTTAACATTCAATGTTAGTATAAACTCAGTACTACCTTAAGACGTACCACCTTAAAATTCAGTGTCAGGGTAAACTCAGTACTACCTTAAAAGAAGTTCCACCTTAAAATTCAGTGTCAGGGTAAACTCAGTACTACCTTAAAAGAAGTTCCACCTTAAAATTCAGTGTCAGGGTAAACTCAGTACTACCTTAAAAGAAGTCCTGCCTTAAAATGGGTTGTAGCCTGGGTTCTCCTGCTGGTGTTGTCTGGGAAGTTGTGAGGAGGGAAGTGGAGGTGCTCTCATTCTCATTAAAACTCTGAAAGCCCTGCACGACGTGTTCCCTGCGTCTCTTAATGGAGCTAAGTATTCACCTCTCCACCAGAGCACCCACCTAACACCATACTTCCAGTCCTTACCAATACCAGCATCAACCACCAGGTGTCCAACTGCACTACCACGGTTCACTGCCATATACAGTCCATCACCACCTCCTGGTGTCCAACTGCACTTCCACGGTTCACTGCCATATACAGTCCATCACCACCTCCTGGTGTCCAACTGCACTACCACGGTTCACTGCCATATACAGTCTATCACCACCTCCTGGTGTCCAACTGCACTACCACGGTTCACTGCCATATACAGTCCATCACCACCTCCTGGTGTCCAACTGCACTACCACGGTTCACTGCCATATACAGTCCATCACCACCTCCTGGTGTCCAACTGCACTACCACGGTTCACTGCCATATACAGTCCATCACCACCTCCTGGTGTCCAACTGCACTACCACGGTTCACTGCCATATACAGTCCATCACCACCTCCTGGTGTCCAACTGCACTACCACGGTTCACTGCCATATACAGTCTATCACCACCTCCTGGTGTCCAACTGCACTACCACGGTTCACTGCCATATACAGTCCATCACCACCTCCTGGTGTCCACGTTTTTGAATATTTCAGAAGATTTTAACTTCTTTCTTCTTGTAAATTCCCAACGGGACCATAATAGAAACAATTTCATTTTTTTGAGAGGTGGTGTGAATGTTATAGCTGATCAGTCTGCATACTTTAAAAATCTGCACTAAAAAAAGAACCTGGAATTTGATCACTGGAGCATTTTATTAAAATGGTTCATAAGTGGTCAAACAGATGAGCACGCTGGTTAACCAGCATCACCAGTACTTCAGCCACTGGAAGGCTCTAGCAGAAGATGTTTTCTGTGGCCGATTTGTACTGGTCTGGTGCTGGTGTAACGACTACTGACCGGTCATCAAACAGTCGGACACAAGGGCTCTCTTTCCACTCTGTTTATCCTGAGACAGATCTTATAGTGTGTTCATCTTCTCTTGTCTTAGACGACTGCAGACCACACAAGTGCTCCATCTCAGAGCTCTCACTCATCTGAGCTTACAGTATTTCTTTAAAAAGAGCAGTTTTTTAATACTACAATATCATGCACCAGATCGTACAGTTTGTTCACATCATAAAAAATCCAGAATTACAGAGAAAAGCTCTTTTTTCTTATTGCACAACAAAATGAGCAAACTGCAGAATAAACAGCAGAAGCACTCAGCTCTGCGGGGCTAGCAGCAGCAGAATGCACTGCACAGTTCTGGAGGGAACAGACTAGGGAGCACAGACCTGAGACAGATCTTATAGTGTGTTACTCTTCTCTTGTCTTAGACGGCGGCAGACCACACAAGCTGCACATCTTAATAAATAAGCAGAAATGAGAGCTTTCTTTATTTTCATAATCCCACTTTGCTGCCGAGGGTAAGTTTAAGCTAGCTATTTGGCTGGCATGGCTCAGTTAGCTGAAGCACATGTCTGAGCAATAATGAGATAAAAACAGCATTTAGAAGCACAACTACACTCTGAACAAACACCACCTGCTCATATAATGTGTAGAACAATGTTTTAATGTATTACTAATGGATTCAATTCAATTCAATGATTCATTAATGAGGAACTTCAGCAGCTACACACCCTCCATCTCAGAGCTCTCACTCATCTGATGGAGGTACGGCAGCAGCAGAGGGGCATGGTCTGCAGTGGAGTCGCAGCAAGAAAAGAAAAGCTCCTTAAAATAATTGTAACCTTTTTTTATTAAAACATAAATGAGATTTTTTTTTTTTTTACCTAAAATGATGTGATTTTGGTGAAAGTCAATATTTGATGAACTCTTTAATATAACGTTGTTACACTGGCGTGGTGCTGGTTGAGCAGGGCAGCAGTGTTCAAAACGCAGCATATGTTGATGTATGATGGTCTGCTGCTGGCTGTCCAGTACAGCAGTGTTGGAAATGTAGCATAAACTGGTGTGTGCACTTTCCACGCTGTATGTCTGTCAAGCAGCACAGCACCACGCATGCGCAGTAGAGGGCGGACGTGGCAGTAGTGCACGACAGAGTTTGTTCATAACTTTCTTTTTTTGTTTCCGTTCATGAAAAAAAGGGAAATCTGTCGGGTCGAGGTGGATGAACGTGTTTTATTAAGCTAGTCTTCGCACCATTTTTTTTCTCTTCACCATGATCGCGAAAACTAGTCCTATCGCAGCATATTTAAGGACTCGTCGTCGAAGCTCGCTTGTGATTGGTCAGATTCTTCCAAACATGTCAATGAGCGCTCTGAGGCTTAATGATGAGAGCAGAGGTGAAACTCCAGCTCTCCCCCTCTGACCACTTACATCCCACACTACTATGCAGTCTTTCCATCGCCATGTTTTCATAACTGACCCTCCCGTTTCTAAAACGGAGCAAACATGCTCGGAAACTTGGGACAAATCAACCTAAACTAAACTCTCTTTTAATGCTCTTACTCACTTTTACACTGTTTACAACGCTATCATCATTTTGCCTAGTCTGAAAAAACCTACAAACACCAGTATCTGCTAATGCTCTCCAGGTAAAGAGGATCAGTCTCAGGGGGACACTGCTTACCTTTCAGAAAAACACCTTTTTAACCTCTCTCTTCTTGTACATTTCCAAAGAGACCTTGATAGGAAATGATCTCAACAGGGATGAAGTTGCATTCTGGCGCAGAGGGACACTGTGAGATTCTCAGTCTCTGCAAAATGCTAGTCTGTGACTGTGAGTAATGACAAACTGTCTTTAGATGCGAGAGGCGTCAGACTTTAGTCCTGTAAAAGCATTTTCAGAGAGAGTCATTTCAGAGTCCTCTGCTGTATGGTTTGCATTAGTCAAGAGGCTAGTGAACTCGGTGGCTGAAGTGTTAGTGTGACAGCTCGTACTGAATGTTAGCTGAAAGCTGCTTAGTGTCACTAAATGGTGTCAGAAAAGGCTGCTCCTAGCATCGTTGCAGATAGAAGCTCACCTGTTGCTGCACAGTTGGTGCTGGTCATGCTCTAGTCCTTCATCAGTGGTCACAGGACGCTGCCCACAGGACACTGTTGGCTGGATATTTCTGTTTGGTGGACTGTTCTCAGTCCAGCAGCACTGCCCTGTCTGACCCACTCGTACCAGCGCACAGGGGCGTCGTAATGGGGGAAACAGTGAGGACGAATCTAAGGGCCTGTGACCGACAGGGGCTGTAAAAATGTATGAACCGAGTTTAGGAGCCAAAAGAAGGACTGCCTTGATTTGTATATTTAGTTTTGTAATATTTGTTTGATTTCTTAGAAATGTGGAAAACATACAGAACACGTAGTGGAACACATTTTCTTTGCTGTCTTTGCTTTGCACTCATGGTGTAATTGTATCCTGTCTCTTTACGGAACGCTGGAGGAATGTTCGGGGTCTTTTTGCTCACTAGGGGGCGATTCAGAACAGTCTTTGGTTTGGTGGGAAAATGGAGCGCACGGTTTTTTGACAGTAGCATAGCTTAGACCTTTAGCTTTTCTGGTGGATATTCAGTGGAAGCATTTTAAATGAATTGTTGGTAAGACAAAACTTTTCTTCAGTAAACATTTTTTAAACCTACATGTGGACTCTGTGGTTACTGGGAAGAATGATACGTGTCAGCCATACTCAACCAGCTAAAACCAACTGTCTACACCTTATGTGAAAAGACTCTTTGCAGGAACTGACCTTTAGCTCAGAACATGAGCTTGTCCAGAATGAACTGCTGGGTAGCATCTTTATTGAACCGCTTGTACATTCTAAGTAGCTTTTTATCAGGCTGCCTCCCAGTATGGTCACATGGATAATACAAATGCTGTCAGTCTGAAGCACTGAATGTAGCTAAAAGCTGCGTCACTACTGGTAAAGGTAATGGTGCTACCTGATGCCTGAGAAATTGATGGACCTTATTTTGGCCCAAATCACATTTCTACATTGCCCTCCTGACAGACATGGAGGATATTCTAAGGCAATCAGCCTCCAAGAACTTTACCACATTTTTCCTATATCAGTATTCCACACAAAAAAGTGAAGTGTTTTCAGTGTAAATATAGCACATCACACCTCCTGATCTCTATCAGCACTGTGTAGAGCACTGATGTTGATGAACATACATTTTTACAAATGATTTCTTTAGTTTGATTGGTGTAGTTATATTACCTCCACGCTCCTCCTCCTACAGGCATACTCCTCTTCCTACAGGCACACTCCTCCTCCTACAGGCACACTCCTCTTTCCACTAGGCACACTCCTCCTCCTCCAGGTACACTCCCTTCCTCCAGGCACACTACTCCTTCCTCTATGCACACTCCGTCTTCCAGGTACACTCCTTCCTCCAAGCACACTACTCCTTCTTACAGGCACACTCCTCCTTCCTCCAAGTACACTCCTTCTTCCTACAGGCACACTCCTCTTCCTACAGGCACACTCCTCCTTTCTCCAGGCACATTTCTCTTTCCTCTAGGCACACTCCTCCTCCTCCAGGTACACTCCCTTCCTCCAGGCACACTCCTCTACCTCCAGGCACACTCCATCCTCCTACAGGCACACTCCTCTTCCTACAGGCACACTCCTCTACCTTCAGGCACACTACTCCTTCCTCCAGGTACACTCCCCTTCTTCCAGGCACACTCCTCTTCCTCCAAGTACACTCCTCCTTCTTCCCGGCACACTCCTCCTCCTCCAGGTACACTCCCTTCCTCCAGGCACACTCCTCTACATTCAGGCACACTCCTCTACCTCCAGGCACACTACTTCTTCCTCCAGGCACACTCCTTCTTTCCTCTAGGCACACTCCCCCTTCGGTCAGGCACACTCCTTTCCTCCAGGCACACTCCTCCTCCTCCTCCTCCCTTCCTCCAGGCACACTCCTTTCCTCCAGGCACACTCCTCCTCCTCCTCCTCCCTTCCTCCAGGCACACTCCTCCTTCCTCCAGTCACACTACTACTTCTTCCAGACACACTACTACTTCCTCCAGAAATACTCACACACCCTAAACTTGGGGAATCTCAGTCTCTTGGTTCTTTGCTTATTCTCACATCTCTGCTCAGAACTTGGACGAGCAGGAGCTTCAGTAGAGGAAGCAGAATTACAAGCTTCCTGCAGGGGAGTAGCGGGAGAGTCATGCACCTCAAAGTTCCTCTTGAAAAACTTCTTCATCCTCTGCCGAAGAGACCGGGAGGCTTTGAGAATTGGTTCTATAATACTAGTGCGAGCATTGGCTGCCCTTTCAACTGCGGCACAAAGTGGTCGGCAACCAGACTCCTCCCCCACATCCTCTACGTTTTGGCAAGTCAGACTTGCACCAGCTCCACTGCTGTCCTCCTGCAGCATCAGATACTCGTACCTGCCGTCTTGAGATGTGAGCGTGTCTACCTCACTGCCAGAGCAAGAGGCCTGGGACTCGTCAAGTGGGTTGACGTCTTGCTGAGAACTTGCTCTGCTTTCCCCATCCTGACCTTCACGCTCATGATCGTCAGTTTTGGAAGAGCAGAGACTGCTGAGTGTGGATTCGAGCCAAGGGTGCTGTGCCACTTCTGCCATCGAAGGCCGAGTGGCAGGATCGAATTCCAGCATGTAGGAAATGAAGTCGTGACACTTCTCCTCCACTCCAGTCCCTTCTGGGTACACCAGTGGTTCGGACTGAATCGATGGGAGGTTTTTCCAACTGGAGTCGTAGAAGGGCAAGCACCCGACGACCATAACATAAAGAATGACTCCCAGGCTCCACACGTCACTCTTCTTTGGATCGTAGGCCTTGGACATGATCACCTCAGGGGCACAGTAGAAGGGAGAGCCACAAAACGTATCACTCAGCTCAGGGAATCCTCTTGAAATGCGGCTGAAACCAAAGTCTGTTATTTTGGCCTGGTTGTCAGCGGTCAGTAGAACATTTTCGCATTTCAGGTCACGATGGACTATGTCCTGCTCATGCAGATACACCATGGCATTGACGATCTGCGCAAACCACTGCTTGGCCTGGTGGATAGGGATGACGTGTTGTTCGACCTTTTCGAAAAGATTCATTGAGGCAGCCTCCATCACAACAAACACCTGTCCATTAGCCATTTCAAACATCTCATGCACCTGAATAATATGAGGGTGCCTCACTCTTTTGATGATGGCGAGTTCCCGGGGCAGGAATTTTGAAACAACATCAGGTGTCATCTGCTTGCGGTCCATTATTTTAATGGCCACTAGGTTTGGGTGCCTTTCTGAGGTGGCCAGCTTAACAATGCCGAAAACCCCTGCACCGAGGTCATCCAGGACTTCGTACCCCAAGCTTCTTAAGACTTTAGTGGTTTCCATTATTTTCCCTGTAGAAAAAAAGAAGGGCTGAAAGTCCCTGAATCGTCGTTCCTGCGAGCTGCTGAATCCTAAATGGTGGAATGAGGGAGAAGCGAGCCTTTATATAGGAGCCTCGGCGGTGACGTCATCGGTATGACGTCACAATCGCGGCCGCTATACAGAGTCCAAAACGAAATTCTGTCAAAATAAAAGTCCCTCCTAAACCTAATAAAAATATTTTTTGAATTGAAAATGATAAACCAGTTAAGAAAACAGAGTTTACAACCATTTAAAAGCTTATTAAAGTAACTTAAATTAATAACTGTAAATAATAACAGATATAAAGGAGAAATCTGACACAGGACACATAAATCTTTAATAAAAGTGGCCTTATGAAGGAAAATATTCAGCTTTCTGACACTGGCACCATGTTTGTCCCGTAATGACAAAGTAAAACAGAGTTTTAGATTTTTTTTGTTAATTTATTGAAAAGGAAAAACTAAAATTGACATACAGTGAGTCCAAGAAGTATTTGATCCCTTGCTGATTTTCTTTGTTTGCCCACTAATAAAGACACTATCCTTCTGCACTTTTAATGGTAGATATATTCTAACATGGAGAGACAGAATATCAAGACAAAAATCCAGAATATAATTTTAAAGAATATATTTTAATTAATTTGTATTTCAATGAGGAAAATAAGTATTTGATCCCTCTTGCCAAACACACTCAATACTTAGTGGCAAAGCCTTTGTTTGCAAGCACAGCGGTGAGACGTTTGTTGTAGTTAACCACAAGTTTAGCACACACACCAGGGGGAATTTTGGCCCACTCTTCTTTGCAGATCCTCTCTAAATCATGAAGGTTGGTGGGCTGTCGCTTGGCAACTCTGACCTTCAGCTCCCTCCATAGATTTTCGATCGGATTGAGGTCTGGCGACTGGCTGGGCCACTCCATGACCTTAATGTGATTTTTCTTGAGCCAATCCTTTGTTGCCTTTGCTGTATGTTTAGGGTCGTTATCATGTTGGAAGACCCAACCACGGCCCATTTTCAGATCCCTGGCAGAGGGGAGGAGGTTGTCCCTCAGGATTGTGCGGTACATGGCTCCATCCATCTTCCCAGTGATGCGGTGAAGTAGCCCTGTACCCTTGGCAGAGAAACACCCCCAAAACATTATGCTTCCACCTCCATGCTTGACGGTGGGCACAGTGTTCTTGGGGTCATAGGCAGCATTTTTCTTCCTCCACACATGGCGGGTGGAGTTGAGGCCAAAAAGTTCAATTTTGGTCTCGTCTGACCACAAAACCTTCTCCCAATAACTTGGTTCATCTTTCAAATGATCATTGGCATACTTGAGGCGCGCCTCCACATGTGCTCTCTTCAGCAGGGGTACCTTTCGGGCACTGCAGGATGTGAATCCATTGTTGCGCAAAGTGTTGCCAATTGTTTCCTTGCAAACTGTGGTCCCAGCTGCCTTCAGGTCATTTGCTAACTCCTGCCGAGTGGTTGCAGGACGATTTCTGACTGTTCTCAGCATCATTGCCACCCCACGAGGCGAAATCTTCTTTGGAGCACCGGGCCGAGGTCTGTTGATTGTCATGTTATACTCTTTAAACTTTCTGATAATTGCACCAATAGTTGTTACTTTCACATCCAACACCTTACTAATCTTTTTGTAGCCCATTCCAGCTTTGTGAAGGTCAACAATTCTGACTCTGAGGTCCTGTGACAGCTCTTTGGTTTTACCCATGTTGGAGACTTGAAATCTGTGTGATCTGTCTGATTCTGTGGACAGGTGTTTTTCACACAAGTGATTAGTGAGAACAGGTGGCTTCAGGTCAGGTAACAAGTTGATTGGGAGTGTCTAACTGGTCTGTAAAAGCCAGAACTGCTAATGAATACTAAGGGATCAAATACTTATTTCACTCCATGAAATACAAATCAATTAATATATATTCCTTAGATTTATTTTCTGGATTTTCTTTTTAATATTCTGTCTCTCCATGTAAGAATACATCTACCATTAAAAGTATAGAATGATCATGTCTTTATTAGTGGGCCAACGAAGAAAATCAGCAAGGGATCAAATACTTCTTGGACTCACTGTAAGTATTCAGACACTTTACTTGGTTCTTAGTTGAAACAGCTTTGGCAGTGATTACAGCCTCCAGTCTTCTTGGGTTTGATGCCACAAGGTTTGCTCACCTGGATTTGGGGATTTTCTGCCTTTCTTCTCTGCAGATCCTCTCTGTAATGTTGGATGGGGACGTTGGTGGACAGCCATTTTCAGGTCTCTACAGAGATTTTTGACAGCAGATTTTTTTTTTGCCTTCTCCAGATCTGTGCCTCCACACAGTCCTGTCTCTGATCTCTACAGGCAGCTCCTTCCTCCTCATGTCAGCTGTGAGACCTTATGTAGACAGGTGTGTGTCTTTAACCACGTCCAATAAACTTACCAGAGCTGGACTCCAATCAAGGTGTAGAAACATCTCAAAAATGATCAAGACACATGGGAGACCCCCAGAGCTACATTTTAAGTGTCATAGCAAAGGGTCTGAATTTCTATGTAAAAGTTTTTCATTTTAATAAATTTTAAAATTCTGTTTTCACTTTCTCATTATGGAGTATTGATGCAGAATGATGGGATTTTTTATTTTATTTTATTTTAGCACATGATCTCAACATAAAATTTAAAAACAAGTGAAATACTTTCTAAATGCATTGTATATTTTTACAAAGATATTTAAAATACTCTGATAACAGTGATTCAATAGTCTATGTTTTAAAATCTTAAAATATTGATTTTTTCCAGCTGTTATTTTCATACAACACTAGTTTGACTGTAGAGATTTTGGACAAAATGTCAGAAATCCACTGATTCTGATGTGTTTTCCTTCATAAGGCCACTTTTCTTCTAGATTCATGTGTCCTGATTAAGATGATATTAAAAGTGACAGTAAAACTGTGTTTATCAGACACACTAGTCTGAAGATAGACACTATCAGCATATGATCAGAAACTCACAGCTTTTTCCTGCTCCGAGTTTTCAGTAAAATGAGTGAATCAACAGTAGTTGTAAGAAAACACTAAGGCTGATAGTAAAAAGCCTCTCTAAGCAGTTTAACCTGACGTTTTCCTCATAATGCCCTACAATCATTTTCCATAGTGAACTCTTTCTGCTGGACTTTAGGATTTTACAAGCTGACTTTTATTTGGAGGGGAAATCAGAATCAGGCGATGGAGGTGTAGTGTTTTATTAGAACAGCAGGTGGCGCAGTAGAGCTGTCAAGCCTCCAACCACTTTGTCTTCAACTGGGTTAAAAAGCCTCGTTCTGTCCAGCCCTAATATAAAGTACGGTGGCCGAGAAGAGCCACCGCGCTGCAGATTCACAAACGCGCAGCAGAAGCAGAAAGCCCTTCATCAAAACGACAACATGGCTCTACATTTAACAAACGCGCCGCAGATTCACTAAACAAGTGCAAGCTCACAAACGCGCTGCAAAACCCTTCACAACACAACGGGAGCGTTTCCGGAGGACACTTAAAGGATGTGGGATCAGATACGGAGACGCCATCTGGAAGCAGAGCCCTGCCGAGCCGCAGCAGCGTCTCTAATGAGAAGTAAGTTTGGGGAGATTTGATCACTAGAGTTATTCTAGGCCAGTTCTAGGCCAGGTCAGCCATGTCCAGCCCAGATCTATTTATTTCATTCAACAGAGCAAATGTTTCAGCTAGAAGCTGCTTTTTTCTGGACTTTTTAGTGAGACAATATTTCAGAAGAAAAGAACAGCTCCAGATTGTTTAGTTCTGCGCTCCTGCAGTTCTAGGAGGAGGAGCTGTTAGCTAATGTTTCTAGGCTGCACAAGCTTGCAGACAGACTGTAGAGCTCACAGCTTCAATCACAGTAGCTGTCTGTATTTACAGGGAAGGATTGGTTTCAGATGATGATGGATTTTGCTTGGTTGGAGTCGTGAACAAGGCAGAACATCCATTCAGAGCAGTGAGAGGGAAATGCCTCTTAGGTGTTTGAGGAGTCATATAGTGTTGTTCCAGTATGCTGAGTATTCTAGGAGTATAGGTATTGAACTAGAAGGCCATGTATGCTAGATCTTCATTTAGTCTTGTTAGGGTAATGTTTAGATTGGGGGTTTTGAGGTTTTCAGGGTTTAAAGTCTTCTAAAACAACTTTGTCCAATGTGTCAGTCATGGGAGCTGATTCTTATGGCCATGTCTGCAATCTGCTGTTGTACATTAGATTTGGACAGATCCTGAAAGCAGTTCACCACAAAGTGGAGACGGGTGAGTTAAACTCCTAACAGTGAACTCTGCTTCTCTCTGTTAGGTTATCTTACATATTAATGGGAATCTGTTCATGCTTCACTTTGCCTGATCTAACTGCATTGTACCGTAACCTAGTAGTGACCCTTAACAGTGAACATTTTTATTAATGAAAATCAAACCATTTTTATATTTCAGATCAGCTCCAACATCCTGATCCACAAGCCAAGAAGAATGCAGTATTATTTCAGCAATACTACATCATAGATCATTTCCTCTTTATTATTGATGTAGTTTATGTTGTAATGCTCTTTGTTTTCTGTGTAACAGAGCACTGCTAGAGCCCAAGACATGGCCACCTCAGTGGAGTTTGCCCCACACAGTTTCTACAAGTAAGTTGCAATGTATTTCTTCCCCACCCCCAAATGTAGTCTTAATCAGTGCTGATTACAGGATAAACACTTAGTTTAATCCAGAGTTTTTTGCCTCTTTGTCAATAAGGACATTGTTTACTCTTTTCGCAGTGAATACACCAATGTCAATGCACCAGTTGTCATTGATGGTAGTTCAGAGTCTGAGGCAATTGTGGAATCAGAAGTGGGAGACAGGTAATTGTTGTTAAATACTGGCCAATATACAAAATGAATTGGAATTACTGTCTATAACTAACAATTTAATGTCGGGTTTTCCCGGTTTGTCCACTTAGTAAGTGTCAAATCTCTACTTTTATTTTTGGACCATGGTGAAAACATGCATAAACCTTATTTTCTGTATGTCTGGTTAATTTACAGTAAGGGACTGACAGCTTCAGATGTAGTGTCCAATCTGTCTCTGAAGATAGATAAAGAGTCCTGCAGCAGATTCAACATTAACAGAGCAAATGTGTGGGATGGAGCCATACGAGGATTTAAGAGATCTACATACAACCCATCCTATGACATGCTGGTAACATTCTCTGTGGTTCAGGGCATCTGTGTCTTTCTCAAATCTCTTCCAGTACCTTGTAGGTAAAGTGAAGTCCATTGAGGCTCCTATCGAAGATATACCAGATGAAGAAGTGAGGAATTCTCTCCTTGAGGTAATGTAACATTTCATATGATGAGACAACATTTGTCGTCCAGTAAAATCAGTTTGACTGTTGTTTAAGGTTTATTAAATCTAGACCCATATTCATAAAGCTTCAGAGTATATGTGATGATCTAAGATCAGATTTCAGTGATCTTAGTGACAATAACCTCTCCTACTTGGAGAAGCTTTATGAATACAGGGTCTGATTAAATCTTTAAGATAATATTATGGATAATTGTAAGAGCAATATTGCCTTATCAGTTCTGTTCAGGCAAATATAGAAATGGGGCAATATGTGTCTTTTACATTAGTACATAATCTTTATGATCTAGATATTCAGTGCAACATCTGTGAGTGAACTACAGAGATGCACAGATAAACACTCCAGCATGATCCAGACAGCGGGATGCTTACACTTCATTAAGACACTGGATGACTAGAAGAAAGTCTTACAGGATTACATTCAGTGGTATTTCATCTACTGCAACCATTTCTCCATTCAGAGGTATTACATTTATTTAGAGTATATTTGAGTTGATCTCTTAATTTGTACATCTAAAGTTGATTAAATTATTCTTTTACCAGTTTGTTTAATGTGCATGTATCTGACATTGATCTATAGTTGAAATAGACTGTGCCAGGGGTTCTTGATTCTAGTCTTTGAAGGACTGTGTTTGACAGGTTTTGTTCTTTCCTTGAGTAAGCAGTGAATAGCCACCTATTGTCTTAGCTGGAAACGTATCAGATGTGCCTCATTTACTATCAGTGAGGACACAGTCGGCATGACACATCTTAAAAAGTGAATTCAAAGATACTGTCTGTATATGATGTAACACTTTCACAAATGTAGTAGGGATGTAGTTCTATATGTGTGAGGTTTCTTAATGGAAAATGTGGATAAATACACACGATTCACATGATTTTATATATATATTTATTTATTTTTTTTGTTTTTTAGAAACCGTTGCAGGCCCTACTCTTCAGGATGTGCTGAAGTTTGGAACCGGGCTAAAGGAAGTAACCCCCACAACAATAAAGCCACAGCTAATATTTGAGTGGAGCTCACACTTTCCTTTGGCAAGTACCTGTGCAAACACAATCACAATTCAAGATTCAAGAGTTTATCATCATGTGCACAGCAGAAACAAGCAATGAAACTGTACCATGAAATTCTTACTTTGCAGTTCCTCCATTTACCGACATAATCTCATAACTATCAAAATAAAGAGAGAAACAGAAGAAGTATAATAAAAATATATACAGTAAATAAGTAAAAAAAGAGTACAGTACAGTATAGAGTATAGATGCATATGTAAGTTGTGCATGTGGGAAGTGCATTGTGCAAGTACGAAAGTAAACAGTATTTGTAGAACAGTAGCAGTGATTATGTAGTGGGCTTGTATTAATGGGTGCATGTCAGGAGGTGTTTACAAGCCTGACGGCTTGTGGATAAAAACTGTTTGTCAGTCTGGCTGTCCTGGACTTCACGCTCCTGTAGTGTGGGCCCGATGGTAGGAGCATGAAGAGGCTGTGTAAAGGGTGTGTACTGTCCCTGATAATGCTGTGGGCCCTCCTGATGACCCTGGTCCTGTAGATGTCCTGCAGTGAGGGGACGGCTGCTCCGGAAATGGACTGTGCAGTCTTGATCACACTCTGGAGAGCCTTCCTGTCACTGATGTGAACGCAGAGGAATTTGAAGGTTTTTATCCTCTCCACCTCTGTCTCACATATGTAGAGAGGTGTGTGTGTGTGTGTGTGTGTGTGTGTGTGTGTGTGTGTGTGTGTGTGTGTGTGTGTGTGTGGCTCCTGCCTCCTGCCTCCTCCTCAGATCAACATCATTTCCTTAATCCTGTCTGTATTCAAGGAAAGATTGTTGTCACACAGAGAGGAACACAGAGATTTGGTCGGACTGTCTGAAGTGCGGCCGAGCCACATCCTTGTTGCCACCCCTCACGTTGCTGTGGACTTGGTCGAGAATGTTGTTCTCCCTCGTCTGAAAGCTCACAGGCTTGTGTTTGGGGAGGACAGTCCTCAGGTTGCTGTGGTTAAATCGGCAGTGAACATGCCGTCTGGGTGTGCGGTCTCTTGTTTGCTGATTGTGTCATGCAGCAGCCCCAGCAGCATCTCCAAGTTCACGCGTGGCGGAATTTAAACAGCCAGGATAAACGCAGCACTGAACTCTCTCTGTAGATAAAAGGTTCTGCACTTCACCATCAGCAGTGCTGAGTCAGTTAAACAGTGTTTTTCTACAGTCTTAATGTCTGTTGTTTACAAAGATGCAGACGCTGCCGCCGTACAGTACAAAGTCATTTCCAGTACAAAGACTTTGTTCTGGAAATGAAATAGATGTACAGCTCTGTAACTTCTGTATGCTTTAACACAGAAGAGATAATGTAGAAACCCAACAGAAAGAACAGTAAGTAATGAAGAAAATATTGATCACAATAGTTATCATAGGTTAAGAAAGAATGCAAGAATAGTCTGAGCTTTGGTGGCTTCACATTTATCTCAGGACTTTAAAAGGAGTGAATGCCTTTTGCTTTGGGTTATTATGTAATAAATAAGCTGTGCTACTCAAACTGTAATATGCACTGGTTCTTTTTATTCTTCTATTGTTTAATGGGTGATATGTCTCAACTTCTTGTAATTGGTTGGAAAGTCTGAACCGTCTATAAGTGTGATGAACATATGAAAAGTTGTGCCTTGTAACCTTTCTTTTGCAACTCTCCTCATAATTACAGTGTGTGTATTTTGCAGCAGGAAGAGGAGCCAGCATCACCGACACTCCTGATGCTCTTCTCACTACTGGTGGAGTCTCCTTTAGCCCCAGCAGCATCTTTAAGTTGAGGGGGGTATTGTTGTGAGGGAAACTATGTCGGCTGAGACTGAAAAATGATGAGTTGAAATACTGAACCAAGCAACCAGCTTGAAAGCACATGTGCATAAATGTTCTATACATGTACACTGACCAGCCATTTTTTCACCATTGTGTCTGATCCAATTGTACCAACAGAACACACACTAACACCACCACAAGGCACAGAGTGTCCCCAGCACAGTGGTGGTGTGTTAGTGTGTGTTCTGCTGGTACAATTGGTTTAGACACAGAAGTGCTGCAGAGGTGTTCACTCACTGTTCACTCTATTAGACACGTTAGCACACCTTGATAACAGTGTCCTAATAGAAACAGTTTGCAACCATTTAAAATGCAGTTGGTTTTATTACTGGTTCCTGTGAAGCTGCTTTGTGACGACGGCAGTTGTAAACAGTTTATATGTACACAAGTGTGCACACCCTTTGATATGACACCCAAAAGTGAGATGAATGTGCATTTTGTTGCCAACACCTCCCTACAAAAGGTCCCATGGGGCCATTTGGGTCCAAGAAAATAAAAATGAGGCCAAAAATGAACTCAGTCTATTGTAGAATAAGTCTGTAACATAATGAAACATGGAGAAGGTGAAAGGGGTGTGCAGACTTTTCAGTTTGACTTCATAGAAAATGGGAACAGTGCAAGAACAAGTTTTGCTTCACCCCAGAGGGAGATCGTGCTCCGTGCCTCCTAGTGATCAGCCTGATTGACGGCAGCTGGTGGCAATCCTTCATCAAATCCTTGAGTTTTACCATGTGAAAGCTAGACCACGCCGGTATTGGTGTTCTCTCAGAGTTCTCTAAGTCACTCTGCAGTTTCTCTTTGCACACAAGAGGCTCTATCTTTTTACGTCTTTTAGAGACGCTAGTGGCTCTCAGATTTCTCTCGCTGGTCTCGGTTGCCATGAGGCATCCCCCTCTTTCTCTCTCCCTTTGTAAACAAAGAGCCTTTTTACAGTCCTTTTATTTTATTTTAAGGACGTCTTACTGCTGTTTTTTGGTTTAGTTATTTCTCTCATTTCACAACAACCCTTATCATTCTAAGTCCTTTCATTTGTTTTATTTTTGGTCCAGTGGATTTCTCTCTGCCCTTTCACACCAGCATCGTAGGTTCGAACCCAGCTCCCTGCAAAACCCCATATCTGCTTTTGACTCCACCCTAGTTGCTATCTGGGTCTTCCCTCTGGCTCCCCCAGGTGGATAGCTGTCTCATTACAGAGTATGCAGAGAAGTAGCTGGATACAGTCTGGAATTCTAGAACTACAAAGTGCTCCTATATGGTCAGTGGAGCTGATCTAGTGGACAGTGAGAGTAGAAAGGAGGAGGTTGTGTTATATTATATATTGATTTTGTTTCAAGGCAGCTGTGTAGGTATAAATTATTTTCTGGGGAAGGCAAGTGCTCTTTTGTGTTTCTCTGCAGATAATGGTTTTCATGTTTTCATTTAGGTTGTGCTCTGAAATATTTAATTATAAAAGATATTTCTAGCTCTGAAAACAATTGTTAATACCTTTTGAAATGGCAGCCTGTTGTGTTTAATAAAGGAATTTGGTGTTATTGCATGTTTTGTGAATTACTTGTTTAAATTGAGGGTTATGTTTTTCATTTATTGGCTGAAATGATCTTGCCTAGGAGTTTGACACACTAATCTTTTTAGTATTTTTAGGATTTTAAGTTGTGTACCATCATATTTTGTGTTGTGTGTTCGTTTTGTGGAACATAATTTAATTATGTAGTGCTTACTAAATATAATGTAGTATGTAGAACATTTATCTAATATTTACAATAAAATATTGTTTAAGATCAGAAAAATAAAAATGTATTTAAAAAGAAATAAAAGTTGAAGTAAACATATTACACAGTTTTTCATTGCTTTTGTTCCTCCGCTTTGATCCTGGGAAAAGATGCTTCTTCTATGTTGTTCTGTATTTATAGTGAAGACCAGAAGCAGTTAAACAAGCAGCTGAAACACAGTTGAATAAATCAGTGTTTTCATAAAGTGAAATGATGTTTTTAAATCTGTGTTTAAATATGATGAAAGATTATTGGTGATAATAATTGTAATCTACTTTATTAGTCTATTATTGAAGGTGTTTGCTGGTGGTTTACTGTCCTCATGAACTTCCACGTGATCATAAAGTGAGGCTGTGAGAGCTCGCGCTCTAGAACCTCCTCATCATTCTGCTCAGATTGTGACGTCACCTGCTTTCCAGCAGCACAGCGCGCGACCAGCTTTACTAAACAGCCACGACTCACTAAAGCTCCTCCAACACCTCTACACACACTGCTGCTGCTTCAGCCATTTCTCTACACACTACATTTAAGGTGAGCTGCTCCTACAGCACCAAACCTTCATCCCAACATAGACTAACATGTTTCTGGAAGTTCTCTGTTTTGAGATGAGCCGAATCGGAAACTCTGGAAAGGTGGGATATGGATGCAGGCTGATTAAACCCACCGGAAAACAGATTGTTGAGCTGAGAGTAAAACAGCAGGTCTGTGAATAATAATAAACAACAACAATAATCCATTAGAAGAAGAAAAATGAGCTCATTTATTCTTAGCACTGTTCAAATTAGCCTTACTTTCCTCAGCTTCTTATTTGAATGATCCAGTCCACCTTAAGTGCTGCGGTTTCGCCTGTAGGTGGCGCTGATGAGCTGATTTTCATCATTAATCTGTGTGATCTGGAACATAAGACTGAATTGACTTCTTCCACTTATCTTCTGAACCATTTCTGTTGTGTTGCTCTAATAAACATGCAGGTATTTGTATGTTTTTTACACTGTCCAGTATTATCCCCCTTTGTAATTCTGGATGTTTGAATAGCTCTTTATAGAGAAGACAGATTTAGCAGATAATACTTTGTCAGGTGTGAAGATGTGTTGTAGAAAAGAGGCTTATATCAGAGCCGGTTTATGGAGAGTCTAGCCACTTCCTGTTTACCCTGTTGTCCCAAAAAATGACTGCAAAGTGCCAGAGTGAGCCTGCAAGCAGATCCTCAATGTCCGGGGGTGTCTGACCACCAGGATCTTCCTTTAATTCTGGAAAGTAGAATGATGTGTTTCACTAAAAAAGCAAAGAGAACATTTTCTACAGAAAGCAGGTTTTGGGCAGTAGAGGCGAGCATTACTGGGAGTGAGTGCTGACTGGTTGGCGCTCTGATGCTGGAGGCGTCTTATAAAAGGAGCTGTTTAAAATATGTCTGCCGTGCTGAAACATCTGCTGCTGTTCTGTGTTGAGGAAATCACTGCATATTTTGGTGTGAAAATCAGACTTGAAGTGTCTGACAAACCTGGAAGACATTCTGAAGTGATAATTCTCCTCTCTACAGGTTCTCTGCTTATATGACCTATATAAAGACTAAAGAGTAAGACAAGTGAAATAGTCAGCTTCTAAAACTTACCTTAATAACCAGAACTCTTTCATGTAAGAAGTATTATTAGTATTATTTTATGTAAAGTTAAAAAATAATAACCTAATTCCTTTCAAAGTCATTGAACTGTCCATTAGCTCTAAACATCTTATATGCGTCCACATACTGCTCCAGACTGACCTTCATCCCCATTTTAGCACCATTTTAAGTGTTATTTTAAGTTCAAAACTTCACATAATGTTGCTTTATGCCACAGTTCATCCACAGTTCTTGGTGAGTTTATCACACTCCCTGTTAAACCGCTTACAGTGCCCATTACAATCACCTGCCCAGATTCTCTTCTGTCCACAGTCACTCTATGATATGGAAGTGGCTACGAACTTCATTAATGATGCTTTCACCACCCTCATCCACTGTCCATGGTGAGTCCACTTCACCACACTCCATTTTATAGCACTTACAGTCCCCCATTACAATCGCCTGCCCCGATGTTCTTCTGTCCACAGCCCTTGATGATCAGGAGTGGCTACAAAGTTCATTAATAAGGCTTTCACCAACCTCCTACACAGTTCTTGGTGAGTCCTCTTCATCAAACTCCTTGTTGGACCTCTTAAAGTGCCCATTACAATTGATTGTCCAAATTATCTTCTGTCCACAGCCCTTTATGATTATGAAGTGGCTAAAAACCTCTTTAATGGGGTGATCAGCAACCTTATCCACAGAGCTTGGTGAGTCAGCTTTAGCACACTCCCTGTTATACCACTCACAGTGCCCATTACAATCACCTGCCCAGATTCTCTTTTGTCCACAGCCCTCTTTGATTCGAAAGTGGCTACAAACTTCTTTAATGAGGCTTTTTCCAACTTCATCCACAGTTCTTGGTGAGTCCATTCATCACATTATTTGTTATACCGCTTAAACTGCCCATTACAATAAACTTTAATAATGCGGCTTTCTCCACCCTCATCCACTGTTCATGGTGAGTCCACTTCACCACGCTCCATTTTATAGCATCTACAGTGCCCATTACAATCTCCTGCCCAGATTCTCTTTTGTTCACAGCCCTCAGTGATTCGGAAGTGGATACCACCTTCATTAATGTGATGATCTCCAACCTCATCTACAGATCTTGGTGAGTCTATGCTAGCTCACTCCCTGTTATACCGCTCATTGTGCCCAACACAATCGCCTGCCCAGATTCTCTTCTGTCCATAGCTCTCTGTGATTCAGGAGTGGCTACAAAGTTCCTTAATAAGGCTTTCGCCAACCTCCTACACAGTTCTTGGTGAGTCCTCTTCATCACACTCCTTGTTGTACCTCTTAAAGTGCCCATTACAATTGACTGCCCAGATTTTGTCTGGCCACAGCCCTCTTTGATTCGGAAGTGTCTACAAACTTCAATAATGCGGCTTTCACCAACCTCTTCCACTGTTCATGGTGAGTCCACTTCACCACACTCCATTTTATAGCACTTACAGTGCCCATTACAATCGCCTGCCCAGATTGTCTTCTGTCCACAGCCCTCGATAATTCAGGAGCGGCTACAAAGTTCATTAATAAGGCTTTCACCAACCTTCTACACAGTTCTTGGTGAGTCTTCTCCATCACACTCCTTGTTGTACCTCTTCAAGTGCCCATTACAATTGATTGCCCAGATTCTCTTTTGTCCACAGCCCTTTTTGATTTGTAAGTGGCTACAAAATTCTTTAATGAGGCTTTCACCAACCTCATCCACTGTTCTTAGTGAGTGTACTTCACCACACTCCATTTTATAGCACTTACAATGCCCATCACCAACCTCATCCACAGTTCTTGGTGAGTTCTCTTCATCACACTGCCTGTTCTGCTGCTTGCAGTGCCCATTACAATTGACTGCCCAGATTCTCGTTTGTCCACTGCATCTAATCATTCGGGAGTTGCTAAACCGCTTTATCCACAGTTCTTGGGGAGTCCAGTTTATTACACTCCCTTTTATACTGCTGACAGTGCCCATTACAATCGCCTGCTCAGATTTTCTTCTGTCCACAGCCCTTGATGATTCAACATATAAACTGATAATTTGGGAATGCTAAACCGCTTCATAGCATTTACAGTGCCTATTACAATCACCTGCCCAGATTTTCCTCTGTCCATAGCCCTCAGTGATTTGGAAGTGGATACAAACTTCATTAATGTGATGATCTCCAAGCTCATCTACAGATCTTAGTGAGTCTATGCTAGCACACTCCCTGTTATACCGCTCATTGTGCCCAATACAATTGCCTGCCCAGATTCTCTTCTGTCCACAGTCCTCTATGATTTCACCAACCTCATCCACTGTTCTTGGTGAGTCCATTTCATAACACTCCCTGTTATACAGCTTACAGTGCCCAAAACAATCACCTGTCCAGATTCTCTTGTTTGCACAGCCTTAGATAATTTGGGAGTTGCTAAACCACTTCATCCACAGTTCTGTCACACTGCCTGTTCTGCTGCTTACAGTGCCCATTACAATCACCTGCCAAGATTCTCTCTTTTTTTACAGCCCTGTATGATTCGGAATTGGCTACCAACTTTATTAATGAGGCTTTTACCATCTTATCCACAGTTCTTGTTCTTCATCACACTCCATTTTATAGCACTTAATGGTCCCCATTACTATCTCCTGCCCAGACTCTCTTCTGTCCACTGTCCTCTATGATATGGATGTGGCTACGAACTTCATTAATGAGGCTTTCACCACCGTCATCCACTGTTCATGGTGAGTCCACTTCACCACACTCCATTTCATAGCACTTACAGTCCCCCATTACAATCGCCTGCCCAGATTCTCTTCTGTCCACAGCCCTTTATGATTCGGGAGTGGCTACAAACTTTAATAATGCGACTTTCACCAACCTCATCCACTGTTCATGGTGAGTCCACTTCACCACGCTCCATTTTATAGCATTTACAGTGCCCATTACAATCTCCTGCCCAGATTCTCTTTTGTTCACAGCCCTCAGTGATTCGGAAGTGGATGCCACCTTCATTAATGTGATGATCTCCAACCTCATCTACAGATCTTGGTGAGTCTATGCTAGCTCACTCCCTGTTATACCGCTCATTGTGCCCAACACAATCGCCTGCCCAGATTCTCTTCTGTCCACAGCCCTCTGTGATTCAGGAGTGGCTACAAAGTTCCTTAATAAGGCTTTCGCCAACCTCCTACACAGTTCTTGGTGAGTCCTCTTCATCACACGACTTGTTGTACCTCTTAAAGTGCCCATTACAATTGCCTACCCAGATTCTCTTCTGTCCACAGCCCTTCAGAAGTGGGTACAAACTTAATAAATGATGCTTTCACCAACCTCATCCACAGTTCTTGGTGAGTTCTCTTCATCACACTGCCTGTTCTGCTGCTTGCAGTGCCCATTACAATCGACTGCCCAGATTCTCTTTTGTCGACAGCCCTCTATGATTATGAAGTGGCTAAAAACCTCTTTAATGGGGTGATCAGCAACCTTATCCAAAGAGCTTGGTGAGTCAGCTTTAGCACAGTCCCTGTTATACCACTCACAGTGCCCATTACAATCTCCTGCCCAGATTCTCTTTTGTCCACAGCCCTCTTTGATTCGAAAGTGGCTACAAACTTCTTTAATGAGGCTTTTTCCAACTTCATCCACAGTTCTTGGTGAGTCCACTTCATCACATTATTTGTTATACCACTTACACTGCCCATTACAATCTCCTGCCCAGATTCTTTTCTGTCCACAGCCCTTTATAATTCTGGAGTGGCTACAAACTTCAATAATGCGGCTTTCACCACCCTCATCCACTGTTCATGGTGAGTCCACTTCACCGTACTCCATTTTATAGCACTTACAGTCCCCCATTACAATCGACTGCCCAGATTCTCTTCTGTCCACAGCCCTCTTTGATTATGAAGTGGAAACAAACCTCTTTAATGGGGTGATCAGCAACCTTATCCACAGATGATGAGTCAGCTTTAGCACACTCCCTGTTATACCACTCACAATCACCTGCCCAGATACCATTACAATCACCTGCCCAGATTCTCTTCTGTCCACAGTCCTCTATAATAGGTAGTGGCTACAAACTTCATTAATGAGGCTTTCACAATCCTCATCCACTTGTTCTTGGTGAGTCCACTTAATCATACTCCTTGATGTACCTTATAAACTGCCCATTACAATCGACTGCCCAGATTCTCTTCTGTCCACAGCCCTTTATGATTCGGAAGTGGCTACAAACTTTAATAATGCGGCTTTCTCCACTCTCATCCACTGTTCATGGTGAGTCCACTTCACCACGCTCCATTTTATAGCATTTACAGTCCCCCATTACAATCGACTGCCCAGATTCTCTTCTGTCCACAGCCCTCTTTGATTATGAAGTGGAAACAAACCTCTTTAATGGGGTGATCAGCAACCTTATCCACAGAGCTTGGTGAGTCAGCTTTAGCTCACTCCCTGTTATACCACTCACTGCCCATTACAATCTCCTTCCCAGATTCTCTTCTGTCCACAGTCCTCTTTGATTCGAAAGTGGCTACAAACTTCTTTAATGAGGCTTTTTCCAACTTCATCCACAGTTCTTGGTGAGTCCACTTCATCACATTATTTGTTATACCGCTTAAACTGCCCATTACAATCTCCTGCCCAGATTCTCTTCTGTCCACAGCTCTTTATGATTCGGGAGTGGCTACAAACTTTAATAATGAGGCTTTTACCACCCTCATCCACTGTTCATGGTGAGTCCACTTCACCACACTCCATTTTATAGCACTTACAGTGCCCATTACAATCGACTGCCCAGATTCTCGTCTGTCCACTGCATCTAATCATTCGGGAGTTGCTAAACTGCTTTATCCACAGTTCTTGGGGAGTCCAGTTTATTACACTCCCTTTTATACTGCTGACAGTGCCCATTACAATCACCTGCCAAGATTCTCTTTTTTTACAGCCCTATATGATTCGGAAGTGGCTACAAACTTCATTAATGAGGCTTTTACCATCTTATCCACAGTTCTTGTTCTTCATCACACTCCATTTTATAACACTTAATGGTCCCCATTACAATCTCCTGCCCAGATTCTCCTCTGTCCACTATTAAACCGTAATACTGTTAAGTTAAAGACATGTGATCCTGTGATCCAGTATTGCATATTTGATACTGTTAGTGCTGCCATCTGGTGGCCTATTTGTCTTGTTTCTTTGTTTCTCTCTCTCTCTCTCTCTCTCTCTCTCTCTCTCTCCCTCCAGGTAAAACAACTGATTGAAAGCTGCTGATCTAAAGGGGTATGCTGGTTGGTTGCGTTGTCTGAGCTTTGTCATTAAAATGGGGGCATTGACTCTTATTCAGTCAGCCACTGTGTTCTCACCATGCAGTTAAATGTGGTTGTGATTTATGCTGTTCAGGATACTTTGGATTTTTTTTCTTGCTATTTAGACACTCTTAAATTCAGTATTGTACTTCTCGTAAATCTGTATGTTCCTGGATGTAATGGCTGGCGAGCACTAGTTTTAACTTAGTATGATGTATGTGGAGCTATTTTGGTCCACTCTTTTCTGTGTTATTATGTACTTGTTGAGGTTCAAGTGGTTTAATCATGGTCACATAATTGTAGGGGTAAGTGCCATTTACTTTGTTTATTATTTTTTATTTTCTTTTATATTTGTTTCATGTTAGAGAGGCAGGTAAGACCACTGTATCTTTTATTACTCTTTTTTTAGGTTAGCTAGTAAGGTGGAATGTCATGTGTTTCTGTTATTTTGGCCTTAGCTCTGACACTATATGATGTCGAATGTGGTATCTTGTTATGTTTGCCTATAATACAACATTTTTATTTGAGCATTAAATCTATTGTGCTGGTTTGTTTCGTATCTCTCCAAGACCTAGACTAGTATTTTGAGAAATGGTTTGATAAGTGGGGTTGTAACAGTTACTCAATAATAGATTAACTTTACCATGTATAGTGCAACTCCTTTATTTCTCCCATTACAGCCAACTACACCAACACTCTGGCCACAGCTCTCTCATTCCCCTCCCCCTTGATCCTGACTGCTTTTACAGCTCAATATAGCACAACTAACAAAAGAGAATATTAATAAAACAATGCCTTTCTATACATAAACCTAACAAACTCCCTCACTTCTTAAAAATAAAAAAATAGATAATCATAGAGAACAGACTTTTACCCATTTAAACAACAGAGTACACAGCAACAACACAAGAGCACAGAACAGCAGTATTATGTCCTTTCCAAATGTAGTGTTAATCAAGTTTCCATTGTCCTACACTCAGGAATGAAGTAACTCATAAGCTGATGCCCCTTTTTGGTAAGACAGTCCACAAGCTGTTCTTTTGTACTGTGCTGCAGCACATGTTCAACCTCCTGTGTTTGTATTGTATTTTATCTGTCACACACATTACGGGTGGAGCATGTTCAGCATCCCTAGTAGTTAGCTCAGAGAACAGTGTGGCCAAGAAAATGGCCTTATCACTTCCTTCAGACATCGCCAGTGTTTCACCGGCAAGTGTGCTCAGCACGATCCTCTTGACTCTGTTTGACTGCCAAGAAAGGGGTGAGAACTTTCCATTTTCTCCCATAAGAACGATCTAATGTCCTTCCAAATGAGGCATCACTGAATACAATAAGTTTAAGAGCACTGTCTCTGTCTAAGCGTTGGAGGTTTAGAACTACCTTCTTGTACTTTGCGCTGTTTGCTTCATGGACTGTCTGCACAGTTACATTTTAAAGCTTGATGACACATGACCTACACCTGCTACACTTGTGAGGCACATGCAAGAGTTGCAAGTCTTCTGCAGGGCCACACGCTGGTGTAGTTGGTGATGTGGTGTTGGCTCGTGATTATAGAGTAGGAGTCGTTATCACCCAAAGAGGATCAGCTTCTTACACGGTGGACAGCGGTGTGACTGAATCCTGACAACGTCATGTTGATCAACCTCTGCCTCACCAGAAAGAGACTATTCCAGGAAAGTGTGCAGAATCAGAGACAGCAATATTATCTAGCATATCCACCATGCATTCGGCTGTCTAAATGTCTGCTGAGACGTGTTCATCAACGGAAGCTGAAAACATACAATGTATGCCTGGAGAAATGCAGAGTGAGACTCCACCTACTAGTCCCAACTCACAAGATGTCTCTTCTGTAAAAGAACACCAGACGCTATCCTGTTATTAGAGTTGTTAAACCTCTGGACCGTCTGACGCTGTAGAACTGTAATGCAAGCATGTGCTGCAAAAATAAAAACTGAATAAACATCTATGACTGTATGTAGTTACAGGAGTGAGCATTTTCTGGAAATGTTATGTAGTGGTTAAATGTATAACTGCTGTTACTCAGTATTCCTGCAGGTGGCACTAGTGCAGTTGTAGTTTATGTGAACAACTCAGTAAAAGATGAGCTCCAATGCACCTTCATGTGTTTGAGTCATGTTATAGAACAGAGGTTCTGCTCTTCATACATAACTCATTAAATCAGGAAAACATGACCTCAAAGTGAACCTTCTGCTTAGATCTGAAGATCTTCCACTTCCAGGACAAACAACAGGTTTTAGAAAAGCCAGCACCAAACTACTGGAAGAATAAGCATTGAATAACAGTAGCTTAAAGACTGAGAACCGGAGTGTTAATAATCAACCATTAACCATTAACCCGAGCCTTAAAACTTCCACACTTCCACAGGTGTAAAGGTGAGTGAGAACTAGGTGCATTGTCCTTCACAGTAGTACAAAAAAAGAACACGTATTAAAAAATAGAAATACTGAATATTCACACATTAACTTATACTACACATGTACACACACTATACACACATTATACATACTCTCTATTTACAATACTGCACTGGTGTAAAGCGGTTAAATGTACAGGTTTGATAGAATCTGAATGTTTACGTTATGTACAAAAGGCACTGGATGGGTGTGAAGTCAGGTGTAGTGTGGGTGGGGAGAAGTCTTTGTGGGTGCAGTGTGATTGTGCATAGGGGTTCCAGTAGTAAGTGCAGGGTGCAGAGTGTGTCTGTATTGGGAGGATGTGTGATGGTAGAGATCAGATCCACAGTCCAGAAGCTATTGTTCATTCAGCAGCCTAATTGCTTGAGGATTGAAGCTGTCTCTGAACCGACTGGTTCTGGTCTTCAAGCTTCTGTACCTCCTGCCACTGGGCAGCTGTGAGAACAGGCAGTGGATTGGGTGGGTGGAGTCCTTGATAATCTTCCTTGACTTCCTCACACGTTCCCGTACCAGGTGGTGATACAGTCTGTCAGAATACTTTCCACAGTGCAGGTGTAGAACGTCCTGAGTATGCTGTTGTGCTTTTCTTCTTCAACCACTAAACCAGCTTCATCTAAATATTAATAAAGCAGCTCTTTTTAAACAATTGGATGTTTGGTAGCTGATTTCTGTTCATTTTGTTCTTTAGCTGAAATGGATGTGATGGAAAAAGACCCTCCAAAGGATGAAGATGGAGAGAGTGGAAAGAAATGGCATAGGAGAGGAACTGGAGGAGGAGATGAGGTATCTGGGCTTCAGTTTAGACTCTGCTAAGGTTAAAGCAACAGTCAGCAGAGGTGGACTTGCTCTAGAAACTACCAGCATTTAAACAGAACCTCCAGTTCGGCTCATGTTTCATCTTCATCTAGCGGTTTCTCGTACTTGTTTCTTCTGTCAGGAGACTGATCATTTCAGTGCCTCTCGCCCTGCATTACAAGTAAGGCCTCCACACTCTTCTGTAAATGCACTCATTAGCTCTCCAAAAGCGTTGTTTGAGGAGAGTGTTCCTGATCAGGTTTATGAGCCTTTTATTTTAGAAGGTTTTGTTTCTGTCACTGGTGAGGGAGAAGATTCAAAACCAGTTAAAATACTGAGGGACACTGGGGCTGCACAGAACTTTATTCTCCATTCTGTTTGACCCTTTTCAGACTTGGCTGCCTGTGGGTCAGATGTGTTTAGTTCAGGGGATGGATTTGAGCATATGTAAAGTTCCATGGCGCACTGTATGTCTTAGGTCCAGTGTAGTGACTGGTGACTGCCACTGTAAGGGTAGGAGTTTGTCCTCAATTTCCCATAAAGGGTGTTGATTTTTATATTGGTTAATGATCTTGGTGGTGGTAAACCCCTTACCTGATGTGGTAGATGTGCCTGAATGTTCTTATACCAGTGAAGAGGTTCCTCTGTTCCCTGTATCCTCTGTGACTTATTTGCTGAAGTAGATCTATCTGAGACGTTTCTGAGTTCTTTTAAGCCTGCGTCTAAGGTAAACACTATTTGGTTTAAAGTTAGTCAGAAGATGCAGAAAATGATTCCACATCATAACTGAAATTTAATAAAGAGGCTTTGATGGAGGAACAAAGTAGGGATCCATCTCTTGATAACTGTAGACTAACTAATGCCCCAGCATGCATTTATGTAATTTTGCCAAGATGGTGTATTAATGAAAACATGGACTCCCAATTTTTTATGGGAAAACCCAATCAGGTTATTCCATCCGCACCACTTTATCCAATCCCAGCATTAGGAACGCCATTTGAACGTCTTATAGTTGATTGTGTAGGGCTGCTGCCTGGCCACTGATCAAATCCTTCTACTTTTGGGTTACCAAAATACACCCAGACAGATCTGGAAACAAAGTTCTGAAATTGTTGGGGATTAACCATCACATGTCCAGTGCATACCACCCCAAATCTCAGGGTGCTCTAAGATGTTTTCACCAAACTCTTAAATCAGTGCTTCCTACCTACTGTCTTTAGGGGGATTAAGGATGGAATGAGGACATCCTATTCTTGTTGAACACCAATGTGCTGGATAACATTAGTTCTATTCAAGGAAGATTGCTGCAAGCCTGTGGACTCGCTAAAGTGTCACTTAAAATAGCACTGCAGCTCCACTCGGCCTCCTGTAGGTTCTGCAACATTTAAGGTGGATTAGAAGATTCCAGTAAGAAGCTGGAGGATAACTCCAGCCTCGTTGGTGCAGCAGTGTTTGTTTACGGCATCATGAATTAGCACATTACGAAAGTCAGAAATGACATTCCTTTACTGTGCATGCATAGTCCAGATTGGGGTTACGGTTCTGAATTAGAGTCTAAGAAGCTGTCAGAATGGTGAAGCAGTTCAGAGAGGCAGATGGGGCTAAAAAGATGTCATTGAGGGTGTATTTGTGAAAGACAAGGCTTAATCTGACTTCTCAGTCTAATTTGTTCGTTCCACCTTAAATGGTGCAGCAGTTACAGTCCAGTATTCACCCCCCACCCCAATTAAAGCTAATTAGCTTTATTAGCCAACATAAGTGCTTTCTCCTAATTCAATAATGCTAAACTGCATTGGGGGGTGATTATCTTGCAAATTTTGCAAATGTACAGCACCAGCATGAAATAGTTGCATTACTTAAGGTGGAACAGATCAATTTGGAAGAGAAGCTGATTTCAGTACAGCATCAAGCTTAGCGTGTTTTTCCATCCGTCTTCCAGTAAAACACTTAAATAATGAACATATGATGCTTTAAACACATTAACAGACAATGTCATTTAAATTCAGCATGTAGTTCAAAACTACGTCCCACCAAACAAAGCTGTCTGACTCCCTGTTCTCTTCTCCTAGTTAATAGATCAGCAGCCTTAGCTCCTTCAATGGGTTTTTTCAGCCATTCTGTTATTTACAACATAAAGCTCTTTCCTTCAAGCTTTTCAGTCCCTGAAATCAGTACTGGAGACCTTATGGACCACATGTATGAACACATTGTGAGATCTGTCCTTTTCTTCTGGTTAGTGTGGCTGAAGGTAATGTACATGAAGAAGGACACGACACCTCCAGGTAAGTTCCAACAGAGTGGTGATTTTATTAAAGCATTCCCCTTAGAAAAAGTAAAGAAGAAAAACTGTCCAAAAGGAAAATAAAGGAGTAAAAAAGCAAACAGGAAGAACGGATGTCTAGCGAGTTCTCCCACCTTTTCCCTTTTTCCCCCCAATCACCTTTTTTTCTTTTTCTGCTTTTTCCTCCTTTTCTTTTTGATCTTTCTTTTGTCATTTTTTTTATTTTATTTTTGTCATCTTTATTTATATATTTTTATTTTATCTTTGTCTTTCTTCTTTTTCTTGGCTTCTTTGTCTTTTTCTTCTTTGTCTTTTTCTTCTTTGTCTTTTGTTTTTTATTCTTGTCTTCTTTGTTTTTCTTTTTCTTCTTTGACTTCGTTTACTTTTCTTCTTTTTCTTTGCATTTTATCTTTGTCTACTTTTATCTTTGTCCTTTCTTTGTTTTTGTCTTCTTTTATCTTTGCCTTCTCTGAGCCATCAACTGGATGAGGTGAAGTAATGTTAATCTCTGCTCTCTGTTCTGATGATCAATGACATTATTAGACTCTTTCAGTGACTCTGGGCATGAAACTTTGATGCCTACTAAGCCAGGCTAGGAGAACGTCATAACCCGAGCAAGTTGGTCCTTTCCATTACTGGTGATTAAAGCTTAAAGGTGCTTTTTTGGATTGTTGCCAAGCAGAGCCTTCCATAAAGTCACTGCTGTTTTGCCTATACTGATATTTTGTGTTCAAGTTGTCTTTATTTTTTATTTTTGTTTTCTTTGTTTGGTTATTTGTCATTTGGTTATTGTGAATATTCTTACTGTCTGTAAAATTGATTTGTCTGGTGTTTTGTTTTGTCTTTTGAGGAAGGCTGCTAGGTGTCCTTATTGGACCTACCATTGTTTTTGTTTGACTTTTGTTTGTTCTGATTATTATTATTATTTTTTTTTAAGAATTGTCTTTTTATGATTATGGGTACTGGCTGTGGCATAGTTAGTTGATTACATGCAAGTTTTAGGTTGGCATATAATTACTGTTCATTAATCATTTGTCTTTATTCTGTCCTCTCCAGGCAACTTGGTCCATGTGGTGTTCCTCGGGCTGACTGATTACCCTCCTGAGAGGTTTCTCCTGTCACCACCTTTCTGATCTTGGAATCTGTGTGGATGTGTGATTGTGGTTTGTGCAGTTTCCAGTGTGTGAAGTATAAGAGTGCCTGAAGCCAGTTTTTTTTTTATTGATAGACAAATGATTATACCATATTAAGAAACCTGCACGGCCAGTAAAGCTGATTGTTTTTCTTCATTCTTTAAAAGTATTTGGTGGGACACAGTCCACTTGGGTTTTATCTTTTTAAGATTTTAAGTTAAAAAAAAGTCATTTTTGTTTTCTATGTATTTTTAAGTCTTTGAGTAAGCGTTGTACACTGTACTGCATCCCACATCTCTGTTATAGCAGTAGCACATTTCTATTAGCTTAGCTACCCATATTATATAGTCCTAGGAACATCAACAAATCTTAACCTATGAACACCATACACTATTGTTGACTCTGGGATTTTATTGTTTTAATATGGGTTATACAAAGAACTAATATCAGTTAAGTCTTAAAACAGACCTGAACTTTTGCTGACCCAGGGCTTGCATTATTTTAAAACTGAATGTACAACTCAGTACTAGTTTTAGCTACACAATTGAAGTTTAATTATAAACACATTTAATAATAGTACTACTACAACTAATAATAAAATAAAAACTGAGATAGTGCCTAGCAGATTTAAACGTATGTTGTTCCAGGAATATTATGTCATCTCTTTTTACAAGGACATTATGCACACCCATTACATTAACCCAGGAACAGTATAATTACATCAGTGGTTCAGTTCTAAGTCTGATCTCTTAGCTACACCAGTAAGCTAGTTCGCTAGCATATTTTACAGGAAATCACTGTTAGATAGATATTTTATCATTATAATGTTGACTCAAGAACAGGGTCTTTAATAATAACAGAATAAGTAAAGTGATGTTAGCGCTGTGACCACAGTAAGCTAGTTAACTAGCATATTATATAGTCCCAGGAATATTATCCAGTCTTAACCTAAGGACATCATACACCATTGTTGACTCAGGGATTATTTACATAGTGATAAAACAATGATCTTAGTACATTTTTTTTACTTACTTACCATTTGCCTAGGTAGCCTAACAAATATTTTGTCCCAGGAAAACCATGTTTAATGTTTACACAAGGACATCATACACAGTACCAGTCAGAAGTTTGGACACACTCCTGTTTCCTTGTTTTCTACATTTCTATATGAGAATAAACATAATCAGAATGTTTTCTACTTTATATTCTTCAAAGTAGCCATATTTTGCTTTGATGACAACTTTGCCTATAGCTGAGCATTCTCTCAGGCAGCTTCATGAACTACGCTCTTGTTGGCTGCTTCCCCTTCACTCTGTGCTCCACCTCATCCCTAACCATCGCAATTGGGTTTAGGTTGAGTGAGTGTGGAGGCTTAGTCATTTAAATCTGTTACCTTTATGTCCACATACAAAGGTGTTTTTTTGCAAATGTTTTTTTTTTGGCGTTGACAGAATATTTTGACACTTTTAGTTCCATGAAGAACCATGTTTTTAATAGAGATGTGAGTGAAGAACCTTTTACCTGATGCATTTACCTGAACCATTTTGAAGGTACTTCACATTTGATAATTTCTATCACAAACATGTAATAGAAAAAGTGGCTAGTCAAACATTTTCTGTGACAATGACAAATAACAAACATTTGATGCACTTTATTGTAAAGATTAAAGAAAGCCACTTAAGCAAACATACTGTCCTAGGTACATCACCTGGTCTTGAGGTGGGAAAATCATATGTTTTGTAGATCCAGCAATTAATTTTTATTTAAAACAGATTATACAATGTAATTGAAAAAATTTTGTCAGTCTTCTTATTGTTAGCAATGGTCAGATCAGAGATATCCAGTCTCATCTGTAAAGAAGGTTATTATTCCCAAAAAAAGCACACTTGACTCCACTTTAACCAGGCAGAATCAGTTTTCAAACATTTCTGACTGGTCAATGATCATGGGACATTTATACAAGCTACACTCAAAAGAATGACAGCCAGAACCACAAATTTAGCATGTCAAAAGAACAAAGACAATGGATATTTTATATTGTATTCGTGCAGAAATTACCTTCGATGGAAACTACAGGTAGATATGAAGGCTAAGCAAGGCTTATTCATCATTCAAGATTAAAAATGATTCTTTGAAGTCTTTGTTCAATGCACTTACAATGAGCACAATGGGAATGATGCAGATTCTGAAAAAGAGTGCAAGGGCACAGACTTAAACAACCATCAATACTTTGGTACTTGAAATGATGAAGATAATTTGTACATGCATGCATACAAATAGTCAGCCTCACAGAGTTGCAGATTGAGATGCAGGCAACCACACACAGTTGCAGATGGATAGACCCTCGTTTACCAAATCCATTTTCAGGGAGCAAGGAGGTAATTGAGTCATGAGAATCTGTCTGACAAAAATGATCATCAATACATGTTCAATAAATGATCATACACCTACCTGTTACACAGTTGCATACGAATAGTCAGTCTTACAGTTGCTGATGGACAGACAGAGCTTCAGATTGATAGAAAGCCAGATGGAGATGCAGACAAATCAAATCAAATCACTTTTATTGTCACATTACACAGGTGTAAAGGTGAGTGAAAAACTTCATTCCTCACAGTAGAACAAAAAAAAAAAAAAAAAAGAATACAAATTTACAAATAGAAATTCTGAATATTTACACATTAACTTATAATTTACATATACACACATACATATACTCAATTTACAATATTGCACTGGTAAACACAGTTAAACGTACAGGTTGATATAATCTAAATGTTTACATTATTTACAAAAGACACTAAATGGGTGTGAATTCCGGTGTAGTGTGGGTGCTGTGTGATTGCATAGGGGTCCAATAGTAAGTGCAGAGTGTGTTTGTATGGGGAGGAGGTGTAATGGTACAGATGAAGTCCATAGTCCAGAAGCTATTGTTTATTCAGCAGCCTAATTGCTTGAGGATAGAAGCTGTCTCTGAACTGACCATGAGAACATGTAATGGCTTGGGTGGGTGGAGTCCTTGATAATCCTCCTTCACCAGGCGCTGACCTCAGACAGCGCCTGGTGTATAAATCCAGAAGGTTTAGCAGCTGAACCCATATGCAGAGCTTTCCGCTCTTGAGCCGTGTAGTTTCCGTACCAGGTGGTGATACAGCCCATCAGAATACACAGTGCAGGTGGAATGTCCCGAGTATGCAGGGGTTCATACCAAACCTCCTTAGCCATCTGAGGTAGAAGAGGTGCTGATGTGCTTTCTTTGCCACCAGTGTGGTGTGTTCTGCCCATGTAAGTTCCTCAGTACTGTGAACACCAAGAAACTTGAAGCTGCTGACCCTTCTCGACAGTGGTCCCATTAATGGAGATAAGGGTGTGCACTCTCCTGTTTCCTGAAGTCCACTACCAGCTCCTTGGTCTTGCTGATGTTAAGAGAAAGGTTGTTTTGCTGGCACCATTGTGACAGGAAGCTAACCTCCTCTCTGTAGGTTCTCTCAGTTTGAAGCATGCTGGCACATCTGAAAGAGCAAGAGAGGTGTTAAAAATGTCAGCAAAGACTCCAGCAAGCTTACTGGTGCATGCTTTAAGAGATCTGCTGGGTAGGCCATTTGGGCCAGAAGATTTACTTGACACACTTAAAGGATCTGTGCACATCAGCTTTGGATATAGAGGGTGGGTAGGACTCAGCAGTGGATAGTGCTTTCACCTCAAAATGGTGGTTTGCCTCAAAACGAACATAAAAGCAGTTACCTGTCAATGTTGTTTGACGAATCACGAAACATCTTCCAGTCCATGTCATTAAAACACTCCTGAAGCATAGAGTCTGATTGGTCAGACCAGCAATGAACCACCCTGATGGTGGGCAGCTCCTGTTTGAGCTTCTGCTTATAGGTGGGCAGGAGCAGGATTAAGGAGTGATCTGATTTGCCAAATGAAGGTCGTGGGAGGGCTTTGTATGCCCCTAGGGAAGGGGTGGAGCAGTGGTCTAGAGTCTGTGTTTTCCGTGTGCTGAAAGAACATGGGAACACCGGCCTGCACGAGATGAAATATTCCAGGTCCGACTCTATGGTCTGGAATTTCGGCGGACATCCTGGTCTCTATGATACAGCAGTCTCTTATCTCCGGTTGAAATTATATCTGTAAAAGTTCACTCAGTTTGTTGTCCAGGGACTGTACGTTGGCCAATAGTATGCTGGGGAGAGGGGGCTGGAGAGTGCGTCGTCTCAGCCATTTTTCAGAATGTACTGCTGTATGACAAAAAATAAAGTCAATACAAGCAAAGAAACAGAATGATCACCTTCCTTTTACACAGCAGCATATAAATAGTCAGCCTCACCCAGTTGCAGATGGATAGGCAGACTGATGTGGCACAGGTAGCACATCAGTAAAATTTTGTATCTAGTGTGGAAGATATGTTAAATGCATTATTGCAAACAGGTGACATGTATTTACCTTGTAATCCTGCTGCAGGGATTGTAAGGGAGCAAAAGGGAGGCAAAAGGGGCAGAGGCCCTTGTTATCAGCATTCAGCTTCATGGACGGAGGAGGTCATGGGGACAAAAAAGCCTTGCACAGTTGAAGATGGATGGAAAGCCAGCCAGCCAGCCATAGTAAAGAATGGAGATGCAGATGGATAAACCCTTGTTAGTCATTTCCACCTTCAGAGAGGGAGTCTGTCATGGGATCCTGGGAAACTGTATGACAAAAAAGAAAGAGTCAATACATGTATAGAAACTGAATGATCACTTACCTGTATCACAGCTGTTTACGAACAGTCAGCCTTGCACAGTTGAAGATGGACAGAATACCAGCCACACAGCCACAGTTGTGAAGTGGGAAGCAGATGGAATGACCCTTGTTAGTATTTTCCACCTTCAAAAAGGGAGTCGGTCATGGCATTCTGGGAAACTGTATGACAAAAAAGAAAAAGTCAATACATGTATAGAAACTGAATGATCACTGTCGTTGAATTCTGTCAAGAATCGATAAGGCAGACAAGAATATGCATTGAGTAGCAAAGTTTTATTGAGTCTGTTAGCAGTTCGAAACCACAGTGCAGACTGAGGAAAAAACAGTTAACATACATATTTATAGTATAGATTAGGGAGTTGAGAAAAGGGAGGAGGAGAGGGTGTGCGTGCCACACTGACGTCTGAAGACATACATTGTTCAGGTCGCTGTGACCCATAGATCAGAGTGCTGGCGTCTGAGAGGACACATTGTCCGGGTCGAGAGGTTACTAGCATGTCGAGATGGGCTGTAAATACGTCAGGTGCACTCCCAATGCAGCTGTAATCTATGCTAGGACAAACAACAGTGTTTAATGGAAAGAGAAGAGCAATTTAACATATGCCTTGCAGGCAGTTGCAAGGCCAACACATGATTATAGTTAGCATACACTATCACAATGCTAAGCATGATTACAATGAATGAGTGGATTTTAAATGAGTCTATTATGAATCAACATAAAATTATAATGTGGTTATAATATGATTTTCCATAACACTTCCCCCTTTTATTTTTAATAAATCATTTAAACTTGATTATGAAACATTTCTCTAAGGCCCTCGAATTGGCCATCATTCTCAGAAGTAGATGCCTCTAAGAAAAGGGCTGCAGCTTGTACTTTTCTTAGATTTTGAGACACAACGTCCCACCAAGGAGAAAAAAAACATGGGCCTAGAATGAAAATGGTCAATATCAACAATACAATTGGAGCTACCTAATAGGGCTGACAACCAATCCCACCATCCCCCTTGCATAGTGTCCGGAGGAATTACTGCTTTACGCATGTGGCTCTGTGCGCATGTAGTCTGTGATGTTTGTACTGAAATCGGGAAGATAAAAACAGCATGAAGTATTTATCATTTTACAGACCCCCCTTGGTGTGCTGTGAGTAAATCTAGCACCATACGATGCTGTACCACGGCCGCTCGTATGGCCTGTTGTTCTTGTCTCAGAGCTCCTACAGCCGCAGCGGTGTCATTCACTGTTACCATGAGTTCGTACGCCAGTCCATTGATCTTCATTAGAGTCGCTGCTGTTCCAATCCCGGGTAAAAGCGACCATCCGATGGTACCTGTGAGTGTGGTGTATGGTTCCATCAGGCGGTACTGGCCGTAGTGTGTCTGTTGAAGTGACCTCTTCATCCTTGTGTGAGAAGCTTGAGGTTGTTCGGCATTGTGTAGGCTGAGTTCCTGGGGAGCTGTCCATAGGCCTTATCCCCACAGATCCATAACAAATTTTTGATGCCCTGAGGTTTAGTCATTGTGCAGTCGTATTTGGTGGTGTTCCCCTTGCATCTGGTGCCTCCACCTGTCACAGTGATGTATCTGTCACATCGTGACCATCCAACACTACGAGTTCCAGTTAAAGAGCAAGCGCAGGTTTCCCCCTTGCTTGATGAGACGTGAAGCACAATTTTCGGCGGGTTGTGATCTTCTGGGGGTGAGCAAGTTGTCGATTGGCTGATCACATTGCACATGGAGGGAGTGACGTTGTGATAGACCAGGTCAGTTTGGCAAAGTGGCATGACGACCCATGGAACTGACATGTGCTGACACACCAGGCAGTGTGGCTGTTCAGCGGACCTGGCGTGTAGTACCGCAGACATGCAGGCGGTGTTGTGGTGACATTGAATTGCTAACCTTTCTTGTTCAGTCATGCTACGGCCCTGGAAACCTGGCTCCAAGTCCTCTGCCACTACTTCCTCCTCCTCTGTGTCCTGTGCATTTAGCAGTCTTTCCTTCAGCAGTTCATCGGTTGGTACAGGGGGAAGAGCGATGAGGGAGAGAGGAGCACAATAATCAGCCCCTGCTCGTTCAATGCAGCATTGGTAGTTGCCGCTAGGGAGAGTTTCATTCCATCTTCCAGTCACATTTATACCCAGCTGATTGCCATCTTCTGGTAGTGTTATTAGTGTGATGTTGACCCCACTCTTGATCTCTGCTTAGGCAATGGGGTCATAGAGATATTTCCGGTAATCTGCATAGCTGTAAAGATGGCTGGGTACTTATGATGCGGCAGTTTAGCACTTGTGACTCATCCACATGTGCTGTGATCATTTGACGCAGGGGGTTGTCAAATGCATGTTTCCACAGGTAATCTCGCCCGCTGGATGTGTAGATTGGGTGTTTGCGTCCCATCTTGGCAAGTCCAATGCCTGAGGCAGGTCCCTCAGTCTCCCATTGGACAGTGACAGTTGCATATGTTTGTGCCGTTGCCCTCCAGGCGCAATAGATGAGCAGAAACACAATCACAAAAGATTCAGTCCATTTACTAAACATACAAACGAAATTTAGCAAATATTTCCCTTCAGCCGGTGTTAGTTCTACAAAATCAATTTGCCAGTGCTGGAATGGTTCAGTTGCTGGGGGGTGACCAGCAGGTGGGGCTCTTGTGAGTCCCTGGCCACGAGTTGTGTTTTGTGCACACACTAGACATTTTGAACAAAAATTTTGGGTGAGTGTAGTGATACCTGGTGCATACCAATGTTTTGTTATGCTATCAACTATTCCCCCTTTGGACATGTGGCTACGCCCATGTACAATTTCCACTAGGCCCCTCATGTATGCTCTAGGCAAGCAGGGGCGATTTGTTTGTGTGTGTTTCCAAACAGAATTTAGTTTGCGGCATCCGGCTTTTCCCCATTGCTTAATTTCTGTTGCAGTAGCCATGGACTGAATTTCAGTGATGCTTGCAGGCATTGTGGTGTCAGATAGCTGTGAAGCTTGTACGGCGGCTGTAGTGGCTGTGTGTTTGGCAACTGCATCTGCAAATGCGTTCCCTTTACTGACAGGATCTTGGGCTGCTGTATGAGCAGCACATTTCATTACTGCAACCTCAGCTGGTAGCATAACAGCTTCCAGAAGATCCTTGACTAATGCATGGTGTTTGATTTTGCTCCCTGAGCTGGTTAGGAAGTTCCTGTGCTTCCAAATATTCCCGAAATCATGCAGAATGCCCCAAGAGTACCTGCTGTCGCAAAAAATGTTTACTCTTTTGCCTTCAGCTAATTTGCATGCTTCAGTCAGAGCTACAAGTTCTGCAGCTTGAGCAGAGTATGATGGGGGCAGTGGCTGTGTTTTGAGCACTTCTGTTTCTGAGACCACAGCATATGCTACTCTGTTAGTACCTGTGTTGTCTCTGCGAGCAGAGCCATCCACAAAAAGCTCCATTTCCGCATTCTGTAATGGTTCCTCTTTGAGGTCAATGCAGGGGCTACATGTATGTTGTAGGACTGCCTGGCAGTCATGAGGTTCCCCGTCCTCAGCTGTTGGGAGGAGGGTGGCTGGGTTGAGAGTGGAGCATCGCTTTACAGTGATGTTTGGCATGTCTAAGAGTGTGGTGTGATACCTCAACCACCTTTGTGCAGATAGGTGGGACACCTTCTGGTCCTGCAGGATGCGGTGAACCGCGTGTGGGACCATCACTGTCAGTGGAGCATAAGCAACAATGTCCCTGGAAGCTGTAATTGCCTTTTCTGCTGCAGCTACTGCTCTGAGACACATTGGTAAACCCTGTGCTACAGTGTCTAACTTGCCTGAGAAATACGCCACTGGGCGTTGTTTATCACCATGTGTTTGAGTGAGCACAGATGTCATGTATTTATCCTTAGCATCTACCATTTGAGTGAATGGTTTTGTTGGATCAGGGATTCCCAGAGCAGGCATTGTTTGTAAGGCCTTTTTTAACTCATTAAAAGCTGGCTCTGCTTCTGGAGTCCACTTTACGACCGAGCTGCTGCTTCCCTTATTGGGAATGATGTCTCTCAGAGGGCCCTCTTTTTCTGCATAAGAAAGGATAAATGTTCTGCAGTATGAGCACATTCCCAAGAAGGAGAGCAGCTGCCTCTTTGTTTTGGGTTTGGGGAGAGAGACTATGGCCTGTGTGCGATCTGCTGACAGTGCCTGAGTGCCTCGGGAAAGTACGTGACCCAGGAATGTAACTTCCTGTTTGCAATATTGCAATTTGTTTTTGCTGGCCTTGTGCCCCTCACTGGCTAAGTGAGTAAGGAGTGCCAGGGTGCCTGCTTGACACAATTTCCGTGTGGGGGCGCTAACGAGAAGATCATCAACGTACTGCACCAGAGTCACCTGCTCAGGTAGGATCAAGGAACTCAAACTTTGATGCAAGGCTGAGTTGTAAATGGTGGGTGATTCACAGTACCCTTGACAAAGCCTTGTAAAGGTATAAGTCTGACCTTCAAATAAAAATGCAAACCAAAATTGGCTGTCTGGGTGGACAGGTATGCTGAAAAAAGCATTTGCCAGGTCAACTACAGAAAACCACCCATGATCGCTTGGTATCTGAGAGAGGATGGTGTGTGGGTTGGGTACTTCCGGTGCTCGTGGATGTACAGCTGCATTTACCGCTTGTAAATCCTGCACAAATCTCCACTCATCTCTGCCTGGTTTCTTAACTGGGAAGATTGGAGTTTGCACAGGAGAGGAGGGGCATGGAATAATTACTCCAGTTTCTTTCAAAGACTGAAACACGGGCCTAATGCCCTCCAAAGCCTCCTTTTTTAAAGGATACTGATGTTGTTTTGGCCTGTAATCTGATTTTGGCACAATACAGACTGGTTCGCAGTTCTTAACCAACCCCACATCATGTTTCCCGCCCAGAGAGTGGGAGGCACAGATGACAGCTCCTCCTCCTCGGTTGGGGTGAGCGCAACACCGGTGAAGAGCTCATTCTGTGTGAGCAGCTCTACAGTTCGGTTCACCAGCAGCTCGCAAGCATGCTCTGTTTTCCACGCATTAGCAGTGGGGCTAAAGAAAACTCTAGGGTTTTCGGTGGGTTGCCAGTCCGACAGTCGACTGAGCCATGCAGCCCATGGCCCCACCTCCTCCCACTGCATAGTGTCCTCCGACCTCCCCAACGCAATGTGAGGAGTCGAATCCGACACATTAAACAACTCACTCTGTACTTCACACAACTGAACCAGGGCAGCAGCCCACCGATCACTCCACACGAGTGCACACACATTCAACATTTCTCTGTCTACTTTAGAAAACTCAGTCTCATAGTCAAAATCAGGTCCATCAGAAACATGGGCCATACAATATAAATCATCCGGCTTTTCCAAAGCAAATGGGTTGAGACTGTGCTTTTCACCTCTCTGAGGAAGTGTTTCATTGTTTCTCCTGTGCTGCTCAAACACTGCCACTCATAGGCATACCCCGGTGTACCTGGGTCATACTGAACCATCTGAGGTTCCCCGAAAGAAATAGAGAGCCCCTTTGGGGTGCTCTGGAGTGTGCAATTCAATTTGCACATCAAATCTCGTGCCATGAGGTTGACTGGGCAGACAGGTGAAACAATGAAACAATGTTCAAACTCATAAGTTTCTACCCTACATTGGAGGGGAGTGGACACCCTTTCTGTTACCGTATTACCCCCTACACCTATAATAGTTACAGTTTTGTCAGGTTGAAGTGGACACACAATCTGTTCTTTTTGTATTACTGAGTGGGCTGCCCCACTATCTACCAAAAACTTTCTTCCCATTTATTACAATTTCAATTTGTGGCAAGGCTGTGGGGTTTTTGCTAAGTTGCTGAGCTAACGAATAGTATGCACTTTTTACTTCCCTGTTTGGTGCGTCTCCGTCTGTGTCCTCGCCGTCCCGCCCCTCCGTCGCCCGTCAGTTTTCACCTGCCTCCTCTGGCGTCAGCTGGGGTCGTTTCCCTTTCTTCACCTTGCATCTTCGCGCAAAATGCCCTTCTTGTCCGCACCTGTAGCAGCGCTTATCCCAGCCTGGGTTGTTCCCCTCCCTGTTTGCTTGCCTGGTTTCACCTTGTCCACGTTCTTTGCCTCCTTGCAGGCTTGTTTGTTGGACCATCGTCAGCATTGCTTGGTTCATGGTGTTGCTTTGTTTCCGCTCTTTCCTTCTCCCCTGTTGGGCCAATCTTGCTTCGTGGTGCCGCGCATGATCTTCGATGACGGACAGGGGTTGTTTACCGTAGGCCACGCAGAATGTGCGGACCGCATCCGCTATATCTGGTCGCAGCCCCAATAAGAAGCTGTTTCTCAAATGTGATTCCCATGCGCTGACGCCTTCCGTTCCTTCTGCACGTCGTTCTGGCTGCTCTAACCCACTAAAATCGTTGTGCACTTGGGTTAGGCGTACCAGGTAGTCCTGGACCAGTTCTCCATCTCGCTGCGTGCAGGCTGCAATCCGTGCGGTGTTAATTGTTGGAGGGAAAGCAGTTCGAAGGCGTTCCTGCAGGTCCGTAATCATGGTTCTGTATGCTCGGTTCGGATCTGGCTGTCCTTCCGCTGGTTGCCACTCTGTAGACCTCAGACGCAGATCGGCCTCTGGCCAGCCCCGATCAATCTCGCAAAAGTGCGACCCCAGTTTTCCCATCAACAATCGCTTTAGTTCCGTAGCTGTGGGTCGGCAGGATCTCGCAAAGTACTGGCGGTGCGGCGTCGAGGTCAGGATTGGCTGTGATAGACACACACTGAGAGACACCATTAGTTCCCCTTTTTCCCTCCCCTGCCTGTCTCTGGCGTTTTTCTGCCCCTTCAACCCAGAAATCTAACACAGCCAACATTTCCCCGTTGTGCTTTGACCAATATTCTAATGCTTCTTTATCAGTTAGGATAGGTTCCTTCCCCAATCTAATCCTAAGTTTCTGTAAGTATTTAACACTTAATGATCCAGTATTTGGAAACCCAAAATATTTAATCCAATAAGGCACAAATTTTGTGACATCTTCCCCATAATCCTTCCGCATTTGGAAAAATAAAGGAGCCGAGTGCTCCTTTGGGTCATATTCAAAAGGATTTTGCTTACTTTGACGGGATCCCATCTTGCTCTCTCAATGCACGGTACCTTAATTGCACGGCAATTTAGTCCCAAAATTTTTTACTGTGAGTTCTTTGCCTCAATTTCTCACTACGTCCCCACCACCTGGACCCGGGTCACTAATCACTATCGATACGTCTAAAGATAGAGGACCTAAAACCCATCCGTCTAATAGCGGACTAAAAAACCCGTCCCTCTACTACCAGAGGACTAACATCCGTCTAATGATAGAGGACAAACATCCGTCTAACAATAGAGGACTAAAATCCGTCTAATGATAGAGGACCAACATCCGTCTAATATTAGAGGACTAACGTCCGTCTACTAATGGTCTACTAATACTAACAAAACCGCAGCAGCCTACAATGCCTATTTCACAGAACGTCGTGAAATATACTGTTATACTCACTGAATGATCCAATTCAGGTTCTGACAGGGCACCACTGGTTCGTTTGGATGAGGCAGGACTTGCAGGCGGAGGGATGATCAGTCGCGCTCACCCCCACGGTACTTGCCCTTGTTCTGTTGGTCTTCCTCGTTTGGGTCCGGTTTGTTTCGGGTGTGCGTGCCACACTGACGTCTGAAGACAAACATTATTCAGGTCGCTGTGACCCATAGATCAGAGTGCTGGCGCCTGAGAGGACACATTGTCCGGGTCGAGAGGTTACTAGCATGTCGAGATAGGCTGTAAATACGTCAGGTGCACTCCCAATGCAGCTGTAATCTATGCAAGGACAAACAACAGTGTTTAATGGAAAGAGAAGAGCAATTTAACATATGCCTTGCAGACAGTTTCAAGGCCAACACATGATTATAGTTAGCACACACTATCAAAAGGATAAGCATGACTACAATGAATGAGTGGATTTTAAATGAGTCTATTATGAATCAACATAAAATTATAATGTGGTTATAATATGATTTTCCATAACATCACTTACCTGTATCACAGCTGTTTACGAACAGTCAGCCTTGCACAGTTGAAGATGGACAGAATACCAGCCACACAGCCACAGTTGTGAAGTGGGAGGCAGATGGAATGACCCTTGTTAGTATTTTCCACCTTCAAAAAGGGAGTCGGTAATGGCATCCTGGGAAACTGTATGACAAAAAAGAAAAAGTCAATACATGTATAGAAACTGAATGATCACTTACCTGTATCACAGCTGTTTACGAACAGTCAGCCTCACACAGTTGCAGTTGGACAGAAAGCCAGCCACACAGCCATAGTTCTGAAAAGACAGCAGATGGAATGACCCTTGTTAGTCGTTTCAACCATCACAGAGAGAGTCCGTCATGGGATCCTGGGAATTTGTATGACAAAAAAGAAAGTCAATACATGTATAGAAACTGAATGATCACTTACCTACATCACAGCTGTTTATGAACAGACAGCTTCACACAGTTGAAGCTGGACAGAATACCAGCCACACAGCCACAGTCACACAGCCACTCCCTTCAAAAAGGGAGTCCGTCATGGGATCCTGGGAAACTGTATGACAAAAAAAAAAAAAGAAAGTCAATACATGTATAGAAACTGAATGATCACTTACCTGTATCACAGCTGTTTACGAACAGTCAGCCTGGCACCGTTGATGGACAGATAGCCAGCCATCCAGTCATAGTTGAGATTGGAGATGCAGATGGATAAACCCTTGATAGTAGTTTCCACCTTCAAGGAGGGAGTCCGTCATGGCATCCTGGGAAACTATGACAAAAAAGAAAAAAAGTCAATAAATATATAGAAACTGAATGATCACTTACCTGTATCACAGCTGTTTACGAACAGTCAGCCTCACACAGTTGAAGTTGGACAGAAAGCCAGCCACACAGTCATAGTTCTGAAGTGACAGCAGATGGAATGACCCTTGTTAGTCGTTTCTACCTTCAGAGAGGGAGTCCGTCATGGGATTCTGGGAAAGTGTATGACAAAAAAGAAAAAGTCAATACATGTATAGAAACTGAATGATCACTTACCTGTATCACAGCTGTTTACGAACAGTCAGCCTGGCACCGTTGATGGACAGATAGCCAGCAATCCAGTCATAGATGAGATTGGAGAAGCAGATGGAATGACCCCTGTTAATAGTTTCTACCTTCAGAGAGCGAGTCCGTCATGGTATCCTGGGAAACTGTATGACAAAAAAGAAAGTCAATACATGTATAGAAACTGAATGATCACTTACCTGTATCACAGCTGTTTACGAACAGTCAGCCTTGCGCAGTTGAAGATGGACGGAATACCAGCCAGCCAGTCATAGTTGAGATTGGAGATGCAGATGGATAAACCCTTGATAGTAGTTTCCACCTTCAAGGAGGGAGTCCGTCATGGCATCCTGGGAAACTATGACAAAAAAGAAAAAAAGTCAATAAATATATAGAAACTGAATGATCACTTACCTGTATCACAGCTGTTTACGAACAGTCAGCCTCACACAGTTGAAGTTGGACAGAAAGCCAGCCACACAGTCATAGTTCTGAAGTGACAGCAGATGGAATGACCCTTGTTAGTCGTTTCTACCTTCAGAGAGGGAGTCCGTCATGGGATTCTGGGAAAGTGTATGACAAAAAAGAAAAAGTCAATACATGTATAGAAACTGAATGATCACTTACCTGTATCACAGCTGTTTACGAACAGTCAGCCTGGCACCGTTGATGGACAGATAGCCAGCAATCCAGTCATAGATGAGATTGGAGAAGCAGATGGAATGACCCCTGTTAATAGTTTCTACCTTCAGAGAGCGAGTCCGTCATGGTATCCTGGGAAACTGTATGACAAAAAAGAAAGTCAATACATGTATAGAAACTGAATGATCACTTACCTGTATCACAGCTGTTTACGAACAGTCAGCCTTGCGCAGTTGAAGATGGACGGAATACCAGCCAGCCAGTCATAGTTGAGATTGGAGAAGCAGATGGAATGACCCCTGTTAGTAGTTTCTACCTTCAGAGTGGAAGTGCGTCATGGCATCCTGGGAAACTATATGACAAAAAAGAAAGTCAATACATGTATAGAAACTGAATGATCACTTACCTGTATCACAGCTGTTTACGAACAGTCAGCCTGGCACCGTTGATAGACAGATAGCCAGCCATCCAGTCATAGTTGAGATTGGAGATGTAGATGGATAAACGCTTGTTAGTCATTTCCACCTTCAGAAAGGGAGTCCGTCATGGGATCCTGGGAAACTATGACAAAAAAGAAAAAAAGTCAATACATGTATAGAAACTGAATGATCACTTACCTGTATCACAGCTGTTTACGAACAGTCAGCCTGGCACAGTTAAAGTTGGACAGAAAGCCAGCCACACAGCCACAGTTGTGAAGTGGGAAGCAGATGGAATGACCCTTGTTAGTCGTTTCCACCTTCAAGGAGGGAGTCCGTCATGGGATCCTGGGAAACTGTATAACAAAAAAGAAAGTCAATACATGTATAGAAACTGAATGATCACTTACCTGTATCACAGCTGTTTACGAACAGTTAGCCTTGCACAGTTGAAGATAGACAGAATACCAGCCAACCAGTCATATTTGAGATTGGAGATGCAGATGGATTAATCCTTGTTAGTCGTTTCCACGTTCAGAGAGACAGTCAGTCATGGCATCCTGGGAAACTGTATGACAAAAAACAAAATCAATACATGTATTGAAACTGAATGATCACTTACCTGTATCACAGCTGTTTACAAACAGTCAGCCTGGCACCGTTGATGGACAGATAGCCAGCCATCTAGTCATAGTTGAGATTAGAGATGTAGATGGATAAACCCTTGTTAGTCATTTCCACCTTCAGAAAGGGAGTCCGTCATGGGATCCTGGGAAACTGTATGACAAAAAAAAGAAAGTCAATACATGTATAGAAACTGAATGATCACTTACCTGTATCACAGCTGTTTACGAACAGTCAGCCTTGCACAGTTGAAGATGAACAGAATACCAGCCACACAGCCACAGTTGTGAAGTGGGAAGCAGATGGAATGACCCCTGCTAGTATTTTCCACCTTCAGAGAGGGAGTCGGTCATGGCATCCTGGGAAACTGTATGAGAAAAAGGAAAAAGTCTATACATGGATAGAAACTGAATGATCAATTACCTGTATCACAGCTGTTTACGAACAGTCATCCTCAAACAGTTGAAGATGGACAGAATACCAGCCAGCCAGTCATAGTTGAGATTGGAGATGCAGATGGATAAACCCTTGTTAGTCATTTTCACCTTCAGAGGGAGTCCGTCATGGCGTCCTGGGAAACTGTATGACAAAAAAGAAAGTCAATATATGTATAGAAACTGAATGATCACTTACCTGTATCACAGCTGTTTACAAACAGTTAGCCTTACACAGTTGAAGATAGACAGAATACCAGCCAGCCAGTCATATTTGAGATTGGAGATGCAGATGGATTAACCCTTGTTAGTCGTTTCCACCTTCAGAGAGGGAGTCCGTCATGGCATCCTGGGAAACTGCATGATAAAAAAGAAAGTCAATACATGTATAGAAACTGAATGATCACTTACCTGTATCACAGCTGTTTACGAACACTTAGCCTTACACAGTTGAAGATGGACAGAATACCAGCTACACAGCCACAGTTGTGAAGTGGGAAGCAGATGGAATGACCCCTGCTAGTATTTTCCACCTTCAGAGAGGGAGTCGGTCATGGCATCCTGGGAAACTGCATGATAAAAAAGAAAGTCAATACATGTGGAGAAACTGAATGATCACTTACCTGTATCACAGCTGTTTACGAACAGTCAGCCTGGCACAGTTGAAGATGGACAGAAAGCCAGCCACACAGCCACAGTTGTGAAGTGAGAGGCAGATGGAATGACCCCTGTTAGTAGTTTCCACCTTCAGAGAGGGAGTCCGTCATTGCATCCTGGGAAACTGTATGACAAAAAAGAAAGTCAATACATGTATAGAAACTGAATGATCACTTACCTGTATCACAGCTGTTTACGAACACTTAGCCTAGCACCGCTAATGTACAGATAGCCAGCCAGCCAGTCATAGTTGAGATTGGAGATGCAAATGGATAAACCCTTGTTAGTCGTTTCCACCTTCAGAGAGGGAGTCCGTCATGGGATCCTGGGAAACTGTATGACAAAAAAAAAGAAAGTCAATACATGTATAGAAACTGAATGATCACTTACCTGTATCACAGCTGTTTATGAACAGTCAGCCTTGCACAGTTGAAGATAGACAGAATACCAGCCAGCCAGTCATAGGTGAGATTGGAGACGCAGATGGATAAACCCTTGTTAGTCGTTTCCACCTTCAGAGAGGGAGTCCGTCATGGCATCCTGGGAAACTGTATGATAAAAAAGAAAGTCAATACATGTATAGAAACTGAATGATCACTTACCTGTATCACAGCTGTTTATGAACACTTAGCCTTACACAGTTGAAGATGGACAGAATACCAGCCACACAGCCACAGTTGTGAAGTGGGAAGCAGATGGAATGACCCCTGCTAGTATTTTCCACCTTCAGAGAGGGAGTCAGTCATGGCATCCTGGGAAACTGTATGACAAAAAAGAAAGTCAGTATATGTATTGAAACTGAATGATCACTTACCTGTATCACAGCTGTTTACAAACAGTCAGCCTGGCACCGCTGATGGACAGATAGCCAGCCAGCCAGTCATAGTTGAGATTGGAGATGCAGATGGATAAACCCTTGTTAGTCGCTTCCACCTTCAGAGAGGGAGTCCGTCATGGGATCCTGGGAATCTGTATGACAAAAAAAAGAAAGTCAATACATGTATAGAAACTGAATGATCATTTACCTGTATCACAGCTGTTTACAAACAGTCAGCCTAGCACCGCTAATGGACAGATAGCCAGCCAGCCAGTCATAGTTGAGATTGGAGATGCAGATGGATAAACCCTTGTTAGTCATTTTCACCTTCAGAGGGAGTCCGTCATGGCATCCTGGGAAACTGTATGACAAAAAAGAAAGTCAATATATGTATAGAAACTGAATGATCACTTACCTGTATCACAGCTGTTTATGAACAGACAGCTTCACACAGTTGAAGCTGGACAGAATACCAGCCACACAGCCACAGTTGTGAAGTGAGAAGCAGATGGAATGACCCTTGTTAGTCGTTTCCACCTTCAAGGAGGGAGTCCGTCATGGCATCCTGGGAAACTGTATGACAAAAAAGAAAGTCAATACATGTGGAGAAACTGAATGATCACTTACCTGTATCACAGCTGTTTACGAACAGTCAGCCTGGCACAGTTGAAGATGGACAGAAAGCCAGCCACACAGCCACAGTTGTGAAGTGAGAGGCAGATGGAATGACCCCTGTTAGTAGTTTCCACCTTCAGAGAGGGAGTCCGTCATTGCATCCTGGGAAACTGTATGACAAAAAAGAAAGTCAATACATGTATAGAAACTGAATGATCACTTACCTGTATCACAGCTGTTTACGAACACTTAGCCTAGCACCGCTAATGTACAGATAGCCAGCCAGCCAGTCATAGTTGAGATTGGAGATGCAGATGGATAAACCCTTGTTAGTCGTTTCCACCTTCAGAGAGGGAGTCCGTCATGGGATCCTGGGAAACTGTATGACAAAAAAAAAGAAAGTCAATACATGTATAGAAACTGAATGATCACTTACCTGTATCACAGCTGTTTACGAACACTTAGCCTTACACAGTTGAAGATGGACAGAATACCAGCCACACAGCCACAGTTGTGAAGTGGGAAGCAGATGGAATGACCCCTGCTAGTATTTTCCACCTTCAGAGAGGGAGTCGGTCATGGCATCCTGGGAAACTGTATGAGAAAAAGGAAAAAGTCTATACATGGATAGAAACTGAATGATCAATTACCTGTATCACAGCTGTTTACGAACAGTCAGCCTTGCACAGATGAAGATGGACAGAATACCAGCCAGCCAGTGATAGTTGAGATTGGAGAAGCAGATGGAATGACCCTTGTTAGTCGTTTCCACCTTCAAGGAGGGAGTCCGTCATGGCATCCTGGGAAACTGTATGACAAAAAAGAAAGTCAATACATGTATAGAAACTGAATGATCACTTACCTGTATCACAGCTGTTTACAAACAGTCAGCCTAGCACCGCTAATGTACAGATAGCCAGCCAGCCAGCCAGTCATAGTTGAGATTGGAGATGCAGATGGATAAACCCTTGTTAGTCGTTTCCACCTTCAGAGAGGGAGTCCGTCATGGGATCCTGGGAAACTGTATGACAAAAAAAAGAAAGTCAATACATGTATAGAAACTGAATGATCACTTACCTGAATCACAGCTGTTTACAAACAGTCAGCCTGGCACCGCTGATGGTTGGTGTGGCGCAACAGATAACACCACTACCTGCCACTGGGTTACAACACCATGTGGGAGACCAGGGTTCGATTCCCGGTCTGGGTGACTATGCTGCGCTACACCAATAAGAGTCCTTGGGCAAGACTCCTAACACTACACTGGCCCACATCTGTAATACGAGTAACCTTGTAAGTCGCTCTGGATAAGAGCGTCTGCTAAATGCTATAAATGTAAATGTAAATGTAAATGATGGACAGATAGCCAGCCAGCCAGTCATAGTTGAGATTGGAGATGCAGATGGATAGACCCTTGTTAGTCATTTTCACCTTCAGAGAGGGAGTCCGTCATGGCATCCTGGGAAACTGTATGACAAAAAAGAAAGTCAATACATGTACAGAAACTGAATGACCACTTACCTGTATCAAAGCTGTTTACGAACAGTCAGCCTGGTACAGTTGAAGATGGACAGAAAGCCAGCCACACAGCCACAGTTGTGAAGTGAGAGGCAGATGGAATGACCCTTGTTAGTAGTTTCCACCTTCAGAGAGGGAGTCCGTCATGGCATCCTGGGAAACTGTATTACAAAAAAGAAAGTCAATATATGTATAGAAACTGAAAGATCACTTACCTGTATCACAGCTGTTTACAAACAGTCAGCCTGGCACCGCTGATGGACAGATAGCCAGCCAGCCAGTCATAGTTGAGATTGGAGATGCAGATGGATAAACCCTTGTTAGTCGCTTCCACCTTCAGAGAGGGAGTCCGTCATGGGATCCTGGGAAACTGTATGACAAAAAAAAGAAAGTCAATACATGTATAGAAACTGAATGATCATTTACCTGTATCACAGCTGTTTACAAACAGTCAGCCTAGCACCGCTAATGGACAGATAGCCAGCCAGCCAGTCATAGTTGAGATTGGAGATGCAGATGGATAAACCCTTGTTAGTCATTTTCACCTTCAGAGGGAGTCCGTCATGGCATCCTGGGAAACTGTATGACAAAAAAGAAAAAGTCAATACATGTATAGAAACTGAATGATCATTTACCTGCATCACAGCTGTTTAAGAACAGACAGCTTCACACAGTTGAAGCTGGACAGAATACCAGCCACACAGCCACAGTTGTGAAGTGAGAAGCAGATGGAATGACCCTTGTTAGTCGTTTCCACCTTCAAGGAGGGAGTCCGTCATGGCATCCTGGGAAACTGTATGACAAAAAAGAAAGTCAATACATGTGGAGAAACTGAATGATCACTTACCTGTATCACAGCTGTTTACGAACAGTCAGCCTGGCACAGTTGAAGATGGACAGAAAGCCAGCCACACAGCCACAGTTGTGAAGTGAGAGGCAAATGGAATGACCCCTGTTAGTATTTTCCACCTTCAGAGAGGGAGTCCGTCATTGCATCCTGGGAAACTGTATGACAAAAAAGAAAGTCAATACATGTATAGAAACTGAATGATCACTTACCTGTATCACAGCTGTTTATGAACAGTCAGCCTTGCACAGTTGAAGATAGACAGAATACCAGCCAGCCAGTCATAGTTGAGATTGGAGACGCAGATGGATAAACCCTTGTTAGTCGTTTCCACCTTCAGAGAGGGAGTCCGTCATGGCATCCTGGGAAACTGTATGATAAAAAAGAAAGTCAATACATGTATAGAAACTGAATGATCACTTACCTGTATCACAGCTGTTTACGAACACTTAGCCTTACACAGTTGAAGATGGACAGAATACCAGCCACAGTTGTGAAGTGGGAAGCAGATGGATAAACCCTTGTTAGTCGTTTCCACCTTCAGAGAGGGAGTCCGTCATGGCATCCTGGGAAACTGTATGATAAAAAAGAAAGTCAATACATGGATAGAAACTGAATGATCAATTACCTGTATCACAGTTGTTTACGAACAGTCAGCCTTGCACAGTTGAAGATGGACAGAATACCAGCCAGTCAGTCATATTTGAGATTGGAGATGCAGATGGATAAACCCTTGTTAGTCGTTTCCACCTTCAGAGAGGGAGTCCGTCATGGCATCCTGGGAAACTGTATGACAAAAAAAGAAAGTCAATACATGTATAGAAACTGAATGATCACTTACCTGAATCACAGCTGTTTACGAACAGTCAGCCTGGCACAGCTCAAGGAGAGATAGCCAGCCACACATCCTTAGTTGAGATTGGAGATGCAGTTGGATAAACCCTTGTTAGTAGTTTTCACCTTCAAGAAGGGAGTCCGTCATGGCATCCTGGGAAACTGTATGACAAAAAAGAAAAAGTCAATACATGTATAGAAACTGAATGATCACTTACCTGTATCACAGCTGTTTACGAACAGTCAGCCTGGCACAGTTAAAGTTGGACAGAAAGCCAGCCACACAGCCACAGTTGTGAAGAGAGAAGCAGATGGAATGACCCTTGTTAGTCGTTTCCACCTTCAAGGAGGGAGTCCGTCATGGCATCCTGGGAAACTGTATGACAAAAAAGAAAGTCAATACATGTATAGAAACTGAATGATGACTTACCTGTATCACAGCTGTTTACGAACAGTCAGCCTTGCACAGCTGAAGTTGGACAGAATACCAGCCAGCCAGTCATAGTTGAGATTGGAGATGCAGATGGATAAACCCTTGTTAGTCGTTTCCACCTTCAGAGAGGGAGTCTGTCATGGGATCCTGGGAAACTGTATGACAAAAAAAAGAAAGTCAATACATGTATAGAAACTGAATGATCACTTACCTGTATCACAGCTGTTTACGAACAGTCAGCCTTGCACAGTTGAAGATAGACAGAATACCAGCCAGCCAGTCATAGTTGAGATTGGAGATGCAGATGGATAAACCCTTGTTAGTCGTTTCCACCTTCAGAGAGGGAGTCCGTAATGGCATCCTGGGAAACTGTATGACAAAAAAAGAAAGTCAATACATGTATAGAAACTGAATGATCACTTACCTGTATCACAGCTGTTTACGAACACTTAGCCTTACACAGTTGAAGATGGACAGAATACCAGCCACACAGCCACAGTTGTGAAGTGGGAAGCAGATGGAATGACCCCTGCTAGTATTTTCCACCTTCAGAGAGGGAGTCGGTCATGGGATCCTGGGAAACTGTATGACAAAAAAGAAAGTCAATATATGTATAGAAACTGAATGATCACTTACCTGTATCACAGCTGTTTACAAACAGTTAGCCTTACACAGTTGAAGATAGACAGAATACCAGCCAGCCAGTCATATTTGAGATTGGAGATGCAGATGGATTAACCCTTGTTAGTCGTTTCCACCTTCAGAGAGGGAGTCCGTCATGGCATCCTGGGAAACTGTATGACAAAAAAAGAAAGTCAATACATGTATAGAAACTGAATGATCACTTACCTGAATCACAGCTGTTTACGAACAGTCAGCCTGGCACAGCTCAAGGAGAGATAGCCAGCCACACATCCTTAGTTGAGATTGGAGATGCAGTTGGATAAACCCTTGTTAGTAGTTTTCACCTTCAAGAAGGAAGTCCGTCATGGCATCCTGGGAAACTGTATGACAAAAAAGAAAAAGTCAATACATGTATAGAAACTGAATGATCACTTACCTGTATCACAGCTGTTTACAAACAGTCAGCCTGGCACCGCTGATGGACAGATAGCCAGCCAGCCAGTCATAGTTGAGATTGGAGATGCAGATGGATAAACCCTTGTTAGTCGCTTCCACCTTCAGAGAGGGAGTCCGTCATGGGATCCGGGGAATCTGTATGACAAAAAAAAGAAAGTCAATACATGTATAGAAACTGAATGATCATTTACCTGTATCACAGCTGTTTACAAACAGTCAGCCTAGCACCGCTAATGGACAGATAGCCAGCCAGCCAGTCATAGTTGAGATTGGAGATGCAGATGGATAAACCCTTGTTAGTCATTTTCACCTTCAGAGGGAGTCCGTCATGGCATCCTGGGAAACTGTATGACAAAAAAGAAAAAGTCAATACATGTATAGAAACTGAATGATCATTTACCTGCATCACAGCTGTTTATGAAGAGACAGCTTCACACAGTTGAAGCTGGACAGAATACCAGCCACACAGCCACAGTTGTGAAGTGAGAAGCAGATGGAATGGCCCTTGTTAGTCGTTTCCACCTTCAAGGAGGGAGTCCGTCATGGCATCCTGGGAAACTGTATGACAAAAAAGAAAGTCAATACATGTATAGAAACTGAATGATCACTTACCTGTATCACAACTGTTTACGAACAGTCAGCCTTACACAGTTGAAGATGGACAGAATACCAGCCACACAGCCACAGTTGTGAAGTGGGAAGCAGATGGAATGACCCCTGTTAGTATTTTCCACCTTCAGAGAGGGAGTCCGTCATTGCATCCTGGGAAACTGTATGAGAAAAAGGAAAAAGTCTATACATGGATAGAAACTGAATGATCAATTACCTGTATCACAGCTGTTTACGAACAGTCAGCCTTGCACAGATGAAGATGGACAGAATACCAGCCAGCCAGTGATAGTTGAGATTGGAGAAGCAGATGGAATGACCCTTGTTAGTCGTTTCCACCTTCAAGGAGGGAGTCCGTCATGGCATCCTGGGAAACTGTATGACAAAAAAGAAAGTCAATACATGTATAGAAACTGAATGATCACTTACCTGTATCACAGCTGTTTACAAACAGTCAGCCTAGCACCGCTAATGTACAGATAGCCAGCCAGCCAGTCATAGTTGAGATTGGAGATGCAGTTGGATAAACCCTTGTTAGTAGTTTTCACCTTCAAGAAGGGAGTCCGTCATGGCATCCTGGGAAACTGTATGACAAAAAAGAAAAAGTCAATACATGTATAGAAACTGAATGATCACTTACCTGTATCACAGCTGTTTACGAACAGTCAGCCTGGCACAGTTAAAGTTGGACAGAAAGCCAGCCACACAGCCACAGTTGTGAAGAGAGAAGCAGATGGAATGACCCTTGTTAGTCGTTTCCACCTTCAAGGAGGGAGTCCGTCATGGCATCCTGGGAAACTGTATGACAAAAAAGAAAGTCAATACATGTATAGAAACTGAATGATGACTTACCTGTATCACAGCTGTTTACGAACAGTCAGCCTTGCACAGCTGAAGTTGGACAGAATACCAGCCAGCCAGTCATAGTTGAGATTGGAGATGCAGATGGATAAACCCTTGTTAGTCGTTTCCACCTTCAGAGAGGGAGTCTGTCATGGGATCCTGGGAAACTGTATGACAAAAAAAAGAAAGTCAATACATGTATAGAAACTGAATGATCACTTACCTGTATCACAGCTGTTTACGAACACTTAGCCTTACACAGTTGAAGATGGACAGAATACCAGCCACAGTTGTGAAGTGGGAAGCAGATGGAATGACCCCTGCTAGTATTTTCCACCTTCAGAGAAGGAGTCGGTCATGGCATCCTGGGAAACTGTATGAGAAACAGGAAAAAGTCTATACATGGATAGAAACTGAATGATCAATTACCTGTATCACAGTTGTTTACGAACAGTCAGCCTTGCACAGTTGAAGATAGACAGAATACCAGCCAGCCAGTCATAGTTGAGATTGGAGATGCAGATGGATAAACCCTTGTTAGTCATTTTCACCTTCAGAGGGAGTCCGTCATGGCATCCTGGGAAACTGTATGACAAAAAAGAAAAAGTCAATACATGTATAGAAACTGAATGATCATTTACCTGCATCACAGCTGTTTATGAAGAGACAGCTTCACACAGTTGAAGCTGGACAGAATACCAGCCACACAGCCACAGTTGTGAAGTGAGAAGCAGATGGAATGGCCCTTGTTAGTCGTTTCCACCTTCAAGGAGGGAGTCCGTCATGGCATCCTGGGAAACTGTATGACAAAAAAGAAAGTCAATACATGTATAGAAACTGAATGATCACTTACCTGTATCACAACTGTTTACGAACAGTCAGCCTTACACAGTTGAAGATGGACAGAATACCAGCCACACAGCCACAGTTGTGAAGTGGGAAGCAGATGGAATGACCCCTGTTAGTATTTTCCACCTTCAGAGAGGGAGTCCGTCATTGCATCCTGGGAAACTGTATGAGAAAAAGGAAAAAGTCTATACATGGATAGAAACTGAATGATCAATTACCTGTATCACAGCTGTTTACGAACAGTCAGCCTTGCACAGATGAAGATGGACAGAATACCAGCCAGCCAGTGATAGTTGAGATTGGAGAAGCAGATGGAATGACCCTTGTTAGTCGTTTCCACCTTCAAGGAGGGAGTCCGTCATGGCATCCTGGGAAACTGTATGACAAAAAAGAAAGTCAATACATGTATAGAAACTGAATGATCACTTACCTGTATCACAGCTGTTTACAAACAGTCAGCCTAGCACCGCTAATGTACAGATAGCCAGCCAGCCAGTCATAGTTGAGATTGGAGATGCAGTTGGATAAACCCTTGTTAGTAGTTTTCACCTTCAAGAAGGGAGTCCGTCATGGCATCCTGGGAAACTGTATGACAAAAAAGAAAAAGTCAATACATGTATAGAAACTGAATGATCACTTACCTGTATCACAGCTGTTTACGAACAGTCAGCCTGGCACAGTTAAAGTTGGACAGAAAGCCAGCCACACAGCCACAGTTGTGAAGAGAGAAGCAGATGGAATGACCCTTGTTAGTCGTTTCCACCTTCAAGGAGGGAGTCCGTCATGGCATCCTGGGAAACTGTATGACAAAAAAGAAAGTCAATACATGTATAGAAACTGAATGATGACTTACCTGTATCACAGCTGTTTACGAACAGTCAGCCTTGCACAGCTGAAGTTGGACAGAATACCAGCCAGCCAGTCATAGTTGAGATTGGAGATGCAGATGGATAAACCCTTGTTAGTCGTTTCCACCTTCAGAGAGGGAGTCTGTCATGGGATCCTGGGAAACTGTATGACAAAAAAAAGAAAGTCAATACATGTATAGAAACTGAATGATCACTTACCTGTATCACAGCTGTTTACGAACACTTAGCCTTACACAGTTGAAGATGGACAGAATACCAGCCACAGTTGTGAAGTGGGAAGCAGATGGAATGACCCCTGCTAGTATTTTCCACCTTCAGAGAAGGAGTCGGTCATGGCATCCTGGGAAACTGTATGAGAAACAGGAAAAAGTCTATACATGGATAGAAACTGAATGATCAATTACCTGTATCACAGTTGTTTACGAACAGTCAGCCTTGCACAGTTGAAGATGGACAGAATACCAGCCAGTCAGTCATAGCTGAGATTGGAGATGCAGATGGATAAACCCTTGTTAGTCGTTTCCACCTTCAGAGAGGGAGTCCGTCATGGCATCCTGGGAAACTGTATGACAAAAAAAGAAAGTCAATACATGTATAGAAACTGAATGATCACTTACCTGAATCACAGCTGTTTACGAACAGTCAGCCTGGCACAGCTCAAGGAGAGATAGCCAGCCACACATCCTTAGTTGAGATTGGAGATGCAGTTGGATAAACCCTTGTTAGTAGTTTTCACCTTCAAGAAGGGAGTCCGTCATGGCATCCTGGGAAACTGTATGACAAAAAAGAAAAAGTCAATACATGTATAGAAACTGAATGATCACTTACCTGTATCACAGCTGTTTACGAACAGTCAGCCTGGCACAGTTAAAGTTGGACAGAAAGCCAGCCACACAGCCACAGTTGTGAAGAGAGAAGCAGATGGAATGACCCTTGTTAGTCGTTTCCACCTTCAAGGAGGGAGTCCGTCATGGCATCCTGGGAAACTGTATGACAAAAAAGAAAGTCAATACATGTATAGAAACTGAATGATGACTTACCTGTATCACAGCTGTTTACGAACAGTCAGCCTTGCACAGCTGAAGTTGGACAGAATACCAGCCAGCCAGTCATAGTTGAGATTGGAGATGCAGATGGATAAACCCTTGTTAGTCGTTTCCACCTTCAGAGAGGGAGTCCGTAATGGCATCCTGGGAAACTGTATGACAAAAAAAGAAAGTCAATACATGTATAGAAACTGAATGATCACTTACCTGTATCACAGCTGTTTACGAACACTTAGCCTTACACAGTTGAAGATGGACAGAATACCAGCCACACAGCCACAGTTGTGAAGTGGGAAGCAGATGGAATGACCCCTGCTAGTATTTTCCACCTTCAGAGAGGGAGTCGGTCATGGCATCCTGGGAAACTGTATGACAAAAAAGAAAGTCAATATATGTATAGAAACTGAATGATCACTTACCTGTATCACAGCTGTTTACAAACAGTTAGCCTTACACAGTTGAAGATAGACAGAATACCAGCCAGCCAGTCATATTTGAGATTGGAGATGCAGATGGATTAACCCTTGTTAGTCGTTTCCACCTTCAGAGAGGGAGTCCGTCATGGCATCCTGGGAAACTGTATGACAAAAAAAGAAAGTCAATACATGTATAGAAACTGAATGATCACTTACCTGAATCACAGCTGTTTACGAACAGTCAGCCTGGCACAGCTCAAGGAGAGATAGCCAGCCACACATCCTTAGTTGAGATTGGAGATGCAGTTGGATAAACCCTTGTTAGTAGTTTTCACCTTCAAGAAGGGAGTCCGTCATGGCATCCTGGGAAACTGTATGACAAAAAAGAAAAAGTCAATACATGTATAGAAACTGAATGATCACTTACCTGTATCACAGCTGTTTACGAACAGTCAGCCTGGCACAGTTAAAGTTGGACAGAAAGCCAGCCACACAGCCACAGTTGTGAAGAGAGAAGCAGATGGAATGACCCTTGTTAGTCGTTTCCACCTTCAAGGAGGGAGTCCGTCATGGCATCCTGGGAAACTGTATGACAAAAAAGAAAGTCAATACATGTATAGAAACTGAATGATGACTTACCTGTATCACAGCTGTTTACGAACAGTCAGCCTTGCACAGCTGAAGTTGGACAGAATACCAGCCAGCCAGTCATAGTTGAGATTGGAGATGCAGATGGATAAACCCTTGTTAGTCGTTTCCACCTTCAGAGAGGGAGTCTGTCATGGGATCCTGGGAAACTGTATGACAAAAAAAAGAAAGTCAATACATGTATAGAAACTGAATGATCACTTACCTGTATCACAGCTGTTTACGAACAGTCAGCCTTGCACAGTTGAAGATAGACAGAATACCAGCCAGCCAGTCATAGTTGAGATTGGAGATGCAGATGGATAAACCCTTGTTAGTCGTTTCCACCTTCAGAGAGGGAGTCCGTAATGGCATCCTGGGAAACTGTATGACAAAAAAAGAAAGTCAATACATGTATAGAAACTGAATGATCACTTACCTGTATCACAGCTGTTTACGAACACTTAGCCTTACACAGTTGAAGATGGACAGAATACCAGCCACACAGCCACAGTTGTGAAGTGGGAAGCAGATGGAATGACCCCTGCTAGTATTTTCCACCTTCAGAGAGGGAGTCGGTCATGGCATCCTGGGAAACTGTATGAGAAAAAGGAAAAAGTCTATACATGGATAGAAACTGAATGATCACTTACCTGTATCACAGCTGTTTACGAACAGTCATCCTCAAACAGTTGAAGATGGACAGAATACCAGCCAGCCAGTCATAGTTGAGATTGGAGATGCAGATGGATAAACCCTTGTTAGACATTTTCACCTTCAGAGGGAGTCCGTCATGGCGTCCTGGGAAACTGTATGACAAAAAAGAAAAAGTCAATACATGTATAGAAACTGAATGATCATTTACCTGCATCACAGCTGTTTATGAACAGACAGCTTCACACAGTTGAAGCTGGACAGAATACCAGCCACACAGCCACAGTTGTGAAGAGAGAAGCAGATGGAATGACCCCTGTTAGTCGTTTCCACCTTCAAGGAGGGAGTCCGTCATGGCATCCTGGGAAACTGTATGACAAAAAAGAAAGTCAATATATGTATAGAAACTGAATGATCACTTACCTGTATCACAGCTGTTTACAAACAGTCAGCCTAGCACCGCTAATGTACAGATAGCCAGCCAGCCAGTCATAGTTGAGATTGGAGATGCAGATGGATAAACCCTTGTTAGTCGTTTTCACCTTCAGAGAGGGAGTCCGTCATGGGATCCTGGGAAACAGTATGACAAAAAAAAAAAGAAAGTCAATACATGTATAGAAACTGAATGATCACTTACCTGTATCACAGCTGTTTATGAACAGTCAGCCTTGCACAGTTGAAGATAGACAGAATACCAGCCAGCCAGTCATAGTTGAGATTGGAGACGCAGATGGATAAACCCTTGTTAGTCGTTTCCACCTTCAGAGAGGGAGTCCGTCATGGCATCCTGGGAAACTGTATGATAAAAAAGAAAGTCAATACATGTATAGAAACTGAATGATCACTTACCTGTATCACAGCTGTTTACGAACACTTAGCCTTACACAGTTGAAGATGGACAGAATACCAGCCACACAGCCACAGTTGTGAAGTGGGAAGCAGATGGAATGACCCCTGCTAGTATTTTCCACCTTCAGAGAGGGAGTCGGTCATGGCATCCTGGGAAACTGTATGAGAAAAAGGAAAAAGTCTATACATGGATAGAAACTGAATGATCAATTACCTGTATCACAGCTGTTTACGAACAGTCAGCCTTGCACAGATGAAGATGGACAGAATACCAGCCAGCCAGTGATAGTTGAGATTGGAGAAGCAGATGGAATGACCCTTGTTAGTCGTTTCCACCTTCAAGGAGGGAGTCCGTCATGGCATCCTGGGAAACTGTATGACAAAAAAGAAAGTCAATACATGTATAGAAACTGAATGATCACTTACCTGTATCACAGCTGTTTACAAACAGTCAGCCTAGCACCGCTAATGTACAGATAGCCAGCCAGCCAGTCATAGTTGAGATTGGAGATGCAGATGGATAAACCCTTGTTAGTCGTTTCCACCTTCAGAGAGGGAGTCCGTCATGGGATCCTGGGAAACTGTATGACAAAAAAAAAGAAAGTCAATACATGTATAGAAACTGAATGATCACTTACCTGTATCAAAGCTGTTTACGAACAGTCAGCCTGGCACAGTTGAAGATGGACAGAAAGCCAGCCACACAGCCACAGTTGTGAAGTGAGAGGCAGATGGAATGACCCCTGTTAGTAGTTTCCACCTTCAGAGAGGGAGTCCGTCATTGCATCCTGGGAAACTGTATGACAAAAAAGAAAGTCAATATATGTATAGAAACTGAATGATCACTTACCTGTATCACAGCTGTTTACAAACAGTCAGCCTAGCACCGCTAATGTACAGATAGCCAGCCAGCCAGTCATAGTTGAGATTGGAGATGCAGATGGATAAACCCTTGTTAGTCGTTTCCACCTTCAGAGAGGGAGTCCGTCATGGGATCCTGGGAAACTGTATGACAAAAAAAAAGAAAGTCAATACATGTATAGAAACTGAATGATCACTTACCTGTATCACAGCTGTTTATGAACAGTCAGCCTTGCACAGTTGAAGATAGAGAGAATACCAGCCAGCCAGTCATAGTTGAGATTGGAGACGCAGATGGATAAACCCTTGTTAGTCGTTTCCACCTTCAGAGAGGGAGTCCGTCATGGCATCCTGGGAAACTGTATGATAAAAAAGAAAGTCAATACATGTATAGAAACTGAATGATCACTTACCTGTATCACAGCTGTTTACGAACACTTAGCCTTACACAGTTGAAGATGGACAGAATACCAGCCACACAGCCACAGTTGTGAAGTGGGAAGCAGATGGAATGACCCCTGCTAGTATTTTCCACCTTCAGAGAGGGAGTCGGTCATGGCATCCTGGGAAACTGTATGATAAAAAAGAAAGTCAATACATGTATAGAAACTGAATGATCACTTACCTGTATCACAGCTGTTTACGAACACTTAGCCTTACACAGTTGAAGATGGACAGAATACCAGCCACACAGCCACAGTTGTGAAGTGGGAAGCAGATGGAATGACCCCTGCTAGTATTTTCCACCTTCAGAGAGGGAGTCGGTCATGGCATCCTGGGAAACTGTATGAGAAAAAGGAAAAAGTCTATACATGGATAGAAACTGAATGATCAATTACCTGTATCACAGCTGTTTACGAACAGTCAGCCTTGCACAGATGAAGATGGACAGAATACCAGCCAGCCAGTGATAGTTGAGATTGGAGAAGCAGATGGAATGACCCTTGTTAGTCGTTTCCACCTTCAAGGAGGGAGTCCGTCATGGCATCCTGGGAAACTGTATGACAAAAAAGAAAGTCAATACATGTATAGAAACTGAATGATCACTTACCTGTATCACAGCTGTTTACAAACAGTCAGCCTAGCACCGCTAATGTACAGATAGCCAGCCAGCCAGTCATAGTTGAGATTGGAGATGCAGATGGATAAACCCTTGTTAGTCGTTTCCACCTTCAGAGAGGGAGTCCGTCATGGGATCCTGGGAAACTGTATGACAAAAAAAAAGAAAGTCAATACATGTATAGAAACTGAATGATCACTTACCTGTATCAAAGCTGTTTACGAACAGTCAGCCTGGCACAGTTGAAGATGGACAGAAAGCCAGCCACACAGCCACAGTTGTGAAGTGAGAGGCAGATGGAATGACCCCTGTTAGTAGTTTCCACCTTCAGAGAGGGAGTCCGTCATTGCATCCTGGGAAACTGTATGACAAAAAAGAAAGTCAATATATGTATAGAAACTGAATGATCACTTACCTGTATCACAGCTGTTTACAAACAGTCAGCCTAGCACCGCTAATGTACAGATAGCCAGCCAGCCAGTCATAGTTGAGATTGGAGATGCAGATGGATAAACCCTTGTTAGTCGTTTCCACCTTCAGAGAGGGAGTCCGTCATGGGATCCTGGGAAACTGTATGACAAAAAAAAAGAAAGTCAATACATGTATAGAAACTGAATGATCACTTACCTGTATCACAGCTGTTTATGAACAGTCAGCCTTGCACAGTTGAAGATAGAGAGAATACCAGCCAGCCAGTCATAGTTGAGATTGGAGACGCAGATGGATAAACCCTTGTTAGTCGTTTCCACCTTCAGAGAGGGAGTCCGTCATGGCATCCTGGGAAACTGTATGATAAAAAAGAAAGTCAATACATGTATAGAAACTGAATGATCACTTACCTGTATCACAGCTGTTTACGAACACTTAGCCTTACACAGTTGAAGATGGACAGAATACCAGCCACACAGCCACAGTTGTGAAGTGGGAAGCAGATGGAATGACCCCTGCTAGTATTTTCCACCTTCAGAGAGGGAGTCGGTCATGGCATCCTGGGAAACTGTATGAGAAAAAGGAAAAAGTCTATACATGGATAGAAACTGAATGATCAATTACCTGTATCACAGCTGTTTACGAACAGTCAGCCTTGCACAGATGAAGATGGACAGAATACCAGCCAGCCAGTGATAGTTGAGATTGGAGAAGCAGATGGAATGACCCTTGTTAGTCGTTTCCACCTTCAAGGAGGGAGTCCGTCATGGCATCCTGGGAAACTGTATGACAAAAAAGAAAGTCAATACATGTATAGAAACTGAATGATCACTTACCTGTATCACAGCTGTTTACAAACAGTCAGCCTAGCACCGCTAATGTACAGATAGCCAGCCAGCCAGTCATAGTTGAGATTGGAGATGCAGATGGATAAACCCTTGTTAGTCGTTTCCACCTTCAGAGAGGGAGTCCGTCATGGGATCCTGGGAAACTGTATGACAAAAAAAAGAAAGTCAATACATGTATAGAAACTGAATGATCACTTACCTGTATCAAAGCTGTTTACGAACAGTCAGCCTGGCACAGTTGAAGATGGACAGAAAGCCAGCCACACAGCCACAGTTGTGAAGTGAGAGGCAGATGAAATGACCCCTGTTAGTAGTTTCCACCTTCAGAGAGGGAGTCTGTCATGGCATCCTGGGAAACTGTATGACAAAAAAGAAAGTCAATATATGTATAGAAACTGAATGATCACTTACCTGTATCACAGCTGTTTACAAACAGTCAGCCTGGCACCGCTGATGGACAGATAGCCAGCCAGCCAGTCATAGTTGAGATTGGAGATGCAGATGGATAAACCCTTGTTAGTCGTTTCCACCTTCAGAGAGGGAGTCCGTCATGGGATACTGGGAAACTGTATGACAAAAAAGAAAGTCAATACATGTATAAAAACTGAATGATCACTTACCTGTATCACAGCTGTTTACGAACAGTCAGCCTGGCACAGTTGAAGATGGACAGAATACCAGCCAGCCAGTCATAGTTGAGATTGGAGATGGAGATGGATAAACCCTTGTTAGTCGTTTCCACCTTCAGAGAGGGAGTCCGTCATAGGATACTGGGAAACTGTATGAGAAAAAAGAAAGTCAATACATGTATAGAAACTGAATGATCACTTACCTGTATCACAGCTGTTTACGAACACTTAGCCTTACACAGTTGAAGATGGACAGAATACCAGCCACACAGCCACAGTTGTGAAGTGGGAAGCAAATGGAATGACCCCTGTTAGTCGTTTCCACCTTCAGAGAGGGAGTCCGTCATGGGATCCTGGGAAACTGTATGACAAAAAAAAGAAAGTCAATACATGTATAGAAACTGAATGATCACTTACCTGTATCACAGCTGTTTATGAACAGTCAGCCTGGCACCGCTGATGGACAGATAGCCAGCCAGCCAGTCATAGTTGAGATTGGAGATGCAGATGGATAGACCCTTGTTAGTCATTTTCACCTTCAGAGAGGGAGTCGGTCATGGCATCCTGGGAAACTGTATGACAAAAAAGAAAAAGTCAATACATGTATAGAAACTGAATGATCACTTACCTGTATCACAGCTGTTTACGAACAGTCAGCCTGGCACCGTTGATGGACAGAAAGCCAGCCACACAGCCACAGTTGTGAAGAGAGAAGCAGATGGAATGACCCTTGTTAGTCGTTTCCACCTTCAAGGAGGGAGTCCGTCATGGCATCCTGGGAAACTGTATGACAAAAAAGAAAGTCAATACATGTGGAGAAACTGAATGATCACTTACCTGTATCACAGCTGTTTACGAACAGTCAGCCTGGCACAGTTGAAGATGGACAGAAAGCCAGCCACACAGCCACAGTTGTGAAGTGAGAGGCAAATGGAATGACCCCTGTTAGTATTTTCCACCTTCAGAGAGGGAGTCCGTCATTGCATCCTGGGAAACTGTATGACAAAAAAGAAAGTCAATATATGTATAGAAACTGAATGATCACTTACCTGTATCACAGCTGTTTATGAACAGTCAGCCTTGCACAGTTGAAGACAGACAGAATACCAGCCAGCCAGTCATAGTTGAGATTGGAGACGCAGATGGATAAACCCTTGTTAGTCGTTTCCACCTTCAGAGAGGGAGTCCGTCATGGCATCCTGGGAAACTGTATGATAAAAAAGAAAGTCAATACATGTATAGAAACTGAATGATCACTTACCTGTATCACAGCTGTTTACGAACACTTAGCCTTACACAGTTGAAGATGGACAGAATACCAGCCACAGTTGTGAAGTGGGAAGCAGATGGAATGACCCCTGCTAGTATTTTCCACCTTCAGAGAAGGAGTCGGTCATGGCATCCTGGGAAACTGTATGAGAAACAGGAAAAAGTCTATACATGGATAGAAACTGAATGATCAATTACCTGTATCACAGTTGTTTACGAACAGTCAGCCTTGCACAGTTGAAGATGGACAGAATACCAGCCAGTCAGTCATAGCTGAGATTGGAGATGCAGATGGATAAACCCTTGTTAGTCGTTTCCACCTTCAGAGAGGGAGTCCGTCATGGCATCCTGGGAAACTGTATGACAAAAAAAGAAAGTCAATACATGTATAGAAACTGAATGATCACTTACCTGAATCACAGCTGTTTACGAACAGTCAGCCTGGCACAGCTCAAGGAGAGATAGCCAGCCACACATCCTTAGTTGAGATTGGAGATGCAGTTGGATAAACCCTTGTTAGTAGTTTTCACCTTCAAGAAGGGAGTCCGTCATGGCATCCTGGGAAACTGTATGACAAAAAAGAAAAAGTCAATACATGTATAGAAACTGAATGATCACTTACCTGTATCACAGCTGTTTACGAACAGTCAGCCTGGCACAGTTAAAGTTGGACAGAAAGCCAGCCACACAGCCACAGTTGTGAAGAGAGAAGCAGATGGAATGACCCTTGTTAGTCGTTTCCACCTTCAAGGAGGGAGTCCGTCATGGCATCCTGGGAAACTGTATGACAAAAAAGAAAGTCAATACATGTATAGAAACTGAATGATGACTTACCTGTATCACAGCTGTTTACGAACAGTCAGCCTTGCACAGCTGAAGTTGGACAGAATACCAGCCAGCCAGTCATAGTTGAGATTGGAGATGCAGATGGATAAACCCTTGTTAGTCGTTTCCACCTTCAGAGAGGGAGTCTGTCATGGGATCCTGGGAAACTGTATGACAAAAAAAAGAAAGTCAATACATGTATAGAAACTGAATGATCACTTACCTGTATCACAGCTGTTTACGAACAGTCAGCCTTGCACAGTTGAAGATAGACAGAATACCAGCCAGCCAGTCATAGTTGAGATTGGAGATGCAGATGGATAAACCCTTGTTAGTCGTTTCCACCTTCAGAGAGGGAGTCCGTAATGGCATCCTGGGAAACTGTATGACAAAAAAAGAAAGTCAATACATGTATAGAAACTGAATGATCACTTACCTGTATCACAGCTGTTTACGAACACTTAGCCTTACACAGTTGAAGATGGACAGAATACCAGCCACACAGCCACAGTTGTGAAGTGGGAAGCAGATGGAATGACCCCTGCTAGTATTTTCCACCTTCAGAGAGGGAGTCGGTCATGGCATCCTGGGAAACTGTATGACAAAAAAGAAAGTCAATATATGTATAGAAACTGAATGATCACTTACCTGTATCACAGCTGTTTACAAACAGTTAGCCTTACACAGTTGAAGATAGACAGAATACCAGCCAGCCAGTCATATTTGAGATTGGAGATGCAGATGGATTAACCCTTGTTAGTCGTTTCCACCTTCAGAGAGGGAGTCCGTCATGGCATCCTGGGAAACTGTATGACAAAAAAAGAAAGTCAATACATGTATAGAAACTGAATGATCACTTACCTGAATCACAGCTGTTTACGAACAGTCAGCCTGGCACAGCTCAAGGAGAGATAGCCAGCCACACATCCTTAGTTGAGATTGGAGATGCAGTTGGATAAACCCTTGTTAGTAGTTTTCACCTTCAAGAAGGGAGTCCGTCATGGCGTCCTGGGAAACTGTATGACAAAAAAGAAAAAGTCAATACATGTATAGAAACTGAATGATCATTTACCTGCATCACAGCTGTTTATGAACAGACAGCTTCACACAGTTGAAGCTGGACAGAATACCAGCCACACAGCCACAGTTGTGAAGAGAGAAGCAGATGGAATGACCCCTGTTAGTCGTTTCCACCTTCAAGGAGGGAGTCCGTCATGGCATCCTGGGAAACTGTATGACAAAAAAGAAAGTTGATATATGTATAGAAACTGAATGATCACTTACCTGTATCACAGCTGTTTACAAACAGTCAGCCTAGCACCGCTAATGTACAGATAGCCAGCCAGCCAGTCATAGTTGAGATTGGAGATGCAGATGGATAAACCCTTGTTAGTCGTTTTCACCTTCAGAGAGGGAGTCCGTCATGGGATCCTGGGAAACAGTATGACAAAAAAAAAAGAAAGTCAATACATGTATAGAAACTGAATGATCACTTACCTGTATCACAGCTGTTTATGAACAGTCAGCCTTGCACAGTTGAAGATAGACAGAATACCAGCCAGCCAGTCATAGTTGAGATTGGAGACGCAGATGGATAAACCCTTGTTAGTCGTTTCCACCTTCAGAGAGGGAGTCCGTCATGGCATCCTGGGAAACTGTATGACAAAAAAGAAAGTCAATACATGTATAGAAACTGAATGATCACTTACCTGTATCACAGCTGTTTACAAACAGTCAGCCTAGCACCGCTAATGTACAGATAGCCAGCCAGCCAGTCATAGTTGAGATTGGAGATGCAGATGGATAAACCCTTGTTAGTCGTTTCCACCTTCAGAGAGGGAGTCCGTCATGGGATCCTGGGAAACTGTATGACAAAAAAAAAGAAAGTCAATACATGTATAGAAACTGAATGATCACTTACCTGTATCAAAGCTGTTTACGAACAGTCAGCCTGGCACAGTTGAAGATGGACAGAAAGCCAGCCACACAGCCACAGTTGTGAAGTGAGAGGCAGATGGAATGACCCCTGTTAGTAGTTTCCACCTTCAGAGAGGGAGTCCGTCATTGCATCCTGGGAAACTGTATGACAAAAAAGAAAGTCAATATATGTATAGAAACTGAATGATCACTTACCTGTATCACAGCTGTTTACAAACAGTCAGCCTAGCACCGCTAATGTACAGATAGCCAGCCAGCCAGTCATAGTTGAGATTGGAGATGCAGATGGATAAACCCTTGTTAGTCGTTTCCACCTTCAGAGAGGGAGTCCGTCATGGGATCCTGGGAAACTGTATGACAAAAAAAAAGAAAGTCAATACATGTATAGAAACTGAATGATCACTTACCTGTATCACAGCTGTTTATGAACAGTCAGCCTTGCACAGTTGAAGATAGAGAGAATACCAGCCAGCCAGTCATAGTTGAGATTGGAGACGCAGATGGATAAACCCTTGTTAGTCGTTTCCACCTTCAGAGAGGGAGTCCGTCATGGCATCCTGGGAAACTGTATGATAAAAAAGAAAGTCAATACATGTATAGAAACTGAATGATCACTTACCTGTATCACAGCTGTTTACGAACACTTAGCCTTACACAGTTGAAGATGGACAGAATACCAGCCACACAGCCACAGTTGTGAAGTGGGAAGCAGATGGAATGACCCCTGCTAGTATTTTCCACCTTCAGAGAGGGAGTCGGTCATGGCATCCTGGGAAACTGTATGAGAAAAAGGAAAAAGTCTATACATGGATAGAAACTGAATGATCAATTACCTGTATCACAGCTGTTTACGAACAGTCAGCCTTGCACAGATGAAGATGGACAGAATACCAGCCAGCCAGTGATAGTTGAGATTGGAGAAGCAGATGGAATGACCCTTGTTAGTCGTTTCCACCTTCAAGGAGGGAGTCCGTCATGGCATCCTGGGAAACTGTATGACAAAAAAGAAAGTCAATACATGTATAGAAACTGAATGATCACTTACCTGTATCACAGCTGTTTACAAACAGTCAGCCTAGCACCGCTAATGTACAGATAGCCAGCCAGCCAGTCATAGTTGAGATTGGAGATGCAGATGGATAAACCCTTGTTAGTCGTTTCCACCTTCAGAGAGGGAGTCCGTCATGGGATCCTGGGAAACTGTATGACAAAAAAAAGAAAGTCAATACATGTATAGAAACTGAATGATCACTTACCTGAATCACAGCTGTTTACGAACAGTCAGCCTGGCACAGCTCAAGGAGAGATAGCCAGCCACACATCCTTAGTTGAGATTGGAGATGCAGTTGGATAAACCCTTGTTAGTAGTTTTCACCTTCAAGAAGGGAGTCCGTCATGGCATCCTGGGAAACTGTATGACAAAAAAGAAAAAGTCAATACATGTATAGAAACTGAATGATCACTTACCTGTATCACAGCTGTTTACGAACAGTCAGCCTGGCACAGTTAAAGTTGGACAGAAAGCCAGCCACACAGCCACAGTTGTGAAGAGAGAAGCAGATGGAATGACCCTTGTTAGTCGTTTCCACCTTCAAGGAGGGAGTCCGTCATGGCATCCTGGGAAACTGTATGACAAAAAAGAAAGTCAATACATGTATAGAAACTGAATGATGACTTACCTGTATCACAGCTGTTTACGAACAGTCAGCCTTGCACAGCTGAAGTTGGACAGAATACCAGCCAGCCAGTCATAGTTGAGATTGGAGATGCAGATGGATAAACCCTTGTTAGTCGTTTCCACCTTCAGAGAGGGAGTCTGTCATGGGATCCTGGGAAACTGTATGACAAAAAAAAGAAAGTCAATATATGTATAGAAACTGAATGATCACTTACCTGTATCACAGCTGTTTACGAACACTTAGCCTTACACAGTTGAAGATGGACAGAATACCAGCCACACAGCCACAGTTGTGAAGTGGGAAGCAGAGGGAATGACCCCTGCTAGTATTTTCCACCTTCAGAGAGGGAGTCGGTCATGGCATCCTGGGAAACTGTATGACAAAAAAGAAAGTCAATATATGTATAGAAACTGAATGATCACTTACCTGTATCACAGCTGTTTACAAACAGTTAGCCTTACACAGTTGAAGATAGACAGAATACCAGCCAGCCAGTCATATTTGAGATTGGAGATGCAGATGGATAAACCCTTGTTAGTCGTTTCCACCTTCAGAGAGGGAGTCCGTCATGGCATCCTGGGAAACTGTATGACAAAAAAAGAAAGTCAATACATGTATAGAAACTGAATGATCACTTACCTGAATCACAGCTGTTTACGAACAGTCAGCCTGGCACAGCTCAAGGAGAGATAGCCAGCCACACATCCTTAGTTGAGATTGGAGATGCAGTTGGATAAACCCTTGTTAGTAGTTTTCACCTTCAAGAAGGGAGTCCGTCATGGCATCCTGGGAAACTGTATGACAAAAAAGAAAAAGTCAATACATGTATAGAAACTGAATGATCACTTACCTGTATCACAGCTGTTTACGAACAGTCAGCCTGGCACAGTTAAAGTTGGACAGAAAGCCAGCCACACAGCCACAGTTGTGAAGAGAGAAGCAGATGGAATGACCCTTGTTAGTCGTTTCCACCTTCAAGGAGGGAGTCCGTCATGGCATCCTGGGAAACTGTATGACAAAAAAGAAAGTCAATACATGTATAGAAACTGAATGATGACTTACCTGTATCACAGCTGTTTACGAACAGTCAGCCTTGCACAGCTGAAGTTGGACAGAATACCAGCCAGCCAGTCATATTTGAGATTGGAGATGCAGATGGATTAACCCTTGTTAGTCGTTTCCACCTTCAGAGAGGGAGTCCGTCATGGCATCCTGGGAAACTGCATGATAAAAAAGAAAGTCAATACATGTACAGAAACTGAATGATCACTTACCTGTATCACAGCTGTTTACAAACAGTTAGCCTTACACAGTTGAAGATAGACAGAATACCAGCCAGCCAGTCATATTTGAGATTGGAGATGCAGATGGATTAACCCTTGTTAGTCGTTTCCACCTTCAGAGAGGGAGTCCGTCATGGCATCCTGGGAAACTGCATGATAAAAAAGAAAGTCAATACATGTATAGAAACTGAATGATCACTTACCTGTATCACAGCTGTTTACGAACACTTAGCCTTACACAGTTGAAGATGGACAGAATACCAGCTACACAGCCACAGTTGTGAAGTGGGAAGCAGATGGAATGACCCCTGCTAGTATTTTCCACCTTCAGAGAGGGAGTCGGTCATGGCATCCTGGGAAACTGTATGAGAAAAAGGAAAAAGTCTATACATGGATAGAAACTGAATGATCAATTACCTGTATCACAGCTGTTTACGAACAGTCAGCCTCAAACAGTTGAAGATGGACAGAATACCAGCCAGCCAGTCATAGTTGAGATTGGAGATGCAGATGGATAAACCCTTGTTAGTCATTTTCACCTTCAGAGGGAGTCCGTCATGGCGTCCTGGGAAACTGTATGACAAAAAAGAAAAAGTCAATACATGTATAGAAACTGAATGATCATTTACCTGCATCACAGCTGTTTATGAACAGACAGCTTCACACAGTTGAAGCTGGACAGAATACCAGCCACACAGCCACAGTTGTGAAGAGAGAAGCAGATGGAATGACCCCTGTTAGTCGTTTCCACCTTCAAGGAGGGAGTCCGTCATGGCATCCTGGGAAACTGTATGACAAAAAAGAAAGTTGATATATGTATAGAAACTGAATGATCACTTACCTGTATCACAGCTGTTTACAAACAGTCAGCCTTGCACAGTTGAAGATAGACAGAATACCAGCCAGCCAGTCATATTTGAGATTGGAGATGCAGATGGATTAAACCTTGTAAGTCGTTTCCACGTTCAGAGAGGCAGTCAGTCATGGCATCCTGGGAAACTGTATGACAAAAAACAAAATCAATACATGTATTGAAACTGAATGATCACTTACCTGTATCACAGCTGTTTACAAACAGTCAGCCTGGCACCGCTGATGGACAGATAGCCAGCCAGCCAGTCATAGTTGAGATTGGAGATGCAGATGGATAGACCCTTGTTAGTCATTTTCACCTTCAGAGAGGGAGTCCGTCATGGCATCCTGGGAAACTGTATGACAAAAAAGAAAGTCAATACATGTACAGAAACTGAATGACCACTTACCTGTATCAAAGCTGTTTACGAACAGTCAGCCTGGCACAGTTGAAGATGGACAGAAAGCCAGCCACACAGCCACAGTTGTGAAGTGAGAGGCAGATGGAATGACCCCTGTTAGTAGTTTCCACCTTCAGAGAGGGAGTCCGTCATTGCATCCTGGGAAACTGTATGACAAAAAAGAAAGTCAATATATGTATAGAAACTGAATGATCACTTACCTGTATCACAGCTGTTTACAAACAGTCAGCCTAGCACCGCTAATGTACAGATAGCCAGCCAGCCAGTCATAGTTGAGATTGGAGATGCAGATGGATAAACCCTTGTTAGTCGTTTTCACCTTCAGAGAGGGAGTCCGTCATGGGATCCTGGGAAACTGTATGACAAAAAAAAAAGAAAGTCAATACATGTATAGAAACTGAATGATCACTTACCTGTATCACAGCTGTTTATGAACAGTCAGCCTTGCACAGTTGAAGATAGACAGAATACCAGCCAGCCAGTCATAGTTGAGATTGGAGACGCAGATGGATAAACCCTTGTTAGTCGTTTCCACCTTCAGAGAGGGAGTCCGTCATGGCATCCTGGGAAACTGTATGATAAAAAAGAAAGTCAATACATGTATAGAAACTGAATGATCACTTACCTGTATCACAGCTGTTTACGAACACTTAGCCTTACACAGTTGAAGATGGACAGAATACCAGCCACACAGCCACAGTTGTGAAGTGGGAAGCAGATGGAATGACCCCTGCTAGTATTTTCCACCTTCAGAGAGGGAGTCGGTCATGGCATCCTGGGAAACTGTATGAGAAAAAGGAAAAAGTCTATACATGGATAGAAACTGAATGATCAATTACCTGTATCACAGCTGTTTACGAACAGTCAGCCTTGCACAGATGAAGATGGACAGAATACCAGCCAGCCAGTGATAGTTGAGATTGGAGAAGCAGATGGAATGACCCTTGTTAGTCGTTTCCACCTTCAAGGAGGGAGTCCGTCATGGCATCCTGGGAAACTGTATGACAAAAAAGAAAGTCAATACATGTATAGAAACTGAATGATCACTTACCTGTATCAAAGCTGTTTACGAACAGTCAGCCTGGCACAGTTGAAGATGGACAGAAAGCCAGCCACACAGCCACAGTTGTGAAGTGAGAGGCAGATGAAATGACCCCTGTTAGTAGTTTCCACCTTCAGAGAGGGAGTCTGTCATGGCATCCTGGGAAACTGTATGACAAAAAAGAAAGTCAATATATGTATAGAAACTGAATGATCACTTACCTGTATCACAGCTGTTTACAAACAGTCAGCCTGGCACCGCTGATGGACAGATAGCCAGCCAGCCAGTCATAGTTGAGATTGGAGATGCAGATGGATAAACCCTTGTTAGTCGTTTCCACCTTCAGAGAGGGAGTCCGTCATGGGATACTGGGAAACTGTATGACAAAAAAGAAAGTCAATACATGTATAAAAACTGAATGATCACTTACCTGTATCACAGCTGTTTACGAACAGTCAGCCTGGCACAGTTGAAGATGGACAGAATACCAGCCAGCCAGTCATAGTTGAGATTGGAGATGGAGATGGATAAACCCTTGTTAGTCGTTTCCACCTTCAGAGAGGGAGTCCGTCATAGGATACTGGGAAACTGTATGAGAAAAAAGAAAGTCAATACATGTATAGAAACTGAATGATCACTTACCTGTATCACAGCTGTTTACGAACACTTAGCCTTACACAGTTGAAGATGGACAGAATACCAGCCACACAGCCACAGTTGTGAAGTGGGAAGCAAATGGAATGACCCCTGTTAGTCGTTTCCACCTTCAGAGAGGGAGTCCGTCATGGGATCCTGGGAAACTGTATGACAAAAAAAAGAAAGTCAATACATGTATAGAAACTGAATGATCACTTACCTGTATCACAGCTGTTTATGAACAGTCAGCCTGGCACCGCTGATGGACAGATAGCCAGCCAGCCAGTCATAGTTGAGATTGGAGATGCAGATGGATAGACCCTTGTTAGTCATTTTCACCTTCAGAGAGGGAGTCGGTCATGGCATCCTGGGAAACTGTATGACAAAAAAGAAAAAGTCAATACATGTATAGAAACTGAATGATCACTTACCTGTATCACAGCTGTTTACGAACAGTCAGCCTGGCACCGTTGATGGACAGAAAGCCAGCCACACAGCCACAGTTGTGAAGAGAGAAGCAGATGGAATGACCCTTGTTAGTCGTTTCCACCTTCAAGGAGGGAGTCCGTCATGGCATCCTGGGAAACTGTATGACAAAAAAGAAAGTCAATATATGTATAGAAACTGAATGATCACTTACCTGTATCACAGCTGTTTACGAACAGTCAGCCTTGCAGAGCTGAAGTTGGACAGAATACCAGCCAGCCAGTCATAGTTGAGATTGGAGATGCAGATGGATAAACCCTTGTTAGTCGTTTCCACCTTCAGAGAGGGAGTCCGTCATGGGATCCTGGGAAACTGTATGACAAAAAAAAGAAAGTCAATACATGTATAGAAACTGAATGATCACTTACCTGTATCACAGCTGTTTACGAACAGTCAGCCTTGCACAGTTGAAGATAGACAGAATACCAGCCAGCCAGTCATAGTTGAGATTGGAGATGCAGATGGATAAACCCTTGTTAGTCGTTTCCACCTTCAGAGAGGGAGTCCGTCATGGCATCCTGGGAAACTGTATGATAAAAAAGAAAGTCAATACATGTATAGAAACTGAATGATCACTTACCTGTATCACAGCTGTTTACGAACACTTAGCCTTACACAGTTGAAGATGGACAGAATACCAGCCACACAGCCACAGTTGTGAAGTGGGAAGCAGATGGAATGACCCCTGTTAGTATTTTCCACCTTCAGAGAGGGAGTCGGTCATGGCATCCTGGGAAACTGTATGAGAAAAAGGAAAAAGTCTATACATGGATAGAAGCTGAATGATCAATTACCTGTATCACAGCTGTTTACGAACAGTCAGCCTCAAACAGTTGAAGATGGACAGAATACCAGCCAGCCAGTCATAGTTGAGATTGGAGATGCAGATGGATAAACCCTTGTTAGTCGTTTCCACCTTCAGAGAGGGAGTCCGTCATGGCATCCTGGGAAACTGTATGATAAAAAAGAAAGTCAATACATGTATAGAAACTGAATGATCACTTACCTGTATCACAGCTGTTTACGAACACTTAGCCTTACACAGTTGAAGATGGACAGAATACCAGCCACACAGCCACAATTGTGAAGTGGGAAGCAGATGGAATGACCCCTGCTAGTATTTTCCACCTTCAGAGAGGGAGTCCGTCATGGCATCCTGGGAAACTGTATGACAAAAAAGAAAGTCAATATATGTATAGAAACTGAAAGATCACTTACCTGTATCACAGCTGTTTACAAACAGTCAGCCTGGCACCGCTGATGGACAAATAGCCAGCCAGCCAGTCATAGTTGAGATTGGAGATGCAGATGGATAAACCCTTGTTAGTCATTTTCACCTTCAGAGAGGGAGTCGGTCATGGCATCCTGGGAAACTGTATGACAAAAAAGAAAAAGTCAATACATGTATAGAAACTGAATGATCACTTACCTGTATCACAGCTGTTTACGAACAGTCAGCCAGGCACCGTTGATGGACAGAAAGCCAGCCACACAGCCACAGTTGTGAAGAGAGAAGCAGATGGAATGACCCCTGTTAGTCGTTTCCACCTTCAAGGAGGGAGTCCGTCATGGCATCCTGGGCAACTGTATGACAAAAAAGAAAGTCAATATATGTATAGAAACTGAATGATCACTTACCTGTATCACAGCTGTTTACAAACAGTTAGCCTTGCACAGTTGAAGATAGACAGAATACCAGCCAGCCAGTCATATTTGAGATTGGAGATGCAGATGGATTAACCCTTGTTAGTCGTTTCCACGTTCAGAGAGGCAGTCAGTCATGGCATCCTGGGAAACTGTATGACAAAAAAAAGAAAGTCAATACATGTATTGAAACTGAATGATCACTTACCTGTATCACAGCTGTTTACAAACAGTCAGCCTGGCACCGCTGATGGACAGATAGCCAGCCAGCCAGTCATAGTTGAAATTGGAGATGCAGATGGATAGACCCTTGTTAGTCATTTTCACCTTCAGAGAGGGAGTCCGTCATGGCATCCTGGGAAACTGTATGACAAAAAAGAAAGTCAATACATGTACAGAAACTGAATGACCACTTACCTGTATCAAAGCTGTTTACGAACAGTCAACCTGGCACAGTTGAAGATGGACAGAAAGCCAGCCACACAGCCACAGTTGTGAAGTGAGAGGCAGATGGAATGACCCCTGTTAGTAGTTTCCACCTTCAGAGAGGGAGTCCGTCATGGCATCCTGGGAAACTGTATGACAAAAAAGAAAGTCAATATATGTATAGAAACTGAAAGATCACTTACCTGTATCACAGCTGTTTACAAACAGTCAGCCTGGCACCGCTGATGGACAAATAGCCAGCCAGCCAGTTATAGTTGAGATTGGAGATGCAGATGGATAAACCCTTGTTAGTCGTTTCCACCTTCAGAGAGGGAGTCCGTCATGGCATCCTGGGAAACTGTATGACAAAAAAGAAAAAGTCAATACATGTATAGAAACTGAATGATCACTTACCTGTATCACAGCTGTTTACGAACAGTCAGCCTGGCACCGTTGATGGACAGAAAGCCAGCCACACAGCCACAGTTGTGAAGAGAGAAGCAGATGGAATGACCCTTGTTAGTCGTTTCCACCTTCAAGGAGGGAGTCCGTCATGGCATCCTGGGAAACTGTATGACAAAAAAGAAAGTCAATACATGTATAGAAACTGAATGATCACTTACCTGTATCACAGCTGTTTACGAACAGTCAGCCTTGCACAGCTGAAGTTGGACAGAATACCAGCCAGCCAGTCATAGTTGAGATTGGAGATGCAGATGGATAAACCCTTGTTAGTCGTTTCCACCTTCAGAGAGGGAGTCCGTCATGGGATCCTGGGAAACTGTATGACAAAAAAAAGAAAGTCAATACATGTATAGAAACTGAATGATCACTTACCTCTATCACAGCTTTTTACGAACAGTCAGCCTTGCACAGTTGAAGATAGACAGAATACCAGCCAGCCAGTCACAGTTGAGATTGGAGATGCAGATGGATAAACCCTTGTTAGTCGTTTCCACCTTCAGAGAGGGAGTCCGTCATGGCATCCTGGGAAACTGTATGATAAAAAAGAAAGTCAATACATGTATAGAAACTGAATGATCACTTACCTGTATCACAGCTGTTTACGAACACTTAGCCTTACACAGTTGAAGATGGACAGAATACCAGCCACACAGCCACAGTTGTGAAGTGGGAAGCAGATGGAATGACCCCTGCTAGTATTTTCCACCTTCAGAGAGGGAGTCGGTCATGGCATCCTGGGAAACTGTATGAGAAAAAGGAAAAAGTCTATACATGGATAGAAACTGAATGATCAATTACCTGTATCACAACTGTTTACGAATAGTCAGCCTCACACAGTTGAAGATGGACAGAATACCAGCCAGCCAGTCATAGTTGAGATTGGAGATGCAGATGGATAAACCCTTGTTAGTCATTTTCACCTTCAGAGGGAGTCCGTCATGGCGTCCTGGGAAACTGTATGACAAAAAAGAAAAAGTCAATACATGTATAGAAACTGAATGATCATTTACCTGCATCACAGCTGTTTATGAACAGACAGCTTCACACAGTTGAAGCTGGACAGAATACCAGCCACACAGCCACAGTTGTGAAGTGAGAAGCAGATGGAATGACCCTTGTTAGTCGTTTCCACCTTCAAGGAGGGAGTCCGTCATGGCATCCTGAAAAACTGTATAACAAAAAAGAAAGTCAATATATGTATAGAAACTGAATGATCACTTACCTGTATCACAGTTGTTTACGAACAGTTAGCCTTGCACAGTTGAAGATAGACAGAATACCAGCCAGCCAATTATAGTTGAGATTGGAGATGCAGATGGATAAACCCTTGTTAGTCGTTTCCACCTTCAGAGACGGAGTCCGTCATGGGATACTGGGAAACTGCATGACAAAAAAAAAAAAGTCAATACATGTATAGAAACTGAATGATCACTTACCTGTATCACAGCTGTTTACGAACAGTCAGCCTGGCACAGTTGAAGATGGACAGAAAGCCAGCCACACAGCCACAGTTTTGAAGTGAGAAGCAGATGGAATGACCCCTGTTAGTAGATTCCACCTTCAGAGATGGAATCCGTCATGGCATCCTGGGAAACTGTATGATGAAAAAGAAAGTCAATACATGTATAGAAACTGAATGATCACTTACCTGTATCACAGCTGTTTACGAACAGTTAGCCTTGCACAGTTGAAGATAGACAGAATACCAGCCAGCCAGTCATATTTGAGATTGGAGATGCAGATGGATTAACCCTTGTTAGTCGTTTCCACGTTCAGAGAGGCAGTCAGTCATGGCATCCTGGGAAACTGTATGACAAAAAACAAAATCAATACATGTATTGAAACTGAATGATCACTTACCTGTATCACAGCTGTTTACAAACAGTCAGCCTGGCACCGCTGATGGACAGATAGCCAGCCATCCAGTCATAGTTGAGATTGGATATGCAGATGGATTAACCCTTGTTAGTAGTTTCCACCTTCAAGGAGCGAGTCCGTCATGGCATCCTGGGAAACTGTATGACAAAAAAAAAAAAAAAGTCAAAACATGTATAGAAACTGAATGATCACTTACCTGTATCACAGCTGTTTACGAACAGTTAGCCTTGCACAGTTGAAGACAGACAGAATACCAGCCAGCCAGTCATATTTGAGATTGGAGATGCAGATGGATTAACCCTTGTTAGTCGTTTCCACGTTCAAGGAGCGAGTCCGTCATGGCATCCTGGGAAACTGTATGACAAAAAAGAAAGTCAATACATGTATAGAAACTGAATGATCACTTACCTGTATCACAGCTGTTTACGAACAGTAGGCCTGGCACCAATGAAGATGGACAGATAGCCAGCCAGCCAGTCATAGTTGAGATTGGAGATGCAGATGGATAAACCCTTGTTAGTAGTTTCCACCTTCAAGGAGGGAGTCCGTCATGGCATCCTGGGAAACTGTATGACAAAAAAAAAAGAAAGTCAATACATGTATAGAAACTGAATGATCACTTACCTGTATCACAGCTGTTTACGAACAGTCAGCCTGGTACAGTTGAAGATGGACAGAAAGCCAGCCACACAGCCACAGTTGTGAAGTGAGAAGCAAATGGAATGACCCCTGTTAGTAGTTTCCACCTTCAGAGAGGGAGTCCGTCATGGCATCCTGGGAAACTGTATGAAAAAAAAGAAAGTCAATACATGTATAGAAACTGAATGATCACTTACCTGTATCACAGCTGTTTACGAACAGTCAGCCTGGCACAGTTGAAGATGGACAGATAGCCAGCCACAGTTGTGAAGCGAGAAGCAGGTGGAATGACCCCTGTTAGTAGTTTCCACCTTCAGAGAGGGAGTCCGTCATGGCATCCTGGGAAACTGTATGACAAAAAAGAAAGTCAATACATGTATAGAAACTGAATGATCATTTACCTGCATCACAGCTGTTTATGAACAGACAGCTTCACACAGTTGAAGCTGGACAGAATACCAGCCACACAGCCACAGTTGTGAAGTGAGAAGCAGATGGAATGACCCTTGTTAGTCGTTTCCACCTTCAAGGAGGGAGTCCGTCATGGCATCCTGGCAAACTGTATGATGAAAAAGAAAGTCAATACATGTATAGAAACTGAATGATCACTTACCTGTATCACAGCTGTTTACGAACAGTTAGCCTTGCACAGTTGAAGATAGACAGAATACCAGCCAGCCAGTCATATTTGAGATTGGAGATGCAGATGGATTAACCCTTGTTAGTCGTTTCCACGTTCAGAGAGGCAGTCAGTCATGGCATCCTGGGAAACTGTATGACAAAAAACAAAATCAATACATGTATTGAAACTGAATGATCACTTACCTGTATCACAGCTGTTTACAAACAGTCAGCCCGGCACCGCTGATGGACAGATAGCCAGCCAGCCAGTCATAGTTGAGATTGGAGATGCAGATGGATAGACCCTTGTTAGTCATTTTCACCTTCAGAGAGGGAGTCCGTCATGGCATCCTGGGAAACTGTATGACAAAAAAGAAAGTCAATACATGTACAGAAACTGAATGACCACTTACCTGTATCAAAGCTGTTTACGAACAGTCAGCCTGGCACAGTTGAAGATGGACAGAAAGCCAGCCACACAGCCACAGTTGTGAAGTGAGAGGCAGATGGAATGACCCCTGTTAGTAGTTTCCACCTTCAGAGAGGGAGTCCGTCATGGCATCCTGGGAAACTGTATGACAAAAAAGAAAGTCAATATATGTATAGAAACTGAATGATCACTTACCTGTATCACAGCTGTTTACAAACAGTCAGCCTGGCACCGCTGATGGACAGATAGCCAGCCAGCCAGTCATAATTGAGATTGGAGATGCAGATGGATAAAACCTTGTTAGTAGTTTCCACCTTCAAGGAGGTAGTCCGTCATGGCATCCTGGGAAACTGTATGACAAAAAACAAAGTCAATACATATATAGAAACTGAATGATCACTTACCTGTATCACAGCTGTTTACGAACAGTCAGCCTCACACAGCTGAAGTTGGACAGAATACCAGCCAGCCAGTCATAGTTGAGATTGGAGATGCAGATGGATAAACCCTTGTTAGTCGTTTCCACTTTCAGAGAGGGAGTCCGTCAGGGCATCCTGGGAAACTGTATGACAAAAAAGAAAAAGTCAATACATATATAGAAACTGAATGATCACTTACCTCTATCACAGCTGTTTACAAACAGTCAGCCTTGCACAGTTGAAGATGGACAGATTACCAGCCAGCCAGTTATATTTCGGATTGAAGATGCAGATGGAAAAACCCTTGTTAGTCATTTTCACCTTCAAGGAGGGAGTCCGTCATGGCATCCTGGGAAAGTGTATGACAAAAAAGAAAAAGTCAATACATATATAGAAACTGAATGATCACTTACCTGTATCACAGCTGTTTACGAACAGTCAGCCTGGCACCGCTGATGGACAGATAGCCAGCCAGCCAGTCATAGTTGAGATTGGAGATGCAGATGGATAAACCCTTGTTAGTAGTTTCCACCTTCAAGGAGCGAGTCCGTCATGGCATCCTGGGAAACTGTATGACAAAAAAAAAAAAAAAGTCAAAACATGTATAGAAACTGAATGATCACTTACCTGTATCACAGCTGTTTACGAACAGTTAGCCTTGCACAGTTGAAGATAGACAGAAAGCCAGCCACACAGCCACAGTTGTGAAGTGAGAAGCAGATGGAATGACCCCTGTTAGTAGATTCCACCTTCAGAGATGGAATCCGTCATGGCATCCTGGGAAACTGTATGATAAAAAAGAAAGTCAATACATGTATAGAAACTGAATGATCACTTACCTGTATCACAGCTGTTTACGAACAGTTAGCCTTGCACAGTTGAAGACAGACAGAATACCAGCCAGCCAGTCATATTTGAGATTGGAGATGCAGATGGATTAACCCTTGTTAGTCGTTTCCACGTTCAAGGAGCGAGTCCGTCATGGCATCCTGGGAAACTGTATGAAAAAAAAAAGAAAGTCAAAACATGTATAGAAACTGAATGATCACTTACCTGTATTACAGCTGTTTACGGACAGTCAGCCTTGCACAGTTGAAGATGGACAGAATACCAGCCAGCCAGTCATAGTTGAGATTGGAGATGCAGTTGGATAAACCCTTGTTAGTAGTTTTCACCTTCAGAAAGGGAGTCCGTCATGGGATCCTGGGAAACTGTATGACAAAAAAAAAAGAAAGTAAATACATGTATAGAAACTGAATGATCACTTACCTGTATTACAGCTGTTTACGAACAGTCAGCCTGGCAGAGTTGAAGATGGACAGAAAGCTAGCCACAATTGTGAAGTGAGAAGCAGGTGGAATGACCCCTGTTAGTAGTTTCCACCTTCAGAGAGGGAGTCCGTCATGGCATCCTGGGAAACTGTATGACAAAAAAGAAAGTCAATACATGTATAGAAACTGAATGATCACTTACCTGTATCACAGCTGTTTACGAACAGTAGGCCTGGCACCAATGAAGATGGACAGATAGCCAGCCAGCCAGTCATAGTTGAGATTGGAGATGCAGATGGATAAACCCTTGTTAGTAGTTTCCACCTTCAAGGAGGGAGTCCGTCATGGCATCCTGGGAAACTGTATGACAAAAAAAAAAGAAAGTCAATACATTTATAGAAACTGAATGATCACTTACCTGTATCACAGCTGTTTACGAAGAGTCAGCCTGGTACAGTTGAAGATGGACAGAAAGCCAGCCACACAGCCACAGTTGTGAAGTGAGAAGCAAATGGAATGACCCCTGTTAGTAGTTTCCACCTTCAGAGAGGGAGTCCGTCATGGCATCCTGGGAAACTGTATGAAAAAAAAGAAAGTCAATACATGTATAGAAACTGAATGATCACTTACCTGTATCACAGCTGTTTACGAACAGTCAGCCTGGCACAGTTGAAGATGGACAGATAGCCAGCCACAGTTGTGAAGCGAGAAGCAGGTGGAATGACCCCTGTTAGTAGTTTCCACCTTCAGAGAGGGAGTCCGTCATGGCATCCTGGGAAACTGTATGACAAAAAAGAAAGTCAATACATGTATAGAAACTGAATGAACACTTACCTGTATCACAGCTGTTTACGAACAGTCAGGCTGGCACCGCTGATGGACAGATAGCCAGCCAGCCAGTCATAGTTGAGATTGGAGATGCAGATGGACAAACCCTTGTTAGTAGTTTCCACCTTCAAGGAGGGAGTCCGTCATGGGATCCTGGGAAACTGTATGACAAAAAAGAAAAAAAGTCAATACATATATAGAAACTGAATGATCTTTTACTTGTATCACAGCTGTTTAGGAAACAGTCAGCCTGGCACCAATGAAGATGGACAGAAAGCCAGCCACAGTTGTGAAGTGAGAAGCAGATGGAATGACCCCTGTTAGTAGTTTCCACCTTCAGAGAGGGAGTCCGTCATGGGATCCTGGGAAAGTGTATGACAAAAAAAAAGAAAGTCAATACATGTATAGAAACTGAATGATCACTTACCTGTATCACAGCTGTTTATGAACAGTCAGCCTTGCACAGTTGAAGATAGACAGAATACCAGCCAGCCAGTCATAGTTGAGATTGGAGACGCAGATGGATAAACCCTTGTTAGTCGTTTCCACCTTCAGAGAGGGAGTCCGTCATGGCATCCTGGGAAACTGTATGACAAAAAAGAAAAAGTCAATACATGTATAGAAACTGAATGATCACTTACCTGTATCACAGCTGTTTACGAACAGTCAGCCTGGCACAGTTAAAGTTGGACAGAAAGCCAGCCACACAGCCACAGTTGTGAAGAGAGAAGCAGATGGAATGACCCTTGTTAGTCGTTTCCACCTTCAAGGAGGGAGTCCGTCATGGCATCCTGGGAAACTGTATGAGAAAAAAAAGAAAGTCAATACATGTATAGAAACTGAATAATCACTTACCTGTATCACAGCTGTTTACGAACAGTCAGCCTTGCACAGTTGAAGATAGACAGAATACCAGCCAGCCAGTCATAGTTGAGATTGGAGATGCAGATGGATAAACCCTTGTTAGTCGTTTCCACCTTCAGAGAGGGAGTCCGTCATGGCATCCTGGGAAACTGTATGATAAAAAAGAAAGTCAATACATGTATAGAAACTGAATGATCACTTGCCTGTATCACAGCTGTTTACGAACACTTAGCCTTACACAGTTGAAGATGGACAGAATACCACCCACACAGCCACAGTTGTGAAGTGGGAAGCAGATGGAATGACCCCTGCTAGTATTTTCCACCTTCAGAGAGGGAGTCGGTCATGGCATCCTGGGAAACTGTATGAGAAAAAGGAAAAAGTCAATACATGTATAGAAACTGAATGATCAATTACCTGTATCACAGCTGTTTACGAACAGTCAGGCTGGCACCGCTGATGGACAGATAGCCAGCCAGCCAGTCATAGTTGAGATTGGAGATGCAGATGGACAAACCCTTGTTAGTAGTTTCCACCTTCAAGGAGGGAGTCCGTCATGGGATCCTGGGAAACTGTATGACACAAAAGAAAAAAAGTCAATACATATATAGAAACTGAATGATCTTTTACTTGTATCACAGCTGTTTAGGAAACAGTCAGCCTGGCACCAATGAAGATGGACAGAAAGCCAGCCACAGTTGTGAAGTGAGAAGCAGATGGAATGACCCCTGTTAGTAGTTTCCACCTTCAGAGAGGGAGTCCGTCATGGGATCCTGGGAAAGTGTATGACAAAAAAAAAGAAAGTCAATACATGTATAGAAACTGAATGATCACTTACCTGTATCACAGCTGTTTATGAACAGTCAGCCTTGCACAGTTGAAGATAGACAGAATACCAGCCAGCCAGTCATAGTTGAGATTGGAGACGCAGATGGATAAACCCTTGTTAGTCGTTTCCACCTTCAGAGAGGGAGTCCGTCATGGCATCCTGGGAAACTGTATGACAAAAAAGAAAAAGTCAATACATGTATAGAAACTGAATGATCACTTACCTGTATCACAGCTGTTTACGAACAGTCAGCCTGGCACAGTTAAAGTTGGACAGAAAGCCAGCCACACAGCCACAGTTGTGAAGAGAGAAGCAGATGGAATGACCCTTGTTAGTCGTTTCCACCTTCAAGGAGGGAGTCCGTCATGGCATCCTGGGAAACTGTATGAGAAAAAAAAGAAAGTCAATACATGTATAGAAACTGAATAATCACTTACCTGTATCACAGCTGTTTACGAACAGTCAGCCTTGCACAGTTGAAGATAGACAGAATACCAGCCAGCCAGTCATAGTTGAGATTGGAGATGCAGATGGATAAACCCTTGTTAGTCGTTTCCACCTTCAGAGAGGGAGTCCGTCATGGCATCCTGGGAAACTGTATGATAAAAAAGAAAGTCAATACATGTATAGAAACTGAATGATCACTTGCCTGTATCACAGCTGTTTACGAACACTTAGCCTTACACAGTTGAAGATGGACAGAATACCACCCACACAGCCACAGTTGTGAAGTGGGAAGCAGATGGAATGACCCCTGCTAGTATTTTCCACCTTCAGAGAGGGAGTCGGTCATGGCATCCTGGGAAACTGTATGAGAAAAAGGAAAAAGTCAATACATGTATAGAAACTGAATGATCAATTACCTGTATCACAGCTGTTTACGAACAGTCAGCCTCAAACAGTTGAAGATGGACAGAATACCAGCCAGCCAGTCATAGTTGAGATTGGAGATGCAGATGGATAAACCCTTGTTAGTCATTTTCACCTTCAGAGGGAGTCCGTCATGGCGTCCTGGGAAACTGTATGACAAAAAAGAAAAAGTCAATACATGTATAGAAACTGAATGATCATTTACCTGCATCACAGCTGTTTATGAACAGACAGCTTCACACAGTTGAAGCTGGACAGAATACCAGCCACACAGCCACAGTTGTGAAGAGAGAAGCAGATGGAATGACCCCTGTTAGTCGTTTCCACCTTCAAGGAGGGAGTCCGTCATGGCATCCTGGGAAACTGTATGACAAAAAAGAAAGTCAATATATGTATAGAAACTGAAAGATCACTTACCTGTATCACAGCTGTTTACGAACAGTCAGCCTTGCACAGCTGAAGATAGACAGAATACCAGACAGCCAGTCATAGTTGAGATTGGAGATGCAGATGGATAAACCCTTGTTAGTCGTTTCCACCTTCAGAGAGGGAGTCCGTCATGGCATCCTGGGAAACTGTTTGATAAAAAAGAAAGTCAATACATGTATAGAAACTGAATGATCACTTACCTGTATCACAGCTGTTTACGAACACTTAGCCTTACACAGTTGAAGATGGACAGAATACCAGCCACACAGCCACAGTTGTTAAGTGGGAAGCAGATGGAATGACCCCTGCTAGTATTTTCCACCTTCAGAGAGGGAGTCGGTCATGGCATCCTGGGAAACTGTATGAGAAAAAGGAAAAAGTCTATACATGGATAGAAACTGAATGATCAATTACCTGTATCATAACTGTTTACGAACAGTCAGCCTCACACAGCTGAAGTTGGACAGAATACCAGCCAGCCAGTCATAGTTGAGATTGGAGATGCAGATGGATAAACCCTTGTTAGTCGTTTCCACTTTCAGAGAGGGAGTCCGTCAGGGCATCCTGGGAAACTGTATGACAAAAAAGAAAAAGTCAATACATATATAGAAACTGAATGATCACTTACCTCTATCACAGCTGTTTACAAACAGTCAGCCTTGCACAGTTGAAGATGGACAGATTACCAGCCAGCCAGTTATATTTCGGATTGAAGATGCAGATGGAAAAACCCTTGTTAGTCATTTTCACCTTCAAGGAGGGAGTCCGTCATGGCATCCTGGGAAAGTGTATGACAAAAAAGAAAAAGTCAATACATATATAGAAACTGAATGATCACTTACCTGTATCACAGCTGTTTACGAACAGTCAGCCTGGCACCGCTGATGGACAGATAGCCAGCCAGCCAGTCATAGTTGAGATTGGAGATGCAGATGGATAAACCCTTGTTAGTAGTTTCCACCTTCAAGGAGCGAGTCCGTCATGGCATCCTGGGAAACTGTATGACAAAAAAAAAAAAAAAGTCAAAACATGTATAGAAACTGAATGATCACTTACCTGTATCACAGCTGTTTACGAACAGTTAGCCTTGCACAGTTGAAGATAGACAGAAAGCCAGCCACACAGCCACAGTTGTGAAGTGAGAAGCAGATGGAATGACCCCTGTTAGTAGATTCCACCTTCAGAGATGGAATCCGTCATGGCATCCTGGGAAACTGTATGATAAAAAAGAAAGTCAATACATGTATAGAAACTGAATGATCACTTACCTGTATCACAGCTGTTTACGAACAGTTAGCCTTGCACAGTTGAAGACAGACAGAATACCAGCCAGCCAGTCATATTTGAGATTGGAGATGCAGATGGATTAACCCTTGTTAGTCGTTTCCACGTTCAAGGAGCGAGTCCGTCATGGCATCCTGGGAAACTGTATGAAAAAAAAAAGAAAGTCAAAACATGTATAGAAACTGAATGATCACTTACCTGTATTACAGCTGTTTACGGACAGTCAGCCTTGCACAGTTGAAGATGGACAGAATACCAGCCAGCCAGTCATAGTTGAGATTGGAGATGCAGTTGGATAAACCCTTGTTAGTAGTTTTCACCTTCAGAAAGGGAGTCCGTCATGGGATCCTGGGAAACTGTATGACAAAAAAAAAAGAAAGTAAATACATGTATAGAAACTGAATGATCACTTACCTGTATTACAGCTGTTTACGAACAGTCAGCCTGGCAGAGTTGAAGATGGACAGAAAGCTAGCCACAATTGTGAAGTGAGAAGCAGGTGGAATGACCCCTGTTAGTAGTTTCCACCTTCAGAGAGGGAGTCCGTCATGGCATCCTGGGAAACTGTATGACAAAAAAGAAAGTCAATACATGTATAGAAACTGAATGATCACTTACCTGTATCACAGCTGTTTACGAACAGTAGGCCTGGCACCAATGAAGATGGACAGATAGCCAGCCAGCCAGTCATAGTTGAGATTGGAGATGCAGATGGATAAACCCTTGTTAGTAGTTTCCACCTTCAAGGAGGGAGTCCGTCATGGCATCCTGGGAAACTGTATGACAAAAAAAAAAGAAAGTCAATACATTTATAGAAACTGAATGATCACTTACCTGTATCACAGCTGTTTACGAAGAGTCAGCCTGGTACAGTTGAAGATGGACAGAAAGCCAGCCACACAGCCACAGTTGTGAAGTGAGAAGCAAATGGAATGACCCCTGTTAGTAGTTTCCACCTTCAGAGAGGGAGTCCGTCATGGCATCCTGGGAAACTGTATGAAAAAAAAGAAAGTCAATACATGTATAGAAACTGAATGATCACTTACCTGTATCACAGCTGTTTACGAACAGTCAGCCTGGCACAGTTGAAGATGGACAGATAGCCAGCCACAGTTGTGAAGCGAGAAGCAGGTGGAATGACCCCTGTTAGTAGTTTCCACCTTCAGAGAGGGAGTCCGTCATGGCATCCTGGGAAACTGTATGACAAAAAAGAAAGTCAATACATGTATAGAAACTGAATGAACACTTACCTGTATCACAGCTGTTTACGAACAGTCAGGCTGGCACCGCTGATGGACAGATAGCCAGCCAGCCAGTCATAGTTGAGATTGGAGATGCAGATGGACAAACCCTTGTTAGTAGTTTCCACCTTCAAGGAGGGAGTCCGTCATGGGATCCTGGGAAACTGTATGACAAAAAAGAAAAAAAGTCAATACATATATAGAAACTGAATGATCTTTTACTTGTATCACAGCTGTTTAGGAAACAGTCAGCCTGGCACCAATGAAGATGGACAGAAAGCCAGCCACAGTTGTGAAGTGAGAAGCAGATGGAATGACCCCTGTTAGTAGTTTCCACCTTCAGAGAGGGAGTCCGTCATGGGATCCTGGGAAAGTGTATGACAAAAAAAAAGAAAGTCAATACATGTATAGAAACTGAATGATCACTTACCTGTATCACAGCTGTTTATGAACAGTCAGCCTTGCACAGTTGAAGATAGACAGAATACCAGCCAGCCAGTCATAGTTGAGATTGGAGACGCAGATGGATAAACCCTTGTTAGTCGTTTCCACCTTCAGAGAGGGAGTCCGTCATGGCATCCTGGGAAACTGTATGACAAAAAAGAAAAAGTCAATACATGTATAGAAACTGAATGATCACTTACCTGTATCACAGCTGTTTACGAACAGTCAGCCTGGCACAGTTAAAGTTGGACAGAAAGCCAGCCACACAGCCACAGTTGTGAAGAGAGAAGCAGATGGAATGACCCTTGTTAGTCGTTTCCACCTTCAAGGAGGGAGTCCGTCATGGCATCCTGGGAAACTGTATGAGAAAAAAAAGAAAGTCAATACATGTATAGAAACTGAATAATCACTTACCTGTATCACAGCTGTTTACGAACAGTCAGCCTTGCACAGTTGAAGATAGACAGAATACCAGCCAGCCAGTCATAGTTGAGATTGGAGATGCAGATGGATAAACCCTTGTTAGTCGTTTCCACCTTCAGAGAGGGAGTCCGTCATGGCATCCTGGGAAACTGTATGATAAAAAAGAAAGTCAATACATGTATAGAAACTGAATGATCACTTGCCTGTATCACAGCTGTTTACGAACACTTAGCCTTACACAGTTGAAGATGGACAGAATACCACCCACACAGCCACAGTTGTGAAGTGGGAAGCAGATGGAATGACCCCTGCTAGTATTTTCCACCTTCAGAGAGGGAGTCGGTCATGGCATCCTGGGAAACTGTATGAGAAAAAGGAAAAAGTCAATACATGTATAGAAACTGAATGATCAATTACCTGTATCACAGCTGTTTACGAACAGTCAGCCTCAAACAGTTGAAGATGGACAGAATACCAGCCAGCCAGTCATAGTTGAGATTGGAGATGCAGATGGATAAACCCTTGTTAGTCATTTTCACCTTCAGAGGGAGTCCGTCATGGCGTCCTGGGAAACTGTATGACAAAAAAGAAAAAGTCAATACATGTATAGAAACTGAATGATCATTTACCTGCATCACAGCTGTTTATGAACAGACAGCTTCACACAGTTGAAGCTGGACAGAATACCAGCCACACAGCCACAGTTGTGAAGAGAGAAGCAGATGGAATGACCCCTGTTAGTCGTTTCCACCTTCAAGGAGGGAGTCCGTCATGGCATCCTGGGAAACTGTATGACAAAAAAGAAAGTCAATATATGTATAGAAACTGAAAGATCACTTACCTGTATCACAGCTGTTTACGAACAGTCAGCCTTGCACAGCTGAAGATAGACAGAATACCAGACAGCCAGTCATAGTTGAGATTGGAGATGCAGATGGATAAACCCTTGTTAGTCGTTTCCACCTTCAGAGAGGGAGTCCGTCATGGCATCCTGGGAAACTGTATGAAAAAAAAAAGAAAGTCAAAACATGTATAGAAACTGAATGATCACTTACCTGTATTACAGCTGTTTACGGACAGTCAGCCTTGCACAGTTGAAGATGGACAGAATACCAGCCAGCCAGTCATAGTTGAGATTGGAGATGCAGTTGGATAAACCCTTGTTAGTAGTTTTCACCTTCAGAAAGGGAGTCCGTCATGGGATCCTGGGAAACTGTATGACAAAAAAAAAAGAAAGTAAATACATGTATAGAAACTGAATGATCACTTACCTGTATTACAGCTGTTTACGAACAGTCAGCCTGGCAGAGTTGAAGATGGACAGAAAGCTAGCCACAATTGTGAAGTGAGAAGCAGGTGGAATGACCCCTGTTAGTAGTTTCCACCTTCAGAGAGGGAGTCCGTCATGGCATCCTGGGAAACTGTATGACAAAAAAGAAAGTCAATACATGTATAGAAACTGAATGATCACTTACCTGTATCACAGCTGTTTACGAACAGTAGGCCTGGCACCAATGAAGATGGACAGATAGCCAGCCAGCCAGTCATAGTTGAGATTGGAGATGCAGATGGATAAACCCTTGTTAGTAGTTTCCACCTTCAAGGAGGGAGTCCGTCATGGCATCCTGGGAAACTGTATGACAAAAAAAAAAGAAAGTCAATACATTTATAGAAACTGAATGATCACTTACCTGTATCACAGCTGTTTACGAAGAGTCAGCCTGGTACAGTTGAAGATGGACAGAAAGCCAGCCACACAGCCACAGTTGTGAAGTGAGAAGCAAATGGAATGACCCCTGTTAGTAGTTTCCACCTTCAGAGAGGGAGTCCGTCATGGCATCCTGGGAAACTGTATGAAAAAAAAGAAAGTCAATACATGTATAGAAACTGAATGATCACTTACCTGTATCACAGCTGTTTACGAACAGTCAGCCTGGCACAGTTGAAGATGGACAGATAGCCAGCCACAGTTGTGAAGCGAGAAGCAGGTGGAATGACCCCTGTTAGTAGTTTCCACCTTCAGAGAGGGAGTCCGTCATGGCATCCTGGGAAACTGTATGACAAAAAAGAAAGTCAATACATGTATAGAAACTGAATGAACACTTACCTGTATCACAGCTGTTTACGAACAGTCAGGCTGGCACCGCTGATGGACAGATAGCCAGCCAGCCAGTCATAGTTGAGATTGGAGATGCAGATGGACAAACCCTTGTTAGTAGTTTCCACCTTCAAGGAGGGAGTCCGTCATGGGATCCTGGGAAACTGTATGACAAAAAAGAAAAAAAGTCAATACATATATAGAAACTGAATGATCTTTTACTTGTATCACAGCTGTTTAGGAAACAGTCAGCCTGGCACCAATGAAGATGGACAGAAAGCCAGCCACAGTTGTGAAGTGAGAAGCAGATGGAATGACCCCTGTTAGTAGTTTCCACCTTCAGAGAGGGAGTCCGTCATGGGATCCTGGGAAAGTGTATGACAAAAAAAAAGAAAGTCAATACATGTATAGAAACTGAATGATCACTTACCTGTATCACAGCTGTTTATGAACAGTCAGCCTTGCACAGTTGAAGATAGACAGAATACCAGCCAGCCAGTCATAGTTGAGATTGGAGACGCAGATGGATAAACCCTTGTTAGTCGTTTCCACCTTCAGAGAGGGAGTCCGTCATGGCATCCTGGGAAACTGTATGACAAAAAAGAAAAAGTCAATACATGTATAGAAACTGAATGATCACTTACCTGTATCACAGCTGTTTACGAACAGTCAGCCTGGCACAGTTAAAGTTGGACAGAAAGCCAGCCACACAGCCACAGTTGTGAAGAGAGAAGCAGATGGAATGACCCTTGTTAGTCGTTTCCACCTTCAAGGAGGGAGTCCGTCATGGCATCCTGGGAAACTGTATGAGAAAAAAAAGAAAGTCAATACATGTATAGAAACTGAATAATCACTTACCTGTATCACAGCTGTTTACGAACAGTCAGCCTTGCACAGTTGAAGATAGACAGAATACCAGCCAGCCAGTCATAGTTGAGATTGGAGATGCAGATGGATAAACCCTTGTTAGTCGTTTCCACCTTCAGAGAGGGAGTCCGTCATGGCATCCTGGGAAACTGTATGATAAAAAAGAAAGTCAATACATGTATAGAAACTGAATGATCACTTGCCTGTATCACAGCTGTTTACGAACACTTAGCCTTACACAGTTGAAGATGGACAGAATACCACCCACACAGCCACAGTTGTGAAGTGGGAAGCAGATGGAATGACCCCTGCTAGTATTTTCCACCTTCAGAGAGGGAGTCGGTCATGGCATCCTGGGAAACTGTATGAGAAAAAGGAAAAAGTCAATACATGTATAGAAACTGAATGATCAATTACCTGTATCACAGCTGTTTACGAACAGTCAGCCTCAAACAGTTGAAGATGGACAGAATACCAGCCAGCCAGTCATAGTTGAGATTGGAGATGCAGATGGATAAACCCTTGTTAGTCATTTTCACCTTCAGAGGGAGTCCGTCATGGCGTCCTGGGAAACTGTATGACAAAAAAGAAAAAGTCAATACATGTATAGAAACTGAATGATCATTTACCTGCATCACAGCTGTTTATGAACAGACAGCTTCACACAGTTGAAGCTGGACAGAATACCAGCCACACAGCCACAGTTGTGAAGAGAGAAGCAGATGGAATGACCCCTGTTAGTCGTTTCCACCTTCAAGGAGGGAGTCCGTCATGGCATCCTGGGAAACTGTATGACAAAAAAGAAAGTCAATATATGTATAGAAACTGAAAGATCACTTACCTGTATCACAGCTGTTTACGAACAGTCAGCCTTGCACAGCTGAAGATAGACAGAATACCAGACAGCCAGTCATAGTTGAGATTGGAGATGCAGATGGATAAACCCTTGTTAGTCGTTTCCACCTTCAGAGAGGGAGTCCGTCATGGCATCCTGGGAAACTGTTTGATAAAAAAGAAAGTCAATACATGTATAGAAACTGAATGATCACTTACCTGTATCACAGCTGTTTACGAACACTTAGCCTTACACAGTTGAAGATGGACAGAATACCAGCCACACAGCCACAGTTGTTAAGTGGGAAGCAGATGGAATGACCCCTGCTAGTATTTTCCACCTTCAGAGAGGGAGTCGGTCATGGCATCCTGGGAAACTGTATGAGAAAAAGGAAAAAGTCTATACATGGATAGAAACTGAATGATCAATTACCTGTATCATAACTGTTTACGAACAGTCAGCCTCACACAGTTGAAGATGGACAGAATACCAGCCAGCCAGTCATAGTTGAGATTGGAGATGCAGATGGATAAACCCTTGTTAGTCATTTTCACCTTCAGAGGGAGTCCGTCATGGCGTCCTGGGAAACTGTATGACAAAAAAGAAAAAGTCAATACATGTATAGAAACTGAATGATCATTTACCTGCATCACAGCTGTTTATGAACAGACAGCTTCACACAGTTGAAGCTGGACAGAATACCAGCCACACAGCCACAGTTGTGAAGTGAGAAGCAGATGGAATGACCCTTGTTAGTCGTTTCCACCTTCAAGGAGGGAGTCCGTCATGGCATCCTGGGAAACTGTATAACAAAAAAGAAAGTCAATATATGTATAGAAACTGAATGATCACTTACCTGTATCACAGCTGTTTACGAACAGTTAGCCTTGCACAGTTGAAGATAGACAGAATACCAGCCAGCCAGTCATATTTGAGATTGGAGATGCAGATGGATTAACCCTTGTTAGTCGTTTCCACGTTCAGAGAGGCAGTCACTCATGGCATCCTGGGAAACTGAATGACAAAAAAAAGAAAGTCAATACATGTATTGAAACTGAATAATCACTTACCTGTATCACAGCTGTTTACAAACAGTCAGCCTGGCACCGCTGATGGACAGATAGCCAGCCAGCCAGCCAGTCATAGTTGAGATTGGAGATGCAGATGGATAAACCCTTGTTAGTAGTTTTCACCTTCAAGGAGGTAGTCCGTCATGGCATCCTGGGAAACTGTATGACAAAAAACAAAGTCAATACATATATAGAAACTGAATGATCACTTACCTGTATCACAGCTGTTTACGAACAGTCAGCCTTGCACAGTTGAAGATGGACAGAATACCAGCCAGCCAGTCATAGTTGAGATTGGAGATGCAGATGGATAAACCCTTGTTAGTCGCTTCCACCTTCAGAGAGGGAGTCCGTCATGGGATTATGGGAAACTGTATGATAAAAAAGAAAGTCAATACATGTATAGAAACTGAATGATCACTTACCTGTATCACAGCTGTTTACAAACAGTCAGCCTGGCACCGCTGATGGACAGATAGCCAGCCAGCCAGTCATAGTTGAGATTGGAGATGCAGATGGATAAACCCTTGTTAGTAGTTTTCACCTTCAAGGAGGTAGTCCGTCATGGCATCCTGGGAAACTGTATGACAAAAAACAAAGTCAATACATATATAGAAACTGAATGATCACTTACCTGTATCACAGCTGTTTACGAACAGTCAGCCTTGCACAGTTGAAGATGGACAGAATACCAGCCAGCCAGTCATAGTTGAGATTGGAGATGCAGATGGATAAACCCTTGTTAGTCGCTTCCACCTTCAGAGAGGGAGGCCGTCATGGGATCCTGGGAAACTGTATGATAAAAAAGAAATTCAATACATGTATAGAAACTGAATGATCACTTACCTGTATCACAGCTGTTTACGAACACTTAGCCTTACACAGTTGAAGATGGACAGAATACCAGCCACACAGCCACAGTTGTGAAGTGGGAAGCAGATGGAATGACCCCTGTTAGTAGTTTCCACCTTCAGAGAGGGAGTCCGTCATGGCATCCTGGGAAACTGTATGACAAAAAAAAGAAAGTCAATACATGTATTGAAACTGAATGATCACTTACCTGTATCACAGCTGTTTACAAACAGTCAGCCTGGCACCGCTGATGGACAGATAGCCAGCCAGCCAGTCATAGTTGAGATTGGAGATGCAGATGGATAGACCCTTGTTAGTCATTTTCACCTTCAGAGAGGGAGTCCGTCATGGCATCCTGGGAAACTGTATGACAAAAAAGAAAGTCAATACATGTACAGAAACTGAATGACCACTTACCTGTATCAAAGCTGTTTACGAACAGTCAGCCTGGCACAGTTGAAGATGGACAGAAAGCCAGCCACACAGCCACAGTTGTGAAGTGAGAGGCAGATGGAATGACCCCTGTTAGTAGTTTCCACCTTCAGAGAGGGAGTCCGTCATGGCATCCTGGGAAATTGTATGACAAAAAAGAAAGTCAATACATGTATAGAAACTGAAAGATCACTTACCTGTATCACAGCTGTTTACGAACAGTCAGCCTTGCACAGCTGAAGTTGGACAGAATACCAGCCAGTCAGTCATAGTTGAGATTGGAGATGCAGATGGATAAACCCTTGTTAGTCGTTTCCACCTTCAGAGAGGGAGTCCGTCATGGGATCCTGGGAAACTGTATGACAAAAAAAAGAAAGTCAATACATGTATAGAAACTGAATGATCACTTACCTGTATCACAGCTGTTTACGAACAGTCAGCCTTGCACAGTTGAAGATAGACAGAATACCAGACAGCCAGTCATAGTTGAGATTGGAGATGCAGATGGATAAACCCTTGTTAGTCGTTTCCACCTTCAGAGAGGGAGTCCGTCATGGGATCCTGGGAAACTGTATGATAAAAAAGAAATTCAATACATGTATAGAAACTGAATGATCACTTACCTGTATCACAGCTGTTTACGAACACTTAGCCTTACACAGTTGAAGATGGACAGAATACCAGCCACACAGCCACAGTTGTGAAGTGGGAAGCAGATGGAATGACCCCTGTTAGTAGTTTCCACCTTCAGAGAGGGAGTCCGTCATGGCATCCTGGGAAACTGTATGACAAAAAAAAGAAAGTCAATACATGTATTGAAACTGAATGATCACTTACCTGTATCACAGCTGTTTACAAACAGTCAGCCTGGCACCGCTGATGGACAGATAGCCAGCCAGCCAGTCATAGTTGAGATTGGAGATGCAGATGGATAGACCCTTGTTAGTCATTTTCACCTTTAGAGAGGGAGTCCGTCATGGCATCCTGGGAAACTGTATGACAAAAAAGAAAGTCAATACATGTACAGAAACTGAATGACCACTTACCTGTATCAAAGCTGTTTACGAACAGTCAGCCTGGCACAGTTGAAGATGGACAGAAAGCCAGCCACACAGCCACAGTTGTGAAGTGAGAGGCAGATGGAATGACCCCTGTTAGTAGTTTCCACCTTCAGAGAGGGAGTCCGTCATGGCATCCTGGGAAATTGTATGACAAAAAAGAAAGTCAATACATGTATAGAAACTGAAAGATCACTTACCTGTATCACAGCTGTTTACGAACAGTCAGCCTTGCACAGCTGAAGTTGGACAGAATACCAGCCAGCCAGTCATAGTTGAGATTGGAGATGCAGATGGATAAACCCTTGTTAGTCGTTTCCACCTTCAGAGAGGGAGTCCGTCATGGGATCCTGGGAAACTGTATGACAAAAAAAAGAAAGTCAATACATGTATAGAAACTGAATGATCACTTACCTGTATCACAGCTGTTTACGAACAGTCAGCCTTGCACAGTTGAAGATAGACAGAATACCAGACAGCCAGTCATAGTTGAGATTGGAGATGCAGATGGATAAACCCTTGTTAGTCGTTTCCACCTTCAGAGAGGGAGTCCGTCATGGCATCCTGGGAAACTGTATGATAAAAAAGAAAGTCAATACATGTATAGAAACTGAATGATCACTTACCTGTATCACAGCTGTTTACGAACACTTAGCCTTACACAGTTGAAGATGGACAGAATACCAGCCACACAGCCACAGTTGTGAAGTGGGAAGCAGATGGAATGACCCCTGTTAGTAGTTTCCACCTTCAGAGAGGGAGTCCGTCATGGCATCCTGGGAAACTGTATGACAAAAAAAAGAAAGTCAATACATGTATTGAAACTGAATGATCACTTACCTGTATCACAGCTGTTTACAAACAGTCAGCCTGGCAACGCTGATGGACAGATAGCCAGCCAGCCAGTCATAGTTGAGATTGGAGATGCAGATGGATAAACCCTTGTTAGTCATTTTCACCTTCAGAGGGAGTCCGTCATGGCGTCCTGGGAAACTGTATGAAAAAAAAGAAAAAGTCAATACATGTATAGAACCTGAATGATCATTTACCTGTATCACAGCTGTTTATGAACAGTCAGCCTTGCACAGTTGAAGATGGACAGAATACCAGCCAGCCAGTCATAGTTGAGATTGGAGATGCAGATGGATAAACCCTTGTTAGTCGCTTCCACCTTCAGAGAGGGAGTCCGTCATGGGATCCTGGGAAACTGTATGATAAAAAAGAAAGTCAATACATGTATAGAAACTGAATGATCACTTACCTGTATCACAGCTGTTTACAAACAGTCAGCCTGGCACCGCTGATGGACAGATAGCCAGCCAGCCAGTCATAGTTGAGATTGGAGATGCAGATGGATAAACCCTTGTTAGTAGTTTTCACCTTCAAGGAGGTAGTCCGTCATGGCATCCTGGGAAACTGTATGACAAAAAACAAAGTCAATACATATATAGAAACTGAATGATCACTTACCTGTATCACAGCTGTTTACGAACAGTCAGCCTCACACAGTTGAAGATGGACAGAATACCAGCCAGCCAGTCATAGTTGAGATTGGAGATGCAGATGGATAAACCCTTGTTAGTCATTTTCACCTTCAGAGGGAGTCCGTCATGGCGTCCTGGGAAACTGTATGAAAAAAAAGAAAAAGTCAATACATGTATAGAACCTGAATGATCATTTACCTGTATCACAGCTGTTTATGAACAGTCAGCCTTGCACAGTTGAAGATGGACAGAATACCAGCCAGCCAGTCATAGTTGAGATTGGAGATGCAGATGGATAAACCCTTGTTAGTCGCTTCCACCTTCAGAGAGGGAGTCCGTCATGGGATCCTGGGAAACTGTATGATAAAAAAGAAAGTCAATACATGTATAGAAACTGAATGATCACTTACCTGTATCACAGCTGTTTACAAACAGTCAGCCTGGCACCGCTGATGGACAGATAGCCAGCCAGCCAGTCATAGTTGAGATTGGAGATGCAGATGGATAAACCCTTGTTAGTAGTTTTCACCTTCAAGGAGGTAGTCCGTCATGGCATCCTGGGAAACTGTATGACAAAAAACAAAGTCAATACATATATAGAAACTGAATGATCACTTACCTGTATCACAGCTGTTTACGAACAGTCAGCCTCACACAGTTGAAGATGGACAGAATACCAGCCAGCCAGTCATAGTTGAGATTGGAGATGCAGATGGATAAACCCTTGTTAGTCATTTTCACCTTCAGAGGGAGTCCGTCATGGCATCCTGGGAAACTGTATGACAAAAAAGAAAAAGTCAATACATGTATAGAAACTGAATGATCATTTACCTGCAACACAGCTGTTTATGAACAGACAGCATCACACAGTTGAAGCTGGACAGAATACCAGCCACACAGCCACAGTTGTGAAGTGAGAAGCAGATGGAATGACCCTTGTTAGTCGTTTCCACCTTCAGAGAGGGAGTCCGTCATGGGATACTGGGAAACTGTATTAAAAAAAAAAAAGTCAATACATGTATAGAAACTGAATGATCACTTACCTGTATCACAGCTGTTTACGAACAGTCAGCCTGGCACAGTTGAAGATGGACAGAAAGCCAGCCACACAGCCACAGTTGTGAAGTGAGAAGCAGATGGAATGACCCGTTAGTAGATTCCACCTTCAGAGAGGGAATCCGTCATGGCATCCTGGCAAACTGTATGATAAAAAAGAAAGTCAATACATGTATAGAAACTGAATGATCACTTACCTGTATCACAGCTGTTTACGAACAGTTAGCCTTGCACAGTTGAAGATAGACAGAATACCAGCCAGCCAGTCATATTTGAGATTAGAGTTGCAGATGGATTAACCCTTGTTAGTCGTTTCCACGTTCAGAGAGGCAGTCAGTCATGGCATCCTTGGAAACTGTATGACAAAAAACAAAATCAATACATGTATTGAAACTGAATGATCACTTACCTGTATCACAGCTGTTTACAAACAGTCAGCCTGGCACCGCTGATGGACAGATAGCCAGCCAGCCAGTCATAGTTGAGATTGGAGATGCAGATGGATAGACCCTTGTTAGTCATTTTCACCTTCAGAGAGGGAGTCCGTCATGGCATCCTGGGAAACTGTATGACAAAAAAGAAAGTCAATACATGTACAGAAACTGAATGACCACTTACCTGTATCAAAGCTGTTTACGAACAGTCAGCCTGGCACAGTTGAAGATTGACAGAAAGCCAGCCACACAGCCACAGTTGTGAAGTGAGAGGCAGATGAAATGACCCTTGTTAGTCGTTTCCACCTTCAGAGAGGGAGTCCGTCATGGCATCCTGGGAAACTGTATGACAAAAAAGAAAGTCAATATATGTATAGAAACTGAATGATAACTTACCTGTATCACAGCTGTTTACAAACAGTCAGCCTGGCACCGCTGATGGACAGATAGCCAGCCAGCCAGTCATAGTTGAGATTGGAGATGCAGATGGATAAACCCTTGTTAGTAGTTTTCACCTTCAAGGAGGGAGTCCGTCATGGCATCCTGGGAAACTGTATGACAAAAAACAAAGTCAATACATATATAGAAACTGAATGATCACTTACCTGTATCACAGCTGTTTACGAACAGTCAGCCTGGCACATTTGAAGATGGACAGAATACCAGCCAGCCAGTCATAGTTGAGATTGGAGATGCAGATGGATAAACCCTTGTTAGTCGCTTCCACCTTCAGAGGGAGTCCGTCATGGCATCCTGGGAAACTGTATGACAAAAAAGAAAAAGTCAATACATGTATAGAAACTGAATGATCATTTACCTGCATCACAGCTGTTTATGAACAGACAGCTTCACACAGTTGAAGCTGGACAGAATACCAGCCACACAGCCACAATTGTGAAGTGAGAAGCAGATGGAATGACCCTTGTTAGTCGTTTCCACCTTCAAGGAGGGAGTCCGTCATGGCATCCTGGGAAACTGTATGACAAAAAAAAGAAAGTCAATACATGTGGAGAAACTGAATGATCACTTACCTGTATCACAGCTGTTTACGAACAGTCAGCCTGGCACAGTTGAAGACGGAGAGAATACCAGCCAGCCAGTCATAGTTGAGATTGGAGATGCAGATGGATAAACCCTTGTTAGTCGTTTCCACCTTCAGAGAGGGAGTCCGTCATGGGATACTGGGAAACTGTATGACAAAAAAAAAAAAAGTCAATACATGTATAGAAACTGAATGATCACTTACCTGTATCACAGCTGTTTACGAACAGTCAGCCTGGCACAGTTGAAGATGGACAGAAAGCCTGCCACACAGCCACAGTTGTAAAGTGAGAAGCAGATGGAATGACCCCTGTTAGTAGATTCCACATTCAGAGAGGGAATCCGTCATGGCATCCTGGCAAACTGTATGATGAAAAAGAAAGTCAATACATGTATAGAAACTGAATGATCACTTACCTGTATCACAGCTGTTTACGAACAGTTAGCCTTGCACAGTTGAAGATAGACAGAATACCAGCCAGCCAGTCATATTTGAGATTGGAGATGCAGATGGATTAATCCTTGTTAGTCGTTTCCACGTTCAGAGAGGCAGTCAGTCATGGCATCCTGGGAAACTGTATGACAAAAAACAAAGTCAATACATGTATTGAAACTGAATGATCACTTACCTGTATCACAGCTGTTTACGAACAGTCAGCCTGGCACAGTTGAAGATGGACAGAAAGCCAGCCACACAACCACAGTTGTGAAGTGAGAGGCAGATGGAATGACCCCTGTGAGTAGTTTCCACCTTCAGAGAGGGAGTCCGTCATGGCATCCTGGGAAACTGTATGACAAAAAAGAAAGTCAATATATGTATAGAAACTGAATGATCACTTACCTGTATCACAGCTGTTTACAAACAGTCAGCCGGGCACCGCTGATGGACAGATAGCCAGCCAGCCAGTCATAGTTGAGATTGGAGATGCAGATGGATAAACCCTTGTTAGTAGTTTCCACCTTCAAGGAGCGAGTCCGTCATGGCATCCTGGGAAACTGTATGACAAAAAAAAAAAAAAAAAGTCAAAACATGTATAGAAACTGAATGATCACTTACCTGTATTACAGCTGTTTACGGACAGTCAGCCTTGCACAGTTGAAGATGGACAGAATACCAGCCAGCCAGTCATATTTGAGATTGGAGATGCAGATGGTTTAACCCTTGTTAGTCGTTTCCACCTTCAGAGAGGGAGTCCGTCATGGGATACTGGGAAACTGTATGACAAAAAAAAAAAAAAGTCAATACATGTATAGAAACTGAATGATCACTTACCTGTATCACAGCTGTTTACGAACAGTCAGCCTGGCACAGTTGAAGATGGACAGAAAGCCAGCCACACAGCCATAGTTGTGAAGTGAGAAGCAGATGGAATGACCCCTGTTAGTAGATTCCACCTTCAGAGAGGGAATCCGTCATGGCATCCTGGGAAACTGTATGATAAAAAAGAAAGTCAATACATGTATAGAAACTGAATGATCACTTACCTGTATCACAGCTGTTTACGAACAGTTAGCCTTGCACAGTTGAAGATAGACAGAATACCAGCCAGGCAGTCATATTTGAGATTGGAGATGCAGATGGATTAACCCTTGTTAGTCGTTTCCACGTTCAGAGAGGCAGTCCGTCATGGCATCCTGGGAAACTGTATGATAAAAAAGAAAGTCAATACATGTATAGAAACTGAATGATCACTTACCTGTATCACAGCTGTTTACGAACAGTCAGCCTGGCACCGCTGATGGACAGATAGCCAGCCAGCCAGTCATAGTTGAGATTGGAGATGCAGATGGATAAGCCCTTGTTATTAGTTTCCACCTTCAAGGAGCGAGTCCGTCATGGCATCCTGGGAAACTGTATGACAAAAAAAAAAAAAAAAAAGTCAAAACATGTATAGAAACTGAATAATCACTTACCTGTATCACAGCTGTTTACGAACAGTCAGCCTGGCACCGCTGATGGACAGATAGCCAGCCAGCCAGTCACAGTTGAGATTGGAGATGCAGATGGATAGACCCTTGTTAGTCATTTTCACCTTCAGACAGGGAGTCCGTCATGGCATCCTGGGAAACTGTATGACAAAAAAGAAAGTCAATACATGTACAGAAACTGAATGACCACTTACCTGTATCAAAGCTGTTTACGAACAGTCAGCCTGGCACAGTTGAAGATGGACAGAAAGGCAGCCACACAGCCAGAGTTGTGAAGTGAGAGGCAGATGGAATGACCCCTGTTAGTAGTTTCCACCTTCAGAGAGGGAATCCGTCATGGCATCCTGGGAAACTGTATGACAAAAAAAATAGAAAGTCAAAACATGTATAGAAACTGAATGATCACTTCCCTGTATTACAGCTGTGTACGGACAGTCAGCCTTACACAGTTGAAGATGGACAGAATACCAGCCAGCCAGTCATAGTTGAGATTGGAGATGCAGTTGGATAAACCCTTGTTAGTAGTTTTCACCTTCAGAAAGGGAGTCCATCATGGGATCCTGGGAAACTATGACAAAAAAAAAGAAAGTCAATATATGTATAGAAACTGAATGATCACTTAACTGTATCACAGCTGTTTACGGACAGTAGGCCTGGCACAGTTGAAGATGGACAGAAAGCCAGCCACAGTTGTGAAGTGAGAAGCAGGTGGAATGACCCCTGTTAGTAGTTTCCACCTTCAGAGAGGGAGTCCGTCATGGCATCCTGGGAAACTGTATGACAAAAAAAAAGAAAGTCAATACATGTATAGATACTGAATGATCACTTACCTGTATTACAGCTGTTTACGAACAGTCAGCCTGGTACAGTTGAAGATGGACAGAACGCCAGCCAGCCAGTCATAGTTGAGATTGGAGATGCAGATGGATAAACCCTTGTTAGTAGTTTCCACCTTCAAGGAGGGAGTCCGTCATGGCATCCTGGGAAACTGTATGACAAAAAAAAAGAAAGTCAATACATGTATAGATACTGAATGATCACTTACCTGTATTACAGCTGTTTACGAACAGTCAGCCTGGTACAGTTGAAGATGGACAGAAAGCCAGCCACACAGCCACAGTTGTGAAGTGAGAAGCAGATGGAATGACCCCTGTTAGTAGTTTCCACCTTCAGAGAGGGAGTCCGTCATGGCATCCTGGGAAACTGTATGACAAAAAAGAAAAAGTCAATACATATATAGAAACTGAATGATCACTTACCTGTATCACAGCTGTTTACGAACAGTCAGCCTGGCACAGTTGAAGATGGACAGATAGCCAGCCACAGTTGTGAAGCGAGAAGCAGGTGGAATGACCCCTGTTAGTAGTTTCCACCTTCAGAGAGGGAGTCCGTCATGGCATCCTGGGAAACTGTATGACAAAAAAAAATAAAGTCAAAACATGTATAGAAACTGAATGATCACTTACCTGTATTACAGCTGTGTACGGACAGTCAGCCTTACACAGTTGAAGATGGACAGAATACCAGCCAGCCAGTCATAGTTGAGATTGGAGATGCAGTTGGATAAACCCTTGTTAGTAGTTTTCACCTTCAGAAATGGAGTCCATCATGGGATCCTGGGAAACTATAACAAAAAAAAAGAAAGTCAATATATGTATAGAAACTGAATGATCACTTAACTGTATCACAGCTGTTTACGAACAGTCAGCCTGGCACAGCTGAAGATGGACAGAAAGCTAGCCACAGTTGTGAAGTGAGAAGCAGCTGGAATTACCCCTGGTAGTAGTTTGCACCTTCAGAGAGGGAGTCCGTCATGGCATCCTGGGAAACTGTATGACAAAAAAGAAAGTCAATACATGTATAGAAACTGAATGATCACTTACCTGTATCACAGCTGTTTACGGACAGTAGGCCTGGCTCCAATGAAGATGGACAGATAGCCAGCCAGCCAGCCATAGTTGAGATTGGAGATGCAGATGGATAGACCCTTGTTAGTCATTTTCACCTTCAGAGAGGGAGTCCGTCATGGCATCCTGGGAAACTGTATGACAAAAAAGAAAGTCAATACATGTACAGAAACTGAATGACCACTTACCTGTATCAAAGCTGTTTACGAACAGTCAGCCTGGCACAGTTGAAGATGGACAGAAAGCCAGCCACACAGCCACAGTTCTGAAGTGAGAAGCAAATGGAATGACCCGTTAGTATTTTCCACCTTCAGAGAGGGAGTCAGTCATAGCATTCTGGGAAACTGTATGACAAAAAAAAGAAAGTCAATACATGAATAGAAACTGAATGATCACTTAACTGTATCACAGCTGTTTACGAACAGTCAGCCTGGCACAGTTGAAGATGGATAGAAAGCCAGCCACAGTTGTGAAGCGAGAAGCAGGTGGAATGACCCCTGTTAGTAGTTTCCACCTTCAGAGAGGGAGTCCGTCATGGCATCCTGGGAAACTGTATGACAAAAAAGAAAGTCAATACATGTATAGAAACTGAATGATTACTTACCTGTAACACAGCTGTTTACGAACAGTCAGCCTGGCACCAATGAAGATGGACAGAAAGCCAGCCACAGTTGTGAAGTGAGAAGTAGATGGAATGACCCCTGTAAGTAGTTTCCACCTTCAGAGAGGGAGTCCGTCATGGCATCCGGGGAAACTGTATGGCAAAAAAGAAAGTCAATACATGTATAGAAACTGAATGATCACTTACCTGTATCACAGCTGTTTACGAACAGTCAGCCTTGCACAGTTGAAGATGGACAGATTACCAGCCAGCCAGTCATAGTTGAGATTGGAGATGCAGATGGATAAACCCTTGTTAGTAGTTTCCACCTTCAAGGAGCGAGTCCGTCATAGCATCCTGGGAAACTGTATGACAAAAAAGAAAAAGTCAATACATGTGTAGAAACTGAATGATCACTTACCTGTATTACAGTTGTTTACGGACAATCAGCCTTGCACAGTTGAAGATGGACAGAATTCCAGCCAGCCAGTCATAGTTGAGATTGGAGATGCAGATGGATAAACCCTTGTTAGTAGTTTCCACCTTCAGAAAGGGAGTCCGTCATGGGATTCTGGGAAACTATGACAAAAAAAAGAAAGTCAATACATGTATAGAAACTGAATGATTACTTACCTGTAACACAGCTGTTTACGAACAGTCAGCCTGGCACAGTTGAAGATGGACAGATAGCCAGCCACAGTTGTGAAGCGAGAAGCAGGTGGAATGACCCCTGTTAGTAGTTTCCACCTTCAGAGAGGGAGTCCGTCATGGCATCCTGGGAAACTGTATGACAAAAAAGAAAGTCAATACATGTATAGAAACTGAATGACCACTTACCTGTATCAAAGCTGTTTACGAACAGTCAGCCTGGCACAGTTGAAGATGGACAGAAAGCCAGCCACACAGCCACAGTTGTGAAGTGAGAGGCAGATGGAATGACCCCTGTTAGTAGTTTCCACCTTCAGAGAGGGAGTCTGTCATGGCATCCTGGGAAACTGTATGACAAAAAAGAAAGTCAATATATGTATAGAAACTGAATGATAACTTACCTGTATCACAGCTGTTTACAAACAGTCAGCCTGGCACCGCTGATGGACAGATAGCCAGCCAGCCAGTCATAGTTGAGATTGGAGATGCAGATGGATAAACCCTTGTTAGTAGTTTTCACCTTCAAGGAGGTAGTCCGTCATGGCATCCTGGGAAACTGTATGATAAAAAAGAAAAAGTCAATACATATATAGAAACTGAATGATCACTTACCTCTATCACAGCTGTTTACAAACAGTCAGCCTTGCACAGTTGAAGATGGACAGATTACCAGCCAGCCAGTCATAGTTGAGATTGGAGATGCAGATGGATAAACCCTTGTTAGTAGTTTCCACCTTCAAGGAGGTAGTCCGTCATGGCATCCTGGGAAACTGTATGACAAAAAAAAAGAAAGTCAAAACATGTATAGAAACTGAATGATCACTTACCTGTATTACAGCTGTGTACGGACAGTCAGCCTTACACAGTTGAAGATGGACAGAATACCAGCCAGCCAGTCATAGTTGAGATTGGAGATGCAGTTGGATAAACCCTTGTTAGTAGTTTTCACCTTCAGAAATGGAGTCCATCATGGGATCCTGGGAAACTATAACAAAAAAAAAGAAAGTCAATATATGTATAGAAACTGAATGATCACTTAACTGTATCACAGCTGTTTACGAACAGTCAGCCTGGCACAGTTGAAGATGGACAGAAAGCTAGCCACAGTTGTGAAGTGAGAAGCAGCTGGAATTACCCCTGTTAGTAGTTTGCACCTTCAGAGAGGGAGTCCGTCATGGCATCCAGGGAAACTGTATGACAAAAAAGAAAGTCAATACATGTATAGAAACTGAATGATCACTTACCTGTATCACAGCTGTTTACGGACAGTAGGCCTGGCTCCAATGAAGATGGACAGATAGCCAGCCAGCCAGTCATAGTTGAGATTGGAGATGCAGATGGATAGACCCTTGTTAGTCATTTTCACCTTCAGAGAGGGAGTCCGTCATGGCATCCTGGGAAACTGTATGACAAAAAAGAAAGTCAATACATGTACAGAAACTGAATGACCACTTACCTGTATCAAAGCTGTTTACGAACAGTCAGCCTGGCACAGTTGAAGATGGACAGAAAGCCAGCCACACAGCCACAGTTCTGAAGTGAGAAGCAAATGGAATGACCCGTTAGTATTTTCCACCTTCAGAGAGGGAGTCAGTCATAGCATTCTGGGAAACTGTATGACAAAAAAAAGAAAGTCAATACATGAATAGAAACTGAATGATCACTTAACTGTATCACAGCTGTTTACGAACAGTCAGCCTGGCACAGTTGAAGATGGATAGAAAGCCAGCCACAGTTGTGAAGCGAGAAGCAGGTGGAATGACCCCTGTTAGTAGTTTCCACCTTCAGAGAGGGAGTCCGTCATGGCATCCTGGGAAACTGTATGACAAAAAAGAAAGTCAATACATGTATAGAAACTGAATGATTACTTACCTGTAACACAGCTGTTTACGAACAGTCAGCCTGGCACCAATGAAGATGGACAGAAAGCCAGCCACAGTTGTGAAGTGAGAAGTAGATGGAATGACCCCTGTAAGTAGTTTCCACCTTCAGAGAGGGAGTCCATCATGGCATCCGGTGAAACTGTATGACAAAAAAGAAAGTCAATACATGTATAGAAACTGAATGATCACTTACCTGTATCACAGCTGTTTACGAACAGTCAGCCTTGCACAGTTGAAGATGGACAGATTACCAGCCAGCCAGTCATAGTTGAGATTGGAGATGCAGATGGATAAACCCTTGTTAGTAGTTTCCACCTTCAGAAAGGGAGTCCGTCATGGGATTCTGGGAAACTATGACAAAAAAAAAGAAAGTCAATACATGTATAGAAACTGAATGATTACTTACCTGTAACACAGCTGTTTACGAACAGTCAGCCTGGCACAGTTGAAGATGGACAGATAGCCAGCCACAGTTGTGAAGCGAGAAGCAGGTGGAATGACCCCTGTTAGTAGTTTCCACCTTCAGAGAGGGAGTCCGTCATGGCATCCTGGGAAACTGTATGACAAAAAAGAAAGTCAATACATGTATAGAAACTGAATGACCACTTACCTGTATCAAAGCTGTTTACGAAAAGTCAGCCTGGCACAGTTGAAGATGGACAGAAAGCCAGCCACACAGCCACAGTTGTGAAGTGAGAGGCAGATGGAATGACCCCTGTTAGTAGTTTCCACCTTCAGAGAGGGAGTCTGTCATGGCATCCTGGGAAACTGTATGACAAAAAAGAAAGTCAATATATGTATAGAAACTGAATGATCACTTACCTGTATCACAGCTGTTTACAAACAGTCAGCCTGGCACCGCTGATGGACAGATAGCCAGCCAGCCAGTCATAGTTGAGATTGGAGATGCAGATGGATAAACCCTTGTTAGTAGTTTTCACCTTCAAGGAGGTAGTCCGTCATGGCATCCTGGGAAACTGTATGATAAAAAAGAAAAAGTCAATACATATATAGAAACTGAATGATCACTTACCTCTATCACAGCTGTTTACAAACAGTCAGCCTTGCACAGTTGAAGATGGACAGATTACCAGCCAGCCAGTCATAGTTGAGATTGGAGATGCAGATGGATAAACCCTTGTTAGTAGTTTCCACCTTCAAGGAGGTAGTCCGTCATGGCATCCTGGGAAACTGTATGACAAAAAAAAAAAAAAGTCAATACATGTATAGAAACTGAATGATCACTTACCTGTATCACAGCTGTTTACAAACAGTCAGCCTGGCACCGCTGATGGACAGATAGCCAACCAGCCAGTCATAGTTGAGATTGGAGATGCAGATGGATAGACCCTTGTTAGTCATTTTCACCTTCAGAGAGGGAGTCCGTCATGGCATCCTGGGAAACTGTATGACAAAAAAGAAAGTCAATACATGTACAGAAACTGAATGACCACTTACCTGTATCAAAGCTGTTTACGAACAGTCAGCCTGGCACAGTTGAAGATGGACAGAAAGGCAGCCACACAGCCACAGTTGTGAAGTGAGAGGCAGATGGAATGACCCCTGTTAGTAGTTTCCACCTTCAGAGAGGGAGTCCGTCATGGCATCCTGGGAAACTGTATGACAAAAAAGAAAGTCAATATATGTATAGAAACTGAATGATCACTTACCTCTATCACAGCTGTTTACGAACAGTCAGCCTGGCACCGCTGATGGACAGATAGCCAGCCAGCCAGTCATAGTTGAGATTGGAGATGCAGATGGATAAACCCTTGTTAGTAGTTTCCACCTTCAAGGAGGGAGTCCGTCATGGCATCCTGGGAAACTGTATGACAAAAAAAATAGAAAGTCAAAACATGTATAGAAACTGAATGATCACTTCCCTGTATTACAGCTGTGTACGGACAGTCAGCCTTACACAGTTGAAGATGGACAGAATACCAGCCAGCCAGTCATAGTTGAGATTGGAGATGCAGTTGGATAAACCCTTGTTAGTAGTTTTCACCTTCAGAGAGGGAGTCCGTCATGGCATCCTGGGAAACTGTATGACAAAAAAGAAAGTCAATACATGTATAGAAACTGAATGATCACTTACCTGTATCACAGCTGTTTATGGACAGTAGGCCTGGCTCCAATGAAGATGGACAGATAGCCAGCCAGCCAGTCATAGTTGAGATTGGAGATGCAGATGGATAAACCCTTGTTAGTAGTTTCCACCTTCAAGGAGGGAGTCAGTCATGGCATCCTGGGAAACTGTATGACAAAAAAAAAGAAAGTCAATACATGTATAGATACTGAATGATCACTTACCTGTATTACAGCTGTTTACGAACAGTCAGCCTGGTACAGTTGAAGATGGACAGAAAGCCAGCCACACAGCCACAGTTGTGAAGTGAGAAGCAGATGGAATGACCCCTGTTAGTAGTTTCCACCTTCAGAGAGGGAGTCCGTCATGGCATCCTGGGAAAGTGTATGACAAAAAAGAAAAAGTCAATACATATATAGAAACTGAATGATCACTTACCTGTATCACAGCTGTTTACGAACAGTCAGCCTGGCACAGTTGAAGATGGACAGATAGCCAGCCACAGTTGTGAAGCGAGAAGCAGGTGGAATGACCCCTGTTAGTAGTTTCCACCTTCAGAGAGGGAGTCCGTCATGGCATCCTGGGAAACTGTATGACAAAAAAGAAAGTCAATATATGTATAGAAACTGAATGATCACTTACCTGTATCACAGCTGTTTACAAACAGTCAGCCTGGCACCGCTGATGGACAGATAGCCAGCCAGCCAGTCATAGTTGAGATTGGAGATGCAGATGGATAAACCCTTGTTAGTAGTTTTCACCTTCAAGGAGGTAGTCGGTCATGGCATCCTGGGAAACTGTATGACAAAAAACAAAGTCAATACATATATAGAAACTGAATGATCACTTACCTGTATCACAGCTGTTTACGAACAGTCAGCCTCACACAGCTAAAGTTGGACAGAATACCAGCCAGCCAGTCATAGTTGAGATTGGAGATGCAGATGGATAAACCCTTGTTAGTAGTTTTCACCTTCAAGGAGGTAGTCCGTCATGGCATCCTGGGAAACTGTATGACAAAAAACAAAGTCAATACATATATAGAAACTGAATGATCACTTACCTGTATCACAGCTGTTTACGAACAGTCAGCCTCACACAGCTGAAGTTGGACAGAATACCAGCCAGCCAGTCATAGTTGAGATTGGAGATGCAGATGGATAAACCCTTGTTAGTCGTTTCCACCTTCAGAGAGGGAGTCCGTCAGGGCATCCTGGGAAACTGTATGACAAAAAAGAAAAAGTCAATACATATATAGAAACTGAATGATCACTTACCTGTATCACAGCTGTTTACGAACAGTCAGCCTGGCACATTTGAAGATGGACAGATTACCAGCCAGCCAGTCATAGTTGAGATTGGAGATGCAGATGGATAAACCCTTGTTAGTAGTTTCCACCTTCAAGGAGGTAGTCCGTCATGGCATCCTGGGAAACTGTATGACAAGAAAGAAAAAGTCAATACATATATAGAAACTGAATGATCACTTACCTGTATCACAGCTGTTTACGAACAGTCAGCCTGGCACAGTTGAAGATGGACAGAAAGCCAGCCAGCCAGTTATATTTCGGATTGAAGATGCAGATGGAAAAACCCTTGTTAGTCGTTTTCACCTTCAAGGAGGGAGTCCGTCATGGCATCCTGGGAAACTGTATGACAAAAAAGAAAAAGTCAATATATATATAGAAACTGAATGATCACTTACCTCTATCACAGCTGTTTACGAACAGTCAGCCTGGCACAGTTGAAGATGGACAGAAAGCCAGCCACACAGCCATAGTTGTGAAGTGAGAAGCAGATGGAATGACCCCTGTTAGTAGATTCCACCTTCAGAGAGGGAATCCGTCATGGCATCCTGGGAAACTGTATGATAAAAAAGAAAGTCAATACATGTATAGAAACTGAATGATCACTTACCTGTATCACAGCTGTTTACAAACAGTCAGCCTGGCACCGCTGATGGACAGATAGCCAGCCAGCCAGTCATAGTTGAGATTGGAGATGCAGATGGATAGACCCTTGTTAGTCATTTTCACCTTCAGAGAGGGAGTCCGTCATGGCATCCTGGGAAACTGTATGACAAAAAAGAAAGTCAATACATGTACAGAAACTGAATGACCACTTACCTGTATCAAAGCTGTTTACGAACAGTCAGCCTGGCACAGTTGAAGATGGACAGAAAGGCAGCCACACAGCCACAGTTGTGAAGTGAGAGGCAGATGGAATGACCCCTGTTAGTAGTTTCCACCTTCAGAGAGGGAGTCCGTCATGGCATCCTGGGAAACTGTATGACAAAAAAGAAAAAGTCAATACATATATAGAAACTGAATGATCACTTACCTGTATCACAGCTGTTTACAAACAGTCAGCCTTACACAGTTGAAGATGGACAGATTACCAGCCAGCCAGTCATAGTTGAGATTGAAGATGCAGTTGGATAAACCCTTGTTAGTAGTTTTCACCTTCAGAAAGGGAGTCCATCATGGGATCCTGGGAAACTATGACAAAAAAAAAGAAAGTCAATATATGTATAGAAACTGAATGATCACTTAACTGTATCACAGCTGTTTACGGACAGTAGGCCTGGCACAGTTGAAGATGGACAGAAAGCCAGCCACAGTTGTGAAGTGAGAAGCAGGTGGAATGACCCCTGTTAGTAGTTTCCACCTTCAGAGAGGGAGTCCGTCATGGCATCCTGGGAAACTGTATGACAAAAAAGAAAGTCAATACATGTATAGAAACTGAATGATCACTTACCTGTATCACAGCTGTTTACGGACAGTAGGCCTGGCTCCAATGAAGATGGACAGATAGCCAGCCAGCCAGTCATAGTTGAGATTGGAGATGCAGATGGATAAACCCTTGTTAGTAGTTTCCACCTTCAAGGAGGGAGTCCGTCATGGCATCCTGGGAAACTGTATGACAAAAAAAAAGAAAGTCAATACATGTATAGATACTGAATGATCACTTATCTGTATTACAGCTGTTTACGAACAGTCAGCCTGGTACAGTTGAAGATGGACAGAAAGCCAGCCACACAGCCACAGTTGTGAAGTGAGAAGCAGATGGAATGACCCCTGTTAGTAGTTTCCACCTTCAGAGAGGGAGTCCGTCATGGCATCCCGGGAAACTGTATGACAAAAAAGAAAAAGTCAATACATATATAGAAACTGAATGATCACTTACCTGTATCACAGCTGTTTACGAACAGTCAGCCTGGCACCGCTGATGGACAGATAGCCAGCCAGCCAGTCATAGTTGAGATTGGAGATGCAGATGGATAAGCCCTTGTTATTAGTTTCCACCTTCAAGGAGCGAGTCCGTCATGGCATCCTGGGAAACTGTATGACAAAAAAAAAAAAAAAAAAGTCAAAACATGTATAGAAACTGAATAATCACTTACCTGTATCACAGCTGTTTACGAACAGTCAGCCTGGCACCGCTGATGGACAGATAGCCAGCCAGCCAGTCACAGTTGAGATTGGAGATGCAGATGGATAGACCCTTGTTAGTCATTTTCACCTTCAGACAGGGAGTCCGTCATGGCATCCTGGGAAACTGTATGACAAAAAAGAAAGTCAATACATGTACAGAAACTGAATGACCACTTACCTGTATCAAAGCTGTTTACGAACAGTCAGCCTGGCACAGTTGAAGATGGACAGAAAGGCAGCCACACAGCCAGAGTTGTGAAGTGAGAGGCAGATGGAATGACCCCTGTTAGTAGTTTCCACCTTCAGAGAGGGAATCCGTCATGGCATCCTGGGAAACTGTATGACAAAAAAAATAGAAAGTCAAAACATGTATAGAAACTGAATGATCACTTCCCTGTATTACAGCTGTGTACGGACAGTCAGCCTTACACAGTTGAAGATGGACAGAATACCAGCCAGCCAGTCATAGTTGAGATTGGAGATGCAGTTGGATAAACCCTTGTTAGTAGTTTTCACCTTCAGAAAGGGAGTCCATCATGGGATCCTGGGAAACTATGACAAAAAAAAAGAAAGTCAATATATGTATAGAAACTGAATGATCACTTAACTGTATCACAGCTGTTTACGGACAGTAGGCCTGGCACAGTTGAAGATGGACAGAAAGCCAGCCACAGTTGTGAAGTGAGAAGCAGGTGGAATGACCCCTGTTAGTAGTTTCCACCTTCAGAGAGGGAGTCCGTCATGGCATCCTGGGAAACTGTATGACAAAAAAAAAGAAAGTCAATACATGTATAGATACTGAATGATCACTTACCTGTATTACAGCTGTTTACGAACAGTCAGCCTGGTACAGTTGAAGATGGACAGAACGCCAGCCAGCCAGTCATAGTTGAGATTGGAGATGCAGATGGATAAACCCTTGTTAGTAGTTTCCACCTTCAAGGAGGGAGTCCGTCATGGCATCCTGGGAAACTGTATGACAAAAAAAAAGAAAGTCAATACATGTATAGATACTGAATGATCACTTACCTGTATTACAGCTGTTTACGAACAGTCAGCCTGGTACAGTTGAAGATGGACAGAAAGCCAGCCACACAGCCACAGTTGTGAAGTGAGAAGCAGATGGAATGACCCCTGTTAGTAGTTTCCACCTTCAGAGAGGGAGTCCGTCATGGCATCCTGGGAAACTGTATGACAAAAAAGAAAAAGTCAATACATATATAGAAACTGAATGATCACTTACCTGTATCACAGCTGTTTACGAACAGTCAGCCTGGCACAGTTGAAGATGGACAGATAGCCAGCCACAGTTGTGAAGCGAGAAGCAGGTGGAATGACCCCTGTTAGTAGTTTCCACCTTCAGAGAGGGAGTCCGTCATGGCATCCTGGGAAACTGTATGACAAAAAAAAATAAAGTCAAAACATGTATAGAAACTGAATGATCACTTACCTGTATTACAGCTGTGTACGGACAGTCAGCCTTACACAGTTGAAGATGGACAGAATACCAGCCAGCCAGTCATAGTTGAGATTGGAGATGCAGTTGGATAAACCCTTGTTAGTAGTTTTCACCTTCAGAAATGGAGTCCATCATGGGATCCTGGGAAACTATAACAAAAAAAAAGAAAGTCAATATATGTATAGAAACTGAATGATCACTTAACTGTATCACAGCTGTTTACGAACAGTCAGCCTGGCACAGCTGAAGATGGACAGAAAGCTAGCCACAGTTGTGAAGTGAGAAGCAGCTGGAATTACCCCTGGTAGTAGTTTGCACCTTCAGAGAGGGAGTCCGTCATGGCATCCTGGGAAACTGTATGACAAAAAAGAAAGTCAATACATGTATAGAAACTGAATGATCACTTACCTGTATCACAGCTGTTTACGGACAGTAGGCCTGGCTCCAATGAAGATGGACAGATAGCCAGCCAGCCAGCCATAGTTGAGATTGGAGATGCAGATGGATAGACCCTTGTTAGTCATTTTCACCTTCAGAGAGGGAGTCCGTCATGGCATCCTGGGAAACTGTATGACAAAAAAGAAAGTCAATACATGTACAGAAACTGAATGACCACTTACCTGTATCAAAGCTGTTTACGAACAGTCAGCCTGGCACAGTTGAAGATGGACAGAAAGCCAGCCACACAGCCACAGTTCTGAAGTGAGAAGCAAATGGAATGACCCGTTAGTATTTTCCACCTTCAGAGAGGGAGTCAGTCATAGCATTCTGGGAAACTGTATGACAAAAAAAAGAAAGTCAATACATGAATAGAAACTGAATGATCACTTAACTGTATCACAGCTGTTTACGAACAGTCAGCCTGGCACAGTTGAAGATGGATAGAAAGCCAGCCACAGTTGTGAAGCGAGAAGCAGGTGGAATGACCCCTGTTAGTAGTTTCCACCTTCAGAGAGGGAGTCCGTCATGGCATCCTGGGAAACTGTATGACAAAAAAGAAAGTCAATACATGTATAGAAACTGAATGATTACTTACCTGTAACACAGCTGTTTACGAACAGTCAGCCTGGCACCAATGAAGATGGACAGAAAGCCAGCCACAGTTGTGAAGTGAGAAGTAGATGGAATGACCCCTGTAAGTAGTTTCCACCTTCAGAGAGGGAGTCCGTCATGGCATCCGGGGAAACTGTATGGCAAAAAAGAAAGTCAATACATGTATAGAAACTGAATGATCACTTACCTGTATCACAGCTGTTTACGAACAGTCAGCCTTGCACAGTTGAAGATGGACAGATTACCAGCCAGCCAGTCATAGTTGAGATTGGAGATGCAGATGGATAAACCCTTGTTAGTAGTTTCCACCTTCAAGGAGCGAGTCCGTCATAGCATCCTGGGAAACTGTATGACAAAAAAGAAAAAGTCAATACATGTGTAGAAACTGAATGATCACTTACCTGTATTACAGTTGTTTACGGACAATCAGCCTTGCACAGTTGAAGATGGACAGAATTCCAGCCAGCCAGTCATAGTTGAGATTGGAGATGCAGATGGATAAACCCTTGTTAGTAGTTTCCACCTTCAGAAAGGGAGTCCGTCATGGGATTCTGGGAAACTATGACAAAAAAAAGAAAGTCAATACATGTATAGAAACTGAATGATTACTTACCTGTAACACAGCTGTTTACGAACAGTCAGCCTGGCACAGTTGAAGATGGACAGATAGCCAGCCACAGTTGTGAAGCGAGAAGCAGGTGGAATGACCCCTGTTAGTAGTTTCCACCTTCAGAGAGGGAGTCCGTCATGGCATCCTGGGAAACTGTATGACAAAAAAGAAAGTCAATACATGTATAGAAACTGAATGACCACTTACCTGTATCAAAGCTGTTTACGAACAGTCAGCCTGGCACAGTTGAAGATGGACAGAAAGCCAGCCACACAGCCACAGTTGTGAAGTGAGAGGCAGATGGAATGACCCCTGTTAGTAGTTTCCACCTTCAGAGAGGGAGTCTGTCATGGCATCCTGGGAAACTGTATGACAAAAAAGAAAGTCAATATATGTATAGAAACTGAATGATCACTTACCTGTATCACAGCTGTTTACAAACAGTCAGCCTGGCACCGCTGATGGACAGATAGCCAGCCAGCCAGTCATAGTTGAGATTGGAGATGCAGATGGATAAACCCTTGTTAGTAGTTTTCACCTTCAAAGGAGGTAGTCCGTCATGGCATCCTGGGAAACTGTATGATAAAAAAGAAAAAGTCAATACATATATAGAAACTGAATGATCACTTACCTCTATCACAGCTGTTTACAAACAGTCAGCCTTGCACAGTTGAAGATGGACAGATTACCAGCCAGCCAGTCATAGTTGAGATTGGAGATGCAGATGGATAAACCCTTGTTAGTAGTTTCCACCTTCAAGGAGGTAGTCCGTCATGGCATCCTGGGAAACTGTATGACAAAAAAAAAGAAAGTCAAAACATGTATAGAAACTGAATGATCACTTACCTGTATTACAGCTGTGTACGGACAGTCAGCCTTACACAGTTGAAGATGGACAGAATACCAGCCAGCCAGTCATAGTTGAGATTGGAGATGCAGTTGGATAAACCCTTGTTAGTAGTTTTCACCTTCAGAAATGGAGTCCATCATGGGATCCTGGGAAACTATAACAAAAAAAAAGAAAGTCAATATATGTATAGAAACTGAATGATCACTTAACTGTATCACAGCTGTTTACGAACAGTCAGCCTGGCACAGTTGAAGATGGACAGAAAGCTAGCCACAGTTGTGAAGTGAGAAGCAGCTGGAATTACCCCTGTTAGTAGTTTGCACCTTCAGAGAGGGAGTCCGTCATGGCATCCAGGGAAACTGTATGACAAAAAAGAAAGTCAATACATGTATAGAAACTGAATGATCACTTACCTGTATCACAGCTGTTTACGGACAGTAGGCCTGGCTCCAATGAAGATGGACAGATAGCCAGCCAGCCAGTCATAGTTGAGATTGGAGATGCAGATGGATAGACCCTTGTTAGTCATTTTCACCTTCAGAGAGGGAGTCCGTCATGGCATCCTGGGAAACTGTATGACAAAAAAGAAAGTCAATACATGTACAGAAACTGAATGACCACTTACCTGTATCAAAGCTGTTTACGAACAGTCAGCCTGGCACAGTTGAAGATGGACAGAAAGCCAGCCACACAGCCACAGTTCTGAAGTGAGAAGCAAATGGAATGACCCGTTAGTATTTTCCACCTTCAGAGAGGGAGTCAGTCATAGCATTCTGGGAAACTGTATGACAAAAAAAAGAAAGTCAATACATGAATAGAAACTGAATGATCACTTAACTGTATCACAGCTGTTTACGAACAGTCAGCCTGGCACAGTTGAAGATGGATAGAAAGCCAGCCACAGTTGTGAAGCGAGAAGCAGGTGGAATGACCCCTGTTAGTAGTTTCCACCTTCAGAGAGGGAGTCCGTCATGGCATCCTGGGAAACTGTATGACAAAAAAGAAAGTCAATACATGTATAGAAACTGAATGATTACTTACCTGTAACACAGCTGTTTACGAACAGTCAGCCTGGCACCAATGAAGATGGACAGAAAGCCAGCCACAGTTGTGAAGTGAGAAGTAGATGGAATGACCCCTGTAAGTAGTTTCCACCTTCAGAGAGGGAGTCCATCATGGCATCCGGGGAAACTGTATGACAAAAAAGAAAGTCAATACATGTATACAAACTGAATGATCACTTACCTGTATCACAGCTGTTTACGAACAGTCAGCCTTGCACAGTTGAAGATGGACAGATTACCAGCCAGCCAGTCATAGTTGAGATTGGAGATGCAGATGGATAAACCCTTGTTAGTAGTTTCCACCTTCAAGGAGCGAGTCCGTCATAGCATCCTGGGAAACTGTATGACAAAAAAGAAAAAGTCAATACATGTGTAGAAACTGAATGATCACTTACCTGTATTACAGTTGTTTACGGACAGTCAGCCTTGCACAGTTGAAGATGGACAGAATTCCAGCCAGCCAGTCATAGTTGAGATTGGAGATGCAGATGGATAAACCCTTGTTAGTAGTTTCCACCTTCAGAAAGGGAGTCCGTCATGGGATTCTGGGAAACTATGACAAAAAAAAAGAAAGTCAATACATGTATAGAAACTGAATGATTACTTACCTGTAACACAGCTGTTTACGAACAGTCAGCCTGGCACAGTTGAAGATGGACAGATAGCCAGCCACAGTTGTGAAGCGAGAAGCAGGTGGAATGACCCCTGTTAGTAGTTTCCACCTTCAGAGAGGGAGTCCGTCATGGCATCCTGGGAAACTGTATGACAAAAAAGAAAGTCAATACATGTATAGAAACTGAATGACCACTTACCTGTATCAAAGCTGTTTACGAAAAGTCAGCCTGGCACAGTTGAAGATGGACAGAAAGCCAGCCACACAGCCACAGTTGTGAAGTGAGAGGCAGATGGAATGACCCCTGTTAGTAGTTTCCACCTTCAGAGAGGGAGTCTGTCATGGCATCCTGGGAAACTGTATGACAAAAAAGAAAGTCAATATATGTATAGAAACTGAATGATCACTTACCTGTATCACAGCTGTTTACAAACAGTCAGCCTGGCACCGCTGATGGACAGATAGCCAGCCAGCCAGTCATAGTTGAGATTGGAGATGCAGATGGATAAACCCTTGTTAGTAGTTTTCACCTTCAAGGAGGTAGTCCGTCATGGCATCCTGGGAAACTGTATGATAAAAAAGAAAAAGTCAATACATATATAGAAACTGAATGATCACTTACCTCTATCACAGCTGTTTACAAACAGTCAGCCTTGCACAGTTGAAGATGGACAGATTACCAGCCAGCCAGTCATAGTTGAGATTGGAGATGCAGATGGATAAACCCTTGTTAGTAGTTTCCACCTTCAAGGAGGTAGTCCGTCATGGCATCCTGGGAAACTGTATGACAAAAAAAAAAAAAAGTCAATACATGTATAGAAACTGAATGATCACTTACCTGTATCACAGCTGTTTACAAACAGTCAGCCTGGCACCGCTGATGGACAGATAGCCAACCAGCCAGTCATAGTTGAGATTGGAGATGCAGATGGATAGACCCTTGTTAGTCATTTTCACCTTCAGAGAGGGAGTCCGTCATGGCATCCTGGGAAACTGTATGACAAAAAAGAAAGTCAATACATGTACAGAAACTGAATGACCACTTACCTGTATCAAAGCTGTTTACGAACAGTCAGCCTGGCACAGTTGAAGATGGACAGAAAGGCAGCCACACAGCCACAGTTGTGAAGTGAGAGGCAGATGGAATGACCCCTGTTAGTAGTTTCCACCTTCAGAGAGGGAGTCCGTCATGGCATCCTGGGAAACTGTATGACAAAAAAGAAAGTCAATATATGTATAGAAACTGAATGATCACTTACCTCTATCACAGCTGTTTACGAACAGTCAGCCTGGCACCGCTGATGGACAGATAGCCAGCCAGCCAGTCATAGTTGAGATTGGAGATGCAGATGGATAAACCCTTGTTAGTAGTTTCCACCTTCAAGGAGGGAGTCCGTCATGGCATCCTGGGAAACTGTATGACAAAAAAAATAGAAAGTCAAAACATGTATAGAAACTGAATGATCACTTCCCTGTATTACAGCTGTGTACGGACAGTCAGCCTGGTACAGTTGAAGATGGACAGAATACCAGCCAGCCAGTCATAGTTGAGATTGGAGATGCAGTTGGATAAACCCTTGTTAGTAGTTTTCACCTTCAGAGAGGGAGTCCGTCATGGCATCCTGGGAAACTGTATGACAAAAAAGAAAGTCAATACATGTATAGAAACTGAATGATCACTTACCTGTATCACAGCTGTTTATGGACAGTAGGCCTGGCTCCAATGAAGATGGACAGATAGCCAGCCAGCCAGTCATAGTTGAGATTGGAGATGCAGATGGATAAACCCTTGTTAGTAGTTTCCACCTTCAAGGAGGGAGTCAGTCATGGCATCCTGGGAAACTGTATGACAAAAAAAAAGAAAGTCAATACATGTATAGATACTGAATGATCACTTACCTGTATTACAGCTGTTTACGAACAGTCAGCCTGGTACAGTTGAAGATGGACAGAAAGCCAGCCACACAGCCACAGTTGTGAAGTGAGAAGCAGATGGAATGACCCCTGTTAGTAGTTTCCACCTTCAGAGAGGGAGTCCGTCATGGCATCCTGGGAAAGTGTATGACAAAAAAGAAAAAGTCAATACATATATAGAAACTGAATGATCACTTACCTGTATCACAGCTGTTTACGAACAGTCAGCCTGGCACAGTTGAAGATGGACAGATAGCCAGCCACAGTTGTGAAGCGAGAAGCAGGTGGAATGACCCCTGTTAGTAGTTTCCACCTTCAGAGAGGGAGTCCGTCATGGCATCCTGGGAAACTGTATGACAAAAAAGAAAGTCAATATATGTATAGAAACTGAATGATCACTTACCTGTATCACAGCTGTTTACAAACAGTCAGCCTGGCACCGCTGATGGACAGATAGCCAGCCAGCCAGTCATAGTTGAGATTGGAGATGCAGATGGATAAACCCTTGTTAGTAGTTTTCACCTTCAAGGAGGTAGTCGGTCATGGCATCCTGGGAAACTGTATGACAAAAAACAAAGTCAATACATATATAGAAACTGAATGATCACTTACCTGTATCACAGCTGTTTACGAACAGTCAGCCTCACACAGCTAAAGTTGGACAGAATACCAGCCAGCCAGTCATAGTTGAGATTGGAGATGCAGATGGATAAACCCTTGTTAGTAGTTTTCACCTTCAAGGAGGTAGTCCGTCATGGCATCCTGGGAAACTGTATGACAAAAAACAAAGTCAATACATATATAGAAACTGAATGATCACTTACCTGTATCACAGCTGTTTACGAACAGTCAGCCTCACACAGCTGAAGTTGGACAGAATACCAGCCAGCCAGTCATAGTTGAGATTGGAGATGCAGATGGATAAACCCTTGTTAGTCGTTTCCACCTTCAGAGAGGGAGTCCGTCAGGGCATCCTGGGAAACTGTATGACAAAAAAGAAAAAGTCAATACATATATAGAAACTGAATGATCACTTACCTGTATCACAGCTGTTTACGAACAGTCAGCCTGGCACATTTGAAGATGGACAGATTACCAGCCAGCCAGTCATAGTTGAGATTGGAGATGCAGATGGATAAACCCTTGTTAGTAGTTTCCACCTTCAAGGAGGTAGTCCGTCATGGCATCCTGGGAAACTGTATGACAAGAAAGAAAAAGTCAATACATATATAGAAACTGAATGATCACTTACCTGTATCACAGCTGTTTACGAACAGTCAGCCTGGCACAGTTGAAGATGGACAGAAAGCCAGCCAGCCAGTTATATTTCGGATTGAAGATGCAGATGGAAAAACCCTTGTTAGTCGTTTTCACCTTCAAGGAGGGAGTCCGTCATGGCATCCTGGGAAACTGTATGACAAAAAAGAAAAAGTCAATATATATATAGAAACTGAATGATCACTTACCTCTATCACAGCTGTTTACGAACAGTCAGCCTGGCACAGTTGAAGATGGACAGAAAGCCAGCCACACAGCCATAGTTGTGAAGTGAGAAGCAGATGGAATGACCCCTGTTAGTAGATTCCACCTTCAGAGAGGGAATCCGTCATGGCATCCTGGGAAACTGTATGATAAAAAAGAAAGTCAATACATGTATAGAAACTGAATGATCACTTACCTGTATCACAGCTGTTTACAAACAGTCAGCCTGGCACCGCTGATGGACAGATAGCCAGCCAGCCAGTCATAGTTGAGATTGGAGATGCAGATGGATAGACCCTTGTTAGTCATTTTCACCTTCAGAGAGGGAGTCCGTCATGGCATCCTGGGAAACTGTATGACAAAAAAGAAAGTCAATACATGTACAGAAACTGAATGACCACTTACCTGTATCAAAGCTGTTTACGAACAGTCAGCCTGGCACAGTTGAAGATGGACAGAAAGGCAGCCACACAGCCACAGTTGTGAAGTGAGAGGCAGATGGAATGACCCCTGTTAGTAGTTTCCACCTTCAGAGAGGGAGTCCGTCATGGCATCCTGGGAAACTGTATGACAAAAAAGAAAAAGTCAATACATATATAGAAACTGAATGATCACTTACCTGTATCACAGCTGTTTACAAACAGTCAGCCTTACACAGTTGAAGATGGACAGATTACCAGCCAGCCAGTCATAGTTGAGATTGAAGATGCAGTTGGATAAACCCTTGTTAGTAGTTTTCACCTTCAGAAAGGGAGTCCATCATGGGATCCTGGGAAACTATGACAAAAAAAAAGAAAGTCAATATATGTATAGAAACTGAATGATCACTTAACTGTATCACAGCTGTTTACGGACAGTAGGCCTGGCACAGTTGAAGATGGACAGAAAGCCAGCCACAGTTGTGAAGTGAGAAGCAGGTGGAATGACCCCTGTTAGTAGTTTCCACCTTCAGAGAGGGAGTCCGTCATGGCATCCTGGGAAACTGTATGACAAAAAAGAAAGTCAATACATGTATAGAAACTGAATGATCACTTACCTGTATCACAGCTGTTTACGGACAGTAGGCCTGGCTCCAATGAAGATGGACAGATAGCCAGCCAGCCAGTCATAGTTGAGATTGGAGATGCAGATGGATAAACCCTTGTTAGTAGTTTCCACCTTCAAGGAGGGAGTCCGTCATGGCATCCTGGGAAACTGTATGACAAAAAAAAAGAAAGTCAATACATGTATAGATACTGAATGATCACTTATCTGTATTACAGCTGTTTACGAACAGTCAGCCTGGTACAGTTGAAGATGGACAGAAAGCCAGCCACACAGCCACAGTTGTGAAGTGAGAAGCAGATGGAATGACCCCTGTTAGTAGTTTCCACCTTCAGAGAGGGAGTCCGTCATGGCATCCCGGGAAACTGTATGACAAAAAAGAAAAAGTCAATACATATATAGAAACTGAATGATCACTTACCTGAATCACAGCTGTTTACGAACAGTCAGCCTGGCACAGTTGAAGATGGACAGAAAGCCAGCCACACAGCCATAGTTCTGAAGTGAGAAGCAAATGGAATGACCCCTGTTAGTAGTTTCCACCTTCAGAGAGGGAGTCCGTCATGGCATCCTGGGAAACTGTATGAAAAGAAAAAAAAGTCAATACATGTATAGAAACTGAATGATCACTTACCTGTATCACAGCTGTTTACGAACAGTCAGCCTGGCACAGTTGAAGATGGACAGATAGCCAGCCACAGTTGTGAAGCGAGAAGAAGGTGGAATGACCCCTGTTAGTAGTTTCCACCTTCAGAGAGGGAGTCCGTCATGGCATCCTGGGAAACTGTATGACAAAAAAAAAGAAAGTCAAAACATGTATAGAAACTGAATGATCACTTCCCTGTATTACAGCTGTGTACGGACAGTCAGCCTTACACAGTTGAAGATGGACAGAATACCAGCCAGCCAGTCATAGTTGAGATTGGAGATGCAGTTGGATAAACCCTTGTTGGTAGTTTTCACCTTCAGAGAGGGAGTCCATCATGGGATCCTGGGAAACTATGACAAAAAAAAAGAAAGTCAATATATGTATAGAAACTGAATGATCACTTAACTGTATCACAGCTGTTTACGAACAGTCAGCCTGGCACAGTTGAAGATGGACAGATAGCCAGCCACAGTTGTGAAGCGAGAAGCAGGTGGAATGACCCCTGTTAGTAGTTTTCACCTTCAGAGAGGGAGTCCGTCATGGCATCCTGGGAAACTGTATGATAAAAAAGAAAGTCAATACATGTATAGAAACTGAATGATCACTTACCTGTATCACAGCTGTTTACGAACAGTCAGCCTGGCACCGCTGATGGACAGATAGCCAGCCAGCCAGTCATAGTTGAGATTGGAGATGCAGATGGATAAGCCCTTGTTAGTCATTTTCACCTTCAGACAGGGAGTCCGTCATGGCATCCTGGGAAACTGTATGACAAAAAAGAAAGTCAATACATGTACAGAAACTGAATGACCACTTACCTGTATCAAAGCTGTTTACGAACAGTCAGCCTGGCACAGTTGAAGATGGACAGAAAGGCAGCCACACAGCCAGAGTTGTGAAGTGAGAGGCAGATGGAATGACCCCTGTTAGTAGTTTCCACCTTCAGAGAGGGAATCCGTCATGGCATCCTGGGAAACTGTATGATAAAAAAGAAAGTCAATACATGTATAGAAACTGAATGATCACTTACCTGTATCACAGCTGTTTACAAACAGTCAGCCTGGCACCGCTGATGGACAGATAGCCAGCCAGCCAGTCATAGTTGAGATTGGAGATGCAGATGGATAGACCCTTGTTAGTCATTTTCACCTTCAGAGAGGGAGTCCGTCATGGCATCCTGGGAAACTGTATGACAAAAAAGAAAGTCAATACATGTACAGAAACTGAATGACCACTTACCTGTATCAAAGCTGTTTACGAACAGTCAGCCTGGCACAGTTGAAGATGGACAGAAAGGCAGCCACACAGCCACAGTTGTGAAGTGAGAGGCAGATGGAATGACCCCTGTTAGTAGTTTCCACCTTCAGAGAGGGAGTCCGTCATGGCATCCTGGGAAACTGTATGACAAAAAAGAAAAAGTCAATACATATATAGAAACTGAATGATCACTTACCTGTATCACAGCTGTTTACAAACAGTCAGCCTTACACAGTTGAAGATGGACAGATTACCAGCCAGCCAGTCATAGTTGAGATTGAAGATGCAGTTGGATAAACCCTTGTTAGTAGTTTTCACCTTCAGAAAGGGAGTCCATCATGGGATCCTGGGAAACTATGACAAAAAAAAAGAAAGTCAATATATGTATAGAAACTGAATGATCACTTAACTGTATCACAGCTGTTTACGGACAGTAGGCCTGGCACAGTTGAAGATGGACAGAAAGCCAGCCACAGTTGTGAAGTGAGAAGCAGGTGGAATGACCCCTGTTAGTAGTTTCCACCTTCAGAGAGGGAGTCCGTCATGGCATCCTGGGAAACTGTATGACAAAAAAGAAAGTCAATACATGTATAGAAACTGAATGATCACTTACCTGTATCACAGCTGTTTACGGACAGTAGGCCTGGCTCCAATGAAGATGGACAGATAGCCAGCCAGCCAGTCATAGTTGAGATTGGAGATGCAGATGGATAAACCCTTGTTAGTAGTTTCCACCTTCAAGGAGGGAGTCCGTCATGGCATCCTGGGAAACTGTATGACAAAAAAAAAGAAAGTCAATACATGTATAGATACTGAATGATCACTTATCTGTATTACAGCTGTTTACGAACAGTCAGCCTGGTACAGTTGAAGATGGACAGAAAGCCAGCCACACAGCCACAGTTGTGAAGTGAGAAGCAGATGGAATGACCCCTGTTAGTAGTTTCCACCTTCAGAGAGGGAGTCCGTCATGGCATCCCGGGAAACTGTATGACAAAAAAGAAAAAGTCAATACATATATAGAAACTGAATGATCACTTACCTGAATCACAGCTGTTTACGAACAGTCAGCCTGGCACAGTTGAAGATGGACAGAAAGCCAGCCACACAGCCATAGTTCTGAAGTGAGAAGCAAATGGAATGACCCCTGTTAGTAGTTTCCACCTTCAGAGAGGGAGTCCGTCATGGCATCCTGGGAAACTGTATGAAAAGAAAAAAAAGTCAATACATGTATAGAAACTGAATGATCACTTACCTGTATCACAGCTGTTTACGAACAGTCAGCCTGGCACAGTTGAAGATGGACAGATAGCCAGCCACAGTTGTGAAGCGAGAAGCAGGTGGAATGACCCCTGTTAGTAGTTTCCACCTTCAGAGAGGGAGTCCGTCATGGCATCCTGGGAAACTGTATGACAAAAAAAAAGAAAGTCAAAACATGTATAGAAACTGAATGATCACTTCCCTGTATTACAGCTGTGTACGGACAGTCAGCCTTACACAGTTGAAGATGGACAGAATACCAGCCAGCCAGTCATAGTTGAGATTGGAGATGCAGTTGGATAAACCCTTGTTAGTAGTTTTCACCTTCAGAGAGGGAGTCCATCATGGGATCCTGGGAAACTATGACAAAAAAAAAGAAAGTCAATATATGTATAGAAACTGAATGATCACTTAACTGTATCACAGCTGTTTACGAACAGTCAGCCTGGCACAGTTGAAGATGGACAGATAGCCAGCCACAGTTGTGAAGCGAGAAGCAGGTGGAATGACCCCTGTTAGTAGTTTTCACCTTCAGAGAGGGAGTCCGTCATGGCATCCTGGGAAACTGTATGATAAAAAAGAAAGTCAATACATGTATAGAAACTGAATGATCACTTACCTGTATCACAGCTGTTTACGAACAGTCAGCCTGGCACCGCTGATGGACAGATAGCCAGCCAGCCAGTCATAGTTGAGATTGGAGATGCAGATGGATAAGCCCTTGTTATTAGTTTCCACCTTCAAGGAGCGAGTCCGTCATGGCATCCTGGGAAACTGTATGACAAAAAAAAAAAAAAAAAAAAGTCAAAACATGTATAGAAACTGAATGATCACTTACCTGTATCACAGCTGTTTACGAACAGTCAGCCTGGCACCGCTGATGGACAGATAGCCAGCCAGCCAGTCATAGTTGAGATTGGAGATGCAGATGGATAGACCCTTGTTAGTCATTTTCACCTTCAGACAGGGAGTCCGTCATGGCATCCTGGGAAACTGTATGACAAAAAAGAAAGTCAATACATGTACAGAAACTGAATGACCACTTACCTGTATCAAAGCTGTTTACGAACAGTCAGCCTGGCACAGTTGAAGATGGACAGAAAGGCAGCCACACAGCCAGAGTTGTGAAGTGAGAGGCAGATGGAATGACCCCTGTTAGTAGTTTCCACCTTCAGAGAGGGAATCCGTCATGGCATCCTGGGAAACTGTATGACAAAAAAAATAGAAAGTCAAAACATGTATAGAAACTGAATGATCACTTCCCTGTATTACAGCTGTGTACGGACAGTCAGCCTTACACAGTTGAAGATGGACAGATAGCCAGCCACAGTTGTGAAGCGAGAAGCAGGTGGAATGACCCCTGTTAGTAGTTTCCACCTTCAGAGAGGGAGTCCGTCATGGCATCCTGGGAAACTGTATGATAAAAAAGAAAAAGTCAATACATATATAGAAACTGAATGATCACTTACCTCTATCACAGCTGTTTACAAACAGTCAGCCTTGCACAGTTGAAGATGGACAGATTACCAGCCAGCCAGTCATAGTTGAGATTGGAGATGCAGATGGATAAACCCTTGTTAGTAGTTTCCACCTTCAAGGAGGTAGTCCGTCATGGCATCCTGGGAAACTGTATGACAAAAAAAAAAAAGTCAATACATGTATAGAAACTGAATGATCACTTACCTGTATCACAGCTGTTTACAAACAGTCAGCCTGGCACCGCTGATGGACAGATAGCCAACCAGCCAGTCATAGTTGAGATTGGAGATGCAGATGGATAGACCCTTGTTAGTCATTTTCACCTTCAGAGAGGGAGTCCGTCATGGCATCCTGGGAAACTGTATGACAAAAAAGAAAGTCAATACATGTACAGAAACTGAATGACCACTTACCTGTATCAAAGCTGTTTACGAACAGTCAGCCTGGCACAGTTGAAGATGGACAGAAAGGCAGCCACACAGCCACAGTTGTGAAGTGAGAGGCAGATGGAATGACCCCTGTTAGTAGTTTCCACCTTCAGAGAGGGAGTCCGTCATGGCATCCTGGGAAACTGTATGACAAAAAAGAAAGTCAATATATGTATAGAAACTGAATGATCACTTACCTCTATCACAGCTGTTTACGAACAGTCAGCCTGGCACCGCTGATGGACAGATAGCCAGCCAGCCAGTCATAGTTGAGATTGGAGATGCAGATGGATAAACCCTTGTTAGTAGTTTCCACCTTCAAGGAGGGAGTCCGTCATGGCATCCTGGGAAACTGTATGACAAAAAAAATAGAAAGTCAAAACATGTATAGAAACTGAATGATCACTTCCCTGTATTACAGCTGTGTACGGACAGTCAGCCTTACACAGTTGAAGATGGACAGAATACCAGCCAGCCAGTCATAGTTGAGATTGGAGATGCAGTTGGATAAACCCTTGTTAGTAGTTTTCACCTTCAGAGAGGGAGTCCGTCATGGCATCCTGGGAAACTGTATGACAAAAAAGAAAGTCAATACATGTATAGAAACTGAATGATCACTTACCTGTATCACAGCTGTTTATGGACAGTAGGCCTGGCTCCAATGAAGATGGACAGATAGCCAGCCAGCCAGTCATAGTTGAGATTGGAGATGCAGATGGATAAACCCTTGTTAGTAGTTTCCACCTTCAAGGAGGGAGTCAGTCATGGCATCCTGGGAAACTGTATGACAAAAAAAAAGAAAGTCAATACATGTATAGATACTGAATGATCACTTACCTGTATTACAGCTGTTTACGAACAGTCAGCCTGGTACAGTTGAAGATGGACAGAAAGCCAGCCACACAGCCACAGTTGTGAAGTGAGAAGCAGATGGAATGACCCCTGTTAGTAGTTTCCACCTTCAGAGAGGGAGTCCGTCATGGCATCCTGGGAAAGTGTATGACAAAAAAGAAAAAGTCAATACATATATAGAAACTGAATGATCACTTACCTGTATCACAGCTGTTTACGAACAGTCAGCCTGGCACAGTTGAAGATGGACAGATAGCCAGCCACAGTTGTGAAGCGAGAAGCAGGTGGAATGACCCCTGTTAGTAGTTTCCACCTTCAGAGAGGGAGTCCGTCATGGCATCCTGGGAAACTGTATGACAAAAAAGAAAGTCAATATATGTATAGAAACTGAATGATCACTTACCTGTATCACAGCTGTTTACAAACAGTCAGCCTGGCACCGCTGATGGACAGATAGCCAGCCAGCCAGTCATAGTTGAGATTGGAGATGCAGATGGATAAACCCTTGTTAGTCGTTTCCACCTTCAGAGAGGGAGTCCGTCAGGGCATCCTGGGAAACTGTATGACAAAAAAGAAAAAGTCAATACATATATAGAAACTGAATGATCACTTACCTGTATCACAGCTGTTTACGAACAGTCAGCCTGGCACAGTTGAAGATGGACAGAAAGCCAGCCAGCCAGTTATATTTCGGATTGAAGATGCAGATGGAAAAACCCTTGTTAGTCGTTTTCACCTTCAAGGAGGGAGTCCGTCATGGCATCCTGGGAAACTGTATGACAAAAAAGAAAAAGTCAATACATATATAGAAACTGAATGATCACTTACCTCTATCACAGCTGTTTACGAACAGTCAGCCTGGCACAGTTGAAGATGGACAGAAAGCCAGCCACACAGCCATAGTTGTGAAGTGAGAAGCAGATGGAATGACCCCTGTTAGTAGATTCCACCTTCAGAGAGGGAATCCGTCATGGCATCCTGGGAAACTGTATGATAAAAAAGAAAGTCAATACATGTATAGAAACTGAATGATCACTTACCTGTATCACAGCTGTTTACAAACAGTCAGCCTGGCACCGCTGATGGACAGATAGCCAGCCAGCCAGTCATAGTTGAGATTGGAGATGCAGATGGATAGACCCTTGTTAGTCATTTTCACCTTCAGAGAGGGAGTCCGTCATGGCATCCTGGGAAACTGTATGACAAAAAAGAAAGTCAATACATGTACAGAAACTGAATGACCACTTACCTGTATCAAAGCTGTTTACGAACAGTCAGCCTGGCACAGTTGAAGATGGACAGAAAGGCAGCCACACAGCCACAGTTGTGAAGTGAGAGGCAGATGGAATGACCCCTGTTAGTAGTTTCCACCTTCAGAGAGGGAGTCCGTCATGGCATCCTGGGAAACTGTATGACAAAAAAGAAAAAGTCAATACATATATAGAAACTGAATGATTACTTACCTGTATCACAGCTGTTTACAAACAGTCAGCCTTACACAGTTGAAGATGGACAGATTACCAGCCAGCCAGTCATAGTTGAGATTGGAGATGCAGTTGGATAAACCCTTGTTAGTAGTTTTCACCTTCAGAAAGGGAGTCCATCATGGGATCCTGGGAAACTATGACAAAAAAAAAGAAAGTCAATATATGTATAGAAACTGAATGATCACTTAACTGTATCACAGCTGTTTACGGACAGTAGGCCTGGCACAGTTGAAGATGGACAGAAAGCCAGCCACAGTTGTGAAGTGAGAAGCAGGTGGAATGACCCCTGTTAGTAGTTTCCACCTTCAGAGAGGGAGTCCGTCATGGCATCCTGGGAAACTGTATGACAAAAAAGAAAGTCAATACATGTATAGAAACTGAATGATCACTTACCTGTATCACAGCTGTTTACGGACAGTAGGCCTGGCTCCAATGAAGATGGACAGATAGCCAGCCAGCCAGTCATAGTTGAGATTGGAGATGCAGATGGATAAACCCTTGTTAGTAGTTTCCACCTTCAAGGAGGGAGTCCGTCATGGCATCCTGGGAAACTGTATGACAAAAAAAAAGAAAGTCAATACATGTATAGATACTGAATGATCACTTATCTGTATTACAGCTGTTTACGAACAGTCAGCCTGGTACAGTTGAAGATGGACAGAAAGCCAGCCACACAGCCACAGTTGTGAAGTGAGAAGCAGATGGAATGACCCCTGTTAGTAGTTTCCACCTTCAGAGAGGGAGTCCGTCATGGCATCCTGGGAAACTGTATGAAAAGAAAAAAAAGTCAATACATGTATAGAAACTGAATGATCACTTACCTGTATCACAGCTGTTTACGAACAGTCAGCCTGGCACAGTTGAAGATGGACAGATAGCCAGCCACAGTTGTGAAGCGAGAAGCAGGTGGAATGACCCCTGTTAGTAGTTTCCACCTTCAGAGAGGGAGTCCGTCATGGCATCCTGGGAAACTGTATGACAAAAAAAAAGAAAGTCAAAACATGTATAGAAACTGAATGATCACTTACCTGTATTACAGCTGTGTACGGACAGTCAGCCTTACACAGTTGAAGATGGACAGAATACCAGCCAGCCAGTCATAGTTGAGATTGGAGATGCAGTTGGATAAACCCTTGTTAGTAGTTTTCACCTTCAGAGAGGGAGTCCATCATGGGATCCTGGGAAACTATGACAAAAAAAAAGAAAGTCAATATATGTATAGAAACTGAATGATCACTTAACTGTATCACAGCTGTTTACGAACAGTCAGCCTGGCACAGTTGAAGATGGACAGATAGCCAGCCACAGTTGTGAAGCGAGAAGCAGGTGGAATGACCCCTGTTAGTAGTTTCCACCTTCAGAGAGGGAGTCCGTCATGGCATCCTGGGAAACTGTATGACAAAAAAGAAAGTCAATATATGTATAGAAACTGAATGATCACTTACCTGTATCACACCTGTTTACAAACAGTCAGCCTGGCACCGCTGATGGACAGATAGCCAGCCAGCCAGTCATAGTTGAGATTGGAGATGCAGATGGATAAACCCTTGTTAGTAGTTTTCACCTTCAAGGAGGTAGTCGGTCATGGCATCCTGGGAAACTGTATGACAAAAAACAAAGTCAATACATATATAGAAACTGAATGATCACTTACCTGTATCACAGCTGTTTACGAACAGTCAGCCTCACACAGCTAAAGTTGGAAAGAATACCAGCCAGCCAGTCATAGTTGAGATTGGAGATGCAGATGGATAAACCCTTGTTAGTAGTTTTCACCTTCAAGGAGGTAGTCCGTCATGGCATCCTGGGAAACTGTATGACAAAAAACAAAGTCAATACATATATAGAAACTGAATGATCACTTACCTGTATCACAGCTGTTTACGAACAGTCAGCCTCACACAGCTGAAGTTGGACAGAATACCAGCCAGCCAGTCATAGTTGAGATTGGAGATGCAGATGGATAAACCCTTGTTAGTCGTTTCCACCTTCAGAGAGGGAGTCCGTCAGGGCATCCTGGGAAACTGTATGACAAAAAAGAAAAAGTCAATACATATATAGAAACTGAATGATCACTTACCTGTATCACAGCTGTTTACGAACAGTCAGCCTGGCACATTTGAAGATGGACAGATTACCAGCCAGCCAGTCATAGTTGAGATTGGAGATGCAGATGGATAAACCCTTGTTAGTAGTTTCCACCTTCAAGGAGGTAGTCCGTCATGGCATCCTGGGAAACTGTATGACAAGAAAGAAAAAGTCAATACATATATAGAAACTGAATGATCACTTACCTGTATCACAGCTGTTTACGAACAGTCAGCCTGGCACAGTTGAAGATGGACAGAAAGCCAGCCAGCCAGTTATATTTCGGATTGAAGATGCAGATGGAAAAACCCTTGTTAGTCGTTTTCACCTTCAAGGAGGGAGTCCGTCATGGCATCCTGGGAAACTGTATGACAAAAAAGAAAAAGTCAATACATATATAGAAACTGAATGATCACTTACCTCTATCACAGCTGTTTACGAACAGTCAGCCTGGCACAGTTGAAGATGGACAGAAAGCCAGCCACACAGCCATAGTTGTGAAGTGAGAAGCAGATGGAATGACCCCTGTTAGTAGATTCCACCTTCAGAGAGGGAATCCGTCATGGCATCCTGGGAAACTGTATGATAAAAAAGAAAGTCAATACATGTATAGAAACTGAATGATCACTTACCTGTATCACAGCTGTTTACAAACAGTCAGCCTGGCACCGCTGATGGACAGATAGCCAGCCAGCCAGTCATAGTTGAGATTGGAGATGCAGATGGATAGACCCTTGTTAGTCATTTTCACCTTCAGAGAGGGAGTCCGTCATGGCATCCTGGGAAACTGTATGACAAAAAAGAAAGTCAATACATGTACAGAAACTGAATGACCACTTACCTGTATCAAAGCTGTTTACGAACAGTCAGCCTGGCACAGTTGAAGATGGACAGAAAGGCAGCCACACAGCCACAGTTGTGAAGTGAGAGGCAGATGGAATGACCCCTGTTAGTAGTTTCCACCTTCAGAGAGGGAGTCCGTCATGGCATCCTGGGAAACTGTATGACAAAAAAGAAAAAGTCAATACATATATAGAAACTGAATGATCACTTACCTGTATCACAGCTGTTTACAAACAGTCAGCCTTACACAGTTGAAGATGGACAGATTACCAGCCAGCCAGTCATAGTTGAGATTGGAGATGCAGTTGGATAAACCCTTGTTAGTAGTTTTCACCTTCAGAAAGGGAGTCCATCATGGGATCCTGGGAAACTATGACAAAAAAAAAGAAAGTCAATATATGTATAGAAACTGAATGATCACTTAACTGTATCACAGCTGTTTACGGACAGTAGGCCTGGCACAGTTGAAGATGGACAGAAAGCCAGCCACAGTTGTGAAGTGAGAAGCAGGTGGAATGACCCCTGTTAGTAGTTTCCACCTTCAGAGAGGGAGTCCGTCATGGCATCCTGGGAAACTGTATGACAAAAAAGAAAGTCAATACATGTATAGAAACTGAATGATCACTTACCTGTATCACAGCTGTTTACGGACAGTAGGCCTGGCTCCAATGAAGATGGACAGATAGCCAGCCAGCCAGTCATAGTTGAGATTGGAGATGCAGATGGATAAACCCTTGTTAGTAGTTTCCACCTTCAAGGAGGGAGTCCGTCATGGCATCCTGGGAAACTGTATGACAAAAAAAAAGAAAGTCAATACATGTATAGATACTGAATGATCACTTATCTGTATTACAGCTGTTTACGAACAGTCAGCCTGGTACAGTTGAAGATGGACAGAAAGCCAGCCACACAGCCACAGTTGTGAAGTGAGAAGCAGATGGAATGACCCCTGTTAGTAGTTTCCACCTTCAGAGAGGGAGTCCGTCATGGCATCCCGGGAAACTGTATGACAAAAAAGAAAAAGTCAATACATATATAGAAACTGAATGATCACTTACCTGAATCACAGCTGTTTACGAACAGTCAGCCTGGCACAGTTGAAGATGGACAGAAAGCCAGCCACACAGCCATAGTTCTGAAGTGAGAAGCAAATGGAATGACCCCTGTTAGTAGTTTCCACCTTCAGAGAGGGAGTCCGTCATGGCATCCTGGGAAACTGTATGAAAAGAAAAAAAAGTCAATACATGTATAGAAACTGAATGATCACTTACCTGTATCACAGCTGTTTACGAACAGTCAGCCTGGCACAGTTGAAGATGGACAGATAGCCAGCCACAGTTGTGAAGCGAGAAGCAGGTGGAATGACCCCTGTTAGTAGTTTCCACCTTCAGAGAGGGAGTCCGTCATGGCATCCTGGGAAACTGTATGACAAAAAAAAAGAAAGTCAAAACATGTATAGAAACTGAATGATCACTTACCTGTATTACAGCTGTGTACGGACAGTCAGCCTTACACAGTTGAAGATGGACAGAATACCAGCCAGCCAGTCATAGTTGAGATTGGAGATGCAGTTGGATAAACCCTTGTTAGTAGTTTTCACCTTCAGAGAGGGAGTCCATCATGGGATCCTGGGAAACTATGACAAAAAAAAAGAAAGTCAATATATGTATAGAAACTGAATGATCACTTAACTGTATCACAGCTGTTTACGAACAGTCAGCCTGGCACAGTTGAAGATGGACAGAAAGCCAGCCACAGTTGTGAAGTGAGAAGCAGCTGGAATTACCCCTGTTAGTAGTTTCCACCTTCAGAGAGGGAGTCCGTCATGGCATCCTGGGAAACTGTATGACAAAAAAGAAAGTCAATACATGTATAGAAACTGAATGATCACTTACCTGTATCACAGCTGTTTACGGACAGTAGGCCTGGCTCCAATGAAGATGGACAGATAGCCAGCCAGCCAGTCATAGTTGAGATTGGAGATGCAGATGGATAAACCCTTGTTAGTAGTTTCCACCTTCAAGGAGGGAGTCAGTCATGGCATCCTGGGAAACTGTATGACAAAAAAAAAGAAAGTCAACACATGTATAGAAACTGAATGATCACTTACCTGTATCACAGCTGTTTACGAACAGTCAGCCTGGTACAGTTGAAGATGGACAGAAAGCCAGTCACACAGCCACAGTTGTGAAGTGAGAAGCAGATGGAATGACCCCTGTTAGTAGTTTCCACCTTCAGAGAGGGAGTCCGTCATGGCATCCTGGGAAAATGTATGACAAAAAAGAAAGTTAATACATGTATAGAAACTGAATGATCATTTACCTGTATCACAGCTGTTTACGAACAGTCAGCCTGGCACAGTTGAAGATGGACAGAAAGCCAGCCACAGTTGTGAAGCGAGAAGCAGGTGGAATGACCCGTTAGTAGTTTCCACCTTCAGAGAGGGAGTCCGTCATGGCATCCTGGGAAACCGTATGACAAAAAAGAAAGTCAATACATGTATAGAAACTGAATGATCACTTACCTGTATCACAGCTGTTTACAAACAGTAAGCCTTGCACAGTTGAAGATGGACAGATTACCAGCCAGCCAGTCATAGTTGAGATTGGAGATGCAGATGGATAAACCCTTGTTAGTAGTTTCCACCTTCAAGGAGCGAGTCCGTCATAGCATCCTGGGAAACTGTATGACAAAAAAAAAGAAAGTCAATACATGTATAGAAACTGAATGATCACTTACCTGTATTACAGTTGTTTACGGACAGTCAGCCTTGCACAGTTGAAGATGGACAGAATTCCAGCCAGCCAGTCATAGTTGAGATTGGAGATGCAGATGGATAAACCCTTGTTAGTAGTTTCCACCTTCAGAAAGGGAGTCCGTCATGGCATCCTGGGAAACTATGACAAAAAAAAAGAAAGTCAATACATGTATAGAAACTGAATGATTACTTACCTGTAACACAGCTGTTTACGAACAGTCAGCCTGGCACAGTTGAAGATGGACAGAAAGCCAGCCACAGTTGTGAAGCGAGAAGCAGGTGGAATGACCCCTGTTAGTAGTTTCCACCTTCAGAGAGGGAGTCCGTCATGGCATCCTGGGAAACTGTATGACAAAAAAGAAAGTCAATACATGTATAGAAACTGAATGATTACTTACCTGTAACACAGCTGTTTACAAACAGTTAGCCTGGCACCAATGAAGATGGACAGAAAGCCAGCCACAGCTGTGAAGTGAGAAGCAGATGGAATGACCCATGTTAGTAGTTTCCACCTTCAGAAAGGGAGTCAGTCATGGCATCCTGGGAAAGTGTATGACAAAAAAGAAATACACATATAGAAACTGAATGATCACTTACCTGCATAACAGCTGTTTACGAACAGTCAGCCTCACACAGTTGAGGATGGACAGAAAGCCAGCCAGCCAGTCATATTTGAGATTGGAGATGCAGATGGATAAACCCTTGTTAGTAGTTTCCACCTTCAGAAAGGGAGTCAGTCATGGCATCCTGGGAGACTGTATGACAAAAAAGAAAGTCAATACATATATAGAAACTGAATGATCACTTACCTGTATCACAGCTGTTTACAAACAGTCAGCCTGGCACTGCTGATGGACAGAAAGCCAGCCAGCCAGTCATAGTTGAGATTGGAGATGCAGATGGATAAACCCTTGTTAGTAGTTTCCACCTTCAGAAAGGGAGTCCGTCATGGCATCCTGTGAATTTGTATGACAAAAAAGAAAGTCAATACATGTATAGAAACTGAATGATCACTTACCTGTATCACAACTGTTTACAAACAGTCAGCCTCACAAAGTTGAAGTTGGACAGAATACCAGCCAGCCAGTCATAGTTGAGATTGGAGACGCAGATGGATAAACCCTTGTTAGTAGTTTCCAACTTCAGAAAGGGAGTCTGTCATGGCATCCTGGGAGACTGTATGACAAAAAAGAAAGTCAATACATGTATAGAAACTGAATGATCACTTACCTGTATCACAGCTGTTTACGAACTGTCAGCCTGGCACCAATGAAGATGGACAGAAAGCCAGCCACAGTTGTGAAGTGAGAAGCAGGTGGAATGACCCCTGTTAGTAGTTTCCACCTTCAGAGAGGGAGTCCGTCATGGCATCCTGGGAGACTGTATGACAAAAAAGAAAGTCAATACATGTATAGAAACTGAATGATCACTTACCTGTATTACAGCTGTTTACGAAAAGTCAGCCTGGCACAGTTGAAGATGGACAGAAAGCCAGCCACACAGCCACAGTTGTGAAGTGAGAAGCAGATGGAATGACCCCTGTCAGTAGTTTCCACCTTCAGAGAGGGAGTCCGTCATGGCATCCTGGGAAACTGTATGACAAAAAAGAAAAAGTCAATACATGTATAGAAACTGAATGATCATTTACCTGTATCACAGCTGTTTACGAACAGTCAGCCTGGCACCGTTGATGGACAGATAGCCAGCCATCCAGTCATAGTTGAGATTGGAGATGTAGATGGATAAACCCTTGTTAGTCATTTCCACCTTCAGAAAGGGAGTCCGTCATGGCATCCTGGGAAACTGTATGACAAAAAAAAAAGAAAGTCAATACATGTATAGAAACTTAATGACCACTTACCTGTATCACAGCTGTTTACGAACAGTCAGCCTGGCACAGTTGAAGATGGACAGAAAGCCAGCCACAGTTGTGAAGTGAGAAGCAGGTGGAATGACCCCTGTTAGTAGTTTCCACCTTCAGAGAGGGAGTCCGTCATGGGATCCTGGGAAACTGTATGACAAAAAAGAAAAAGTCAATACATGTATAGAAACTGAATGATCACTTACCTGTATCACAGCTGTTTACGAACAGTCAGCCTGGCACAGTTGAAGATGGACAAAAAGCCAGCCACACAGCCACAGTTGTGAAGTGAGAAGCAGATGGAATGACCCCTGTTAGTAGTTTCCACCTTCAAGGAGGGAGTCCGTCATGGCATCCTGGGAAACTGTATGACAAAAAAAAAAGAAAGTCAATACATGTATAGAAACTGAATGATCACTTACCTGTATCACAGCTGTTTACGAACAGTCAGCCTTACACAGATGGACAGAAAGCCAGCTACACAGACATGGTGAACTAAGGTGGTTATCAGTAATACCTTATTTGACAATGACTGCTTTAGTTGCCAGAGATTGTACAATCCAAATTTAAATTTAATGTCCAAGTCACTGGTTCTCATATGAATTGATACATATGTTTCCTTTTGTTCCTCAGATTGTTTTAACTCATTTTCTGACATCTATGATTACAAACTATGTCTATGATACTGCAGGGTTTGAAATATGTCCAACCGATACTAATATTACTTTATTACTTTATTACTTTACTATAGAGTTGCACCTTCTAAATGTTACCGTAAAGCAAGACAGATCCCAGGCAGCACAGGTGAAGCCTTTCTAGGTGGTCGAGGACCGGACGTCAAACCCGCAGTCAGCAGTGGAGCACAAAAAGACTCTGCTCCCTCGATTTTGGCATCTGTCTTCTTTCTAACAGTGTCTCTCCACAGCCATCATGTTTCTTGTGAATAAACACAGAGGTTAGTAAAGCAAAGTAATGTAAAGTAACACACATAGTAGATAGCACAAGGATTGACACTGGCTAAGAAACAAGCCAAAGCTAATATTAAAGAATATAAAGAAATGACTAGGATTAACAAGCAACATGAGAGCTAGTAAACAGCAGATAGGCAAGAGAAGACCCATCAGCCTAGATCGAAAGACAGAGCATTGTGGTTAGACAGGAAAGTAACCCACAGAAACTTACTAAACTGAGTTAACATGGATGCGCCTAATCTCACCCTCCCATACCCAATCTCACCACTTTCACTGGTGGTACTATTTCCACATATTTCTAAGACTAGGAGAAGCTGCATTTCATACAAGAGAACACACATGACAGTATGACACATGAATTTCATGATAAACAGCTTTCAGGGTCTCCTCAGAAAATGCTAGCAATATAAACTTCACCGGAGTGAATCGGGCTGTCTTACTAATGAGCCAAAAAACGTTCGTTTGTACATCCAAGCACATTTTCACTTGAGTTTGGGGAGCTCAGTCAAGTTAGTTTGATATTAGATCAGCAGATATTCACTTCCTTCCTCCTCTCACTCACAATGTCCTAAAATCTCAGATTTGTTTTAAACAATGGAAAACAAACTACAATCATTATATTTCCTCAACATTTCCAGTCTTTCCATTTTGACAAGGATATTTAATCAAAATAGCCAGAATTCCTGCAGCAGGTGCTGTAGACGGTAAAAGCCTGTCTATAAAGTGTGGAAACCTAAAACACGCAGAGAGAGAAGGAGCTGCTGGTATTAGACAATCAAACCTACTGAAGAACAGAGATGAAATGAAAATTAATGACTAACCTTTACTTCATGAATGGATTTGTTTAGCACTTTAAATAAAAAAACAATATATAACAATAATAAATATATACATAAAATATGCTGATTTTCACAATTTGTAATGTAATATTCTTCCAGTGAAACATCCAGATAGCATACAAATCCAAAGTCAGTTGTAGTGTACAGAGACACATCTGAAATATACAACTATCCTTAGAATAGCCCGATTACAATTTGCAAAAAAGTAAGAGAGTAAGAGAGCCTGTAGAATTCTGGAGAAAGGTCTTGTGGACAGGTGAGACTAAGATTAACCTATATCAGAGTGATGGAAAGACAAGCATTGTGGACTGCTCACTAGTGCCTGAAGGGGGGTAAAATTATGTCTGCATTCACCCTTTTATTAATGGTATATACGTGGACTCCATAAAAATAATCCAAAACATAGGAGTTGGAAAGCTCTCGCAAAGCTGTTTGTACTTCTGACATCCTTCTCGTTAAAGAGTTTATAATCCTGGGTGTTTCCGTGTGAAAGGAAAGTCTGAACCATGGAAGTCGTTGGTTTGAGTTGCTGAGAATCAATTTAGGGGTGATACCTTTGTCCTCTGTGTGAAAAGCTTATCCCAATGTCCATATGAAGAGCAAGTTAGCTGTAAGGAGTGCAAATAGAGAAACAAACAAACAAACAAGAAAAAAAAGAGAAGCTTTCTGCAAAAGCACAACAGCACCCAGCCTCATGCATTAAACATACACAAACATTGATAGAATATCTAAAGAATTAAAGGATTGCAAACTTACAATGAGTATTGGGCCTGTACTCATGCCATTTGTCTCAACACTGGAGTCATATGGGTGTCAGCTATGGCTTCAAGTAGGCCCAAGTTGTAGGATTTGTTTTATGCCACAACCACAACAGGCCCAATGAGACCTAAAGAACCAGCACAACAGGCCCAATGAGACCTAAAGAACCAGCACAACAGGCCCAATGAGACCTAAAGAACCAGCACAACAGGCCCAATGAAACCATAAGCACATGACAATAGGCCCAATGAGAACTTAAGGTCTCATTGGGCCTGTTTTGATGTTCCTAAGAACCAGCACAACAGGCTTATCCCAATGTCCATATGAAGAGCAAGTTAGTTGTAAGGAGCACAAATAGAGAAACAAACAAACAAACAAACAAGAAAAAAAAGAGAAGTTTTCTGCAAAAGCACAACAGCACCCAACCTCATGCATTAAACATACACAAACCTTGACAGAATATATAAAGAATTAAAGGATTGCAAACTTACAATGAGTATTTGAACCAAAGTTCCTTCATTCAGTCTTCATTACAGTGAGGCCTGAAGTGAGCCTCAGCTAAACCTCTTTGCTACTGCTTGTTTCTCTCCTTTTGGCTTGTAACCTGGCCTATTTCCAATATACTGCCACATAGTGGATGGAGTAGGAATTACCATGAAAAGAACATGCAATTTGTCTCAACACTGGAGTCATATGGGTGTCAGCTATGACTTCAAGTAGGCCTAAGTTGTAAGATTTGCCACAACCACAACAGGCCCAATGAGACCTAAAGAACCAGCACAACAGGCCCAAAGATACCTAAAGAACTAGCACAACAGGCCCAATGAGACCTAAAGAACCAGCACAACAGGCCCAAAGATACCTAAAGAACCAGCACAACAGGCCCGATGAGACCTAAAGAACCAGCACAACAGGCCCAATGAGACCTAAAGAACCAGCACAACAGGCCCAATGAGACCTAAAGAACCAGCACAACAGGCCCAAAGATACCTAAAGAACCAGCACAACAGGCCCGATGAGACCTAAAGAACCAGCACAACAGGCCCGATGAGACCTAAAGAACCACCACAACAGGCCCAATGAGACCTAAAGAACTAGCACAACAGGCCCAATGAGACCTAAAGAACTAGCACAACAGGCCCAATGAGACCTAAAGAACCAGCACAACAGGCCCGATGAGACCTAAAGAACCAGCACAACAGGCCCAATGAGACCTAAAGAACCAGCACAACAGGCCCAAAGATACCTAAAGAACCAGCACAACAGGCCCAATGAGACCTAAAGAACCAGCACAACAGGCCCAATGAGACCTAAAGAACCAGCACAACAGGCCCAATGAGACCTAAAGAACCAGCACAACAGGCCCAAAGATACCTAAAGAACCAGCACAACAGGCCCGATGAGACCTAAAGAACCAGCACAACAGGCCCGATGAGACCTAAAGAACCACCACAACAGGGCCAATGAGACCTAAAGAACTAGCACAACAGGCCCAATGAGACCTAAAGAACTAGCACAACAGGCCCAAAGATACCTAAAGAACCAGCACAACAGGCCCGATGAGACCTAAAGAACCACCACAACAGGCCCAATGAGACCTAAAGAACCACCACAACAGGCCCAATGAGACCTAAAGAACTAGCACAACAGGCCCAATGAGACCTAAAGAACCAGCACAACAGGCCCAAAGATACCTAAAGAACCAGCACAACAGGCCCGATGAGACCTAAAGAACCAGCACAACAGGCCCAATGAGACCTAAAGAACCAGCACAACAGGCCCAATGAGACCTAAAGAACCAGCACAACAGGCCCAAAGATACCTAAAGAACCAGCACAACAGGCCCGATGAGACCTAAAGAACCACCACAACAGGCCCAATGAGACCTAAAGAACCAGCACAACAGGCCCAATGAGACCTAAAGAACCAGCACAACAGGCCCAAAGATACCTAAAGAACCAGCACAACAGGCCCGATGAGACCTAAAGAACCACCACAACAGGCCCAATGAGACCTAAAGAACCAGCACAACAGGCCCAATGAGACCTAAAGAACCAGCACAACAGGCCCGATGAGACTAGTGATGCACCCATCAGATATGAGGATTGGATATTGGTCCCGATATTAGCAATGCTTGCTTCCCTTTGGTCTCACTGGACTTCACATTTCAGAATAAAAGTCCTGAGCCAACACTGCTAAATACACGAATAACAAATCTATACACATAACTAATCATCAAATTTTTGATTCTTTTGTTAATAGTCATATCTCATATAAAGACATATTAGAATAGCCTAGTATCTTTTGAAAATAACAAAATCTGGTCTCCTATTAATACTTCATCACTGTAAGGCAAATTCTGTGCCAAAGTCCTGCACAATCATTTCTTATTTTAGTAATAAAATAAATAGTAATTCAATAAATATATATCTTTGATAATTTGTTTTATTTTATTTTACAAAGTTAGTGAGGTTAGCTGACGCTTTCATTTTCTCCCACATGTTGAGGTATACGGTTTATTTATTTAACAATGGTATCGGATCGGTATCGTGTATCTATCAATAAGTTAATGTATCGTATTGGATCTGAAACTAAACTTATCATGCCACCTTAAAATCACGTGCTGAACAGATTTTGTTGAAATGGGCTCAAGCGTTCAAAAGTTCCAGGCTTACATTTTTGAATAATTATTATAGTTATTCAATAATTATTAGTTATTAAGACCATTGCAAGTATTTTAATACCAAATATGTGAGGAGTGGTAAAAAGAAAATCTTGGACTAGTTAGCAGAAGTGGGAAGGCATCAAGGAATCAGCCAAAAAATAATTTTGAGTGTAGGACTTACAGGTCACACGTTATTGAATTAAAACATTTAATGTTTTGCTGCAGCGCCACCATCAGGCCAGTGAATGTAATTTTTCTTGTCTTTTCACAGCTTATAGATTATTCTATTTTTAATGTGTGCTTAAATTGCACTGCATCTTCAACTCCAAGATGATTTCCACAATGGCAGTCGTCTTTGTGTGTTCCTCTGGCAACTGACACTATTTATTATTTATTTTAACTTTAATATTTATTTTACACATACAGTTCTCCTCCGGAACAGTTAGTTACAGTTGAGAGGCGCTCCTGGAGTTTGGTAAAGTTCATCATGAACTTACCTTAAGCCTTTCTGATTTCCATTTTCTTTTGCACTAGGACACCGCCGAAACCAGCCAGCAAGGTACAGCAGCACCGGCCTCGAGAAGACAACACAGCGGACAGAGTGCCCAAGGCGGAAACGGGGAAAAAAGCAGGTGGGCTACATGCTTGGTTAAAGGCTTGGGCTGCGTGTTCACCGCTACCTAGCCTGTTGCAGCCATTGTTCGCTCCCTCGAAAAGACTGACCACAGTATTAGCACATTATATAGTCCCAGGAACATCATTCAGTCTTAAAATAGGGACATCATACACCAATTTTGACTCATGATTTATTTGAAGAAGTGATTGGACAATGAGCTTTGTACAAAGTACAGTAGTACAGTGTGTTTAATAACATTAGCAGATAAGGTGTGTGATCACATTATTAGTATATTATATGGTCCCAGGAACATCATACACTTTAATGTCCCAAGGATTCCATTATTTTAACATGTACAATGAACTTTGTACTATTACTAGTTTTAAGTTTACAGTACTGTAAAGCCGGTGTTTGGGGAATCAGTGTCTCTGTGCTCTTTGTTTAGCTTGCTTCTCTACTTTCTTACACTTATTTTTATATATCTGTTCATTTACATGTTCATCACTGATCATTTACTGCGTCGTAAGCCTTCTACCCACTTCCACAGCCAGAACTAGAAAACAATGATTTCCTCAGCAAATTGTACAACCTGTACACTCGACCCAATTCCCTCAAAAATACTAAAAGAAATACTCCCAATTATAATCAGACCTATTTTAACAATAGTAAATTCATCCCTTAGCTTGGGGCATATACACAAAACCCTTAAATTAGCAGTCATAAAACCTTTCATCAAGAAACCAAATCTTGATACTAGTGTATTTCTAATTACAGACCCATCATATGGATATACTTTTATATCCAAGATATTAGAAAAAAGCTGTGGCCCAACAACTCTTATACATGAGTAAAAATGACATGTATGAGAAATTCCAATCTGGATTCAGATCCCATCATAGCACTGAGACAGCCCTAGCAAAGATTACAAACGATCTCCTTCTTGCCTCTAATCAAAGCTACATATCTTTATTAGCCCTTCTTAACCTCAGTGTAGCCTTTGATACAATAGATCACACTATTAGAAACTCTTAGAAAGATTAGAGAACATGGTTGGAATTACAGAAACAGCCCTATTGTGGTTCAAATCATATCTAACCGGACGCTATCAGTTTGTGAAGGTAAAAGATTTATCTTCGAATTACACAAAAGTAAGATATGGAGTTCTAGCCTCTATTTTAGGATCACTATTACTTAAATTATACATGTTACCACTGGGCTCAGTTATAAGCAGACATGACGTTAACTTCTATTATTATGCAGATGACACACAGCTCTATATATCAGCCAAACCTGATGATAAATCTAGATTAAAGAAAATTGAGGACTGTGTAAAGGATATAAAATTCTGAATGTCACATAACTTCCTTCTTCTTAACAGTAACAACGTTTAGTTAACTGAAAAGGTTCTCTATTTAGGTCCAGGGACCTCAATAAACTTCACCTAGTTCAAAATACTGCAGCCAGGATCCTTACTAAAACTAAAATATTTGACCATATTTGTCCAGAACATATTTGTTCTATCATCACTGCATTGGCTGTATTGACTACAAAAACATTTCTACTAACACACAAAACTCTACATGGCCTCACTCCTAATTACCTTATTACATATTATGAACTATGAAGATTACTTAGATCCCAGGGTACTGGCTTCGTAGTAGTTCCCAAAATTCAGAAAACCTCAGCAGGGGGAAGAGCTTTTTTTTATAAAGTCCCCCAACTCTGGAATAACCTTCCAGATAATGTTCAGGACTCAGACACAGTCTCAATTTTTTAATCTAGGCTAAAAATCGATGCATTTGCTACAAAATTGCATTTGCTACATCTGCTTGTATTTCAGCACGTAATATTTCCATGTATTTTCCTCAAAATAGTGCAAATAAACAATTCAATATTGAGACTGTGTTTGTCCTCTGTGTAACTTATAAACAGAAAAAAACTGTTTTAATGACCTCATTAGAATTAAAACAAACCTGTCCATCCCTCAGAGCAACAGCAACTACCGCATTAAATTAGAACCTAAATCAGTTATTGCAAATGACATTATTACTGACAATAGGCTTAATGCACTATGTCTCTGTGAGACATGGGTTAAACCTGATGAATATACAGCTTTAAATGAGTCCAGTCATGTTAGAAATAGTTCTTAACCAGAATATCTTTCACCTGCCCGCTGTATTAGCAAACATACAATAACAACTGCAACAGCGAATGTGTTTATTAATAACGACCCTGAGTTAACTGTCTCCTCCCTATTACATGCTAAAGATCTGGAGCATGTGACTGAAAATGTACACTCTGTCCTACCTTTCACTTTTATGCTGATGATACCCAAATGTACATACCAGCTAAACCTAACAAGGTCCTGTGTCTCTGCAAAATAACAGACTGTATTAAAGAAATTAAAGACTGGATGACTCTTTTTTTTTTTTACTTAATTCTGACAAAACAGAGGTCCTTTTACTTGGTCCTAATATAGATAAAAATATTAATGATAATACTGTGGTAAACACAGATGTTCACTTGGTTATACCTGGTAAAACAGTGAGAAACTTAAGGGTCGTTTTTGACTTTATTCTCTCATTTGATGCACATATATGCAGTATATTTAAAATGGGTTTCTTTGATTTACGCAACCTTGCTAAACCCGCTGCATACTATCCCAGGGGCATGCTTCATAAGCTCCAGCTTGTTCAGAATGCCGCTGCCAGGGTACTAACTAGAGCTAGGACATTTGATCATATTAGTCCAATTCTTTCATCCTTACACTGGTTACCTGTTACATTTTATATAAATTCTAAAATACTTCTTCTAACATGTAAATCTCTCAATGGTCTGGCCCCACATTATCTGGAGGAACTTCTTACACCTTATAACCCTCCACGTACACTCCGCTCGCAAGATGCTGGCTATAATAGTCTGACAGTCATACATATTAGAAAAAAACAATGCAGGAGGAAGAGCGTTCTTGTATAAAGCCCCCCAACTTTGGAACAACCTCCCTGTTAATATATGGGAATCAGACACACTCTCAGTCTTTAAATCTAGATGAAAAACTTTTGTCTTTACATCAGCTTTCAGAGAACTCTCCAGTTCTGTGTTCTGTCCTGCTCTGATTACATTTCACCACTGTTACGTCCCACTCTGATTACAGGCTTTTCATTACTATTATTGTGGTCGTCTCTCTAACTTCTTTCTGCTACAGGTCATTCATTAAATGTAAACCTTGTTTTAATCTTCATCTTTTTTCTCTCTCTCCTCATGTCTTGAGCTGCCTGCTTGGAGTTGCCCATTTTTGGTTCGTCTTGGTATCAGGCCTGTCCCACACAACCATCCTAATCTCTTTTGCATGTGCTGTGGTGCCCTGTTCCTCCTGCTGTGCCCTGATGTTCGCTCAGCCTGGCTCTCCACTGCCCTGCTAAGTTACGGTTCTGCTATGGAGTCCACTGGAGTGATCCACTCCTACCACACTCCATTTCTATACATACACATACTTAATCAGCATGGACTTTAACATTAACACTGAGCATATGTCCAGCACCTACTCACACACATACTTCATAACCTGTTCCTACATTAGCTATAGCTCTTCATTATCTCTCTGTCCAGCACCTACTCACTCTCATACTTCATAAACTGTTCCTACATTAGCTATAGCTCTTCATTATCTTTCTGTCCAGCACCTACTCACACTCATACTTCATAACCTGTTCCTACATTAGCTATAGCTCTTCATTATCTCTCTGTCCAGCACCAACTCACACTCATACTTCATAAACTGTTCCTACATTAGCTATAGCTCTTCATTATCTCTCTGTCCAGCACCAACTCACACTCATACTTCATAAACTGTTCCTACATTAGCTATAGCTCTTCATTATCTCTCTGTCCAGCACCTACTCACACCCCTACTTCATAACCTGTTCCTACATTAGCTATAGCTCTTCATTATCTCTCTGTCCAGCAGCTACACACGCATACTTCATAATCTGTTCCTACATTAGCTATAGCTCTTCATTATCTCTCTGTTCAGCACCTACTCACACTCATACTTCATAACCTGTTCCTACATTAGCTATAGCTCATTATCTCTCTGTCCAGCACCTACTCACACTCATACTTCATAACCTGTTCCTACATTAGCTATAGCTCTTCATTATCTCTCTGTCCAGCACCTACACACACTCCTACTTCATAAACTGTTCCTACATTAGCTATAGCTCTTCATTATCTCTCTGTCCAGCACCTACTCACACTCATACTTCATAAACTGTTCCTACATTAGCTATAGCTCTTCATTATCTCTCTGTCCAGCACCTACTCACACTCATACTTCATAATCTGTTCCTACATTAGCTATAGCTCTTCATTATCTCTCTGTCCAGCACCTACTCACACTCATACTTCATAACCTGTTCCTACATTAGCTATAGCTCTTCATTATCTCTCTGTCCAGCACCTACTCACACTCCTACTTCATAACCTGTTCCTACATTAGCTATAGCTCTTCATTATCTCTCTGTCCAGAACCTACTCACACTCCTACTTCATAATCTGCTCCTACATTAGCTATAGCTCTTCATTATCTCTCTGTCCAGCACCTACACACACTCATACTTCATAAACTGTTCCTACATTAGCTATAGCTCTTCATTATCTCTCTGTCCAGCACCTACTCACACTCATACTTCATAACCTGTTCCTACATTAGCTATAGCTCTTCATTATCTCTCTGTCCAGCACCTACTCACACTCATACTTCATAAACTGTTCCTACATTAGCTATAGCTCTTCATTATCTTTCTGTCCAGCACCTACTCACACTCATACTTCATGAACTGTTCCTACATTAGCTATAGCTCTTCATTATCTCTCTGTCTGGTTCTTTGTATAATGTTATTTGTTTGTTTGTGCTGTGCGGGTTGACCTAAGGCAGATGGGTTACTCGGTCTGAGTCTTGGTTTCTCCCAAGGTTTCTTCCTCTTAGTATGAGGGAGTTATTCCTTTCCACTGTCGCTGCCACCTCCATTGTGGTGCTTGCTCATAAGAGGCGTGGACCTGGCTTAGTGAAATTTGTTGCGAAAGGCGCTATATACATAAATTTTGAATTGATTTTGAATTGAACTGAGTCACTCTTACCATCACTGTCATGACTATATTAAGTTATACTACACAATGATTATTGTATTATGAATATGTTGCAATACAGCAGGATAGATGGTTTTGTCAATAATTTATAAATAGTTCTGATCAGAGGAGGATGGTTATCTTGTGAGTCGTGGTTCCTCCCAAGGTTTCTTGCTCCAGCTCTGAGGGAGTTTTTCTTTGCCACTGTCGCCGTTGGCTTTTATTAATTACTGACTGTGTAAAGCTGCTTTGTGACAACAGTTGTAAAACGAGCTATGCAAATCAATTTGATTTAATAATTTTAGCTACACAATTGAAGTTCTCTAAAAATAAACAATCAATCAAACAAAAAACTACAATTAAGGGGGCGTTACCTAGTCTACTTAATTATATGGCAGTTTTTTTTACCTCCCTTACCATTTGCCTAGGTAGCCTAACAAATTTAGGCACATGTTGTCTCAGGAAAACCATGTTTTATGTTTACACAAGGACATCATATACAGTACCAATCAGAAGTTTGGACAAACTCATATTCCATGTTTTTTCCTTATTTTCTACATTGTAGAAAAATATTACTTAAGACTGCCAAAACTATGTATGAACACAAATGGAATTATGTAGTAAATGAAAAAAAATGTTAAATGAGAATAAACAAACCCAGAATGTTTTATACTTTATATTCTTCAAAGTAGCTACATTTGCCTTTAAAGACAACTTTGCCTATTGCTGAGCATTTTCTTAGTTAGCTTCATGAGCTAGGCACCTGGAATAGTTTAACAGTATTGAAGAATTACCCAGAGGTGCCATCACAATTGGGTCTAGGTTGAGTGATTGTGGAGACCTAATCATTTAAATCTGTTACCTTTATGTCCACATATGAAGGTTGTGTGCAAATGTTTTTGAAACAGAATACTTAAACAGCCACTTTTAGTTCCATAAAGAATCATGAGATGTGAGTGAAGAACCATTACATGATGTATTTACCTGAACCATTTTAAAGGTTCTTCACGTTCAATCATTTCTATCACAAACATAGTTCTTTATTGAACTAAAAATGGCTAGCTAAACATTTTCTGTGGCAATGCTAAAAAAACAACAACGAAAACCCCAAAACAAAACAAAAACAACATTTGATGCACTTTATTTATAAGAGTAAAGTAAGCCACTTAGCACACATACTGTCCTAGATACATCATCTGGGCTTGAGGGGGGGGGGAATCATGTTTAGTTATGTGTTATAATATGTAAGTTTTATGTTTAATTTATGTACAATAACAATTCTAGCTTCATATGGCATACATTCATGACAAATTTTAGCAATAATAAGATGCTACAACATCCGTAATGATGACATACTCGGATACCTCTACCTCTACTTTGCTGCATTTTTTACTCTGAAAGCATTTGTTTGTCAGTTACTTACTCATAACTTTGCAATTATATTTGCACTTTTGTATAGCCATGTTTAGGACTTAAAATAAACCATTTACTTTGTTTGCACTTGTTTTTGTATCCTCATGTTTACAGTTTAAAATAGACAGTTTTGCCAATTGTTTCTTTATCACACAGTAAGATGAGGACATTGTTTTTTGCAAAAACAACTTCCTGTACAAAGAGCAAGTTTAGTTTTAATACTTGTTAGGTTCTACTAATTCCAAACAGCTAGGAGAAATGAAAAGTGCACAACAAGCAAAAGTCCGGGTCTCAAGAGGTTAAGAAAGAGGACAATCATGGGACATTTATAGAAGCTACAATCAAAAGAACGACAGCCTTCAGAACCACAAATTCAGCATGTCAGAAGGACAAGAACAAGGCATATTTTCTACTGTATCCAGGCAGGAATTATCTGTGATGGAAACTACAATCTATCAGGATTCAAGATTCAAGATTAAAAAAGATTGGCTCAGCCACAAAGTCATTGTTCAACGCACTTACAATGAGCACAATGGGAATGTTGCGGATTCTGAAAAAGAGGGTCATTTCCAAACAGTATGTCCAGATTTGGTCAAACTAATTGAAGAATAGATCTCATTAGGTGTCAAACCGGATGTTATTCTTTTGGAAGCCCATAGATGGTCTAGAGCTCGAGGACACACCGACTTGAACAACCGTCAATACTTCAGTCCAAATGATGTTCAGAGCATTCTTACATGGATATTGCGCAGAAACCATTTCCTGCCTTTTTGTGGTCCTAAACCATTGTAAATAGACCTGTAAAGATAAAAATAAATGAAAACTAATAAAAAAAATCTAGTTATTTATTAAATGAAATAAGAATAAGTGCATAAATTTATTAAGTTACCTCATCTGTAAAGGACATCATCCAGCAACTGCCCATCATCTAATGTGGTCAATGAGTTCTTGGTTAGTGAAGGTGCTTCAGAAGTCCTTTAGATTGATCATGAAATGGCATCAAGGCATGTTACAACAACTGAACATTATAATTATTTTTAATTATTATTTTTTTAAAGTAATTTTACATCAACACACCTTTTCCCTCCTCCATGGCAGAATGGTTTCTGTGCAAACAAAAAATGACAGAAATATGCTAATAAAATGTTAAGAAATTAACATCCATACAATTTATCCCAACCACAAAGATTTAATGTTACCTACACAAAATTATGTTTTGACACACAAGAGGGAGTCCAAAAGAACTGAGAGCAATGTTTTTGAATATTGCTGAATAATGTTACATTTGCAGATCACTGCATGATACACCTGGCACCTTGATTCGGCATATTAAAGTTGTTGCATGGTTCATATGCAGGAAAAAAATAGCCTGATGTGCTCAGCATAGTTGTTCTCTGCAGATCAAAAGTTTGCAGGCTTTCGAAAGCCCCTGAAAATTGTTCATGTAAGAAATACGCATGATGCCATGATGACTCCAGAAAATTCCAGGAGAAAGGCAGTAGAAGACATTTTTGGAAATCTACACAATCCTTTTAGTGACTTGAACACAGATGCTAAATGGAGGAAGTACTTGTACCAGTACCAGTGTTGAACCTATTGAAATTCATTTAGGTGGGTTCCTGTAACATCATCTTAAGCTGCCATTTGTCCATTTGGCAGCTTAAGAAAGTCTCCCCTGACAAAAAGTGACGAAAAACATCCCTGGACCTCTGGACCTGGAGGTATTATCAAAAATAGTTAATAATTCTCACATGGAAGAAGAGGCAGGAATGGCGACTAGGTTTAAAAGGTAAAAAGACGACCCAACATTAAGAAACAAACGAACCAGAATCATGTTGTAGCGATTTCTCAGCAAACACCGGACCAAGATGAAAAAAAAAAAAAAACAGTGGAACCAGCAAATTTGAAGTTGATTTTAAAATAAATAAAAGGACTTTCTGCAGGACAGTAACACTCCGCTCCAAGCCATTAAAGGAGAGATCTCGAAAATTAACTCAAGGTTAGACGTCAAAGGTGCTCTGCTCTGTCAGATCCCCAAAATATTCTACTGAGCCTATTTTAAGTGGAAATAACCCTATACTAGGAATAGCAGCAGAAAAACCCGGTCTGTACATTGTATGTTTTAGATTGAAAGCTGTCACATTGCTGAGTTGAAAATGCAGCTAGAGACTGATATAAACCCATAAATTTTACGTCCATCTTCCCCTCTGTGTCTGTCTCTACGGCAGTCTCCCCCAGCAAACTTCCAACGCCTTTACTTGACCCCGTGTCAGACAACCTGATTCCACTATGTGCTGCTTCTAAGTTCTCAGCTCAGCTTCTAACTCCATCAGTCAGGCGGCATCAGTTTTTACAAAAATAATAATTATTATTATATTAATTTCATGTGTATAGTCCGAACTCTTTTGGTCATATAAACCCTCCCTTGAGGCTCCCTTGTCTTAGAAGCTTCGAAATTCTTTAAAAACTTCCTTTAAAAAAAAAATTCTAATCGGAACAGCCCTGAGAAATAAATCACTTCCAAAACCTTGCTTTAAAATCTTTAATTTTCTTTCTTAAAAAAACCCAGATTCTACAAATAAATTATGTAGGTTGAGCAGTACTGAGAATGAAATATCCTAAAATCTTGTCTTAGTGTCTTTGAATTTTAATGAATTTGGATGCCTGCAAAATTCTCTGGTTTAAACAACCCTGAGAATCGGAATATTAAGACAATATCTTAGAATCTTCAGATTGAAATAAAATACAGATCCCAAGAAATTTCCAGTTCATACAACTGTGAGACTCAAACTATCTTAAGGCAATGCTTTGGAAATCTTCTGACTTTGAGTCAGAATCTATTTTAATAGCTACATTTACTCTCTCTTGTACCCTTTGCCTTCCCTCGGACACTTGTATGTGCTTTTATTATTTCACATTTACATACTACCTGTATTTTTATTGAAGACTGAAGTTCAAATTTGGCCCAATGTCACCAAATCACACCTGCACGTCACATCACATTCCAATAAGGACACAGCAAACATATGTAGCCTAGTATGAAGATGTCCGTGGCAGAGACTCAAGAAAACTAGAGTGAAATGTCCCAACTGAGCCCCACATTTACATTTCAATAAAGGTCATTAATAACATGCCTCTGAAGTTTGACTTTTTGCTCCATTACAATACTTATAGGCAACTACAACAAATTTCCGCTCAATGAAACATGGTAATGCTTAGTAGTGCACATAGATGCTCCTTTAATATATTTGATATTAGTAAAATGCATTCATTTTCAATGGGCATCTATGCAGCTGAAACGGGTAGCTTAGTGCATCCCAACCTTTTCAACATTAACATTTTAATATAACATTATAGTCATTATGGCTTTTAGAAAAATGATTTTGTCAGGTGGGGTAGTAGGGTAGTGTTTGTTTTCCTTACATGACTTACTTTTATACTTACTTTTATAAGTAGTTTTGAAACCAAATTAGTGCAAGTCAGATTTTACTACATCGTAATTTGATATTTTAGTGAAATGTACACTTTTCTGTGTAAATGAGATTATGGTTTATTCTTTTTATTAGCTTTGAATGTCCAAGCACCTCCATCCCCAGTTAGAGGCAGTAGATGAAGCATCATTTGACTGCCCTTGTCCAGTTGTGGGTGTTCCTCAAGTGGAACACTTTCAGACCTCTAACTAATATGTTTTAAACCACATTGTGAATTACACATCCTATCATCAGTACAGAATTATAATATTATTGGTGGTCTACAAGTTCACAAATAGAACAATTTTATCTGTACAGAGAAGATCTAGCACATATAGAAGAAGAGATTGAAGCTCTGGAGAGCACAATGGATGCCTCTGAAGCTCTGGAGAGGAGGTAAATATAGTTTATTACTACATATGAGACAGAACAATGCAATCCACACATCTGCTGACAGTGTTTAATGCTTTATCATATAGTCTTCAGAATATGAATGTCCAAGCCAACAAAAACCTGAACATGAATAAACTTGAGATCAATGGCCTCAGGAACAGTGTGTAAGTTGTAAATCATTGTTTTGAGCAGTGCTGGAGAAGTAAATGTACTTGTAATTTGATTCCTAGTATTTACTAATCTCAAATGTGACAGTTTTGATTGGGGAACAGATGATCAGGGAGAAAAGGAAAAGGTGACGACAGCCAAGATGAGGAATATGTTCCTCGTCTTTGTAAACAGTATGTTAGAGTTCCTACAGCTGCTGCTTCGCGACTGGCAGGGGAACGCCCAGACTAAGGATGCGTCGCCCTGATGATCCCAGAGGTTTTGACCTGGTTCTACCAGTCCCGGCACAAACCATAGAGGAACTCAAACCAAAGTCAAGAGAGGTGTTGGTAACTGGAAAACACCTGTTTATTATGTTTTTCTTGAGCTAAATAAAACACACTTGAGGCTTGACCGTATGCTGCACTAAACGGTCTTTTCTTTTCTACAGTTGAAACCAGAAGTTATATAGCATACAATATATGAAAAGACACACATGCATTTTTCCCCTCATTGTCTGACATGAATTTAGAATAAACTTGTCCCTTTTTAGGTCAATTAGGATTACCTAAATTATTTCTATTTGCTAAAAGCCAGAATAGAGAGAATTTAAGGCAATTTTCATGACTTTCTTCAAAGCTTAAATACACCAAGATTACTACGGTTTATTGGCAACATCTGAATTAATCAAAGACACACCTGTGGATGTATTTTAAGGCACACCTGAAACATGGGAAAGTCGAAAGAAAGCCAGAATATCAGGAAGAGAATTGTGGACTTGCACAAGTCTGGCTCATCCTTGGGTGCAATTTCCAGATGCCTGAAGGTGCCTTGTTCATCTGTACAAACAATTATACACAAGTACAAACAAGATGGGAATGTCCAGCCATCATACCGCTCAGGAAGGAGACAGGAGACAGAGATGAACGTGCGTTGGTCCAAAATGTGCAGATCAACCCAAGAACAAAAGCAAAAGACCTTGTAAAGACGCTGCACTGAAGCTGGTAAGAGTACGTCATTATCCACAGTGAAACAGGTACTGTATTGACATGGGCTGAAACGTCACTCTGCCAGGAGGAAGCCATTACTCCAAAAGACACATAAAAAAAGCCAGATTAATGTTTGCAAATGCACCCAGGGACAAAGACCTACATTTTTGAATACATGTCTGTATCCATATCTGTGGTCTGATAAAACTAAAATGTACCTGTTTGGCAATAATGACCATTGTTACGTTTGAAGGAAAAGGGGGGTGCTTGCAGGCCCGAGAACACCATCCCAACTGTGAAACACGGGGGTGGCAGCATCATGTTGTGGGGTTGTTTTGCTGCAGGAGGGATTGGTGCACTTTACTAAATAGATGGCATCATGAGGAAAGAACTTTATGTGGAAATACTAAAGCAACATCAAGACATCAGCCAGGAAGTTAAAAGCTTAGGTGCAAATGGGTCTGAATGACCCAAAGCAAACTGGTTGCAAAGTGAGAACAAAGTCAATGTTTTGGAGTGGTCATCACAAAGCCCTGACCTCAATCCTATTGAAAATATATGGGCAAAGCTGAAAAGACATGTGCAAGCAAGTCGGCCTACAAACATGGCTCAGTTACACCAGTTCTGTCTGGAGGAATGGGCCAAAATTCCTGCCAACTATTGTGAGAAGCTTGTGGAAGGATATCCAAAACATTTGACCCAAGTTGTACAGTTTAAGGACAATGGTACCAAATACTAATGAAATGCTTTTAAACTGACTTTTGACAAAGTCATAAAAATTGTAACTTCTAGTTTCAACTGTACATCACACTGTGCTAAAGAACTAGCCCACAAAACAATAACCACATTTTTTCTGTAATAACTTTAATTATTCTCCACAGTGCCAGTGTTCCAGACTAATGAGCAACAATTCCCACTGGAATTAGCTCTACTACATTTTCCACTTATTAATACTCTAAATCATGTTTATCCATCATTTTAAACAATGTGATAACTATTTTAATACTTTGTGTGTATGTAAACCTTAAACCCTGTTAAATAAAATTGATCATTTTCATCTTGTCTTTAATCAACTCATGAGTCACCCTGATTTGTGTATTTTTAAAGAAACAGTTTTTAATTAATAATTTAATTAATAATTTTACTTTATTTTCAGAATGTTAACAAAGTAAATGAGGGTAAACACAATCTAATAAACTAATGTGTAACAATAACTACATAAAATGGAAGTACCTGAGTGAAGTTTCTAATATATGAAAACTGAAGAGCTGGAAGCTGGATGACGTCTCCATCGATGGACTGTGGAGTGCCTTTACAACAGCAGCTGGATCTGCGGGTCAACCTTGATGACCTCCCTGCAAAGCGTCTGTAGAGCTCGTCCCTTCGCGGTCGCCATGTTCCTGCCACAAAAACGCAAACAACGGTCACAGTGAGACAGAGTACTGTACAGTAACACAGGGAAAGTAGGGACGGTCGCTCAACGCTCTGTGTCGAATCACGTCTCGCCCCTTAAAGCAGAACCACATGGAAACAGCATTTCACAATCAAGCTTCAATACGCGTCAGTTCCCCGGTCCCGCTGTAGACCGGAGCGCAATGAGCGAAATAGAAACTGAAATATGGCCTTAAATTAAATAGAAATATAGTAAGTGTGAGAATTTTGATGCGTTTTATTTTAAAAGACAACAAAACAGGCACATTGTTTTTGCTTTGAAGGTCGTGTTGTGTTCAAACCAACAAAAGAGAACAAAAAGTAACTGACAAACCTCCTCCGTATTCCAGGGTTTTTAACTGAAAACAATGGAAAATGACCTTGACAGTTGTTCAACAGATGTACAGTCTACATGCATATTCAACAGTGGTGTATATTAGAGAGGATGATGATTGGCTTTAATTAGGATTGTTTTGCATTCTACAAGACTAATTCTGCTTGTCGTTGACGTTCACAGCTACAAGTGATGGGTTTCAGAGTGCAGGTCTGGTCATTATACCACGCTGCTAGCTTTTTCTACTAAATTTGTTTGATCCTGAGCAACATTGTTAAGTCTAGAATGGAGCACAATCTACAGATCATCTGTTACATGCTCTAGATCTTTAGGGTGAAATGGGAAGGAGATGGAGAAATCTGGAAGGTTATTAATGAAAACACGAGCTGTTGAGCATTTACTCACTCAGAGATGCTGGTAGTGCACCACCAAAAACAACAGTCTTGGACAGACAACGACCTCTGCCTTCATACCCTAGAGAGTCCGAGCAGATCACTCAGAGCTCCATCAGAGAGAGTGTTTAGTGCGGTTGGGCATTTTGTTGCCCACTCAGGTCCTTTCTAAACCACACAAGGCAAACATGTTTTTCTTAACCAGTAAACAGGCGAGGGTCAAAACCGGAGCTGTGGTAACCATAACAGAAGGACTGAGGTAAAATCAGAAGACGAGAAACATTTACACTTATGGCATTTGGCAGACGCTCTTATCCAGAGCGACTTACAAAGTGCTTTGCTATTTACCCAAGAAAAACCTTAGCTAGTTAGAATAGACTAATAATTCAAAAGATTCCTCTAAGCTTAGACACTACTAAACACAATACAATAAGGCGACCATAGTACTCTATTCGTCCAAGTACTCTCTGAAGAGGTGGGTCTTCAGTCTGCGTTTGAAGACAGCGATGGACTCGGCCGTTCGGACACCCAGGGGCAGCTCGTTCCACCACTTTGGTGCCAGGACAGAAAAAAGCCTGGACGCTTGTCTTCCGCGGATTTTGAGGGATGGCGGGTCGAGCCGAGCCTTACTTGAAGCTCGAAGGGCTCTTGGTGCGGAACGGCTTTTGACCATTGCCATCAGGTATGGAGGGGCTGGTCCGTTCTTGGTTTTGTAGGCCAGCGTCAGGATTTTGAATCTGATGCGGGAAGCAGCTACAGGAAGCCAGTGGAGAGAACGCAGCAGTGGAGTGACATGGCTAAATTTAAGGACATAGAAGACGACCCGTGCCGCTGCATTCTGGAGGAGTTGCAGGGGCCTGATGGTGCGCAGAGGGAGACCAGCCAGAAGAGAGTTGCAGTAGTCAAGTCTGGAAGGGACGAGAGACTGAACGAGCACCTGGGTGGCCTCTCTAGAGAGGAAGGGTCGAATTCTCCGGATGTTGTACAGGAGAAATCTGCAGGACCGAGTTACGTTTACAACATGACTTGAGAACGATAACTGATCATCCATCACTACACCAAGGCTTCGAGCTTCTGTAGAAGGAGTGACCAGTGAGTTCTCAAAGGTGATGGCAAGATCGTTTTTAGGTCCAGCAGTTCCCGGGATGTACAGCAGCTCCGTCTTGCTGGGGTTGAGTTTGAGGTGGTGAGCCGTCATCCAAGAAGAGACGTCGGCGAGGCATGCTGAGATGCGGGCAGAAACCTGTGTGTCAGACGGGGGGAAAAAAAGAGCATGAGTTGAGTGTCATCGGCGTAACAGTGGTAAGAGAATCCATGGGAGGATATCACTTTACCAAGAGCACCTCAATCAACTAGTGAGCACCAAGCTTCTATGTTAACCGTAAGACAAGAGTGTTAGCAGAATCTAGTTAGAAGTATATTTAAAAACCAGCCCACCTTACAAGCTAAAGATGACCCCAAGTAAAAAAGCAATCACACTGATTTCTGAGTGGCTCCACACCTAACTTATCAAGATTGGAGACACTTGGCTCCTCCTCTGCAATTCACACTTCTAGCTGGCCTGAAACTACACCTGAATCAGCACCTCAATCAACTAGTGAGCACCAAGTGCTCAGGCAGAGGTCCGGAATAAAAGACAGACAAAACTGAGCAAAAGAGTCCAAACATAAAAAGCTCAGAACACAAAGCAAAACGGAGCAAACAAGCACACAGGAGACAAACAGGGGAAGGTGAAGTAGCCGAGCTGATGAGCTTCAGGGACACGTTCTAAAACTCAGCTGATCTGGCTTTGTCCTGATTGGCCGGAGTGGTTACATGAGCAAGCAGAGGAGTCTGGGAAATTGAGTACATATACAACGACTGACGGTAAAACTACATATCCTCTTTGGGCTCCAATACTTTTCAGTGTTTTACAGAAGAACCTCCAGCAGTGAGAACACCGCCCTGAGGAGCTGTCCTCGCTGCCGGAGCAGCTGAAGAGCCGAGGACCTCCAACCAGTCAGCAGAGGAGAAAACCGGCTGTGGTGGTGGAGGAGTAGCGAACGAACTTCTGTCAAAATAAAAGTCCCTCCTAAACCTGAATAAAAAGACTTTCTGACTCTCTAAATTAAAAATGATCAACTAGTTTAAGAAAACAGAGAGTTTACAACAATTTAACAGCTTATTAAAGTAACTTAAATTAATAACTAAATAATAACAGATATAAAGGAAAAATCTGACACAGGACACATAAATCTTTAATAAAAGTGGCCTTATGAAGGGAAATATTCAGCTTTCAGACACTGGCACCATGTTTGTCCCATAATGACAAAGTAAAACACAGTTTTTTTTGTTAATTTATTGAAAAGGAGAAACTAAAATTGACATAAGTATTCAGACACTTGGTTCTTAGTTGAAGCAGCTTTGGCAGTGATTACAGCCTCCAGTCTTCTTGGGTTTGATGCCACAAGGTTTGCTCACCTGGATTTGGGGATTTTCTGCCTTTCTTCTCTGCAGATCCTCTCCGTAATGTTGGATGGGGGCGTTGGTGGACAGACATTTTCAGGCCTCTACAGAGATTTTTGACAGCAGATTTTTTGTAGCCTTCTCCAGATCTGTGCCTCCACACAGTCCTGTCTCTGATCTCTACAGGCAGCTCCTTCCTCCTCATGTCAGCTGTGAGACCTTATGTAGACAGGTGTGTGTCTTTAACCACGTCCAATAAACTTACCAGAGCTGGACTCCAATCAAGGTGTAGAAACATCTCAAAAATGATCAGTCTATGTCAAAACCCAAGGAAGCGCACCAGATAGCTCTGTACAATCTCTAAGCCGACGCAAACGTGACCTCATGTCAGGACAATGGTACAATGGGTATAAGATGGTGGATCCATGGACCACTCCTGGTCAGTCAATTGGGTGGTCTCTGTTTCTGGGTGAGGGAAATACAGTTGCCCTCCTAAAGATCAATAGCCTAGCTTACCAACTTCTGACTGTTGTTAATGATACCGCGGGGGCAATAAATGCCCTATGTCAGGAGCAACAGGCAATGCAAGCAGCCGTACTCCAACATCGAATGGTCCTAAACCTCCTTACCATGAAGGAAGGAGGAGTGTGTAGAATGCTCAATACTTCCTGTTGTTTCTATATCCCAGATTTAAGTGATAACATCACCAGCTATGTGGACCATATGAAACAAGCCATCACCCCTCCTCCCACCAACCCTAATAGCTGGTGGGAATGGCTGTCACTATTCAGACCCTGAGGTCGTTGGCTTCTCACTGTATGTGCTCCTTTGCTGTGTCTTCTCCTATTTGTTTTTTGCCTGATTCCTTGTCTTCTGTAACTGTGCGTTACGGCTGTTTAGTAGATCTTTCACTCAGTATCAGATGATTTAGGAATGATCAATATGTGTGTGTTATTTGTTTGATTAATAATCAAAGGGGGGAATTGTTGTGAAAACCAATTTGGTGATTCTTGATCAATGTATATGTGAGAAAGTATAATCACAGGTATGTGTGAGAATGTATAATCACCTCCAATATTTAATCCATGAGAAGGTAAAATGTAACCATATTTGTACTTTAATGTGCTGTGTGTAAGTCTGCAAAAGACAGGACAGGAGACAGAAAGGTGTCTAGGTGAGAATGATAGAGCATCATTACTGTTGTTTTTTGTTCTTTTTAATGTTCTTTTCCTTCTTTGGTGTGAACAGAATGTTCTGGCTGTGCGTCTATGCTAGTTCTATAACCATATGTAGAATAAATCCTAAAAAGGAGGAAACAAAGGGAGTTGTAACTGGTTTCGATCACAGAGGATGTGTATAAAATACCTGTTGCAGAGTATAACCCAGTCCTTTTGTCTCAATAAAACTTGCTACTCACTGCGACTCAGGCCTGTATCTTTTCCACCACTGTGTGTGTGTGTGTGTGTGTGTATATATATATAAATAATGATTATTATTATTATTAATAATAATAATAATAATAATAATAAAAATAATAAAAGATCAGAGGATGATAAACTGCTGGAGGAAACTTTAAGCTGTGTTTAAAAGCCCCCTGTTTGTGTTTTTTCAGCTCACAGCTAGTTACAGTTAGCTTGTCCTGTAGTCACTTAGCTAGCGGCCTCTCCTGGGGTCCTGAAGCTCCAGCGCGAGCGCCCTGTTGATGTCCTCTGCTGCCTGTCAGTGCAGGTTAGCCCTCGGAGCTAATGAGTGTTCGGGGTATTTAGCAACTCATTTCTGTGGAAACATTGGATTTTTGTATCTATCATGCACATCTTTGAATATTAATAATAATAATAATAATAATAATAATATTAATAATAATGATAATAATAGAACACATTCTAGATGATTCCTGATATTGTATTATTTTATTAAAGGTGGTGAGAGTGGAGAAGGAGGTGAAGGAGGAGAGGGAAAAGGTGCTGAGATATTTAAACTGCTCTGGTCCATCAGTATGACCAGCCGGACCAAACTGGTCAATCACCTTGGTCACACTGATAGACCCGCTTAACCATCCCTCCCAAAGAAAACCATGTGATGCCGTGCTGGTCAGGAGCTAAGTAAACTGCTGAACCAGCTGGTTTACCAGCTTTACCGGGACGTTTCCCCTGGACGACCAGCTTTTTCAACCACCTTGACCATCAAGGTCCAGCTTAGATCATCTGAAAGCAGTTGTTACCAGTTGATGTGGATTTTTTTTAGTCAGTGAAGAAACATAAACAATAGGTTTAAAAAAAGTATGTGGACACCCTTTCTGATGATTGAGATACAGTGTTTAAGCCACACAAGCTTCAATTGTACTACTGATGGGTTGCTTAAATGTTCAGACGAATGTGAGCTACATTTTTATTATATTTTTATTATATTTTTATCTGAGCAGAAACCTCTTCAGCGAGGTGCTCCTGCAGCCTCTGCAGCCTCTGCTTGCACATCTGGACGACTTGAGGGAGCACACCCAACATTGCCTCCAGCAGCTCTCGCAGCTTCTCATCGACCTCCTCGTTCTCCATGGGGGCGTGGACATCATCCTCCATCCTGGAATCAGCATCAGCATGACCAGCTTCACCAGGCTAGTCAACCAGTATGACCAGCTCTTGACCAGCTTAACCGGTTTTGTCCAGTCTCTGGATTTTTGTCTCCACTGTCTCTGGATGCTCCGAAGTAGGATCTCATTCAGGTGACGTGTTTTGGACGTGTTGACCTTCCTGTTATACCGTAGTTGGGTTCATGCACTGAATGCTGGGATATGTTGTTCTCTCCAATTCTGGAATATGTTGTGGGTTTAAGACCCGGGATTCACAAGCTGCCACTGTTGGGCCCTCGAGCAAGGCCCTTAACCCTCCCGATTGCCCCCCACTCCAGGTTAGGTAAGTGAATTGCCCTCGGCTAACTAGTAGGTAGAGTGTGTGTGTGTGTGTGTGTGTGTGTGTTGGTTTGAAGTGTAGTCCTGACCTGTAGCAGTGGTATTATCAGTTTTATTGGGATTATTATTTTGATTATTAGTGGGTAACTCTGACCAGGGGTCCGGCAGCAGCGCTCTTGCTCCTTGTTCTCCTCTTTTGTTCCTCTGTTGGTTTTGTTTGATGTGGCCTGTCTGAAGCTCGGCTACGTGGTTTTCTTTAGTTTTGCTCTCGCCCTTTCTGAAGCGCTGCTTCCTGCTCTGTTTTCCCTTCCTGCTCTGTCCTGCTTTTAACCCTAAGCTCGGCTTGTGGTTCTCCTCATCCCCTTGTCCCTTCCGAGCAGCGTTGTGTTTTCCTCCCAGATCCCTGGTTTGTTATATTGGCTCAGTCCTGCCTTAGTTGTCATTATTATTATTATTAATATCTTTATTAGTGTATTATGATCTTCTAATTCTTCAAAGTGATCTAATGTGAGTTTAATCCTCAGACTCATCATAAAGATGAAGAGAGACGATCAATATCTAGGTTTTACTTTCAGTAGAAAACAGAAACATCCAGAACATCAGTAATGCAGAGCAGTGCTTTATTAATGCTCAAAGACACACACACACACAAACACACACACACACACAAACACATAAACACACACACTTCATTCACATCACTCCAGCTCTTTTTTTCTCTCTTTTTCTCACTCCCTTATCCAATCACTCTGCCTCTCACTGTCTCAGGCTCAGTCCTCCAATCACTCTTTCTCTTACTGTTTCAGGGTCAATCCTCCAAATCCTCCAATCACTAACTGTCTCAGTCTCAATACTCCAAACACTCTTATTCTCATTCATCCATGCTCAAACCTCCAATCACGCTCAAACCTCCAATCACTCTTTCTCTCACTGCTCAATTCTCAATACTCCAAATCCCTTTAACTATCTCAGGCTCAATACTCCAAACACTCTTTCTCTCACTGTTTTATGGTCAAACCTCCAAATTATCTAACTGTCTCAGGCTCAATCCTCCAATCACTGTTTCTCTCACTGTTTCAGGGTCAACCTTCAATAACGGTTTCTCTCACTGCTCCATGCTCAGTCCTCCAAATCAATCTTTCCCTCACTAAAGCCTTAAATCCCCCGGAGAGCAAGCCAAAGGCGACAGTGGCAAGGAAAAACTCCCTCAGCGCTGGAGGAAGAACCTTGGGAGGAACCAAGACTCACACGGAGGGACCCATCCTCCTCTGATCAGAACTATTGATAAATGAATGATAAATTCACGGTTCGGTTCAGTTCGGTTCAGTTCCAATCACTCCCTCACTGCTGCAAATTCATCATGGATCTCGCCTAGGTTCACTCTAGACTCACTCCTCCAGGCTCACGCAGAGTTCCCTCGGAAGAGCTTCCTCATCCTCCCTCGAAGTGATCGTGAGACTCTGAGGATCGGTGCTGCAACATATTTCTTAGCTGCCCTTTTAACTGCAGCACAAAGCGGACTACAGTTAAAGCAGCCAGACTCCTCCCCGACAACCTCTACACCAGCTCTACTGCTGCTACCGTCTTCCTGGACTGGGTCGACTGGGTCTGGATGAGAACTGCTGCCCTCGTCAACGACGGTCACGACGAATCTGCCTATAACTCTGGGGGCCCTGCAGAAGCAATGGGGAGATGTAGGCATTGTTAGTGAGCTGATTCTGTACAGTAGCTACGTCTAAACTAGCTCTTCACCTTGAGTGATCTTCAAGCTTATCAAACATACCGTCGATTTTCCTCTGAGTGCTGGATGACGTTCTGCTCATAAGCGTTCCTTATGGAGAAGAGAAGACCGCTGGATGAGGACAGGCTGCTCCAATCCAGGTCCTCGTCCCCGCTGTCTACCTGCCTGTCCTCACTGCATTCTCCACTGTGTTTCCCTGGAGTTCCACACACTTTCACCTCCGGAGAGCTTTCAGACTCGGGGAAAGATAAGTATGTAGAATCGCTCCTTTCCCTGTTGATGAAAATACAGGAGATTGTAGTAAACAAACAGTGTACAGATCTGGAGAGGAGGGGGGGGGGGTCACAAAGCAGGATTCCCAGCTCAGCCAGAAAGCTCAAGCTTTTATTTACTATAGCTAATCAATCAATAAAGGATCAATAAAAACAGTAATAAATAATACATCCATTAACACAAGGACTCGACACTGGAGTTCCAGCACAGCGCTCTACTTACTGTTCTTGCCTGGCCTGCAGCCAAGGGTGGTTCGCCACGTTTCTCACCGAAGGCCGGGTGAAGGGATTGAAGCGCAGCATATAAGAAATGAAGGCCCGACAGGGCTCCTCCACTGCGACCCCACACGGATACTCCACAGTTTTGCGCTGGAGCTGTGTGAGGGAACCTTGGTGGTCTGTTCTGAAAGGCATGAAGCCGGTGACCATCACGTACAGGATGACGCCCAGGCTCCAGACGTCACTCTTCAGGGGATCGTAGGGCCTATTCAGAAGCACCTCAGGAGCGCAGTAGTGGAGAGTGCCACAGTATGTCTGGCTGAGGGAAGGGTAGCCTCTTACAAAGCAGCCCAAGCCAAAGTCGGACAGTTTGACCTGACCATCAGCACTCAGCAGGACGTTCTCACATTTCAGGTCTCGGTGGGCGATGTCCTGCTGGTGAAGATAGTCCACTGCACCGACGAGCTGGGAGAACCACATCCTGGCCTGGTTAACGGGGACGTGGTGGAGCGCCATGATCTCGTGAAGGAGGTCGGTTGCGGCTACCTCCATCACAATGAAGACCTGTCCGTTGGGCATGTCAAAACTTTCGTGTACCTGAATGATGTGAGGGTGCCTCACTCTCTTTAGGATGGCGAGTTCCCGGGGCAATTGCTTCCAGGCGAAATCTGATGATTCCTTCCTGCGATCCATGATTTTAATGGCCACATGTTTGCGGTGCCTCTCTGATGTGGCCAGTTTCACCATGCCGAAGCTTCCTGCCCCGAGGTTGTGCACCACCTCGTAGCCCAAGCTTCTCAGAACTCCACCTGTCTCATCTGCCTCCATGTTTTCCACTCCTCCTGTCTCCATGGAGAAGCAGCTGTAGAACCTGTTCTAGGGGATGTGGCTCTAGATAAGCGTGTCGTATGAGATTCGCACGTAGGAATGTTCCGTCTCGCTGCTGAATCCGGACTGAGCCACTGAGGGAGAACCCCCCCTTTTATAGGCTCTGTGACATCATCAGCATGACATCACAATGGAGTGGAAGACTCGGGTCCCTGAGCTCAGTTCCCTTGTTGACTGTATACGACTGGATGTGCACACAGTGCTGACAAAGAGGAAATGCCCCTTTCCCTTACTTAAGCAGCACATGACCCCAATTGCAGTGATAGTAAGGCGGAGTTGATTGAACACAGCCGGGCCTGTTTAGACTAAGCCATGTGCAATACCTGCTGAGGCCAGAAAACCTTGTACCACTGCACTGCAGAAGCAGTGTTCTCAAAGCCACACCTGGACCAGCTGTGTTTAAAGCTTTACATTACAGCTGTTCAATCGACTGTTTTTATTCACATTGATTCAGAAAGGTCTCCAACTACCTGTTCAGGTGAAAAATCTAAAAATCTTATTTATTTATAATAAAGGAATTAATAAAGAGGACACTCAGGTTTTTCCTTTAGAATTTGAGTTTCTAGGCAACTAATGTGTCCATAATAATGAACGAGCTGTATAAAAAAACAAAATGATAAATAAATAAATGTAAAAAAAAGGTTTTTTTTTTCATTTAAAAAATGAAGAATGAAGTTAAAATAAAATGATTATTAATGATTAATGAGACCAAACTTGGCAATAAAATATTATGTTACTTTAAATAATTCAAATAATTTCACAAATTCCTGCTGTTCCCAATGCAGGTCAAAAATATATGTGAATAAGTGAAGTGAATAAAATGTGTAGTTTATAGCGTTTATTATATTTATTTACATATTTATGTATATATATGGCGTGCGATGGGAGGGGAGAGTACTTATGGTTGCAAACTCAATGGGAAGAACACTTGAACCGTTTGTCAGAGTAGAAAAGAAGCCTGAAGTAACTTCTACAGGCATTAGACTGGTTCATCAGGAATTCTGCTGTATTATTTTAATATGCCCACAAGAGGGCGCTCAACTACCATATTGGTACTTCATAAGAGTGCTGCATCCAATCATGACACCGTCCTTATTTAGTACCCAAAGTACTAAGCCTTTCATACATACACATTACCCATCAGAAACTTCAGTCTGAGAGAGCACAATTGGCCGTGCTCTCCCTGGGTGACAGCTCTAGATGGCGCTCTCTCTCCCCTCATCACTCCTAAGTGATGTTGGCCTGGGACACAGGCGTCTGTTGGCTGGTGCGGTGGAGCTGGGGACCCGGCGCTCTCCTCTGGCGGTGGCTGGAGATGAGTGGAGATGAGTGTTAAGTCCTTTCCCTCTGAGAGGGGCAACAGCCTCCAGGCAGTCCAGCTTCCAGACAGCTTCCTTAATTCAGTCCAGTGTCTTCTTTAAGCACAGTCAGCCCCCTTTTCCTGCAAGCTGGGACCATGTACTCTAGTGGGACAAAAGTATTGGGACACCAGCTCATTCATTGCTCCTTGTGAAAATGCTTTTAATGGAGAGCGTTAGTGAGGTCAGGATGGTGGATGATGATCACCACCCCACCTCATCATCCCCAACCACCCAGCTCATTCCATCAAAAGTATTGGATGGCACTCCACCATCATTTCAGAGAACACAGTTCTTCCACTGCTCCACAGCTCAATGCTGGTGGGCTTTATTCCCCCTTCAGCCCACGCCTGGCATTAGACAGCAAGGTGCACATAGGTTCATGTTTATCTGCTCCAGGGAGTCCTATTCTATTGGCATAGCCACCACCACCAGTCTCACCTACTGCCAACTACCACCACCGGTCTCATCTACAGCCAACCTCCACCAGTCTTACCAACAGCCAAAAACCACCACCACCAATCTCACTTACAGCCAACCACCACCACCAGTCTCACCTACATCCAACCACCACCACCAGTCTCACCTACACCCACCACCACCAGTCTGAACTGCCTCCAGAGAAGTCAATAAACAACCCTTCATCTGAGCTGTTTGATTGGTCACTGTAAAATCAAACCCGCCTTAAAATCCAGTGTCAGGTGTAACGGTTACTTTATGGTGGGGTACAGTGCGCATGTGCATGGAGAGTTTGGAGGAAAGCGTGGGAGAGTGTGTGCGTATGGTGAACTGTGCTGGGTTGTAGCCTGGGTTCTCCAGCTGGTGTTGTCTGGGAAGTTGTGAGGAGGGAAGTGGAGGTGCTCTCATTCTCATTAAAACTGAGCAGCATATGTTGATGTATGATGGTCTGCTGCTGGCTGTCCAGTACAGCAGTGTTGGAAATGTAGCATAAACTGGTGTGTGCACTTTCCACGCTGTATGTCTGTCAAGCAGCACAGCACCACGCATGCGCAGTAGAGGGCGGACGTGGCAGTAGTGCACGACAGAGTTTGTTCATAACTTTCTTTTTTTGTTTCCGTTCATGAAAAAAAGGGAAATCTGTCGGGTCGAGGTGGATGAACGTGTTTTATTAAGCTAGTCTTCGCACCATTTTCTTCTCCTCACCATGTTCGCGAAAACTAGTCCTATCGCAGCATATTTAAGGACTCGTCGTCGAAGCTCGCTTGTGATTGGTCAGATTCTTCCAAACATGTCAATGAGCGCTCTGAGGCTTAATGATGAGAGCAGAGGTGAAACTCCAGCTCTCCCCCTCTGACCACCTACATCCCACACTACTATGCAGTCTTTCCATCGCCATGTTTTCATAACTGACCCTCCTGTTTCTAAAACGGAGCAAACATGCTCGGAAACTTGGGACAAATCAACCTAAACTAAACTCTCTTTTAATGCTCTTACTCACTTTTACACTGTTTACAACGCTATCATCATTTTGCCTAGTCTGAAAAAACCTACAAACACCAGTATCTGCTAATGCTCTCCAGGTAAAGAGGATCAGTCTCAGGGGGACACTGCTTACCTTTCAGAAAAACACCTTTTTAACCTCTCTCTTCTTGTACATTTCCAAAGAGACCTTGATAGGAAATGATCTCAACAGGGATGTAGTTGCATTCTGGCAAAGAGGGACACTGTGAGATTCTCAGTCTCTGCAAAATGCTAGTCTGTGACTGTGAGTAATGACGAACTGTCTTTAGATGCGAGAGGCGTCAGACTTTAGTCCTGTAAAAGCATTTTCAGAGAGAGTCATTTCAGAGTCCTCTGCTGTATGGTTTGCATTAGTCAAGAGGCTAGTGAACTCGGTGGCTGAAATGTTAGTGTGACAGCTCGTACTGAATGTTAGCTGAAAGCTGCTTACTGTCACTAAATGGTGTCAGAAAAAGCTTCTCCTAGCATCGTTGCAGATAGAAGCTCACCTGTTGCTGCACAGTTGGTGCTGGTCATGCTCTAGTCCTTCATCAGTGGTCACAGGACGCTGCCCACAGGCTGTTGGCTGGATATTTCTGTTTGGTGGACTGTTCTCAGTCCAGCAGCACTGCCCTGTCTGACCCACTCGTACCAGCGCACAGGGGCGTCGTAATGGGGGAAACAGTGAGGACGAATCTAAGGGCCTGTGACCGACAGGGGCTGTAAAAATGTATGAACCGAGTTTAGGAGCCAAAAGAAGGACTGCCTTGATTTGTATATTTAGTTTTGTAATATTTGTTTGATTTCTTAGAAATGTGGAAAACATACAGAACACGTAGTGGAACACATTTTCTCTGCTGTCTTTGCTTTGCACTCATGGTGTAATTGTATCCTGTCTCTTTACGAAACGCTGGAGGAATGTTCGGGGTCTTTTTGCTCACTAGGGGGCGATTCAGAACAGTCTTTGGTTTGGTGGGAAAATGGAGCGCACGGTTTTTTGACAGTAGCATAGCTTAGACCTTTAGCTTTTTTGGTGGATATTCAGTGGAAGCATTTTAAATGAATTGTTGGTAAGACAAAACTTTTCTTCAGTAAACATTTTTTTAAACCTACATGTGGACTCTGTGGTTACTGGGAAGAATGATACGTGTCAGCCATACTCAACCAGCTAAAACCAACTGTCTACACCTTATGTGAAAAGACTCTTTGCAGGAACTGACCTTTAGCTCAAAACATGAGCTTGTCCAGAATGAACTGCTGGGTAGCATCTTTATTGAACCGCTTGTACATTCTAAGTAGCTTTTTATCAGGCTGCCTCCCAGTATGGTCACATGGATAATACAAATGCTGTCAGTCTGAAGCACTGAATGTAGCTAAAAGCTGCGTCACTACTGGTAAAGGTAATGGTGCTACCTGATGCCTGAGAAATTGATTGACCTTATTTTGGCCCAAATCACATTTCTACATTGCCCTCCTGACAGACATGGAGGATATTCTAAGGCAATCAGCCTCCAAGAACTTTAGCACATTTTTCCTATATCAGTATTCCACACAAAAAAGTAAAGTGTTTTCAGTGTAAATATAGCACATCACACCTCCTGATCTCTATCAGCACTGTATAGAGCACTGATGTTGATGAACATACATTTTTACAAATGATTTCTTTAGTTTGATTGGTGTAGTTATATTACCTCCATCTCTTAATATTGTTTAAATGAAGATCAAATGCCAATATGGTGTTAATATGAGGGTCCATATGTTATTACACCTGAATGTGCATATCTGTATTATCAATTATCATTATCATAGGATAATGCTTCTGACTCACAAACACAATATTTTTTTCATTTACTTCAATGAACTTTATTAAAAAAACAAATCCAGGTTCACTAGTCCAGACTTCTTCCTCCAGGCACACTCCTTCTTCCTCTATACACACTCCTTCCACCAGGTACACTCCTTCTTCCAGGTACACTCCTTCCACCGGGTACACTCCTCCTCCTACAGGCACACTCCTCTTCCTCCAGGCACACTACTCCTTCCTCCAAGTACACTCCTTCTTCCTCCAGGCACACTCCTCTTTCCTCTTTGCACACTCCTCCTTCCAGGTACACTCCTTCCACCAGGTACACTCCTCCTCCTACAGGCACACTCCTCTTCCTCCAGGCACACTCCTCTTTCCTCTATGCACACTCCTCCTTCCAGGTACACTCCTTCCACCAGGTACACTCCTCCTCCTACAGGCACACTCCTCTTCCTCCAGGCACACTACTCCTTCCTCCAAGTACACTCCTTCTTCCTCCAAGTACACTCCTTCTTCCTCCAGGCACACTCCTCTTTCCTCTATGCACACTCCTTCTTAAAGGTACACTCCTTCTTCATCCAGGCACACTCCTCCTTCCTCTATGCACACTACTCCTTCCAGGTACACTCCTTCCACCAGGTACACTCCTCCTCCTACAGGCACACTCCTCTTTCCTCTAGGCACACTCCTCGTCCTCCAGGTACACTCCCTTCCTACAGGCACACTCCTCCTACAGGCACACTACTCCTCCTACAGGCACACTAGTCCTTCCTCCAGGTACACTCCTCTTCCTCCAGGTACACTCCTCTTCCTCCAGGCACACTCCTCTTCCTCCAAGTACACTCTTTCTTCCTCCAGGCACACTCTTTCTTTCTCCAGGCACACTCCTTCTTTCTTCTAGGCACACTCCTCCTCCTCCAGGCACACTCCACCTTCGGCTTGGCACACTCCCTTCCTCCAAGTACAGTACGTCTTCCTTTCAGGCGTACTCCCCCTTCAGCTAGGTACACTCCCTTCCTTCCAGGCACACTCCTCCTCCTCCTCCCTTCCTCCTGGCACACTCCTCCTTCCTCCAGTCACACTACTACTTCTTCCAGACACACTACTACTTCCTCCAGAAATACTCACACACCCTAAACTTGGGGAATCTCAGTCTCTTGGTTCTTTGCTTATTCTCACATCTCTGCTCAGAACTTGGACGAGCAGGAGCTTCAGTAGAGGAAGCAGAATTACAAGCTTCCTGCAGGGGAGTAGCAGGAGAGTCATGCACCTCAAAGTTCCTCTTGAAAAACTTCTTCATCCTCTGGCGAAGAGACCGGGAGGCTTTGAGAATTGGTTCTATAATACTAGCGCGAGCATTGGCTGCCCTTTCAACTGTGGCACAAAGTGGTCGGCAACCAGACTCCTCCCCCACATCCTCTACGTTTTGGCAAGTCAGACTTGCACCAGCTCCACTGCTGTCCTCCTGCAGCATCAGATACTCGTACCTGCCGTCTTGAGATGTGAGCGTGTCTACCTCACTGCCAGAGCAAGAGGCCTGGGACTCGTCAAGTGGGTTGACGTCTTGCTGAGAACTTGCTCTGCTTTCCCCATCCTGACCTTCACGCTCATGATCGTCAGTTTTGGAAGAGCAGAGACTGCTGAGTGTGGATTCGAGCCAAGGGTGCTGTGCCACTTCTGCCATCGAAGGCCGAGTGGCAGGATCGAATTCCAGCATGTAGGAAATGAAGTCGTGACACTTCTCCTCCACTCCAGTCCCTTCTGGGTACACCAGTGGTTCGGACTGAATCAATGGGAGGTTTTTCCAACTGGAGTCGTAGAAGGGCAAGCACCCGACGACCATAACATAAAGAATGACTCCCAGGCTCCACACGTCACTCTTCTTTGGATCGTAGGCCTTGGACATGATCACCTCAGGGGCACAGTAGAAGGGAGAGCCACAAAACGTATCACTCAGCTCAGGGAATCCTCTTGAAATGCGGCTGAAACCAAAGTCTGTTATTTTGGCCTGGTTGTCAGCGGTCAGTAGAACATTTTCACATTTCAGGTCACGATGGACTATGTCCTGCTCATGCAGATACACCATGGCATTGACGATCTGCGCAAACCACTGCTTGGCCTGGTCGATAGGGATGACGTGTTGTTCGACCTTTTCGAAAAGATTCATTGAGGCAGCCTCCATCACAACAAACACCTGTCCATTAGCCATTTCAAACATCTCATGCACCTGAATAATATGAGGGTGCCTCACTCTTTTGATGATGGCGAGTTCCCGGGGCAGGAATTTTGAAACAACATCAGGTGTCATCTGCTTGCGGTCCATTATTTTAATGGCCACTAGGTTTGGGTGCCTATCTGAGGTGGCCAGCTTAACAATGCCGAAAACCCCTGCACCGAGGTCATCCAGGACTTCGTACCCCAAGCTTCTTAAGACTTTAGTGGTTTCCATTATTTTCCCTGTAGAAAAAAAGAAGGGCTGAAAGTCCCTGAATCGTCGTTCCTGCGAGCTGCTGAATCCTAAATGGTGGAATGAGGCAGAAGCAAGCCTTTATATAGGAGCCTCGGCGGTGACGTCATCGGTATGACGTCACAATCGCGGCCGCTATACAGAGTCCAAAACGAAATTCTGTCAAAATAAAAGTCCCTCCTAAACCTAATAAAAATATTTTTTGAATTGACAATGATTAACCAGTTAAGAAAACAGAGTTTACAACCATTTAAAAGCTTATTAAAGTAACTTAAATTAATAACTGTAAATAATAACAGATATAAAGGAGAAATCTGACACAGGACACATAAATCTTTAATAAAAGTGGCCATATGAAGGAAAATAATTAGCTTTCTGACACTGGCACCATGTTTATCCCATAATGACAAAGTAAAACAGAGTTTTAGATTTTTTTTGTTAATTTATTGAAAAGGAAAAACTAAAATTGACATAAGTATTCAGACACTTTACTTGGTTCTTAGTTGAAACAGCTTTGGCAGTGATTACAGCCTCCAGTCTTCTTGGGTTTGATGCCACAAGGTTTGCTCACCTGGATTTGGGGATTTTTTGCCTTTCTTCTCTGCAGATCCTCTCCGTAATGTTGGATGGGGACGTTGGTGGACAGCCATTTTCAGGTCTCTACAGAGATTTTTGACAGCAGATTTTTTGTAGCCTTCTCCAGATCTGTGCCTCCACACAGTCCTGTCTCTGATCTCTACAGGCAGCTCCTTCCTCCTCATGTCAGCTGTGAGACCTTATGTAGACAGGTGTGTGTCTTTAACCACGTCCAATAAACTTACCAGAGCTGGACTCCAATCAAGGTGTAGAAACACCTCAAAAATTATCAAGACACATGGGAGACCCCCAGAGCTACATTTGAAGTGTCATAGCAAAGGGTCTGAATTTCCATGTGAAAGTTTTTCATTTTAATAAATTTTAAAATTCTGTTTTCACTTTCTCATTATGGAGTATTGATGCAGAATGATGGGATTTCTTATTTTATTTTATTTTAGCACATGATCTCAACATAACATTTAAAAACAAGTGAAATACTTTCTGAATGCATTGTATATTTTTACAATAATATTTAAAATACTCTGATAACAGTGATTCAAAAGTCTATGTTTTAAAATCTTAAAATATTGATTTTTTCCAGCTGTTATTTTCATACAACACTAGTTTGACTGTAGAGATTTTGGACAAAATGTCAGAAATCCACTGATTCTGATGTGTTTTCCTTCATGAGGCCACTTTTCTTCTAGATTCATGTGTCCTGATTAAGATGATATTAAAAGTGACAGTAAAACTGTGTTTATCAGACACACTAGTCTGAAGATAGACACTATCAGCATATGATCAGAAACTCACAGCTTTTTCCTGCTCCGAGTTTTCAGTAAAATGAGTGAATCAACAGTAGTTGTAAGAAAACACTAAGGCTGATAGTAAAAAGCCTCTCTAAGCAGTTTAACCTGACGTTTTCCTCATAATGCCCTACAATCATTTTCCATAGTGAACTCTTTCTGCTGGACTTTAGGATTTTACAAGCTGACTTTTATTTGGAGGGGAAATCAGAATCAGGCGATGGAGGTGTAGTGTTTTATTAGAACAGCAGGTGGCGCAGTAGAGCTGTCAAGCCTCCAACCACTTTGTCTTCAACTGGGTTAAAAAGCCTCGTTCTGTCCAGCCCTAATATAAAGTACGGTGGCCGAGAAGAGCCACCGCGCTGCAGATTCACAAACGCGCAGCAGAAGCAGAAAGCCCTTCATCAAAACGACAACATGGCTCTACATTTAACAAACGCGCCGCAGATTCACTAAACAAGTGCAAGCTCACAAACGCGCTGCAAAACCCTTCCCAACACAACGGGAGCGTTTCCGGAGGACACTTAAAGGATGTGGGATCAGATACGGAGACGCCATCTGGAAGCAGAGCCCTGCCGAGCCGCAGCAGCGTCTCTAATGAGAAGTAAGTTTGGGGAGATTTGATCACTAGAGTTATTCTAGGCCAGTTCTAGGCCAGGTCAGCCATGTCCAGCCCAGATCTATTTATTTCATTCAACAGAGCAAATGTTTCAGCTAGAAGCTGCTTTTTTCTGGACTTTTTAGTGAGACAATATTTCAGAAGAAAAGAGCAGCTCCAGATTGTTTAGTTCTGCGCTCCTGCAGTTCTAGGAGGAGGAGCTGTTAGCTAATGTTTCTAGGCTGCACAAGCTTGCAGACAGACTGTAGAGCTCACAGCTGTAGTGTCCAATCTGTCTCTGAAGATAGATAAAGAGTCCTGCAGCAGATTCAACATTAACAGCAAATGTGTGGGATGGAGCCATACGAGGATTTAAGAGCTCTACATACAACCCATCCTATGACATGCTGGTAACATTCTCTGCGGTCCAGGGCATCTGTGTCTTTCTCAAATCTCTTCCAGTACCTTGTAGGTAAAGTGAAGTCCATTGAGGCTCCTATCGAAGATATACCAGATGAAGAAGTGAGGAATTCTCTCCTTGAGGTAATGTAACATTTCATATGATGAGACAACATTTGTCGTCCAGTAAAATCAGTTTGACTGTTGTTTAAGGGTTATTAAATCTAGACCCATATTCATAAAGCTTCAGAGTATATGTGATGATCTAAGATCAGATTTCAGTGATCTTAGTGACAATAACCTCTCCTACTTGGAGAAGCTTTATGAATACAGGGTCTGATTAAATCTTTAAGATTATATTATGGATAATTGTAAGAGCAATATTGCCTTATCAGTTCTGTTCAGGCAAATATAGAAATGGGGCAATATGTGTCTTTTACATTAGTACATAATTTTTATGATCTAGATATTCAATGCAACATCTGTGAGTGAACTACAGAGATGCACAGATAAACACTCCAGCATGATCCAGACAGCGGGATGCTTACACTTCATTAAGACACTGGATGACTAGAAGAAAGTCTTACAGGATTACATTCAGTGGTATTTCATCTACTGCAACCATTTCTCCATTCAGAGGTATTACATTTATTTAGAGTATATTTGAGTTGATCTCTTAATTTGTACATCTAAAGTTGATTAAATTATTCTTTTACCAGTTTGTTTAATGTGCATGTATCTGACATTGATCTATAGTTGAAATAGACTGTGCCAGGGGTTCTTGATTCTAGTCTTTGAAGGACTGTGTTTGACAGGTTTTGTTCTTTCCTTGAGTAAGCAGTGAATAGCCACCTATTGTCTTAGCTGGAAACGTATCAGATGTGCCTCATTTACTATCAGTGAGGACACAGTCGGCATGACACATCTTAAAAAGTGAATTCAAAGATACTGTCTGTATATGATGTAACACTTTCACAAATGTAGTAGGGATGTAGTTCTATATGTGTGAGGTTTCTTAATGGAAAATGTGGATAAATACACACGATTCACATGATTTTATATATATATTTATTTATTTTTTTTGTTTTTTAGAAACCGTTGCAGGCCCTACTCTTCAGGATGTGCTGAAGTTTGGAACCGGGCTAAAGGAAGTAACCCCCACAACAATAAAGCCACAGCTAATATTTGAGTGGAGCTCACGCTTTCCTTTGGCAAGTACCTGTGCAAACACAATCACAATTCAAGATTCAAGAGTTTATCATCATGTGCACAGCAGAAACAAGCAATTAAACTGTACCATGAAATTCTTACTTTGCAGTTCCTCCATTTACCGACATAATCTCATAACTATCAAAATAAAGAGAGAAACAGAAGAAGTATAATAAAAATATATACAGTAAATAAGTAAAAAAAGAGTACAGTACACTATAGAGTATAGATGCATATGTAAGTTGTGCATGTGGGAAGTGCATTGTGCAAGTACAAAAGTAAACAGTATTTGTAGAACAGTAGCAGTGATTATGTAGTGGGCTTGTATTAATGGGTGCATGTCAGGAGGTGTTTACAAGCCTGACGGCTTGTGGATAAAAACTGTTTGTCAGTCTGGCTGTCCTGGACTTCACGCTCCTGTAGTGTGGGCCCGATGGTAGGAGCATGAAGAGGCTGTGTAAAGGGTGTGTACTGTCCCTGATAATGCTGTGGGCCCTCCTGATGACCCTGGTCCTGTAGATGTCCTGCAGTGAGGGGACGGCTGCTCCGGAAATGGACTGTGCAGTCTTGATCTCACTCTGGAGAGCCTTCCTGTCACTGATGTGAACGCAGAGGAATTTGAAGGTTTTTACCCTCTCCACCTCTGTCTCACATATGTAGAGGTGTGTGTGTAGCTCCTGCCTCCTCCTCAGATCAACATCATTTCCTTAATCCTGTCTGTATTCAAGGAAAGATTGTTGTCACACAGAGAGGAACACAGAGATTTGGTCGGACTGTCAGAAGTGCGGCCGAGCCACATCCTTGTTGCCACCCCTCACGTTGCTGTGGACTTGGTCGAGAATGTTGTTCTCCCTCGTCTGAAAGCTCACAGGCTTGTGTTTGGGGAGGACAGTCCTCAGGTTGCTGTGGTTAAATAGGCAGTGAACATGCCGTCTGGGTGTGCGGTCTCTTGTTTGCTGATTGTGTCATGCAGCAGCCCCAGCAGCATCTCCAAGTTCATGCGCGGCGGAATTTAAACAGCCAGGATAAACGCAGCGCTGAACTCTCTCTGCAGATAAGAGGTTCTGCACTTCACCATCAGCAGTGCTGAGTCAGTTGAACAGTGTTTTTCTACAGTCTTAATGTCTGTTGTTTACAAAGATGCAGACGCTGCCACCGTACAGTACAAAGTCTTTTCCAGTACAAAGACTTTGTTCTGGAAATGAAATAAATGTACAGCTCTGTAACTTCTGTATGCTTTAACACAGAAGAGATCATGTAGAAACCCAACAGAAAGAACAGTAAGTAATGAAGAAAATATTCATCACAATAGTTATCATAGGTTAAGAAAGAATGCAAGAATAGTCTGAGCTTTGGTGGCTTCACATTTATCTCAGGACTTTAAAAGGAGTGAATGCCTTTTGCTTTGGGTTATTATGTAATAAATAAGCTGTGCTACTCAAACTGTAATATGCACTGGTTCTTTTTATTCTTCTATTGTTTAATGGGTGATATGTCTCAACTTCTTGTAATTGGTTGGAAAGTCTGAACCGTCTATAAGTGTGATGAACATATGAAAAGTTGTGACTTGTAACCTTTCTTTTGTAACTCTCCTCATAATTACAGTGTGTGTATTTTGCAGCAGGAAGAGGAGCCAGCATCACCGACACTCCTGCTGTCTTCTCACTACTGGTGGAGTCTCCTTTAGCCCCAGCAGCATCTTTAAGTTGAGGGGGATATTGTTGTGAGTGAAACTATGTCTGCTGAGACTGAAAAATGATGAGTTGAAATACTGAACCAAGCAACCAGCTTGAAAGCACATGTGCATAAATGTTCTATACATGTACATTGACCAGCCATTTTTTTTACCATTGTGTCTGATCCAATTGTACCAACAGAACACACACTAACACCACCACAAGGCACAGAGTGTCCCCAGCACAGTGGTGGTGTGTTAGTGTGTGTTCTGCTGGTACAATTGGTTTAGACACAGAAGTGCTGCAGAGGTGTTCACTCACTGTTCACTCTATTAGACACATTAGCACACCTTGATAACAGTGTCCTAATAGAAACAGTTTGCAACCATTTAAAATGCAGTTAGTTTTATTACTGGTTCCTGTGAAGCTGCTTTGTGACGACAGCAGTTGTAAACAGTTTATATGTACACAAGTGTGCACACCCTTTGATATGACACCCAAAAGTGAGATGAATGTGCATTTTGTTGCCAACACCTCCCTACAAAAGGTCCCATGGGGCCATTGGGGTCCAAGAAAGTAAAAATGAGGCCAAAAATGAACTCAATCTATTGTAGAATAAGTCTGTAACATAATGAAATATGGAGAAGGTGAAAGGGGTGTGCAGACTTTTCAGTTTGACTTCATAGAAAATGGGAACAGTGCAAGAACAAGTTTTGCTTCACCCCAGAGGGAGATCGTGCTCCGTGCCTCCTAGTGATCAGCCTGATTGACGGCAGCTGGTGGCAATCCTTCATCAAATCCTTGAGTTTTACCATGTGAAAGCTAGACCACTCCGGTATTGGTGTTCTCCCAGAGTTGTCTAAGTCACTCTGCAGTTCCTCTTTGCACACAAGAAGCTCTATCTCTTTATGTCTTTTAGAGCCGCTAGTGGCTCTCAGATTTCTCTCGCTGGTCTCGGTTGCCATGAGGCATCCCCCTCTTTCTCTCTCCCTTTGTAAACAAAGAGTCTTTTTTTTTTTTTTACAGTCCTTTTATTTTAAGGACGTCTTACTGCTGTTTTTTGGTGTAGTTATCTCATTTCACAACAACCCTTATCATTCTAAGTCCTTTCATTTGTTTTATTTTTGGTCCAGTGGATTTCTCTCTGCCCTTTCACACCAGCAACGTAGGTTCGAACCCAGCTCCCTGCAAAACCCCATATCTGCTTTTGACTCCACCCTAGTTGCTATCTGGGTCTTCCCTCTGGCTCCCCCAGGTGGATAGCTGTCTCATTACAGAGTATGCAGTGAAGTAGCTGGATACAGTCTGGAATTCTATAACTACAAAGTGCTCCTATATGGTCAGTGGAGCTGATCTAGTGGACCGTGAGAGTAGAAAGGAGGAGGTTGTGTTATATTATATATTGATTTTGTTTCAAGGCAGCTGTGTAGGTATAAATGATTTTCTGGGGAAGGCAAGTGCTCTTTTGTGTTTCTCTGCAGATAATGGTTTTCATGTTTTCATGTCTGTTGTGCTCTGAAATATTTAATTATAAAAGATATTTCTAGCTCTGAAAACAATTGTTAATACCTTTGAAATGGCAGCCTGTTGTGTTTAATAAAGAAATTTGGTGTTATTGCATGTTTTGTGAATTGCTTGTTTAAATTGAGGGTTACGTTTTTCATTTATTGGCAGAAATGATCCTGACTAGGAGTTTGACACACTAATATTTTTAGTATTTTTAGGATTTTAAGTTGTGTACCATCATATTTTGTGTTGTGGTTCATTTGGTTGAACATAATTGAATTATGTGGTGCTTACTAAATATAATGTAGTATGTAGAACTATTATAAAATATTTACAATTAAATATGGTTTAAGTTTAGAAAAATAAAAATGTATTTAAAAAGAAAAAAAAAAGTTGATGTAAACATATTACACAGTTTTTCATTGCTTTTGTTCCTCCGCTTTGATCCTGGGAAAAGATGCTTCTTCTATGTTGTTCTGTATTTATAGTGAAGACCAGAAGCAGTTAAACAAGCAGCTGAAACACAGTTGAATAAATCAGTGTTTTCATAAAGTGAAATGATGTTTTTAAATCTGTGTTTAAATATGATGAAAGATTATTGGTGATAATAATTGTAATCTACTTTATTAGTCTATTATTGAAGGTGTTTGCTGGTGGTTTACTGTCCTCATGAACTTCCACGTGATCATAAAGTGAGGCTGTGAGAGCTCGCGCTCTAGAACCTCCTCATCATTCTGCTCAGATTGTGACGTCACCTGCTTTCCAGCAGCACAGCGCGCGACCAGCTTTACTAAACAGCCACGACTCACTAAAGCTCCTCCAACACCTCTACACACACTGCTGCTGCTTCAGCCATTCTCTACACACTACATTTAAGGTGAGCTGCTCCTACAGCACCAAACCTTCATCCCAACATAGACTAACATGTTTCTGGAAGTTCTCTGTTTTCCTTTTCACGATTTGCGCTGAGATGAGCCGAATCGGAAACTCTGGAAAGGTGGGATATGGATGCAGGCTGATTAAACCCACCGGAAAACAGATTGTTGAGCTGAAAGTAAAACAGCAGGTCTGTGAATAATAATAAACAACAACAATAATCCATTAGAAGAAGAAAAATGAGCTCATTTATTCTTAGCACTGTTCAAATTAGCCTTACTTTCCTCAGCTTCTTATTTGAATGATCCAGTCCACCTTAAGTGCTGCTGTTTCGCCTGTAGGTGGCGCTGATGAGCTGATTTTCATCATTAATCTGTGTGATCTGGAACATAAGACTGAATTGACTTCTTCCACTTATCTTCTGAACCATTTCTGTTGTGTTGCTCTAATAAACATGCAGGTATTTGTATGTTTTTTACACTGTCCAGTATTATCCCCCTTTGTAATTCTGGATGTTTGAATAGCTCTTTATAGAGAAGACAGATTTAGCAGATAATACTTTGTCAGGTGTGAAGATGTGTTGTAGAAAAGAGGCTTATATCAGAGCCGGTTTATGGAGAGTCTAGCCACTTCCTGTTTACCCTGTTGTCCCAAAAAATGACTGCAAAGTGCCAGAGTGAGCCTGCAAGCAGATCCTCAATGTCCGGGGGTGTCTGACCACCAGGATCTTCCTTTAATTCTGGAAAGTAGAATGATGTGTTTCACTAAAAAAGCAAAGAGAACATTTTCTACAGAAAGCAGGTTTTGGGCAGTAGAGGCGAGCATTACTGGGAGTGAGTGCTGACTGGTTGGCGCTCTGATGCTGGAGGCGTCTTATAAAAGGAGCTGTTTAAAATATGTCTGCCGTGCTGAAACATCTGCTGCTGTTCTGTGTTGAGGAAATCACTGCATTTTTTGGTGTAAAAATCAGACTTGAAGTGTCTGACAAACCTGGAAGACATTCTGAAGTGATAATTCTCCTCTCTACAGGTTCTCTGCTTATATGACCTATATAAAGACTAAAGAATAAGACAAGTGAAATAGTCAGCTTCTAAAACTTACCTTAATAACCAGAACTCTTTCATGTAAGAAGTATTATTAGTATTATTTTATGTAAAGTTAAAAAATAATAACCTAATTCCTTTCAAAGTCATTGAACTGTCCATTAGCTCTAAACATCTTATATGCGTCCACATACTGCTCCAGACTGACCTTCATCCCCATTTTAACACCATTTTAAGTGTTATTTTAAGTTCAAAACTTCACATAATGTTGCTTTATGCCACAGTTCATCCACAGTTCTTGGTGAGTCCAGTTTATCACACTCCCTGTTACACCGCTTACAGTGCCCATTACAATCACCTGCCCAGATTCTCTTCTGTCCACAGTCACTCTATGATATGGAAGTGGCTACAAACTTCATTAATAAGGCTTTCACCAACCTCATCCACTGTTCATGGTGAGTCCACTTCACCACACTCCATTTTATATCACTTACAGTCCCCCATTACAATCGCCTGCCCAGATTCTCTTCTGTCCACAGCCCTCTATGATTATGAAGTGGCTACAAACCTCTTTAATGGGGTGATCAGCAACCTTATCCACAGAGCTTGGTGAGTCAGCTTTAGCACACTCCCTGTTATACCACTCACAGTGCCCATTACAATCTCCTGCCCAGATTCTCTTCTGTCCACAGTCCTCTATGATAGGCAGTGGCTACTAACTTCATTAATGAGGCTTTCACAATCCTCATTCACTTGTTCTTGGTGAGTCCACTTCATCATACTCCTTGATCTTCCTTATAAAGTGCCCTTTACAATTGGCTGCCCAAATTCTCTTTTGTCCACAGCCCTCTTTGATTCGAAAGTAGCTACAAACTTCTTTAATGAGGCTTTTTCCAACTTCATCCACAGTTCTTGGTGAGTCCACTTCACCACACTCCATTTTATAATTTGATGATTCAGGATATAAACTGTGGATGAAAACTGTGGATAAATGCTGTTTATATTTGCACTAACCATACCCAGATTGTTTTTAATCTGCTACATATTTCACTTTACTTTGTATGTCTTTAAATATACTTTATTCATACACTTTAAGTGCATGGCTGCATATGCCACTTTACCCCTGACGTCAATGTCAGGGACCTCTACTTATTTATACAAACACCTATACTCTTACATTCCTACAAATTAGTGAACTAAAATTTCTATGCTTTGTGTTATTTCATATTTAATGTTTATTTAAATGTTTATTGTTGCACCATGGGTCTGAGACTAATACAGTTTCAATTCTGTGTATGTCCTGTACATATTGCAGTTTTGACAAAAAGGTGACTTTGACTTTGATTTGAGTGGCTACAAAATTTATTAATGAAGCTTTCACCAACCTCATTTACAGTTCTTTGGTGAGTCCACTTCATCACACTCTTTGTTGTACCTCTTAAGGTGCCAAGATTCTCTTATGTCCACACGCTTAGATAATTCGGGAATGCTAAACCGCTTCATCCACAGTTCTTGGTGAGTCCACTTCATCACACTCCATTTAATAGCATTTACAGTGCCTATTACAATCACCTGCCCAGATTTTCCTCTGTCCACAGCCCAAAGTGATTCGGAAGTGGATACAAACTTCGCTAATGTAATGATCACCATCCTCATCTACAGATCTTGGTGAGTCTATGCTAGCACACTCCCATGTTATACCGCTCATTGTGCCCAATACAATCACCTGCCCAGATTGTCTTCTGCCCACAGCCCTCTATGATTTCACCAACCTCATCCACTGTTCTTGGTGAGTCTACTTCATAACACTCCCTGTTATACAGTTTACATTGCCCAAAACAATCACCTGCCCAGATTCTCTTGTGTCCACAGCCTTAGATAATTCGGGAGTTGCTAAAGCAATTCATCCACAGTTCTGTCACACTGCCTGTTCTGCTGCTTACAGTGCCCATTACAATCACCTGCCAAGATTCTCTCTTTTTTTTTTTTTACAGCCCTGTATGATTCAGGAGTGGCTACAAAGTTCACTAATAAGGCTTTCACCATCTTATCCACAATTCTTGTTTTTCATCACACTCCATTTTATAGCACTCAATGGTCCCCATTACAATCTCCTGCCCAGATTCTCTTCTTTCCACAGTCCTCTATGATATGGAAGTGGCTACAAACTTCATTAATGAGGCTTTCACCACCCTCATCCACTTGTTCTTGGTGAGTCCACTTCATCACATTATTTGTTATACCGCTTACACTGCCCATTACAATCAACTGCCCAGATTCTTCTCTGTCCACAGCCCTCGATGATTATGAAGTGGCTAAAAACCTCTTTAATGGGGTGATCAGCAACCTTATCCACAGAGCTTGGTGAGTCAGCTTTAGCACACTCCCTGTTATACCCCTCACAGTGCCCATTACAATCGACTGCCCAGTTTCTCGTTTGTCCACAGCCCTTTTTGATTTGTAAGTGGCTACAAAATTCTTTAATGAGGCTTTCACCAACCTCACCCACTGTTCTTAGTGAGTATACTTCACCACACTCCATTTTATAGCACTTACAATGCCCATTACAATTGCCTACCCAGATTCTCTTCTGTCCACAGCCCTTCAGAAGTGGGTACAAATTTAATAAATGATGCTTTCACCAACCTCATCCACAGTTCTTGGTGAGTTCTCTTCATCACACTGCCTGTTCTGCTGCTTGCAGTGCCCATTACAATAGACTGCCCAGATTCTCTTCTGTCCACAGCCCTCTATGATTATGAAGTGGCTACAAACCTCTTTAATGGGGTGATGAGAAACCTTATCCACAGAGCTTGGTGTGTCAGCTTTAGCACACTCCCTGTTATACCACTCACAGTGCCCATTACAATCACCTGCCCAGATTCTCTTCTGTCCACAGTCCTCTGTGATTCAGGAGTGGCTACAAACTTCCTTAATAAGGCTTTCGCCAACCTCCTACACAGTTCTTGGTGAGTCCACTTCACCACACTCCATTTTATAGCACTTACAGTGCCCATTACAATCGGCTGCCCAGATTCTCGTCTGTCCACTGCATCTAATCATTCGGGAGTTGCTAAACCGCTTTATCCACAGTTCTTGGGGAGTCCAGTTTATTACACTCCCTTTTATACTGCTGACAGTGCCCATTACAATCACCTGCCCAGATTCTCCTCTGTCCATAGCCCTCAGTGATTCGGAAGTGGATACAAACTTCATTAATGTGATGATCTCCAAGCTCATCTACAGATCTTGGTGAGTCTATGCTAGCACACTCCCTGTTATACCGCTCATTGTGCCCAATACAATCGCCTGCCCATATTCTCTTCTGTCCACAGTCCTCTATGATTTCACCAACCTCATCCACTGTTCTTGGTGAGTCCACTTCATAACACTCCCTGTTACACAGCTTACAGTGCCCAAAACAATCACCTGCCCAGATTCTCTTGTTTGCACAGCCTTAGATAATTTGGGAGTTGCTAAACCACTTCATCCACAGTTCTGTCACACTGCCTGTTCTGCTGCTATAGAGTGCCCATTACAATCACCTGCCAAGATTCTCTTTTTTTTTTACAGCCCTGTATGAGTCGGAAGTGGCTACCAACTTTATTAATGAGGCTTTTACCATCTTATCCACAGTTTTTGTTCTTCATTACACTCCATTTTATAGCACTTAATGGTCCCCATTACAATCTCCTGCCCAGATTCTCTTCTGTCCACAGTCCTCTATGATATGGAAGTGGCTACGAACTTCATTAATGAGGCTTTCACCACCCTCATCCACTGTTCATGGTGAGTCCACTTCATCACACTCCTTGTTGTACCTCTTAAAGTGCCCATTACAATTGATTGCCCAGATTCTCTTTTGTCCACAGCCCTTTTTGATTTGTAAGTGGCTACAAAATTCTTTAATGAGGCTTTCACGAACCTCATCCACTGTTCTTAGTGAGTATACTTCACCACACTCCATTTTATAGCACTTACAATGCCCATTACAATTGCCTAACCAGATTCTCTTCTGTCCACAGACCTTCAGAAGTGGGTACAAACTTAATAAATGATGCTTTCACCAACCTCATCCACAGTTCTTGGTGAGTTCTCTTCATCACACTGCCTGTTCTGCTGCTTGCAGTGCCCATTACAATCGACTGCCCAGATTCTCTTTTGTCCACAGCCCTCTATGATTATGAAGTGGCTACAAACCTCTTTAATGGGGTGATGAGAAACCTTATCCACAGAGCTTGGTGAGTCAGCTTTAGCACACTCCCTGTTATACCACTCACAGTGCCCATTACAATCATCTGCCCAGATTCTCTTCTGTCCACAGTCCTCTATGATAGGCAGTGGCTACGAACTTCATTAATGAGGCTTTCCCAATCCTTATTCACTTGTTCTTGGTGAGTCCACTTCATCATACTCCTTGATCTTCCTTATAAAGTGCCCTTTACAATTGGCTGCCCAAATTCTCTTTTGTCCACAGCCCTCTTTGATTCGAAAGTGGCTACAAACTTCTTTAATGAGGCTTTTTCCAACTTCATCCACAGTTCTTGGTGAGTCCACTTCACCACACTCCATTTTATAATTTGATGATTCAGGATATAAACTGTGGATGAAAACTGTGGATAAATACTGATTATATTTGCACTAACCATACCCAGATTGTTTTTAATCTGCTGCATATTTCACTTTACTTTGTACGTCTTTAAATATACTTTATTCATACACTTTAAGTGCATGGCTGCATATGCCACTTTACTTCTGTTGTCAATGTCAGGGACCTCTACTTATTTATACAAACACCTATACTCTTACATTCCTACAAATTAGTGAACTAAAACTTCTATGCTTTGTGTTATTTCATATTTAATGTTTATTTAAATGTTTATTGTTGCACCATGGGTCTGAGACTAATACAGTTTCAATCCTGTGTATGTCCTGTACATATTGCAGTTTTGACAATAAAGCTGACTTTGACTTTGACTTTGAGTGGCTACAAAATTTATTAATGAAGCTTTCACCAACCTCATTTACAGTTCTTTGGTGAGTCCACTTCATCACACTCTTTGTTGTACCTCTTAAGGTGCCAAGATTCTCTTATGTCCACACGCTTAGATAATTCGGGAGTGCTAAACCGCTTCATCCACAGTTCTTGGTGAGTCCACTTCATCACACTCCATTTTATAGCATTTAGACAGTGCCCATTACAATCACCTGCCCAGATTTTCCTCTGTCCACAGCCCTCAGTGATTCGGAAGTGGATACAAACTTCGCTAATGTAATGATCACCATCCTCATCTACAGATCTTGGTGAGTCTATGCTAGCACACTCCATGTTATACCGCTCATTGTGCCCAATACAATCACCTGCCCAGATTCTCTTCTGCCCACAGCCCTCTATGATTTCACCAACCTCATCCACTGTTCTTGGTGAGTCTACTTCATAACACTCCCTGTTATACAGTTTACATTGCCCAAAACAATCACCTGCCCAGATTCTCGTGTCCACAGCCTTAGATAATTCGGGAGTTGCTAAAGCAATTCATCCACAGTTCTGTCACACTGCCTGTTCTGCTGCTTACAGTGCCCATTACAATCACCTGCCAAGATTCTCTGTTTTTGTACAGCCCTGTATGATTCAGAAGTGGCTACCAACTTTATTAATGAGGCTTTTACCATCTTATCCACAGTTCTTGTTCTTCATCACACTCCATTTTATAGCACTTAATGATCCCCATTACAATCTCCTGCCCAGATTCTTTTCTGTCCACAGTCCTCTATGATATGGAAGTGGCTACGAACTTCATTAATGAGGTTTTCACCAACCTCATCCACTGTTCATGGTGAGTCCACTTCACCACACTCCATTTTATAGCACTTACAGTCCCCCATTACAATCGCCTGCCCAGATGTTCTTCTGTCCACAGCCCTCGATGATTATGAAGTGGCTACAAACCTCTTTAATGGGGTGATCAGCAACCTTATCCAAAGAGCTTGGTGGGTCAGCTTTAGCACACTCCCTGTTATACCACTCACAGTGCCCATTACAATATCCTGCCCAGATTCTCTTCTGTCCACAGTCCTCTATGATAGGCAGTGGCTACGAACTTCATTAATGAGGCTTTCACAGTCCTCATTCACTTGTTCTTGGTGAGTCCACTTCATTATACTCCTTGATGTACCTTATAAACTGCCCATTACAATCTCCTGCCTAGATTCTCTTCTGTCCACAGCTCTTTATGATTCGGGAGTGGCTACAAACTTTAATAATGAGGCTTTCACCACCCTCATCCACTGTTCATGGTGAGTCCACTTCACCACACTGCATTTTATAGCACTTACAGTGCCCATTACAATCGCCTGTCCAGATTCTCTTGTTTGCACAGCCTTAGATAATTCGGGAGTTGCTAAAGCAATTCATCCACAGTTCTCTCACACTGCCTGTTCTGCTGCTTACAGTGCCCATTACAATCACCTGCCAATATTCTCTTTCTTACAGCCCAGTATGATTCAGAAGTGGCTACAAACTTTATTAATGAGGCTTTCACCAATCTTATCCACAGTTCTTGTTCTTCATCACACTCCATTTTATTGCACTTAATGGTCCCCATCACAATCACCTGCCCAGATTCTCTTCTGTCCACAGCCCTCTGTGATTCATGAGTGGCCACGAATTTCCTTAATAAGGCTTTCGCCAACCTCATACACAGTTCTTGTTGAGTCCTCTTTATCACACTCCTTGTTGTACCTCTTAAAGTGCCCATTACAATTGACTGCCCAGATTTTGTCTGGCCACAGCCCTCTTTGATTCGGAAGTGTCTACAAACTTCTTTAATGAGGCTTTCGCCAACCTCCTACACAGTTCATGGTGAGTCCACTTCACCACACTCCATTTTATAGCACTTACAGTGCCCATTACAATCGGCTGCCCAGATTCTCGTCTGTCCACTGCATCTAATCATTCAGGAGTTGCTAAACCGCTTTATCCACAGTTCTTGGGGAGTCCAGTTTATTACACTCCCTTTTATACTGCTGACAGTGTCCATTACAATCGCCTGCTCAGATTTTCTTCTGTCCACAGCCCTTGATGATTCAGGATATAAACTGTGGATGAAAACTGTGGATAAATGCTGTTTATATTCGCACTAACCATACCCAGATTGTTTTTAATCTGCTGCATATTTCACTTTACTTTGTACGTCTTTAAATATACTTTATTCATACACTTTAAGTGCATGGCTGCATATGCCACTTTACCCCTGACGTCAATGTCAGGGACCTCTACTTATTTATACAAACACCTATACTCTTACATTCCTACAAATTAGTGAACTAAAATGTCTATGCTTTGTGTTATTTAATATTTAATGTTTATTTAAATGTTTAATGTTTATTGTTGCACCATGGGTCTGAAAGTAACACAGTTCCTCATCTACAGTTCTTTGGTGAGTCCACTTCATCACACTCTTTGTTGTACCTCTTAAGGTGCCAAGATTCTCTTATGTCCACATGCTTAGATAATTTGGGAATGCTAAACCGCTTCATAGCATTTGCAGTGCCTATTACAATCACCTGCCCAGATTCTCCTCTGTCCACAGCCCTCAGTGATTCGGAAGTGGATACAAACTTCATTAATGTGATGATCACCAACCTGATCTACAGTTCTTGGTGAGTCCACTTCATCACACTCCATTTTATAGCACTTACAGTCCCCCATTACAATCGACTGCCCAGATTCTCCTCTGTCCACTATTAAACCGTAATACTGTTAAGTTAAAGACTTATGTGATCCTGTGATCCAGTATTGCATATTTGATACTGTTAGTGCTGCCATCTGGTGGCCTGTTTGTCTTGTTTCTTTGTTTCTCTCGCTCTCTCTCTCTCTCTCTCCAGGTGAAACGACTGATTGAAAGCAGCTGATCTAAAGGGGTATGCTGGTTGGTTTCGTTGTCTGAGCTTTGTCATTAAAATGGGGACATTGACTTTTATTCAGTCAGCCACTGTGTTCTCACCATGCAGTTAAATGTGGTTGTGATTTATGCTGTTCAGGATACTTTGATTTTTTTTTCTTGCTATTTAGACACTCCTAAATTCAGTATTGTACTTCTCGTAAATCTGTATGTTCCCGGATGTAATGGCTGGCGAGCACTAGTTTTAACTTAGTATGATGTATGTGGAGCTACTCTTTGTGTTATTATGTGTCCACACTGATGTATGTGTCCACTCTTTTCTGTGTTATTATGTACTTGTTGATGTTCAAGTGGTTTAATCATGGTCACATAATTGTAGGGGTAAGTGCCATTTACTTAGTTTATTATTTTTTATTTTCTTTTATATTTGTTTCATGTTAGAGAGGCAGGTAAGACCACTGTATCTTTTATTACTCTTTTTTTAGGTTAGCTAGTAAGGTGGAATGTCATGTGTTTCTGTTATTTTGGCCTTAGCTTATATGATGTTGACTGTGCTATCTTATGTTTGCCTATAATACAACATTTTTATTTGAGCATTAAATGTGTTGTGCTGGTTTGTTTCTTATCTCTCCAAGACCTAGACTAGTATTTTGAAAAATGGTTTGATGAGTGGGGTTGTAACAGTTACTCAATAATAGCTGAACTTTACCATGTATAGTGCAAATCCTTTATTTCTCCCATTACAGCCAACTACACCAACACTCTGGCCACAGCTCTCTCATTCCCCTCCCCCTTGATCCTTACTGCTTTTACAGCTCAATATAGCACACCTAACAAAAGGGAATATTAATAAAACAATGCCTTTCTATACATAAACCTAACAAACTCCCTCACTTCTTAAAAATAAAAAAATAGATAATCATAGAGAACAGACTTTTACCCATTTAAACAACAGAGTACACAGCAACAACACAAGAGCACAGAACAGCAGTATTATGTCCTTTCCAAATGTAGTGTTAATCAAGTTTCCATTGTCCTACACTCAGGAATGAAGTAACTCATAAGCTGATGCCCCTTTTTGGTAAGACAGTCAACAAGCTGTTCTTTTGTACTGTGCTGCAGCACATGTTCAACCTCCTGTGTTTGTATTGTATTTTATCTGTCACACACATTACGGGTGGAGCATGTTCAGCATCCCTAGTAGTTAGCTCAGAGAACAGTGTGGCCAAGAAAATGGCCTTATCACTTCCTTCAGACATCGCCAGTGTTTCACCGGCAAGTGTGCTCAGCACGATCCTCTTGACTCTGTTTGACTGCCAAGAAAGGGGTGAGAACTTTCCATTTTCTCCCATAAGAACGATCTAATGTCCTCCTCGTGTGCCGTCATCTGAAAGATTTCCAAATGAGGCATCACTGAATACTATCAGTTTAAGAGCACTGTCTCTGTCTAAGCGTTGGAGGTTTAGAACTACCTTCTTGTACTTTGCGCTGTTTGCTTCATGGACTGTCTGCACAGTTACATTTTAAAGCTTGATGACACCTGACCTACACCTGCTACACTTGTGAGGCACATGCAAGAGTTGCAAGTCTTCTGCAGGGCCACACGCTGGTGTAGTTGGTGATGTGGTGTTGGCTCGTGATTATAGAGTAGGAGTCGTTATCACCCAAAGAGGACCAGCTTCTTACACGGTGGACAGCGGTGCGACTGAATCCTGACAACGTCATGTTGATCAACCTCTGCCTCACCAGAAAGAGACTATTCCAGGAAAGTGTGCAGAATCAGAGACAGCAATATTATCTAGCATATCCACCATGCATTCGGCTGTCTAAGAGTCTGCTAAGCTGTGTTCATCAACGGAAGCTGAAAACATACAATGTATGCCTGGAGAAATGCAGAGTGAGACTCCACCTACTAGTCCCAACTCACAAGATGTCTCTTCTGTAAAAGAACACCAGACGCTATCCTGTTATTAGAGTTGTTAAACCTCTGGACCGTCTGACGCTGTAGAACTGTAATGCAAGCATGTGCTGCAAAAATAAAAACTGAATAAACATCTATGACTGTATGTAGTTATAGGAGTGAGCATTTTCTGGAAATGTTATGTAGTGGTTAAATGTATAACTGCTGTTACTCAGTATTCCTGCAGGTGGCACTAGTGCAGTTGTAGTTTATGTGAACAACTCAGTAAAAGATGAGCTCCAATGCACCTTCATGTGTTTGAGTCATGTTATAGAACAGAGGTTCTGCTCTTCATACATAACTCCTTAAATCAGGAAAACATGATCTCAAAGTGGACCTTCTGCTTAGATCTGAAGATCTTCCACTTCCAGGACAAACAACAGGTTTTTAGAAAAGCCAGCACCAAACTACTGGAAGAATAAGCATTGAATAACAGTAGCTTAAAGACTGAGAACCAGAGTGTTAATAATCAACCATTAACCATTAACCCGAGCCTTAAAGCCTTTACTTCCACACTTCCACAGGTGTAAAGGTGAGTGAGAACTAGGTGCATTGTCCTTCACAGTAGTACAAAAAAAGAACATGTATTAAAAAATAGAAATACTGAATATTCACACATTAACTTATACTACACATGTACACACACTATACACACATTATACATACTCTCTATTTACAATACTGCACTGGTGTAAAGCGGTTAAATGTACAGGTTTGATATAATCTGAATGTTTACGTTATGTACAAAAGGCACTGGATGGGTGTGAAGTCAGGTGCAGTGTGGGTGGGGAGAAGTCTTTGTGGGTGCAGTGTGATTGTGCATAGGGGTTCCAGTAGTAAGTGCAGGGTGCAGAGTGTGTCTGTATTGGGAGGATGTGTGATGGTACAGATCAGATCCACAGTCCAGAAGCTATTGTTCATTCAGCAGCCTAATTGCTTGAGGATTGAAGCTGTCTCTGAACCGACTGGTTCTGGTCTTCAAGCTTCTGTACCTCCTGCCACTGGGCAGCTGTGAGAACAGGCAGTGGCTTGGGTGGGTGGAGTCCTTGATAATCTTCCTTGACTTCCTCACACGTTCCCGTACCAGGTGGTGATACAGCCTGTCAGAATACTTTCCACAGTGCAGGTGTAGAACGTTCTGAGTATGCTGTTGTGCTTTTCTTCTTCAACCACTAAACCAGCTTCATCTAAATATTAATAAAGCAGCTCTTTTTAAACGATTGGATGTTTGGTAGCTGATTTCTGTTCATTTTGTTCTTTAGCTGAAATGGATGTGATGGAAAAAGACCCTCCAAAGGATGAAGCTGGAGAGAGTGGAAAGAAATGGCATAGGAGAGGAACTGGAGGGGGAGATGAGGTATCTGGGCTTCAGTTTAGACTCTGCTAAGGTTAAAGCAACAGTCCGCAGAGGTGGACTTGCTCTAGAAACTACCAGCATTTAAACAGAACCTCCAGGTCGGCTCGAGTTTCATCTTCATCTAGCGGTTTCTCGTACTTGTTTCTTCTGTAAGGAGACTGATCATTTCAGTGCCTCTCGCCCTGCATTACAAGGAAGGCCTCCACACTCTTCTGTAAATGCACTCATTAGCTCTCCAAAAGCGTTGTTTGAGGAGAGTGTTCCTGATCAGGTTTATGAGCCTTTTATTTTAGAAGGTTTTGTTTCTGTCACTGGTAAGGGGGAAGATTCAAAACCAGTTAAAATACTGAGGGACACTGGGGCTGCACAGAACTTTATTCTCCATTCTGTTTGACCCTTTTCAGACTTGGCTGCCTGTGGGTCAGATGTGTTTAGTTCAGGGGATGGATTTGAGCATATGTAAAGTCCCATGGCACACTGTATGTCTTAGGTCCAGTGTAGTGACTGGTGACTGGCACTGTAAGGGTAGGAGTTCGTCCTCAATTTCCCTTAAAGGGTGTTGATTTTTATGTTGGTTAATGATCTTGGTGGTGGTAAATCCCTTACCTGATGTGGTAGATGTGCCTGAATGTTCTTATACCAGTGAAGAGGTTCCTCTGTTCCCTGTATCCTCTGTGACTTATTTGCTGAAGTAGATCTATCTGAGACGTTTCTTTTAAGCCTGCGTCTAAGGTAAACACTATTTGGTTTAAAGTTAGTCAGAAGATGCAGAAAATGATTCCACATCATAACTGAAATTTAATAAAGAGGCTTTGATGGAGGAACAAAGTAGGGATCCATCTCTTGATAACTGTAGACTAACTAATGCCCCAGCATGCATTTATGTATTTTTGCCAAGATGGTGTATTAATGAGAACATGGACTCCCAATTTTTTATGGGAAAACCCAATCAGGTTATTCCATCCGCACCACTTTATCCAATCCCAGCATTAGGAACGCCATTTGAACGTCTTATAGTTGATTGTGTAGGGCTGCTGCCTGGCCACTGATCAAATCCTTCTACTTACCTGGGAACAAATTTTACTGAAGTTGTTGGGGATTAACCATCACATGTCCAGTGCATACCACCCCGAATCTCAGGGTGCTCTAAGACGTTTTCACCAAACTCTTAAATCAGTGCTTCCTACCTACTGTCTTTAGGGGGATTAAGGATGGAATGAGGACATCCTATTCTTGTTGAACACCAATGTGCTGGATAACATTAGTTCTATTCAAGGAAGATTGATGCAAGCCTGTGGACTCGCTAAAGTGTCACTTAAAATAGCACTGCAGCTCCACTCGGCCTCCTGTAGGTTCTGCAACATTTAAGGTGGATTAGAAGATTCCAGTAAGAAGCTGGAGGATAACTCCAGCCTCGTTGGTGCAGCAGTGTTTGTTTACGGCATCATGAATTAGCACGTTACGAAAGTCAGAAATGACATTCCTTTACTGCGCATGCATAGTCCAGATTGGGGTTACGGTTCTGAATTAGAGTCTAAAAAGCTGTCAGAATGGTGAAGCAGTTCAGAGAGGCAGATGGGGCTAAAAAGATGTCATTGAGGGTGTATTTGTGAAAGACAAGGCTTAATCTGACTTCTCAGTCTAATTTGTTCGTTCCACCTTAAATGGTGCAGCAGTTACAGTCAAAAGTATTCACCCCCACCCCATTGCTAATTAGCTTTATTAGCCAACATAAATTCTTTCTCCTAATTCAATAATGCTAAACTGCATTGGGGGGTGAATGTCTTGCATATTCTGCAAATGTACAGCACCAGCATGAAATAGCTGCATCACTTAAGGTGGAACAGATCAATTTGGAAGAGAAACTGATTTCAGTACAGCATCAATCTTAGCGATTTTTTCCATCCGTCTTCCAGTAAAACACAACTTAAATAATGAACATATGATGCTTTAAACACATTAACAGACAATATCATTTAAATTCAGCATGTAGTTCAAAACTACGTCCCTCCAAACAAAGCTGTCTGACTCCCTGTTCTTTTCTCCTAGTTAATAGATGAAGATCAGCAGCCTTAGCTCCTTCAATGGGTTTTTTCAGCCATTCTGTTATTTACAACATTAAGCTCTTTCCTTCAAGCTTTTCAATCCCTGAAATCAGTACTGGAGACCTTATGGATCACATGTATGAACACATTGTGAGATCTGTCCTTTTTTTCTGGTTAGTGTGGCTGAAGGTAATGTACATGAAGAAGGACACGACACCTCCAGGTAAGTTCCAACAGAGTGGTGATTTTATTAAAGCATTCCCCTTAGAAAAAGTAAAGAAGAAAAACTGTCCAAAAGGAAAATAAAGGAGTAAAAAAACAAACAGGAAGAACGGATGTCTAGCGAGTTCTTTACTAGTCTGTAGTTCAATCATTCACCATCCTTACTCACAGTAGTCAGTTACTAAAAAACTACACTCCCACCTTTTCCCTTTTTCCCCCCAATCACCTTTTTTTCTTTTTCTGCTTTTTCCTCCTTTTCTTTTTGATCTTTCTTTTGTCTTTTTTTTTTTATTTTATTTTTGTCATCTTTATTTATAAATTTTTATTTTATCTTTGTCTTTTTCTTCATTGTCTTTTGTTTTTTATTCTTGTCTTCTTTGTTTTTCTTTTTCTTCTTTGACTTCGTTTACTTTTCTTCTTTTTCTTTGCATTTTATCTTTGTCTACTTTTTTCTTTGTCTACTTTTTTCTTTGTCCTTTCTTTGTTTTTGTCTTCTTTTATCTTTGCCTTCTCTGAGCCATCAACTGGATGAGGTGAAGTAATGTTAATCTCTGCTCTCTGTTCTGATGATCAATGACATTATTAGACTCTTTCAGTGACTCTGGGCATGAAACTTGGGTGCCTACTAAGCCAGGCTAGGAGAACGTCATAACCCGAGCAAGTTGGTCCTTTCCATTACTGGTGATTAAAGCTTAAAGGTGCTTTTTTGGATTGTTGCCAAGCAGAGCCTTCCATAAAGTCACTGCTGTTTTGCCTATACTGATATTTTGTGTTCAAGTTGTCTTTATGTTTCATTTTTGTTTTCTTTGTTTGGTTATTTGTCATTTGGTTATTGTGAATATTCTTACTGTCTGTAAAATTGATTTGTCTGGTGTTTTGTTTTGTCTTTTGAGGAAGGCTGCTAAGTGTCCTTATTGGACCTACCATTTTTTTTGTTTGACTTTTGTTTGTTCTGATTATTTTTTATTATTTTTTTAAGAATTATTGGGGTACTGGCTGTGGCATAGTTAGTTGATTACATGCAAGTTTTGGGTTGGCATATAATTACTGTTCATTAATCATTTGTCTTTATTCTGTCCTCTCCAGGCAACTTGGTCCATGTGGTGTTCCTCGGGCTGACTGACTACCCTCCTGAGAGGTTTCTCCTGTTCAGTCTCTTTGCACTTGGTTTGCTGTGTTTGAAATCACAACCTTTCTGATCTTGGAATCTGTGTGGATGTGTGATTGTGGTTTGTGCAGTTTCCAGTGTGTAAAGTATAAGAGTGCTGAAAAAACTGAAGCCAGTTTTTTTTATTGATAGACAAATGATTATACCATATTAAGAAACCTGCATTGCCAGTAAAGCTGATTGTTTTTCTTCATTCTTTAAAAGTATTTGGTGGGACACAGTCCACTTGGGTTTTATCTTTTTAAGATTTTAAGTTAAAAAAAAGTCATTTTTGTTTTATATGTATTTTTAAGTCTTTGAGTAAGTGTTGTACACTGTACTGCATCCCACATCTCTGTTATAGCAGTAGCACATTCCTATTAGCTTAGCTACCCATATTATATAGTCCTAGGAACATCAACAAATCTTAACCTATGAACACCATACACTATTGTTGACTCTGGGATTTTATTGTTTTAAAATGGGTTATACAAAGAACTAAGATCAGTTAAGTCTTAAAACAGACTTGAACTTTTGCTGACCCAGGGCTTGCATTATTTTAAAACTGAATGTACAACTCAGTACTAGTTTTAGCTACACAATTAAAGTTTAATTATAAACACATTTAATAATAGTACTACTACAACTAATAATAAAATAAAAACTGAGATAGTGCCTAGCAGATTTAAACGTATGTTGTTCCAGGAATATTATGTCATCTCTTTTTACAAGGACATTATGCACACCCATTACATTAACCCAGGAACAGTATAATTACATCAGTGGTTCAGTTCTAAGTCTGATCTCTTAGCTACACCAGTAAGCTAGTTCGCTAGCATATTTTACAGGAAATCACTGTTAGATAGATATTTTATCATTATAATGTTGACTCAAGAACAGGGTCTTTAATAATAACAGAATAAGTAAAGTGATGTTAGCGCTGTGACCACAGTAAGCTAGTTAACTAGCATATTATATAGTCCCAGGAATATTATCCAGTCTTAACCTAAGGACATCATACACCATTGACTCAGGGATTATTTACATAGTGATAAAACAATGATCTTAGTACATTTTTTTTTTTTACTTACTTACCATTTGCCTAGGTAGCCTAACAAATATTTTGTCCCAGGAAAACCATGTTTAATGTTTACACAAGGACATCATACACAGTACCAGTCAGAAGTTTGGACACACTCCTGTTTCCTTGTTTTCTACATTTCTATATGAGAATAAACATAATCAGAATGTTTTCTACTTTATATTCTTCAAAGTAGCCATATTTTGCTTTGATGACAACTTTGCCTATAGCTGAGCATTCTCTCAGGCAGCTTCATGAACTACGCTCTTGTTGGCTGCTTCCCCTCCACTCTGTGCTCCACCTCATCCCTAACCATCGCAATTGGGTTTAGGTTGAGTGAGTGTGGAGGCTTAGTCATTTAAATCTGTTACCTTTATGTCCACATACAAAGGTGTTTTGTGCAAATGTTTTTTTTTGGCGTTGACACAGAATATTTTGAAATAGACACTTTTAGTTCCATGAAGAACCATGTTTTTAATAGAGATGTGAGTGAAGAACCTTTTACCTGATGCATTTACCTGAACCATTTTGAAGGTACTTCACATTTTATAATTTCTATCACAAACATGTAATAGAAAAAGTGGCTAGTCAAACATTTTCTGTGACAATGACAAATAACAAACATTTGATGCACTTTATTGTAAAGATTAAAGAAAGCCACTTAAGCAAACATACTGTCCTAGGTACATCACCTGGTCTTGAGGTGGGAAAATCATAAGTTTTGTAGATCCAGCAATTAATTTTTATTTAAAACAGATTATACAATGTAATGAAAAAAATGTTGTCAGTCTTCTTATTGTTAGCAATGGTCAGATCAGAGATATCCAGTCTCATCTGTAAAGAAGGTTATCATTCCCAAAAAAAGCACACTTGACTCCACTTTAACCAGGCAGAATCAGTTTTCAAACAATTCTGACTGGTCTTACATTGTTGACATCAAAACCTATAGCCACAGTAAGTTAGACAGTGGGTAACATTCTCATCAAATTGAAGACAGGTGTTTAATTCCATAGCTGTGCAGAGAGAACGTACCCGTAATGTAGGGTCACTGACCGCTCTCATTGCTTCATTTGGATTTGTAAATTACTCAAGATAAAATTCTTTGTTGAACATTTCCACTTTTTTTTAAACAATTCATTCAGAGTGGCCTGTTGTGAAATTCTATTTGAAACTTTACAGCTTTCGTTATAGTGGTTTTAATAAGAACTTGGGGGGTCTCATTACTACAAGATGAACATAACTTGTGACCACAGTATTAATATATCATATCACAGAACCTACTCAAATCTACTGACTTATTGTATATATGGAATGTTAAGGATTGTAAGATAAGGTTTCATAGGCATGAATTATGTTGTCACCATTTTGAACAATTCTGCCTGTAAATATCTCTAGAATACAGAACTGTATGTTATGTATGCATGTTACTGCTAATCTTTGTATTGAACATCAGTTCATGTCTTTATTTACGCGAACGTTTATGCATAAGAGTCCTTTGTTGTCCCATGCAATGCAATAAACATTTAGCCTGCCAAACATTTAGGCACTAGAGTGCACTTTTAAAGTGCATCATTGTATCATTGAAAAAAAGAAAAAGGAAACAATAGAAAGATCACAATTCTCCTTAACCTCTTGAGACCCTGAATCCTCATATGGGGACATTACATGTCTGCTTATCTGCACCATGATTCTCATTGCATTTAATGTGTGAACTAGTTAATTTATGTACAATAACATCTCTAGCTTTATATGGCATGCACTGATGAAGTTTTAGCTATAATAAGATGCTACAACATCTGTAATGATGAAGTACTTGTTTGAGGACATTGGGGCTATATTAGGTCACAGGTTGTGCTTTTATTTTATAATTACAGGAAGAGTTTCAATGTTAAAAGCAGAACAATCACTCAATGTAATCATAGATATTCTTAGTTTCATATGTAATGAAGGGTGTTGGTTTTGGTACATCTGGTGACGTACTGTACTACAGAACATATTTTTATATTTACTTGTGCTTTCATTTGACTTACTTTGCTGCATTTCAGGGGCACGTATTGTATTCTTTTTCACTCTGAAACCATGTATCTGTCAGCTACTTACTCATAATGTTGCAATTATATTTGCACTATGATATAGCCATGTTTAGGGCTTAAAATAAAGTTTACATTGTTTGTACTTTTGTTTTTGTCTGCTCATGCTTAAAGTTTGAAATAGACAGTTTTGTACTTTGTTAGCCAATTGTTTCTTCCTGCAAGTTTCTCTACAAAGACCAAACTTAGTTTTTATACTTGTAAAAGTATAAAATAAAAATAAAATAAAAATAAATAAATAAATAAATAACACACACCAAGCAAAACTCTGGGTCTCAGGAGGATAAGAAAGATAATGATCATGGGACATTTATACAAGCTACACTCAAAAGAATGACAGCTAGAACCACAAATTTAGCATGTCAAAAGAACAAAGACAATGGATATTTTATATTGTATTCGTGCAGAAATGACCTTCAATGGAAACTACAGGTAGATATGAAGGCTAAGCAAGGCTTATTCATCATTCAAGATTAAAAATGATTCTTTGAAGTCTTTGTTCAATGCACTTACAATGAGCACAATGGGAATGATGCAGATTCTGAAAAAGAGTGCAAGGGCACAGACTTAAACAACCATCAATACTTTGGTACTTGAAATGATGAAGAGAATTTGTACATGCATGCATACAAATAGTCAGCCTCACAGAGTTGCAGATTGAGATGCAGGCAACCACACACAGTTGCAGATGGATAGACCCTTGTTTACCAAATCCATTTTCAGGGAGCAAGGAGGTAATTGAGTCATGAGAATCTGTCTGACAAAAATGATCATCAATACATGTTCAATAAATGATCATACACCTACCTGTTACACAGTTGCATACGAATAGTCAGTCTTACAGTTGCTGATGGACAGACAGAGCTTCAGATTGATAGAAAGCCAGATGGAGATGCAGACAAATCAAATCAAATCACTTTTATTGTCACATTACACAGGTGTAAAGGTGAGTGAAAAACTTCGTTCCTCACAGTAGAACAAAAAAAAAAAAAAAAAAAAAAAGAATACAAATTTACAAATAGAAATTCTGAATATTTACACATTAACTTATAATTTACATATACACACATACATATACTCAATTTACAATATTGCACTGGTAAACACAGTTAAACGTACAGGTTGATATAATCTAAATGTTTACATTATTTACAAAAGACACTAAATGGGTGTGAATTCCGGTGTAGTGTGGGTGCTGTGTGACTGCATAGGGGTCCAATAGTAAGTGCAGAGTGTGTTTGTATGGGGAGGAGGTGTAATGGTACAGATGAAGTCCATAGTCCAGAAGCTATTGTTTATTCAGCAGCCTAATTGCTTGAGGATAGAAGCTGTCTCTGAACTGACCATGAGAACATGTAATGGCTTGGGTGGGTGGAGTCCTTGATAATCCTCCTTCACCAGGCGCTGACCTCAGACAGCGCCTGGTGTATAAATCCAGAAGGTTTAGCAGCTGAACCCATATGCAGAGCTTTCCGCTCTTGAGCCGTGTAGTTTCCGTACCAGGTGGTGATACAGCCCATCAGAATACACAGTGCAGGTGGAATGTCCCGAGTATGCAGGGGTTCATACCAAACCTCCTTAGCCATCTGAGGTAGAAGAGGTGCTGATGTGCTTTCTTTGCCACCAGTGTGGTGTGTTCTGCCCATGTAAGTTCCTCAGTACTGTGAACACCAAGAAACTTGAAGCTGCTGACCCTTCTCGACAGTGGTCCCATTAATGGAGATAAGGGTGTGCACTCTCCTGTTTCCTGAAGTCCACTACCAGCTCCTTGGTCTTGCTGATGTTAAGAGAAAGGTTGTTTTGCTGGCACCATTGTGACAGGAAGCTAACCTCCTCTCTGTAGGCTCTCTCAGTTTGAAGCATGCTGGCACATCTGAGAGAGCAAGAGAGGTGTTAAAAATGTCAGCAAAGACTCCAGCAAGCTTACTGGTGCATGCTTTAAGAGATCTGCTGGGTAGGCCATTTGGGCCAGAAGATTTACTTGACACACTTAAAGGATCTGTGCACATCCGCTTTGGAGATAGAGGGTGGGTAGGACTCAGCAGTGGATAGTGCTTTCACCTCAAAATGGTGGTTTGCCTCAAAACGAACATAAAAGCAGTTACCTGTCAATGTTGTTTGACGAATCATGAAACATCTTCCAGTCCATGTCATTAAAACACTCCGGAAGCATAGAGTCTGATTGGTCAGACCAGCAATGAACCACCCTGATGGTGGGCAGCTCCTGTTTGAGCTTTTGCTTATAGGTGGGCAGGAGCAGGATTGAGGAGTGATCCGATTTGCCAAATGAAGGTCGTAGGAGGGCTTTGTATGCCCCTAGGGAAGGGGTGGAGCAGTGGTCTAGAGTCTGTGTTTTCCGTGTGCTGAAAGAACATGGGAACACCGGCCTGCACGAGATGAAATATTCCAGGTCCGACTCTATGGTCTGGAATTTCGGCGGACATCCTGGTCTCTATGATACAGCAGTCGCTTATCTCCGGTTGAAATTATATCTGTAAAAGTTCACTCAGTTTGTTGTCCAGGGACTGTACGTTGGCCAATAGTATGCTGGGGAGAGGGGGCTGGAAAGTGCGTCGTCTCAGCCTGATTTTTCAGAATGTACTGCTGTATGACAAAAAATAAAGTCAATACATGCAAAGAAACAGAATGATCACCTTCCGTTTACACAGCAGCATATGAATAGTCAGCCTCACCCAGTTGCAGATGGATAGGCAGACTGATGTGGCACAGGTAGCACATCAGTAAAATTTTGTATCTAGTGTGGAGGATATGTTAAATGCATTATTGCAAACAGGTGACATGTATTTACCTTGTAATCCTGCTGCAGGGATTGTAAGGGAGCAAAAGGGAGGCAAAAGGGGCAGAGGCCCTTGTTATCAGCATTCAGCTTCAGGGACGGAGGAGGTCATGGGGACAAAAAAGCCTTGCACAGTTGAAGATGGATGGAAAGCCAGCCACACAGCCATAGTAGAGAATGGAGATGCAGATGGATAAACCCTTGTTAGTAGTTTCCACCTTCAGAGAGAGTCCGTCATGGGATCCTGGGAAACTGTATGATAAAAAAAGAAAGTCAATACATGTATAGAAAACGAATGATCACTTACCTGTATCACAGCTGTTTACGAACAGTCAGCCTTGCACAGTTGAAGATGGACAGAAAACCAGCCACACAGCCACAGTTGTGAAGTGAGAAGCAGATGGAATGACCCCTGTTAGTAGTTTCCACCTTCAGAGAAAGTCCGTCATGGGATCCTGGGAAACTGTATGACAAAAAAGAAAAAGTCAATACATGTATAGAAACTGAATGATCACTTACCTGTATCACAGCTGTTTTCGGACAGTTAGCCTCACATAGTTGAAGTTGGACAGAAAGCCAGCCACACAGCCATAGTTCTGAAGTGACAGCAGATGGAATGACCCTTGTTAGTCGTTTCCACCTTCAGAGAGGGAGTCAGTCATGGCATCCTGGGAAACTGTATGACAAAAAAGAAAGTCAATACATGTATAGAAACTGAATGATCACTTACCTGTATCACAGCTGTTTACGAACAGTCAGCCTGGCACAGTTGAAGATGGACAGAAAGCCAGCCACAGCTGTGAAGTGAGAAGCAGATGGAATGACCCATGTTAGTAGTTTCCACCTTCAGAGAGGAAGCCGGCCATGCGTTCCAGGGAAACTGTATGATAAAAAAAGAAAGTCAATACATGTATAGAAACTGAATGATCACTTACCTGTATCACAGCTGTTTACGAACAGTCAGCCTGGCACAGTTGAAGATGGACAGAAAGCCAGCCACAGCTGTGAAGTGAGAAGCAGATGGAATGACCCCTGTTAGTATTTTCCACCTTCAGAGAGGGAGTCGGTCATGGCATTCTGGGAAACTGTATGACAAAAAAAAGAAAGTCAATACATGTATAGAAACTGAATGATCACTTACCTGTATCACAGCTGTTTACGAACAGTCAGCCTGGCACCGTTGATGGACAGAATACCAGCCAGCCAGTCATAGTTGAGATTGGAGATGCAGATGGATAAACCCTTGTTAGTATTTTCCACCTTCAAGGAGGGAGTCCGTCATGGCATCCTGGGAAACTGTATGAAAAAAAGAAAAAGTCAATGCATGTATAGAAACTGAATGATCACTTACCTGTATCACAGCTGTTTACGAACAGTCAGCCTTGCACAGTTGAAGATGGACAGAACACCAGCCACACAGCCACAGTTGTGAAGTGGGAAGCAGATGGAATGACCCCTGTTAGTAGTTTCCACCTTCAGAGAGGGAGTCCGTCATGGCATCCTGGGAAACTGTATGAAAAAAAGAAAAAGTCAATGCATGTATAGAAACTGAATGATCACTTACCTGTATCACAGCTGTTTACGAACAGTCAGCCTTGCACAGTTGAAGATGGACAGAACACCAGCAACACAGCCACAGTTGTGAAGTGGGAAGCAGATGGAATGACCCCTGTTAATATTTTCCACCTTCAGAGAGGGAGTCGGTCATGGCATCCTGGGAAACTGTATGACAAAAAAGAAAAAGTCAATACATGTATAGAAACTGAATGATCACTTACCTGTATCACAGCTGTTTACGAACAGTCAGCCTCACACAGCTGAAGATGGACAGAAAGCCAGCCAGCCAGTCATATTTGAGATTGGAGATGCAGATGGATAAACCCTTGTTAGTCGTTTCCACCTTCAGAAAGGGAGTCCGTCATGGCATCCTGGGAAACTGTATGACAAAAAAGAAAAAGTCAATACATGTATAGAAACTGAATGATCACTTACCTGTATCACAGCTGTTTACGAACAGTCAGCCTTGCACAGTTGAAGATGGACAGAATACCAGTCATAGTTGAGATTGGAGATGTAGATGGATAAACCCTTGTTAGTCATTTCCACCTTCAGAAAGGGAGTCCGTCATGGCATCCTGGGAAACTGTATGACAAAAAAGAAAAAGTCAATACATGTATAGAAACTGAATGATCACTTACCTGTATCACAGCTGTTTACGAATAGTCAGCCTGGCACAGTTGAAGATGGACAGAAAACCAGCCACAGTTGTGAAGTGAGAAGCAGATGGAATGACCCCTGTTAGTAGTTTCCACCTTCAGAGAGAGTCCGTCATGGGATCCTGGGAAACTGTATGAGAAAAAAGAAAAAAAGTCAATACATGTATAGAAACTGAATGATCACTTACCTGTATCACAGCTGTTTACGAATAGTCAGCCTGGCACAGTTGAAGATGGACAGAAAACCAGCCACAGTTGTGAAGTGAGAAGCAGATGGAATGACCCGTTAGTAGTTTCCACCTTCAGAGAGAGTCCGTCATGGGATCCTGGGAAACTGTATGATAAAAAAAAAGAAAGTCAATACATGTATAGAAACTGAATGATCACTTACCTGTATCACAGCTGTTTACGAACAGTCAGCCTGGAACCGTTGATGAACAGATAGCCAGCCATCCATTCATAGTTGAGATTGGAGATGTAGATGGATAAACCCTTGTTAGTCATTTCCACCTTCAGAAAGGGAGTCCGTCATGGCATCCTGGGAAAGTGTATGACAAAAAAAAAGAAAGTCAGTACATGTATAGAAACGGAATGATCGCTTATCTGTATCCCAGCTGTTAACGAACTGTCAGCCTGGCACCGTTGATGATGGACAGAAAGCCAGCCACACAGCCACAGTTCTGAAGTGAGAAGCAAATGGAATGACCCCTGTTAGTATTTTCCACGTTCAGAGAGGGAGTCCGCCATGGCATCCTGAAAAACTGTATGACAAAAAAGAAAAAGTCAATACATGTATAGAAACTGAATGATCATTTACCTGTATTACAGCTGTTTTCGGACAGTTAGCCTCACATAGTTGAAGTTGGATAGAAAGCCAGCCACACAGCCATAGTTCTGAAGTGACAGCAGATGGAATGACCCTTGTTAGTCGTTTCCACCTTCAGAGAGGGAGTCAGTCATGGCATCCTGGAAAACTGTATGACAAAAAAGAAAGTCAATACATGTATAGAAACTGAATGATCACTTACCTGTATCACAGCTGTTTACGAACAGTCAGCCTGGCACAGTTGAAGTTGGACAGAAAGCCAGCCACACAGCCACAGTTGTGAAGAGAGAAGCAGATGGAATGACCCATGTTAGTCGTTTCCACCTTTAAGGAGGGAGTCCGTCATGGCATCCTGGGAAACTATGACAAAAAAGAAAAAGTCAATACATGTAAAGAAACTGAATGATCACTTACCTGTATCACAGCTGTTTACGAACAGTCAGCCTCACACAGTTGAAGATGGACAGAAAGCCAGCCAGCCAGTCATATTTGAGATTGGAGATATAGATGGATAAACCCTTGTTAGTAGTTTCCACCTTCAGAGAGGGAGTCAGTCATGGCATCCTGGGAAACTGTATGACAAAAAAAAGAAAGTCAATACATGTATAGAAACTGAATGATCACTTACCTGTATCACAGCTGTTTACGAACAGTCAGCCTGGCACCGTTGATGAATAGATAGCCAACCATCCAGTCATAGTTGAGATTGGAGATGTAGATGGATAAACCCTGGTTAGTCATTTCCACCTTCAGAAAGGGAGTCCGTCATGGGATCCTGGGAAACTATGACAAAAAAGAAAAAAATTCAATACATATATAGAAACTGAATGATCACTTACCTGTATCACAGCTGTTTACGAACAGTCAGCCTGGCACCGTTGATGGACAGAATACCAGCCAGCCAGTCATAGTTGAGATTGGAGATGCAGATGGATAAACCCTTGTTAGTATTTTCCACCTTCAAGGAGGGAGTCCGTCATGGCATCCTGGGAAACTGTATGAAAAAAAGAAAAAGTCAATGCATGTATAGAAACTGAATGATCACTTACCTGTATCACAGCTGTTTACAAACAGTCAGCCTCACACAGTTGAAGATGGACAGAACACCAGCCACACAGCCACAGTTGTGAAGTGGGAAGCAGATGGAATGACCCCTGTTAGTATTTTCCACCTTCAGAGAGGGAGTCGGTCATGGCATCCTGGGAAACTGTATGACAAAAAAGAAAAAGTCAATACATGTATAGAAACTGAATGATCACTTACCTGTATCACAGCTGTTTACGAACAGTCAGCCTCACACAGCTGAAGATGGACAGAAAGCCAGCCAGCCAGTCATATTTGAGATTGGAGATGCAGATGGATAAACCCTTGTTAGTCGTTTCCACCTTCAGAAAGGGAGTCCGTCATGGGATCCTGGGAAACTATGACAAAAAAGAAAAAGTCAATACATGTAAAGAAACTGAATGATCACTTACCTGTATCACAGCTGTTTACGAACAGTCAGCCTCACACAGTTGAAGATGGACAGAAAGCCAGCCAGCCAGTCATATTTGAGATTGGAGATATAGATGGATAAACCCTTGTTAGTAGTTTCCACCTTCAGAGAGGGAGTCAGTCATGGCATCCTGGGAAACTGTATGACAAAAAAAAGAAAGTCAATACATGTATAGAAACTGAATGATCACTTACCTGTATCACAGCTGTTTACGAACAGTCAGCCTGGCACCGTTGATGAATAGATAGCCAACCATCCAGTCATAGTTGAGATTGGAGATGTAGATGGATAAACCCTGGTTAGTCATTTCCACCTTCAGAAAGGGAGTCCGTCATGGGATCCTGGGAAACTATGACAAAAAAGAAAAAAATTCAATACATATATAGAAACTGAATGATCACTTACCTGTATCACAGCTGTTTACGAACAGTCAGCCACACACAGTTGAAGTTGGACAGAATACCAGCCAGCCAGTCATAGTTGAGATTGGAGATGCAGATGGATAAACCCTTGTTAGTAGTTTCCACCTTCAAGGAGGGAGTCCGTCATGGCATCCTGGGAAACTGTATGACAAAAAAGAAAGTCAATACATGTATAGAAACTGAATGATCACTTGCATGTATCACAGCTGTTTACGAACAGTCAGCCTTGCACAGTTGAAGATGGACAGAATACCAGCCACACAGCCACAGTTGTGAAGTGGGAAGCAGATGGAATGACCCTTGTTAGTATTTTCCACCTTCAAAAAGGGAGTCGGTCATGGCATCCTGGGAAACTGTATGACAAAAAAGAAAAAGTCAATACATGTATAGAAACTGAATGATCACTTACCTGTATCACAGCTGTTTACGAACAGTCAGCCTGGCACAGTTGAAGATGGACAGAAAGCCAGCCACAGTTGTGAAGTGAGAAGCAGATGGAATGACCCCTGTTAGTAGTTTCCACCTTCAGAGAGGGAGTCGGTCATGGCATCCTGGGAAACTCTATGACAAAAAAGAAAAAGTCAATACATGAATAGAAACTGAATGATCACTTACCTGTATCACAGCTGTTTACAAACAGTCAGCCTCACACAGTTGAAGATGGACAGAAAGCCAGCCAGCCAGTCATATTTGAGATTGGAGATGCAGATGGATAAACCCTTGTTAGTCGTTTCCACCTTCAGAAAGGGAGTCCGTCATGGGATCCTGGGAAACTGTATGACAAAAAAGAAAAAGTCAATACATGTATAGAAACTGAATGATCACTTACCTGTATCACAGCTGTTTACGAATAGTCAGCCTGGCACAGTTGAAGATGGACAGAAAACCAGCCACAGTTGTGAAGTGAGAAGCAGATGGAATGACCCCTGTTAGTAGTTTCCACCTTCAGAGAGAGTCCGTCATGGGATCCTGGGAAACTGTATGACAAAAAAGAAAAAAAGTCAATACATGTATAGAAACTGAATGATCACTTACCTGTATCACAGCTGTTTACGAATAGTCAGCCTGGCACAGTTGAAGATGGACAGAAAACCAGCCACAGTTGTGAAGTGAGAAGCAGATGGAATGACCCCTGTTAGTAGTTTCCACCTTCAGAGAGAGTCCGTCATGGGATCCTGGGAAACTGTATGATAAAAAAAAAGAAAAAGTCAATACATGTATAGAAACTGAATGATCACTTACCTGTATCACAGCTGTTTACGAACAGTCAGCCTGGAACCGTTAATGAACAGATAGCCAGCCATCCATTCATAGTTGAGATTGGAGATGTAGATGGATAAACCCTTGTTAGTCATTTCCACCTTCAGAAAGGGAGTCCGTCATGGCATCCTGGGAAAGTGTATGACAAAAAAAAAGAAAGTCAGTACATGTATAGAAACGGAATGATCACTTACCTGTATCACAGCTGTTTACGAACAGTCAGCCTCACACAGTTGAAGTTGGACAGAATACCAGCCAGCCAGTCATAGTTGAGATTGGAGATGCAGAAGGATAAACCCTTGTTAGTCGTTTCCACCTTCAAGGAAGGAGTCCGTCATGGCATCCTGGGAAACTGTATGACAAAAAAGAAAGTCAATACACATATAGAAACTGAATGATCACTTATCTGTATCCCAGCTGTTAACGAACTGTCAGCCTGGCACCGTTGATGATGGACAGAAAGCCAGCCACACAGCCACAGTTCTGAAGTGAGAAGCAAATGGAATGACCCCTGTTAGTATTTTCCACGTTCAGAGAGGGAGTCCGCCATGGAATCCTGAAAAACTGTATGACAAAAAAGAAAAAGTCAATACATGTATAGAAACTGAATGATCACTTACCTGTATTACAGCTGTTTTCGGACAGTTAGCCTCACATAGTTGAAGTTGGATAGAAAGCCAGCCACACAGCCATAGTTCTGAAGTGACAGCAGATGGAATGACCCTTGTTAGTCGTTTCCACCTTCAGAGAGGGAGTCAGTCATGGCATCCTGGGAAACTGTATGACAAAAAAGAAAGTCAATACATTTATAGAAACTGAATGATCACTTACCTGTATCACAGTTGTTTACGAACAGTCAGCCTCACACGGTTGAAGATGGATAGAAAGCCAGCCAGCTAGTCATATTTGAGATTGGAGATGCAGATGGATAAACCCTTGTTAGTAATTTTCACTTTCAATGAGGGAGTCCGTCATGGCATCCTGGGAAACTGTATGACAAAAAAAAGAAAGTAAATACATGTATAGAAACTGAATGATCACTTACCTGTATCACAGCTGTTTACGAACAGTCAGCCTGGCACCGTTGATGAATAGATAGCCAACCATCCAGTCATAGTTGAGATTGGAGATGTAGATGGATAAACCCTGGTTAGTCATTTCCACCTTCAGAAAGGGAGTCCGTCATGGGATCCTGGGAAACTATGACAAAAAAGAAAAAAATTCAATACATATATAGAAACTGAATGATCACTTACCTGTATCACAGCTGTTTACGAACAGTCAGCCACACACAGTTGAAGTTGGACAGAATACCAGCCAGCCAGTCATAGTTGAGATTGGAGATGCAGATGGATAAACCCTTGTTAGTAGTTTCCACCTTCAAGGAGGGAGTCCGTCATGGCATCCTGGGAAACTGTATGACAAAAAAGAAAAAGTCAATACATGTATAGAAACTGAATGATCACTTACCTGCATCACAGCTGTTTACGAACAGTCAGCCTGGCACAGTTAAAGTTGGACAGAAAGCCAGCCACACAGCCACAGTTGTGAAGAGAGAAGCAGATGGAATGACCCTTGTTAGTCGTTTACACCTTCAGAGAAGAAGCCGGCCATGCGATCCTGGGAAACTGTATGACAAAAAAGAAAAAGTTAATACATGTATAGAAACTGAATGATCACTTACCTGCATCACAGCTGTTTACGAACAGTCAGCCTGGCACAGTTGAAGATGGACAGAAAGCCAGCCACAGTTGTGAAGTGAGATGCAGAGGGATAAACCCTTGTTAGTAGTTTCCACCTTCAAGGAGGTAGTCCGTCATGGCATCCTGGGAAACTATGACAAAAAAGAAAAAGTCAATACATGTATAGAAACTGAATGATCACTTACCTGTATCACAGCTGTTTACGAACAGCCAGCCTCACACAGTTGAAGTTGGACAGAATACCAGCCAGCCAGTCATAGTTGAGTTTGGAGATGCAGATGGATAAACCCTTGTTAGTAGTTTCCATCTTCAAGGAGGGAGTCCGTCATGGCATCCTGGGAAACTGTATGACAAAAAAGAAAGTCAATACAAGTATAGAAACTGAATGATCACTTACCTTTATCACAGCTGTTTACGAACAGTCAGCCTGGCACAGTTGAAGTTGGACAGAAAGCCAGCCACACAGCCACAGTTGTGAAGACAGAAGCAGATGGAATGACCCTTGTTAGTCGTTTCCACCTTCAGAGAGGAAGCCGGCCATGCGATCCTGGGAAACTGTATGACAAAAAAGAAAAAATCAATACATGAATAGAAACTGAATGATCACTTACCTGTATCACAGCTGTTTACGAACAGTCAGCCTGGCACCGTTGATGATGGACAGAAAGCCAGCCACACAGCCACAGTTCTGAAGTGAGAAGCAAATGGAATGACCCCTGTTAGTATTTTCCACCTTCAGAGAGGGAGTCGGTCATGGCATTCTGGGAAACTGTATGACAAAAAAGAAAAAGTCAATACATGTATAGAAACTGAATGATCACTTACCTGTATCACAGCTGTTTACGATCAGTCAGCCTTGCACAGTTGAAGATGGACAGAAAGCAAGCCAGCCAGTCATATTTAGGATTGAAGATGCAGATGGATAAACCCTTCTTAGTTGTTTTCACCTTCAAGGAGGGAGTCCGTCATGGCATCCTGGGAAACTGTATGACAAAAAAAAGAAAGTCAATACATGTATAGAAACTGAATCATCACTTACCTTTATCACAGCTGTTTACGAACAGTCAGCCTGGCACCGTTGATGGACAGATAGCCAGCCATCCAGTCATAGTTGAGATTGGAGATGTAGATGGATAAACCCTTGTTAGTCATTTCTACCTTCAGAAAGGGAGTCGGTCATGGCATCCTGGGAAACTGTATGACAAAAAAGAAAAAGTCAATACACATATAGAAACTGAATGATTACTTACCTTTATCACAGCTGTTTACGAACAGTCAGCCTGGCACCGTTGATGATGGACAGAAAGCCAGCCAGACAGCCACAGTTCTGAAGTGAGAAGCAAATGGAATGACCCCTGTTAGTATTTTCCACCTTCAGAGAGGGAGTCCGCCATGGCATCCTGGAAAACTGTATGACAAAAAAGAAAGTCAATACATGTATAGAAACTGAATGATCACTTACCTGTATCACAACTGTTTACGAACCGTCAGCCTGGCACAGTTGAAGATGGACAGAAAGCCAGCCACAGTTGTGAAGTGAGAAGCAGATGGAATGACCCTTGTTAGTCGTTTCTACCTTCAGAGAGGGAGTCCGTCATGGGATCCTGGGAAACTGTATGATAAAAAAAAGAAAGCCAATACATGTATAGAAAACGAATGATCACTTACCTGTATCACAGCTGTTTACGAACAGTCAGCCTTGCACAGTTAAAGTTGGACAGAAAGCCAGCCACACAGCCACAGTTGTGAAGTGAGAAGCAGATGGAATGACCCCTGTTAGTAGTTTCCACCTTTAAGGAGGGAGTCCGTCATGGGATCCTGGGAAACTGTATAACAAAAAAGAAAAAGTCAATACATGTATAGAAACTGAATGATCATTTACCTGTATCACAGCTGTTTACGAACAGTCAGCCTGGCACCGTTGATGGACAGATAGCCAGCCATCCAGTCATAGTTGAGATTGGAGATGTAGATGGATAAACCCTTGTTACTCATTTCCACCTTGAGAAAGGGAGTCCGTCATGGGATCCTGGGAAACTGTATGATAAAAAAAAGAAAGCCAATACATGTATAGAAAACGAATAATCATTTACCTGTATCACAGTTGTTTACGAACAGTCAGCCTCACACAGTTGAAGTTGGACAGAATACCAGCCAGCCAGTCATATTTAGGATTGAAGATGCAGATGGATAAACCCTTGTTAGTCGTTTCAACCTTCACAGAGAGAGTCCGTCATGGGATCCTGGGAAACTGTATGACAAAAAAGAAAAAGTCAATACATGTATAGAAACTGAATTATCACTTAACTGTATCACAGCTGTTTACGAACAGTCAGCCTGGCACCGTTGATGATGGACAGAAAGCCAGCCACACAGCCACAGTTCTGAAGTGAGAAGGAAATGGAATGAACCCTGTTAGTATTTTCCACCTTCAGAGAGGGAGTCGGTCATGGCATTCTGGGAAACTGTATGACAAAAAAAAGAAAGTCAATACATGTATAGAAACTGAATCATCACTTACCTTTATCACAGCTGTTTACGAACAGTCAGCCTGGCACCGTTGATGGATAGATAGCCTGCCATCCAGTCATTGTTGAGATTGTAGATGTAGATGGATAAACCCTTGTTAGTCATTTCCACCTTCAGAAAGGGAGTCCGTCATGGCATCCTGGGAAACTGTATGACAAAAAAGAAAAAGTCAATACATGTATAGAAACTGAATGATCACTTACCTGTATCAAAGCTGTTTACGATCAGTCAGCCTTGCACAGTTGAAGATGGACAAAAAGCAAGCCAGCCAGTCATATTTAGGATTGAAGATGCAGATGGATAAACCCTTCTTAGTTGTTTTCACCTTCAAGGAGGGAGTCCGTCATGGCATCCTGGGAAACTGTATGACAAAAAAAAGAAAGTCAATACATGTATAGAAACTGAATCATCACTTACCTTTATCACAGCTGTTTACGAACAGTCAGCCTGGCACCGTTGATGGACAGATAGCCAGCCATCCAGTCATAGTTGAGATTGGAGATGTAGATGGATAAACCCTTGTTAGTCATTTCTACCTTCAGAAAGGGAGTCGGTCATGGCATCCTGGAAAACTGTATGACAAAAAAGAAAAAGTCAATACATGTATAGAAACTGAATGATCACTTACCTGTATCACAGCTGTTTACGAACAGTCAGCCTCACACAGTTGACGTTGGACAGAATACCAGCCAGCCAGTCATAGTTGAGTTTGGAGATGCAGATGGATAAACCCTTGTAAGTAGTTTCCACCTTCAAGAAGGGAGTCCGTCATTGCATCCTGGGAAACTGTATGACAAAAAAGAAAAAGTCAATACACATATAGAAACTGAATGATTACTTACCTTTATCACAGCTGTTTACGAACAGTCAGCCTGGCACCGTTGATGATGGACAGAAAGCCAGCCAGACAGCCACAGTTCTGAAGTGAGAAGCAAATGGAATGACCCCTGTTAGTATTTTCCACCTTCAGAGAGGGAGTCCGCCATGGCATCCTGGAAAACTGTCTGACAAAAAAGAAAGTCAATACATGTATAGAAACTGAATGATCACTTACCTGTATCACAACTGTTTACGAACCGTCAGCCTGGCACAGTTGAAGATGGACAGAAAGCCAGCCACAGTTGTGAAGTGAGAAGCAGATGGAATGACCCTTGTTAGTCGTTTCTACCTTCAGAGAGGGAGTCCGTCATGGGATCCTGGGAAACTGTATGATAAAAAAAAGAAAGCCAATACATGTATAGAAAACGAATGATCACTTACCTGTATCACAGCTGTTTACGAACAGTCAGCCTTGCACAGTTAAAGTTGGACAGAAAGCCAGCCACACAGCCACAGTTGTGAAGTGAGAAGCAGATGGAATGACCCCTGTTAGTAGTTTCCACCTTTAAGGAGGGAGTCCGTCATGGGATCCTGGGAAACTGTATAACAAAAAAGAAAAAGTCAATACATGTATAGAAACTAAATGATCATTTACCTGTATCACAGCTGTTTACGAACAGTCAGCCTGGCACCGTTGATGGACAGATAGCCAGCCATCCAGTCATAGTTGAGATTGGAGATGTAGATGGATAAACCCTTGTTACTCATTTCCACCTTGAGAAAGGGAGTCCGTCATGGGATCCTGGGAAACTGTATGATAAAAAAAAGAAAGCCAATACATGTATAGAAAACGAATAATCATTTACCTGTATCACAGTTGTTTACGAACAGTCAGCCTCACACAGTTGAAGTTGGACAGAATACCAGCCAGCCAGTCATATTTAGGATTGAAGATGCAGATGGATAAACCCTTGTTAGTCGTTTCAACCTTCACAGAGAGAGTCCGTCATGGGATCCTGGGAAACTGTATGACAAAAAAGAAAAAGTCAATACATGTATAGAAACTGAATTATCACTTAACTGTATCACAGCTGTTTACGAACAGTCAGCCTGGCACCGTTGATGATGGACAGAAAGCCAGCCACACAGCCACAGTTCTGAAGTGAGAAGGAAATGGAATGACCCCTGTTAGTATTTTCCACCTTCAGAAAGGGAGTCGGTCATGGCATTCTGGGAAACTGTATGACAAAAAAAAAGAAAGTGAATACATGTATAGAAACTGAATGATCACTTACCTTTATCACAGCTGTTTACGAACAGTCAGTCTGGCACCGTTGATGGACAGATAGCCAGCCAGCCAGTCAAAGTTGAAATTGGAGATGCAGATGGATAAACCCTTGTCAGTAGTTTCCACCTTCAGAGAGGGAGTCCGTCATGGCATCCTGGGAAACTGTATGACAAAAAAGAAAAAGTCAATACATGTATAGAAACTGAATGATCACTTACCTGTATCACAGCTGTTTACGAACAGTCAGCCTGGCACAGTTGAAGAGTGACAGAAAGCCAGCCACAGTTGTGAAGTGAGATGCAGAGGGATAAACCCTTGTTAGTAGTTTCCACCTTCAGAGAGGAAGCCGGCCATGCGATCCTGGGAAACTGTATGACAAAAAAAAAAAAGTCAATACATGTATAGAAACTGAAGGATCACTTACCTGTATCACAGCTGTTTACGAACAGTCAAACTGGCACAGTTAAAGTTGGACAGAAAGCCAGCCACACAGCCACAGTTGTGAAGACAGAAGCAGATGGAATGACCCTTGTTAGTCGTTTCCACCTTCAGAGAGGAAGCCGGCCATGCGATCCTGGGAAACTGTATGACAAAAAAAAAAAAGTCAATACATGTAGAAACTGAAGGATCACTTACCTGTATCACAGCTGTTTACGAACAGTCAAACTGGCACCGTTGATGATGGACAGAAAGCCAGCCACACAGCCACAGTTCTGAAGTGAGAAGCAAATGGAATGACCCCTGTTAGTATTTTCCACCTTCAGAGAGGGAGTCCGCCATGGCATCCAGGAAAACTGTATGACAAAAAAGAAAAAGTCAATACATGTATAGAAACTGAATGATCACTTAACTGTATCACAGCTGTTTACGAACAGTCAGCCTTGCACAGTTGAAGATGGACAGAAAGCAAGCCAGCCAGTCATATTTAGGATTGAAGATGCAGATGGATAAACCCTTGTTAGTCGTTTCTACCTTCACACAGAGAGTCCGTCATGGGATCCTGGGAATTTGTATGACAAAAAAGAAAGTCAATACATGTATTGAAACTGAATGATCACTTACCTGTATCACAGCTCTTTACGAACAGTCAGCCTGGCACCGTTGATGACGGACAGAAAGCCAGACACACAGCCACAGTTGTGAAGTGAGAAGCAGATGGAATGACCCCTGTTAGTAGTTTCCACCTTCAAGGAGGGAGTCGGTCATGGCATCCTGGGAAACTGTATGACAAAAAAAAGAAAGTCAATACATGTATAGAAACTGAATGATCACTTACCTGTATCACAACTGTTTACAAACAGTCAGCTTGGCACCGTTGATGGACAAATAGCCAGCCATCCAGTCATTGTTGAGATTGGAGATGTAGATGGATAAACCCTTCTTAGTCGTTTCCACCTTCAGAGAGGGAGTGGGTCATGGCATCCTGGGAAACTGTATGATAAAAAAGAAAGTCAATACATGTATAGAAACTGAATGACCACTTACCTGTATCCCAGCTGTTTACGAACAGTCAGCCTGGCACAGTTGAAGATGGACAGAAAGCCAGCCACACAGCCACAGTTGTGAAGTGAGAAGCAGATGGAATGACACCTGTTAGTAGTTTCCACCTTCAAAGAGGGAGTCCGCCATGGCATCCTGGAAAACTGTATGACAAAAAAGAAAATCAATACATGTATAGAAACTGAATGATCACTTACCTGTATCACAGCTGTTTACGAACAGTCAGCCTGGCACCGTTGATGGACAGATAGCCAGCCATCCAGTCATAGTTGAGATTGGAGATGTAGATGGATTAACCCTTGTTAGTCATTTCCACCTTCAGAAAGGGAGTCCGTCATGGGATCCTGGGAAACTATGACAAAAAAGAAAAAAAGTCAATACGTATATAGAAAATGAATGATCACTTACCTGTATCACAGCTGTTTACGAACAGTCAGCCACACACAGTTGAAGTTGGACAGAATACCAGCCAGCCAGTCATAGTTGAGATTGGAGATGCAGATGGATAAACCCTTGTTAGTAGTTTCCACCTTCAAGGAGGGAGTCCGTCATGGCATCCTGGGAAACTGTATGACAAAAAAGAAAAAGTCAATACATGTATAGAAACTGAATGATCACTTACCTGTATCACAGCTGTTTACGAACAGTCAGCCTGGCACAGTTGAAGATGGAAAGAAAGCCAGCCACAGTTGTGAAGTGAGAAGCAGATGGAATGACCCCTGTTAGTAGTTTCCACCTTCAGAGAGGGAGTCCGTCATGGGATCCTGGGAAACTGTATGACAAAAAAAAGAAGACAATACATGTATAGAAACTGAATGATCACTTACCTGTATCACAGCTGTTTACGAAAAGTCAGCCTGGCACAGTTGAAGATGGACAAAATACCAGCCAGCCAGTCATAGTTGAGATTGGAGATGCAGATGGATAAACCCTTGTTAGTCGTTTCCACCTTCAAGGAGGGAGTCCGTCATGGCATCCTGGAAAACTGTATGACAAAAAAGAAAGTCAATACATGTATAGAAACTGAATGATCACTTACCTGTATCACAGCTGTTTACGAACAGTCAGCCTTGCACAGTTGAAGATGGAAAGATAGCCAGCCAGCCAGTCATAGTTGAGATTGGAGATGCAGATGGATAAACCCTTGTTAGTAGTTTCCACCTTCAAGGAGGGAGTCCGTCATGGTATCCTGGGAAACTGTATGACAAAAAAGAAAGTCAATACATGTATAGAAACTGAATGATCACTTACCTGTATCACAGCTGTTTACGAACAGTCAGCCTGGCACCGTTGATGGACAGATAGCCAGCCATCCAGTCATAGTTGAGATTGGAGATGTAGATGGATTAACCCTTGTTAGTCATTTCCACCTTCAGAAAGGGAGTCCGTCATGGGATCCTGGGAAACTATGACAAAAAAGAAAAAAAGTCAATACATATATAGAAACTGAATGATCACTTACCTGTATCACAGCTGTTTACGAACAGTCAGCCTCACACAGTTGAAGTTGGACAGAATACCAGCCAGCCAGTCATAGTTGAGATTGGAGATGCAGATGGATAAACCCTTGTTAGTAGTTTCCACCTTCAAGGAGGGAGTCCGTCATGGCATCCTGGGAAACTGTATGACAAAAAAGAAAAAGTCAATACACATATAGAAACTGAATGATCACTTACCTGTATCACAGCTGTTTACGAACAGTCAGCCTGGCACATTTGAAGATGGAAAGAAAGCCAGCCACAGTTGTGAAGTGAGAAGCAGATGGAATGACCCTTGTCAGTCGTTTCCACCTTCAGAGAGGGAGTCCGTCATGGGATCCTGGGAAACTGTATGACAAAAAAGAAAAAGTCAATACACATATAGAAACTGAATGATCACTTACCTGTATCACAGCTGTTTACGAACAGTCAGCCTGGCACAGTTGAAGATGTAAAGATAGCCAGACAGCCAGCCAGTCATATTTAGGTATGAAGATGCAGATGGATAAACCCTTGTTAGTCGTTTTCACCTTCAAGGAAGGAGTCCGTCATGGCATCCTGGGAAACTTTATGACAAAAAAGAAAAAGTCAATACATGTATAGAAACTGAATGACCACTTACCTGTATCACAGCTGTTTACGAACAGTCAGCCTGGCACAGTTGAAGATGGACAGAAAGCCAGCCACACAGCCACAGTTGTGAAGTGAGAAGCAGATGGAATGACAACTGTTAGTAGTTTCCACCTTCAGAGAGGGAGTCCGCCATGGCATCCTGGAAAACTGTATGACAAAAAAGAAAGTCAATACATGTATAGAAACTGAATGATCACTTACCTGTATCACAGCTGTTTACGAACAGTCAGCCTGGCACAGTTGAAGATGGACAAAATACCAGCCAGCCAGTCATAGTTGAGATTGGAGATGCAGATGGATAAACCCTTGTTAGTCATTTCCACCTTCAGAAAGGGAGTCCGTCATGGGATCCTGGGAAACTATGACAAAAAAGAAAAAAAGTCAATACATATATAGAAACTGAATGATCACTTACCTGTATCACAGCTGTTTACGAACAGTCAGCCTCACACAGTTGAAGTTGGACAGAATACCAGCCAGCCAGTCATAGTTGAGATTGGAGATGCAGATGGATAAACCCTTGTTAGTAGTTTCCACCTTCAAGGAGGGAGTCCGTCATGGCATCCTGGGAAACTGTATGACAAAAAAGAAAAAGTCAATACACGTATAGAAACTGAATGATCACTTACCTGTATCACAGCTGTTTACGAACAGTCAGCCTGGCACATTTGAAGATGGAAAGAAAGCCAGGCACAGTTGTGAAGTGAGAAGCAGATAGAATGACCCCTGTTAGTAGTTTCCACCTTCAGAGAGGGAGTCCGTCATGGGATCCTGGGAAACTGTGTGACATAAAAAAGAAAGTTAATACATGTATAGAAACTGAATGATCACTTACCTGTATCACAGCTGTTTACGAACAGTCAGCCTGGCACCGTTGATGGACAGATAGCCAGCCATCCAGTCATAGTTGAGATTGGAGATGTAGATGGATAAACCCTTGTTAGTCGTTTCCACCTTCAAGGAGGGAGTCCGTCATGGCATCCTGGAAAACTGTATGACAAAAAAGAAAGTCAATACATGTATAGAAACTGAATGATCACTTACCTGTATCACAGCTGTTTACGAACAGTCAGCCTTGCACAGTTGAAGATGGAAAGATAGCCAGCCAGCCAGTCATAGTTGAGATTGGAGATGCAGATGGATAAACCCTTGTTAGTAGTTTCCACCTTCAAGGAGGGAGTCCGTCATGGTATCCTGGGAAACTGTATGAGAAAAAAAAGAAAGTCAATACATGTATAGAAAATGAATGATCACTTACCTGTATCACAGCTGTTTACGAACAGTCAGCCTGGCACAGTTGAAGATGGACAGAATACCAGCCAGCCAGTCATATTTCAGATTGGAGATACAGATGGATAAACCCTTGTTAGTCGTTTCCACCTTCAGAGAGGGAGTCCGCCATGGCATCCTGGAAAACTGTATGACAAAAAAGAAAGTCAATACATGTATAGAAACTGAATGATCACTTACCTGTATCACAGCTCTTTACGAAGAGTCAGCCTTGCACAGTTGAAGCTGCAAAGATAGCCAGACAGCCAGCCAGTCATATTTAGGATTGAACATGCAGATGGATAAACCCTTGTTAGTCGTTTTCACCTTCAAGGAAGGAGTCCGTCATGGCATCCTGGGAAACTTTATGACAAAAAAGAAAAAGTCAATACATGTATAGAAACTGAATGATCACTTACATGTATCACAGCTGTTTACGAACAGTCAGCCTTGCACAGTTGAAGATGGACAGAAAGCCAGCCACACAGCCACAGTTGTGAAGTGAGAAGCAGATGGAATGACAACTGTTAGTAGTTTCCACCTTCAGAGAGGGAGTCCGCCATGGCATCCTGGAAAACTGTATGACAAAAAAGAAAGTCAATACATGTATAGAAACTGAATGATCACTTACCTGTATCACAGCTGTTTACGAACAGTCAGCCTGGCACCGTTGATGGACAGATAGCCAGCCATCCAGTCATAGTTGAGATTGGAGATGTAGATGGATTAACCCTTGTTAGTCATTTCCACCTTCAGAAAGGGAGTCCGTCATGGGATCCTGGGAAACTATGACAAAAAAGAAAAAAAGTCAATACGTATATAGAAACTGAATGATCACTTACCTGTATCACAGCTGTTTACGAACAGTCAGCCTCACACAGTTGAAGTTGGACAGAATACCAGCCAGCCAGTCATAGTTGAGATTGGAGATGCAGATGGATAAACCCTTGTTAGTAGTTTCCACCTTCAGAAAGGGAGTCCGTCATGGGATCCTGGGAAACTATGATAAAAAAGAAAAAGTCAATACATGTATAGAAACTGAATGATTACTTACCTGTATCACAGCTGTTTACGAACAGTCAGCCTGGCACAGTTTAAGATGGACAGGAAATCAGCCACACAGCAACAGTTGTGAAGTAAGAAGCAGATAGTATGACCCCTGTTAGTAGTTTCCACCCTCAGAGAGGGAGTCAGTCATGGCATCCTGGGAAACTGTATGACAAAAAAGAAAAAGTCAATACATGTATAGAAACTGAATGATCACTTACCTGTATCACAGCTGTTTACGAACAGTCAGCCTGGCACAGTTGAAGATGGACAGAAAGCCAGCCAGCCAGTCATAGTTGAGTTTGGAGATGCAGATGGATAAACCCTTGTTAGTCGTTTCCACCTTCAGAGAGGGAGTCCGTCATGGCATCCTGGGAAACTGTATGACAAAAAAAAAGAAAGTCAATATATGTATAGAAACTGAATGATCATTGGCACAGTTGAAGATGGACATATAGCCAGCCACAGTTGTGAAGTGAGAAGCAGATGGAATGACCCTTGTTAGTCGTTTCCACCTTCAGAGAGGGAGTCCGTCATGGCATCCTGGGAAACTATGACAAAAAAGAAAAAAAGTCAATACATATATAGAAACTGAATGATCACTTACCTGTATCACAGCTGTTTACGAACAGTCAGCCTTGCACAGCTGAAGATGGACAGAATACCAGCCACAGTTGTGAAGTGAGAAGCAGATGGTATGACCCGTTAGTAGTTTCCACTGTCAAAAAGGGAGTCGATCATGGCATCCTGGGAAACTGTATGAAAAAAAAGAAAAAGTCAATACATGTATAGAAACTGAATGATCACTTACCTGTATCACAGCTGTTTACGAACAGTCAGCCTTGCACAGCTGACGATGGACAGAATACCAGCCAGCCAGTCATATTTATGATTGAAGAAGCAGATGGATAAACCCTTGTTAGTCGTTTTCACCTTTAAGGAAGGAGTCAGTCATGGCATCCTGGGAAAGTGTATGACAAAAAAGAAAAAGTCAATACATGTACAGAAACTGAATGATCACTTACATGTATCACAGCTGTTTACGAACAGTCAGCCTTGCACAGCTGAAGATGGACAGAATACCAGCCACAGTTGTGAAGTGAGAAGCAGATGGAATGACCCCTGTTAGTAGTTTCCACCTTCAGAGAGGGAGTCCGTCATGGCATCCTGGGAAACTGTATGACAAAAAAGAAAGTCAATACATGTATAGAAACTGAATGATCACTTACCTGTATCACAGCTATTTACAAACAGTCAGCCTGGCACCGCTGATGGACAGATAGCCAGCCAGCCAGTCATAGTTGAGATTGGAGATGCAGATGGATAAACCCTTGTCAGTAGTTTCCACCTTCAAGGAGGGAGTCCGTCATGGCATCCTGGGAAACTGTATGACAATAAAAAGAAAGTCAATACATGTATAGAAACTGAATGATCACTTACCTGTATCACAGCTGTTTACGAACAGTCAGCCTGGCACCGTTGATGGACAGATATCCAGCCATCCAGTCATAGTTGAGATTGGAGATGTAGATGGATAAACCCTTGTTAGTCATTTCCACCTTCAGAAAGGGAGTCCGTCATAGGATCCTGGGAAACTATGACAAAAAAAGAAAAACAGTCAATACATTTATAGAAACTGAATGATCACTTACCTGTATCACCGCTGTTTACGAACAGTCAGCATCACAAAGTTGAAGTTGGAAAGAATACCAGCCAGCCAGTCATAGTTGAGTTTGGAGAAGCAAATGGAATGACCCTTGTTAGTATTTTCCACCTTCAGAGAGGGAGTCCGCCATGGCATCCTGGAAAACTGTATGACAAAAAAGAAAGTCAATACATGTATAGAAACCGAATGATCACTTACCTGTATCACAGCTGTTTACGAACAGTCAGCCTTGCACAGTTGAAGATGGACAGATAGCCAGCCAGCCAGCCAGTCATATTTAGGATTGAAGATGCAGATGGATAAACCCTTGTTAGTCGTTTTCACCTTCAAGGAAGGAGTCCGTCATGGCATCCTGGGAAACTGTATGACAAAAAAGAAAAAAAGTCAATACATATATAGAAACTGAATGATCACTTACCTGTATCACATTTGTTTACGAACAGTCAGCCTCACACAGTTGAAGTTGGACAGAATACCAGCCAGCCAGTCACAGTTGAGATTGGAGATGCAGATGGATAAACCCTTGTTAGTTGTTTTCACCATCAAGGAAGGAGTCCGTCATGGCATCCTGGGAAACTGTATGACAAAAAAAAGAAAGTCAATACATGTATAGAAACTGAATGATCACTTACCTGTATCACAGCTGTTTACAAACAGTCAGCCTGGCACCGTTGATGGACAGATAGCCAGCCAGCCAGTCATAGTTGAGATTGGAGATGCAGATGGATAAACCCTTGTTAGTAGTTTCCACCTTCAAGGAGGGAGTCCGTCATGGCATCCTGGGAAACTGTATGACAAAAAAAAGAAAGTCAATACATGTATAGAAACTGAATGATCACTTACCTGTATCACAGCTGTTTACGAACAGTCAGCCTGGCACAGTTGAAGATGGACAGAAAGCCAGCCACAGTTGTGAAGTGAGAAGCAGATGGAATGACCCCTATTAGTAGTTTCCACCTTCAGAGAGGGAGTCCGCCATGGCATCCTGGAAAACTGTATGACAAAAAAGAAATTCAATACATGTATAGAAACTGAATGATCACTTACCTGTATCACAGCTGTTTACGAACAGTCAGCCTGGCACAGTTTAAGATGGACAGAAAGCCAGCCACACAGGCACAGTTGTGAAGTGAGAAGCAGATGGAATGACCCCTTTTAGTAGTTTCCACCTTCAGAGAGGGAGTCCGCCATGGCATCCTGGAAAACTGTATGACAAAAAAGAAATTCAATACATGTATAGAAACTGAATGATCACTTACCTGTATCACAGCTGTTTACGAACAGTCAGCCTTGCACAGTTGAAGATGGATAGAAAGCCAGCCAGCCAGTCATATTTGAGATTGGAGATGCAGATGGATAAACCCTTGTTAGTCGTTTCCACCTTCAGAGAGGGAGTCCGTCATGGCATCCTGGGAAACTGTATGACAAAAAAGAAAGTCAATACATATATAGAAACTGAATGATCACTTACCTGTATCACAGCTGTTTACGAACAGTCAGCCTTGCACAGTTGAAGATGGACAGAATACCAGCCACACAGCCACAGTTGTTGAGTGGAAAGCGGATGGAATGACCCTTGTTAGTATTTTCCACCTTCAAAAAGGGAGTCGGTCATGGCATCCTGGGAAACTGTATGACAAAAAAGAAAAAGTCAATACATGTATAGAAACTGAATGATCACTTACCTGTATCACAGCTGTTTACGAACAGTCAGCCTTGCACAGTTGAGGATGGACAGATAGCCAGCCAGCCAGCCAGTCATATTTAGGATTGAACATGCAGATGGATAAACCCTTGTTAGTCGTTTCCACCTTCAAGGAGGGAGTCCGTCATGGCATCCTGGGAAACTGTATGACAAAAAAGAAAGTCAATACATGTATAGAAACTGAATGACCACTTACCTGTATCACAGCTGTTTACGAACAGTCAGCCTGGCACAGTTTAAGATAGCCAGAAAGCCAGCCACACAGCCACAGTTGTGAAGTGAAAAGCAGATGGAATGACCCCTGTTAGTAGTTTCCACCTTCAGAGAGGGAGTCCGTCATGGAATCCTGGGAAACTGTATGACAAAAAAGAAAAAGTCAATACATGTATAGAAACTGAATGATCACTTACCTGTATCACAGCTGTTTACAAACAGTCAGCCTGGCACCGCTGATGGACAGATAGCCAGCCAGCCAGTCATAGTTGAGATTGGAGACGCAGATGGATAAACCCTTGTCAGTAGTTTCCACCTTCAAGGAGGGAGTCCGTCATGGCATCCTGGGAAACTGTATGTCAATAAAAAGAAAGTCAATACATGTATAGAAACTGAATGATCACTTACCTGTATCACAGCTGTTTACGAACAGTCAGCCTGGCACCGTTGATGGACAGATATCCAGCCATCCAGTCATAGTTGAGTTTGGAGAAGCAAATGGAATGACCCCTGTTAGTATTTTCCACCTTCAGAGAGGGAGTCCGTCATGGCATCCTGGGAAACTGTATGACAAAAAAGAAAAAGTCAATACATGTATAAAAACTTAATGACCACTTACCTGTATCACAGCTGTTTACAAACAGTCACCCTGGCACAGTTTAAGATGGACAGGAAACCAGCCACACAGCAACAGTTGTGAAGTAAGAAGCAGATGGTATGACCCCTGTTAGTAGTTTCCACCCTCAGAGAGGGAGTCAGTCATGGCATCCTGGGAAACTGTATGACAAAAAAGAAAAAGTCAATACATGTATAGAAACTGAATGATCACTTACCTGTATCACAGCTGTTTACGAACAGTCAGCCTGGCACCGTTGAAGTTGGACAGAATACCAGCCAGCCAGTCATAGTTGAGTTTGGAGATGCAGATGGATAAACCCTTGTTAGTAGTTTCCACCTTCAAGGAGGGAGTCCGTCATGGCATCCTGGGAAACTGTATGACAAAAAAGAAAAAGTCAATACATGTATAGAAACTGAATGATCACTTACCTGTATCACAGCTGTTTACGAACAGTCAGCCTGGCACCGTTGAAGATGGACAGAAAGCCAGCCACCCAGTCATATTTGAGATTGGAGATGCAGATGGATTAACCCTTGTTAGTCGTTTCCACCTTCAGAGAGGGAGTCAGTCATGGCATCCTGGGAAACTGTATGACAAAAAAGAAAAAGTCAATACATGTATTGAAACTGAATGATCACTTACCTGTATCACAGCTGTTTACGAACAGGCAGCCTGGCACCGTTGATGATGGACAGAAACCCAGCCACACAGCCACAGTTCTGAAGTGAGAAGCAAATGGAATGACCCCTGTTAGTATATTCCACCTTCAGAGAGGGAGTCCGCCATGGCATCCTGGAATACATGTATAGAAACTGAATGATCACTTACCTGTATCACAGCTGTTTACGAACAGTCAGCCTGGCACAGTTGAAGATGGATAGAAAGCCAGCAAGCCAGTCATATTTGAGATTGGAGATGCAGATGGATAAACCCTTGTTAGTCGTTTCCACCTTCAGAGAAGGAGTTCACCATGGCATCCTGGAAAACTGTATGACAAAAAAGAAAGTCAATACATGTATAGAAACTGAATGATCACTTACCTGTATCACAGCTGTTTATGAACAGTCAGCCTTGCACAGTTGAAGATGGACAGAAAGCCAGCCACAGTTGTGAAGTGAGAAGCAGATGGAATGACCCTTGTTAGTCGTTTCTACCTTCAGAGAGGGAGTCCGTCATGGCATCCTGGAAAACTGTATGACAAAAAAGAAAGTCAATACATGTATGGAAACTGAATGATCACTTACCTGTATCACAGCTGTTTACGAACAGTCAGCCTCACACAGTTGAAGATGGACAGAAAGCCAGCCACCCAGTCATATTTGAGATTGGAGATGCAGATGGATTAACCCTTGTTAGTCGTTTCCACCTTCAGAGAGGGAGTCAGTCATGGCATCCTGGGAACCTGTATGACAAAAAAGAAAGTCAATACATGTATTGAAACTGAATGATCACTTACCTGTATCACAGCTGTTTACGAACAGTCAGCCTGGCACCGTTGATGATGGACAGAAAGCCAGCCACACAGCCACAGTTGTGAAGTGAGAAGCAGATGGAATGACCCCTGTTAGTAGTTTCCACCTTCAAGGAGGGAGTCGGTCATGGCATCCTGGGAAACTGTATGACAAAAAAAAGAAAGTCAATACAGGTATAGAAACTGAATGATCACTTACCTGTATCACAGCTGTTTACGAACAGTCAGCCTGGCACAGTTGAAGATGGACAAAATACCAGCCAGCCAGTCATAGTTGAGATTGGAGATGTAGATGGACAAACCCTTGTTAGTAATTTCCACCTTCAGAAAGGGAGTCCGTCATGGGATCCTGGGAAACTATGACAAAAAAGAAAAAAAGTCAATACATGTATAGAAACTGAATGATCACTTACATGTATCACAGCTGTTTACGAACAGTCAGCCTTGCACAGCTGAAGATGGACAGAATACCAGCCAGCCAGTCATATTTAGGATTGAAGAAGCAGATGGATAAACCCTTGTTAGTCGTTTTCACCTTTAAGGAAGGAGTCAGTCATGGCATCCTTGGAAACTGTATGACAAAAAAGAAAAAGTCAATACATGTACAGAAACTGAATGATCACTTACATGTATCACAGCTGTTTACGAACAGTCAGCCTTGCACAGCTGAAGATGGACAGAATACCAGCCACAGTTGTGAAGTGAGAAGCAGATGGAATGACCCCTGTTAGTAGTTTCCACCTTCAGAGAGGGAGTCCGTCATGGCATCCTGGGAAACTGTATGACAATAAAAAGAAAGTCAATACATGTATAGAAACTGAATGATCACTTACCTGTATCACAGCTGTTTACGATCAGTCAGCCTCACACAGTTGAAGTTGGACAGAATACCAGCCAGCCAATCATAGTTGAGTTTGGAGATGCAGATGGATAAACCCTTGTTAGTAATTTCCACCTTCAAGGAGGGAGTCCGTCATGGCATCCTGGGAAACTGTATGAGAAAAAAGAAAAAGTCAATACACATATAGAAACTGAATGATCACTTACCTGTATCACAGCTGTTTACAAACAGTCAGCCTGGCACCGTTGATGGACAGATAGCCAGCCAGCCAGTCATAGTTGAGATTGGAGATGCAGATGGATAAACCCTTGTTAGTAGTTTCCACCTTCAAGGAGGGAGTCCGTCATGGCATCCTGGGAAACTGTATGACAAAAAAAAGAAAGTCAATACATGTATAGAAACTGAATGATCACTTACCTGTATCACAGCTGTTTACGAACAGTCAGCCTGGCACAGTTGAAGATGGACAGAAAGCCAGCCACAGTTGTGAAGTGAGAAGCAGATGGAATGACCCCTATTAGTAGTTTCCACCTTCAGAGAGGGAGTCCGCCATGGCATCCTGGAAAACTGTATGACAAAAAAGAAATTAAATACATGTATAGAAACTGAATGATCACTTACCTGTATCACAGCTGTTTACGAACAGTCAGCCTGGCACAGTTTAAGATGGACAGAAAGCCAGCCACACAGGCACAGTTGTGAAGTGAGAAGCAGATGGAATGACCCCTATTAGTAGTTTCCACCTTCAGAGAGGGAGTCCGCCATGGCATCCTGGAAAACTGTATGACAAAAAAGAAATTCAATACATGTATAGAAACTGAATGATCACTTACCTGTATCACAGCTGTTTACGAACAGTCAGCCTTGCACAGATGAAGATGGATAGAAAGCCAGCCAGCCAGTCATATTTGAGATTGGAGATGCAGATGGATAAACCCTTGTTAGTCGTTTCCACCTTCAGAGAGGGAGTCCGCCATGGCATCCTGGAAAACTGTATGACAAAAAAGAAAGTCAATACATGCATAGAAACTGAATGACCACTTACCTGTATCACAGCTGTTTACGAACAGTCAGCCTGGCACAGTTTAAGATGGACAGAAAGCCAGCCACACAGGCACAGTTGTGAAGTGAGAAGCAGATGGAATGACCCCTTTTAGTAGTTTCCACCTTCAGAGAGGGAGTCCGTCATGGCATCCTGGGAAACTGTATGACAAAAAAGAAAAAAAGTCAATACATATATAGAAACTGAATGATCACTTACCTGTATCACAGCTGTTTACGAACAGTCAGCCTTGCACAGTTGAGGATGGACAGATAGCCAGCCAGCCAGCCAGTCATATTTAGGATTGAAGATGCAGATGGATAAACCCTTGTTAGTCGTTTCCACCTTCAGAGAGGGAGTCCGTCATGGCATCCTGGGAAACTGTATGACAAAAAAGAAAGTCAATACATATATAGAAACTGAATGATCACTTACCTGTATCACAGCTGTTTACGAACAGTCAGCCTTGCACAGTTGAAGATGGACAGAATACCAGCCACACAGCCACAGTTGTTGAGTGGAAAGCGGATGGAATGACCCTTGTTAGTATTTTCCACCTTCAAAAAGGGAGTCGGTCATGGCATCCTGGGAAACTGTATGACAAAAAAGAAAAAGTCAATACATGTATAGAAACTGAATGATCACTTACCTGTATCACAGCTGTTTACGAACAGTCAGCCTGGCACCGTTGAAGTTGGACAGAATACCAGCCAGCCAGTCATAGTTGAGTTTGGAGATGCAGATGGATAAACCCTTGTTAGTAGTTTCCACCTTCAAGGAGGGAGTCCGTCATGGCATCCTGGGAAACTGTATGACAAAAAAGAAAAAGTCAATACATGTATAGAAACTGAATGATCACTTACCTGTATCACAGCTGTTTACGAACAGTCAGCCTGGCACCGTTGAAGATGGACAGAAAGCCAGCCACCCAGTCATATTTGAGATTGGAGATGCAGATGGATTAACCCTTGTTAGTCGTTTCCACCTTCAGAGAGGGAGTCAGTCATGGCATCCTGGGAAACTGTATGACAAAAAAGAAAAAGTCAATACATGTATTGAAACTGAATGATCACTTACCTGTATCACAGCTGTTTACGAACAGGCAGCCTGGCACCGTTGATGATGGACAGAAACCCAGCCACACAGCCACAGTTCTGAAGTGAGAAGCAAATGGAATGACCCCTGTTAGTATATTCCACCTTCAGAGAGGGAGTCCGCCATGGCATCCTGGAATACATGTATAGAAACTGAATGATCACTTACCTGTATCACAGCTGTTTACGAACAGTCAGCCTGGCACAGTTGAAGATGGATAGAAAGCCAGCAAGCCAGTCATATTTGAGATTGGAGATGCAGATGGATAAACCCTTGTTAGTCGTTTCCACCTTCAGAGAAGGAGTTCACCATGGCATCCTGGAAAACTGTATGACAAAAAAGAAAGTCAATACATGTATAGAAACTGAATGATCACTTACCTGTATCACAGCTGTTTATGAACAGTCAGCCTTGCACAGTTGAAGATGGACAGAAAGCCAGCCACAGTTGTGAAGTGAGAAGCAGATGGAATGACCCTTGTTAGTCGTTTCTACCTTCAGAGAGGGAGTCCGTCATGGCATCCTGGAAAACTGTATGACAAAAAAGAAAGTCAATACATGTATAGAAACTGAATGATCACTTACCTGTATCACAGCTGTTTACGAACAGTCAGCCTCACACAGTTGAAGATGGACAGAAAGCCAGCCACCCAGTCATATTTGAGATTGGAGATGCAGATGGATTAACCCTTGTTAGTCGTTTCCACCTTCAGAGAGGGAGTCAGTCATGGCATCCTGGGAACCTGTATGACAAAAAAGAAAGTCAATACATGTATTGAAACTGAATGATCACTTACCTGTATCACAGCTGTTTACGAACAGTCAGCCTGGCACCGTTGATGATGGACAGAAAGCCAGCCACACAGCCACAGTTGTGAAGTGAGAAGCAGATGGAATGACCCCTGTTAGTAGTTTCCACCTTCAAGGAGGGAGTCGGTCATGGCATCCTGGGAAACTGTATGACAAAAAAAAGAAAGTCAATACAGGTATAGAAACTGAATGATCACTTACCTGTATCACAGCTGTTTACGAACAGTCAGCCTGGCACAGTTGAAGATGGACAAAATACCAGCCAGCCAGTCATAGTTGAGATTGGAGATGTAGATGGACAAACCCTTGTTAGTAATTTCCACCTTCAGAAAGGGAGTCCGTCATGGGATCCTGGGAAACTATGACAAAAAAGAAAAAAAGTCAATACATGTATAGAAACTGAATGATCACTTACATGTATCACAGCTGTTTACGAACAGTCAGCCTTGCACAGCTGAAGATGGACAGAATACCAGCCAGCCAGTCATATTTAGGATTGAAGAAGCAGATGGATAAACCCTTGTTAGTCGTTTTCACCTTTAAGGAAGGAGTCAGTCATGGCATCCTTGGAAACTGTATGACAAAAAAGAAAAAGTCAATACATGTACAGAAACTGAATGATCACTTACATGTATCACAGCTGTTTACGAACAGTCAGCCTTGCACAGCTGAAGATGGACAGAATACCAGCCACAGTTGTGAAGTGAGAAGCAGATGGAATGACCCCTGTTAGTAGTTTCCACCTTCAGAGAGGGAGTCCGTCATGGCATCCTGGGAAACTGTATGACAATAAAAAGAAAGTCAATACATGTATAGAAACTGAATGATCACTTACCTGTATCACAGCTGTTTACGATCAGTCAGCCTCACACAGTTGAAGTTGGACAGAATACCAGCCAGCCAATCATAGTTGAGTTTGGAGATGCAGATGGATAAACCCTTGTTAGTAATTTCCACCTTCAAGGAGGGAGTCCGTCATGGCATCCTGGGAAACTGTATGAGAAAAAAGAAAAAGTCAATACACATATAGAAACTGAATGATCACTTACCTGTATCACAGCTGTTTACAAACAGTCAGCCTGGCACCGTTGATGGACAGATAGCCAGCCAGCCAGTCATAGTTGAGATTGGAGATGCAGATGGATAAACCCTTGTTAGTAGTTTCCACCTTCAAGGAGGGAGTCCGTCATGGCATCCTGGGAAACTGTATGACAAAAAAAAGAAAGTCAATACATGTATAGAAACTGAATGATCACTTACCTGTATCACAGCTGTTTACGAACAGTCAGCCTGGCACAGTTGAAGATGGACAGAAAGCCAGCCACAGTTGTGAAGTGAGAAGCAGATGGAATGACCCCTATTAGTAGTTTCCACCTTCAGAGAGGGAGTCCGCCATGGCATCCTGGAAAACTGTATGACAAAAAAGAAATTCAATACATGTATAGAAACTGAATGATCACTTACCTGTATCACAGCTGTTTACGAACAGTCAGCCTGGCACAGTTGAAGATGGACAGAAAGCCAGCCACACAGGCACAGTTGTGAAGTGAGAAGCAGATGGAATGACCCCTTTTAGTAGTTTCCACCTTCAGAGAGGGAGTCCGCCATGGCATCCTGGAAAACTGTATGACAAAAAAGAAATTCAATACATGTATAGAAACTGAATGATCACTTACCTGTATCACAGCTGTTTACGAACAGTCAGCCTTGCACAGTTGAAGATGGATAGAAAGCCAGCCAGCCAGTCATATTTGAGATTGGAGATGCAGATGGATAAACCCTTGTTAGTCGTTTCCACCTTCAGAGAGGGAGTCCGCCATGGCATCCTGGAAAACTGTATGACAAAAAAGAAAGTCAATACATGCATAGAAACTGAATGACCACTTACCTGTATCACAGCTGTTTACGAACAGTCAGCCTGGCACAGTTTAAGATGGACAGAAAGCCAGCCACACAGGCACAGTTGTGAAGTGAGAAGCAGATGGAATGACCCCTTTTAGTAGTTTCCACCTTCAGAGAGGGAGTCCGTCATGGCATCCTGGGAAACTGTATGACAAAAAAGAAAAAAAGTCAATACATATATAGAAACTGAATGATCACTTACCTGTATCACAGCTGTTTACGAACAGTCAGCCTTGCACAGTTGAGGATGGACAGATAGCCAGCCAGCCAGCCAGTCATATTTAGGATTGAAGATGCAGATGGATAAACCCTTGTTAGTCGTTTCCACCTTCAGAGAGGGAGTCCGTCATGGCATCCTGGGAAACTGTATGACAAAAAAGAAAGTCAATACATATATAGAAACTGAATGATCACTTACCTGTATCACAGCTGTTTACGAACAGTCAGCCTTGCACAGTTGAAGATGGACAGAATACCAGCCACACAGCCACAGTTGTTGAGTGGAAAGCGGATGGAATGACCCTTGTTAGTATTTTCCACCTTCAAAAAGGGAGTCGGTCATGGCATCCTGGGAAACTGTATGACAAAAAAGAAAAAGTCAATACATGTATAGAAACTGAATGATCACTTACCTGTATCACAGCTGTTTACGAACAGTCAGCCTTTCACAGTTGAGGATGGACAGATAGCCAGCCAGCCAGCCAGTCATATTTAGGATTGAACATGCAGATGGATAAACCCTTGTTAGTCGTTTCCACCTTCAAGGAGGGAGTCCGTCATGGCATCCTGGGAAACTGTATGACAAAAAAGAAAGTCAATACATGTATAGAAACTGAATGACCACTTACCTGTATCACAGCTGTTTACAAACAGTCAGCCTGGCACAGTTTAAGATAGCCAGAAAGCCAGCCACACAGCCACAGTTGTGAAGTGAAAAGCAGATGGAATGACCCCTGTTAGTAGTTTCCACCTTCAGAGAGGGAGTCCGTCATGGAATCCTGGGAAACTGTATGACAAAAAAGAAAAAGTCAATACATGTATAGAAACTGAATGATCACTTACATGTATTACAGCTGTTTACGAACAGTGAGCCTTGCACAGCTGAAGATGGACAGAATACCAGCCACAGTTGTGAAGTGAGAAGCAGATGGAATGACCCCTGTTAGTAGTTTCCACCGTCAAAAAGGGAGTCGGTCATGGCATCCTGGGAAACTGTATGAAAAAAAAGAAAAAGTCAATACATGTATAGAAACTGAATGATCACTTACATGTATTACAGCTGTTTACGAACAGTCAGCCTTGCACAGCTGAAGATGGACAGAATACCAGCCAGCCAGTCATATTTAGGATTGAAGAAGCAGATGGATAAACCCTTGTTAGTCATTTTCACCTTTAAGGAAGGAGTCAGTCATGGCATCCTGGGAAACTGTATGACAAAAAAAAAGAAAGTCAATACATGTATAGAAACTGAATGATCACTTACCTGTATCACAGCTGTTTACGAACAGTCAGCCTGGCACAGTTGAAGATGGACAGAAAGCCAGCCACAGTTGTGAAGTGAGAAGCAGATGGAATGACCCCTATTAGTAGTTTCCACCTTCAGAGAGGGAGTCCGTCATGGTATCCTGGGAAACTGTATGACAAAAAAAAGAAAGTCAATGCATGTATAGAAACTGAATGATCACTTACCTGTATCACAGCTGTTTACAAACAGTCAGCCTGGCACAGTTTAAGATGGACAGAAAGCCAGCCACACAGCCACAGTTGTGAAGTGAGAAGCAGATGGATAAACCCTTGTTAGTAGTTTCCACCTTCAAGGAGGGAGTCCGTCATGGCATCCTGGGAAACTTTACGACATAAAAGAAAGTCAATACATATATAGAAACTGAATGATCACTTAACTGTATCACAGCTGTTTACGAACAGTCAGCCTGGCACCGCTGATGGACAGATAGCCAGCCAGCCAGTCATAGTTGAGATTGGAGATGCAGATGGATAAACCCTTGTTAGTCATTTCCACCTTCAGAAAGGGAGTCCGTCATGGGATCCTGGGAAACTATGACAAAAAAAAAGAAAGTCAATACATGTATAGAAACTGAATGATCACTTACCTGTATCACAGCTGTTTACGAACAGTCAGCCTTACACAGATGCAAATGGACAGAAAGCCAGCTACACAGACATGGTGAACTAAGTAATACCTTATTTGACAATGACTGCTTTAGTTGCCAGAGATTGTACAATCCAAATTTAAATTTAATGTCCAAGTCACTGGTTCTCATAAGAGTTGATACATATGTTTCCTTTTGTTCCTCAGATTGTTTTAACTCATTTTCTGACATCTATGATTACAAACTATGTCTATGATACTGCAGGGTTTGAAATATGTGCAAGCGATACTAATATTACTTTATTACTTTATTACTTTACTATAGAGTTGCACCTTCTAAATGTTACCATAAAGCAAGACAGATCCCAGGCAGCACAGGTGAAGCCTTTCTAGGTGGTAGAGGACCGGACGTCAAACCCGCAGTCAGCAGTGGAGCGCAAAAAGTCTCTGCTCCCTCGATTCTGGCATCTGTCTTCTTTCTAACAGTGTCTCTCCACAGCCATCATGTTTCTTGTGAATAAACACAGAGGTTAGTAAAGCAAAGTAATGTAAAGTAACACACATAGTAGATAGCACAAGGATTGACACTGGCTAAGAAACAAGCCAAAGCTAATATTAAAGAATATAAAGAAATGACTAGGATTAACAAGCAACATGAGAGCTAGTAAACAGCAGATAGGCAAGAGAAGAGAAGACATCAGCCTAGATCGAAAGACAGAGCATTGTGGTTGGACAGGAAAGTAACCCACAGAAACTTACTAAACTGAGTTAACATGGATGCGCCTAATCTCACCCTCCCATACCCAATCTCACCACTTTCACTGGTGGTACTATTTCCACATATTTCTAAGACTAGGAGAAGCTGCATTTCATACAAGAGAACACACATGACAGTATGACGCATGAATTTCATAATAAACAGCTTTCAGGGTCTCCTGAGAAAATGCTAGCAATATAAACTTCACCGGAGTGAATCGGGCTGTCTTACTAATGAGCCAAAAAACGTTCGTTTGTACATCCAAGCACATTTTCACTTGAGTTTGGGGAGCTCAGTCAAGTTAGTTTGATATTAGATCAGCAGATATTCACTTCCTCCCTCCTCTCACTCACAATGTCCTAAAATCTCAGATTTGTTTTAAAAGATGGAAAACAAACTACAATCATTATATTTCCTCAACATTTCCAGTCTTTCCATTTTGACAAGGATATTTAATCAAAATAGACAGAATTCCTGCAGCAGGTGCTGTAGACGGTAAAAGCCTGTCTATAAAGTGTGGAAACCTAAAACACGCAGAGAGAGAAGGAGCTGCTGGTATTAGACAATCAAACCTACTGAAGAACAGAGATTAAATGAAAATTAATGACTAACCTTTACTTCATGAATGGATTTGTTTAGCACTTTAAATAAAAAACAATACATAACAATAATAAATATATACATAAAATATGCTGATTTTCACCATTTGTAATGTAATATTCTTCCAGTGAAACATCCAGATAGCATACAAATCCAAAGTCAGTTGTAGTGTACAGAGACACATCTGAAATATACTACTACCCTTAGAATAGCCCGATTACAATTTGCAAAAAAGTACTTAAGAGAGCCTGTAGAATTCTGGAGAAAGGTCTTGTGGACAGATGAGACTAAGGTTAACCTATATCAGAGTGATGGAAAGACAAGCATTGTGGACTGCTCACTAGTGCCTGAAGGGGGGTAAAATTATGTCTGCATTCACCCTTTTATTAATGGTATATACGTGGACTCCATAAAAATAATCCAAAACATAGGAGTTGGAAAGCTCTCGCAAAGCTGTTTGTATTTCTGACATCCTTCTCGTTAAAGAGTTTATAATCCTGGGTGTTTCCTTGTGAAAGGAAAGTCTGAACCATGGAAGTCGTTGGTTTGAGTTGCTGAGAATCAATTTAGGAGTGATACCTTTGTCCTCTGTGTGAAAAGCTTATCCCAATGTCCATATGAAGAGCAAGTTAGCTGTAAGGAGTGCAAAAGCACAACAGCACCCAACCTCATGCATTAAACATACACAAACATTGATAGAATATCTAAAGAATTAAAGGATTGCAAACTTACAATGAGTATTGGGCCTGTACTCATGCCATTTGTCTCAACACTGGAGTCATATGGGTGTCAGCTATGGCTTCAAGTAGGCCCAAGTTGTAGGATTTGTTTTATGCCACAACCACAACAGGCCCAATGAGACCTAAAGAACCAGCACAACAGGCCCAATGAGACCTAAAGAACCAGCACAACAGGCCCAATGAGACCTAAAGAACCAGCACAACAGGCCCAATGAAACCATAAGCACATGACAATAGGCCCAATGAGAACTTTTCTCATTGGGCCTGTTTTCATGTTCCTAAGAACCAGCACAACAGGCTTATCCCAATGTCCATATGAAGAGCAAGTTAGTTGTAAGGAGCACAAATAGAGAAACAAACAAACAAACAAACAAGAAAAAAGAGAAGCTTTCTGCAAAAGCACAACAGCACCCAACCTCATGCATTAAACATACACAAACCTTGACAGAATATATAAAGAATTAAAGGATTGCAAACTTACAATGAGTATTTGAACCAAAGTTCCTTCATTCAGTCTTCATTACAGTGAGGCCTGAAGTGAGCCTCAGCTAAACCTCTTTGCTACTGATTGGTTCTCTCCTTTTGGCTTGTAACCTGGCCTATTTCCAATATACTGCCACATAGTGGATGGAGTAGGAATTACCATGAAAAGAACATGCAATTTGTCTCATCACTGGAGTCATATGGGTGTCAGCTATGGCTTCAAGTAGGCCTAAGTTGTAGGATTTGCCACAACCACAACAGGCCCAATGAGACCTAAAGAACCAGCACAACAGGCCCAATGAGACCTAAAGAACCAGCACAACAGGCCCAATGACACCTAAAGAACCAGCACAACAGGCCCAAAGATACCTAAAGAACCAGCACAACAGGCCCAATGAGACCTAAAGAATCAGCACAACAGGCCCAAAGATACCTAAAGAACTAGCACAACAGGCCCAATGAGACCTAAAGAACCAGCACAACAGGCCCAATGAGACCTAAAGAACCAGCACAACAGGCCCAATGAGACCTAAAGAATCAGCACAACAGGCCCAAAGATACCTAAAGAACCAGCACAACAGGCCCAATGAGACCTAAAGAACCAGCACAACAGGCCCAATGAGACTAGTGATGCACCCATCAGATATAAGGATTGGATATTGGTCCCGATATTAGTAATGCTTGCTTCCCTTTGGTCTCACTGGACTTCACATTTCAGAATAAAAGTCCTGAGCCAACACTGCTAAATACACGAATAACAAATCTATACACATAACTAATCATCAAATTTTTGATTGTTTTGTTAATAGTCATATCTCATATAAAGACATATTAGAATAGCCTAGTATCTTTTGAAAATAACAAAATCTGGTTTCCTATTAATACTTCATCACTGTAAGGCAAATTCTGTGCCAAAGTCCTGCACAATCATTTCTTATTTTAGTAATAAAATAAATAGTAATTCAATAAATATATATCTTTGATAATTTGCTTTATTTTATTTTACAAAGTTAGTGAGGTTAGCTGACGCTTTCATTTTCTCCCACATGTTGAGGTATACGGTTTATTTATTTAACAATGGTATCGGATCGGTATCGTGTATCTATCAATAAGTTAATGTATCGTATTGGATCTGAAACTAAACTTGACATGCCACCTTAAAATCACGTGCTTTTTGTGATTTTGAAAATCACGTGATTTTGTTGAAATGGGCTCAAGCGTTCAAAAGTTCCAGGCTTACATTTTTAAATAATTATTATAGTTATTCAATAATTATTAGTTATTAAGACCATTGCAAGTATTTTAATACCAAATATGTGAGGAGTGGTAAAAAGAAAATATTGGACTAGTTAGCAGAAGTGGGAAGGCATCAAGGAATCAGACAAAAAAATATTTTGAGTGCAGGACTTACAGGTCACACCTTATTGAATTAAAACATTTAATGTTTTGCTGCAGCGCCACCATCAGGCCAGTGAATGTAATTTTTCTTGTCTTTTCACAGCTTATAGATTATTCTATTTTTAATGTGTGCTTAAATTGCACTGCATCTTCAACTCCAAGATGATTTCCACCATGGCAGTCGTCTTTGTGTGTTCCTCTGGCAACTGACGCTATTTATTATTGATGTTAACTTTAATATTTATTTTACACGTACAGTTCTCCTCCGGAACAGTTAGTTACAGTTGAGAGGCGCTCCTGGAGTTTGGTAAAGTTCATCATGAACTTACCTTAAGCCTTTCTGATTTCCATTTTCTTTTGCACTAGGACACCGCCGAAACCAGCCAGCAAGGTACAGCAGCACCGGCCTCGAGAAGACGACACAGCGGACAGAGTGCCCAAGGCGGAAACAGGAAAAAAGCAGGTGGGCTACATGCTTGGTTAAAGGCTAGGGCTGCATGTTCACCACTACCTAGCCTGTTGCAGCCATTGTTCGCTCCCTTGAAAAGACTGACCACAGTATTAGCACATTATATAGTCCCAGGAACATCATTCAGTCTTAAAATAGGGACATCATACACCAATTTTGACTCATGATTTATTTGAAGAAGTGATTGGACAATGAGCTTTGTACAAAGTACAGTAGTACAGTGTGTTTAATAACATTAGCAGATAAGCTGTGTGATCACATTATTAGTATATTATATGGTCCCAGGAACATCATACACTTTAATGTCCCAAGGATTTCATTATTTTAACATTGAATGTACAATGAACTTTGTACTATTACTAGTTTTAAGTTTACAGTACTGTAAAGCCGGTGTTTGGGGAATCAGTGTCTCTGTGCTCTTTGTTTAGCTTGCTTCTCTACTTTCTTACACTTATTTTTATATATCTGTTTAGTCATTTACTGCGTCGTAAGCCTTCTACCCACTTCCACAGCCAGAACTAGAAAACAATGATTTCCTCAGCAAATTGTACAACCTGTACACTCAACCCAATTCCCTCAAAAATACTAAAAGAAATACTCCCAATTATAATCAGACCTCTTTTAACAATAGTAAATTCATCCCTTAGCTTGGGGCATGTGCACAAAACCCTTAAACTAGCAGTCATAAAACATTTAATCAAGAAACCAAATCTTGATACTAGTGTATTTCTAATTACAGACCCATCATATGGATATACTTTTATATCCAAGATATTAGAAAAAGCTGTGGCTCAACAACTCTTATACATGAGTAAAAATGACATGTATGAGAAATTCCAAACTGGATTCAGATCCCATCATAGCACTGAGACAGCCCTAGCAAAGATTACAAACGATCTCCTTCTTGCCTCTAATCAAAGCTACATATCTTTATTAGCCCTTCTTAACCTCAGTGTAGCCTTTGATACAATAGATCACACTATTAGAAACTCTTAGAAAGATTAGAGAACATGGTTGGAATTACAGAAACAGCCCTATCGTGGTTCAAATCATATTTAACCGGACGCTATCAGTTTGTGAAGGTAAAAGATTTATCTTTAAATTACACAAAAGTAAGATATGAGAAGAGTTCTAGGCTCTATTTTAGGATCACTATTACTTAAATTATACATGTTACCACTGGGCTCAGTTATAAGCAGACATGATGTTAACTTCTATTATTATGCAGATGACACACAGCTCTATATATCAGCCAAACCTGATGATAAATCTAGATTAAAGAAAATTGAGGACTGTGTAAAGGATATAAAATTCTGAATGTCACATAACTTCCTTCTTCTTAACAGTAACAACGTTTAGTTAAACAAAAAGGTTCTCCTTTTAGGTCCAGGGACCTCAATAAACTTCACCTAGTTCAAAATACTGCAGCCAGGATCCTTACTAAAACTAAAATATTTGACCATATTTGTCCAGATCTATCATCACTGCATTGGCTGTATTGACTACAAAAACATTTCTACTAACACACAAAACTCTACATGGCCTCACTCCTAATTACCTTATTACATATTATGAACTATGAAGATTACTTAGATCCCAGGGTGCTGGCTTCGTAGTAGTTCCCAAAATTCAGAAAACCTCAGCAGGGGGAAGAGCTTTTTTTATAAAGTCCCCCAACTCTGGAATAACCTTCCAGATAATGTTCAGGACTCAGACACAGTCCCAATTTTTTAATCTAGGCTAAAAATCGATGCATTTGCTACAAAATTGCATTTGCTACATCTGCTTGTATTTCAGCACGTAATATTTCCATGTATTTTCCTCAAAATAGTGCAAATAAACAATTCAATATTGAGACTGTGTTTGTCCTCTGTGTAACTTATAGAAACAGAAAAAACTGTTTTAACGACCTCATTAGAATTAAAACAAACCTGTCCGTGCCTCAGAGCAACAGCAACTACCGCATTAAATTAGAACCTAAATCAGTTATTGTTATTATATAATATTATTATTATATAATATTATTGTTATTATTATGTCTCTGTGAGACATGGGTTAAACCTGATGAATATACAGCTTTAAATGAGTCCAGTCATGTTAGAAATAGTTCTTAACCAGAATATCTTTCACCCGCCCGCTGTATTAGCAAACATACAATAACAACTGCAACAGCGAATGCGTTTATTAATAACGACCCTGAGTTAACTATCTCCTCCCTATAACATGCTAAAGATCTGGAGCATGTGACTGAAAATGTACACTCTGTCCTACCTTTCACTTTTATGCTGATGATACCCAAATTTACATACCAGCTAAACCTAACAAGGTCCTGTGTCTCTGCAAAATAACAGACTGTATTAAAGAAATGAAAAACTGGATGACAGTGAGAAACTTAAGGGTCGTTTTTGACTCTATTCTCTCATTTGATGCACATATATGCAGTATATTTAAAATGGGTTTCTTTGATTTACGCAACCTTGCTAAACCCGCTGCAAACTATCCCAGGGGCATGCTTCATAAGCTCCAGCTTGTTCAGAATGCCGCTGCCAGGGTACTAACTAGAGCTAGGACATTTGATCATATTAGTCCAATTCTTTCATCCTTACACTGGTTACCTGTTAAATTTTATATAGATTCTAAAATACTTCTTCTAACATGTAAATCTCTCAATGGTCTGGCCCCACATTATCTGGAGGAACTTCTTACACCTTATAACCCTCCACGTACACTCCGTTCACAAGATGCTGGCTATAATAGTCTGATAGTCACACATATTAGAAAAAAACAATGCAGGAGCAAGAGTGTTGTTGTATAAAGCCCCCCAACTTTGGAACAACCTCCCTGTTAATATACGGGAATCAGACACACTCTTAGTCTTTAAATCTAGATTAAAAACTTTTCTCTTTACACCAGCTTTCAGAGAACCCTCCAGTTCTGTGTTCTGTCCTGCTCTGATTACATTTCACCTCTGTTACGTCCCACTCTGATTACAGGCTTTTCATTACTATTATTGTGGTCGTCTCTCTAACTTCTTTCTGCTACAGGTCATTCATTAAACGTAAACCTTGTTTTAATCTTCATCTTTTTTCTCTCTCTCCTCATGTCTTGAGCTGCCTGCTTGGAGTTGCCCATTTTTGGTTCGTCTTGGTATCAGGCCTGTCCCACACAACCATCCTAATCTCTTTTGCATGTGCTGTGGTGCCCTGTTCCTCCTGCTGTGCCCTGATGTTCGCTCAGCCTGGCTCTCCACTGCCCTGCTAAGTTACGGTTTTGCTCTGGAGTCCACTGGAGTGATCCACTCCTACCACACTCCATTTCTATACATACACATACTTAATCAGCATGGACTTTAACAGTAACACAACATGTCCAGCACCTACTCACACACATACTTCATAACCTGTTCCTACATTAGCTATAGCTCTTCATTATCGCTCTGTCCAGCACCTACTCACACTCCTACTTCATAACCTGTTCCTACATTAGCTATAGCTTTTCATTATCTCTCTGTCCAGCACCTACTCACACTCATACTTCATAACCTGTTCCTACATTAGCTATAGCTCTTCATTATCACTCTGTCCAGCACCTACTCACACTCATACTTCATAACCTGTTCCTACATTAGCTATAGCTCTTCATTATCGCTCTGTCCAGCACCTACTCACTCTCATACTTCATAACCTGTTCCTACATTAGCTATAGCTCTTCATTATCTCTCTGTCCAGCACCTACTCACACTCATACTTCATAAACTGTTCCTACATTAGCTATAGCTCTTCATTATCTCTCTGTCCAGCACCTACTCACACTCATACTTCATAAACTGTTCCTACATTAGCTATAGCTCTTCATTATCTCTCTGTCCAGCACCTACTCACACTCATACTTCATAACCTGTTCCTACATTAGCTATAGCTCTTCATTATCTCTCTGTCCAGCACCTACTCACACTCATACTTCATAAACTGTTCCTACATTAGCTATAGCTCTTCATTATCTCTCTGTCCAGCACCTACTCACACTCATACTTCATAACCTGTTCCTACATTAGATATAGCTCTTCATTATCTCTCTGTCCAGCACCTACTCACACTCATACTTCATAACCTGTTCCTACATTAGCTATAGCTCTTCATTATCTCTCTGTCCAGCACCTACTCACACTCATACTTCATAAACTGTTCCTACATTAGCTATAGCTCTTTATTATCTCTCTGTCTGGTTCTTTGTATAATGTTGTTTGTTTGTTTGTGCTGTGCGGGTTGACCTAAGGCAGATGGGTTACTTGGTCTGAGTCTTGGTTTCTCCCAAGGTTTCTTCCTCTTAGTATGAGGATTTTCCTTTCCACTGTCGCTGCCACCTCCATTGTGGTGCTTGCTCATAAGAGGCGTGGACCTGGCTTAGTGACATTTGTTGCGAAAGGCGCTATATACATAAATTTTGAATTGATTTTGAATTGAACTGAATCACTCTTACCATCACTGTCATGACTATATTAAGTTCTACTACACAATGATTATTGTATTATGAATATGTTGCACATCTGAGCAATACAGCAGGATAGATGGTTTTGTCAATAATTTATAAATAGTTCTGATCAGAGGAGGATGGTTATCGTGGTTCCTCCCAAGGTTTCTTGCTCCAGCTCTGAGGGAGTTTTTCTTTGCCACTGTCGCCGTTGGCTTTTATTAATTACTGACTGTGTAAAGCTGCTTTGTGACAACAGTTGTAAAACGAGCTATGCAAATCAATTTGATTTAATCATTTTAGCTACACAATTGAAGTTCTCTAAAAATAAACAATCAATCAAACAAAAAACTACAATTAAGAGAGCGTTACCTAGTCTACTTAACTACTAACAAATTTAGGCACATGTTGTCTCAGGAAAACCATGTTTTATGTTTACACAAGGACATCATATACAGTACCAATCAGAAGTTTGGACAAACTCATATTCCATGTTTTTTCCTTATTTTCTACATTGTAGAAAAATATTACTTAAGACTGCCAAAACTATGTATGAACACAAATGGAATTATGTAGTAAATGAAAAAAAATGTTAAATGAGAATAAACAAACCCAGAATGTTTTATACTTTATATTCTTCAAAGTAGCTACATTTGCCTTTAAAGACAACTTTGCCTATTGCTGAGCATCTTCTTAGTTAGCTTCATGAGCTAGGCACCTGGAATAGTTTAACAGTATTGAAGAATTACCCAGAGGTGCCATCACAGTTGGGTCTAGGTTGAGTGATTGTGGAGACCTAATCATTTAAATCTGTTACCTTTATGTCCACATATAAAGGTTGTGTGCAAATGTTTTTTTATGGCATTGAAACAGAATACTTAAACAGCCATTTTTAGTTCCATAAAGAATCATGAGATGTGAGTGAAGAACCATTACATGATGTATTTACCTGAACCATTTTAAAGGTTCTTCACGTTCAATCATTTCTATCACAAACATAGTTCTTTATTGAACTAAAAATGGCTAGCTAAACATTTTCTGTGGCAATGCTAAAATACAACAATGAAAACCCCAAAACAAAACAAAAACAACATTTGATGCACTTTATTTAGAAGAGTAAAGAAAGCCACTTAGCACACATACTGTCCTAGATACATCATCTGGGCTTGAGGGGGGAAAATCATGTTTAGTTATGTGTTATAATATGTAAGTTTTATGTTTAATGTATGTACAATAACATCTCTAGCTTCATATGGCATACATTCATGACAAATATTTAGCAATAATAAGATGCTACAACATCCGTAATGATGACATACTCGGATGAGTACTTCATACTTAATACCTCTACTTTGCTGCATTTTTTACTCTGAAAGCATTTGTTTGTCAACTATTTACTCATAACTTTGCAATTATATTTGCACTTTTGTATAGCCATGTTTAGGACTTAAAATAAACCATTTACTTTGTTTGCACTTGTTGTTTTTGTATCCTCATGTTTACAGTTTAAAATGGACAGTTTTGCCAATTGTTTCTTTATCACACAGTAAGATGAGGACATTGTTTTTTGCAAAAACAACTTCCTGTACAAAGAGCAAGTTTAGTTTTAATACTTGTTAGGTTCTACTAATCCCAAACAGCTAGGAGAAATGAAAAATGCACAACAAGCAAAAGTCCAGGTCTCAAGAGGTTAAGAAAGAGGACAATCATGGGACATTTATAGAAGCTACAATCAAAAGAACGACAGCCTTCAGAACCACAAATTCAGCATGTCAGAAGGACAAGGACAAGGCATATTTCTACTGTATCCAGGCAGGAATTATCTGTGATGGAATGTTGTAGATTCTGAAAAAGAGGGTCATTTCCAAACAGTATGTCCAGATTTGGTCAAACAAATTGAAGAATAGATCTCATTAGGTGTCAAACCGGATGTTATTCTTTTGGAAGCCCATAGATGGTCTAGAGCTTGAGGACACACCGACTTGAACAACCGTCAATACTTCAGTCCAAATGATGTTCAGAGCATTCTTACATGGATATTGCGCAGAAACCATTTCCTGCCTTTTTGTGGTCCTAAACCATTATAAATAGACCTGTAAAGATAAAAATAAATAAAAACTAATAAAAAAAATCTAGTTATTTATTAAATGAAATAAGAATAAGTGCATACATTTATTAGGTTACCTCATCTGTAAAGGACATCATCCAGCAACTGCCCATCATCTAATGTGGTCAATGAGTTCTCAGTCAGTGAAGGTGCTTCAGAAGTCCTTCAGATTGATCATGAAATGGCATCAAGGCATGTTACAACAACTGAACATTATAGTTATTTAAAAATAACAAAAAAAGCTCCTATTTTACATCAACACACCTTTTCCCTCCTCCATGGCAGAATGGTTTCGGTGCAAACAAAAAATGACAGAAATATGCAAATAAAATGTTAAGAATATGTTAAGAAATTAACATCCATACAATTTATCCCAACCACAAAAAATTTAATGTTACCTACACAAAATTATGTTTTGACACACAAGAGGGAGTCCAAAAGAACTGAGAGCAATGTTTTTGAATATTGTTGAATAATGTTACATTTGCAGATCACTGCATGATACACCTGGCACCTTGATTCGGCATATTAAAGTTGTTGGTTCATATGCAGGAAAAAAATAGCCTGATGTGCTCAGCATAGTTGTTCTCTGCAGATCAAAAGTTTGCAGGCTTTCGAAAGCCCCTGAAAATTGTTCATGTAAGAAATACGCATGATGCCATGATGACTCCAGAAAATTCCAGGAGAAAGGCAGTAGAAGACATTTTTGGAAATCTACACAATCCTTTTAGTGACTTGAACACAGATGCTAAATGGAGGAGTACTTGTACCAGTACCAGTGTTGAACCTACTGAAATTAATTTAGGTGGGTTCCTGTAACATCATCTTAAGCTGCCAAGTGGCAAAATGGCAGCTTAAGAAAGTCTCCCCTGACAAAAAGTGACGAAAAACACCCCTGGACTTAGGAGGTATTATCAAAAATAGTCAATAATTCTCACATGGAAGAAGAGGCAGGAATGGCGACTAGGTTTAAAAGGTAAAAAGACGACCCAACATTAAGATACAAACAAACCAGAATCGTGTTGTAGCGATTTCTCAGCAAACACTGGACCAAGATGAAAAAAAAAACAGTGGAAGCAGCAAATTTGAAGTTGATTTTAAAAGAAATAAAAGGACTTTCTGCAGGACAGTAACACTCCGCGCCAAGCCATTAAAGGAGAGATCTCGAAAATTAACTCAAGGTTAGACGTCAAAGGTGCTCTGCTCTGTCAGATCCCAAAAATATTCTACTGAGCCTATTTTAAGTGGAAATAACCCTATACTAGGAATAGCAGCAGAAAAACCCGATCTGTACATTGTATGTTTTAGATTGAAAGCTGTCACATTGTTGAGTTGAAAATGCAGCTAGAGACTGATATAAACCCATTAATTTTACGTCCATCTTCCCCTCTGTGTCTGTCTCTACGGCAGTCTCCCCCAGCAAACTTCCAACGCCTTTACTTGACCCCCGTCTCAGACAACCTGATTCCACTATGTGCTGCTTCTAAGTTCTCAGCTCAGCTACTAACTCCATCAGTCAGGCGGCATCAGTTTTACAAAAATAATAATTATTATTATATTAATTTCATGTGTATAGTCCGAACTCTTTTGGTCATATAAACCCTCCCTTGAAGCTCCATTGTCTTAGAATCTTCGAAATTCTTTAAAAACTTCCTAAATTCTAATCGGAACAGCCCTGAGAAATAAATCACTTCCAAAACCTTGCCTTAAAATCTTTAATTTTCTTTCTTAAAAAAACCCCAGATTCTACAAATACATTCTGTAGGTTGAGCAGTATTGAGAATGAAATATCCTAAAATCTTGTCTTAGTGTCTTTGAATTTTAATGAATTTGGATGCCTGCAAAATTCTATGGTTTAAACAACCCTGAGAATCGGAATATTCCAAGACAATATCTTAGAATCTTCGGATTAAAATAAAATACAGATACCAAGAAATTTCCAGTTCATACAACAGTGAGATTCAAACTATCTTAAGGCAATGCTTTGGAAATCTTCTGACTTTGAGTCAGAACCCCCCCCCAAAAAAAAAAATCTTAATTTGAGAATTAAGTGTTCTAAAACTTTTGGATTACTTTAACCTGGATCCCTTTTTAAACTGCGCCCCGTCTCCTCTTGTGTGTCCTGTGTGCTCTAAATTCTTAAGGCAACTGATCTTATTAATTAGCTTACTGTCACCTCTGGAACAAAGTCGGGTAGTCAGTAGAGTGCCTGAATTGACTCAGAATCACTCATTGGGATGACAGCGGCCGCCTCTGTCTCCAAAAACCCTGGACTGGAATATTGGTATCTCTGTGGAACCTCCAGAACTGTGGTAGTCAGATTTGCTTCTCCGCGCTTAAAGAATCAACTTGATCAGTCAGCCTTAGGAATGTAGAGAAACACATGATCACCGTACGGCAAGATTTTTATCAGGCGCAGTTCTGAAGCAGAATTAGTTACACTTTTTATACTCCACAAATACGCGATGGACGGGTACTACGTAACATTCACACACATTGGTTTTGATTGGTCCTTTTGATGTTCATTTACTGAAGCGTTTTGGTTTTCATTGCCTTTGATGCACCTTGGAATTACGTTTTTGACTTTTATTAGGACTTTTATTAGCCGATCCAGCCTTCCCCTACAACAGCGATATTCAGGGAGACTCCTCGAGGGCTTTATCTACTAATCATGTTCAAATGTGGATAGCTTTTGCCACATTAGTAGCAAGACTGCTTATATTGCTTAAATGTAAAGCAAAAAGCCCTCCTAGCTTTAAAAAGTGGGTGAACGATTTGATGCAGTTTATGGAATTAGAAAAAATCTGATACTCTTTGGCTGGCTGCAGCGAAAGATTAATATTTGTCAAGCTGTCTTGACTTACATAGACAACATGGACTCTGTTGATTAACCGGCTGGTTAGCACCCAGTTTGGAATCTATTTTAATAGCTACATTTACTCTCTCTCGTACCCTTTGCCTTCCCTCGGACACTTGTATCTGCTTTTATTATTTCACATTTACATACTACCTGTATTTTTATTGAAGACTGAAGTTCAAATTTGGCCCAATGTCACCAAATCACACCTGCACGTCACATCACATTCCAATAAGGACACAGCAAACATATGTAGCCTAGTATGAAGATGTCAGTGGCAGAGACTCAAGAAAACTAGAGTGAAATGTCCCAACTGAGCCCCACATTTACATTTCAGTAAAGGTCATTAATAACATGCCTCTGATGTTTGACTTTTTGCTCCATTACAATACCTATAGGCAACTACAACACATTTCCGCTCAATGAAACATGGTAATGCTTAGTAGTGCACATAGATGCTCCTTTAATATATTTGATATTAGTAAAATGCATTCATTTTCAATGGGCATCTATGCAGCTAAAACGGGTAGCTTAGTGCATCCCAACCTTTTCAACATTAACATTTTAATATAACATTATAGTCATTATGGCTTTTAGAAAAATGATTTTGTCAGGTGGGGTAGTAGGGTAGTGTTTGTTTTCCTTACATGACTTACTTTTATACTTCAAGTAGTTTTGAAACCAAATTAGTGCAAGTCAGATTTTACTACATCGTAATTTGATATTTTTGTGAAATGTACACTTTTCTGTGTAAATGAGTTGATTATGGCTTATTCTTTTTATTAGCTTTGAATGTCCAAGCACCTCCACCCCCAGTTAGAGGCAGTAGATGAAGCATCATTTGACTGCCCTTGTCCAGTTGTGGGTGTTCCTCAAGTGGAACACTTTCAGACCTCTAACTAATATGTTTTAAACCACATTGTGAATTACACATCCTATCATCAGTACAGAATTATAATATTATTGGTGGCCTACAAGTTCACAAATAGAACAATTTTATCTGTACAGAGAAGATCTAGCACATATAGAAGAAGAGATTGAAGCTCTGGAGAGCACAATGGATGCCTCTGAAGCTCTGGAGAGGAGGTAAATATAGTTTATTACTACATATGAGACAGAACAATGCAATCCACACATCTGCTGACAGTGTTTAATTCTTTATCGTATAGTCTTCAGAATATGAATGTCCAAGACAACAAAAACCTGAACATGAATAAACTTGAGATCAATGGCCTCAGGAACAGTGTGTAAGTTGTAAATCATTGTTTTGAGCAGTGCTGGAGAAGTAAATGTACTTGTAATTTGATTCCTAGTATTTACTAATCTCAAATTTGACAGTTTTGATTGGGGAACAGATGATCAGGAAGAAAAGGAAAAGGTGACGACATCCAAGATGAGGAATATGTTCCTCGTCTTTGTAAACAGTATGGTAGAGTTTCTACAGCTGCTGCTTCGTGACTGGCAGGGGAACGCCCAGACTAAGGATGCGTCGCCCTGATGATCCCAGAGGTTTTGACCTGGTTCTATCAGTCCCGGCACAAACCATAGAGGAACTCAAACCCAAGTCAAGAGAGGTGTTGGTAACTGGAAAACACCTGTTTATTATGTTTTTCTTGAGCTAAATAAAACACACTTGAGGCTTGACCGTATGCTGCACTAAACAGTCCTTTCTTTTCTACAGTTGAAACCAGAAGTTATATAGCATATAGCATACAATATATAAAAAGACACACATGCATTTTTCCCCTCATTGTCTGACATGAATTTAGAATAAACTTTTCCCTTTTTAGGTCAATTAGGATTACCAAAATTATTTCTATTTGCTAAAAGCCAGAATAGAGAGAATTTAAGGCAATTTTAATGACTTTCTTCAAAGCTTAAATACACCAAGATTACTATGGTTTATTGGCAACATCTGAGTTAATCAGAGACACACCTGTGGATGTATTTTAAGGCACACCTGAAACAACATGGGAAAGTCGAAAGAAAGCCAGAATATCAGGAAGAGAATTGTGGACTTGCACAAGTCTGGCTCATCCTTGGGTGCAATTTCCAGATGCCTGAAGGTGCCTTGTTCATCTGTACAAACAATCCATCATACCGCTCAGGAAGGAGACAGGAGACAGAGATGAACGTGCGTTGGTCCAAAATGTGCAGATCAACCCAAGAACAAAAGCAAAAGACCTTGTGAAGACGCTGCACTGAAGCTGGTAAGAGAATACGTCATTACCCACAGTGAAACAGGTACTGTATTGACATGGGCTGAAACGTCACTCTGCCAGGAGAAAGCCATAACCCCACAACGCAGCATCATGTTGTGGGGTTGTTTTGCTGCAGGAGGGATTGGTGCACTTTACTAAACAGATGGCATCATGAGGAAAGAACTTTATGTGGAAATACTGAAGCAACATCAAGACATCAGCCAGGAAGTTAAAAGCTTGGGTGCAAATGGGTCTGAATGACCCAAAGCCAAACTGGTTGCAAAGTGAGAACAAAGTCAATGTTTTGGAGTGGTCATCACAAAGCCCTGACCTCAATCCTATTGAAAATATATGGGCAAAGCTGAAAAGACATGTGCAAGCAAGTCGGCCTACAAACATGGCTCAGTTACACCAGTTCTGTCTGGAGGAATGGGCCAAAATTCCTGCCAACTATTGTGAGAAGCTTGTGAAAGGATATCCAAAACATTTGACCCAAGTTGTACAGTTTAAGGACAATGGTACCAAATACTAATGAAATGCAGTTAAACTTATGACTTTTGAGAAAGTCATAAAAATTGTAACTTCTAGTTTCAACTGTACATCACACTGTGCTAAAGAACTAGCCCACAAAACAATAACCATTTTTTCTGTAATAACTTTAATTATTCTCCACAGTGCCAGTGTTCCAGACTAATGAGCAACAATTCCCACTGGAATTAGCTCTACTACATTTTCCACTTATTAATACTCAAAATCATGTTTATCCATCATTTTAAACAATGTGATAACTATTTTAATACTTTTTGTGTGTATGTAAACCTTAAACCCTGTAAACCCTTGTCTTTAATCAACTCATGAGTCACCCTGATTTGTGTATTTTTAAAGAAACTTTTTTCTTTAAAAATACTAAGAATACTAAGAATACTAAAAAGAAACTAATTTTACTTTATTTTCAGAATGTTAAAGTAAATGAGGGTAAACACAATCTAATAAACTAATGTGTAACAATAACGACATGAAATGGAAGTACCTGGGTGAGGTTTCTAATATATGAAAACTAAAGGGATGAAAGCCCTGATGATGTCTCCATCGATGGACTGTGGAGTGCCTTTACAACAGCAGCTGGATCTGTGGGGCAAGCTTGACGACCTCCCTGCAACGCGTCTGGAGAGCTCGTCCCTCCGCGGTCGCCATGTTCCTGCGACAAAAACGCAAACAACGGTCAGTGAGACAGAGTACTGTACAGTAACACAGGGACCAGAGAGCACAAGGATCACAACAACTGGCTCAGATAAAGAAGACAGAGCTGATATTAAAGACTATAAAGTAGGGACAGTCGCTCGACGCTCTGTGTCGAATCACGTCTCGTTCCATCAAAGCAGAACCACATGGAAACAGCATTTCACAATCACGCTTTAATACGCGTCAGTTCCCCGGTCCCGCTGTAGACCGGAGCGCAATGAGCGGAATAGAAACTGAAATATGGCCTTAAATTAAATAGAAATATAGTAAGTGTGAGAATTTGGATGCGTTTCATTTTAAAAGACAACAAAACAGGCACATCGTTTTTGCTTTGAAGGTCAAGTGTTTTCAAACCAACAAAAGAGAACAAAAAGTAACTGACAAACCTCCTCCGTATTCCAGGGTTTTTAACTGGAAACAATGGAAAATGACCTTGACTAACATTTAAGTCTGTGTTCAACAGATGTACAGTCTACATGCATATTCAACAGTGGTGTATATTAGAGAGGATGAAGATGATTGGCTTTAATTAGGATTGTTTTGCCTTCTACAAGACTAATTCTGCTTGTCGTTGACGTTCACAGCTACAAGTGATGGGTTTCAGAGAGCAGGTCTGGTCATTATACCACGCTGCTAGCTTTTTCTACCAAATTTGTTTGATCCTGAGCAACATTGTTAAGTCTAGAATGGAGCACAATCTACAGATCATCTGTTACATGCTCTAGATCTTTAGGGTGAAATGGGAAGGAGATGGAGAAATCTGGAAGGTTATTAATGAAAACACGAGCTGTTGAGCATTTACTCACTCAGAGATGCTGGTAGTGCACCACCAAAAACAACAGTCTTGGACAGACAACAGCCTCTGCCTTCATACCCTAGAGAGTCCGAGCAGATCACTCAGAGCTCCATCAGAGATAGTGTTTGGTGCGGTTGAGCATTTTGTTGCCCACTCCGGTCCTTTCTAAACCACACAAGGCGAACATGTTTTTCTTAACCAGTAAACAGGCGAGGGTCAAAACCAGAGCTGTGGTAACCATAACAGAAGGACTGAGGTAAAATCAGAAGACGAGAAACATTTACACTTATGGCATTTGGCAGACGCTCTTATCCAGAGTGACTTACAAAGTGCTTTGCTATTTACCCACGAAAAACCTTAGCTAGTTAGAATAGACTAATGATTCAAAAGATACCTCCAAGCTTAGACACTACTAAACACAATACAATAAGGCGACCATAGCACTCTATTCGTCCAAGTACTCTCTGAAGAGGTGGGTCTTCAGTCTGCGTTTGAAGACAGCGAGGGACTCTGCCGTTCGTGCACCCAGGGTCATCTCGTTCCACCACTTTGGTGCCAGGACAGAAAAAAGCCTGGACGCTTGTCTTCCGCGGATTTTGAGGGATGGTGGGTCGAGCCGAGCCGAACTTGAAGCTCGAAGGGCTCTTGGTGCGGAACGGCTTTTGACCATTGCCATCAGGTATGGAGGGGCTGGTCCAGTCTTGGCTTTGTAGGCCAGCGTCAGGGTTTTGAATCTGATGCGAGAAGCGGCTACAGGAAGCCAGTGGAGAGAACGCAGCAGTGGAGAGACATGGCTAAATTTAGGGACATTGAAGACGACCCGTGCCGCTGCATTCTGGAGGAGTTGCAGGGGCCTGATGGTGCGCAGAGGGAGACCAGCCAGAAGAGAGTTGCAGTAGTCAAGTCTGGAAGGGACAAGAGACCTGGGTGGCCTCTCTAGAGAGGAAGGGTTGAATTCTCCGGATGTTGTACAGGAGAAATCTGCAGGACCGAGTTACGTTTACAACATGGCTTGATAACGATAACTGATCATCCATCACTACACCAAGGCTTCAAGCTTCTGTAGAAGGAGTGACCAGTGAGTTCTCAAAGGTGATGGCAAGATCATTTTTTTGGTCCAGCAGTTCCCGGGATGTACAGCAGCTCCGTCTTGCTGGGGTTGAGTTTGAGGTGGTGAGCCGCCATCCAAGAAGAGACGTCGGCGAGGCATGCTGAGATGCGGGCAGAAACCTGTGTGTCAGACGGGGGGGGGGGGGGGGGGGGGGGGGGTGGGGGGGAAGAGAGCATGAGTTGAGTGTCATCGGCGTAACAGTGGTAAGAGAATCCATGGGAGGATATCACTTTACCAAGAGCACCTCAATCAACTAGTGAGCACCAAGCTTCTATGTTAACCTTAAGACAAGAGTGTTAGCAGAATCTAGTTAGAAGTATATTTAAAAACAGCCTACCTTACAAGCTAAAGATGACCCCAAGTAAAAAAGCAAGCACACTGATTTCTGAGTGGCTCCACACCTAATTTATCAAGATTGGAGACACTTGGCTCCTCCTCTGCAATTCACACTTCTAGCTGGCCTGAAACTACACCTGAATCAGCACCTCAATCAACTAGTGAGCACCAAGTGCTCAGGCAGAGGTCCGGAATAAAAGACAGACAAAACTGAGCAAAAGAGTCCAAACATAAAAAGCTCAGAACACAAAGCAAAACGGAGCAAACAAGCACACAGGAGACAAACAGGGGAAGGTGAAGTAGCCGAGCTGATGAGCTTCAGGGACACGTTCTAAAACTCAGCTGATCTGGCTTTGTCCTGATTGGCCGGAGTGGTTACATGAGCAAGCAGAGGAGTCTGGGAAATTGAGTACATATACAACGACTGACGGTAAAACTACATATCCTCTTTGGGCTCCGATACTTTTCAGTGTTTTATAGAAGAACCTCCAGCAGTGAGAACACCGCCCTGAGGAGCTGTCCTCGCTGCCGGAGCAGCTGAAGAGCCGAGGACCTCCAACCAGTCAGCAGAGGAGAAAACCGGCTGTGGTGGTGGAGGAGTAGCGAACGAACTTCTGTCAAAATAAAAGTCCCTCCTAAACCTGAATAAAAAGACTTTCTGACTCTCTAAATTAAAAATGATCAACTAGTTTAAGAAAACAGAGTTTACAACAATTTAACAGCTTATTAAAGTAACTTAAATTAATAACTGTAAATAATAACAGATATAAAGGAGAAATCTTACACAGGACACATAAATCTTTAATAAAAGTGGCCTTATGAAGGAAAATATTCAGCTTTCAGACACTGGCACCATGTTTATCCCGTAATGACAAAGTAAAACACAGTTTTAGATTTTTTTTGATAATTTATTGAAAAGGAAAAACTAAAATTGACATAAGTATTCAGACACTTTACTTGGTTCTTAGTTGAAGCAGCTTTGGCAGTGATTACAGCCTCCAGTCTTCTTGGGTTTGATGCCACAAGGTTTGCTCACCTGGATTTGGGGATTTTCAGCCTTTCTTCTCTGCAGATCCTCTCCGTAATGTTGGATGGGGACGTTGGTGGACAGACATTTTCAGGTCTCTACAGAGATTTTTGACAGCAGATTTTTTTGTAGCCTTCTCCAGATCTGTGCCTCCACACAGTCCTGTCTCTGATCTCTACAGGCAGCTCCTTCCTCCTCATGTCAGCTGTGAGACCTTATGTAGACAGGTGTGTGTCTTTAACCACGTCCAATAAACTTACCAGAGCTGGACTCCAATCAAGGTGTAGAAACATCTCAAAAATGATCAAGACACATGGGAGACCCCCAGAGCTACATTTTAAGTGTCATAGCAAAGGGTCTGAATTTCCATGTGAAAGTTTTTCATTTTAATAAATTTTAAAAATTCTGTTTTCACTTTCTCATTATGGAGTATTGATGCAGAATGATGGGATTTTTTATTTTATTTTATTTTAGCACATGATCTCAACATAAAATTTAAAAACAAGTGAAATACTTTCTGAATGCATTGTATATTTTTACAATAATATTTAAAATACTCTGATAACAGTGATTCAAAAGTCTATGTTTTAAAATCTTAAAATATTGATTTTTTCCAGCTGTTATTTTCATACAACACTAGTTTGACTGTAGAGATTTTGGACAAAATGTCAGAAATCCACTGATTCTGATGTGTTTTCCTTCATGAGGCCACTTTTCTTCTAGATTCATGTGTCCTGATTAAGATGATATTAAAAGTGACAGTAAAACTGTGTTTATCAGACACACTAGTCTGAAGATAGACACTATCAGCATATGATCAGAAACTCACAGCTTTTTCCTGCTCCGAGTTTTCAGTAAAATGAGTGAATCAACAGTAGTTGTAAGAAAACACTAAGGCTGATAGTAAAAAGCCTCTCTAAGCAGTTTAACCTGACGTTTTCCTCATAATGCCCTACAATCATTTTCCATAGTGAACTCTTTCTGCTGGACTTTAGGATTTTACAAGCTGACTTTTATTTGGAGGGGAAATCAGAATCAGGCGATGGAGGTGTAGTGTTTTATTAGAACAGCAGGTGGCGCAGTAGAGCTGTCAAGCCTCCAACCACTTTGTCTTCAACTGGGTTAAAAAGCCTCGTTCTGTCCAGCCCTAATATAAAGTACGGTGGCCGAGAAGAGCCACCGCGCTGCAGATTCACAAACGCGCAGCAGAAGCAGAAAGCCCTTCATCAAAACGACAACATGGCTCTACATTTAACAAACGCGCCGCAGATTCACTAAACAAGTGCAAGCTCACAAACGCGCTGCAAAACCCTTCCCAACACAACGGGAGCGTTTCCGGAGGACACTTAAAGGATGTGGGATCAGATACGGAGACGCCATCTGGAAGCAGAGCCCTGCCGAGCCGCAGCAGCGTCTCTAATGAGAAGTAAGTTTGGGGAGATTTGATCACTAGAGTTATTCTAGGCCAGTTCTAGGCCAGGTCAGCCATGTCCAGCCCAGATCTATTTATTTCATTCAACAGAGCAAATGTTTCAGCTAGAAGCTGCTTTTTTCTGGACTTTTTAGTGAGACAATATTTCAGAAGAAAAGAACAGCTCCAGATTGTTTAGTTCTGCGCTCCTGCAGTTCTAGGAGGAGGAGCTGTTAGCTAATGTTTCTAGGCTGCACAAGCTTGCAGACAGACTGTAGAGCTCACAGCTTCAATCACAGTAGCTGTCTGTATTTACAGGGAAGGATTGGTTTCAGATGATGATGGATTTTGCTTGGTTGGAGTCGTGAACAAGGCAGAACATCCATTCAGAGCAGTGAGAGGGAAATGCCTCTTAGGTGTTTGAGGAGTCATATAGTGTTGTTCCAGTATGCTGAGTATTCTAGGAGTATAGGTATTGAACTAGAAGGCCATGTACGCTAGATCTTCATTTAGTCTTGTTAGGGTAATGTTTAGATTGGGGGTTTTGACGTTTTCAGGGTTTAAAGTCTTCTAAAACAACTTTGTCCAATGTGTCAGTCATGGGAGCTGATTCTTATGCCCATGTCTGCAATCTGCTGTTGTACATTAGATTTGGACAGATCCTGAAAGCAGTTCACCACAAAGTGGAGACGGGTGAGTTAAACTCCTAACAGTGAACTCTGCTTCTCTCTGTTAGGTTATCTTACATATTAATGGGAATCTGTTCATGCTTCACTTTGCCTGATCTAACTGCATTGTACCGTAACCTAGTAGTGACCCTTAACAGTAAACATTTTTATTAATGAAAATCAAACCATTTTTATATTTCAGATCAGCTCCAACATCCCGATCCACAAGCCAAGAAGAATGCATTATTATTTCAGCAATACTACATCACAGATCATTTCCTCTTTATTATTGATGTAGTTTATGTTGTAATGCTCTTTGCTTTCTATGCAACAGAGCACTGCTAGAGCCCAAGACATGGCCACCTCAGTGGAGTTTGCCCCACACAGTTTCTACAAATAAGTTGCAATGTATTTCTTCCCCACCCCCAACTGTAGTCTTTATCAGTGCTGATTACAGGATAAACACTTAGTTTAATCCAGAGGTTTTTGCCTCTTTGTCAATAAGGACATTGTTTACTCTTTTCGCAGTGAATACACCAATGTCTATGCACCAGTTGTCATTGATAGTAGTTCAGAGTCTGAGGCCAGTGTGGAATCAGAAGTGGGAGACTGGTTATTGTTGTTAAATACTGGCCAATATACAAAATGAATTGGAATTAATGTCTATAACTAACAATTTAATGTTGGGTTTTCCTAGTTTTTCCACTTAGTAAGTGTCAAATCTCTACTTTTATTTTTTGACCATGGTGAAAACATGCATAAACCTTATTTTCTGTATGTCTGGTTAATTTACAGTAAGGGACTGACAGCTTCAGATGTAGTGTCCAATCTGTCTCTGAAGATAGATAAAGCGTCCTGCAGCAGATTCAACATTAACAGAGCAAATGTGTGGGATGGAGCCATACGAGGATTTAAGAGATCTACATGCAACCCATCCTATGACATGCTGGTAACATTCTCTGTGGTCCAGGGCATCTGTGTCTTTCTCAAATCTCTTTCAAGACCTTGTAGGTAAAGTGAATTCCATTGAGGCTCCTATCGAAGATATACCAGATGAAGAAGTGAGGAATTCTCTCCTTGAGGTAATGTAACATTTCATACGATGAGAACATTTGTCATCCAGTAAAATCAGTTTGACTGTTGTTTAAGGTTTATTAAATCTAGACCCATATTCATAAAGCTTCAGAGTATATGTGATGATCTAAGATCAGATTTCTGTCTCATTTGCAGTGATCTTGGTGACAATAACCACTCCTACTTGGAGAAGCTTTATGAATACAGGGTCTGATTAAATCTTTAAGATAATATTAAGGATAATTGTAAGAGCAATATTGCCTTATCAGTTCTGTTCAGGCAAATATAGAAATGGGGCAATATGTGTCTTTTACATTAGTACATAATCTTTATGATCTAGATATTCAATGAAACATCTGTGAGTGAACTACAGAGATGCACAGATAAACACTCCAGCATGCTCCAGACAGCGGGATGCTTACACTTCATTAAGACACTGGATGACTAGAAGAAAGTCTTAGGATTACGTTCAGTGGTATTTCATCTACTGCAACCATTTCTCCATTCAGAGGTATTACATTTATTTAGAGTATATTTGAGTTGATCACTTAATTTGTACATCTAAAGTTGATTAAATTATTCTTATACCAGTTTGTTTAATGTGCATGTATCTGACGTTGATCTATAGTTGAAATAGACTGTGCCAGGGGCCCTTAATTCTAGTCTTTGAAGGACTGTGTTTGACAGGTTTTTGTTCTTTCCTTGAAATAAGCAGTGAATAGCCACCTATTGTCTTAGCTGGAAACGTATCAGATGTGCCTCATTTACTATCAGTGAGGACACAGTCGGCATGACACATCTTAAAAAATGAAATTAAAGATACTGTCTGTATATGATGTAAACACTTTCACAAATGTAGTAGGGATGTAGTTCAATATGTGTGGGGTTTCTTAATGGAAAATGTGGATAAATACACATGGTTCAAACTGTTTATTTTATTTATATATATATATATATATATATATATATATATATATATATATATATATATATATATATATATATATATATATTATTAGTTTTTTTAGAAACAGGTGCAGGCCCTTCTCCACAGGATGTGCTGAAGTGTGGAACCGGGCTAAAGGAAGTTACCCCCACAACAATAAAGCCACAGCTAATATTTGAGTGGAGCTCATGCTTTCCTTTGGCAAGTACCTGTGCAAACACAATCACAATTCAAGATTCAAGAGTTTATCATCATGTGCACAGCAGAAACAAGCAATTAAACTGTACCATGAAATTCTTACTTTGCAGTTTCTCCATTTACCGACATAATCTCATAAATATCAAAATAAAGAGAGAAACAGAAGAAGTATAATAAAAATATATACAGTAAATAAGTAAAGAAAGTTAAAGCATACAGTACAGTACAGTGTAGAGTATAGATGCATATGTAAGTTGTGCATGTGGGAAGTGCATTGTGCAAGTACAAAAGTAAACAGTATTTGTAGAACAGTAGCAGTGATTATATGTAGTGGGCTTGTATTAATGGATGCATGTCAGGTGCATGTCATGATGACCCTGGACCTGTAGATGTCCTGCAGTGAGGGGGACGGCTGCTCCGGAAATGGACTGTGCAGTCTTGATCACACTCTGGAGAGCCTTCCTGTCACTGATGTGAACGCAGAGGAATTTGAAGGTTTTTACCCTCTCCACCTCTGTCTAACATATGTAGAGGTGTGTGTGTGTAGCTCCTGCCTCCTCCTCAGATCAATATCATTTCCTTAATCCAGGATAAACGCAGCGCTGAACTCTCTCTGCAGATAAAAGGTTCTGCACTTCACCATCAGCAGTGCTGAGTCAGTTGAACAGTGTTTTTCTACAGTCTTAATGTCTGTTGTTTACAAAGATGCAGACGCTGCCGCCGTACAGTACAAAGTCTTTTCCAGTACAAAGACTTTGTTCTGGAAATAAAATAGATGTACAGCTCTGTAACTTCTGTATGCTTTAACACAGAAGAGATCATGTAGAAACCCAACAGAAAGAACAGTAAGTAATGAAGAAAATATTCATCACAATAGTTATCATAGGTTAAGAAAGAATGCAAGAATAGTCTGAGCTTTGGTGGCTTCACATTTATCTCAGGACTTTAAAAGGAGTGAATGCCTTTTGCTTTGGGTTATTATGTAATAAATAAGCTGTGCTACTCAAACTGTAATATGCACTGGTTCTTTTTATTCTTCTATTGTTTAATGGGTGATATGTCTCAACTTCTTGTAATTGGTTGGAAAGTCTGAACCGTCTATAAGTGTGATGAACATATGAAAAGTTGTGACTTGTAACCTTTCTTTTGCAACTCTCCTCATAATTACAGTGTATTTTGCAGCAGGAAGAGGAGCCAGCATCACCGACACTCCTGCTGCTCTTCTCACTACTGGTGGAGTCTCCTTTAGCCCCAGCAGCATCTTTAAGTTGAGGGGGATATTGTTGTGAGTGAAACTATGTCTGCTGAGACTGAAAAATGATTGAAATACTGAACCAAGCAACCAGCTTGAAAGCACATGTGCATAAATGTTCTATACATGTACACTGACCAGCCATTTTTTTCACCATTGTGTCTGATCCAATTGTACCAACAGAACACGCACTAACACCACCACAAGGCACAGAGTGTCCCCGGCACAGTGGTGGTGTGTTAGTGTGTGTTCTGCTGGTACAATTGGTTTAGACACAGAAGTGCTGCAGAGGTGTTCACTCACTGTTCACTCTATTAGACACATTAGCACACCTTGATAACAGTGTCCTAATAGAAACAGTTTGCAATCATTTAAAATGCAGTTGGTTTTATTACTGGTTCCTGTGAAGCTGCTTTGTGACGACGGCAGTTGTAAACAGTTTATATGTACACAAGTGTGCACACCCTTTGATATGACACCCAAAAGTGAGATGAATGTGCGTTTTGAAAATGGGAACAGTGCAAGAACAAGTTTTGCTTCACCCCAGAGGGAGATCGTGCTCCGTGCCTCCTAGTGATCAGCCTGATTGACGGCAGCTGGTGGCAATCCTTCATCAAATCCTTGAGTTTTACCATGTGAAAGCTAGACCACGCCGGTATTGGTGTTCTCCCAGAGTTGTCTAAGTCACTCTGCAGTTCCTCTTTGCACACAAGAGGCTCTATCTCTTTACGTCTTTTAGAGCCGCTAGTGGCTCTCAGATTTCTCTCGCTGGTCTTGGTTGCCATGAGGCATCCCCCTCTTTCTCTCTCCCTTCGTGAACAAAGAGTCTTTTTACAGTCCTTTTATTTTATTTTAAGGACGTCTTACTGCTGTTTTTTGGTTTAGTTATTTCTCTCATTTCACAACAACCCTTATCATTCTAAGTCCTTTCATTTGTTTTATTTTTGGTCCAGTGGATTTCTCTTTCCCCTTTCACACCAGCAACGTAGGTTCGAACCCAGCTCTCTGCAAAACCCCGTATCTGCTTTTGACTCAATCCTAGTTGCTATTTGGATCTTCCCTCTGGCTCCCCCAGGTGGATAGCTGTCTCATTACAGAGTATGCAGTGAAGCAGCTGGATACAGTCTGGAATTCTAGAACTACAAAGTGCTCCTATATGGTCAGTGGAGCTGATCTAGTGGACAGTGAGAGTAGAAACGAGGAGGTTGTGTTATATTATATATTGATTTTGTTTCAAGGCAGCTGTGTAGGTATAAATGATTTTCTGGGGAAGGCAAGTGCTCTTTTGTGTTTCTCTGCAGATAATGGTTTTCATGTTTTCATGTCTGTTGTGCTCTGAAATATTTAATTATAAAATATATTTCTAGCTCTGAAAACAATTGTTAATACCTTTGAAATGGCAGTCTGTTGTGTTTAATAAAGAAATTTGGTGTTATTGCATGTTTTGTGAATTGCTTGTTTAAATTGAGGGTTACGTTTTTCATTTATTGGCTGAAATGATCCTGACTAGGAGTTTGACACACTAATATTTTTAGTATTTTTAGTATTTTAAGTTGTGTACCATCATATTTTGTGTTGTGGTTCATTTGGTGGAACATAATTTAATTATGTAGTGCTTACTAAATATAATGTAGTATGTAGAACATTTATCTAATATTTACAATAAAATATTGTTTAAGATCAGAAAAATAAAAATGTATTTAAAAAGAAAAAAAAGTTGATGTAAACATATTACACAGTTTTTCATTGCTTTTGTTCCTCCGCTTTGATCCTGGGAAAAGATGCTTCTTCTATGTTGTTCTGTATTTATAGTGAAGACCAGAAGCAGTTAAACAAGCAGCTGAAACACAGTTGAATAAATCAGTGTTTTCATAAAGTGAAATGATGTTTTTAAATCTGTGTTTAAATATGATGAAAGATTATTGGTGATAATAATTGTAATCTACTTTATTAGTCTATTATTGAAGGTGTTTGCTGGTGGTTTACTGTCCTCATGAACTTCCACGTGATCATAAAGTGAGGCTGTGAGAGCTCGCGCTCTAGAACCTCCTCATCATTCTGCTCAGATTGTGACGTCACCTGCTTTCCAGCAGCACAGCGCGCGACCAGCTTTACTAAACAGCCACGACTCACTAAAGCTCCTCCAACACCTCTACACACACTGCTGCTGCTTCAGCCATTTCTCTACACACTACATTTAAGGTGAGCTGCTCCTACAGCACCAAACCTTCATCCCAACATAGACTAACATGTTTCTGGAAGTTCTCTGTTTTCCTTTTCACGATTTACGCTGAGATGAGCCGAATCGGAAACTCTGGAAAGGTGGGATATGGATGCAGGCTGATTAAACCCACCGGAAAACAGATTGTTGAGCTGAAAGTAAAACAGCAGGTCTGTGAATAATAATAAACAACAACAATAATCCATTAGAAGAAGAAAAATGAGCTCATTTATTCTTAGCACTGTTCAAATTAGCCTTACTTTCCTCAGCTTCTTATTTGAATGATCCAGTCCACCTTAAGTGCTGCTGTTTCGCCTGTAGGTGGCGCTGATGAGCTGATTTTCATCATTAATCTGTGTGATCTGGAACATAAGACTGAATTGACTTCTTCCACTTATCTTCTGAACCATTTCTGTTGTGTTGCTCTAATAAACATGCAGGTATTTGTATGTTTTTTACACTGTCCAGTATTATCCCCCTTTGTAATTCTGGATGTTTTAATAGCTCTTTATAGAGAAGACAGATTTAGCAGATAATACTTTGTCAGGTGTGAAGATGTGTTGTAGAAAAGAGGCTTATATCAGAGCCGGTTTATGGAGAGTCTAGCCACTTCCTGTTTACCCTGTTGTCCCAAAAAATGACTGCAAAGTGCCAGAGTGAGCCTGCAAGCAGATCCTCAATGTCCGGGGGTGTCTGACCACCAGGATCTTCCTTTAATTCTGGAAAGTAGAATGATGTGTTTCACTAAAAAAGCAAAGAGAACATTTTCTACAGAAAGCAGGTTTTGGGCAGTAGAGGCGAGCATTACTGGGAGTGAGTGCTGACTGGTTGGCGCTCTGATGCTGGAGGCGTCTTATAAAAGGAGCTGTTTAAAATATGTCTGCCGTGCTGAAACATCTGCTGCTGTTCTGTGTTGAGGAAATCACTGCATATTTTGGTGTGAAAATCAGACTTGAAGTGTCTGACAAACCTGGAAGACATTCTGAAGTGATAATTCTCCTCTCTACAGGTTCTCTGCTTATATGACCTATATAAAGACTAAAGAATAAGACAAGTGAAATAGTCAGCTTCTAAAACGTACCTTAATAACCAGAACTCTTTCATGTAAGAAGTATTATTAGTATTATTTTATGTAAAGTTGAAAAATAATAAACTAATTCCTTTAAAGTCATTGAACTGTCCATTAGCTCTAAACATCTTATATGCGTCCACATACTGCTCCAGACTGACCTTCATCCCCATTTTAACACCATTTTATTTTCCGTGTTATTTTAAGTTCAAAACTTCACATAATGTTGCTTTATGCCACAGTTCATCCACAGTTCTTGGTGAGTTTATCACACTGTTATACCACTCACAGTGCCCATTACAATCTCCAGCCCAAATTCTCTTTTGTCCACAGCCCTCTTTGATTCGAAAGTGGCTACAAACTTCTTTAATGAGGCTTTTTCAACTTCATCCACAGTTCTTGTTGAGTTCACTTCATCACACTCCATTTTATAGCACTTACAGTGCCTATTACAATCGACTGCCCAGATTCTCTTCTGTCCACAGCCCTTGATGATTCAGGATATAAACTGTGGATGAAAACTGTGGATAAATGCTGTTTATATTTGCACTAACCATACCCAGATTGTTTTTAATCTGCTGCATATTTCACTTTACTTTGTACGTCTTTAAATATACTTTATTCATACACTTTAAGTGCATGGCTGCATATGCCACTTGACCTCTACTTATTTATACAAACACCTTTACTCTTACATTCCTACAAATTAGTGAACTAAAATTTCTATGCTTTGTGTTATTTCATATTTAATGTTTATTTAAATGTTTATTGTTGCACCATGGGTCTAAGACTAATACAGTTTCAATTCTGTGTATGTCCTGTACATATTGCAGTTTTGACAAAAAGGTGACTTTGACTTTGACTTTGAGTGGCTACAAAATTTATTAATGAAGCTTTCACCAACCTCATTTACAGTTCTTTGGTGAGTCCACTTCATCACACTCTTTGTTGTACCTCTTAAGGTGCCAAGATTCTCTTATGTCCACACACTTAGATAATTCGGGAATGCTAAACCGCTTCATCCACAGTTCTTGGTGAGTCCACTTCATCACACTCCATTTTATAGCATTTAGACAGTGCCCATTACAATCACCTGCCCAGATTTTCCTCTGTCCACAGCCCTCAGTGATTCGGAAGTGGATACAAACTTCGCTAATGTAATGATCACCATCCTCATCTACAGATCTTGGTGAGTCTATGCTAGCACACTCCCTGTTATACCGCTCATTGTGCCAAATACAATCACCTGCCCAGATTATCTTCTGCCCACAGCCCTCTATGATTTCACCAACCTCATCCACTGTTCTTGGTGAGTCTACTTCATAACACTCCCTGTTATACAGTTTACATTGCCCAAAACAATCATCTGCCCAGATTCTCTTGTGTCCACAGCCTTAGATAATTCGGGAGTTGCTAAACCACTTCATCCACAGTTCTGTCACACTGCCTGTTCTGCTGCTTAGAGTGCCCATTACAATCACCTGCCAAGATTCTCTTTTTTTTTTTTTTACAGCCCTGTATGATTCGGAATTGGCTACCAGCTTTATTAATGAGGCTTTTACCATCTTAGCACTTAATGGTCCCCATTACAATCTCCTGCCCAGACTCTCTTCTGTCCACAGTCCTCTATGATATGGAAGTGGCTACGAACTTCATTAATGATGCTTTCACCACCCTCATCCACTGTTCATGATGAGTCCACTTCACCACACTCCATTTCATAGCACTTACAGTCCCCCATTACAATCGCCTGCCCAGATGTTTTTCTGTCCACAGCCCTCGATGATTCAGGAGTGGCTACAAAGTTCATTAATAAGGCTTTCACCAACCTCCTACACAGTTCTTGGTGAGTCCTCTTCATCACACTCCTTGTTGTACCTCTTAAAGTGCCCATTACAATTGATTGCCCAGATTCTCTTTTGTCCACAGCCCTTTTTGATTTGTAAGTGGCTACAAAATTCTTTAATGAGGCTTTCACCAACCTCATCCACTGTTCTTAGTGAGTATACTTCACCACACTCCATTTTATAGCACTTACAATTCCCATTACAATTGCCTACCCAGATTCTCTTCTGTCCACAGCCCTTTAGAAGTGGGTACAAACTTAATAAATGATGCTTTCACCAACCTCATCCACAGTTCTTGGTGAGTTCTCTTCATCACACTGCCTGTTCTGCTGCTTGCAGTGCCCATTACAATCGACTGCCCAGATTCTCTTTTGTCCACAGCCCTCTATGATTATGAAGTGGCTACAAACCTCTTTAATGGGGTGATCAGCAACCTTATCCACAGAGCTTGGTGAGTCAGCTTTAGCACACTCCCTGTTATACCACTCACAGTGCCCATTACAATCATCTGCCCAGATTCTTTTCTGTCCACAGTCCTCTATGATAGGCAGTGGCTACGATCTTCATTAATGAGGCTTTCACAATCCTCATTCACTTGTTCTTGGTGAGTCCACTTCATCATACTCCTTGATGAACCTTATAAAGTGCCCTTTACAATTGGCTGCCCAAATTCTCTTTTGTCCACAGCCCTCTTTGATTCGAAAGTGGCTACAAACTTCTTTAATGAGGCTTTTTCCAACTTCATCCACAGTTCTTGGTGAGTCCACTTCACCACACTCCATTTTATAATTTGATGATTCAGGATATAAACTGTGGATGAAAACTGTGGATAAATGCTGTTTATATTTGCACTAACCATACCCAGATTGTTTTTAATCTGCTGCATATTTCACTTTACTTTGTATGTCTTTAAATATACTTTATTCATACACTTTAAGTGCATGGCTGCATATGCCACTTTACTTCTGACGTCAATGTCAGGGACCTCTACTTATTTATACAAACACCTATACTCTTACATTCCTACAAATTAGTGAACTAAAACTTCTATGCTTTGTGTTATTTTATATTTAATGTTTATTTAAATGTTTATTGTTGCACCATGGGTCTAAGACTAATACAGTTTCAATTCTGTGTATGTCCTGTACATATTGCAGTTTTGACAAAAAGGTGACTTTGACTTTGAGTGGCTACAAAATTTATTAATGAAGCTTTCACCAACCTCATTTTCAGTTCTTTGGTGAGTCCACTTCATCACACTCTTTGTTGTACCTCTTAAGGTGCCAAGATTCTCTTATGTCCACACGCTTAGATAATTCGGGAATGCTAAACCGCTTCATCCACAGTTCTTGGTGAGTCCACTTCATCACACTCCATTTTATAGCATTTAGACAGTGCCCATTACAATCACCTGCCCAGATTCTCCTCTGTCCACAGCCCTCAGTGATTCGGAAGTGGATACAAACTTCGCTAATGTAATGATCAAGATCCTCATCTACAGATCTTGGTGAGTCTATGCTAGCACACTCCATGTTATACCGCTCATTGTGCCCAATACAATCACCTGCCCAGATTCTCTTCTGCCCACAGTCCTCTATGATTTCACCAACCTCATCCACTGTTCTTGGTGAGTCCACTTCATAACACTCCCTGTTATACAGTTTACATTGCCCAAAACAATCACCTGCCCAGATTCTCTTGTTTGCACAGCCTTAGATAATTCGGGAGTTGCTAAACCACTTCATCCACAGTTCTGTCACACTGCCTGTTCTGCTACTTACAGTGCCCATTACAATCACCTGCCAAGATTCTCTGTTTTTGTACAGCCCTGTATGATTCGGAATTGGCTACCAACTTTATTAATGAGGCTTTTACCATCTTATCCACAGTTCTTGTTCTTCATCACACTCCATTTTATAGCACTTAATGGTCCCCATTACAATCTCCTGCCCAGATTCTTTTCTCTCCACAGTCCTCTATGATATGGAAGTGGCTACGAACTTCATTAATGAGGTTTTCACCAACCTCATCCACTGTTCATGGTGAGTCCACTTCACCACACTCCATTTTATAGCACTTACAGTCCCCCATTACAATCGCCTGCCCAGATGTTCTTCTGTCCACAGCCCTCGATGATTATGAAGTGGCTACAAACCTCTTTAATGGGGTGATCAGCAACCTTATCCACAGAGCTTGGTGAGTCAGCTTTAGCACACTCCCTGTTATACCACTCACAGTGCCCATTACAATCTCCTGCCCAGATTCTCTTCTGTCCACAGTCCTCTATGATAGGCAGTGGCTACGAACTTCATTAATGAGGCTTTCACAATCCTCATCCACTTGTTCTTGGTGAGTCCACTTCATTATACTCCTTGATGTACCTTATAAACTGCCCATTACAATCTCCTGCCCAGATTCTCTTCTGTCCACAGCTCTTTATGATTCGGGAGTGGCTACAAACTTTAATAATGAGGCTTTCACCACCCTCATCCACTGTTCATGGTGAGTCCACTTCATCACACTCCATTTTGTAGCACTTACAGTCCCCCATTACAATCGACTGCCCAGATTCTCCTCTGTCCACTATTAAACCGTAATACTGTTAAGTTAAAGACTTATGTGATCCTGTGATCCAGTATTGCATATTTGATACTGTTAGTGCTGCCATCTGGTGGCCTGTTTGTCTTGTTGCTTGTTTGTCTTGTTTCTTGTTTCTCTCTCTCTCTCCAGGTGAAACGACTGATTGAAAGCAGCTAATCTAAAGGGGTATGCTGGTTGGTTTCGTTGTCTGAGCTTTGTCATTAAAATGGGGGCATTGACTTTTATTCAGTCAGCCGCTGTGTTCTCACCATGCAGTTAAATGTGGTTGTGATTTATGCTGTTCAGGATACTTTGGATTTTTTTTCTTGCTATTCAGACACTCTTAAATTCAGTATTGTACTTCTCGTAAATCTGTATGTTCCTGGATATAATGGCTGGCGAGCACTAGTTTTAACTTAGTATGATGTATGTGGAGCTACTCTTTGTGTTATTACTTTCTGACATCAAAGTGACGTCCAGTGCCTGCTGTGGTGCTGGCAGCTGTGAGGCACATGCAGTTGCAAGTCTTCAGCAGGGCCACACGCTGGTGTAGTTGGTGATGTGGTGTTGGCTCGTGATTATAGAGTAGGAGTCGTTATCACCCAAAGAGGACCAGCTTCTTACACGGTGGACAGCGGTGCAACTGAATCCTGACAACGTCATGTTGATCAACTTCTGCCTCACCAGAAAGAGACTATTCCAGGAAAGTGTGCAGAATCAGAGACAGCAATATTATCTAGCATATCCACCATGCATTCGGCTGTCTAAATGTCTGCTGAGACGTGTTCATCAACTGAAGCTGAAAACATACAATGTATGCCTGGAGAAATGCAGAGTGAAACTCCACCTACTAGTCACAACTCACAAGATGTCTCTTCTGTGAAAGAACACCAGACACTATCCTGTTATTAGAGTTATTAAACCTCTGGACCGTCTAACGCTGTAGAACTGTAATGCAAGCATGTGCTGCAAAAATAAAAACGGAATAAACATATATGACTGTATGTAGTTATAGGAGTGAGCATTTTCTGGAAATGTTATGTAGTGGTTAAATGTATAACTGCTGTTACTCAGTATTCCTGCAGGTGGCACTAGTGCAGTTGTAGTTTATGTGAACAACTCAGTAAAAGATGAGCTCCAATGCACCTTCATGTGTTTCAGTCATGTTATAGAACAGAGGTTCTGCTCTTCATACATAATTCGTTAAATCAGGAAAACATGACCTCAAAGTGGACCTTCTGCTTAGATCTGAAGATCTTCCACTTCCAAGACAAACAACAGGTTTTAGAAAAGCCAGCACCAAACTACTGGAAGAATAAGCATTGAATAACAGTAGCTTAAAGAGAACCAGAGTGTTAATAATCAACCATTAACCATTAACCCGAGCCTTAAAGCCTTTACTTCCACACTTCCACATGTGTAAAGGTGAGTGAGAACTAGGTGCATTGTCCTTCACAGTAGTACAAAAAAAGAACATGTATTAAAAATTAGAAATACTGAATATTCACACATTAACTTATACTACACATGTACACACACTATACACACATTATACATACTCTCTATTTACAATACTGCACTGGTGTAAAGCGGTTAAATGTACAGGTTTGATAGAATCTGAATGTTTACGTTATGTACAAAAGGCACTGGATGGGTGTGAAGTCAGGTGCAGTGTGGGTGGGGAGAAGTCTTTGTGGGTGCAGTGTGATTGTGCATAGGGGTTCCAGTAGTAAGTGCAGGGTGCAGAGTGTGTCTGTATTGGGAGGATGTGTGATCAGATCCACAGTCCAGAAGCTATTGTTCATTCAGCAGCCTAATTGCTTGAGGATTGAAGCTGTCTCTGAACCGACTGGTTCTGGTCTTCAAGCTTCTGTACCTCCTGCCACTGGGCAGCTGTGAGAACAGGCAGTGGATTGGGTGGGTGGAGTCCTTGATAATCTTCCTTGACTTCCTCACACGTTCCCGTACCAGGTGGTGATACAGCCTGTCAGAATACTCTCCACAGTGCAGGTGTAGAACGTCCTGAGTATGCTGTTGTGCTTTTCTTCTTCAACCACTAAACCAGCTTCATCTAAATATTAATAAAGCAGCTCTTTTTAAACGATTGGATGTTTGGTAGCTGATTTATGTTCATTTTGTTCTTTAGCTGAAATGGATGTGATGGAAAAAGACCCTCCAAAGGATGAAGCTGGAGAGAGTGGAAAGAAATGGCATAAGAGAGGAACTGGAGGAGGAGATGAGGTATCTGGGCTTCAGTTTAGACTCTGCTAAGGTTGAAGCAACAGTCCGCAGTTCTTGCTCTAGAAACTACCAGCATTCAAACAGAACCTCCAGGTCGGCTCGTGTTTCATCTTCATCTAGCGGTTTCTCGTACTTGTTTCTTCTGTAAGGAGACTGATCATTTCAGTGCCTCTTGCCCTGCATTACAAGGAAGGCCTCCACACTCTGTAAATGCACTCATTAGCTCTCCAAAAGGGTTGTTTGAGGAGAGTGTTCCTGATCAGGTTTATGAGCCTTTTATTTTAGAAGGTTTTGTTTCTGTCACTGGTGAGGGAGAAGATTCAAAACCAGTTAAAATACTGAGGGACACTGGGGCTGCACAGAACTTTATTCTCCATTCTGTTTGACCCTTTTCAGACTTGGCTGCCTGTGGGTCAGATGTGTTTAGTTCAGGGGATGGATTTGAGCATATGTAAAGTCCCATGGCACACTGTATGTCTTAGGTCCAGTGTAGTGACTGGTGACTGGCACTGTAAGGGTAGGAGTTCGTCCTCAATTTCCCTTAAAGGGTGTTGATTTTTATGTTGGTTAATGATCTTGGTGGTGGTAGATCCCTTACCTGATGTGGTAGATGTGCCTGAATGTTCTTATATGAGTGAAGAGGTTCCTCTGTTCCCTGTATCCTCTGTGACTTATTTGCTGAAGTAGATCTATCTGAGACGTTTCTGAGTTCTTTTAAGCCTGCGTCTAAGGTAAACACTATTTGGTTTAAAGTTAGTCAGAAGATGCAGAAAATGATTCCACATCATAACTGAAATTTAATAAAGAGGCTTTGATGGAGGAACAAGGTAGGGATCCATCTCTTGATAACTGTAGACTAACTAATGCCCCAGCATGCATTTATGTATTTTTGCCAAGATGGTGTATTAATGAGAACATGGACTCCCAATTTTTCAGGTTATTCCATCCGCACCACTTTATCCAATCCCAGCATTAGGAACGCCATTTGAACGTCTTGTAGTTGATTGTGTAGGGCTGCTGCCTGGCCACTGATCAAATCCTTCTACTTTTGGGTTACCAAAATACACCCAGACAGATCTGGGAACAAATTTTACTGAAGTTGTTGGGGATTAACCATCACATGTCCAGTGCATACCACCCCGAATCTCAGGGTGCTCTAAGACGTTTTCACCAAACTCTTAAATCAGTGCTTCCTACCTACTGTCTTTAGGGGGATTAAGGATGGAATGAGGACGTCCTATTCTTGTTGAACACCAATGTGCTGGATATCATTAGTTCTATTCAAGGAAGATTGCTGCAAGCCTGTGGACTCGCTAAAGTGTCACTTAAAAATAGCACTGCAGCTCCACTCTGCCTCCTGTAGGTTCTGCAACATTTAAGATGGATTAGAAGATTCCAGTAAGAAGCTGGAGAATAACTCCAGCCTCGTTGGTGCAGCAGTGTTTTTTACGGCATTATGAATTAGCACGTTCTGAAAGTCAGAAATGACATTCCTTTACTGCGCATGCGTAGTCCAGATTGGGGTTACGGTTCTGAATTAGAGTCTAAAAAGCTGTCAGAATGGTGAAGAAGCAGTTCAGGGAGACAGATGGGGCTAAAAAGATGACAGTCATTGAGGGTTTATCATCAAGGCTTAATCATCAAGGCTTAATCTGACTTCTCAGTCTAATTTGTTCGTTCCACCTTAAATGGTGCAGCAGTTACAGTCAAAAGTATTCACCCCCACCCCAATTAAAGCTAATTAGCTTCATTAGCCAACATAAGTGCTTTCTCCTAATTCAATAATGCTAAACTGCATTGGGGGGGGGGGTGAGTATCTTGCAAATTTTGCAAATGTACAGCACCAGCATGAAATAGTTGCATCACTTAAGGTGAAACAGATCAATTTGGAAGAGAAGCTGATTTCAGTACAGAATCAATCTTAGCGTGTTTTTCCATCCGTCTTCCAGTAAAACACAACTTAAATAATGAACATATGATGCTTTAAACACATTAACAGACAATATCATTTAAATTCAGCATGTAGTTCAAAACTACGTCCCTCCAAACAAAGCTGTCTGACTCCCTGTTCTCTTCTCCTAGTTAATAGATGAAGATCAGCAGCCTTAGCTCCTTCAATGGGTTTTTTCAGCCATTCTGTTATTTACTACAAAAAGCTCTTTCCTTCAAGCTTTTCAGTCCCTGAAATCAGTACTGGAGACCTTATGGACCACATGTATGAACACATGTGAGATCTGTCCTTTTGTTCTGGTTAGTGTGGCTGAAGGTAATGTACATGAAGAAGGACACGACACCTCCAGGTAAGTTCCAACAGAGTGGTGATTTTATTAAAGCATTCCCCTTAGAAAAAGTAAAGAAGAAAAACTGTCCAAAAGGAAAATAAAGGAGTAAAAAAAACAAACAGGAAGAACGGATGTCTAGCGAGTTCTTTACTAGTCTGTAGTTCAATCATTCACCATCCTTACTCACAGTAGTCAGTTACTAAAAAACTACACTCCCACCTTTTCCCTTTTTCCCCCCAATCACCTTTTTTTCTTTTTCTGCTTTTTCCTCCTTTTCTTTTTGATCTTTCTTTTGTCATTTTTTTAATTTTATTTTTGTCATCTTTATTTATATATTTTATATTTTATCTTGGCTTCTTTGTCTTTTTCTTCTTTGTCTTTTGTTTTTTATTCTTGTCTTCTTTGTTTTTCTTTTTCTTCTTTGACTTTGTTTACTTTTCTTCTTTTTCTTTGCATTTTATCTTTGTCTACTTTTTCTTCGTCCTTTCTTTGTTTTTGTCTTCTTTTATCTTTGTCTTCTTTGAGCCATCAACTGGATGAGGTGAAGTAATGTTAATCTCTGCTCTCTGTTCTGATGATCAATGACATTATTAGACTCTTTCAGTGACTCTGGGCATGAAACTTGGGTGCCTACTAAGCCAGGCTAGGAGAACGTCATAACCCGAGCAAGTTGGTCCTTTCCATTACTGGTGATTAAAGCTTAAAGGTGCTTTTTTGCATTGTTGCCAAGCAGAGCCTTCCATAAAGTCACTGCTGTTTTGCCTATACTGATATTTTGTGTTCAAGTTGTCTTTGTTTTTTATTTTTGTTTTCTTTGTTTGGTTATTTGTCATTTGGTTATTGTGAATATTCTTACTGTCAGTAAAATTGATTTGTCTGGTGTTTTGTTTTGTCTTTTGAGGAAGGCTGCGAAGTGTCCTTATTGGACCTACCATTGTTTTTGTTTGACTTTTGTTTGTTCTGATTATTATTATTTTTTTTTTTTTAAGAATTGTCTTTTTATGATTATGGGTACTGGCTGTGGCATAGTTAGTTGATCACATGCAAGTTTTGGGTTGGCATATAATTACTGTTCATTAATCATTTGTCTTTATTCTGTCCTCTCCAGGCAACTTGGTCCATGTGGTGTTCCTCGGGCTGACTGATTACCCTCCTGAGAGGTTTCTCCTGTTCAGTCTCTTTGCACTTGGTTTGCTGTGTTTGAAATCACCACCTTTCTGGTCTTGGAATCTGTGTGGATGTGTGATTGTGATTTGTGCAGTTTCCAGTGTGTGAAGTATAAGAGTGCCTGAAGCCAGTTTTTTTTTATTGATAGACAAATGATTATACCATATTAAGAAACCTGCCCAGCCAGTAAACCTGATTGTTTTTCTTCATTCTTTAAAAGTATTTGGTGGGACACAGTCCACTTGGGTTTTATCTTTTTAAGATTTTAAAATCTATTAATAAAGTTTTGCATTTTTTTGTTTTATATGTATTTTTAAGTCTTTGAGTAAGCGTTGTACAGTGTACCGCATCCCACATCTCTGTTACAGCAGTAGCACATTTCTATTAGCTTAGCTACCCATATTATGTAGTCCTAGGAACATCAACAAATCTTAACCTATGAACACCATACACTAAAGGTAAAGGTGCACGTACTTGTCACTGTACAGTGTACACTGTACAGCGAAATGTGTCCTCCGCATTTAACCCATCTGGTAGTGAACACACACTCACACACACACACATGTGTTAGGGGCAGTGAGTACACACACACACCCAGAGCGGTGGGCAGCCAACTCCAGCGCCCGGGGAGCAGAAAGGGTAAAGGGCCTTGCTCAAGGGCCCAACAGTGGCAGCTTGCCGAGCCCGGGAATCGAACCCACAACCCACTATTGTTGACTCTGAGATTTTATTGTTTTAATATGGGTTATACAAAGAACTAATATCAGTTAAGTCTTAAAACAGACTTGTTATCTGTGTGTAAGCATATTATATAGTCCCAGGAACATTATCTGCTCTGGGTCTGGGCACATCCTAAACTTTTGCTGACCCAGGGCTTGCATTATTTTAAAACTGAATGTACAACTCAGTACTAGTTTTAGCTACACAATTAATGTTGAATTATAAACACATTTAATAACAGTACTACTACAACTAATAATAAAATAAAAACTGAGATAGTGCCTAGCAGATTTAAACGTATGTTGTTCCAGGAATATTATGTCATCTCTTTTTACAAGAACATTATGCACACCCATTACATTAACCCAGAAACAGTATAATTACATCAGTGGTTCAGTTCTAAGTCTGATCTCTTAGCTACACCAGTAAGCTAGTTCGCTAGCATATTTTACAGGAAAGTACCAGTCACTCCTGTTTCCTTGTTTTCTACATTTCTATATGAGAATAAACATAATCAGAATGTTTTCTACTTTATATTCTTCAAAGTAGCCACATTTTGCTTTGATGACAACTTTGCCTATAGCTGAGCATTCTCTCAGGCAGCTTCATGAACTACGCTCTTGTTGGCTGCTTCCCCTTCACTCTGTGCTCCACCTCATGCCTAACCATTGCAATTGGGTTTAGGTTGAGTGAGTGTGGAGGCTTAGTCATTTAAATCTGTTACCTTTATGTCCACATACAAAGGTGTTTTGTGCAGATGTTTTTTTGGCATTGACAGAATATTTTGAAATAGACACTTTTAGTTCCATGAAGAACCGTGTTTTAATAGAGATGTGAGTGAAGAACCTTTTACCTGATGCATTTACCTGAACCATTTTGAAGGTACTTTACATTTTATAATTTCTATCACAAACATGTAATAGAAAAAGTGGCTAGTCAAACATTTTCTGTGACAATGACAAATAACAAACATTTGATGTACTTTATTGTAAAGATTAAAGAAAGCCACTTAAGCAAACATACTGTCCTAGGTACATCACCTGATCTTGAGGTGGGAAAATCATATGTTTTGTAGATCCAGCAATTAATTTCTTATTTAAAACAGATTATACAATGTAATTAAAAAAAAATTGTCAGTCTTCTTATTGTTAGCAATGGTCAGATCAGAGATATCCAGTCTCATCTGTAAAGAAGGTTATTATTCCCAAAAAAAAAGCACACTTGACTCCACTTTAACCAGGCAGAATCAGTTTTCAAACATTTCTGACTGGTCTTACATTGTTGACATCAAAACCTATAGCCACAGTAAGTTAGACAGTGGGTAACATTCTCATCAAATTGAAGACAGGTGTTTAATTCCATAGCTGTGCAGAGAGAACGTACCCGTAATGTAGGGTCACTGACCGCTCTCATTGCTTCATTTGGATTTGTAAATTACTCAAGATAAAATTCTTTGTTGAACATTTCCACTTTTTTTTTTTTAAACAATTCATTCAGAGTGGCCTGTTGTGAAATTCTATTTGAAACTTTACAGCTTTCGTTATAGTGGTTTTAATAAGAACTTGGGGGGTCTCATTACTACAAGATGAACATAACTTGTGACCACAGTATTAATATATCATATCACAGAACCTACTCAAATCTACTGACTTATTGTATATATGGAATGTTAAGGATTGTAAGATAAGGTTTCATAGGCATGAATTATGTTGTCACCATTTTGAACAATTCTGCCTGTAAATTTCTCTAGAATACAGAACTGTATGTTATGTATGCATGTTACTGCTAATCTTTGTATTGAACATCAGTTCATGTCTTTATTTACGCGAACGTTTATGCATAAGAGTCCTTTGTTGTCCCATGCAATGCAATAAACATTTAGCCTGCCAAACATTTAGGCACTAGAGTTCACATGACTTTTAAAGTGCATCATTGTATCATTGAAAAAAAGAAAAAGGGAACAATAGAAATATCACAATTCTCCTTAACCTCTTGAGACCCTGCATCCTCATATGGGGACATTACATGTCTGCTTATCTGCACCATGATTCTCATTGCATTTAATGTGTGAACTAGTTAATTTATGTACAATAACATCTCTAGCTTTATATGGCATGCACTGATGAAGTTTTAGCTATAATAAGATGCTACAACATCTGTAATGATGAAGTACTTGTTCGAGGACATTGGGGCTATATTAGGTCACAGGTTGTGCTTTTATTTTATAATTACAGGAAGAGTTTCAATGTTAAAAGCAGAACAATCACTCAGTGTAATTATAGATATTCTTAGTTTCATATGTAATGAAGGGTGTTGGTTTTGGTACATCTGGTGACGTACTGTACTACAGAACATATTTTTATATTTACTTGTGCTTTCATTTGACTTACTTTGCTGCATTTCAGGGGCACATATTGTATTCTTTTTCACTCTGAAACCATGTATCTGTCAGCTACTTACTCATAATGTTGCAATTATATTTGCACTATGATATAGCCATGTTTAGGGCGTAAAATAAAGTTTACATTGTTTGTACTTTTGTTTTTGTCTCCTCATGCTTAAAGTTTGAAATAGACAGTTTTGTACTTTGTTAGCCAATTGTTTCTTCCTGCAAGTTTCTCTACAAAGACCAAACTTAGTTTTTATACTTGTAAAAGTATAAAATAAAAATAAAATAAAAATAAAATATAAATAAATAAATAAATAACACACACCAAGCAAAACTCTGGGTCTCAGGAGGATAAGAAAAATAATGATCATGGGACATTTATACAAGCTACACTCAAAAGAATGACAGCCAGAACCACAAATTTAGCATGTCAAAAGAACAAAGACAATGGATATTTTATATTGTATTCGTGCAGAAATTACCTTCGATGGAAACTACAGGTAGATATGAAGGCTAAGCAAGGCTTATTCATCATTCAAGATTAAAAATGATTCTTTGAAGTCTTTGTTCAATGCACTTACAATGAGCACAATGGGAATGATGCAGATTCTGAAAAAGAGTGCAAGGGCACAGACTTAAACAACCATCAATACTTTGGTACTTGAAATGATGAAGAGAATTTGTACATGCATGCATACAAATAGTCAGCCTCACAGAGTTGCAGATTGAGATGCAGGCAACCACACACAGTTGCAGATGGATAGACCCTTGTTTACCAAATCCATTTTCAGGGAGCAAGGAGGTAATTGAGTCATGAGAATCTGTCTGACAAAAATGATCATCAATACATGTTCAATAAATGATCATACACCTACCTGTTACACAGTTGCATACGAATAGTCAGTCTTACAGTTGCTGATGGACAGACAGAGCTTCAGATTGATAGAAAGCCAGATGGAGATGCAGACAAATCAAATCAAATCACTTTTATTGTCACATTACACAGGTGTAAAGGTGAGTGAAAAACTTCGTTCCTCACAGTAGAACAAAAAAAAAAAGAATACAAATTTACAAATAGAAATACTGAATATTTACACATTAACTTATAATTTACATATACACACATACATATACTCAATTTACAATATTGCACTGGTAAACACAGTTAAACGTACAGGTTGATATAATCTAAATGTTTACATTATTTACAAAAGACACTAAATGGGTGTGAATTCCGGTGTAGTGTGGGTGCTGTGTGACTGCATAGGGGTCCAATAGTAAGTGCAGAGTGTGTTTGTATGGGGAGGAGGTGTAATGGTACAGATGAAGTCCATAGTCCAGAAGCTATTGTTTATTCAGCAGCCTAATTGCTTGAGGATAGAAGCTGTCTCTGAACTGACCATGAGAACATGTAATGGCTTGGGTGGGTGGAGTCCTTGATAATCCTCCTTCACCAGGCGCTGACCTCAGACAGCGCCTGGTGTATAAATCCAGAAGGTTTAGAGCTTTCCGCTCTTGAGCCGTGTAGTTTCCGTACCAGGTGGTGATACAGCCCATCAGAATACACAGTGCAGGTGGAATGTCCCGAGTATGCAGGGGTTCATACCAAACCTCCTTAGCCATCTGAGGTAGAAGAGGTGCTGATGTGCTTTCTTTGCCACCAGTGTGGTGTGTTCTGCCCATGTAAGTTCCTCAGTACTGTGAACACCAAGAAACTTGAAGCTGCTGACCCTTCTCGACAGTGGTCCCATTAATGGAGATAAGGGTGTGCACTCTCCTGTTTCCTGAAGTCCACTACCAGCTCCTTGGTCTTGCTGATGTTAAGAGAAAGGTTGTTTTGCTGGCACCATTGTGACAGGAAGCTAACCTCCTCTCTGTAGGCTCTCTCAGTTTGAAGCATGCTGGCACATCTGAGAGAGCAAGAGAGGTGTTAAAAATGTCAGCAAAGACTCCAGCAAGCTTACTGGTGCATGCTTTAAGAGATCTGCTGGGTAGGCCATTTGGGCCAGAAGATTTACTTGACACACTTAAAGGATCTGTGCACATCAGCTTTGGAGATAGAGGGTGGGTAGGACTCAGCAGTGGATAGTGCTATCACCTCAAAATTGTGGTTTGCCTCAAAACGAACATAAAAGCAGTTACCTGTCAATGTTGTTTGACGAATCACGAAACACCTTCCAGTCCATGTCATTAAAACACTCCTGAAGCATAGAGTCTGATTGGTCAGACCAGCAATGAACCACCCTGATGGTGGGCAGCTCCTGTTTGAGCTTCTGCTGATAGGTGGGCAGGAGCAGGATTGAGGAGTGATCCGATTTGCCAAATGAAGGTCGTGGGAGGGCTTTGTATGCCCCTAGGGAAGGGGTGGAGCAGTGATGGAGATGCAGATGGATAAACCCTTGTTAGTCGTTTCCACCTTCAGAGAGGGAGTCAGTCATGGGATCCTGGGAAACTGTATGATAAAAAAAGAAAGTCAATACATGTATAGAAACTGAATGATCACTTACCTGTATCACAGCTGTTTACGAACAGTCAGCCTCACACAGTTGAAGATGGACAGAAAGCCAGCCACACAGCCACAGTTTTGAAGTGAGAAGCAGATGGAATGACCCCTGTTAGTAGTTTCCACCTTCAGAGAGAGTCCGTCATGGGATCCTGGGAAACTGTATGATAAAAAAATAAAGTCAATACATGTATAGAAAACGAATGATCACTTACCTGTATCACAGCTGTTTATGAACAGTCAGCCTTGCACAGTTGAAGATGGACAGAATATCAGCCAGCCAGTCATAGTTGAGATTTGAGATGCAGATGGATAGACCCTTGTTAGTCATTTTCACCTTCAGAGAGAAAGCCGGCCATGCGATCCTGGGAAACTGTATGACAAAAAAGAAAAAGTCAATACATGTATAGAAACTGAATGATCACTTACCTGTATCACAGCTGTTTTCGGACAGTTAGCCTCACATAGTTGAAGTTGAACAGAAAGCCATCCACACAGCCATAGTTCTGAAGTGACAGCAGATGGAATGACCCTTGTTAGTCGTTTCCACCTTCAGAGAGGGAGTCAGTCATGGCATCCTGGGAAACTGTATGACAAAAGAAAGTCAATACATGTATAGAAACAAAATGATCACTTACCTGTATCACAGCTGTTTACGAACAGTCAGCCTCACACAGTTGAAGATGGACAGAAAGCCAGCCAGCCAGTCATATTTGAGATTGGAGATGCAGATGGATAAACCCTTGTTAGTCGTTTCCACCTTCAGAGAGGGAGTCAGTCATGGCATCCTGGGAAACTGTATGACAAAAAAGAAAGTCAATACATGTATAGAAACTGAATGATCACTTACCTGTATCACAGCTGTTTACGAACAGTCAGCCTTGCACAGTTGAAGATGGACAGAATACCAGCCACACAGCCACAGTTGTGAAGTGGGAAGCAGAGGGAATGACCCTTGTTAGTATTTTCCACCTTCAAAAAGGGAGTCGGTCATGGCATCCTGAGAAACTGTATTACAAAAAAGAAAAAGTCAATACATGTATAGAAACTGAATGATCACTTACCTGTATCACAGCTGTTTACGAACAGTCAGCCTGGCACAGTTAAAGTTGGACAGAAAGCCAGCCACACAGCCACAGTTGTAAAGTGGGAAGCAGATGGAATGACCCTTGTTAGTAGTTTCCACCTTCAGAGCGGAAGCCGGCCATGCGATCCTGGGAAACTGTATGACAAAAAAGAAAAAGTCAATACATGTATAGAAACTGAATGATCACTTACCTGTATCACAGCTGTTTACGAACAGTCAGCCTCACACAGTTGAAGTTGGACAGAATACCAGCCAGCCAGTCATAGTTGAGATTGGAGATGCAGATGGATAAACCCTTGTTAGTAGTTTCCACCTTCAAGGAGGGAGTCCGTCATGGCATCCTGGGAAACTGTATGACAAAAAAGAAAAAGTCAATACATGTATAGAAACTGAATGATCACTTACCTGTATCAGAGCTGTTTACAAACAGTCAGCCTGGCACCATTGATGGACAGATAGCCAGCCAGCCAGTCATACTTGAGAATGGGGATGCAGATGGATAAACCCTTCTTAGTCATTTCCACCTTCATAGAGGGAGTCCATCATGGCATCCTGGGAAACTGTATGACAAAAAAGAAAGTCAATACATGTATAGAAACTGAATGATCACTTACCTGTATCACAGCTGTTTACGAACAGTCAGCCTGGCACAGTTAAAGTTGGACAGAAAGCCAGCCACACAGCCACAGTCTAAAGAGAGAAGCAGATGGAATGACCCTTGTTAGTCGTTTCAACCTTCACAGAGAGAGTCCGTCATGGGATCCAGGGAATTTGTATGACAAAAAAGAAAGTCAATACATATATAGAAACTGAATGATCACTTACCTGTATCACAGCTGTTTACGAACAGTCAGCCTGGCACAGTTAAAGTTGGACAGAAAGCCACCCACACAGCCACAGTTGTGAAGAGAGAAGCAGATGGAATGACCCTTGTTAGTCGTTTCCACCTTCAAGGAGGGAGTCTGTCATGGCATCCTGGGAAACTGTATGACAAAAAGGAAAGTCAATACATGTATAGAAACTGAATGATCACTTACCTGTATCACAGCTGTTTACGAACAGTCAGCCTTGCACAGTTGAAGATGGACAGAATACCAGCCACACAGCCACAGTTGTGAAGTGGGAAGCAAATGGAATGACCCCTGTTAGTAGTTTCCACCTTCAGAGAGAGAGTCGGTCATGGCATCCTGGGAAACTGTATGACAAAAAAGAAAGTCAATACATGTATAGAAACAAAATGATCACTTACCTGTATCACAGCTGTTTACGAACAGTCAGCCTCACACAGTTGAAGATGGACAGAAAGCCAGCCAGCCAGTCATATTTGAGATTGGAGATGCAGATGGATAAACCCTTGCTAGTCGTTTCCACCTTCAGAGAGGGAGTCAGTCATGGCATCCTGGGAAACTGTATGACAAAAAAGGAAGTCAATACATGTATAGAAACTGAATGATCAGTTATCTGTATCACAGCTGTTTACGAACAGTCAGCCTTGCACAGTTGAAGATGGACAGAATACCAGCCACACAGCCACAGTTGTGAAGTGGGAAGCAGATGGAATGACCCTTGTTAGTATTTTCCACCTTCAAAAAGGGAGTCGGTCATGGCATCCTGAGAAACTGTATTACAAAAAAGAAAAAGTCAATACATGTATAGAAACTGAATGATCACTTACCTGTATCACAGCTGTTTACGAACAGTCAGCCTCACACAGTTGAAGATGGACAGAAAGCCAGCCAGCCAGTCATATTTGAGATTGGAGATGCAGATGGATAAACCCTTATTAGTCGTTTTCACTTTCAAGGAGGGAGTCCGTCATGGCATCCTGGGAAACAGTATGACAAAAAAAAGAAAGTCAATACATGTATAGAAACTGAATGATCACTTACCTGTATCACAGCTTTTTACGAACAGTCAACCTCACACAGTTAAAGTTGGACAGAAAGCCAGCCACACAGCCACAGTTGTGAAGAGAGAAGCAGATGGAATGACCCTTGTTAGTCGTTTCCACCTTCAGAGAGGGAGTCCGTCATGGCATCCTGGGAAACTATGACAAAAAAGAAAAAGTCAATACATGTAAAGAAACTGAATGATCACTTACCTGTATCACAGCTGTTTACGAACAGTCAGCCTCGCACAGTTGAAGATGGACAGAAAGCCAGCCAGCCAGTCATATTTGAGATTGGAGTCAGTCATGGCATCCTGGGAAACTGTATGACAAAAAAGAAAGTCAATGGATGGAAGATGGATAAACCCTTGTTAGTAGTTTCCACCTTCAGAGAGGGAGTCCGTCATGGCATCCTGGGAAACTGTATGACAAAAAAAAGAAAGTCAATACATGTATAGAAACTGAATGATCACTTACCTGTATCACAGCTGTTTACGAATAGTCAGCCTGGCACAGTTGAAGATGGACAGAAAGCCGGCCACACAGCCACAGTCGTGAAGAGAGAAGCAGATGGAATGACCCTTGTTAGTCGTTTCAACCTTCACAGAGAGAGTCCGTCATGGGATCCAGGGAATTTGTATGACAAAAAAGAAAGTCAATACATATATAGAAACTGAATGATCACTTACCTGTATCACAGCTGTTTACGAACAGTCAGCCTGGCACAGTTAAAGTTGGATAGAAAGCCAGCCACACAGCCACAGTTGTGAAGAGAGAAGCAGATGGAATGACCCTTGTTAGTCGTTTACACCTTCAAGGAGGGAGTCCGTCATGGCATCCTGGGAAACTGTATGACAAAAAAGAAAGTCAATACATGTATAGAAACTGAATGATCACTTACCTGTATCACAGCTGTTTACGAACAGTCAGCCTTGCACAGTTGAAGATGGACAGAATACCAGCCACACAGCCACAGTTCTGAAGTGGGAAGCAGATGGAATGACCCCTGTTAGTATTTTCCACCTTCAGAGAGGGAGGTGGTCATGGCATTCTGGGAAACTGTATGACAAAACAGAAAAAGTCAATACATGTATAGAAACTGAATGATCACTTACCTGTATCACAGCTGTTTACGAACAGTCAGCCTTGCACAGTTGAAGATGGACAGAATACCAGCCACACAGCCACAGTTGTGAAGTGGGAAGCAGATGGAATGACCCTTGTTAGTATTTTCCACCTTCAAAAAGGGAGTCGGTCATGGCATCCTGGGAAACTGTATGACAAAAAAGAAAAAGTCAGTACATGTATAGAAACTGAATGATCACTTACCTGTATCACAGCTGTTTACGAACAGTCAGCCTGGCACCGTTGATGGAAAGATTGCCAGCCATCCAGTCATAGTTGAGATTGGAGATGTAGATGGATAAACCCTTGTTAGTCAATTCCACCTTCAGAAAGGGAGTCCGTCATGGGATCCTGGGAAACTATGACAAAAAAGAAAAAAAAGTCAATACATATATAGAAACTGAATGATCACTTACCTGTATCACAGCTGTTTACGAACAGTCAGCCTCACACAGTTGAAGATGGACAGAAAGCCAGCCGTCCAGTCATATTTGAGATTGGAGATGCAGATGTATAAACCCTTGTTAGTCGTTTCCACCTTCAGAAAGGGAGTCCGTCATGGGATCCTGGGAAACTGTATGACAAAAAAGAAAGTCAATACATGTATAGAAACTGAATGATCACTTACCTGTATCACAGCTCTTTACAAACAGTCAGCCTGGCACAGTTGAAGATGGACAGAAAGCCAGCCACAGTTGTGAAGTGAGAAGCAGATGGAATGACCCTTGTTAGTCGTTTCTACCTTCAGAGAGGGAGTCCGTCATGGCATCCTGAGAAACTGTATGATAAAAAAGAAAAAGTCAATACATGTATAGAAACTGAATGATCACTTACCTGTATCACAGCTGTTTACGAACAGGCAGCCTGGCACCGTTGATGGACAGATAGCCTGCCATCCAGTCATTGTTGAGATTGGAGATGTAGATGGATAAACCCTTGTTAGTCATTTCCACCTTCAGAAAGGGAGTCCGTCATGGCATCCTGGGAAACTGTATGACAAAAAAGAAAAAGTCAATACATGTGTAGAAACTGAATGATCACTTACCTGTATTACAACTGTTTACGAACAGTCAGCCTGGCACAGTTGAAGATGGACAGAAAGCCAGCCACACAGCCACAGTTGTGAAGTGAGAAGCAGATGGAATGACCCCTGTTATTAGTTTCCACCTTCAGAGAGGGAGTCCGCCTAGGCATCCTGGAAAACTGTATGACAAAAAAGAAAAAGTCAATACATGTATAGAAACTGAATGATCACTTACCTGTATCACAGCTGTTTACGAACAGTCAGCCTGGCACAGTTAAAGTTGGATAGAAAGCCAGCCACACAGCCACAGTTGTGAAGAGAGAAGCAGATGGAATGACCCTTGTTAGTCGTTTACACCTTCAAGGAGGGAGTCCGTCATGGCATCCTGGGAAACTGTATGACAAAAAAGAAAGTCAATACATGTATAGAAACTGAATGATCACTTACCTGTATCACAGCTGTTTACGAACAGTCAGCCTTGCACAGTTGAAGATGGACAGAATACCAGCCACACAGCCACAGTTGTGAAGTGGGAAGCAGATGGAATGACCCCTGTTAGTATTTTCCACCTTCAGAGAGGGAGGTGGTCATGGCATTCTGGGAAACTGTATGACAAAACAGAAAAAGTCAATACATGTATAGAAACTGAATGATCACTTACCTGTATCACAGCTGTTTACGAACAGTCAGCCTTGCACAGTTGAAGATGGACAGAATACCAGCCACACAGCCACAGTTGTGAAGTGGGAAGCAGATGGAATGACCCTTGTTAGTATTTTCCACCTTCAAAAAGGGAGTCGGTCATGGCATCCTGGGAAACTGTATGACAAAAAAGAAAAAGTCAGTACATGTATAGAAACTGAATGATCACTTACCTGTATCACAGCTGTTTACGAACAGTCAGCCTGGCACCGTTGATGGAAAGATTGCCAGCCATCCAGTCATAGTTGAGATTGGAGATGTAGATGGATAAACCCTTGTTAGTCAATTCCACCTTCAGAAAGGGAGTCCGTCATGGGATCCTGGGAAACTATGACAAAAAAGAAAAAAAAGTCAATACATATATAGAAACTGAATGATCACTTACCTGTATCACAGCTGTTTACGAACAGTCAGCCTCACACAGTTGAAGATGGACAGAAAGCCAGCCGTCCAGTCATATTTGAGATTGGAGATGCAGATGTATAAACCCTTGTTAGTCGTTTCCACCTTCAGAAAGGGAGTCCGTCATGGGATCCTGGGAAACTGTATGACAAAAAAGAAAGTCAATACATGTATAGAAACTGAATGATCACTTACCTGTATCACAGCTCTTTACAAACAGTCAGCCTGGCACAGTTGAAGATGGACAGAAAGCCAGCCACAGTTGTGAAGTGAGAAGCAGATGGAATGACCCTTGTTAGTCGTTTCTACCTTCAGAGAGGGAGTCCGTCATGGCATCCTGAGAAACTGTATGATAAAAAAGAAAAAGTCAATACATGTATAGAAACTGAATGATCACTTACCTGTATCACAGCTGTTTACGAACAGGCAGCCTGGCACCGTTGATGGACAGATAGCCTGCCATCCAGTCATTGTTGAGATTGGAGATGTAGATGGATAAACCCTTGTTAGTCATTTCCACCTTCAGAAAGGGAGTCCGTCATGGCATCCTGGGAAACTGTATGACAAAAAAGAAAAAGTCAATACATGTGTAGAAACTGAATGATCACTTACCTGTATTACAACTGTTTACGAACAGTCAGCCTGGCACAGTTGAAGATGGACAGAAAGCCAGCCACACAGCCACAGTTGTGAAGTGAGAAGCAGATGGAATGACCCCTGTTATTAGTTTCCACCTTCAGAGAGGGAGTCCGCCTAGGCATCCTGGAAAACTGTATGACAAAAAAGAAAAAGTCAATACATGTATAGAAACTGAATGATCACTTACCTGTATCACAACTGTTTACGAACAGTCAGCCTGGCACAGTTGAAGATGGACAGAAAGCCAGCCACACAGCCACAGTTGTGAAGAGAGAAGCAGATGGAATGACCCTTGTTAGTCGTTTCCACCTTCAGAGAGGAAGCCGGCCATGCGATCCTGGGAAACTGTATGACAAAAAAGAAAAAGTCAATACATGTATAGAAACTGAATGATTACTTACCTGTATCACAGCTGTTTACGAATAGTCAGCCTGGCACAGTGGATGATGGACAGAAAGCCAGCCACACAGCCACAGTTCTGAAGTGAGAAGCAAATGGAATGACCCCTGTTAGTATTTTCCACCTTCAGAAAGGGAGTCGGTCATGGCATTCTGGGAAACTGTATGACAAAAAAAAGGAAAGTCAATACAAGTATAGAAACTGAATGATCACTTATCTTTATCACAGCTGTTTACGAACAGTCAGCCTGGCACCGATGATGGACAGATAGCCAGCCAGCCAGTCAAAGTTGAGATTGGAGATGCAGATGGATAAACCCTTGATAGTAGTTTCCACCTTCAAGGAGGGAGTCCGTCATGGCATCCTGGGAAACTGTATGACAAAAACGAAAGTCAATACATGTATTGAAACTGAATGATCACTTACCTGTATCACAGCTGTTTACGAACAGTCAGCCTGGCACCGTTGATGATGGACAGAAAGCCAGCCACACAGCCACAGTTGTGAAGTGAAAAGCAGATGGAATGACCCCTGTTAGTAGTTTCCACCTTCAAGGAGGGAGTCGGTCATGGCATCCTGGAAAACTGTATGACAAAAAAGAAAAAGTCAATACATGTATAGAAACTGAATGATCACTTACCTGTATCACAACTATTTACGAACAGTCAGCCTGGCACAGTTGAAGATGGACAGAAAGCCAGCCACAGTTGTGAAGTGAGAAGCAGATGGAATGACCCTTGTTAGTCGTTTCTACCTTCAGAGAGGGAGTCCGTCATGGCATCCTGGGAAACTGTATGACAAAAAAAAGAAAGTCAATACATGTATAGAAACTGAATGATCACTTACCTGTATCACAGCTGTTTATGAACAGTCAGCCTGGCACAGTTGAAGATGGAAAAAATACCAGCCAGCCAGTCATAGTTGAGATTGGAGATGCAGATGGATAAACCCTTGTTAGTCGTTTCCACCTTCAGAGAGGGAGTCCGTCATGGGATCCTGGGAAACTGTATGATAAAAAAAGAAAGTCAATACATGTATAGAAACTGAATGATCACTTACCTTTATCACAGCTGTTTACGAACAGTCAGCCTGGCACCGTTGATGGACAGATAGCCAGCCATCCAGTCATAGTTGAGATTGGAGATGTAGATAGATAAACCCTTGTTAGTCATTTCCACCTTCAAGGAGGAAGTCCGTAATGGCATCCTGGGAAACTGTATGATAAAAAAAAGAAAGCCAATACATATATAGAAAACGAATGATCACTTACCTGTATCACAGCTGTTTACGAACAGTCAGCCTCACACAGTTGAAGATGGACAGAAAGCCAGCCACAGTTGTGAAGTGAGAAGCAGATGGAATGACCCATTTTAGTCGTTTCTACCTTCAGAGAGGGAGTCCGTCATGGGATCCTGGGAAACTGTATGATAAAAAAAAGAAAGCCAATACATGTATAGAAAACGAATGATCACTTAACTGTATCACAGCTGTTTACGAACAGTCAGCCTCACACAGTTGAAGTTGGACAGAATACCAGCCAGCCAGTCCTAGTTGAGATTGGAGATGCAGATGGATTAACCCTTGTTAGTCGTTTCCACCTTCAAGGAGGGAGTCCGTCATGGCATCCTGGGAAACTGTATGACAAAAAAGAAAAAGTCAATACATGTATAGAAACTGAATGATCACTTACCTGCATCACAGCTGTTTACAAACAGTCAACCTGGCACAGTTAAAGTTGGACAGAAAGCCAGCCAAACAGCCACAGCTGTGAAGTGAGAAGCAGATGGAATGACCCCTGTTAGAAGTTTCCACCTTCAGAGAGGAAGCCGGCCATGCGATCCTGGGAAACTGTATGATAAAAAAAAAAGTCAATACATGTAAAGAAACTGAATGATCACTTACCTGTATCACAGCTGTTTACGAACAGTCAGCCTCACACAGTTGAAGATGGACAGAAAGCCAGCCAGCCAGTCATATTTGAGATTGGAGTCAGTCATGGCATCCTGGGAAACTGTATGACAAAAAAGAAAGTCAATGGATGGAAGATGGATAAACCCTTGTTAGTAGTTTCCACCTTCAGAGAGGGAGTCCGTCATGGCATCCTGGGAAACAGTATGACAAAAAAAAGAAAGTCAATACATGAATAGAAACTGAATGATCACTTACCTGTATCACAGCTGTTTACGAATAGTCAGCCTGGCACAGTTGAAGATGGACAGAAAGCCAGCCACAGTTGTGAAGTGAGAAGTAGATGGAATGACCCCTGTTAGTAGTTTCCACCATCAGAGAGAGTCCGTCATGGGATCCTGGGAAACAGTATGACAAAAAAAAGAAAGTCAATACATGAATAGAAACTGAATGATCACTTACCTGTATCACAGCTTTTTACGAACAGTCAGCCTCACACAGTTGAAGTTGGACAGAATACCAGCCAGCCAGTCATAGTTGAGATTGGAGATGCAGATGGATAAACCCTTGTTAGTAGTTTCCACCTTCAAGGAGGGAGTCCGTCATGGCATCCTGGAAAAGTGTATAACAAAAAAGAAAACGTCAATACATGTATAGAAACTGAATGATCACTTACCTGTATCACAGCTGTTTACAAACAGTCAGCCTGGCACCATTGATGGACAGATAGCCAGCCAGCCAGTCATAGTTGAGATTGGAGATGCAGATGGATAAACCCTTGTTAGTCATTTCCACCTTCAGAGAGGGAGTCCGTCATGGCATCCTGGGAAACTGTATGACAAAAAAGAAAAAGTCAATACATGTATAGAAACTGAATGATCACTTACCTGTATCACAGCTGTTTACGAACAGTCAGCCTGGCACAGTTAAAGATGGACAGAAAGCCAGCCACACAGCCACAGTTGTGAAGAGAGAAGCAGATAGAATGACCCTTCTTAGTCGTTTCCACCTTTAAGGAGGGAGTCCGTCATGGCATCCTGGGAAACTGTATGACAAAAAAAAAAGTCAATACATGTATAGAAACTGAATGATCACTTACCTGTATCACAGCTGTTTACGAACAGTCAGCCTTGCACAGTTGAAGATGGACAGAATACCAGCCACACAGCCACAGTTGTGAAGTGGGAAGCAGATGGAATGACCCTTGTTAGTATTTTCCACCTTCAAAAAGGGAGTCGGTCAAGGCATCCTGGGAAACTGTATGACAAAAAAGAAAAAGTCAGTACATGTATAGAAACTGAATGATCACTTACCTGTATCACAGCTGTTTACGAACAGTCAGCCTGGCACCGTTGATGGACAGATAGCCAGCCATCCAGTCATAGTTGAGATTGGAGATGTAGATGGATAAACCCTTGTTAGTCAATTCCACCTTCAGAAAGGGAGTCCGTCATGGGATCCTGGGAAACGATGACAAAAAAGAAAAAAAAGTCAATACATATATAGAAACTGAATGATCACTTACCTGTATCACAGCTGTTTACGAACAGTCAGCCTCACACAGTTGAAGATGGACAGAAAGCCAGCCAGCCAGTCATATTTGAGATTGGAGATGCAGATGTATAAACCCTTGTTAGTCGTTTCCACCTTCAGAAAGGGAGTCCGTCATGGGATCCTGGGAAACTGTATGACAAAAAAGGAAAAGTCAATACATGTATAGAAACTGAATGATCACTTACCTGTATCACAGCTGTTTACGAACAGTCAGCCTTACACAGTTGAAGATGGACAGAATACCAGCCATCCAGTCATAGTTGAGATTGGAGATGTAGATGGATAAACCCTTGTTAGTCGTTTCCACTTTCAGAGAGGGAGTCCGTCATGGCATCCTGGGAAACTGTATGACAAAAAAGAAAGTCAATACATGTATAGAAACTGAATGATCACTTACCTGTATCACAGCTCTTTACAAACAGTCAGCATGGCACAGTTGAAGATGGACAGAAAGCCAGCCACAGTTGTGAAGAGAGAAGCAGATGGAATGACCCCTGTTAGTAGTTTCCACCTTCAGAGAGGTAGTCCGTCATGGCATCCTGGGAAACTGTATGACAAAAAAGAAAGTCAATACATGTATAGAAAACGAATGATCACTTACCTGTATCACAGCTGTTTACGAACAGTCAGCCTGGCACAGTTGAAGATGGACAGAAAGCCAGCCACACAGCCACAGTTGTGAAGTGAGAAGCAGATGGAATGACCCCTGTTAGTAGTTTCCACCTTCAGAGAGGGAGTCCGCCTAGGCATCCAGGAAAACTGTATGACAAAAAAGAAAGTCAATACATGTATTGAAACTGAATGATCACTTAACTGTATCACAGCAGTTTACGAACAGTCAGCCTGGCACCGTTGATGGACAGATAGCCAGCCAGCCAGTCAAAGTTGAGATTGGAGATGCAGATGGATAAACCCTTGATAGTAGTTTCCACCTTCAAGGAGGGAGTCCGTCATGGCATCCTGGGAAACTGTATGACAAAAAAGAAAGTCAATACATGTATTGAAACTGAATGATCACTTAACTGTATCACAGCTGTTTACGAACAGTCAGCCTGACACCGTTGATGATGGACAGAAAGCCAGCCACACAGCCACAGTTGTGAAGTGAGAAGCAGATGGAATGACCCGTTAGTAGTTTCCACCTTCAAGGAGGGAGTCGGTCATGGCATCCTGGAAAACTGTATGACAAAAAAGAAAAAGTCAATAAATGTATAGAAACTGAATGATCACTTACCTGTATCACAACTGTTTACGAACAGTCAGCCTGGCACAGTTGAAGATGGACAGAAAGCCAGCCACAGTTGTGAAGTGAGAAGCAGATGGAATGACCCTTGTTAGTCGTTTCTACCTTCAGAGAGGGAGTCCGTTATGGCATCCTGGGAAACTGTATGACAAAAAAAAGAAAGTCAATACATGTATAGAAACTGAATGATCACTTACCTGTATCACAGCTGTTTATGAACAGTCAGCCTGGCACAGTTGAAGATGGAAAAAATACCAGCCAGCCAGTCATAGTTGAGATTGGAGATGCAGATGGATAAACCCTTGTTAGTCGTTTCCACCTTCAGAGAGGGAGTCCGTCATGGGATCCTGGGAAACTGTATGATAAAAAAAGAAAGTCAATACATGTATAGAAACTGAATGATCACTTACCTGTATCACAGCTGTTTACGAACAGTCAGCCTGGCACCGTTGATGGAAAGATAGCCAGCCATCCAGTCATAGTTGAGATTGGAGATGTAGATGGATAAACCCTTGTTAGTCATTTCCACCTTCAAGGAGGGAGTCTGTCATGGCATCCTGGGAAACTGTATGACAAAAAAGAAAAAGTCAATTCATGTATAGAAACTGAATTATTATTTACCTGTATCACAGCTGTTTACGAATAGTCAGCCTCACACAGTTGAAGATGGACAGAAAGCCAGCCATCCAGTCATAGTTGAGATTGGAGATGTAGATGGATAAACCCTTGTTAGTCATTTCCACCTTCAGAAAGGGAGTCCGTCATGGCATCCTGGGAAACTGTATGATAAAAAAAAGAAAGCCAATACATGTATAGAAAACGAATGATCACTTACCTGTATCACAGCTGTTTACGAACAGTCAGCCTCACACAGTTGAAGATGGACAGAATACCAGCCAGCCAGTCATATTTGAGATTGGAGATGCAGATAGATAAACCCTTGTCAGTAGTTTCCACCTTCAAGGAGGGAGTCCGTAATGGCATCCTGGGAAACTGTATGACAAAAAAAAAAAAGTCAATACATTTATAGAAACTGAATGATCACTTACCTGTATCACAGCTGTTTACAAACAGTCAGCCTGGCACCGTTGATGGACAAATAGCCAGCCAGCCAGTCATAGTTGAGATTGGAGATGTAGATGGATAAACCCTTGTTAGTCATTTCCACCTTCAAGGAGGGAGTCTGTCATGGCATCCTGGGAAACTGTATGACAAAAAAGAAAAAGTCAATTCATGTATAGAAACTGAATGATCACTTACCTGTATCACAGCTGTTTACGAACAGTCAGCCTGGCACCGTTGATGGAAAGATAGCCAGCCATCCAGTCATAGTTGAGATTGGAGATGTAGATGGATAAACCCTTGTTAGTCATTTCCACCTTCAAGGAGGGAGTCTGTCATGGCATCCTGGGAAACTGTATGACAAAAAAGAAAAAGTCAATTCATGTATAGAAACTGAATTATTATTTACCTGTATCACAGCTGTTTACGAATAGTCAGCCTCACACAGTTGAAGATGGACAGAAAGCCAGCCATCCAGTCATAGTTGAGATTGGAGATGTAGATGGATAAACCCTTGTTAGTCATTTCCACCTTCAGAAAGGGAGTCCGTCATGGCATCCTGGGAAACTGTATGATAAAAAAAAGAAAGCCAATACATGTATAGAAAACGAATGATCACTTACCTGTATCACAGCTGTTTACGAACAGTCAGCCTCACACAGTTGAAGATGGACAGAATACCAGCCAGCCAGTCATATTTGAGATTGGAGATGCAGATAGATAAACCCTTGTCAGTAGTTTCCACCTTCAAGGAGGGAGTCCGTAATGGCATCCTGGGAAACTGTATGACAAAAAAAAAAAGTCAATACATTTATAGAAACTGAATGATCACTTACCTGTATCACAGCTGTTTACAAACAGTCAGCCTGGCACCGTTGATGGACAAATAGCCAGCCAGCCAGTCATAGTTGAGATTGGAGATGTAGATGGATAAACCCTTGTTAGTCATTTCCACCTTCAAGGAGGGAGTCCGTCTTGGCATCCTGGGAAACTGTATGACAAAAAAGAAAAAGTCAATTCATGTATAGAAACTGAATTATTATTTACCTGTATCACAGCTGTTTACGAACAGTCAGCCTCACTCAGTTGAAGATGGACAAAAAGCCAGCCACACAGCCACAGTTGTGAAGTGAGAAGCAGATGGAATGACCCCTGTTAGTAGTTTCCACCTTCAGAGAGGGAGTCCGTCATGGCATCCTGGGAAACTGTATGACAAAAAAGAAAGTCAATACATGTATAGAAACTGAAATGATCACTTACCTGTATCACAGCTGTTTATGAATAGTCAGCCTGGCACAGTTGAAGATGGACAGAATACCAGCCAGCCAGTCATAGTTGAGATTGGAGATGCAGATGGATAAACCCTTGTTAGTCATTTCCACCTTCAGAGAGGGAGTCCGTCATGGCATCCTGGGAAACTGTGTGATAAAAAAGAAAGTCAATACATGTATAGAAACTGAATGACCACTTACCTGTATCACAGCTGTTTACGAACAGTCAGCCTGGCACAGTTGAAGATGGACAGAAAGCCAGCCACACAGCCACAGTTGAGAAGTGAGAAGCAGATGGAATGACGCCTGTTAGTAGTTTCGACCTTCAGAGAGGGAGTCCGCCATGGCATCCTGGAAAACTGTAGGACAAAAAAGAAAGTCAATACATGTATAGAAACTGAATGATCACTTACCTGTATCACAGCTGTTTACGAACAGTCAGCCTGGCACAGTTGAAGATGGACAGAAAGCCAGCCACAGTTGTGAAGTGAGAAGCAGATGGAATGACCCTTGTTAGACGTTTCTACCTTCAGAGAGGGAGTCCCTCATGGGATCCTGGGAAACTGTATGATAAAAAAAAGAAAGCCAATACATGTAAAGAAAACGAATGATCACTTAACTGTATCACAGCTGTTTACGAACAGTCAGCCTCACACAGTTGAAGTTGGACAGAATACCAGCCAGCCAGTCCTAGTTGAGATTGGAGATGCAGATGGATTAACCCTTGTTAGTCGTTTCCACCTTCAAGGAGGGAGTCCGTCATGGCATCCTGGGAAACTGTATGACAAAAAAGAAAAAGTCAATACATGTATAGAAACTGAATGATCACTTACCTGCATCACAGCTGTTTACAAACAGTCAGCCTGGCACAGTTAAAGTTGGACAGAAAGCCAGCCACACAGCCACAGTTGTGAAGAGAGAAGCTGATGGAATGACCCTTGTTAGTCGTTTCCACCTTCAGAGAAGAAGCCGGCCATGCGATCCTGGGAAACTGTATGACAAAAAAGAAAAAGTCAATACATGTATAGAAACTGAATGATCACTTACCTGTATCACAGCTGTTTACGAACAGTCAGCCTGGCACCGTTGATGGACAGATAGCCAGCCAGCCAGTCAAAGTTGAGATTGGAGATGCAGATGGATAAACCCTTGATAGTAGTTTCCACCTTCAAGGAGGGAGTCCGTCATGGCATCCTGGGAAACTGTATGACAAAAAAGAAAGTCAATACATGTATTGAAACTGAATGATCACTTACCTGTATCACAGCTGTTTACGAACAGTCAGCCTGGCACCGTTGATGATGGACAGAAAGCCAGCCACACAGCCACAGTTGTGAAGTGAGAAGCAGATGGAATGACCCCTGTTAGTAGTTTCCACCTTCAAGGAGGGAGTCGGTCATGGCATCCTGGAAAACTGTATGACAAAAAAGAAAAAGTCAATACATGTATAGAAACTGAATGATCACTTACCTGTATCACAACTGTTTACGAACAGTCAGCCTGGCACAGTTGAAGATGGACAGAAAGCCAGCCACAGTTGTGAAGTGAGAAGCAGATGGAATGACCCTTGTTAGTCGTTTCTACCTTCAGAGAGGGAGTCCGTCATGGCATCCTGGGAAACTGTATGACAAAAAAAAGAAAGTCAATACATGTATAGAAACTGAATGATCACTTACCTGTATCACAGCTGTTTATGAACGGTCAGCCTGGCACAGTTGAAGATGGAAAAAATACCAGCCAGCCAGTCATAGTTGAGATTGGAGATGCAGATGGATAAACCCTTGTTAGTCGTTTCCACCTTCAGAGAGGGAGTCCGTCATGGGATCCTGGGAAACTGTATGATAAAAAAAGAAAGTCAATACATGTATAGAAACTGAATGATCACTTACCTGTATCACAGCTGTTTACGAACAGTCAGCCTGGCACCGTTGATGGAAAGATAGCCAGCCATCCAGTCATAGTTGAGATTGGAGATGTAGATGAATAAACCCTTGTTAGTCATTTCCACCTTCAAGGAGGGAGTCCGTCATGGCATCCTGGGAAACTGTATGACAAAAAAGAAAAAGTCAATTCATGTATAGAAACTGAATTATTATTTACCTGTTTCACAGCTGTTTACGAATAGTCAGCCTCACACAGTTGAAGATGGACAGAAAGCCAGCCATCCAGTTATAGTTGAGATTGGAGATGTAGATGGATAAACCCTTGTTAGTCATTTGCACCTTCAGAAAGGGAGTCCGTCATGGCATCCTGGGAAACTGTATGATAAAAAAAAGAAAGTCAATACATGTATAGAAAACGAATGATCACTTACCTGTATCACAGCTGTTTACGAACAGTCAGCCTCACACAGTTGAAGATGGACAGAATACCAGCCAGCCAGTCATATTTGAGATTGGAGATGCAGATAGATAAACCCGTGTCAGTAGTTTCCACCTTCAAGGAGGGAGTCCGTAATGGCATCCTGGGAAACTGTATGACAAAAAAGAAAAAGTCAATACATTTATAGAAACTGAATGATCACTTACCTGTATCACAGCTGTTTACAAACAGTCAGCCTGGCACCGTTGATGGACAAATAGCCAGCCAGCCAGTCATAGTTGAGATTGGAGATGCAGATGGATAAACCCTTGTTGATCATTTTCACCTTCAAAGAGGGAGTCCGTCATGGCATCCTGGGAAACTGTATGACAAAAAAGAAAGTCAATACATGTATAGAAACTGAATGATCACTTACCTGTATCACAGCTGTTTACGAACAGTCAGCCTCACACAGTTGAAGATGGACAGAAAGCCAGCCACACAGCCACAGTTGTGAAGTGAGAAGCAGATGGAATGACCCCTGTTAGTAGTTTCCACCTTCAGAGAGGGAGTCCGTCATGGCATCCTGGGAAACTGTATGACAAAAAAGAAAGTCAATACATGTATAAAAACTGAAATGATCACTTACCTGTATCACAGCTGTTTATGAACAGTCAGCCTTGCACAGTTGAAGATGGACAGAATACCAGCCAGCCAGTCATAGTTGAGATTGGAGATGCAGATGGATAAACCCTTGTTAGTCATTTCCACCTTCATAGAGGGAGTCCGTCATGGCATCCTGGGAAACTGTGTGATAAAAAAGAAAGTCAATACATGTATAGAAACTGAATGACCACTTACCTGTATCACAGCTGTTTACGAACAGTCAGCCTGGCACAGTTGAAGATGGACAGAAAGCCAGCCACACAGCCACAGTTGTGAAGTGAGAAGCAGATGGAATGACGCCTGTTAGTAGTTTCGACCGTCAGAGAGGGAGTCCGCCATGGCATCCTGGAAAACTGTAGGACAAAAAAGAAAGTCAATACATGTATAGAAACTGAATGATCACTTACCTGTATCACAACTGTTTACGAATAGTCAGCCTGGCACAGTTGAAGATGGACAGAAAGCCGGCCACACAGCCACAGTCGTGAAGAGAGAAGCAGATGGAATGACCCTTGTTAGTCGTTTCAACCTTCACAGAGAGAGTCCGTCATGGGATCCAGGGAATTTGTATGACAAAAAAGAAAGTCAATACATATATAGAAACTGAATGATCACTTACCTGTATCACAGCTGTTTACGAACAGTCAGCCTGGCACAGTTAAAGTTGGATAGAAAGCCAGCCACACAGCCACAGTTGTGAAGAGAGAAGCAGATGGAATGACCCTTGTTAGTCGTTTACACCTTCAAGGAGGGAGTCCGTCATGGCATCCTGGGAAACTGTATGACAAAAAAGAAAGTCAATACATGTATAGAAACTGAATGATCACTTACCTGTATCACAGCTGTTTACGAACAGTCAGCCTTGCACAGTTGAAGATGGACAGAATACCAGCCACACAGCCACAGTTGTGAAGTGGGAAGCAGATGGAATGACCCCTGTTAGTATTTTCCACCTTCAGAGAGGGAGGTGGTCATGGCATTCTGGGAAACTGTATGACAAAACAGAAAAAGTCAATACATGTATAGAAACTGAATGATCACTTACCTGTATCACAGCTGTTTACGAACAGTCAGCCTTGCACAGTTGAAGATGGACAGAATACCAGCCACACAGCCACAGTTGTGAAGTGGGAAGCAGATGGAATGACCCTTGTTAGTATTTTCCACCTTCAAAAAGGGAGTCGGTCATGGCATCCTGGGAAACTGTATGACAAAAAAGAAAAAGTCAGTACATGTATAGAAACTGAATGATCACTTACCTGTATCACAGCTGTTTACGAACAGTCAGCCTGGCACCGTTGATGGAAAGATTGCCAGCCATCCAGTCATAGTTGAGATTGGAGATGTAGATGGATAAACCCTTGTTAGTCAATTCCACCTTCAGAAAGGGAGTCCGTCATGGGATCCTGGGAAACTATGACAAAAAAGAAAAAAAAGTCAATACATATATAGAAACTGAATGATCACTTACCTGTATCACAGCTGTTTACGAACAGTCAGCCTCACACAGTTGAAGATGGACAGAAAGCCAGCCGTCCAGTCATATTTGAGATTGGAGATGCAGATGTATAAACCCTTGTTAGTCGTTTCCACCTTCAGAAAGGGAGTCCGTCATGGGATCCTGGGAAACTGTATGACAAAAAAGAAAGTCAATACATGTATAGAAACTGAATGATCACTTACCTGTATCACAGCTCTTTACAAACAGTCAGCCTGGCACAGTTGAAGATGGACAGAAAGCCAGCCACAGTTGTGAAGTGAGAAGCAGATGGAATGACCCTTGTTAGTCGTTTCTACCTTCAGAGAGGGAGTCCGTCATGGCATCCTGAGAAACTGTATGATAAAAAAGAAAAAGTCAATACATGTATAGAAACTGAATGATCACTTACCTGTATCACAGCTGTTTACGAACAGGCAGCCTGGCACCGTTGATGGACAGATAGCCTGCCATCCAGTCATTGTTGAGATTGGAGATGTAGATGGATAAACCCTTGTTAGTCATTTCCACCTTCAGAAAGGGAGTCCGTCATGGCATCCTGGGAAACTGTATGACAAAAAAGAAAAAGTCAATACATGTGTAGAAACTGAATGATCACTTACCTGTATTACAACTGTTTACGAACAGTCAGCCTGGCACAGTTGAAGATGGACAGAAAGCCAGCCACACAGCCACAGTTGTGAAGTGAGAAGCAGATGGAATGACCCCTGTTATTAGTTTCCACCTTCAGAGAGGGAGTCCGCCTAGGCATCCTGGAAAACTGTATGACAAAAAAGAAAAAGTCAATACATGTATAGAAACTGAATGATCACTTACCTGTATCACAACTGTTTACGAACAGTCAGCCTGGCACAGTTGAAGATGGACAGAAAGCCAGCCACACAGCCACAGTTGTGAAGAGAGAAGCAGATGGAATGACCCTTGTTAGTCGTTTCCACCTTCAGAGAGGAAGCCGGCCATGCGATCCTGGGAAACTGTATGACAAAAAAGAAAAAGTCAATACATGTATAGAAACTGAATGATTACTTACCTGTATCACAGCTGTTTACGAATAGTCAGCCTGGCACAGTGGATGATGGACAGAAAGCCAGCCACACAGCCACAGTTCTGAAGTGAGAAGCAAATGGAATGACCCCTGTTAGTATTTTCCACCTTCAGAAAGGGAGTCGGTCATGGCATTCTGGGAAACTGTATGACAAAAAAAAGGAAAGTCAATACAAGTATAGAAACTGAATGATCACTTATCTTTATCACAGCTGTTTACGAACAGTCAGCCTGGCACCGATGATGGACAGATAGCCAGCCAGCCAGTCAAAGTTGAGATTGGAGATGCAGATGGATAAACCCTTGATAGTAGTTTCCACCTTCAAGGAGGGAGTCCGTCATGGCATCCTGGGAAACTGTATGACAAAAACGAAAGTCAATACATGTATTGAAACTGAATGATCACTTACCTGTATCACAGCTGTTTACGAACAGTCAGCCTGGCACCGTTGATGATGGACAGAAAGCCAGCCACACAGCCACAGTTGTGAAGTGAAAAGCAGATGGAATGACCCCTGTTAGTAGTTTCCACCTTCAAGGAGGGAGTCGGTCATGGCATCCTGGAAAACTGTATGACAAAAAAGAAAAAGTCAATACATGTATAGAAACTGAATGATCACTTACCTGTATCACAACTATTTACGAACAGTCAGCCTGGCACAGTTGAAGATGGACAGAAAGCCAGCCACAGTTGTGAAGTGAGAAGCAGATGGAATGACCCTTGTTAGTCGTTTCTACCTTCAGAGAGGGAGTCCGTCATGGCATCCTGGGAAACTGTATGACAAAAAAAAGAAAGTCAATACATGTATAGAAACTGAATGATCACTTACCTGTATCACAGCTGTTTACAAACAGTCAGCCTGGCACCATTGATGGACAGATAGCCAGCCAGCCAGTCATAGTTGAGATTGGAGATGCAGATGGATAAACCCTTGTTAGTCATTTCCACCTTCAGAGAGGGAGTCCGTCATGGCATCCTGGGAAACTGTATGACAAAAAAGAAAAAGTCAATACATGTATAGAAACTGAATGATCACTTACCTGTATCACAGCTGTTTACGAACAGTCAGCCTGGCACAGTTAAAGATGGACAGAAAGCCAGCCACACAGCCACAGTTGTGAAGAGAGAAGCAGATAGAATGACCCTTCTTAGTCGTTTCCACCTTTAAGGAGGGAGTCCGTCATGGCATCCTGGGAAACTGTATGACAAAAAAAAAAGTCAATACATGTATAGAAACTGAATGATCACTTACCTGTATCACAGCTGTTTACGAACAGTCAGCCTTGCACAGTTGAAGACGGACAGAATACCAGCCACACAGCCACAGTTGTGAAGTGGGAAGCAGATGGAATGACCCTTGTTAGTATTTTCCACCTTCAAAAAGGGAGTCGGTCAAGGCATCCTGGGAAACTGTATGACAAAAAAGAAAAAGTCAGTACATGTATAGAAACTGAATGATCACTTACCTGTATCACAGCTGTTTACGAACAGTCAGCCTGGCACCGTTGATGGACAGATAGCCAGCCATCCAGTCATAGTTGAGATTGGAGATGTAGATGGATAAACCCTTGTTAGTCAATTCCACCTTCAGAAAGGGAGTCCGTCATGGGATCCTGGGAAACGATGACAAAAAAGAAAAAAAAGTCAATACATATATAGAAACTGAATGATCACTTACCTGTATCACAGCTGTTTACGAACAGTCAGCCTCACACAGTTGAAGATGGACAGAAAGCCAGCCAGCCAGTCATATTTGAGATTGGAGATGCAGATGTATAAACCCTTGTTAGTCGTTTCCACCTTCAGAAAGGGAGTCCGTCATGGGATCCTGGGAAACTGTATGACAAAAAAGGAAAAGTCAATACATGTATAGAAACTGAATGATCACTTACCTGTATCACAGCTGTTTACGAACAGTCAGCCTTACACAGTTGAAGATGGACAGAATACCAGCCATCCAGTCATAGTTGAGATTGGAGATGTAGATGGATAAACCCTTGTTAGTCGTTTCCACTTTCAGAGAGGGAGTCCGTCATGGCATCCTGGGAAACTGTATGACAAAAAAGAAAGTCAATACATGTATAGAAACTGAATGATCACTTACCTGTATCACAGCTCTTTACAAACAGTCAGCATGGCACAGTTGAAGATGGACAGAAAGCCAGCCACAGTTGTGAAGAGAGAAGCAGATGGAATGACCCCTGTTAGTAGTTTCCACCTTCAGAGAGGTAGTCCGTCATGGCATCCTGGGAAACTGTATGACAAAAAAGAAAGTCAATACATGTATAGAAAACGAATGATCACTTACCTGTATCACAGCTGTTTACGAACAGTCAGCCTGGCACAGTTGAAGATGGACAGAAAGCCAGCCACACAGCCACAGTTGTGAAGTGAGAAGCAGATGGAATGACCCCTGTTAGTAGTTTCCACCTTCAGAGAGGGAGTCCGCCTAGGCATCCAGGAAAACTGTATGACAAAAAAGAAAGTCAATACATGTATTGAAACTGAATGATCACTTAACTGTATCACAGCAGTTTACGAACAGTCAGCCTGGCACCGTTGATGGACAGATAGCCAGCCAGCCAGTCAAAGTTGAGATTGGAGATGCAGATGGATAAACCCTTGATAGTAGTTTCCACCTTCAAGGAGGGAGTCCGTCATGGCATCCTGGGAAACTGTATGACAAAAAAGAAAGTCAATACATGTATTGAAACTGAATGATCACTTAACTGTATCACAGCTGTTTACGAACAGTCAGCCTGACACCGTTGATGATGGACAGAAAGCCAGCCACACAGCCACAGTTGTGAAGTGAGAAGCAGATGGAATGACCCGTTAGTAGTTTCCACCTTCAAGGAGGGAGTCGGTCATGGCATCCTGGAAAACTGTATGACAAAAAAGAAAAAGTCAATAAATGTATAGAAACTGAATGATCACTTACCTGTATCACAACTGTTTACGAACAGTCAGCCTGGCACAGTTGAAGATGGACAGAAAGCCAGCCACAGTTGTGAAGTGAGAAGCAGATGGAATGACCCTTGTTAGTCGTTTCTACCTTCAGAGAGGGAGTCCGTTATGGCATCCTGGGAAACTGTATGACAAAAAAAAGAAAGTCAATACATGTATAGAAACTGAATGATCACTTACCTGTATCACAGCTGTTTATGAACAGTCAGCCTGGCACAGTTGAAGATGGAAAAAATACCAGCCAGCCAGTCATAGTTGAGATTGGAGATGCAGATGGATAAACCCTTGTTAGTCGTTTCCACCTTCAGAGAGGGAGTCCGTCATGGGATCCTGGGAAACTGTATGATAAAAAAAGAAAGTCAATACATGTATAGAAACTGAATGATCACTTACCTGTATCACAGCTGTTTACGAACAGTCAGCCTGGCACCGTTGATGGAAAGATAGCCAGCCATCCAGTCATAGTTGAGATTGGAGATGTAGATGGATAAACCCTTGTTAGTCATTTCCACCTTCAAGGAGGGAGTCTGTCATGGCATCCTGGGAAACTGTATGACAAAAAAGAAAAAGTCAATTCATGTATAGAAACTGAATTATTATTTACCTGTATCACAGCTGTTTACGAATAGTCAGCCTCACACAGTTGAAGATGGACAGAAAGCCAGCCATCCAGTCATAGTTGAGATTGGAGATGTAGATGGATAAACCCTTGTTAGTCATTTCCACCTTCAGAAAGGGAGTCCGTCATGGCATCCTGGGAAACTGTATGATAAAAAAAAGAAAGCCAATACATGTATAGAAAACGAATGATCACTTACCTGTATCACAGCTGTTTACGAACAGTCAGCCTCACACAGTTGAAGATGGACAGAATACCAGCCAGCCAGTCATATTTGAGATTGGAGATGCAGATAGATAAACCCTTGTCAGTAGTTTCCACCTTCAAGGAGGGAGTCCGTAATGGCATCCTGGGAAACTGTATGACAAAAAAAAAAAGTCAATACATTTATAGAAACTGAATGATCACTTACCTGTATCACAGCTGTTTACAAACAGTCAGCCTGGCACCGTTGATGGACAAATAGCCAGCCAGCCAGTCATAGTTGAGATTGGAGATGTAGATGGATAAACCCTTGTTAGTCATTTCCACCTTCAAGGAGGGAGTCTGTCATGGCATCCTGGGAAACTGTATGACAAAAAAGAAAAAGTCAATTCATGTATAGAAACTGAATGATCACTTACCTGTATCACAGCTGTTTACGAACAGTCAGCCTGGCACCGTTGATGGAAAGATAGCCAGCCATCCAGTCATAGTTGAGATTGGAGATGTAGATGGATAAACCCTTGTTAGTCATTTCCACCTTCAAGGAGGGAGTCTGTCATGGCATCCTGGGAAACTGTATGACAAAAAAGAAAAAGTCAATTCATGTATAGAAACTGAATTATTATTTACCTGTATCACAGCTGTTTACGAATAGTCAGCCTCACACAGTTGAAGATGGACAGAAAGCCAGCCATCCAGTCATAGTTGAGATTGGAGATGTAGATGGATAAACCCTTGTTAGTCATTTCCACCTTCAGAAAGGGAGTCCGTCATGGCATCCTGGGAAACTGTATGATAAAAAAAAGAAAGCCAATACATGTATAGAAAACGAATGATCACTTACCTGTATCACAGCTGTTTACGAACAGTCAGCCTCACACAGTTGAAGATGGACAGAATACCAGCCAGCCAGTCATATTTGAGATTGGAGATGCAGATAGATAAACCCTTGTCAGTAGTTTCCACCTTCAAGGAGGGAGTCCGTAATGGCATCCTGGGAAACTGTATGACAAAAAAAAAAAGTCAATACATTTATAGAAACTGAATGATCACTTACCTGTATCACAGCTGTTTACAAACAGTCAGCCTGGCACCGTTGATGGACAAATAGCCAGCCAGCCAGTCATAGTTGAGATTGGAGATGTAGATGGATAAACCCTTGTTAGTCATTTCCACCTTCAAGGAGGGAGTCCGTCTTGGCATCCTGGGAAACTGTATGACAAAAAAGAAAAAGTCAATTCATGTATAGAAACTGAATTATTATTTACCTGTATCACAGCTGTTTACGAACAGTCAGCCTCACTCAGTTGAAGATGGACAAAAAGCCAGCCACACAGCCACAGTTGTGAAGTGAGAAGCAGATGGAATGACCCCTGTTAGTAGTTTCCACCTTCAGAGAGGGAGTCCGTCATGGCATCCTGGGAAACTGTATGACAAAAAAGAAAGTCAATACATGTATAGAAACTGAAATGATCACTTACCTGTATCACAGCTGTTTATGAATAGTCAGCCTGGCACAGTTGAAGATGGACAGAATACCAGCCAGCCAGTCATAGTTGAGATTGGAGATGCAGATGGATAAACCCTTGTTAGTCATTTCCACCTTCAGAGAGGGAGTCCGTCATGGCATCCTGGGAAACTGTGTGATAAAAAAGAAAGTCAATACATGTATAGAAACTGAATGACCACTTACCTGTATCACAGCTGTTTACGAACAGTCAGCCTGGCACAGTTGAAGATGGACAGAAAGCCAGCCACACAGCCACAGTTGAGAAGTGAGAAGCAGATGGAATGACGCCTGTTAGTAGTTTCGACCTTCAGAGAGGGAGTCCGCCATGGCATCCTGGAAAACTGTAGGACAAAAAAGAAAGTCAATACATGTATAGAAACTGAATGATCACTTACCTGTATCACAGCTGTTTACGAACAGTCAGCCTGGCACAGTTGAAGATGGACAGAAAGCCAGCCACAGTTGTGAAGTGAGAAGCAGATGGAATGACCCTTGTTAGACGTTTCTACCTTCAGAGAGGGAGTCCCTCATGGGATCCTGGGAAACTGTATGATAAAAAAAAGAAAGCCAATACATGTAAAGAAAACGAATGATCACTTAACTGTATCACAGCTGTTTACGAACAGTCAGCCTCACACAGTTGAAGTTGGACAGAATACCAGCCAGCCAGTCCTAGTTGAGATTGGAGATGCAGATGGATTAACCCTTGTTAGTCGTTTCCACCTTCAAGGAGGGAGTCCGTCATGGCATCCTGGGAAACTGTATGACAAAAAAGAAAAAGTCAATACATGTATAGAAACTGAATGATCACTTACCTGCATCACAGCTGTTTACAAACAGTCAGCCTGGCACAGTTAAAGTTGGACAGAAAGCCAGCCACACAGCCACAGTTGTGAAGAGAGAAGCTGATGGAATGACCCTTGTTAGTCGTTTCCACCTTCAGAGAAGAAGCCGGCCATGCGATCCTGGGAAACTGTATGACAAAAAAGAAAAAGTCAATACATGTATAGAAACTGAATGATCACTTACCTGTATCACAGCTGTTTACGAACAGTCAGCCTGGCACCGTTGATGGACAGATAGCCAGCCAGCCAGTCAAAGTTGAGATTGGAGATGCAGATGGATAAACCCTTGATAGTAGTTTCCACCTTCAAGGAGGGAGTCCGTCATGGCATCCTGGGAAACTGTATGACAAAAAAGAAAGTCAATACATGTATTGAAACTGAATGATCACTTACCTGTATCACAGCTGTTTACGAACAGTCAGCCTGGCACCGTTGATGATGGACAGAAAGCCAGCCACACAGCCACAGTTGTGAAGTGAGAAGCAGATGGAATGACCCCTGTTAGTAGTTTCCACCTTCAAGGAGGGAGTCGGTCATGGCATCCTGGAAAACTGTATGACAAAAAAGAAAAAGTCAATACATGTATAGAAACTGAATGATCACTTACCTGTATCACAACTGTTTACGAACAGTCAGCCTGGCACAGTTGAAGATGGACAGAAAGCCAGCCACAGTTGTGAAGTGAGAAGCAGATGGAATGACCCTTGTTAGTCGTTTCTACCTTCAGAGAGGGAGTCCGTCATGGTATCCTGGGAAACTGTATGACAAAAAAAAGAAAGTCAATACATGTATAGAAACTGAATGATCACTTACCTGTATCACAGCTGTTTATGAACGGTCAGCCTGGCACAGTTGAAGATGGAAAAAATACCAGCCAGCCAGTCATAGTTGAGATTGGAGATGCAGATGGATAAACCCTTGTTAGTCGTTTCCACCTTCAGAGAGGGAGTCCGTCATGGGATCCTGGGAAACTGTATGATAAAAAAAGAAAGTCAATACATGTATAGAAACTGAATGATCACTTACCTGTATCACAGCTGTTTACGAACAGTCAGCCTGGCACCGTTGATGGAAAGATAGCCAGCCATCCAGTCATAGTTGAGATTGGAGATGTAGATGAATAAACCCTTGTTAGTCATTTCCACCTTCAAGGAGGGAGTCCGTCATGGCATCCTGGGAAACTGTATGACAAAAAAGAAAAAGTCAATTCATGTATAGAAACTGAATTATTATTTACCTGTTTCACAGCTGTTTACGAATAGTCAGCCTCACACAGTTGAAGATGGACAGAAAGCCAGCCATCCAGTTATAGTTGAGATTGGAGATGTAGATGGATAAACCCTTGTTAGTCATTTGCACCTTCAGAAAGGGAGTCCGTCATGGCATCCTGGGAAACTGTATGATAAAAAAAAGAAAGTCAATACATGTATAGAAAACGAATGATCACTTACCTGTATCACAGCTGTTTACGAACAGTCAGCCTCACACAGTTGAAGATGGACAGAATACCAGCCAGCCAGTCATATTTGAGATTGGAGATGCAGATAGATAAACCCGTGTCAGTAGTTTCCACCTTCAAGGAGGGAGTCCGTAATGGCATCCTGGGAAACTGTATGACAAAAAAGAAAAAGTCAATACATTTATAGAAACTGAATGATCACTTACCTGTATCACAGCTGTTTACAAACAGTCAGCCTGGCACCGTTGATGGACAAATAGCCAGCCAGCCAGTCATAGTTGAGATTGGAGATGCAGATGGATAAACCCTTGTTGATCATTTTCACCTTCAAAGAGGGAGTCCGTCATGGCATCCTGGGAAACTGTATGACAAAAAAGAAAGTCAATACATGTATAGAAACTGAATGATCACTTACCTGTATCACAGCTGTTTACGAACAGTCAGCCTCACACAGTTGAAGATGGACAGAAAGCCAGCCACACAGCCACAGTTGTGAAGTGAGAAGCAGATGGAATGACCCCTGTTAGTAGTTTCCACCTTCAGAGAGGGAGTCCGTCATGGCATCCTGGGAAACTGTATGACAAAAAAGAAAGTCAATACATGTATAAAAACTGAAATGATCACTTACCTGTATCACAGCTGTTTATGAACAGTCAGCCTTGCACAGTTGAAGATGGACAGAATACCAGCCAGCCAGTCATAGTTGAGATTGGAGATGCAGATGGATAAACCCTTGTTAGTCATTTCCACCTTCATAGAGGGAGTCCGTCATGGCATCCTGGGAAACTGTGTGATAAAAAAGAAAGTCAATACATGTATAGAAACTGAATGACCACTTACCTGTATCACAGCTGTTTACGAACAGTCAGCCTGGCACAGTTGAAGATGGACAGAAAGCCAGCCACACAGCCACAGTTGTGAAGTGAGAAGCAGATGGAATGACGCCTGTTAGTAGTTTCGACCGTCAGAGAGGGAGTCCGCCATGGCATCCTGGAAAACTGTAGGACAAAAAAGAAAGTCAATACATGTATAGAAACTGAATGATCACTTACCTGTATCACAACTGTTTACGAATAGTCAGCCTGGCACAGTTGAAGATGGACAGAAAGCCGGCCACACAGCCACAGTCGTGAAGAGAGAAGCAGATGGAATGACCCTTGTTAGTCGTTTCAACCTTCACAGAGAGAGTCCGTCATGGGATCCAGGGAATTTGTATGACAAAAAAGAAAGTCAATACATATATAGAAACTGAATGATCACTTACCTGTATCACAGCTGTTTACGAACAGTCAGCCTGGCACAGTTAAAGTTGGATAGAAAGCCAGCCACACAGCCACAGTTGTGAAGAGAGAAGCAGATGGAATGACCCTTGTTAGTCGTTTACACCTTCAAGGAGGGAGTCCGTCATGGCATCCTGGGAAACTGTATGACAAAAAAGAAAGTCAATACATGTATAGAAACTGAATGATCACTTACCTGTATCACAGCTGTTTACGAACAGTCAGCCTTGCACAGTTGAAGATGGACAGAATACCAGCCACACAGCCACAGTTGTGAAGTGGGAAGCAGATGGAATGACCCCTGTTAGTATTTTCCACCTTCAGAGAGGGAGGTGGTCATGGCATTCTGGGAAACTGTATGACAAAACAGAAAAAGTCAATACATGTATAGAAACTGAATGATCACTTACCTGTATCACAGCTGTTTACGAACAGTCAGCCTTGCACAGTTGAAGATGGACAGAATACCAGCCACACAGCCACAGTTGTGAAGTGGGAAGCAGATGGAATGACCCTTGTTAGTATTTTCCACCTTCAAAAAGGGAGTCGGTCATGGCATCCTGGGAAACTGTATGACAAAAAAGAAAAAGTCAGTACATGTATAGAAACTGAATGATCACTTACCTGTATCACAGCTGTTTACGAACAGTCAGCCTGGCACCGTTGATGGAAAGATTGCCAGCCATCCAGTCATAGTTGAGATTGGAGATGTAGATGGATAAACCCTTGTTAGTCAATTCCACCTTCAGAAAGGGAGTCCGTCATGGGATCCTGGGAAACTATGACAAAAAAGAAAAAAAAGTCAATACATATATAGAAACTGAATGATCACTTACCTGTATCACAGCTGTTTACGAACAGTCAGCCTCACACAGTTGAAGATGGACAGAAAGCCAGCCGTCCAGTCATATTTGAGATTGGAGATGCAGATGTATAAACCCTTGTTAGTCGTTTCCACCTTCAGAAAAGGAGTCCGTCATGGGATCCTGGGAAACTGTATGACAAAAAAGAAAGTCAATACATGTATAGAAACTGAATGATCACTTACCTGTATCACAGCTCTTTACAAACAGTCAGCCTGGCACAGTTGAAGATGGACAGAAAGCCAGCCACAGTTGTGAAGTGAGAAGCAGATGGAATGACCCTTGTTAGTCGTTTCTACCTTCAGAGAGGGAGTCCGTCATGGCATCCTGAGAAACTGTATGATAAAAAAGAAAAAGTCAATACATGTATAGAAACTGAATGATCACTTACCTGTATCACAGCTGTTTACGAACAGGCAGCCTGGCACCGTTGATGGACAGATAGCCTGCCATCCAGTCATTGTTGAGATTGGAGATGTAGATGGATAAACCCTTGTTAGTCATTTCCACCTTCAGAAAGGGAGTCCGTCATGGCATCCTGGGAAACTGTATGACAAAAAAGAAAAAGTCAATACATGTGTAGAAACTGAATGATCACTTACCTGTATTACAACTGTTTACGAACAGTCAGCCTGGCACAGTTGAAGATGGACAGAAAGCCAGCCACACAGCCACAGTTGTGAAGTGAGAAGCAGATGGAATGACCCCTGTTATTAGTTTCCACCTTCAGAGAGGGAGTCCGCCTAGGCATCCTGGAAAACTGTATGACAAAAAAGAAAAAGTCAATACATGTATAGAAACTGAATGATCACTTACCTGTATCACAACTGTTTACGAACAGTCAGCCTGGCACAGTTGAAGATGGACAGAAAGCCAGCCACACAGCCACAGTTGTGAAGAGAGAAGCAGATGGAATGACCCTTGTTAGTCGTTTCCACCTTCAGAGAGGAAGCCGGCCATGCGATCCTGGGAAACTGTATGACAAAAAAGAAAAAGTCAATACATGTATAGAAACTGAATGATTACTTACCTGTATCACAGCTGTTTACGAATAGTCAGCCTGGCACAGTGGATGATGGACAGAAAGCCAGCCACACAGCCACAGTTCTGAAGTGAGAAGCAAATGGAATGACCCCTGTTAGTATTTTCCACCTTCAGAAAGGGAGTCGGTCATGGCATTCTGGGAAACTGTATGACAAAAAAAAGGAAAGTCAATACAAGTATAGAAACTGAATGATCACTTACCTTTATCACAGCTGTTTACGAACAGTCAGCCTGGCACCGATGATGGACAGATAGCCAGCCAGCCAGTCAAAGTTGAGATTGGAGATGCAGATGGATAAACCCTTGATAGTAGTTTCCACCTTCAAGGAGGGAGTCCGTCATGGCATCCTGGGAAACTGTATGACAAAAACGAAAGTCAATACATGTATTGAAACTGAATGATCACTTACCTGTATCACAGCTGTTTACGAACAGTCAGCCTGGCACCGTTGATGATGGACAGAAAGCCAGCCACACAGCCACAGTTGTGAAGTGAAAAGCAGATGGAATGACCCCTGTTAGTAGTTTCCACCTTCAAGGAGGGAGTCGGTCATGGCATCCTGGAAAACTGTATGACAAAAAAGAAAAAGTCAATACATGTATAGAAACTGAATGATCACTTACCTGTATCACAACTATTTACGAACAGTCAGCCTGGCACAGTTGAAGATGGACAGAAAGCCAGCCACAGTTGTGAAGTGAGAAGCAGATGGAATGACCCTTGTTAGTCGTTTCTACCTTCAGAGAGGGAGTCCGTCATGGCATCCTGGGAAACTGTATGACAAAAAAAAGAAAGTCAATACATGTATAGAAACTGAATGATCACTTACCTGTATCACAGCTGTTTATGAACAGTCAGCCTGGCACAGTTGAAGATGGAAAAAATACCAGCCAGCCAGTCATAGTTGAGATTGGAGATGCAGATGGATAAACCCTTGTTAGTCGTTTCCACCTTCAGAGAGGGAGTCCGTCATGGGATCCTGGGAAACTGTATGATAAAAAAAGAAAGTCAATACATGTATAGAAACTGAATGATCACTTACCTTTATCACAGCTGTTTACGAACAGTCAGCCTGGCACCGTTGATGGACAGATAGCCAGCCATCCAGTCATAGTTGAGATTGGAGATGTAGATGGATAAACCCTTGTTAGTCATTTCCACCTTCAAGGAGGAAGTCCGTAATGGCATCCTGGGAAACTGTATGACAAAAAAGAAAAAGTCAATACATGTATAGAAACTGAATGATCACTTACCTGCATCACAGCTGTTTACAAACAGTCAACCTGGCACAGTTAAAGTTGGACAGAAAGCCAGCCAAACAGCCACAGCTGTGAAGTGAGAAGCAGATGGAATGACCCCTGTTAGAAGTTTCCACCTTCAGAGAGGACGCCGGCCATGCGATCCTGGGAAACTGTATGATAAAAAAAAAAGTCAATACATGTAAAGAAACTGAATGATCACTTACCTGTATCACAGCTGTTTACGAACAGTCAGCCTCACACAGTTGAAGATGGACAGAAAGCCAGCCAGCCAGTCATATTTGAGATTGGAGTCAGTCATGGCATCCTGGGAAACTGTATGACAAAAAAGAAAGTCAATGGATGGAAGATGGATAAACCCTTGTTAGTAGTTTCCACCTTCAGAGAGGGAGTCCGTCATGGCATCCTGGGAAACAGTATGACAAAAAAAAGAAAGTCAATACATGAATAGAAACTGAATGATCACTTACCTGTATCACAGCTGTTTACGAATAGTCAGCCTGGCACAGTTGAAGATGGACAGAAAGCCAGCCACAGTTGTGAAGTGAGAAGTAGATGGAATGACCCCTGTTAGTAGTTTCCACCATCAGAGAGAGTCCGTCATGGGATCCTGGGAAACTATGACAAAAAAGAAAGTCAATGGATGGAAGATGGATAAACCCTTGTTAGTAGTTTCCACCTTCAGAGAGGGAGTCCGTCATGGCATCCTGGGAAACAGTATGACAAAAAAAAGAAAGTCAATACATGAATAGAAACTGAATGATCACTTACCTGTATCACAGCTGTTTACGAACAGTCAGCCTCACACAGTTGAAGTTGGACAGAATACCAGCCAGCCAGTCATAGTTGAGATTGGAGATGCAGATGGATAAACCCTTGTTAGTAGTTTCCACCTTCAAGGAGGGAGTCCGTCATGGCATCCTGGAAAAGTGTATAACAAAAAAGAAAAAGTCAATACATGTATAGAAACTGAATGATCACTTACCTGTATCACAGCTGTTTACAAACAGTCAGCCTGGCACCATTGATGGACAGATAGCCAGCCAGCCAGTCATAGTTGAGATTGGAGATGCAGATGGATAAACCCTTGTTAGTCATTTCCACCTTCAGAGAGGGAGTCCGTCATGGCATCCTGGGAAACTGTATGACAAAAAAGAAAAAGTCAATACATGTATAGAAACTGAATGATCACTTACCTGTATCACAGCTGTTTACGAACAGTCAGCCTGGCACAGTTAAAGATGGACAGAAAGCCAGCCACACAGCCACAGTTGTGAAGAGAGAAGCAGATAGAATGACCCTTCTTAGTCGTTTCCACCTTTAAGGAGGGAGTCCGTCATAAGATAAGATAATAAGATAAGATAATCCTTTATTAGTCCCGCAGTGGGGAAATTTACAGTGTAGCAGCAGAAAGGGATAGCAGGACACTCAGTTACAAAAAATTTGGATAAATAATTTACACTATATACACAATATATATACACAATATAAATAAGAATTAAAAAAAAAAAAAAAAAGCAATAAACAATAAACAATATTATTTACAGTAAAAGACTCTTAATTGCACATGGGGATGGGATATTGCACATAGTATTCCCTGAACATGAACATGTGTGTGTAGTTAAGTGTGTGTGTATGTGGTCCGTTGGGAGCAGTGTTTGTTGTGCAGTCTGACGGCAGCAGGAAGGAAGGACCTGCGATACCGCTCCTTCACACACTTGGGGTGAAGCAGTCTGTCGCTAAAGGAGCTGCCCAGTGCTGCCAGAGTCTCATGCATGGGGTGGGAGCTGTTCTTCCGCATGGATGCCAGCTTGGCTGTCATCCTCCTGTCTCCCACCACCTGCACTGGGTCTAAGAAGCACCCCAGGACAGAGCCGGCCCTCTTTATGAGTTTGTCCAGTCTCTTCTTATCTGCCGTCGAGATGCTACTACCCCAGCAGACCACTCCATAAAAGATGGCAGATGCCACCACTGTGTCGAAGAACGTCCTCAGAAGTGCTCCCTGCACTCCAAAGGACCTCAATCTCCTCAGCAGGTAGAGTCTGCTCTGGCCTTTCTTATAGAGAGCAGCAGTGTTGACTGACCAGTCCAGTTTGTTGTTCAGATGAACACCCAGGTATTTATAAGAGTCCACACTCTCGATGTTCATACCCCGGATGTTCACTGATGGAGGGGGGTGTCTGCACCTGCGGAAATCCACTACCAGTTCTTTGGTTTTTCCAGCGTTTATCTGCAGATGGTTCTGCAGACACCAGTCCACAAAGTCCTGAATAAGTTCTCTGTACTCGCTGTCCTCCTCATTGGATATGAGGCCGACGATCGCTGAGTCATCAGAGAACTTCTGGAGGTGACAGGTTGGTGAGCTGTACATGAAGTCAGCAGTGTACAGGGTGAAGAGGAACGGTGCCAAGACCGTTCCTTGAGGGGCTCCTGTGCTGCTGACCACCAAGTCAGAGACACAGTCCCGTGCCCTCACATACTGTGGTCGGTTGGTGAGGTAGTCCAGTATCCAGTTTGACAGGTGACTGTCCACTCCACAATGTCCCAACTTGTCCTTTAGGAGGCCTGGCTGTATGGTGTTAAAAGCACTGGAGAAATCGAAGAAGGTGATCCTCACAGTGCTGCCGGGCTTCTCCAGGTGAGAAAGAGCTCTGTGTAGAAGATAGATGACAGCATCATCCACCCCGACACCAGGCTGGTAGGCGAACTGAAGAGGGTCCATGGATGGGCTCACCAGAGGGCGGATGTGGTTGAGGACCAGCCTCTCCAGTGACTTCATTAGATGAGGCTGGTCCTCAACCACATCCGCCCTCTGGTGAGCCCATCCATGGACCCTCTTCAGTTCATGGCATCCTGGGACCCTCTTCAGTTCATGGCATCCTGGGAAACTGTATGACAAAAAAAAAAGTCAATACATGTATAGAAACTGAATGATCACTTACCTGTATCACAGCTGTTTACGAACAGTCAGCCTTGCACAGTTGAAGATGGACAGAATACCAGCCACACAGCCACAGTTGTGAAGTGGGAAGCAGATGGAATGACCCTTGTTAGTATTTTCCACCTTCAAAAAGGGAGTCGGTCATGGCATCCTGGGAAACTGTATGACAAAAAAGAAAAAGTCAGTACATGTATAGAAACTGAATGATCACTTACCTGTATCACAGCTGTTTACGAACAGTCAGCCTGGCACCGTTGATGGACAGATAGCCAGCCATCCAGTCATAGTTGAGATTGGAGATGTAGATGGATAAACCCTTGTTAGTCAATTCCACCTTCAGAAAGGGAGTCCGTCATGGGATCCTGGGAAACGATGACAAAAAAGAAAAAAAAGTCAATACATATATAGAAACTGAATGATCACTTACCTGTATCACAGCTGTTTACGAACAGTCAGCCTCACACAGTTGAAGATGGACAGAAAGCCAGCCATCCAGTCATAGTTGAGATTGGAGATGTAGATGGATAAACCCTTGTTAGTCATTTCCACCTTCAGAAAGGGAGTCCGTCATGGCATCCTGGGAAACTGTATGATAAAAAAAAGAAAGCCAATACATGTATAGAAAACGAATGATCACTTACCTGTATCACAGCTGTTTACGAACAGTCAGCCTCACACAGTTGAAGATGGACAGAATACCAGCCAGCCAGTCATATTTGAGATTGGAGATGCAGATAGATAAACCCTTGTCAGTAGTTTCCACCTTCAAGGAGGGAGTCCGTAATGGCATCCTGGGAAACTGTATGACAAAAAAAAAAAGTCAATACATTTATAGAAACTGAATGATCACTTACCTGTATCACAGCTGTTTACAAACAGTCAGCCTGGCACCGTTGATGGACAAATAGCCAGCCAGCCAGTCATAGTTGAGATTGGAGATGTAGATGGATAAACCCTTGTTAGTCATTTCCACCTTCAAGGAGGGAGTCTGTCATGGCATCCTGGGAAACTGTATGACAAAAAAGAAAAAGTCAATTCATGTATAGAAACTGAATGATCACTTACCTGTATCACAGCTGTTTACGAACAGTCAGCCTGGCACCGTTGATGGAAAGATAGCCAGCCATCCAGTCATAGTTGAGATTGGAGATGTAGATGGATAAACCCTTGTTAGTCATTTCCACCTTCAAGGAGGGAGTCTGTCATGGCATCCTGGGAAACTGTATGACAAAAAAGAAAAAGTCAATTCATGTATAGAAACTGAATTATTATTTACCTGTATCACAGCTGTTTACGAATAGTCAGCCTCACACAGTTGAAGATGGACAGAAAGCCAGCCATCCAGTCATAGTTGAGATTGGAGATGTAGATGGATAAACCCTTGTTAGTCATTTCCACCTTCAGAAAGGGAGTCCGTCATGGCATCCTGGGAAACTGTATGATAAAAAAAAGAAAGCCAATACATGTATAGAAAACGAATGATCACTTACCTGTATCACAGCTGTTTACGAACAGTCAGCCTCACACAGTTGAAGATGGACAGAATACCAGCCAGCCAGTCATATTTGAGATTGGAGATGCAGATAGATAAACCCTTGTCAGTAGTTTCCACCTTCAAGGAGGGAGTCCGTAATGGCATCCTGGGAAACTGTATGACAAAAAAAAAAAGTCAATACATTTATAGAAACTGAATGATCACTTACCTGTATCACAGCTGTTTACAAACAGTCAGCCTGGCACCGTTGATGGACAAATAGCCAGCCAGCCAGTCATAGTTGAGATTGGAGATGTAGATGGATAAACCCTTGTTAGTCATTTCCACCTTCAAGGAGGGAGTCCGTCTTGGCATCCTGGGAAACTGTATGACAAAAAAGAAAAAGTCAATTCATGTATAGAAACTGAATTATTATTTACCTGTATCACAGCTGTTTACGAACAGTCAGCCTCACTCAGTTGAAGATGGACAAAAAGCCAGCCACACAGCCACAGTTGTGAAGTGAGAAGCAGATGGAATGACCCCTGTTAGTAGTTTCCACCTTCAGAGAGGGAGTCCGTCATGGCATCCTGGGAAACTGTATGACAAAAAAGAAAGTCAATACATGTATAGAAACTGAAATGATCACTTACCTGTATCACAGCTGTTTATGAATAGTCAGCCTGGCACAGTTGAAGATGGACAGAATACCAGCCAGCCAGTCATAGTTGAGATTGGAGATGCAGATGGATAAACCCTTGTTAGTCATTTCCACCTTCAGAGAGGGAGTCCGTCATGGCATCCTGGGAAACTGTGTGATAAAAAAGAAAGTCAATACATGTATAGAAACTGAATGACCACTTACCTGTATCACAGCTGTTTACGAACAGTCAGCCTGGCACAGTTGAAGATGGACAGAAAGCCAGCCACACAGCCACAGTTGAGAAGTGAGAAGCAGATGGAATGACGCCTGTTAGTAGTTTCGACCTTCAGAGAGGGAGTCCGCCATGGCATCCTGGAAAACTGTAGGACAAAAAAGAAAGTCAATACATGTATAGAAACTGAATGATCACTTACCTGTATCACAGCTGTTTACGAACAGTCAGCCTGGCACAGTTGAAGATGGACAGAAAGCCAGCCACAGTTGTGAAGTGAGAAGCAGATGGAATGACCCTTGTTAGACGTTTCTACCTTCAGAGAGGGAGTCCCTCATGGGATCCTGGGAAACTGTATGATAAAAAAAAGAAAGCCAATACATGTAAAGAAAACGAATGATCACTTAACTGTATCACAGCTGTTTACGAACAGTCAGCCTCACACAGTTGAAGTTGGACAGAATACCAGCCAGCCAGTCCTAGTTGAGATTGGAGATGCAGATGGATTAACCCTTGTTAGTCGTTTCCACCTTCAAGGAGGGAGTCCGTCATGGCATCCTGGGAAACTGTATGACAAAAAAGAAAAAGTCAATACATGTATAGAAACTGAATGATCACTTACCTGCATCACAGCTGTTTACAAACAGTCAGCCTGGCACAGTTAAAGTTGGACAGAAAGCCAGCCACACAGCCACAGTTGTGAAGAGAGAAGCTGATGGAATGACCCTTGTTAGTCGTTTCCACCTTCAGAGAAGAAGCCGGCCATGCGATCCTGGGAAACTGTATGACAAAAAAGAAAAAGTCAATACATGTATAGAAACTGAATGATCACTTACCTGTATCACAGCTGTTTACGAACAGTCAGCCTGGCACCGTTGATGGACAGATAGCCAGCCAGCCAGTCAAAGTTGAGATTGGAGATGCAGATGGATAAACCCTTGATAGTAGTTTCCACCTTCAAGGAGGGAGTCCGTCATGGCATCCTGGGAAACTGTATGACAAAAAAGAAAGTCAATACATGTATTGAAACTGAATGATCACTTACCTGTATCACAGCTGTTTACGAACAGTCAGCCTGGCACCGTTGATGATGGACAGAAAGCCAGCCACACAGCCACAGTTGTGAAGTGAGAAGCAGATGGAATGACCCCTGTTAGTAGTTTCCACCTTCAAGGAGGGAGTCGGTCATGGCATCCTGGAAAACTGTATGACAAAAAAGAAAAAGTCAATACATGTATAGAAACTGAATGATCACTTACCTGTATCACAACTGTTTACGAACAGTCAGCCTGGCACAGTTGAAGATGGACAGAAAGCCAGCCACAGTTGTGAAGTGAGAAGCAGATGGAATGACCCTTGTTAGTCGTTTCTACCTTCAGAGAGGGAGTCCGTCATGGTATCCTGGGAAACTGTATGACAAAAAAAAGAAAGTCAATACATGTATAGAAACTGAATGATCACTTACCTGTATCACAGCTGTTTATGAACGGTCAGCCTGGCACAGTTGAAGATGGAAAAAATACCAGCCAGCCAGTCATAGTTGAGATTGGAGATGCAGATGGATAAACCCTTGTTAGTCGTTTCCACCTTCAGAGAGGGAGTCCGTCATGGGATCCTGGGAAACTGTATGATAAAAAAAGAAAGTCAATACATGTATAGAAACTGAATGATCACTTACCTGTATCACAGCTGTTTACGAACAGTCAGCCTGGCACCGTTGATGGAAAGATAGCCAGCCATCCAGTCATAGTTGAGATTGGAGATGTAGATGAATAAACCCTTGTTAGTCATTTCCACCTTCAAGGAGGGAGTCCGTCATGGCATCCTGGGAAACTGTATGACAAAAAAGAAAAAGTCAATTCATGTATAGAAACTGAATTATTATTTACCTGTTTCACAGCTGTTTACGAATAGTCAGCCTCACACAGTTGAAGATGGACAGAAAGCCAGCCATCCAGTTATAGTTGAGATTGGAGATGTAGATGGATAAACCCTTGTTAGTCATTTGCACCTTCAGAAAGGGAGTCCGTCATGGCATCCTGGGAAACTGTATGATAAAAAAAAGAAAGTCAATACATGTATAGAAAACGAATGATCACTTACCTGTATCACAGCTGTTTACGAACAGTCAGCCTCACACAGTTGAAGATGGACAGAATACCAGCCAGCCAGTCATATTTGAGATTGGAGATGCAGATAGATAAACCCGTGTCAGTAGTTTCCACCTTCAAGGAGGGAGTCCGTAATGGCATCCTGGGAAACTGTATGACAAAAAAGAAAAAGTCAATACATTTATAGAAACTGAATGATCACTTACCTGTATCACAGCTGTTTACAAACAGTCAGCCTGGCACCGTTGATGGACAAATAGCCAGCCAGCCAGTCATAGTTGAGATTGGAGATGCAGATGGATAAACCCTTGTTGATCATTTTCACCTTCAAAGAGGGAGTCCGTCATGGCATCCTGGGAAACTGTATGACAAAAAAGAAAGTCAATACATGTATAGAAACTGAATGATCACTTACCTGTATCACAGCTGTTTACGAACAGTCAGCCTCACACAGTTGAAGATGGACAGAAAGCCAGCCACACAGCCACAGTTGTGAAGTGAGAAGCAGATGGAATGACCCCTGTTAGTAGTTTCCACCTTCAGAGAGGGAGTCCGTCATGGCATCCTGGGAAACTGTATGACAAAAAAGAAAGTCAATACATGTATAAAAACTGAAATGATCACTTACCTGTATCACAGCTGTTTATGAACAGTCAGCCTTGCACAGTTGAAGATGGACAGAATACCAGCCAGCCAGTCATAGTTGAGATTGGAGATGCAGATGGATAAACCCTTGTTAGTCATTTCCACCTTCATAGAGGGAGTCCGTCATGGCATCCTGGGAAACTGTGTGATAAAAAAGAAAGTCAATACATGTATAGAAACTGAATGACCACTTACCTGTATCACAGCTGTTTACGAACAGTCAGCCTGGCACAGTTGAAGATGGACAGAAAGCCAGCCACACAGCCACAGTTGTGAAGTGAGAAGCAGATGGAATGACGCCTGTTAGTAGTTTCGACCGTCAGAGAGGGAGTCCGCCATGGCATCCTGGAAAACTGTAGGACAAAAAAGAAAGTCAATACATGTATAGAAACTGAATGATCACTTACCTGTATCACAACTGTTTACGAATAGTCAGCCTGGCACAGTTGAAGATGGACAGAAAGCCGGCCACACAGCCACAGTCGTGAAGAGAGAAGCAGATGGAATGACCCTTGTTAGTCGTTTCAACCTTCACAGAGAGAGTCCGTCATGGGATCCAGGGAATTTGTATGACAAAAAAGAAAGTCAATACATATATAGAAACTGAATGATCACTTACCTGTATCACAGCTGTTTACGAACAGTCAGCCTGGCACAGTTAAAGTTGGATAGAAAGCCAGCCACACAGCCACAGTTGTGAAGAGAGAAGCAGATGGAATGACCCTTGTTAGTCGTTTACACCTTCAAGGAGGGAGTCCGTCATGGCATCCTGGGAAACTGTATGACAAAAAAGAAAGTCAATACATGTATAGAAACTGAATGATCACTTACCTGTATCACAGCTGTTTACGAACAGTCAGCCTTGCACAGTTGAAGATGGACAGAATACCAGCCACACAGCCACAGTTGTGAAGTGGGAAGCAGATGGAATGACCCCTGTTAGTATTTTCCACCTTCAGAGAGGGAGGTGGTCATGGCATTCTGGGAAACTGTATGACAAAACAGAAAAAGTCAATACATGTATAGAAACTGAATGATCACTTACCTGTATCACAGCTGTTTACGAACAGTCAGCCTTGCACAGTTGAAGATGGACAGAATACCAGCCACACAGCCACAGTTGTGAAGTGGGAAGCAGATGGAATGACCCTTGTTAGTATTTTCCACCTTCAAAAAGGGAGTCGGTCATGGCATCCTGGGAAACTGTATGACAAAAAAGAAAAAGTCAGTACATGTATAGAAACTGAATGATCACTTACCTGTATCACAGCTGTTTACGAACAGTCAGCCTGGCACCGTTGATGGAAAGATTGCCAGCCATCCAGTCATAGTTGAGATTGGAGATGTAGATGGATAAACCCTTGTTAGTCAATTCCACCTTCAGAAAGGGAGTCCGTCATGGGATCCTGGGAAACTATGACAAAAAAGAAAAAAAAGTCAATACATATATAGAAACTGAATGATCACTTACCTGTATCACAGCTGTTTACGAACAGTCAGCCTCACACAGTTGAAGATGGACAGAAAGCCAGCCGTCCAGTCATATTTGAGATTGGAGATGCAGATGTATAAACCCTTGTTAGTCGTTTCCACCTTCAGAAAAGGAGTCCGTCATGGGATCCTGGGAAACTGTATGACAAAAAAGAAAGTCAATACATGTATAGAAACTGAATGATCACTTACCTGTATCACAGCTCTTTACAAACAGTCAGCCTGGCACAGTTGAAGATGGACAGAAAGCCAGCCACAGTTGTGAAGTGAGAAGCAGATGGAATGACCCTTGTTAGTCGTTTCTACCTTCAGAGAGGGAGTCCGTCATGGCATCCTGAGAAACTGTATGATAAAAAAGAAAAAGTCAATACATGTATAGAAACTGAATGATCACTTACCTGTATCACAGCTGTTTACGAACAGGCAGCCTGGCACCGTTGATGGACAGATAGCCTGCCATCCAGTCATTGTTGAGATTGGAGATGTAGATGGATAAACCCTTGTTAGTCATTTCCACCTTCAGAAAGGGAGTCCGTCATGGCATCCTGGGAAACTGTATGACAAAAAAGAAAAAGTCAATACATGTGTAGAAACTGAATGATCACTTACCTGTATTACAACTGTTTACGAACAGTCAGCCTGGCACAGTTGAAGATGGACAGAAAGCCAGCCACACAGCCACAGTTGTGAAGTGAGAAGCAGATGGAATGACCCCTGTTATTAGTTTCCACCTTCAGAGAGGGAGTCCGCCTAGGCATCCTGGAAAACTGTATGACAAAAAAGAAAAAGTCAATACATGTATAGAAACTGAATGATCACTTACCTGTATCACAACTGTTTACGAACAGTCAGCCTGGCACAGTTGAAGATGGACAGAAAGCCAGCCACACAGCCACAGTTGTGAAGAGAGAAGCAGATGGAATGACCCTTGTTAGTCGTTTCCACCTTCAGAGAGGAAGCCGGCCATGCGATCCTGGGAAACTGTATGACAAAAAAGAAAAAGTCAATACATGTATAGAAACTGAATGATTACTTACCTGTATCACAGCTGTTTACGAATAGTCAGCCTGGCACAGTGGATGATGGACAGAAAGCCAGCCACACAGCCACAGTTCTGAAGTGAGAAGCAAATGGAATGACCCCTGTTAGTATTTTCCACCTTCAGAAAGGGAGTCGGTCATGGCATTCTGGGAAACTGTATGACAAAAAAAAGGAAAGTCAATACAAGTATAGAAACTGAATGATCACTTACCTTTATCACAGCTGTTTACGAACAGTCAGCCTGGCACCGATGATGGACAGATAGCCAGCCAGCCAGTCAAAGTTGAGATTGGAGATGCAGATGGATAAACCCTTGATAGTAGTTTCCACCTTCAAGGAGGGAGTCCGTCATGGCATCCTGGGAAACTGTATGACAAAAACGAAAGTCAATACATGTATTGAAACTGAATGATCACTTACCTGTATCACAGCTGTTTACGAACAGTCAGCCTGGCACCGTTGATGATGGACAGAAAGCCAGCCACACAGCCACAGTTGTGAAGTGAAAAGCAGATGGAATGACCCCTGTTAGTAGTTTCCACCTTCAAGGAGGGAGTCGGTCATGGCATCCTGGAAAACTGTATGACAAAAAAGAAAAAGTCAATACATGTATAGAAACTGAATGATCACTTACCTGTATCACAACTATTTACGAACAGTCAGCCTGGCACAGTTGAAGATGGACAGAAAGCCAGCCACAGTTGTGAAGTGAGAAGCAGATGGAATGACCCTTGTTAGTCGTTTCTACCTTCAGAGAGGGAGTCCGTCATGGCATCCTGGGAAACTGTATGACAAAAAAAAGAAAGTCAATACATGTATAGAAACTGAATGATCACTTACCTGTATCACAGCTGTTTATGAACAGTCAGCCTGGCACAGTTGAAGATGGAAAAAATACCAGCCAGCCAGTCATAGTTGAGATTGGAGATGCAGATGGATAAACCCTTGTTAGTCGTTTCCACCTTCAGAGAGGGAGTCCGTCATGGGATCCTGGGAAACTGTATGATAAAAAAAGAAAGTCAATACATGTATAGAAACTGAATGATCACTTACCTTTATCACAGCTGTTTACGAACAGTCAGCCTGGCACCGTTGATGGACAGATAGCCAGCCATCCAGTCATAGTTGAGATTGGAGATGTAGATGGATAAACCCTTGTTAGTCATTTCCACCTTCAAGGAGGAAGTCCGTAATGGCATCCTGGGAAACTGTATGACAAAAAAGAAAAAGTCAATACATGTATAGAAACTGAATGATCACTTACCTGCATCACAGCTGTTTACAAACAGTCAACCTGGCACAGTTAAAGTTGGACAGAAAGCCAGCCAAACAGCCACAGCTGTGAAGTGAGAAGCAGATGGAATGACCCCTGTTAGAAGTTTCCACCTTCAGAGAGGACGCCGGCCATGCGATCCTGGGAAACTGTATGATAAAAAAAAAAGTCAATACATGTAAAGAAACTGAATGATCACTTACCTGTATCACAGCTGTTTACGAACAGTCAGCCTCACACAGTTGAAGATGGACAGAAAGCCAGCCAGCCAGTCATATTTGAGATTGGAGTCAGTCATGGCATCCTGGGAAACTGTATGACAAAAAAGAAAGTCAATGGATGGAAGATGGATAAACCCTTGTTAGTAGTTTCCACCTTCAGAGAGGGAGTCCGTCATGGCATCCTGGGAAACAGTATGACAAAAAAAAGAAAGTCAATACATGAATAGAAACTGAATGATCACTTACCTGTATCACAGCTGTTTACGAATAGTCAGCCTGGCACAGTTGAAGATGGACAGAAAGCCAGCCACAGTTGTGAAGTGAGAAGTAGATGGAATGACCCCTGTTAGTAGTTTCCACCATCAGAGAGAGTCCGTCATGGGATCCTGGGAAACTATGACAAAAAAGAAAGTCAATGGATGGAAGATGGATAAACCCTTGTTAGTAGTTTCCACCTTCAGAGAGGGAGTCCGTCATGGCATCCTGGGAAACAGTATGACAAAAAAAAGAAAGTCAATACATGAATAGAAACTGAATGATCACTTACCTGTATCACAGCTGTTTACGAACAGTCAGCCTCACACAGTTGAAGTTGGACAGAATACCAGCCAGCCAGTCATAGTTGAGATTGGAGATGCAGATGGATAAACCCTTGTTAGTAGTTTCCACCTTCAAGGAGGGAGTCCGTCATGGCATCCTGGAAAAGTGTATAACAAAAAAGAAAAAGTCAATACATGTATAGAAACTGAATGATCACTTACCTGTATCACAGCTGTTTACAAACAGTCAGCCTGGCACCATTGATGGACAGATAGCCAGCCAGCCAGTCATAGTTGAGATTGGAGATGCAGATGGATAAACCCTTGTTAGTCATTTCCACCTTCAGAGAGGGAGTCCGTCATGGCATCCTGGGAAACTGTATGACAAAAAAGAAAAAGTCAATACATGTATAGAAACTGAATGATCACTTACCTGTATCACAGCTGTTTACGAACAGTCAGCCTGGCACAGTTAAAGATGGACAGAAAGCCAGCCACACAGCCACAGTTGTGAAGAGAGAAGCAGATAGAATGACCCTTCTTAGTCGTTTCCACCTTTAAGGAGGGAGTCCGTCATAAGATAAGATAATAAGATAAGATAATCCTTTATTAGTCCCGCAGTGGGGAAATTTACAGTGTAGCAGCAGAAAGGGATAGCAGGACACTCAGTTACAAAAAATTTGGATAAATAATTTACACTATATACACAATATATATACACAATATAAATAAGAATTAAAAAAAAAAAAAAAAAGCAATAAACAATAAACAATATTATTTACAGTAAAAGACTCTTAATTGCACATGGGGATGGGATATTGCACATAGTATTCCCTGAACATGAACATGTGTGTGTAGTTAAGTGTGTGTGTATGTGGTCCGTTGGGAGCAGTGTTTGTTGTGCAGTCTGACGGCAGCAGGAAGGAAGGACCTGCGATACCGCTCCTTCACACACTTGGGGTGAAGCAGTCTGTCGCTAAAGGAGCTGCCCAGTGCTGCCAGAGTCTCATGCATGGGGTGGGAGCTGTTCTTCCGCATGGATGCCAGCTTGGCTGTCATCCTCCTGTCTCCCACCACCTGCACTGGGTCTAAGAAGCACCCCAGGACAGAGCCGGCCCTCTTTATGAGTTTGTCCAGTCTCTTCTTATCTGCCGTCGAGATGCTACTACCCCAGCAGACCACTCCATAAAAGATGGCAGATGCCACCACTGTGTCGAAGAACGTCCTCAGAAGTGCTCCCTGCACTCCAAAGGACCTCAATCTCCTCAGCAGGTAGAGTCTGCTCTGGCCTTTCTTATAGAGAGCAGCAGTGTTGACTGACCAGTCCAGTTTGTTGTTCAGATGAACACCCAGGTATTTATAAGAGTCCACACTCTCGATGTTCATACCCCGGATGTTCACTGATGGAGGGGGGTGTCTGCACCTGCGGAAATCCACTACCAGTTCTTTGGTTTTTCCAGCGTTTATCTGCAGATGGTTCTGCAGACACCAGTCCACAAAGTCCTGAATAAGTTCTCTGTACTCGCTGTCCTCCTCATTGGATATGAGGCCGACGATCGCTGAGTCATCAGAGAACTTCTGGAGGTGACAGGTTGGTGAGCTGTACATGAAGTCAGCAGTGTACAGGGTGAAGAGGAACGGTGCCAAGACCGTTCCTTGAGGGGCTCCTGTGCTGCTGACCACCAAGTCAGAGACACAGTCCCGTGCCCTCACATACTGTGGTCGGTTGGTGAGGTAGTCCAGTATCCAGTTTGACAGGTGACTGTCCACTCCACAATGTCCCAACTTGTCCTTTAGGAGGCCTGGCTGTATGGTGTTAAAAGCACTGGAGAAATCGAAGAAGGTGATCCTCACAGTGCTGCCGGGCTTCTCCAGGTGAGAAAGAGCTCTGTGTAGAAGATAGATGACAGCATCATCCACCCCGACACCAGGCTGGTAGGCGAACTGAAGAGGGTCCATGGATGGGCTCACCAGAGGGCGGATGTGGTTGAGGACCAGCCTCTCCAGTGACTTCATTAGATGAGGCTGGTCCTCAACCACATCCGCCCTCTGGTGAGCCCATCCATGGACCCTCTTCAGTTCATGGCATCCTGGGACCCTCTTCAGTTCATGGCATCCTGGGAAACTGTATGACAAAAAAAAAAGTCAATACATGTATAGAAACTGAATGATCACTTACCTGTATCACAGCTGTTTACGAACAGTCAGCCTTGCACAGTTGAAGATGGACAGAATACCAGCCACACAGCCACAGTTGTGAAGTGGGAAGCAGATGGAATGACCCTTGTTAGTATTTTCCACCTTCAAAAAGGGAGTCGGTCATGGCATCCTGGGAAACTGTATGACAAAAAAGAAAAAGTCAGTACATGTATAGAAACTGAATGATCACTTACCTGTATCACAGCTGTTTACGAACAGTCAGCCTGGCACCGTTGATGGACAGATAGCCAGCCATCCAGTCATAGTTGAGATTGGAGATGTAGATGGATAAACCCTTGTTAGTCAATTCCACCTTCAGAAAGGGAGTCCGTCATGGGATCCTGGGAAACGATGACAAAAAAGAAAAAAAAGTCAATACATATATAGAAACTGAATGATCACTTACCTGTATCACAGCTGTTTACGAACAGTCAGCCTCACACAGTTGAAGATGGACAGAAAGCCAGCCAGCCAGTCATATTTGAGATTGGAGATGCAGATGTATAAACCCTTGTTAGTCGTTTCCACCTTCAGAAAGGGAGTCCGTCATGGGATCCTGGGAAACTGTATGACAAAAAAGGAAAAGTCAATACATGTATAGAAACTGAATGATCACTTACCTGTATCACAGCTGTTTACGAACAGTCAGCCTTACACAGTTGAAGATGGACAGAATACCAGCCATCCAGTCATAGTTGAGATTGGAGATGTAGATGGATAAACCCTTGTTAGTCGTTTCCACTTTCAGAGAGGGAGTCCGTCATGGCATCCTGGGAAACTGTATGACAAAAAAGAAAGTCAATACATGTATAGAAACTGAATGATCACTTACCTGTATCACAGCTCTTTACAAACAGTCAGCATGGCACAGTTGAAGATGGACAGAAAGCCAGCCACAGTTGTGAAGAGAGAAGCAGATGGAATGACCCCTGTTAGTAGTTTCCACCTTCAGAGAGGTAGTCCGTCATGGCATCCTGGGAAACTGTATGACAAAAAAGAAAGTCAATACATGTATAGAAAACGAATGATCACTTACCTGTATCACAGCTGTTTACGAACAGTCAGCCTGGCACAGTTGAAGATGGACAGAAAGCCAGCCACACAGCCACAGTTGTGAAGTGAGAAGCAGATGGAATGACCCCTGTTAGTAGTTTCCACCTTCAGAGAGGGAGTCCGCCTAGGCATCCAGGAAAACTGTATGACAAAAAAGAAAGTCAATACATGTATTGAAACTGAATGATCACTTAACTGTATCACAGCTGTTTACGAACAGTCAGGCTGGCACCGTTGATGGACAGATAGCCAGCCAGCCAGTCAAAGTTGAGATTGGAGATGCAGATGGATAAACCCTTGATAGTACTTTCCACCTTCAAGGAGGGAGTCCGTCATGGCATCCTGGGAAACTGTATGACAAAAAAGAAAGTCAATACATGTATTGAAACTGAATGATCACTTAACTGTATCACAGCTGTTTACGAACAGTCAGCCTGACACCGTTGATGATGGACAGAAAGCCAGCCACACAGCCACAGTTGTGAAGTGAGAAGCAGATGGAATGACCCGTTAGTAGTTTCCACCTTCAAGGAGGGAGTCGGTCATGGCATCCTGGAAAACTGTATGACAAAAAAGAAAAAGTCAATAAATGTATAGAAACTGAATGATCACTTACCTGTATCACAACTGTTTACGAACAGTCAGCCTGGCACAGTTGAAGATGGAAAAAATACCAGCCAGCCAGTCATAGTTGAGATTGGAGATGCAGATGGATAAACCCTTGTTAGTCGTTTCCACCTTCAGAGAGGGAGTCCGTCATGGGATCCTGGGAAACTGTATGATAAAAAAAGAAAGTCAATACATGTATAGAAACTGAATGATCACTTACCTGTATCACAGCTGTTTACGAACAGTCAGCCTGGCACCGTTGATGGAAAGATAGCCAGCCATCCAGTCATAGTTGAGATTGGAGATGTAGATGGATAAACCCTTGTTAGTCATTTCCACCTTCAAGGAGGGAGTCCGTCATGGCATCCTGGGAAACTGTATGACAAAAAAGAAAAAGTCAATTCATGTATAGAAACTGAATTAGTATTTACCTGTATCACAGCTGTTTACGAATAGTCAGCCTCACACAGTTGAAGATGGACAGAAAGCCAGCCATCCAGTCATAGTTGAGATTGGAGATGTAGATGGATAAACCCTTGTTAGTCATTTCCACCTTCAGAAAGGGAGTCCGTCATGGCATCCTGGGAAACTGTATGATAAAAAAAAGAAAGCCAATACATGTATAGAAAACGAATGATCACTTACCTGTATCACAGCTGTTTACGAACAGTCAGCCTCACACAGTTGAAGATGGACAGAATACCAGCCAGCCAGTCATATTTGAGATTGGAGATGCAGATAGATAAACCCTTGTCAGTAGTTTCCACCTTCAAGGAGGGAGTCCGTAATGGCATCCTGGGAAACTGTATGACAAAAAAAAAAAGTCAATACATTTATAGAAACTGAATGATCACTTACCTGTATCACAGCTGTTTACATACAGTCAGCCTGGCACCGTTGATGGACAAATAGCCAGCCAGCCAGTCATAGTTGAGATTGGAGATGTAGATGGATAAACCCTTGTTAGTCATTTCCACCTTCAAGGAGGGAGTCCGTCTTGGCATCCTGGGAAACTGTATGACAAAAAAGAAAAAGTCAATTCATGTATAGAAACTGAATTATTATTTACCTGTATCACAGCTGTTTACGAACAGTCAGCCTCACTCAGTTGAAGATGGACAAAAAGCCAGCCACACAGCCACAGTTGTGAAGTGAGAAGCAGATGGAATGACCCCTGTTAGTAGTTTCCACCTTCAGAGAGGGAGTCCGTCATGGCATCCTGGGAAACTGTATGACAAAAAAGAAAGTCAATACATGTATAGAAACTGAAATGATCACTTACCTGTATCACAGCTGTTTATGAATAGTCAGCCTGGCACAGTTGAAGATGGACAGAATACCAGCCAGCCAGTCATAGTTGAGATTGGAGATGCAGATGGATAAACCCTTGTTAGTCATTTCCACCTTCAGAGAGGGAGTCCGTCATGGCATCCTGGGAAACTGTGTGATAAAAAAGAAAGTCAATACATGTATAGAAACTGAATGACCACTTACCTGTATCACAGCTGTTTACGAACAGTCAGCCTGGCACAGTTGAAGATGGACAGAAAGCCAGCCACACAGCCACAGTTGAGAAGTGAGAAGCAGATGGAATGACGCCTGTTAGTAGTTTCGACCTTCAGAGAGGGAGTCCGCCATGGCATCCTGGAAAACTGTAGGACAAAAAAGAAAGTCAATACATGTATAGAAACTGAATGATCACTTACCTGTATCACAGCTGTTTACGAACAGTCAGCCTGGCACAGTTGAAGATGGACAGAAAGCCAGCCACAGTTGTGAAGTGAGAAGCAGATGGAATGACCCTTGTTAGACGTTTCTACCTTCAGAGAGGGAGTCCCTCATGGGATCCTGGGAAACTGTATGATAAAAAAAAGAAAGCCAATACGTGTAAAGAAAACGAATGATCACTTAACTGTATCACAGCTGTTTACGAACAGTCAGCCTCACACAGTTGAAGTTGGACAGAATACCAGCCAGCCAGTCCTAGTTGAGATTGGAGATGCAGATGGATTAACCCTTGTTAGTCGTTTCCACCTTCAAGGAGGGAGTCCGTCATGGCATCCTGGGAAACTGTATGACAAAAAAGAAAAAGTCAATACATGTATAGAAACTGAATGATCACTTACCTGCATCACAGCTGTTTACAAACAGTCAGCCTGGCACAGTTAAAGTTGGACAGAAAGCCAGCCACACAGCCACAGTTGTGAAGAGAGAAGCTGATGGAATGACCCTTGTTAGTCGTTTCCACCTTCAGAGAAGAAGCCGGCCATGCGATCCTGGGAAACTGTATGACAAAAAAGAAAAAGTCAATACATGTATAGAAACTGAATGATCACTTACCTGTATCACAGCTGTTTACGAACAGTCAGCCTGGCACAGTGGATGATGGACAGAAAGCCAGCCACACAGCCACAGTTCTGAAGTGAGAAGCAAATGGAATGACCCCTGTTAGTATTTTCCACCTTCAGAAAGGGAGTCGGTCATGGCATTCTGGGAAACTGTATGACAAAAAAAAGAAAGTCAATACATGTATAGAAACTGAATGATCACTTACCTGTATCACAGCTGTTTACGAACAGTCAGCCTGGCACCGTTGATGGACAGATAGCCAGCCAGCCAGTCAAAGTTGAGATTGGAGATGCAGATGGATAAACCCTTGATAGTAGTTTCCACCTTCAAGGAGGGAGTCCGTCATGGCATCCTGGGAAACTGTAGGACAAAAAAGAAAGTCAATACATGTATTGAAACTGAATGATCACTTACCTGTATCACAGCTGTTTACGAACAGTCAGCCTGGCACCGTTGATGATGGACAGAAAGCCAGCCACACAGCCACAGTTGTGAAGTGAGAAGCAGATGGAATGACCCCTGTTAGTAGTTTCCACCTTCAAGGAGGGAGTCGGTCATGGCATCCTGGAAAACTGTATGACAAAAAAGAAAAAGTCAATACATGTATAGAAACTGAATGATCACTTACCTGTATCACAACTGTTTACGAACAGTCAGCCTGGCACAGTTGAAGATGGACAGAAAGCCAGCCACAGTTGTGAAGTGAGAAGCAGATGGAATGACCCTTGTTAGTCGTTTCTACCTTCAGAGAGGGAGTCCGTCATGGCATCCTGGGAAACTGTATGACAAAAAAAAGAAAGTCAATACATGTATAGAAACTGAATGATCACTTACCTGTATCACAGCTGTTTATGAACGGTCAGCCTGGCACAGTTGAAGATGGAAAAAATACCAGCCAGCCAGTCATAGTTGAGATTGGAGATGCAGATGGATAAACCCTTGTTAGTCGTTTCCACCTTCAGAGAGGGAGTCCGTCATGGGATCCTGGGAAACTGTATGATAAAAAAAGAAAGTCAATACATGTATAGAAACTGAATGATCACTTACCTGTATCACAGCTGTTTACGAACAGTCAGCCTGGCACCGTTGATGGAAAGATAGCCAGCCATCCAGTCATAGTTGAGATTGGAGATGTAGATGAATAAACCCTTGTTAGTCATTTCCACCTTCAAGGAGGGAGTCCGTCATGGCATCCTGGGAAACTGTATGACAAAAAAGAAAAAGTCAATTCATGTATAGAAACTGAATTATTATTTACCTGTTTCACAGCTGTTTACGAATAGTCAGCCTCACACAGTTGAAGATGGACAGAAAGCCAGCCATCCAGTTATAGTTGAGATTGGAGATGTAGATGGATAAACCCTTGTTAGTCATTTGCACCTTCAGAAAGGGAGTCCGTCATGGCATCCTGGGAAACTGTATGATAAAAAAAAGAAAGTCAATACATGTATAGAAAACGAATGATCACTTACCTGTATCACAGCTGTTTACGAATAGTCAGCCTCACACAGTTGAAGATGGACAGAAAGCCAGCCATCCAGTCACAGTTGAGATTGGAGATGTAGATGGATAAACCCTTGTCAGTAGTTTCCACCTTCAAGGAGGGAGTCCGTAATGGCATCCTGGGAAACTGTATGACAAAAAAGAAAGCCAATACATTTATAGAAACTGAATGATCACTTACCTGTATCACAGCTGTTTACAAACAGTCAGCCTGGCACCGTTGATGGACAAATAGCCAGCCAGCCAGTCATAGTTGAGATTGGAGATGTAGATGGATAAACCCTTGTTAGTCATTTCCACCTTCAAGGAGGGAGTCCGTCATGGCATCCTGGGAAACTGTATGACAAAAAAGAAAAAGTCAATTCATGTATAGAAACTGAATTATTATTTACCTGTATCACAGCTGTTTACGAACAGTCAGCCTCACTCAGTTGAAGATGGACAAAAAGCCAGCCACACAGCCACAGTTGTGAAGTGAGAAGCAGATGGAATGACCCCTGTTAGTAGTTTCCACCTTCAGAGAGGGAGTCCGTCATGGCATCCTGGGAAACTGTATGACAAAAAAGAAAGTCAATACATGTATAGAAACTGAAATGATCACTTACCTGTATCACAGCTGTTTATGAATAGTCAGCCTGGCACAGTTGAAGATGGACAGAATACCAGCCAGCCAGTCATAGTTGAGATTGGAGATGCAGATGGATAAACCCTTGTTAGTCATTTCCACCTTCAGAGAGGGAGTCCGTCATGGCATCCTGGGAAACTGTATTATAAAAAAGAAAGTCAATACATGTATAGAAACTGAATGACCACTTACCTGTATCACAGCTGTTTACGAACAGTCAGCCTGGCACAGTTGAAGATGGACAGAAAGCCAGCCACACAGCCACAGTTGAGAAGTGAGAAGCAGATGGAATGACGCCTGTTAGTAGTTTCGACCTTCAGAGAGGGAGTCCGCCATGGCATCCTGGAAAACTGTAGGACAAAAAAGAAAGTCAATACATGTATAGAAACTGAATGATCACTTACCTGTATCACAGCTGTTTACGAACAGTCAGCCTGGCACAGTTGAAGATGGACAGAAAGCCAGCCACAGTTGTGAAGTGAGAAGCAGATGGAATGACCCTTGTTAGACGTTTCTACCTTCAGAGAGGGAGTCCCTCATGGGATCCTGGGAAACTGTATGATAAAAAAAAGAAAGCCAATACATGTATAGAAAACGAATGATCACTTACCTGTATCACAGCTGTTTATGAATAGTCAGCCTGGCACCGTTGACGGACAGATAGCCAGCCAGCCAGTCAAAGTTGAGATTGGAGATGCAGATGGATAAACCCTTGATAGTAGTTTCCACCTTCAAGGAGGGAGTCCGTCATGGCATCCTGGGAAACTGTATGATAAAAAAAAGAAAGCCAATACATGTATAGAAAACGAATGATCACTTACCTGTATCACAGCTGTTCACGAACAGTCAGCCTCACACAGTTGAAGATGGACAGAATACCAGCCAGCCAGTCATATTTGAGATTGGAGATGCAGATAGATAAACCCTTGTCAGTAGTTTCCACCTTCAAGGAGGGAGTCCGTAATGGCATCCTGGGAAACTGTATGACAAAAAAGAAAAAGTCAATACATTTATAGAAACTGAATGATCACTTACCTGTATCACAGCTGTTTACAAACAGTCAGCCTGGCACCGTTGATGGACAAATAGCCAGCCAACCAGTCATAGTTGAGATTGGAGATGCAGATGGATAAACCCTTGTTGATCATTTTCACCTTCAGAGAGGGAGTCCGTCATGGCATCCTGGGAAACTGTATGACAAAAAAGAAAGTCAATACATGTATAGAAACTGAATGATCACTTACCTGTATCACAGCTGTTTACGAACAGTCAGCATCACTCAGTTGAAGATGGACAGAAAGCCAGCCACAAAGCCACAGTTGTGAAGTGAGAAGCAGATGGAATGACCCCTGTTAGTAGTTTCCACCTTCAGAGAGGGAGTCCGTCATGGCATCCTGGGAAACTGTATGACAAAAAAGAAAGTCAATACATGTATAGAAACTGAAATGATCACTTACCTGTATCACAGCTGTTTATGAATACTCAGCCTTGCACAGTTGAAGATGGACAGAATACCAGCCAGCCAGTCATAGTTGAGATTGGAGATGCAGATGGATAAACCCTTGTTAGTCATTTCCACCTTCAGAGAGGGAGTCCGTCATGGCATCCTGGGAAACTGTGTGATAAAAAAGAAAGTCAATACATGTATAGAAACTGAATGACCACTTACCTGTATCACAGCTGTTTACGAACAGTCAGCCTGGCACAGTTGAAGATGGACAGAAAGCCAGCCACACAGCCACAGTTGAGAAGTGAGAAGCAGATGGAATGACGCCTGTTAGTAGTTTCGACCTTCAGAGAGGGAGTCCGCCATGGCATCCTGGAAAACTGTAGGACAAAAAAGAAAGTCAATACATGTATAGAAACTGAATGATCACTTACCTGTATCACAACTGTTTACGAACAGTCAGCCTGGCACAGTTGAAGATGGACAGAAAGCCAGCCACAGTTGTGAAGTGAGAAGCAGATGGAATGACCCTTGTTAGTCGTTTCTACCTTCAGAGAGGGAGTCCCTCATGGGATCCTGGGAAACTGTATGATAAAAAAAAGAAAGCCAATACATGTAAAGAAAAAGAATGATCACTTTACTGTATCACAGCTGTTTACGAACAGTCAGCCTCACACAGTTGAAGTTGGACAGAATACCAGCCAGCCAGTCCTAGTTGAGATTGGAGATGCAGATGGATTAACCCTTGTTAGTCGTTTCCACCTTCAAGGAGGGAGTCCGTCATGGCATCCTGGGAAACTGTATGACAAAAAAGAAAAAGTCAATACATGTATAGAAACTGAATGATCACTTACCTGCATCACAGCTGTTTATAAACAGTCAGCCTGGCACAGTTAAAGTTGGACAGAAAGCCAGCCACACAGCCACAGTTGTGAAGAGAGAAGCAGATGGAATGACCCTTGTTAGTCGTTTCCACCTTCAGAGAAGAAGCCGGCCATGCGATCCTGGGAAACTGTATGACAAAAAAGAAAAAGTCAATACATGTATAGAAACTGAATGATCACTTACCTGTATCACAGCTGTTTACGAACAGTCAGCCTGGCACAGTGGATGATGGACAGAAAGCCAGCCACACAGCCACAGTTCTGAAGTGAGAAGCAAATGGAATGACCCCTGTTAGTATTTTCCACCTTCAGAAAGGGAGTCGGTCATGGCATTCTGGGAAACTGTATGACAAAAAAAAGAAAGTCAATACATGTATAGAAATTGAATGATCACTTACCTGTATCACAGCTGTTTACGAACAGTCAGCCTGGCACCGTTGATGGACAGATAGCCAGCCAGCCAGTCAAAGTTGAGATTGGAGATGCAGATGGATAAACCCTTGATAGTAGTTTCCACCTTCAAGGAGGGAGTCCGTCATGGCATCCTGGGAAACTGTATGACAAAAAAGAAAGTCAATACATGTATTGAAACTGAATGATCACTTACCTGTATCACAGCTGTTTACGAACAGTCAGCCTGGCACCGTTGATGATGGACAGAAAGCCAGCCACACAGCCACAGTTGTGAAGTGAGAAGCAGATGGAATGACCCCTGTTAGTAGTTTCCACCTTCAAGGAGGGAGTCGGTCATGGCATCCTGGAAAACTGTATGACAAAAAAGAAAAAGTCAATACATGTATAGAAACTGAATGATCACTTACCTGTATCACAACTGTTTACGAACAGTCAGCCTGGCACAGTTGAAGATGGACAGAAAGCCAGCCACAGTTGTGAAGTGAGAAGCAGATGGAATGACCCTTGTTAGTCGTTTCTACCTTCAGAGAGGGAGTCCGTCATGGCATCCTGGGAAACTGTATGACAAAAAAAAGAAAGTCAATACATGTATAGAAACTGAATGATCACTTACCTATATCACAGCTGTTTATGAACGGTCAGCCTGGCACAGTTGAAGATGGAAAAAATACCAGCCAGCCAGTCATAGTTGAGATTGGAGATGCAGATGGATAAACCCTTGTTAGTCGTTTCCACCTTCAGAGAGGGAGTCCGTCATGGGATCCTGGGAAACTGTATAACAAAAAAGAAAAAGTCAATTCATGTATAGAAACTGAATTATTATTTACCTATATCACAGCTGTTTACGAATAGTCAGCCTCACACAGTTGAAGATGGACAGAAAGCCAGCCATCCAGTCATAGTTGAGATTGGAGATGTAGATGGATAAACCCTTGTTAGTCATTTGCACCTTCAGAAAGGGAGTCCGTCATGGCATCCTGGGAAACTGTATGATAAAAAAAAGAAAGTCAATACATGTATAGAAAACGAATGATCACTGACCTGTATCACAGCTGTTTACGAACAGTCAGCCTGGCACCGTTGATGGACAAATAGCCAGCCAGCCAGTCATAGTTGAGATTGGAGATGCAGATGGATAAACCCTTGTTGATCATTTTCACCTTCAGAGAGGGAGTCCGTCATGGCATCCTGGGAAACTGTATGACAAAAAAGAAAGTCAATACATGTATAGAAACTGAATGATCACTTACCTGTATCACAGCTGTTTACGAACAGTCAGCCTCACACAGTTGAAGATGGACAGAAAGCCAGCCACACAGCCACAGTTGTGAAGTGAGAAGCAGATGGAATGACCCCTGTTAGTAGTTTCCACCTTCAGAGAGGGAGTCCGTCATGGCATCCTGGGAAACTGTATGACAAAAAAGAAAGTCAATACATGTATAGAAACTGAAATGATCACTTACCTGTATCACAGCTGTTTATGAACAGTCAGCCTTGCACAGTTGAAGATGGACAGAATACCAGCCAGCCAGTCATAGTTGAGATTGGAGATGCAGATGGATAAACCCTTGTTAGTCATTTCCACCTTCAGAGAGGGAGTCCGTCATGGCATCCTGGGAAACTGTGTGATAAAAAAGAAAGTCAATACATGTATAGAAACTGAATGATCACTTACCTGTATCACAGCTGTTTACGAACAGTCAGCCTTGCACAGTTGAAGATGGACAGAAAGCCAGCCACAGTTGTGAAGTGAGAAGCAGATGGAATGACCCTTGTTAGTCGTTTCTACCTTCAGAGAGGGAGTCCGTCATGACATCCTGAGAAACTGTATAATAAAAAAGAAAAAGTCAATACATGTATAGAAACTGAATGATCACTTACCTGTATCACAGCTGTTTACGAACAGGCAGCCTGGCACCGTTGATGGACAGATAGCCTGCCATCCAGTCATTGTTGAGATTGGAGATGTAGATGGATAAACCCTTGTTAGTCATTTCCACCTTCAGAAAGGGAGTCCGTCATGGCATCCTGGGAAACTGTATGACAAAAAAGAAAAAGTCAATACATGTGTAGAAACTGAATGATCACTTACCTGTATTACAACTGTTTACGAACAGTCAGCCTGGCACAGTTGAAGATGGACAGAAAGCCAGCCACACAGCCACAGTTGTGAAGTGAGAAGCAGATGGAATGACCCCTGTTATTAGTTTCCACCTTCAGAGAGGGAGTCCGCCTAGGCATCCTGGAAAACTGTATGACAAAAAAGAAAAAGTCAATACATGTATAGAAACTGAATGATCACTTACCTGTGTCACAACTGTTTACGAACAGTCAGCCTGGCACAGTTGAAGATGGACAGAAAGCCAGCCACACAGCCACAGTTGTGAAGAGAGAAGCAGATGGAATGACCCTTGTTAGTCGTTTCCACCTTCAGAGAGGAAGCCGGCCATGCGATCCTGGGAAACTGTATGACAAAAAAGAAAAAGTCAATACATGTATAGAAACTGAATGATTACTTACCTGTATCACAGCTGTTTACGAATAGTCAGCCTGGCACAGTGGATGATGGACAGAAAGCCAGCCACACAGCCACAGTTCTGAAGTGAGAAGCAAATGGAATGACCCCTGTTAGTATTTTCCACCTTCAGAAAGGGAGTCGGTCATGGCATTCTGGGAAACTGTATGACAAAAAAAAGGAAAGTCAATACAAGTATAGAAACTGAATGATCACTTACCTTTATCACAGCTGTTTACGAACAGTCAGCCTGGCACCGTTGATGGACAGATAGCCAGCCATCCAGTCATAGTTGAGATTGGAGATGTAGATGGATAAACCCTTGTTAGTCATTTCCACCTTCAAGGAGGAAGTCCGTAATGGCATCCTGGGAAACTGTATGATAAAAAAAAGAAAGCCAATACATGTATAGAAAACGAATGATCACTTACCTGTATCACAGCTGTTTACGAACAGTCAGCCTCACACAGTTGAAGATGGACAGAAAGCCAGCCACAGTTGTGAAGTGAGAAGCAGATGGAATGACCCATTTTAGTCGTTTCTACCTTCAGAGAGGGAGTCCGTCATGGGATCCTGGGAAACTGTATGATAAAAAAAAGAAAGCCAATACATGTATAGAAAACGAATGATCACTTAACTGTATCACAGCTGTTTACGAACAGTCAGCCTCACACAGTTGAAGTTGGACAGAATACCAGCCAGCCAGTCCTAGTTGAGATTGGAGATGCAGATGGATTAACCCTTGTTAGTCGTTTCCACCTTCAAGGAGGGAGTCCGTCATGGCATCCTGGGAAACTGTATGACAAAAAAGAAAAAGTCAATACATGTATAGAAACTGAATGATCACTTACCTGCATCACAGCTGTTTACAAACAGTCAACCTGGCACAGTTAAAGTTGGACAGAAAGCCAGCCAAACAGCCACAGCTGTGAAGTGAGAAGCAGATGGAATGACCCCTGTTAGAAGTTTCCACCTTCAGAGAGGAAGCCGGCCATGCGATCCTGGGAAACTGTATGATAAAAAAAAAAGTCAATACATGTAAAGAAACTGAATGATCACTTACCTGTATCACAGCTGTTTACGAACAGTCAGCCTCACACAGTTGAAGATGGACAGAAAGCCAGCCAGCCAGTCATATTTGAGATTGGAGTCAGTCATGGCATCCTGGGAAACTGTATGACAAAAAAGAAAGTCAATGGATGGAAGATGGATAAACCCTTGTTAGTAGTTTCCACCTTCAGAGAGGGAGTCCGTCATGGCATCCTGGGAAACAGTATGACAAAAAAAAGAAAGTCAATACATGAATAGAAACTGAATGATCACTTACCTGTATCACAGCTGTTTACGAACAGTCAGCCTGGCACAGTTGAAGATGGACAGAAAGCCAGCCACAGTTGTGAAGTGAGAAGTAGATGGAATGACCCCTGTTAGTAGTTTCCACCATCAGAGAGAGTCCGTCATGGGATCCTGGGAAACTATGACAAAAAAGAAAGTCAATGGATGGAAGATGGATAAACCCTTGTTAGTAGTTTCCACCTTCAGAGAGGGAGTCCGTCATGGCATCCTGGGAAACAGTATGACAAAAAAAAGAAAGTCAATACATGAATAGAAACTGAATGATCACTTACCTGTATCACAGCTGTTTACGAACAGTCAGCCTCACACAGTTGAAGTTGGACAGAATACCAGCCAGCCAGTCATAGTTGAGATTGGAGATGCAGATGGATAAACCCTTGTTAGTAGTTTCCACCTTCAAGGAGGGAGTCCGTCATGGCATCCTGGAAAAGTGTATAACAAAAAAGAAAAAGTCAATACATGTATAGAAACTGAATGATCACTTACCTGTATCACAGCTGTTTACAAACAGTCAGCCTGGCACCATTGATAGACAGATAGCCAGCCAGCCAGTCATAGTTGAGATTGGAGATGCAGATGGATAAACCCTTGTTAGTCATTTCCACCTTCAGAGAGGGAGTCCGTCATGGCATCCTGGGAAACTGTATGACAAAAAAGAAAAAGTCAATACATGTATAGAAACTGAATGATCACTTACCTGTATCACAGCTGTTTACGAACAGTCAGCCTGGCACAGTTAAAGATGGACAGAAAGCCAGCCACACAGCCACAGTTGTGAAGAGAGAAGCAGATAGAATGACCCTTCTTAGTCGTTTCCACCTTTAAGGAGGGAGTCCGTCATGGCATCCTGGGAAACTGTATGACAAAAAAAAAAGTCAATACATGTATAGAAACTGAATGATCACTTACCTGTATCACAGCTGTTTACGAACAGTCAGCCTTGCACAGTTGAAGATGGACAGAATACCAGCCACACAGCCACAGTTGTGAAGTGGGAAGCAGATGGAATGACCCTTGTTAGTATTTTCCACCTTCAAAAAGGGAGTCGGTCATGGCATCCTGGGAAACTGTATGACAAAAAAGAAAAAGTCAGTACATGTATAGAAACTGAATGATCACTTACCTGTATCACAGCTGTTTACGAACAGTCAGCCTGGCACCGTTGATGGACAGATAGCCAGCCATCCAGTCATAGTTGAGATTGGAGATGTAGATGGATAAACCCTTGTTAGTCAATTCCACCTTCAGAATGGGAGTCCGTCATGGGATCCTGGGAAACGATGACAAAAAAGAAAAAAAAGTCAATACATATATAGAAACTGAATGATCACTTACCTGTATCACAGCTGTTTACGAACAGTCAGCCTCACACAGTTGAAGATGGACAGAAAGCCAGCCAGCCAGTCATATTTGAGATTGGAGATGCAGATGTATAAACCCTTGTTAGTCGTTTCCACCTTCAGAAAGGGAGTCCGTCATGGGATCCTGGGAAACTGTATGACAAAAAAGGAAAAGTCAATACATGTATAGAAACTGAATGATCACTTACCTGTATCACAGCTGTTTACGAACAGTCAGCCTTACACAGTTGAAGATGGACAGAATACCAGCCATCCAGTCATAGTTGAGATTGGAGATGTAGATGGATAAACCCTTGTTAGTCGTTTCCACTTTCAGAGAGGGAGTCCGTCATGGCATCCTGGGAAACTGTATGACAAAAAAGAAAGTCAATACATGTATAGAAACTGAATGATCACTTACCTGTATCACAGCTCTTTACAAACAGTCAGCATGGCACAGTTGAAGATGGACAGAAAGCCAGCCACAGTTGTGAAGAGAGAAGCAGATGGAATGACCCCTGTTAGTAGTTTCCACCTTCAGAGAGGTAGTCCGTCATGGCATCCTGGGAAACTGTATGACAAAAAAGAAAGTCAATACATGTATAGAAAACGAATGATCACTTACCTGTATCACAGCTGTTTACGAACAGTCAGCCTGGCACAGTTGAAGATGGACAGAAAGCCAGCCACACAGCCACAGTTGTGAAGTGAGAAGCAGATGGAATGACCCCTGTTAGTAGTTTCCACCTTCAGAGAGGGAGTCCGCCTAGGCATCCAGGAAAACTGTATGACAAAAAAGAAAGTCAATACATGTATTGAAACTGAATGATCACTTAACTGTATCACAGCTGTTTACGAACAGTCAGCCTGGCACCGTTGATGGACAGATAGCCAGCCAGACAGTCAAAGTTGAGATTGGAGATGCAGATGGATAAACCCTTGATAGTAGTTTCCACCTTCAAGGAGGGAGTCCGTCATGGCATCCTGGGAAACTGTATGACAAAAAAGAAAGTCAAGACATGTATTGAAACTGAATGATCACTTAACTGTATCACAGCTGTTTACGAACAGTCAGCCTGACACCGTTGATGATGGACAGAAAGCCAGCCACACAGCCACAGTTGTGAAGTGAGAAGCAGATGGAATGACCCGTTAGTAGTTTCCACCTTCAAGGAGGGAGTCGGTCATGGCATCCTGGAAAACTGTATGACAAAAAAGAAAAAGTCAATAAATGTATAGAAACTGAATGATCACTTACCTGTATCACAACTGTTTACGAACAGTCAGCCTGGCACAGTTGAAGATGGACAGAAAGCCAGCCACAGTTGTGAAGTGAGAAGCAGATGGAATGACCCTTGTCAGTCGTTTCTACCTTCAGAGAGGGAGTCCGTTATGGCATCCTGGGAAACTGTATGACAAAAAAAAGAAAGTCAATACATGTATAGAAACTGAATGATCACTTACCTGTATCACAGCTGTTTATGAACAGTCAGCCTGGCACAGTTGAAGATGGAAAAAATACCAGCCAGCCAGTCATAGTTGAGATTGGAGATGCAGATGGATAAACCCTTGTTAGTCGTTTCCACCTTCAGAGAGGGAGTCCGTCATGGGATCCTGGGAAACTGTATGATAAAAAAAGAAAGTCAATACATGTATAGAAACTGAATGATCACTTACCTGTATCACAGCTGTTTACGAACAGTCAGCCTGGCACCGTTGATGGAAAGATAGCCAGCCATCCAGTCATAGTTGAGATTGGAGATGTAGATGGATAAACCCTTGTTAGTCATTTCCACCTTCAAGGAGGGAGTCCGTCATGGCATCCTGGGAAACTGTATGACAAAAAAGAAAAAGTCAATTCATGTATAGAAACTGAATTATTATTTACCTGTATCACAGCTGTTTACGAATAGTCAGCCTCACACAGTTGAAGATGGACAGAAAGCCAGCCATCCAGTCATAGTTGAGATTGGAGATGTAGATGGATAAACCCTTGTTAGTCATTTCCACCTTCAGAAAGGGAGTCCGTCATGGCATCCTGGGAAACTGTATGATAAAAAAAAGAAAGCCAATACATGTATAGAAAACGAATGATCACTTACCTGTATCACAGCTGTTTACGAACAGTCAGCCTCACACAGTTGAAGATGGACAGAATACCAGCCAGCCAGTCATATTTGAGATTGGAGATGCAGATAGATAAACCCTTGTCAGTAGTTTCCACCTTCAAGGAGGGAGTCCGTAATGGCATCCTGGGAAACTGTATGACAAAAAAAAAAAGTCAATACATTTATAGAAACTGAATGATCACTTACCTGTATCACAGCTGTTTACATACAGTCAGCCTGGCACCGTTGATGGACAAATAGCCAGCCAGCCAGTCATAGTTGAGATTGGAGATGTAGATGGATAAACCCTTGTTAGTCATTTCCACCTTCAAGGAGGGAGTCCGTCATGGCATCCTGGGAAACTGTATGACAAAAAAGAAAAAGTCAATTCATGTATAGAAACTGAATTATTATTTACCTGTATCACAGCTGTTTACGAACAGTCAGCCTCACTCAGTTGAAGATGGACAAAAAGCCAGCCAAACAGCCACAGTTGTGAAGTGAGAAGCAGATGGAATGACCCCTGTTAGTAGTTTCCACCTTCAGAGAGGGAGTCCGTCATGGCATCCTGGGAAACTGTATGACAAAAAAGAAAGTCAATACATGTATAGAAACTGAAATGATCACTTACCTGTATCACAGCTGTTTATGAATAGTCAGCCTGGCACAGTTGAAGATGGACAGAATACCAGCCAGCCAGTCATAGTTGAGATTGGAGATGCAGATGGATAAACCCTTGTTAGTCATTTCCACCTTCAGAGAGGGAGTCCGTCATGGCATCCTGGGAAACTGTGTGATAAAAAAGAAAGTCAATACATGTATAGAAACTGAATGACCACTTACCTGTATCACAGCTGTTTACGAACAGTCAGCCTGGCACAGTTGAAGATGGACAGAAAGCCAGCCACACAGCCACAGTTGAGAAGTGAGAAGCAGATGGAATGACGCCTGTTAGTAGTTTCGACCTTCAGAGAGGGAGTCCGCCATGGCATCCTGGAAAACTGTAGGACAAAAAAGAAAGTCAATACATGTATAGAAACTGAATGATCACTTACCTGTATCACAGCTGTTTACGAACAGTCAGCCTGGCACAGTTGAAGATGGACAGAAAGCCAGCCACAGTTGTGAAGTGAGAAGCAGATGGAATGACCCTTGTTAGACGTTTCTACCTTCAGAGAGGGAGTCCCTCATGGGATCCTGGGAAACTGTATGATAAAAAAAAGAAAGCCAATACATGTATAGAAACTGAATGATCACTTAACTGTATCACAGCTGTTTACGAACAGTCAGCCTCACACAGTTGAAGTTGGACAGAATACCAGCCAGCCAGTCCTAGTTGAGATTGGAGATGCAGATGGATTAACCCTTGTTAGTCGTTTCCACCTTCAAGGAGGGAGTCCGTCATGGCATCCTGGGAAACTGTATGACAAAAAAGAAAAAGTCAATACATGTATAGAAACTGAATGATCACTTACCTGCATCACAGCTGTTTACAAACAGTCAGCCTGGCACAGTTAAAGTTGGACAGAAAGCCAGCCACACAGCCACAGTTGTGAAGAGAGAAGCAGATGGAATGACCCTTGTTAGTCGTTTCCACCTTCAGAGAAGAAGCTGGCCATGCGATCCTGGGAAACTGTATGACAAAAAAGAAAAAGTCAATACATGTATAGAAACTGAATGATCACTTACCTGTATCACAGCTGTTTACGAACAGTCAGCCTGGCACAGTGGATGATGGACAGAAAGCCAGCCACACAGCCACAGTTCTGAAGTGAGAAGCAAATGGAATGACCCCTGTTAGTATTTTCCACCTTCAGAAAGGGAGTCGGTCATGGCATTCTGGGAAACTGTATGACAAAAAAAAGAAAGTCAATACATGTATAGAAACTGAATGATCACTTACCTGTATCACAGCTGTTTACGAACAGTCAGCCTGGCACCGTTGATGGACAGATAGCCAGCCAGCCAGTCAAAGTTGAGATTGGAGATGCAGATGGATAAACCCTTGATAGTAGTTTCCACCTTCAAGGAGGGAATCCGTCATGGCATCCTGGGAAACTGTATGACAAAAAAGAAAAAGTCAATACATGTATAGAAACTGAATGATCACTTACCTGTATCACAGCTGTTTACGAACAGTCAGCCTGGCACAGTTAAAGATGGACAGAAAGCCAGCCACACAGCCACAGTTGTGAAGAGAGAAGCAGATAGAATGACCCTTCTTAGTCGTTTCCACCTTTAAGGAGGGAGTCCGTCATGGCATCCTGGGAAACTGTATGACAAAAAAAAAAGTCAATACATGTATAGAAACTGAATGATCACTTACCTGTATCACAGCTGTTTACGAACAGTCAGCCTTGCACAGTTGAAGATGGACAGAATACCAGCCACACAGCCACAGTTGTGAAGTGGGAAGCAGATGGAATGACCCTTGTTAGTATTTTCCACCTTCAAAAAGGGAGTCGGTCATGGCATCCTGGGAAACTGTATGACAAAAAAGAAAAAGTCAGTACATGTATAGAAACTGAATGATCACTTACCTGTATCACAGCTGTTTACGAACAGTCAGCCTGGCACCGTTGATGGACAGATAGCCAGCCATCCAGTCATAGTTGAGATTGGAGATGTAGATGGATAAACCCTTGTTAGTCAATTCCACCTTCAGAATGGGAGTCCGTCATGGGATCCTGGGAAACGATGACAAAAAAGAAAAAAAAGTCAATACATATATAGAAACTGAATGATCACTTACCTGTATCACAGCTGTTTACGAACAGTCAGCCTCACACAGTTGAAGATGGACAGAAAGCCAGCCAGCCAGTCATATTTGAGATTGGAGATGCAGATGTATAAACCCTTGTTAGTCGTTTCCACCTTCAGAAAGGGAGTCCGTCATGGGATCCTGGGAAACTGTATGACAAAAAAGGAAAAGTCAATACATGTATAGAAACTGAATGATCACTTACCTGTATCACAGCTGTTTACGAACAGTCAGCCTTACACAGTTGAAGATGGACAGAATACCAGCCATCCAGTCATAGTTGAGATTGGAGATGTAGATGGATAAACCCTTGTTAGTCGTTTCCACTTTCAGAGAGGGAGTCCGTCATGGCATCCTGGGAAACTGTATGACAAAAAAGAAAGTCAATACATGTATAGAAACTGAATGATCACTTACCTGTATCACAGCTCTTTACAAACAGTCAGCATGGCACAGTTGAAGATGGACAGAAAGCCAGCCACAGTTGTGAAGAGAGAAGCAGATGGAATGACCCCTGTTAGTAGTTTCCACCTTCAGAGAGGTAGTCCGTCATGGCATCCTGGGAAACTGTATGACAAAAAAGAAAGTCAATACATGTATAGAAAACGAATGATCACTTACCTGTATCACAGCTGTTTACGAACAGTCAGCCTGGCACAGTTGAAGATGGACAGAAAGCCAGCCACACAGCCACAGTTGTGAAGTGAGAAGCAGATGGAATGACCCCTGTTAGTAGTTTCCACCTTCAGAGAGGGAGTCCGCCTAGGCATCCAGGAAAACTGTATGACAAAAAAGAAAGTCAATACATGTATTGAAACTGAATGATCACTTAACTGTATCACAGCTGTTTACGAACAGTCAGCCTGGCACCGTTGATGGACAGATAGCCAGCCAGACAGTCAAAGTTGAGATTGGAGATGCAGATGGATAAACCCTTGATAGTAGTTTCCACCTTCAAGGAGGGAGTCCGTCATGGCATCCTGGGAAACTGTATGACAAAAAAGAAAGTCAATACATGTATTGAAACTGAATGATCACTTAACTGTATCACAGCTGTTTACGAACAGTCAGCCTGACACCGTTGATGATGGACAGAAAGCCAGCCACACAGCCACAGTTGTGAAGTGAGAAGCAGATGGAATGACCCGTTAGTAGTTTCCACCTTCAAGGAGGGAGTCGGTCATGGCATCCTGGAAAACTGTATGACAAAAAAGGAAAAGTCAATACATGTATAGAAACTGAATGATCACTTACCTGTATCACAGCTGTTTACGAACAGTCAGCCTTACACAGTTGAAGATGGACAGAATACCAGCCATCCAGTCATAGTTGAGATTGGAGATGTAGACGGATAAACCCTTGTTAGTCGTTTCCACTTTCAGAGAGGGAGTCCGTCATGGCATCCTGGGAAACTGTATGACAAAAAAGAAAGTCAATACATGTATAGAAACTGAATGATCACTTACCTGTATCACAGCTCTTTACAAACAGTCAGCATGGCACAGTTGAAGATGGACAGAAAGCCAGCCACAGTTGTGAAGAGAGAAGCAGATGGAATGACCCCTGTTAGTAGTTTCCACCTTCAGAGAGGTAGTCCGTCATGGCATCCTGGGAAACTGTATGACAAAAAAGAAAGTCAATACATGTATAGAAAACGAATGATCACTTACCTGTATCACAGCTGTTTACGAACAGTCAGCCTGGCACAGTTGAAGATGGACAGAAAGCCAGCCACACAGCCACAGTTGTGAAGTGAGAAGCAGATGGAATGACCCCTGTTAGTAGTTTCCACCTTCAGAGAGGGAGTCCGCCTAGGCATCCAGGAAAACTGTATGACAAAAAAGAAAGTCAATACATGTATTGAAACTGAATGATCACTTAACTGTATCACAGCTGTTTACGAACAGTCAGCCTGGCACCGTTGATGGACAGATAGCCAGCCAGCCAGTCAAAGTTGAGATTGGAGATGCAGATGGATAAACCCTTGATAGTTGTTTCCACCTTCAAGGAGGGAGTCCGTCATGGCATCCTGGGAAACTGTATGACAAAAAAGAAAGTCAATACATGTATTGAAACTGAATGATCACTTAACTGTATCACAGCTGTTTACGAACAGTCAGCCTGACACCGTTGATGATGGACAGAAAGCCAGCCACACAGCCACAGTTGTGAAGTGAGAAGCAGATGGAATGACCCGTTAGTAGTTTCCACCTTCAAGGAGGGAGTCGGTCATGGCATCCTGGAAAACTGTATGACAAAAAAGAAAAAGTCAATAAATGTATAGAAACTGAATGATCACTTACCTGTATCACAACTGTTTACGAACAGTCAGCCTGGCACAGTTGAAGATGGACAGAAAGCCAGCCACAGTTGTGAAGTGAGAAGCAGATGGAATGACCCTTGTCAGTCGTTTCTACCTTCAGAGAGGGAGTCCGTTATGGCATCCTGGGAAACTGTATGACAAAAAAAAGAAAGTCAATACATGTATAGAAACTGAATGATCACTTACCTGTATCACAGCTGTTTATGAACAGTCAGCCTGGCACAGTTGAAGATGGAAAAAATACCAGCCAGCCAGTCATAGTTGAGATTGGAGATGCAGATGGATAAACCCTTGTTAGTCGTTTCCACCTTCAGAGAGGGAGTCCGTCATGGGATCCTGGGAAACTGTATGATAAAAAAAGAAAGTCAATACATGTATAGAAACTGAATGATCACTTACCTGTATCACAGCTGTTTACGAACAGTCAGCCTGGCACCGTTGATGGAAAGATAGCCAGCCATCCAGTCATAGTTGAGATTGGAGATGTAGATGGATAAACCCTTGTTAGTCATTTCCACCTTCAAGGAGGGAGTCCGTCATGGCATCCTGGGAAACTGTATGACAAAAAAGAAAAAGTCAATTCATGTATAGAAACTGAATTATTATTTACCTGTATCACAGCTGTTTACGAATAGTCAGCCTCACACAGTTGAAGATGGACAGAAAGCCAGCCATCCAGTCATAGTTGAGATTGGAGATGTAGATGGATAAACCCTTGTTAGTCATTTCCACCTTCAGAAAGGGAGTCCGTCATGGCATCCTGGGAAACTGTATGATAAAAAAAAGAAAGCCAATACATGTATAGAAAACGAATGATCACTTACCTGTATCACAGCTGTTTACGAACAGTCAGCCTCACACAGTTGAAGATGGACAGAATACCAGCCAGCCAGTCATATTTGAGATTGGAGATGCAGATAGATAAACCCTTGTCAGTAGTTTCCACCTTCAAGGAGGGAGTCCGTAATGGCATCCTGGGAAACTGTATGACAAAAAAAAAAAGTCAATACATTTATAGAAACTGAATGATCACTTACCTGTATCACAGCTGTTTACAAACAGTCAGCCTGGCACCGTTGATGGACAAATAGCCAGCCAGCCAGTCATAGTTGAGATTGGAGATGTAGATGGATAAACCCTTGTTAGTCATTTCCACCTTCAAGGAGGGAGTCCGTCTTGGCATCCTGGGAAACTGTATGACAAAAAAGAAAAAGTCAATTCATGTATAGAAACTGAATTATTATTTACCTGTATCACAGCTGTTTACGAACAGTCAGCCTCACTCAGTTGAAGATGGACAAAAAGCCAGCCAAACAGCCACAGTTGTGAAGTGAGAAGCAGATGGAATGACCCTTGTTAGTAGTTTCCACCTTCAGAGAGGGAGTCCGTCATGGCATCCTGGGAAACTGTATGACAAAAAAGAAAGTCAATACATGTATAGAAACTGAAATGATCACTTACCTGTATCACAGCTGTTTATGAATAGTCAGCCTGGCACAGTTGAAGATGGACAGAATACCAGCCAGCCAGTCATAGTTGAGATTGGAGATGCAGATGGATAAACCCTTGTTAGTCATTTCCACCTTCAGAGAGGGAGTCCGTCATGGCATCCTGGGAAACTGTGTGATAAAAAAGAAAGTCAATACATGTATAGAAACTGAATGACCACTTACCTGTATCACAGCTGTTTACGAACAGTCAGCCTGGCACAGTTGAAGATGGACAGAAAGCCAGCCACACAGCCACAGTTGAGAAGTGAGAAGCAGATGGAATGACGCCTGTTAGTAGTTTCGACCTTCAGAGAGGGAGTCCGCCATGGCATCCTGGAAAACTGTAGGACAAAAAAGAAAGTCAATACATGTATAGAAACTGAATGATCACTTACCTGTATCACAGCTGTTTACGAACAGTCAGCCTGGCACAGTTGAAGATGGACAGAAAGCCAGCCACAGTTGTGAAGTGAGAAGCAGATGGAATGACCCTTGTTAGACGTTTCTACCTTCAGAGAGGGAGTCCCTCATGGGATCCTGGGAAACTGTATGATAAAAAAAAGAAAGCCAATACATGTAAAGAAAACGAATGATCACTTAACTGTATCACAGCTGTTTACGAACAGTCAGCCTCACACAGTTGAAGTTGGACAGAATACCAGCCAGCCAGTCCTAGTTGAGATTGGAGATGCAGATGGATTAACCCTTGTTAGTCGTTTCCACCTTCAAGGAGGGAGTCCATCATGGCATCCTGGGAAACTGTATGACAAAAAAGAAAAAGTCAATACATGTATAGAAACTGAATGATCACTTACCTGCATCACAGCTGTTTACAAACAGTCAGCCTGGCACAGTTAAAGTTGGACAGAAAGCCAGCCACACAGCCACAGTTGTGAAGAGAGAAGCAGATGGAATGACCCTTGTTAGTCGTTTCCACCTTCAGAGAAGAAGCCGGCCATGCGATCCTGGGAAACTGTATGACAAAAAAGAAAAAGTCAATACATGTATAGAAACTGAATGATCACTTACCTGTATCACAACTGTTTAAGAACAGTCAGCATGGCACAGTTGAAGATGGACAGAAAGCCAGCCACAGTTGTGAAGTGAGAAGCAGATGGAATGACCCTTGTTAGTCGTTTCTACCTTCAGAGAGGGAGTCCGTCATGGCATCCTGGGAAACTGTATGACAAAAAAAAGAAAGTCAATACATGTATAGAAACTGAATGATCACTTACCTGTATCACAGCTGTTTATGAACGGTCAGCCTGGCACAGTTGAAGATGGAAAAAATACCAGCCAGCCAGTCATAGTTGAGATTGGAGATGCAGATGGATAAACCCTTGTTAGTCATTTCCACCTTCAGAGAGGGAGTCCGTCATGGGATCCTGGGAAACTGTATGATAAAAAAAGAAAGTCAATACATGTATAGAAACTGAATGATCACTTACCTGTATCACAGCTGTTTACGAACAGTCAGCCTGGCACCGTTGATGGAAAGATAGCCAGCCATCCAGTCATAGTTGAGATTGGAGATGTAGATGAATAAACCCTTGTTAGTCATTTCCACCTTCAAGGAGGGAGTCCGTCATGGCATCCTGGGAAACTGTATGACAAAAAAGAAAAAGTCAATTCATGTATAGAAACTGAATTATTATTTACCTGTTTCAGAGCTGTTTACGAATAGTCAGCCTCACACAGTTGAAGATGGACAGAAAGCCAGCCATCCAGTTATAGTTGAGATTGGAGATGTAGATGGATAAACCCTTGTTAGTCATTTGCACCTTCAGAAAGGGAGTCCGTCATGGCATCCTGGGAAACTGTATGATAAAAAAAAGAAAGTCAATACATGTATAGAAAACGAATGATCACTTACCTGTATCACAGCTGTTTACGAACAGTCAGCCTCACACAGTTGAAGATGGACAGAATACCAGCCAGCCAGTCATATTTGAGATTGGAGATGCAGATAGATAAACCCGTGTCAGTAGTTTCCACCTTCGAGGAGGGAGTCCGTAATGGCATCCTGGGAAACTGTATGACAAAAAAGAAAAAGTCAATACATTTATAGAAACTGAATGATCACTTACCTGTATCACAGCTGTTTACAAACAGTCAGCCTGGCACCGTTGATGGACAAATAGCCAGCCAGCCAGTCATAGTTGAGATTGGAGATGCAGATGGATAAACCCTTGTTGATCATTTTCACCTTCAAAGAGGGAGTCCGTCATGGCATCCTGGGAAACTGTATGACAAAAAAGAAAGTCAATACATGTATAAAAACTGAAATGATCACTTACCTGTATCACAGCTGTTTATGAACAGTCAGCCTTGCACAGTTGAAGATGGACAGAATACCAGCCAGCCAGTCATAGTTGAGATTGGAGATGCAGATGGATAAACCCTTGTTAGTCATTTCCACCTTCATAGAGGGAGTCCGTCATGGCATCCTGGGAAACTGTGTGATAAAAAAGAAAGTCAATACATGTATAGAAACTGAATGACCACTTACCTGTATCACAGCTGTTTACGAACAGTCAGCCTGGCACAGTTGAAGATGGACAGAAAGCCAGCCACACAGCCACAGTTGTGAAGTGAGAAGCAGATGGAATGACGCCTGTTAGTAGTTTCGACCGTCAGAGAGGGAGTCCGCCATGGTATCCTGGAAAACTGTAGGACAAAAAAGAAAGTCAATACATGTATAGAAACTGAATGATCACTTACCTGTATCACAACTGTTTACGAACAGTCAGCCTGGCACAGTTGAAGATGGACAGAAAGCCAGCCACAGTTGTGAAGTGAGAAGCAGATGGAATGACCCTTGTTAGTCGTTTCTACCTTCAGAGAGGGAGTCCCTCATGGGATCCTGGGAAACTGTATGATAAAAAAGAAAGTCAATACATGTATAGAAACTGAATGATCACTTACCTGTATCACAGCTGTTTACGAACAGTCAGCCTGGCACCGTTGATGGAAAGATAGCCAGCCATCCAGTCATAGTTGAGATTGGAGATGTAGATGGATAAACCCTTGTTAGTCATTTCCACCTTCAAGGAGGGAGTCCGTCATGGCATCCTGGGAAACTGTATGACAAAAAAGAAAAAGTCAATTCATGTATAGAAACTGAATTATTATTTACCTGTATCACAGCTGTTTACGAATAGTCAGCCTCACACAGTTGAAGATGGACAGAAAGCCAGCCATCCAGTCATAGTTGAGATTGGAGATGTAGATGGATAAACCCTTGTCAGTAGTTTCCACCTTCAAGGAGGGAGTCCGTAATGGCATCCTGGGAAACTGTATGACAAAAAAGAAAGCCAATACATTTATAGAAACTGAATGATCACTTACCTGTATCACAGCTGTTTACAAACAGTCAGCCTGGCACCGTTGATGGACAAATAGCCAGCCAGCCAGTCATAGTTGAGATTGGAGATGTAGATGGATAAACCCTTGTTAGTCATTTCCACCTTCAAGGAGGGAGTCCGTCATGGCATCCTGGGAAACTGTATGACAAAAAAGAAAAAGTCAATTCATGTATAGAAACTGAATTATTATTTACCTGTATCACAGCTGTTTACGAACAGTCAGCCTCACTCAGTTGAAGATGGACAAAAAGCCAGCCACACAGCCACAGTTGTGAAGTGAGAAGCAGATGGAATGACCCCTGTTAGTAGTTTCCACCTTCAGAGAGGGAGTCCGTCATGGCATCCTGGGAAACTGTATGACAAAAAAGAAAGTCAATACATGTATAGAAACTGAAATGATCACTTACCTGTATCACAGCTGTTTATGAATAGTCAGCCTGGCACAGTTGAAGATGGACAGAATACCAGCCAGCCAGTCATAGTTGAGATTGGAGATGCAGATGGATAAACCCTTGTTAGTCATTTCCACCTTCAGAGAGGGAGTCCGTCATGGCATCCTGGGAAACTGTATTATAAAAAAGAAAGTCAATACATGTATAGAAACTGAATGACCACTTACCTGTATCACAGCTGTTTACGAACAGTCAGCCTGGCACAGTTGAAGATGGACAGAAAGCCAGCCACACAGCCACAGTTGAGAAGTGAGAAGCAGATGGAATGACGCCTGTTAGTAGTTTCGACCTTCAGAGAGGGAGTCCGCCATGGCATCCTGGGAAACTGTATGACAAAAAAGAAAGTCAATACATTTATAGAAACTGAATGATCACTTACCTGTATCACAGCTGTTTACAAACAGTCAGCCTGGCACCGTTGATGGACAAATAGCCAGCCAGCCAGTCATAGTTGAGATTGGAGATGTAGATGGATAAACCCTTGTTAGTCATTTCCACCTTCAAGGAGGGAGTCCGTCATGGCATCCTGGGAAACTGTATGACAAAAAAGAAAAAGTCAATTCATGTATAGAAACTGAATTATTATTTACCTGTATCACAGCTGTTTACGAACAGTCAGCCTCACTCAGTTGAAGATGGACAAAAAGCCAGCCACACAGCCACAGTTGTGAAGTGAGAAGCAGATGGAATGACCCCTGTTAGTAGTTTCCACCTTCAGAGAGGGAGTCCGTCATGGCATCCTGGGAAACTGTACGACAAAAAAGAAAAAAGAAAGTCAATACATGTATAGAAACTGAATGATCACTTACCTGTATCACAGCTGTTTACGAACAGTCAGCCTGGCACAGTTGAAGATGGACAGAAAGCCAGCCACAGTTGTGAAGTGAGAAGCAGATGGAATGACCCTTGTTAGACGTTTCTACCTTCAGAGAGGGAGTCCCTCATGGGATCCTGGGAAACTGTATGATAAAAAAAAGAAAGCCAATACATGTATAGAAAACGAATGATCACTTACCTGTATCACAGCTGTTTATGAATAGTCAGCCTGGCACCGTTGATGGACAGATAGCCAGCCAGCCAGTCAAAGTTGAGATTGGAGATGCAGATGGATAAACCCTTGATAGTAGTTTCCACCTTCAAGGAGGGAGTCCGTCATGGCATCCTGGGAAACTGTATGATAAAAAAAAGAAAGCCAATACATGTATAGAAAACGAATGATCACTTACCTGTATCACAGCTGTTCACGAACAGTCAGCCTCACACAGTTGAAGATGGACAGAATACCAGCCAGCCAGTCATATTTGAGATTGGAGATGCAGATAGATAAACCCTTGTCAGTAGTTTCCACCTTCAAGGAGGGAGTCCGTAATGGCATCCTGGGAAACTGTATGACAAAAAAGAAAAAGTCAATACATTTATAGAAACTGAATGATCACTTACCTGTATCACAGCTGTTTACAAACAGTCAGCCTGGCACCGTTGATGGACAAATAGCCAGCCAACCAGTCATAGTTGAGATTGGAGATGCAGATGGATAAACCCTTGTTGATCATTTTCACCTTCAGAGAGGGAGTCCGTCATGGCATCCTGGGAAACTGTATGACAAAAAAGAAAGTCAATACATGTATAGAAACTGAATGATCACTTACCTGTATCACAGCTGTTTACGAACAGTCAGCCTCACTCAGTTGAAGATGGAAAGAAAGCCAGCCACACAGCCACAGTTGTGAAGTGAGAAGCAGATGGAATGACCCCTGTTAGTAGTTTCCACCTTCAGAGAGGGAGTCCGTCATGGCATCCTGGGAAACTGTATGACAAAAAAGAAAGTCAATACATGTATAGAAACTGAAATGATCACTTACCTGTATCACAGCTGTTTATGAATACTCAGCCTTGCACAGTTGAAGATGGACAGAATACCAGCCAGCCAGTCATAGTTGAGATTGGAGATGCAGATGGATAAACCCTTGTTAGTCATTTCCACCTTCAGAGAGTGAGTCCGTCATGGCATCCTGGGAAACTGTGTGATAAAAAAGAAAGTCAATACATGTATAGAAACTGAATGACCACTTACCTGTATCACAGCTGTTTACGAACAGTCAGCCTGGCACAGTTGAAGATGGACAGAAAGCCAGCCACACAGCCACAGTTGAGAAGTGAGAAGCAGATGGAATGACGCCTGTTAGTAGTTTCGACCTTCAGAGAGGGAGTCCGCCATGGCATCCTGGAAAACTGTAGGACAAAAAAGAAAGTCAATACATGTATAGAAACTGAATGATCACTTACCTGTATCACAACTGTTTACGAACAGTCAGCCTGGCACAGTTGAAGATGGACAGAAAGCCAGCCACAGTTGTGAAGTGAGAAGCAGATGGAATGACCCTTGTTAGTCGTTTCTACCTTCAGAGAGGGAGTCCCTCATGGGATCCTGGGAAACTGTATGATAAAAAATAGAAAGCCAATACATGTATAGAAAACGAATGATCACTTACCTGTATCACAGCTGTTTACGAACAGTCAGCCTCACACTGTTGAAGTTGGACAGAATACCAGCCAGCCAGTCATAGTTGAGTTTGGAGATGCAGATGGATAAACCCTTGTTAGTAGTTTCCACCTTCAGAGAGGGAGTCCGTCATGGGATCCTGGGAAACTGTATAACAAAAAAGAAAAAGTCAATTCATGTATAGAAACTGAATTATTATTTACCTATATCACAGCTGTTTACGAATAGTCAGCCTCACACAGTTGAAGATGGACAGAAAGCCAGCCATCCAGTCATAGTTGAGATTGGAGATGTAGATGGATAAACCCTTGTTAGTCATTTCCACCTTCAGAAAGGGAGTCCGTCATGGCATCCTGGGAAACTGTATGATAAAAAAAAGAAAGTCAATACATGTATAGAAAACGAATGATCACTTACCTGTATCACAGCTGTTTACGAACAGTCAGCCTGGCACCGTTGATGGACAAATAGCCAGCCAGCCAGTCATAGTTGAGATTGGAGATGCAGATGGATAAACCCTTGTTTATCATTTTCACCTTCAGAGAGGGAGTCCGTCATGGCATCCTGGGAAACTGTATGACAAAAAAGAAAGTCAATACATGTATAGAAACTGAATGATCACTTACCTGTATCACAGCTGTTTACGAACAGTCAGCCTCACACAGTTGAAGATGGACAGAAAGCCAGCCACACAGCCACAGTTGTGAAGTGAGAAGCAGATGGAATGACCCCTGTTAGTAGTTTCCACCTTCAGAGAGGGAGTCCGTCATGGCATCCTGGGAAACTGTATGACAAAAAAGAAAGTCAATACATGTATAGAAACTGAAATGATCACTTACCTGTATCACAGCTGTTTATGAACAGTCAGCCTTGCACAGTTGAAGATGGACAGAATACCAGCCAGCCAGTCATAGTTGAGATTGGAGATGCAGATGGATAAACCCTTGTTAGTCATTTCCACCTTCAGAGAGGGAGTCCGTCATGGCATCCTGGGAAACTGTGTGATAAAAAAGAAAGTCAATACATGTATAGAAACTGAATGATCACTTACCTGTATCACAGCTGTTTACGAACAGTCAGCCTTGCACAGTTGAAGATGGACAGAATACCAGCCACACAGCCACAGTTGTGAAGTGGGAAGCAGATGGAATGACACTTGTTAGTATTTTCCACCTTCAAAAAGGGAGTCGGTCATGGCATCCTGGGAAACTGTATGACAAAAAAGAAAAAGTCAGTACATGTATAGAAACTGAATGATCACTTACCTGTATCACAGCTGTTTACGAACAGTCAGCCTGGCACCGTTGATGGAAAGATTGCCAGCCATCCAGTCATAGTTGAGATTGGAGATGTAGATGGATAAACCCTTGTTAGTCAATTCCACCTTCAGAAAGGGAGTCCGTCATGGGATCCTGGGAAACTATGACAAAAAAGAAAAAAAAGTCAATACATATATAGAAACTGAATGATCACTTACCTGTATCACAGCTGTTTACGAACAGTCAGCCTCACACAGTTGAAGATGGACAGAAAGCCAGCCGTCCAGTCATATTTGAGATTGGAGATGCAGATGTATAAACCCTTGTTAGTCGTTTCCACCTTCAGAAAGGGAGTCCGTCATGGGATCCTGGGAAACTGTATGACAAAAAAGAAAGTCAATACATGTATAGAAACTGAATGATCACTTACCTGTATCACAGCTCTTTACAAACAGTCAGCCTGGCACAGTTGAAGATGGACAGAAAGCCAGCCACAGTTGTGAAGTGAGAAGCAGATGGAATGACCCTTGTTAGTCGTTTCTACCTTCAGAGAGGGAGTCCGTCATGGCATCCTGAGAAACTGTATGATAAAAAAGAAAAAGTCAATACATGTATAGAAACTGAATGATCACTTACCTGTATCACAGCTGTTTACGAACAGGCAGCCTGGCACCGTTGATGGACAGATAGCCTGCCATCCAGTCATTGTTGAGATTGGAGATGTAGATGGATAAACCCTTGTTAGTCATTTCCACCTTCAGAAAGGGAGTCCGTCATGGCATCCTGGGAAACTGTATGACAAAAAAGAAAAAGTCAATACATGTGTAGAAACTGAATGATCACTTACCTGTATTACAACTGTTTACGAACAGTCAGCCTGGCACAGTTGAAGATGGACAGAAAGCCAGCCACACAGCCACAGTTGTGAAGAGAGAAGCAGATGGAATGACCCTTGTTAGTCGTTTCCACCTTCAGAGAGGAAGCCGGCCATGCGATCCTGGGAAACTGTATGACAAAAAAGAAAAAGTCAATACATGTATAGAAACTGAATGATTACTTACCTGTATCACAGCTGTTTACGAATAGTCAGCCTGGCACAGTGGATGATGGACAGAAAGCCAGCCACACAGCCACAGTTCTGAAGTGAGAAGCAAATGGAATGACCCCTGTTAGTATTTTCCACCTTCAGAAAGGGAGTCGGTCATGGCATTCTGGGAAACTGTATGACAAAAAAAAGGAAAGTCAATACAAGTATAGAAACTGAATGATCACTTACCTTTATCACAGCTGTTTACGAACAGTCAGCCTGGCACCGATGATGGACAGATAGCCAGCCAGCCAGTCAAAGTTGAGATTGGAGATGCAGATGGATAAACCCTTGATAGTAGTTTCCACCTTCAAGGAGGGAGTCCGTCATGGCATCCTGGGAAACTGTATGACAAAAACGAAAGTCAATACATGTATTGAAACTGAATGATCACTTACCTGTATCACAGCTGTTTACGAACAGTCAGCCTGGCACCGTTGATGATGGACAGAAAGCCAGCCACACAGCCACAGTTGTGAAGTGAAAAGCAGATGGAATGACCCCTGTTAGTAGTTTCCACCTTCAAGGAGGGAGTCGGTCATGGCATCCTGGAAAACTGTATGACAAAAAAGAAAAAGTCAATACATGTATAGAAACTGAATGATCACTTACCTGTATCACAACTATTTACGAACAGTCAGCCTGGCACAGTTGAAGATGGACAGAAAGCCAGCCACAGTTGTGAAGTGAGAAGCAGATGGAATGACCCTTGTTAGTCGTTTCTACCTTCAGAGAGGGAGTCCGTCATGGCATCCTGGGAAACTGTATGACAAAAAAAAGAAAGTCAATACATGTATAGAAACTGAATGATCACTTACCTGTATCACAGCTGTTTATGAACAGTCAGCCTGGCACAGTTGAAGATGGAAAAAATACCAGCCAGCCAGTCATAGTTGAGATTGGAGATGCAGATGGATAAACCCTTGTTAGTCGTTTCCACCTTCAGAGAGGGAGTCCGTCATGGGATCCTGGGAAACTGTATGATAAAAAAAGAAAGTCAATACATGTATAGAAACTGAATGATCACTTACCTTTATCACAGCTGTTTACGAACAGTCAGCCTGGCACCGTTGATGGACAGATAGCCAGCCATCCAGTCATAGCTGAGATTGGAGATGTAGATGGATAAACCCTTGTTAGTCATTTCCACCTTCAAGGAGGAAGTCCGTAATGGCATCCTGGGAAACTGTATGATAAAAAAAAGAAAGCCAATACATGTATAGAAAACGAATGATCACTTACCTGTATCACAGCTGTTTACGAACAGTCAGCCTCACACAGTTGAAGTTGGACAGAATACCAGCCAGCCAGTCCTAGTTGAGATTGGAGATGCAGATGGATTAACCCTTGTTAGTCGTTTCCACCTTCAAGGAGGGAGTCCGTCATGGCATCCTGGGAAACTGTATGACAAAAAAGAAAAAGTCAATACATGTATAGAAACTGAATGATCACTTACCTGCATCACAGCTGTTTACAAACAGTCAACCTGGCACAGTTAAAGTTGGACAGAAAGCCAGCCAAACAGCCACAGCTGTGAAGTGAGAAGCAGATGGAATGACCCCTGTTAGAAGTTTCCACCTTCAGAGAGGAAGCCGGCCATGCGATCCTGGGAAACTGTATGATAAAAAAAAAAGTCAATACATGTAAAGAAACTGAATGATCACTTACCTGTATCACAGCTGTTTACGAACAGTCAGCCTCACACAGTTGAAGATGGACAGAAAGCCAGCCAGCCAGTCATATTTGAGATTGGAGTCAGTCATGGCATCCTGGGAAACTGTATGACAAAAAAGAAAGTCAATGGATGGAAGATGGATAAACCCTTGTTAGTAGTTTCCACCTTCAGAGAGGGAGTCCGTCATGGCATCCTGGGAAACAGTATGACAAAAAAAAGAAAGTCAATACATGAATAGAAACTGAATGATCACTTACCTGTATCACAGCTGTTTACGAATAGTCAGCCTGGCACAGTTGAAGATGGACAGAAAGCCAGCCACAGTTGTGAAGTGAGAAGTAGATGGAATGACCCCTGTTAGTAGTTTCCACCATCAGAGAGAGTCCGTCATGGGATCCTGGGAAACTATGACAAAAAAGAAAGTCAATGGATGGAAGATGGATAAACCCTTGTTAGTAGTTTCCACCTTCAGAGAGGGAGTCCGTCATGGCATCCTGGGAAACAGTATGACAAAAAAAAGAAAGTCAATACATGAATAGAAACTGAATGATCACTTACCTGTATCACAGCTGTTTACGAACAGTCAGCCTCACACAGTTGAAGTTGGACAGAATACCAGCCAGCCAGTCATAGTTGAGATTGGAGATGCAGATGGATAAACCCTTGTTAGTAGTTTCCACCTTCAAGGAGGGAGTCCGTCATGGCATCCTGGGAAAGTGTATAACAAAAAAGAAAACGTCAATACATGTATAGAAACTGAATGATCACTTACCTGTATCACAGCTGTTTACAAACAGTCAGCCTGGCACCATTGATGGACAGATAGCCAGCCAGCCAGTCATAGTTGAGATTGGAGATGCAGATGGATAAACCCTTGTTAGTCATTTCCACCTTCAGAGAGGGAGTCCGTCATGGCATCCTGGGAAACTGTATGACAAAAAAGAAAAAGTCAATACATGTATAGAAACTGAATGATCACTTACCTGTATCACAGCTGTTTACGAACAGTCAGCCTGGCACAGTTAAAGATGGACAGAAAGCCAGCCACACAGCCACAGTTGTGAAGAGAGAAGCAGATAGAATGACCCTTCTTAGTCGTTTCCACCTTTAAGGAGGGAGTCCGTCATGGCATCCTGGGAAACTGTATGACAAAAAAAAAAGTCAATACATGTATAGAAACTGAATGATCACTTACCTGTATCACAGCTGTTTACGAACAGTCAGCCTTGCACAGTTGAAGATGGACAGAATACCAGCCACACAGCCACAGTTGTGAAGTGGGAAGCAGATGGAATGACCCTTGTTAGTATTTTCCACCTTCAAAAAGGGAGTCGGTCATGGAATCCTGGGAAACTGTATGACAAAAAAGAAAAAGTCAGTACATGTATAGAAACTGAATGATCACTTACCTGTATCACAGCTGTTTACGAACAGTCAGCCTGGCACCGTTGATGGACAGATAGCCAGCCATCCAGTCATAGTTGAGATTGGAGATGTAGATGGATAAACCCTTGTTAGTCAATTCCACCTTCAGAAAGGGAGTCCGTCATGGGATCCTGGGAAACGATGACAAAAAAGAAAAAAAAGTCAATACATATATAGAAACTGAATGATCACTTACCTGTATCACAGCTGTTTACGAACAGTCAGCCTCACACAGTTGAAGATGGACAGAAAGCCAGCCAGCCAGTCATATTTGAGATTGGAGATGCAGATGTATAAACCCTTGTTAGTCGTTTCCACCTTCAGAAAGGGAGTCCGTCATGGGATCCTGGGAAACTGTATGACAAAAAAGGAAAAGTCAATACATGTATAGAAACTGAATGATCACTTACCTGTATCACAGCTGTTTACGAACAGTCAGCCTTACACAGTTGAAGATGGACAGAATACCAGCCATCCAGTCATAGTTGAGATTGGAGATGTAGATGGATAAACCCTTGTTAGTCGTTTCCACTTTCAGAGAGGGAGTCCGTCATGGCATCCTGGGAAACTGTATGACAAAAAAGAAAGTCAATACATGTATAGAAACTGAATGATCACTTACCTGTATCACAGCTCTTTACAAACAGTCAGCATGGCACAGTTGAAGATGGACAGAAAGCCAGCCACAGTTGTGAAGAGAGAAGCAGATGGAATGACCCCTGTTAGTAGTTTCCACCTTCAGAGAGGTAGTCCGTCATGGCATCCTGGGAAACTGTATGACAAAAAAGAAAGTCAATACATGTATAGAAAACGAATGATCACTTACCTGTATCACAGCTGTTTACGAACAGTCAGCCTGGCACAGTTGAAGATGGACAGAAAGCCAGCCACACAGCCACAGTTGTGAAGTGAGAAGCAGATGGAATGACCCCTATTAGTAGTTTCCACCTTCAGAGAGGGAGTCCGCCTAGGCATCCTGGAAAACTGTATGACAAAAAAGAAAGTCAATACATGTATTGAAACTGAATGATCACTTAACTGTATCACAGCTGTTTACGAACAGTCAGCCTGGCACCGTTGATGGACAGATAGCCAGCCAGCCAGTCAAAGTTGAGATTGGAGATGCAGATGGATAAACCCTTGATAGTAGTTTCCACCTTCAAGGAGGGAGTCCGTCATGGCATCCTGGGAAACTGTATGACAAAAAAGAAAGTCAATACATGTATTGAAACTGAATGATCACTTAACTGTATCACAGCTGTTTACGAACAGTCAGCCTGACACCGTTGATGATGGACAGAAAGCCAGCCACACAGCCACAGTTGTGAAGTGAGAAGCAGATGGAATGACCCGTTAGTAGTTTCCACCTTCAAGGAGGGAGTCCGTCATGGCATCCTGGAAAACTGTATGACAAAAAAGAAAAAGTCAATAAATGTATAGAAACTGAATGATCACTTACCTGTATCACAACTGTTTACGAACAGTCAGCCTGGCACAGTTGAAGATGGACAGAAAGCCAGCCACAGTTGTGAAGTGAGAAGCAGATGGAATGACCCTTGTTAGTCGTTTCTACCTTCAGAGAGGGAGTCCGTTATGGCATCCTGGGAAACTGTATGACAAAAAAAAGAAAGTCAATACATGTATAGAAACTGAATGACCACTTACCTGTATCACAGCTGTTTATGAACAGTCAGCCTGGCACAGTTGAAGATGGAAAAAATACCAGCCAGCCAGTCATAGTTGAGATTGGAGATGCAGATGGATAAACCCTTGTTAGTCGTTTCCACCTTCAGAGAGGGAGTCCGTCATGGGATCCTGGGAAACTGTATGATAAAAAAAAGAAAGTCAATACATGTATAGAAACTGAATGATCACTTACCTGTATCACAGCTGTTTACGAACAGTCAGCCTGGCACCGTTGATGGAAAGATAGCCAGCCATCCAGTCATAGTTGAGATTGGAGATGTAGATGGATAAACCCTTGTTAGTCATTTCCACCTTCAAGGAGGGAGTCCGTCATGGCATCCTGGGAAACTGTATGACAAAAAAGAAAAAGTCAATTCATGTATAGAAACTGAATTATTATTTACCTGTATCACAGCTGTTTACGAATAGTCAGCCTCACACAGTTGAAGATGGACAGAAAGCCAGCCATCCAGTCATAGTTGAGATTGGAGATGTAGATGGATAAACCCTTGTTAGTCATTTCCACCTTCAGAAAGGGAGTCCGTCATGGCATCCTGGGAAACTGTATGATAAAAAAAAGAAAGCCAATACATGTATAGAAAACGAATGATCACTTACCTGTATCACAGCTGTTTACGAACAGTCAGCCTCACACAGTTGAAGATGGACAGAATACCAGCCAGCCAGTCATATTTGAGATTGGAGATGCAGATAGATAAACCCTTGTCAGTAGTTTCCACCTTCAAGGAGGGAGTCCGTAATGGCATCCTGGGAAACTGTATGACAAAAAAGAAAAAGTCAATACATTTATAGAAACTGAATGATCACTTACCTGTATCACAGCTGTTTACAAACAGTCAGCCTGGCACCGTTGATGGACAAATAGCCAGCCAGCCAGTCATAGTTGAGATTGGAGATGTAGATGGATAAACCCTTGTTAGTCATTTCCACCTTCAAGGAGGGAGTCCGTCATGGCATCCTGGGAAACTGTATGACAAAAAAGAAAAAGTCAATTCATGTATAGAAACTGAATTATTATTTACCTGTATCACAGCTGTTTACGAACAGTCAGCCTCACTCAGTTGAAGATGGACAAAAAGCCAGCCACACAGCCACAGTTGTGAAGTGAGAAGCAGATGGAATGACCCCTGTTAGTAGTTTCCACCTTCAGAGAGGGAGTCCGTCATGGCATCCTGGGAAACTGTATGACAAAAAAGAAAGTCAATACATGTATAGAAACTGAAATGATCACTTACCTGTATCACAGCTGTTTATGAATAGTCAGCCTGGCACAGTTGAAGATGGACAGAATACCAGCCAGCCAGTCATAGTTGAGATTGGAGATGCAGATGGATAAACCCTTGTTAGTCATTTCCACCTTCAGAGAGGGAGTCCGTCATGGCATCCTGGGAAACTGTGTGATAAAAAAGAAAGTCAATACATGTATAGAAACTGAATGACCACTTACCTGTATCACAGCTGTTTACGAACAGTCAGCCTGGCACAGTTGAAGATGGACAGAAAGCCAGCCACACAGCCACAGTTGAGAAGTGAGAAGCAGATGGAATGACGCCTGTTAGTAGTTTCGACCTTCAGAGAGGGAGTCCGCCATGGCATCCTGGAAAACTGTAGGACAAAAAAGAAAGTCAATACATGTATAGAAACTGAATGATCACTTACCTGTATCACAGCTGTTTACGAACAGTCAGCCTGGCACCGTTGATGGACAGATAGCCAGCCAGCCAGTCAAAGTTGAGATTGGAGATGCAGATGGATAAACCCTTGATAGTAGTTTCCACCTTCAAGGAGGGAGTCCGTCATGGCATCCTGGGAAACTGTATGACAAAAAAGAAAGTCAATACATGTATTGAAACTGAATGATCACTTACCTGTATCACAGCTGTTTACGAACAGTCAGCCTGGCACCGTTGATGATGGACAGAAAGCCAGCCACAGTTGTGAAGTGAGAAGCAGATGGAATGACCCTTGTTAGTCGTTTCTACCTTCAGAGAGGGAGTCCGTCATGGCATCCTGGGAAACTGTATGATAAAAAAAGAAAGCCAATACATGTAAAGAAAACGAATGATCACTTAACTGTATCACAGCTGTTTACGAACAGTCAGCCTCACACAGTTGAAGTTGGACAGAATACCAGCCAGCCAGTCATAGTTGAGATTGGAGATGCAGATGGATTAACCCTTGTTAGTCGTTTCCACCTTCAAGGAGGGAGTCCGTCATGGCATCCTGGGAAACTGTATGACAAAAAAGAAAAAGTCAATACATGTATAGAAACTGAATGATCACTTACCTGTATCACAACTGTTTACGAACAGTCAGCCTGGCACAGTTGAAGATGGACAGAAAGCCAGCCACAGTTGTGAAGTGAGAAGCAGATGGAATGACCCTTGTTAGTCGTTTCTACCTTCAGAGAGGGAGTCCGTCATGGCATCCTGGGAAACTGTATGACAAAAAAGAAAAAGTCAATACATGTATAGAAACTGAATGATCACTTACATGTATCACAGCTGTTTACGAACAGTCAGCCTGGCACAGTTGAAGATGGACAGAAAGCCAGCCAGCCAGTCAAAGTTGAGATTGGAGATGCAGATGGATAAACCCTTGATAGTAGTTTCCACCTTCAAGGAGGAATCCGTCATTGCTTCCTGGGAAACTGTATGACAAAAAAGAAAGTCAATACATGTATTGAAACTGAATGATCACTTACCTGTATCACAGCTGTTTACGAACAGTCAGCCTGGCACCGTTGATGATGGACAGAAAGCCAGCCACAGTTGTGAAGTGAGAAGCAGATGGAATGACCCTTGTTAGTCGTTTCTACCTTCAGAGAGGGAGTCCGTCATGGCATCCTGGGAAACTGTATGATAAAAAAAGAAAGCCAATACATGTAAAGAAAACGAATGATCACTTAACTGTATCACAGCTGTTTACGAACAGTCAGCCTCACACAGTTGAAGTTGGACAGAATACCAGCCAGCCAGTCATAGTTGAGATTGGAGATGCAGATGGATTAACCCTTGTTAGTCGTTTCCACCTTCAAGGAGGGAGTCCGTCATGGCATCCTGGGAAACTGTATGACAAAAAAGAAAAAGTCAATACATGTATAGAAACTGAATGATCACTTACCTGTATCACAACTGTTTACGAACAGTCAGCCTGGCACAGTTGAAGATGGACAGAAAGCCAGCCACAGTTGTGAAGTGAGAAGCAGATGGAATGACCCTTGTTAGTCGTTTCTACCTTCAGAGAGGGAGTCCGTCATGGCATCCTGGGAAACTGTATGACAAAAAAGAAAAAGTCAATACATGTATAGAAACTGAATGATCACTTACATGTATCACAGCTGTTTACGAACAGTCAGCCTGGCACAGTTGAAGATGGACAGAAAGCCAGCCACAGTTGTGAAGTGAGAAGCAGATGGAATGACCCTTGTTAGTCGTTTCTACCTTCAGAGAGGGAGTCCGTCATGGCATCCTGGGAAACTGTATGATATAAAAAGAAAGCCAATACATGTAAAGAAAACGAATGATCACTTAACTGTATCACAGCTGTTTACGAACAGTCAGCCTCACACAGTTGAAGTTGGACAGAATACCAGCCAGCCAGTCATAGTTGAGATTGGAGATGCAGATGGATTAACCCTTGTTAGTCGTTTCCACCTTCAAGGAGGGAGTCCGTCATGGCATCCTGGGAAACTGTATGACAAAAAAGAAAAAGTCAATACATGTATAGAAACTGAATGATCACTTACCTGCATCACAGCTGTTTACAAACAGTCAGCCTGGCACAGTTAAAGTTGGACAGAAAGCCAGCCACACAGCCACAGTTGTGAAGAGAGAAGCAGATGGAATGACCCTTGTTAGTCGTTTCCACCTTCAGAGAAGAAGCCGGCCATGCGATCCTGGGAAACTGTATGACAAAAAAGAAAAAGTCAATACATGTATAGAAACTGAATGATCACTTACCTGTATCACAGCTGTTTACGAACAGTCAGCCTGGCACAGTGGATGATGGACAGAAAGCCAGCCACACAGCCACAGTTCTGAAGTGAGAAGCAAATGGAATGACCCCTGTTAGTATTTTCCACCTTCAGAAAGGGAGTCGGTCATGGCATTCTGGGAAACTGTATGACAAAAAAAAGAAAGTCAATACATGTATAGAAACTGAATGATCACTTACCTGTATCACAGCTGTTTACGAACAGTCAGCCTGGCACCGTTGATGGACAGATAGCCAGCCAGCCAGTCAAAGTTGAGATTGGAGATGCAGATGGATAAACCCTTGATAGTAGTTTCCACCTTCAAGGAGGGAGTCCGTCATGGCATCCTGGGAAACTGTATGACAAAAAAGAAAGTCAATACATGTATTGAAACTGAATGATCACTTACCTGTATCACAGCTGTTTACGAACAGTCAGCCTGGCACCGTTGATGATGGACAGAAAGCCAGCCACACAGCCACAGTTGTGAAGTGAGAAGCAGATGGAATGACCCCTGTTAGTAGTTTCCACCTTCAAGGAGGGAGTCGGTCATGGCATCCTGGAAAACTGTATGACAAAAAAGAAAAAGTCAATACATGTATAGAAACTGAATGATCACTTACCTGTATCACAACTGTTTACGAACAGTCAGCCTGGCACAGTTGAAGATGGACAGAAAGCCAGCCACAGTTGTGAAGTGAGAAGCAGATGGAATGACCCTTGTTAGTCGTTTCTACCTTCAGAGAGGGAGTCCGTCATGGCATCCTGGGAAACTGTATGACAAAAAAAAGAAAGTCAATACATGTATAGAAACTGAATGATCACTTACCTGTATCACAGCTGTTTATGAACGGTCAGCCTGGCACAGTTGAAGATGGAAAAAATACCAGCCAGCCAGTCATAGTTGAGATTGGAGATGCAGATGGATAAACCCTTGTTAGTCGTTTCCACCTTCAGAGAGGGAGTCCGTCATGGGATTCTGGGAAACTGTATGAAAAAAAAAGAAAGTCAATACATGTATAGAAACTGAATGATCACTTACCTGTATCACAGCTGTTTACGAACAGTCAGCCTGGCACCGTTGATGGAAAGATAGCCAGCCATCCAGTCATAGTTGAGATTGGAGATGTAGATGAATAAACCCTTGTTAGTCATTTCCACCTTCAAGGAGGGAGTCCGTCATGGCATCCTGGGAAACTGTATGACAAAAAAGAAAAAGTCAATTCATGTATAGAAACTGAATTATTATTTACCTGTTTCACAGCTGTTTACGAATAGTCAGCCTCACACAGTTGAAGATGGACAGAAAGCCAGCCATCCAGTCATAGTTGAGATTGGAGATGTAGATGGATAAACCCTTGTTAGTCATTTCCACCTTCAGAAAAGGAGTCCGTCATGGCATCCTGGGAAACTGTATGACAAAAAAGAAAGTCAATACATGTATAGAAACTGAATGATCACTTACCTGTATCACAGCTGTTTACGAACAGTCAGCCTCACTCAGTTGAAGATGGACAGAAAGCCAGCCACACAGCCACAGTTGTGAAGTGAGAAGCAGATGGAATGACCCCTGTTAGTAGTTTCCACCTTCAGAGAGGGAGTCCGTCATGGCATCCTGGGAAACTGTATGACAAAAAAGAAAGTCAATACATGTATAGAAACTGAAATGATCACTTACCTGTATCACAGCTGTTTATGAATACTCAGCCTTGCACAGTTGAAGATGGACAGAATACCAGCCAGCCAGTCATAGTTGAGATTGGAGATGCAGATGGATAAACCCTTGTTAGTCATTTCCACCTTCAGAGAGGGAGTCCGTCATGGCATCCTGGGAAACTGTGTGATAAAAAAGAAAGTCAATACATGTATAGAAACTGAATGACCACTTACCTGTATCACAGCTGTTTACGAACAGTCAGCCTGGCACAGTTGAAGATGGACAGAAAGCCAGCCACACAGCCACAGTTGAGAAGTGAGAAGCAGATGGAATGACGCCTGTTAGTAGTTTCGACCTTCAGAGAGGGAGTCCGCCATGGCATCCTGGAAAACTGTAGGACAAAAAAGAAAGTCAATACATGTATAGAAACTGAATGATCACTTACCTGTATCACAACTGTTTACGAACAGTCAGCCTGGCACAGTTGAAGATGGACAGAAAGCCAGCCACAGTTGTGAAGTGAGAAGCAGATAGAATGACCCCTGTTAGTAGTTTCCACCTTCAGAGAGGGAGTCCGTCATGGCATCCTGGGAAACTGTATGACAAAAAAGAAAGTCAATACATGTATAGAAACTGAATTATCACTTACCTGTATCACAGCTGTTTACGAACAGTCAGCCTTGCACCGCTGATGGACAGAATACCAGCCAGCCAGTCATAGTTGAGATTGGAGATGCAGATGGATAAACCCTTGTTAGTAGTTTCCACCTTCAAGGAGAGAGTCCGTCATGGCATCCTGGGAAACTGTATGACAAAAAAAAGAAAGTCAATACATGTATAGAAAACGAATGATCACTTACCTGTATCACAGCTGTTTACGAACAGTCAGCCTCACACAGTTGAAGTTGGACAGAATACCAGCCAGCCAGTCATAGTTGAGATTGGAGATGCAGATGGATAAACCCTTGTTAGTAGTTTCCACCTTCAAGGAGGGAGTCCATCATGGCATTCTGGGAAACTGTATGACAAAAAAAAGAAAGTCAATACATGTATAGAAACTGAATGATCACTTACCTGTATCACAGCTGTTTACGAACAGTCAGCCTGGCACAGTTGAAGATGGACAGAAAGCCAGCCACAGTTGTGAAGTGAGAAGCAGATGGAATGACCCTTGTTAGACGTTTCTACCTTCAGAGAGGGAGTCCCTCATGGGATCCTGGGAAACTGTATGATAAAAAAAAGAAAGCCAATACATGTATAGAAAACGAATGATCACTTACCTGTATCACAGCTGTTTATGAATAGTCAGCCTGGCACCGTTGATGGACAGATAGCCAGCCAGCCAGTCAAAGTTGAGATTGGAGATGCAGATGGATAAACCCTTGATAGTAGTTTCCACCTTCAAGTAGGGAGTCCGTCATGGCATCCTGGGAAACTGTATGATAAAAAAAAGAAAGCCAATACATGTATAGAAAACGAATGATCACTTACCTGTATCACAGCTGTTCACGAACAGTCAGCCTCACACAGTTGAAGATGGACAGAATACCAGCCAGCCAGTCATATTTGAGATTGGAGATGCAGATAGATAAACCCTTGTCAGTAGTTTCCACCTTCAAGGAGGGAGTCCGTAATGGCATCCTGGGAAACTGTATGACAAAAAAGAAAAAGTCAATACATTTATAGAAACTGAATGATCACTTACCTGTATCACAGCTGTTTACAAACAGTCAGCCTGGCACCGTTGATGGACAAATAGCCAGCCAACCAGTCATAGTTGAGATTGGAGATGCAGATGGATAAACCCTTGTTGATCATTTTCACCTTCAGAGCGGGAGTCCGTCATGGCATCCTGGGAAACTGTATGACAAAAAAGAAAGTCAATACATGTATAGAAACTGAATGATCACTTACCTGTATCACAGCTGTTTACGAACAGTCAGCCTCACTCAGTTGAAGATGGACAGAAAGCCAGCCACACAGCCACAGTTGTGAAGTGAGAAGCAGATGGAATGACCCCTGTTAGTAGTTTCCACCTTCAGAGAGGGAGTCCGTCATGGCATCCTGGGAAACTGTATGACAAAAAAGAAAGTCAATACATGTATAGAAACTGAAATGATCACTTACCTGTATCACAGCTGTTTATGAATACTCAGCCTTGCACAGTTGAAGATGGACAGAATACCAGCCAGCCAGTCATAGTTGAGATTGGAGATGCAGATGGATAAACCCTTGTTAGTCATTTCCACCTTCAGAGAGGGAGTCCGTCATGGCATCCTGGGAAACTGTGTGATAAAAAAGAAAGTCAATACATGTATAGAAACTGAATGACCACTTACCTGTATCACAGCTGTTTACGAACAGTCAGCCTGGCACAGTTGAAGATGGACAGAAAGCCAGCCACACAGCCACAGTTGAGAAGTGAGAAGCAGATGGAATGACGCCTGTTAGTAGTTTCGACCTTCAGAGAGGGAGTCCGCCATGGCATCCTGGAAAACTGTAGGACAAAAAAGAAAGTCAATACATGTATAGAAACTGAATGATCACTTACCTGTATCACAACTGTTTACGAACAGTCAGCCTGGCACAGTTGAAGATGGACAGAAAGCCAGCCACAGTTGTGAAGTGAGAAGCAGATGGAATGACCCTTGTTAGTCGTTTCTACCTTCAGAGAGGGAGTCCCTCATGGGATCCTGGGAAACTGTATGATAAAAAAAAGAAAGCCAATACATGTAAAGAAAAAGAATGATCACTTACCTGTATCACAGCTGTTTATGAATAGTCAGCCTGGCACCGTTGATGGACAGATAGCCAGCCAGCCAGTCAAAGTTGAGATTGGAGATGCAGATGGATAAACCCTTGATAGTAGTTTCCACCTTCAAGTAGGGAGTCCGTCATGGCATCCTGGGAAACTGTATGATAAAAAAAAGAAAGCCAATACATGTATAGAAAACGAATGATCACTTACCTGTATCACAGCTGTTCACGAACAGTCAGCCTCACACAGTTGAAGATGGACAGAATACCAGCCAGCCAGTCATATTTGAGATTGGAGATGCAGATAGATAAACCCTTGTCAGTAGTTTCCACCTTCAAGGAGGGAGTCCGTAATGGCATCCTGGGAAACTGTATGACAAAAAAGAAAAAGTCAATACATTTATAGAAACTGAATGATCACTTACCTGTATCACAGCTGTTTACAAACAGTCAGCCTGGCACCGTTGATGGACAAATAGCCAGCCAACCAGTCATAGTTGAGATTGGAGATGCAGATGGATAAACCCTTGTTGATCATTTTCACCTTCAGAGCGGGAGTCCGTCATGGCATCCTGGGAAACTGTATGACAAAAAAGAAAGTCAATACATGTATAGAAACTGAATGATCACTTACCTGTATCACAGCTGTTTACGAACAGTCAGCCTCACTCAGTTGAAGATGGACAGAAAGCCAGCCACACAGCCACAGTTGTGAAGTGAGAAGCAGATGGAATGACCCCTGTTAGTAGTTTCCACCTTCAGAGAGGGAGTCCGTCATGGCATCCTGGGAAACTGTATGACAAAAAAGAAAGTCAATACATGTATAGAAACTGAAATGATCACTTACCTGTATCACAGCTGTTTATGAATACTCAGCCTTGCACAGTTGAAGATGGACAGAATACCAGCCAGCCAGTCATAGTTGAGATTGGAGATGCAGATGGATAAACCCTTGTTAGTCATTTCCACCTTCAGAGAGGGAGTCCGTCATGGCATCCTGGGAAACTGTGTGATAAAAAAGAAAGTCAATACATGTATAGAAACTGAATGACCACTTACCTGTATCACAGCTGTTTACGAACAGTCAGCCTGGCACAGTTGAAGATGGACAGAAAGCCAGCCACACAGCCACAGTTGAGAAGTGAGAAGCAGATGGAATGACGCCTGTTAGTAGTTTCGACCTTCAGAGAGGGAGTCCGCCATGGCATCCTGGAAAACTGTAGGACAAAAAAGAAAGTCAATACATGTATAGAAACTGAATGATCACTTACCTGTATCACAACTGTTTACGAACAGTCAGCCTGGCACAGTTGAAGATGGACAGAAAGCCAGCCACAGTTGTGAAGTGAGAAGCAGATGGAATGACCCTTGTTAGTCGTTTCTACCTTCAGAGAGGGAGTCCCTCATGGGATCCTGGGAAACTGTATGATAAAAAAAAGAAAGCCAATACATGTAAAGAAAAAGAATGATCACTTTACTGTATCACAGCTGTTTACGAACAGTCAGCCTCACACAGTTGAAGTTGGACAGAATACCAGCCAGCCAGTCCTAGTTGAGATTGGAGATGCAGATGGATTAACCCTTGTTAGTCGTTTCCACCTTCAAGGAGGGAGTCCGTCATGGCATCCTGGGAAACTGTATGACAAAAAAGAAAAAGTCAATACATGTATAGAAACTGAATGATCACTTACCTGCATCACAGCTGTTTACAAACAGTCAGCCTGGCACAGTGGATGATGGACAGAAAGCCAGCCACACAGCCACAGTTCTGAAGTGAGAAGCAAATGGAATGACCCCTGTTAGTATTTTCCACCTTCAGAAAGGGAGTCGGTCATGGCATTCTGGGAAACTGTATGACAAAAAAAAGAAAGTCAATACATGTATAGAAACTGAATGATCACTTACCTGTATCACAGCTGTTTACGAACAGTCAGCCTGGCACCGTTGATGGAAAGATAGCCAGCCAGCCAGTCAAAGTTGAGATTGGAGATGCAGATGGATAAACCCTTGATAGTAGTTTCCACCTTCAAGGAGGGAGTCCGTCATGGCATCCTGGGAAACTGTATGACAAAAAAGAAAGTCAATACATGTATTGAAACTGAATGATCACTTACCTGTATCACAGCTGTTTACGAACAGTCAGCCTGGCACCGTTGATGATGGACAGAAAGCCAGCCACACAGCCACAGTTGTGAAGTGAGAAGCAGATGGAATGACCCCTGTTAGTAGTTTCCACCTTCAAGGAGGGAGTCGGTCATGGCATCCTGGAAAACTGTATGACAAAAAAGAAAAAGTCAATACATGTATAGAAACTGAATGATCACTTACCTGTATCACAACTGTTTACGAACAGTCAGCCTGGCACAGTTGAAGATGGAAAAAATACCAGCCAGCCAGTCATAGTTGAGATTGGAGATGCAGATGGATAAACCCTTGTTAGTCGTTTCCACCTTCAGAGAGGGAGTCCGTCATGGGATCCTGGGAAACTGTATGACAAAAAAGAAAAAGTCAATTCATGTATAGAAACTGAATTATTATTTACCTGTATCACAGCTGTTTACGAATAGTCAGCCTCACACAGTTGAAGATGGACAGAAAGCCAGCCATCCAGTCATAGTTGAGATTGGAGATGTAGATGGATAAACCCTTGTTAGTCATTTCCACCTTCAGAAAGGGAGTCCGTCATGGCATCCTGGGAAACTGTATGATAAAAAAAAGAAAGTCAATACATGTATAGAAAACGAATGATCACTTACCTGTATCACAGCTGTTTACGAACAGTCAGCCTGGCACCGTTGATGGACAAATAGCCAGCCAGCCAGTCATAGTTGAGATTGGAGATGCAGATGGATAAACCCTTGTTGATCATTTTCACCTTCAGAGAGGGAGTCCGTCATGGCATCCTGGGAAACTGTATGACAAAAAAGAAAGTCAATACATGTATAGAAACTGAATGATCACTTACCTGTATCACAGCTGTTTACGAACAGTCAGCCTCACACAGTTGAAGATGGACAGAAAGCCAGCCACACAGCCACAGTTGTGAAGTGAGAAGCAGATGGAATGACCCCTGTTAGTAGTTTCCACCTTCAGAGAGGGAGTCCGTCATGGCATCCTGGGAAACTGTATGACAAAAAAGAAAGTCAATACATGTATAGAAACTGAAATGATCACTTACCTGTATCACAGCTGTTTATGAACAGTCAGCCTTGCACAGTTGAAGATGGACAGAATACCAGCCAGCCAGTCATAGTTGAGATTGGAGATGCAGATGGATAAACCCTTGTTAGTCATTTCCACCTTCAGAGAGGGAGTCCGTCATGGCATCCTGGGAAACTGTGTGATAAAAAAGAAAGTCAATACATGTATAGAAACTGAATGACCACTTACCTGTATCACAGCTGTTTACGAACAGTCAGCCTGGCACAGTTGAAGATGGACAGAAAGCCAGCCACACAGCCACAGTTGTGAAGTGAGAAGCAGATGGAATGATGCCTGTTAGTAGTTTCGACCGTCAGAGAGGGAGTCCGCCATGGCATCCTGGAAAACTGTAGGACAAAAAAGAAAGTCAATACATGTATAGAAACTGAATGATCACTTACCTGTATCACAACTGTTTACGAACAGTCAGCCTGGCACAGTTGAAGATGGACAGAAAGCCAGCCACAGTTGTGAAGTGAGAAGCAGATGGAATGACCCTTGTTAGTCGTTTCTACCTTCAGAGAGGGAGTCCCTCATGGGATCCTGGGAAACTGTATGATAAAAAAAAGAAAGCCAATACATGTATAGAAAACGAATGATCACTTACCTGTATCACAGCTGTTTACGAACAGTCAGCCTGGCACCGTTGATGACGGACAGAAAGCCAGCCACACAGCCACAGTTCTGAAGTTAGAAGCAAATGGAATGACCCCTGTTATGATTTTCCACCTTCAGAAAGGGAGTCGGTCATGGCATTCTGGGAAACTGTATGACAAAAAGGAAAAAGTCAATACATGTATAGAAACTGAATGATCACTTACCTGTATCACAACTGTTTACGAACAGTCAGCCTGGCACAGTTTAAGATGGACAGAAAGCCAGCCACAGTTGTGAAGTGAGAAGCAGATGGAATGACCCTTGTTAGTCGTTTCTACCTTCAGAGAGGGAGTCCGTCATGGCATCCTGGGAAACTGTATGACAAAAAAAAGAAAGTCAATACATGTATAGAAACTGAATGATCACTTACCTGTATCACAGCTGTTTATGAACGGTCAGCCTGGCACAGTTGAAGATGGAAAAAATACCAGCCAGCCAGTCATAGTTGAGATTGGAGATGTAGATGAATAAACCCTTGTTAGTCATTTCCACCTTCAAGGAGGGAGTCCGTCATGGCATCCTGGGAAACTGTATGACAAAAAAGAAAAAGTCAATTCATGTATAGAAACTGAATTATTATTTACCTGTTTCACAGCTGTTTACGAATAGTCAGCCTCACACAGTTGAAGATGGACAGAAAGCCAGCCATCCAGTCATAGTTGAGATTGGAGATGTAGATGGATAAACCCTTGTTAGTCATTTCCACCTTCAGAAAGGGAGTCCGTCATGGCATCCTGGGAAACTGTATGATAAAAAAAAGAAAGTCAATACATGTATAGAAAACGAATGATCACTTACCTGTATCACAGCTGTTTACGAACAGTCAGCCTCACACAGTTGAAGATGGACAGAATACCAGCCAGCCAGTCATATTTGAGATTGGAGATGCAGATAGATAAACCCGTGTCAGTAGTTTCCACCTTCAAGGAGGGAGTCCGTAATGGCATCCTGGGAAACTGTATGACAAAAAAGAAAATGTCAATACATTTATAGAAACTGAATGATCACTTACCTGTATCACAGCTGTTTACAAACAGTCAGCCTGGCACCGTTGATGGACAAATAGCCAGCCAGCCAGTCATAGTTGAGATTGGAGATGCAGATGGATAAACCCTTGTTGATCATTTTCACCTTCAGAGAGGGAGTCCGTCATGGCATCCTGGGAAACTGTATGACAAAAAAGAAAGTCAATACATGTATAGAAACTGAATGATCACTTACCTGTATCACAGCTGTTTACGAACAGTCAGCCTCACACAGTTGAAGATGGACAGAAAGCCAGCCACACAGCCACAGTTGTGAAGTGAGAAGCAGATGGAATGACCCCTGTTAGTAGTTTCCACCTTCAGAGAGGGAGTCCGTCATGGCATCCTGGGAAACTGTATGACAAAAAAGAAAGTCAATACATGTATAGAAACTGAAATGATCACTTACCTGTATCACAGCTGTTTATGAACAGTCAGCCTTGCACAGTTGAAGATGGACAGAATACCAGCCAGCCAGTCATAGTTGAGATTGGAGATGCAGATGGATAAACCCTTGTTAGTCATTTCCACCTTCATAGAGGGAGTCCGTCATGGCATCCTGGGAAACTGTGTGATAAAAAAGAAAGTCAATACATGTATAGAAACTGAATGACCACTTACCTGTATCACAGCTGTTTACGAACAGTCAGCCTGGCACAGTTGAAGATGGACAGAAAGCCAGCCACACAGCCACAGTTGTGAAGTGAGAAGCAGATGGAATGACGCCTGTTAGTAGTTTCGACCGTCAGAGAGGGAGTCCGCCATGGCATCCTGGAAAACTGTAGGACAAAAAAGAAAGTCAATACATGTATAGAAACTGAATGATCACTTACCTGTATCACAACTGTTTACGAACAGTCAGCCTGGCACAGTTGAAGATGGACAGAAAGCCAGCCACAGTTGTGAAGTGAGAAGCAGATGGAATGACCCTTGTTAGTCGTTTCTACCTTCAGAGAGGGAGTCCCTCATGGGATCCTGGGAAACTGTATGATAAAAAAAGAAAGTCAATACATGTATAGAAACTGAATGATCACTTACCTGTATCACAGCTGTTTACGAACAGTCAGCCTGGCACCGTTGATGGAAAGATAGCCAGCCATCCAGTCATAGTTGAGATTGGAGATGTAGATGGATAAACCCTTGTTAGTCATTTCCACCTTCAAGGAGGGAGTCCGTCATGGCATCCTGGGAAACTGTATGACAAAAAAGAAAAAGTCAATTCATGTATAGAAACTGAATTATTATTTACATGTATCACAGCTGTTTACGAATAGTCAGCCTCACACAGTTGAAGATGGACAGAAAGCCAGCCATCCAGTCATAGTTGAGATTGGAGATGTAGATGGATAAACCCTTGTTAGTCATTTCCACCTTCAGAAAGGGAGTCCGTCATGGCATCCTGGGAAAATGTATGATAAAAAAAAGAAAGCCAATACATGTATAGAAAACGAATGATCACTTACCTGTATCACAGCTGTTTACGAACAGTCAGCCTCACACAGTTGAAGATGGACAGAATACCAGCCAGCCAGTCATATTTGAGATTGGAGATGCAGATAGATAAACCCTTGTCAGTAGTTTCCACCTTCAAGGAGGGAGTCCGTAATGGCATCCTGGGAAACTGTATGACAAAAAAGAAAAAGTCAATACATTTATAGAAACTGAATGATCACTTACCTGTATCACAGCTGTTTACAAACAGTCAGCCTGGCACCGTTGATGGACAAATAGCCAGCCAGCCAGTCATAGTTGAGATTGGAGATGTAGATGGATAAACCCTTGTTAGTCATTTCCACCTTCAAGGAGGGAGTCCGTCATGGCATCCTGGGAAACTGTATGACAAAAAAGAAAAAGTCAATTCATGTATAGAAACTGAATTATTATTTACCTGTATCACAGCTGTTTACGAACAGTCAGCCTCACTCAGTTGAAGATGGACAAAAAGCCAGCCACACAGCCACAGTTGTGAAGTGAGAAGCAGATGGAATGACCCCTGTTAGTAGTTTCCACCTTCAGAGAGGGAGTCCGTCATGGCATCCTGGGAAACTGTATGACAAAAAAGAAAGTCAATACATGTATAGAAACTGAAATGATCACTTACCTGTATCACAGCTGTTTATGAATAGTCAGCCTGGCACAGTTGAAGATGGACAGAATACCAGCCAGCCAGTCATAGTTGAGATTGGAGATGCAGATGGATAAACCCTTGTTAGTCATTTCCACCTTCAGAGAGGGAGTCCGTCATGGCATCCTGGGAAACTGTGTGATAAAAAAGAAAAAGTCAATACATGTATAGAAACTGAATGATCACTTACCTGTATCACAGCTGTTTACGAACAGTCAGCCTGGCACAGTGGATGATGGACAGAAAGCCAGCCACACAGCCACAGTTCTGAAGTGAGAAGCAAATGGAATGACCCCTGTTAGTATTTTCCACCTTCAGAAAGGGAGTCGGTCATGGCATTCTGGGAAACTGTATGACAAAAAAAAGAAAGTCAATACATGTATAGAAACTGAATGATCACTTACCTGTATCACAGCTGTTTACGAACAGTCAGCCTGGCACCGTTGATGGACAGATAGCCAGCCAGCCAGTCAAAGTTGAGATTGGAGATGCAGATGGATAAACCCTTGATAGTAGTTTCCACCTTCAAGGAGGGAGTCCGTCATGGCATCCTGGGAAACTGTATGACAAAAAAGAAAGTCAATACATGTATTGAAACTGAATGATCACTTACCTGTATCACAGCTGTTTACGAACAGTCAGCCTGGCACCGTTGATGATGGACAGAAAGCCAGCCACACAGCCACAGTTGTGAAGTGAGAAGCAGATGGAATGACCCCTGTTAGTAGTTTCCACCTTCAAGGAGGGAGTCGGTCATGGCATCCTGGAAAACTGTATGACAAAAAAGAAAAAGTCAATACATGTATAGAAACTGAATGATCACTTACCTGTATCACAACTGTTTACGAACAGTCAGCCTGGCACAGTTGAAGATGGACAGAAAGCCAGCCACAGTTGTGAAGTGAGAAGCAGATGGAATGACCCTTGTTAGTCGTTTCTACCTTCAGAGAGGGAGTCCGTCATGGGATCCTGGGAAACTGTATGACAAAAAAGAAAAAGTCAATTCATGTATAGAAACTGAATTATTATTTACCTGTATCACAGCTGTTTACGAACAGTCAGCCTGGCACCGTTGATGGACAAGTAGCCAGCCAGCCAGTCATAGTTGAGATTGGAGATGCAGATGGATAAACCCTTGTTGATCATTTTCACCTTCAGAGAGGGAGTCCGTCATGGCATCCTGGGAAACTGTATGACAAAAAAGAAAGTCAATACATGTATAGAAACTGATTGATCACTTACCTGTATCACAGCTGTTTACGAACAGTCAGCCTCACACAGTTGAAGATGGACAGAAAGCCAGCCACACAGCCACAGTTGTGAAGTGAGAAGCAGATGGAATGACCCCTGTTAGTAGTTTCCACCTTCAGAGAGGGAGTCCGTCATGGCATCCTGGGAAACTGTATGACAAAAAAGAAAGTCAATACATGTATAGAAACTGAAATGATCACTTACCTGTATCACAGCTGTTTATGAACAGTCAGCCTTGCACAGTTGAAGATGGACAGAATACCAGCCAGCCAGTCATAGTTGAGATTGGAGATGCAGATGGATAAACCCTTGTTAGTCATTTCCACCTTCAGAGAGGGAGTCCGTCATGGCATCCTGGGAAACTGTGTGATAAAAAAAAAAGTCAATACATGTATAGAAACTGAATGACCACTTACCTGTATCACAGCTGTTTACGAACAGTCAGCCTGGCACAGTTGAAGATGGACAGAAAGCCAGACACACAGCCACAGTTGTGAAGTGAGAAGCAGATGGAATGACGCCTGTTAGTAGTTTCGACCGTCAGAGAGGGAGTCCGCCATGGCATCCTGGAAAACTGTAGGACAAAAAAGAAAGTCAATACATGTATAGAAACTGAATGATCACTTACCTGTATCACAACTGTTTACGAACAGTCAGCCTGGCACAGTTGAAGATGGACAGAAAGCCAGCCACAGTTGTGAAGTGAGAAGCAGATGGAATGACCCTTGTTAGTCGTTTCTACCTTCAGAGAGGGAGTCCCTCATGGGATCCTGGGAAACTGTATGATAAAAAAAAGAAAGCCAATACATGTATAGAAAACGAATGATCACTTACCTGTATCACAGCTGTTTACGAACAGTCAGCCTGGCACCGTTGATGACGGACAGAAAGCCAGCCACACAGCCACAGTTCTGAAGTGAGAAGCAAATGGAATGACCCGTTAGTATTTTCCACCTTCAGAAAGCGAGTCGGTCATGGCATTCTGGGAAACTGTATGACAAAACAAAGAAAGTCAATACATGTATAGAAACTGAATGATCACTTACCTGTATCACAGCTGTTTACAAACAGTCAGCCCGGCACAGTTGAAGATGGACAGAAAGCCAGCCACAGTTCTGAAGTGAGAAGCAGATGGAATGGCCCTTTTTAGTCGTTTCTACCTTCAGAGAGGGAGTCCGTCATGGGATCCTGGGAAACTGTATGACAAAAAAGAAAGTCAATACATGTATAGAAACTGAAATGATCACTTACCTGTATCACAGCTGTTTATGAATAGTCAGCCTGGCACAGTTGAAGATGGACAGAATACCAGCCAGCCAGTCATAGTTGAGATTGGAGATGCAGATGGATAAACCCTTGTTAGTCATTTCCACCTTCAGAGAGGGAGTCCGTCATGGCATCCTGGGAAACTGTGTGATAAAAAAGAAAAAGTCAATACATGTATAGAAACTGAATGATCACTTACCTGTATCACAGCTGTTTACGAACAGTCAGCCTGGCACAGTGGATGATGGACAGAAAGCCAGCCACACAGCCACAGTTCTGAAGTGAGAAGCAAATGGAATGACCCCTGTTAGTATTTTCCACCTTCAGAAAGGGAGTCGGTCATGGCATTCTGGGAAACTGTATGACAAAAAAAAGAAAGTCAATACATGTATAGAAACTGAATGATCACTTACCTGTATCACAGCTGTTTACGAACAGTCAGCCTGGCACCGTTGATGGACAGATAGCCAGCCAGCCAGTCAAAGTTGAGATTGGAGATGCAGATGGATAAACCCTTGATAGTAGTTTCCACCTTCAAGGAGGGAGTCCGTCATGGCATCCTGGGAAACTGTATGACAAAAAAGAAAGTCAATACATGTATTGAAACTGAATGATCACTTACCTGTATCACAGCTGTTTACGAACAGTCAGCCTGGCACCGTTGATGATGGACAGAAAGCCAGCCACACAGCCACATTTGTGAAGTGAGAAGCAGATGGAATGACCCCTGTTAGTAGTTTCCACCTTCAAGGAGGGAGTCGGTCATGGCATCCTGGAAAACTGTATGACAAAAAAGAAAAAGTCAATACATGTATAGAAACTGAATGATCACTTACCTGTATCACAACTGTTTACGAACAGTCAGCCTGGCACAGTTGAAGATGGACAGAAAGCCAGCCACAGTTGTGAAGTGAGAAGCAGATGGAATGACCCTTGTTAGTCGTTTCTACCTTCAGAGAGGGAGTCCGTCATGGGATCCTGGGAAACTGTATGACAAAAAAGAAAAAGTCAATTCATGTATAGAAACTGAATTATTATTTACCTGTATCACAGCTGTTTACGAACAGTCAGCCTGGCACCGTTGATGGACAAGTAGCCAGCCAGCCAGTCATAGTTGAGATTGGAGATGCAGATGGATAAACCCTTGTTGATCATTTTCACCTTCAGAGAGGGAGTCCGTCATGGCATCCTGGGAAACTGTATGACAAAAAAGAAAGTCAATACATGTATAGAAACTGATTGATCACTTACCTGTATCACAGCTGTTTACGAACAGTCAGCCTCACACAGTTGAAGATGGACAGAAAGCCAGCCACACAGCCACAGTTGTGAAGTGAGAAGCAGATGGAATGACCCCTGTTAGTAGTTTCCACCTTCAGAGAGGGAGTCCGTCATGGCATCCTGGGAAACTGTATGACAAAAAAGAAAGTCAATACTGTTGTATATTCAGCTGAAAATAAAGCAGACTCAGGCAGGAACTCTTAACAACAAGCCTTTACTTTAGTACTGCAGGTCTCTATCTTCCTCAGAGCTTGTACATGAACAATGTGTGGAACATTAGTCACAACAGCGCCACCACATGGAAGGAAAGTACATTTCACTATACCACATATCCTCTTTTTGTAATAAAAGAAATCTTAAACTAAAGAATAACAATATCTCAGTAAACAGACAACTTATGTAACCACAAACAGCAGTGCTAACAATACAGGTTCTTGCCAAAGTATAAACTGAAATTTCCTTTAAACTGAAACAACATTACTCTGTACTCTGTCGCAAAATCCGTGTGGAAGTAAATCTATCTCACTATGCCTAATGACATGAACGTACAGTCCAAAGAGTTCTTAGCATAGTTATGCATTTCAGTTTTTTTTTTTTTTTTTTTTTTTTTTTTAAGTGACATAGTCTTTAGACCACACTGGAGCCTTTCGCAGTCTTGGAACTCGACTAGAAAGGGAAACAGGGTGCACAGTTTCAAATGGTTCGCAAGATGTGCCTGGCTGCATGCAAGCATCATCCAATGGTGTTGAAGAAGGAGGACTGGTGTGGGGTGTTGGGGCGAGATGTATGGCATTCCAAACTTTTCCATCTGACAAGAGATAGGAGGCAGGACCTTTCTGGGCCACAACTTGGAAAGGCCGGGTAAACACGGTATGTCCTTTAGCAATGATTCCAGGCTTTCGGATGCGGACAAACGACCCAATTTGGAAAGTAGGAGATCTCGCACCACGTCGCTGGTCAGTGTATTGTTTCATTTTCTGTTGTTTGATTTGGATACTCTTCTTCATATTTGTTTGCTGTGCAAGAGGGACCGTGAGTGGGAGACCTCTGATGTGCAGCTTTGTTTGAAGTGGTCGCCCATGTAGTAGCTGAGCAGGAGACACACCAGTCACAGCATGGGGTGTAGCTCTGTATGTATGCAAAAACTCAGTGACAAAAGCCTTCCATGGCTTTCCTTCAATGTTAGCGGTCTGTAAACAGTCCTTGAGGATTCTGTTAAACCGCTCGACTTCCCCATTTGATTGCGGGTAATAGACAGAGCACCGGGAGTGCTTTATATCTCTGTCTGCAAGGAAGGATGTAAACTCAGCTGAGATGAACTGAGGGCCATTGTCAGTGACCAATTCAAGTGGATTTCCCTCCCGACTGAACACAGTGGCAAGAAAGTTCTTTACAGTCGTTGAAGTAACAGCAGAGCAGAAGGCTATCTCAGGCCAACGACTGTAGTAGTCAATGAGCGTTATAGCAAAACGGCAGTCAGTCGGTGCAGTGTGGAATGGTCCAACAATGTCGACAGCTAGCTTTTCCCAGGCAGCTGTTGGTGTAGGTACAGGATGTAGTGGTGCGGCATGGGTGATGGCAGTTTTATCATGCTGGAGGCAAGTGGAGCATGACTTAATGGCAGACTCAACTTGAGAATCCATTCCTGGCCACCAGTACAAGTCTCTCAGTCTTTGTTTTGTCCGAACGATCCCTTGGTGTGTGGCATGGGCTAGCTGGATGAATTTTGACTGCAGGGCTAGAGGAATGATCACACGATGTGTGCCACGGACAATGTAATGATCTAGCACAGCCAATTCAGTTCGGATGCGAAAGTAGGGAATGACAGCAGAGTCCAGGCCATTTGAACTGCGTGGCCATCCGTTTTTAATGTAGTCTCTAACTTTCTGTAGCACGGGACATGCAGCACAGGACCCTGAGAGCTCTTCTGCGGTAACTGCAGCAAAGTCAGTTGACACAATGGCCACCATCTCCAATTCAGGTTCTTGGTGTTCATCTGTGGTTGCAAGAGGCAAGCGTGACAAGCAATCAGCTGTAACATTCTCTCGGCCTGGCTTGTATTCAATGCTGTAGTTGAAACATAAGAGACGAGCCGACCATCTAGCTATTCTCATTCCTGCACGTCCAAGACCTTTGGTAGACAGTAGCGTTGTCAGAGGGCTATGGTCAGTTCTCAAAGTAAAATGACGACCCCACAAGTAAGTGCGCCACTTTTCGGTTGCCCAGACACATGCTAAAGCTTCCTTTTCAATTGTTGAGTACTTGCGCTCACACTCTGTCAATGTCCGAGAGGCAAATGCAACTGTCTGTTCTGTACCACCCTGGATCTGTGTCAGCACCGCACCAATGCCGTAGTCTGATGCATCAGTGGTGACAAAAGTTGGCAAAGAAGGGTCAAATAGGGCAAGAGCAGAGCTGGTAGCGATGAGGTTTTTAACTCTGCTGAAGTTTTCTTGGGCCTCCTCTGTCCAATTGAATCCAGCTGATTTCCGGAGAAGAGCACGTAGAGGCTCAACGAGTGTAGCGTAACTAGGAATGAACTTCGAGTACCATGCAGTCAGACCTAGGAAAGATCGCAGTGATTGTGCATCATGGGGGGGCGGAGCTTCGGTCACCGCACGAATATGGTCAGGATCTGGTCGTAGGCCAGAGGCAGAGATGAGATGACCAAGAAAAGACAACTCTGTCTTTCTGAAGTGGCATTTTGCTGTATTTAGCTTCAATCCCCTCTCCTGGAGACAATGGAGAACAGCGTTCAGGCGCTTATCATGAGCCTCGGGCGTGTCACCAAAAATGATGATGTCATCCAAATAACATTGCACTCCGCTCTGACCAGCTAGAATCTGGGACATCATCCGTTGAAATGCGCTTGGTGCGGAAGCCAATCCGTACGGAACTCTGGAGAAGCGAAAAAGTCCCTCATGTGTAATGAAGGCTGTAAGGTCTCTGCTGCTAGGATGTAACTGAACTTGATGATAAGCATTTTGTAAATCAATTGTGGAGAACATAGTTGCACCACGAAGCTCAGTAAAGACCTCTTCAATGTGTGGCAGAGGGTGGCTGTCTATCACTACTGCCCTGTTTGGCTCACGGAGATCAACACAGAGTCTAATTCCACCTGATTTTTTCTGCACGACCACCATTGGAGAGACCCAAGGAGACGAATCAACCCTCTCTATAATGCCATCTAATTCAAGTCTTTTCAACTCCTCTGACACAGCATCACGCACAGAAAAAGGTAATCTGCGAAGCTTCTGTTGGACTGGAGGTACATCCGAGCGCACTTTAACTTTATGTATGAAGCCAGTAGCAACTCCGAAGGCCTCAGTGCTGTGGACAGCAGTTTGCAAAGCAGGTGGCTCAATGTGTCCATCACGAATTTGAAGACGCAGAGCTTTGAACAGGTCCATTCCAAGCAGTGATGTTCCATCTGGTACAATGTAGAAATCTGCTTGTGTGCTGTGGTTGTAATGGGTGACAGTAAGTGTGAGGCACCCCAGAACAGGAATAGGTTTCTTCATGAAGGTCACTAGACGCAAATTGGGCTTTGTGAGAGGCACCTGTGAGAACATCTGACGGTACATGCATTCTGGAAGAATGGAAACTGCTGAGCCGGTGTCTACAAGCAGATCTGTAGTAAATGGCTGACCACCTTTCACATGAAGAGACACAGTACAGGTGAGGCGATCTCCTTGTACAGCAGCAGATGTGGAAGATATGCTCAGAACTGTGAGATCAGGCACTGCAACCTCCTGTACATTGCATGTAGGTGCTGACCCACGACAGACTCGTGCAAAATGCCCGTTTTTGCCACACTGTTTACATTTAGCATTTCGTGCAGAACATTTGGGGTTGTTGGCTAAATGTGAACTAGATCCACGACGATAGCAAGACTTTTGTTGGTAAGTCTGCTTAGAGTCAGTTGCTGTGTTTTGCATTGAAGTTGCATTTGCTTTATACCTCTGTTTACGTTTGTGTGTGGCACCTCTCGCTGGCTGAACAACTTTAACTGTAGCTTCAGTAGTGTGAGCCACAGCCTTAGCTGCAGATATTGCAGATTCAATTTGTGAAGCAATGGCAATAGCCTTCTGCAGTGTGAGATCTGTTTCCAAAAGCAGCCGTTCACGGATACGTGGAGTACACGTTTTCTCAACAATCTGATCTCTAATCATATCATCAGCAAGTGCGCCAAAGTCACAGTTCACAATCAGGTCCCGTAACGAAGCCACATATTGAACAGTGGACTCACCCAGACGCTGAGCTCTCTGACGGAACTTATTCCGTTCGGCAACTACGTTCACCTTTGGCACAAAAAAGGCTTGTAATGCAGTGCAGGCAGACTGGTAACTCGTTCCGACATCAGGGAGTGTATAAAAAATACGCTGGCCTTCAGTGCCCAAACAATGAAGCAATAAAGCACGTTTTCTTTTGTCTGCCATGTCGTTAGTACTGAGTGCGAGGATGTAGTTTTCAAACATCCGAATCCAAGAGGTATATGGCATTAGTGGCTCGCCAGGCGTTTCCAGCAAAGCTGGGGGCTGTGATATCCCAAAAGAAGTCATCCTCGTCGCCAATATGTTGTATATTCAGCTGAAAATAAAGCAGACTCAGGCAGGAACTCTTAACAACAAGCCTTTACTTTAGTACTGCAGGTCTCTATCTTCCTCAGAGCTTGTACATGAACAATGTGTGGAACATTAGTCACAACAGCGCCACCACATGGAAGGAAAGTACATTTCACTATACCACAAATACATGTATAGAAACTGAAATGATCACTTACCTGTATCACAGCTGTTTATGAACAGTCAGCCTTGCACAGTTGAAGATGGACAGAATACCAGCCAGCCAGTCATAGTTGAGATTGGAGATGCAGATGGATAAACCCTTGTTAGTCATTTCCACCTTCAGAGAGGGAGTCCGTCATGGCATCCTGGGAAACTGTGTGATAAAAAAAAAAGTCAATACATGTATAGAAACTGAATGACCACTTACCTGTATCACAGCTGTTTACGAACAGTCAGCCTGGCACAGTTGAAGATGGACAGAAAGCCAGACACACAGCCACAGTTGTGAAGTGAGAAGCAGATGGAATGACGCCTGTTAGTAGTTTCGACCGTCAGAGAGGGAGTCCGCCATGGCATCCTGGAAAACTGTAGGACAAAAAAGAAAGTCAATACATGTATAGAAACTGAATGATCACTTACCTGTATCACAACTGTTTACGAACAGTCAGCCTGGCACAGTTGAAGATGGACAGAAAGCCAGCCACAGTTGTGAAGTGAGAAGCAGATGGAATGACCCTTGTTAGTCGTTTCTACCTTCAGAGAGGGAGTCCCTCATGGGATCCTGGGAAACTGTATGATAAAAAAAAGAAAGCCAATACATGTATAGAAAACGAATGATCACTTACCTGTATCACAGCTGTTTACGAACAGTCAGCCTGGCACCGTTGATGACGGACAGAAAGCCAGCCACACAGCCACAGTTCTGAAGTGAGAAGCAAATGGAATGACCCGTTAGTATTTTCCACCTTCAGAAAGCGAGTCGGTCATGGCATTCTGGGAAACTGTATGACAAAACAAAGAAAGTCAATACATGTATAGAAACTGAATGATCACTTACCTGTATCACAGCTGTTTACAAACAGTCAGCCCGGCACAGTTGAAGATGGACAGAAAGCCAGCCACAGTTCTGAAGTGAGAAGCAGATGGAATGGCCCTTTTTAGTCGTTTCTACCTTCAGAGAGGGAGTCCGTCATGGGATCCTGGGAAACTGTATGATAAAAAAAAGAAAGCCAATACATGTATAGAAAACGAATGATCACTTACCTTTATCACATCTGTTTACGAACAGTCAGCCTGGCACCGTTGATGGACAGATAGCCAGCCAGCCAGTCAAAGTTGAGATTGGAGATGCAGATGGATAAACCCTTGATAGTAGTTTCCACCTTCAAGGAGGGAGTCCGTCATGGCATCCTGGGAAACTGTGTGACAAAAAAGAAAGTCAATACATGTATTGAAACTGAATGATCACTTACCTGTATCACAGCTGTTTACAAACAGTCAGCCTGGCACCGTTGATGATGGACAGAAAGCCAGCCACACAGCCACAGTTGTGAAGTGAGAAGCAGATGGAATGACCCCTGTTAGTAGTTTCCACCTTCAAGGAGGGAGTCGGTCATGGCATCCTGGAAAACTGTATGACAAAAAAGAAAAAGTCAATACATGTATAGAAACTGAATGATCACTTACCTGTATAACAACTGTTAACGAACAGTCAGCCTGGCACAGTTGAAGATGGACAGAAAGCCAGCCACAGTTGTGAAGTGAGAAGCAGATGGAATGACCCTTGTTAGTCGTTTCTACCTTCAGAGAGGGAGTCTGTCATGGCATCCTGGGAAACTGTATGACAAAAAAAAGAAAGTCAATACATGTATAGAAACTGAATGATCACTTACCTGTATCACAGTTGTTTATGAACAGTCAGCCTGGCACAGTTGAAGATGGAAAAAATACCAGCCAGCCAGTCATAGTTGAGATTGGAGATGCAGATGGATAAACCCTTGTTAGTCATTTCCACATTCAAGGAGGGAGTCCGTCATGGCATCCTGGGAAACTGTGTGACAAAAAAGAAAAAGTCAATTCATGTATAGAAACTGAATTATTATTTACCTGTATCACAGCTGTTTACGAACAGTCAGCCTCACACAGTTGAAGATGGACAGAAAGCCAGCCACAGTTGTGAAGTGAGAAGCAGATAGAATGACCCCTGTTAGTAGTTTCCACCTTCAGAGAGGGAGTCCGTCATGGCATCCTGGGAAACTGTATGACAAAAAAAAGAAAGTCAATACATGTATAGAAACTGAATGATCACTTACCTGTATCACAGCTTTTTACGAACAGTCAGCCTGGCACAGTTGAAGTTGGAAAGAATACCAGCCAGCCAGTCATAGTTGAGTTTGGAGATGTAGACAGATAAACCCTTGTTAGTCATTTCCACCTTCAGAAAGGGAGTCCGTCATGGGATCTTGGGAAACTATGATAAAAAAGAAAAAAAGTCAATACATTTATAGAAACTGAATGATCACTTACCTGTATCACAGCTGTTTACAAACAGACAGCCTGGCACCGTTGATGGACAGATAGCCAGCCAGCCACTCATAGTTGAGATTGGAGATGCAGATGGATAAACCCTTGTTAGTAGTTTCCACCTTCAAGGAGGGAGTCCATTATGGCATCCTGGGAAACTGTATGACAAAAAAGAAAGTCAATACATGTATAGAAACTGAATGATCACTTACCTGTATCACAGCTGTTTACGAACAGTCAGCCTCACACAGTTGAAGATGGACAGATAGCCAGCCAGCCAGTCATAGTTGAGATTGGAGATGCAGATGGATAAACCCTTGTTAGTCGTTTCCACCTTCAGAGAGGGAGTCCGCCATTGCATCGTGGAAAACTGTATGACAAAAAAGAAAGTCAATACATGTATAGAAACTGAATGATCACTTACCTGTATCACAGCTGTTTACGAACAGTCAGCCTTGCACAGTTGAAGATGGAAAGATAGCCAGCCAGCCAGCCAGCCAGCCAGTCATATTTAGGATTGAAGATGCAGATGGATAAACCCTTGTTAGTCGTTTTCACCTTCAAGGAAGGAGTCCGTCATGGCATCCTGGGAAACTGTATGACAAAAAAGAAAAAGTCAATACATGTATAGAAACTGAATGATCACTTACATGTATTACAGCTGTTTACGAACAGTCAGCCTTGCACAGCTGAAGATGGACAGAATACCAGCCAGCCAGTCATATTTAGGATTGAAGGTGCAGATAGATAAACCCTTTTAGTCGTTTTCACCTTCAAGGAGGGAGTCCGTCTTGGCATCCTGGGAAACTGTATGACAAAAAAAGAAAGTCAATACATGTATAGAAACTGAATGATCACTTACCTGTATCACAGCTGTTTACGAACAGTCAGCCTTGCACAGATGAAGATGGACAGATAGCCAGCCAGCCAGTCATAGTTGAGATTGGAGATGCAGATGGATAAACCCTTGTTAGTCATTTCCACCTTCAGAGAGGGAGTCCGTCATGGCATCCTGGGAAACTGTATGACAAAAAAGAAAAAGTCAATACATTTATAGAAACTGAATGATCACTTACCTGTATTACAGCTGTTTACGAACAGTCAGCCTGGCACAGTTAAAGATGGACAGAAAACCAGCCACACAGCCACAGTTGTGAAGAGAGAAGCAGATAGAATGACCCTTCTTAGTCGTTTCCACCTTTAAGGAGGGAGTCCGTCATGGCATCCTGGGAAACTGTATGACAAAAAAAAAGTCAATACATGTATAGAAACTGAATGATCACTTACCTGTATCACAGCTGTTTAAGAACAGTCAGCCTTGCACAGTTGAAGATGGACAGAATACCAGCCACACAGCCACAGTTGTGAAGTGGGAAGCAGATGGAATGACCCCTGTTAGTATTTTCCACCTTCAGAGAGGGAGTCGATCATGGCATCCTGGGAAACTGTATGACAAAAAAGAAAAAGTCAATACATGTATAGAAACTGAATGATCACTTACCTGTATCACAGCTGTTTACGAACAGTCAGCCTTGCACAGTTGAAGATGGACAGAATACCAGCCACACAGCCACAGTTGTGAAGTGGGAAGCAGATGGAATGACCCTTGTTAGTATTTTCCACCTTCAAAAAGGGAGTCGGTCATGGCATCCTGGGAAACTGTATGACAAAAAAGAAAAAGTCAGTACATGTATAGAAACTGAATGATCACTTACCTGTATCACAGCTGTTTACGAACAGTCAGCCTGGCACCGTTGATGGACAGATAGCCAGCCATCCAGTCATAGTTGAGATTGGAGATGTAGATGGATAAACCCTTGTTAGTCAATTCCACCTTCAGAAAGGGAGTCCGTCATGGGATCCTGGGAAACGATGACAAAAAAGAAAAAAAAGTCAATACATATATAGAAACTGAATGATCACTTACCTGTATCACAGCTGTTTACGAACAGTCAGCCTCACACAGTTGAAGATGCACAGAAAGCCAGCCAGCCAGTCATATTTGAGATTGGAGATGAAGATGGATAAACCCTTGTTAGTCGTTTCCACTTTCAGAGAGGGAGTCCGTCATGGCATCCTGGGAAACTGTATGACAAAAAAGAAAAAGTCAATACATGTATAGAAACTGAATGATCACTTACCTGTATCACAGCTCTTTACAAACAGTCAGCCTGGCACAGTTGAAGATGGACAGAAAGCCAGCCACAGTTGTGAAGAGAGAAGCAGATGGAATGACCCCTGTTAGTAGTTTCCACCTTCGGAGAGGGAGTCCGTCATGGGATCCTGGGAAACTGTATGATAAAAAAAAGAAAGCCAATACATGTATAGAAAATGAATGATCACTTAACTGTATCACAGCTGTTTACGAACAGTCAGCCTCACACAGTTGAAGTTGGACAGAATACCAGCCAGCCAGTCCTACTTGAGATTGTAGATGCAGATGGATTAACCCTTGTTAGTCGTTTCCACCTTCAGAGAGGGAGTCCGTCATGGCATCCTGGGAAACTATGACAAAAAAGAAAAAAAGTCAATACATGTATAGAAACTGAATGATCACTTACCTGTATCACAGCTGTTTACGAACAGTCAGCCTGGAACCGCTGATGGACAGATAGCCAGCCATCCAGTCATAGTTGAGATTGGAGATGTAGATGGATAAACCCGTGTTAGTCATTTCCACCTTCAGAAAGGGAGTCCGTCATGGCATCCTGGGAAACTATGACAAAAAAGAAAAAAAGTCAATACATGTATAGAAACTGAATGATCACTTACCTGTATCACAGCTGTTTACGAACAGTCAGCCTGGCACAGCTGAAGTTGGACAGATAGCCAGCCAGTCATAGTTGAGATTGGAGATGCAGATGGATAAATCCTTGTTAGTCGTTTTCACCTTCAGAGAGGGAGTCCGTCATGGCATCCTGGGAAACTGTATGACAAAAAAGAAAAAAAGTCAATACATATATAGAAACTGAATGATCACTTACCTGTATCACAGCTGTTTACAAACAGTCAGCCTCACACAGCTGAAGTTGGACAGAATACAAGCCAGCCAGTCATAGTTGAGATTGCAGATGCAGATGGATAAACCCTTGTTAGTAGTTTCCACCTTCAAGGAGGGAGTCCGTCATGGCATCCTGGGAAAATGTGTGACAAAAAAGAAAAAGTCAATACATGTATAGAAACTGAATGATCACTTACCTGTATCACAGCTATTTACAAACAGTCAGCCTGGCACCGTTGAAGAACAGATATCCAGCCAGCCAGTTATAGTTGAGATTGGAGATGCAGATGGATAAACCCTTGTTAGTCGTTTCCACCTTCAAGGAGGGAGCCAGTCATGGCATCCTGGGAAACTGTATGACAAAAAAGAAACAGTCAATTCATGTATAGAAATTGAATGATCACTTACCTGTATTGCAGCTGTTTACGAACAGTCAGCCTCACACAGTTGAGGATGGACAGAAAGCCAGCCAGCCAGTCATATTTGAGATTGGAGATGCAGATGGATATACCCTTGTTAGTAGTTTCCACCTTCAGAAAGGGAGTCCGTCATGGGATCCTGGGAAACTATGACAAAAAAGAAAAAAAGTCAATACATATATAGAAACTGAATGATCACTTACCTCTATCACAGCTGTTTACGAACAGTCAGCCTTGCACAGTTGAAGATTGACAGAAAGCCAGCCACAGTTGTAAAGAGAAAAGCAGATGGAATGACCCCTGTTAGTAGTTTCTACCTTCAGAGAGCGAGTCCGTCATGGCATCCTGGGAAACTGTATGACAAAAAAGAAAGTCAATACATGTATAGAAACTGAATGATCACTTAGCTGTATCACAGCTGTTTACGAACAGTCAGCCTGGCACCGTTGATGGACAGATAGCCAGCCATCCAGTTTAAGTTGAGATTGGAGATGTAGATGGATAAACCCTTGTTAGTCATTTCCACCTTCAGAAAGGGAGTCCGTCATGGGATCCTGGGAAACTATGACAAAAAAGAAAAAAAGTCAATACATATATAGAAACTGAATGATCACTTACCTGTATCACAGCTGTTTACGAACAGTCAGCCTGGCACAGTTGAAGATGGACAGAATACCAGCCAGCCAGTCATAATTGAGATTGGAGATGCAGATGGATAAACCCTTGTTAGTAGTTTCCACCTTCAGAGAGGGAGTCGGTCATGGCATCCTGGGAAACTGTATGACAAAAAAGAAAAAGTCAATACATGTATAGAAACTGAATGATCACTTACCTGTATCACAGCTGTTTACGAACAGTCAGCCTGGCACCGTTGAAGGACAGATAGCCAACCAGCCAGTCATAGTTTAGATTGGAGATGCAGATGGATAAACCCTTGTTAGTAGTTTCCACCTTCAAGGAGGGAGTCCGTCATTGCATCCTGGGAAACTGTATGGCACCGCTGATGGACAGATAGCCAGCCAGCCAGTCATAATTGAGATTGGAGATGCAGATGGATAAACCCTTGTTAGTAGTTTCCACCTTCAGAGAGGGAGTCGGTCATGGCATCCTGGGAAACTGTATGACAAAAAAGAAAACGTCAATACATGTATAGAAACTGAATGATCACTTACCTGTATCACAGCTGTTTACGAACAGTCAGTCTCACACAGTTGAAGATGGACAGAAAGCCAGCCAGCCAGTGATATTTGAGATTGGAGATGCAAATGGATTAACCCTTGTTAGTCGTTTCCACCTTCAGAAAGGGAGTCCGTCATGGGATCCTGGGAAACTGTATGACAAAAAAAAGAAAGTCAATACATGTATAGAAACTGAATGATCACTTACCTGTATCACGGCTGTTTACAAACAGTCAGCCTGGAACCGTTGATGGACAGATAGCCAGCCAGCCAGTCATAGTTGAGATTGGAGATGCAGATGGATAAACCCTTGTAAGTCATTTTCACCTTCAGAGAGGGAGTCCGTCATGGCATCCTGGGAAACTGTTTGATAAAAAAAAGAAAGTCAATACATGTATAGAAACGGAATGATCACTTACCTGTATCACAGCTGTTTACGAACAGTCAGCCTGGCACCGTTGATGATGGACAGAAAGCCAGCCACACAGCCACAGTTGTGAAGTGAGAAGCAGATAGAATGACCCCTGTTAGTATTGTCCACCTTCAGAGAGGGAGTTGGTCATGGCATCCTGGGAAACTATATGACAAAAAAGAAAGTCAATACATGTATAGAAACTGAATGATCACTTACCTGTATCACACCCGTTTATAATCAGCCTGGCACCGTTGATGATGGACAGAAAGCCAGCCACACAGCCACAGTTCTGAAGTGAAAAGCAGATGGAATGACCCCTGTTAGTAGTTTCCACCTTCAGAGAGGGAGTCCATCATGGCATCCTGGGAAACTGTATGACAAAAAAGAAAGTCAATATATGTATAGAAACTGAATGATCACTTACCTGTATCACAGCTGTTTACGAACAGTCAGCCTTGCACAGTTGAAGATGGACAGAATACCAGCCAGCCAGTCATAGTTGAGATTGGAGATGCAGATGGATAAACCCTTGTTAGTCGTTTCCACCTTCAGAGAGGGAGTCCGTCATGGCATCCTGGGAAACTGTATGACAAAAAAGAAAGTCAATACATGTATAGAAACTGAATGATCACTTACCTGTATCACAGCTGTTTACGAACAGTCAGCCTTGCACAGTTGAAGATGGACAGAAAGCCAGCCACACAACCACAGTTGTGAAGTGAGAAGCAGATGGACTGACCCCTGTTAGTAGTTTCCACCTTCAGAGAGGGAGTCCGTCATGGCATCCTGGGAAACTGTATGACAAAAAAGAAAGTCAATACATGTATAGAAACTGAATGATCACTTACCTGTATCACAGCTGTTTACAAACAGTCAGCCTGGCACCGCTGATGGACAGAAAGCCAGCCAGCGAGTCATAGTTGAGATTGGAGATGCAGATGGATAAACCCTTGTTAGTAGTTTCCACCTTCAAGGAGGGAGTCCGTCATGGCATCCTGGGAAAGTGTATGACAAAAAAGAAAGTCAATATATGTATAGAAACTGAATGATCACTTACCTGTATCACAGCTGTTTACAAACAGTCAGCCTGGCACCGCTGATGGACAGATAGCCAGCCAGCCAGTCATAGTTGAGATTGGAGATGCAGATGGATAAACCCTTGTTAGTAGTTTCCACCTTCAAGGAGGTAGTCCGTCATGGCATCCTGGGAAACTGTATGACAAAAAACAAAGTCAATACATATATAGAAACTGAATGATCACTTACCTGTATCACAACTGTTTACGAACAGTCAGCCTTGCACAGTTGAAGATGGACAGAATACCAGCCAGCCAGTCATAGTTGAGATTGGAGATGCAGATGGATAAACCCTTGTTAGTCGTTTCCACCTTCAGAGAGGGAGTCCGTCATGGGATCCTGGGAAACTGTATGACAAAAAAAAGAAAGTCAATACATGTATAGAAACTGAATGATCACTTACCTGTATCACATCTGTTTATGAACAGTCAGCCTTGCACAGTTGAAGATAGACAGAATACCAGCCAGCCAGTCATAGTTGAGATTGGAGATGCAGATGGATAAACCCTTGTTAGTCATTTCCACCTTCAGAGAGGGAGTCCGTCATGGCATCCTGGGAAACTGTATGATAAAAAAGAAAGTCAATACATGTATAGAAACTGAATGATCACTTACCTGTATCACAGCTGTTTACGAACACTTAGCCTTACACAGTTGAAGATGGACAGAATACCAGCCACACAGCCACAGTTGTGAAGTGGGAAGCAGATGGAATGACCCCTGATAGTAGTTTCCACCTTCAGAGAGTGAGTCCGTCATGGCATCCTGGGAAACTGTATGACAAAAAACAAAGTCAATACATGTATAGAAACTGAATGATCACTTACCTGTATCACAGCTGTTTACGAACAGTCAGCCTCACACAGTTGAAGATGGACAGAATACCAGCCAGCCAGTCATAGTTGAGATTGGAGATGCAGATGGATAAACCCTTGTTAGTCATTTTCACCTTCAGAGGGAGTCCGTCATGGCATCCTGGGAAACTGTATGACAAAAAAGAAAAAGTCAATACATGTATAGAAACTGAATGATCATTTACCTGCATCACAGCTGTTTATGAACAGACAGCTTCACACAGTTGAAGCTGGACAGAATACCAGCCACACAGCCACAGTTGTGAAGTGAGAAGCAGATGGAATGACCCTTGTTAGTCGTTTCCACCTTCAAGGAGGGAGTCCGTCATGGCATCCTGGGAAACTGTATGAGAAAAAAGAAAGTCAATACATGTGGAGAAACTGAATGATCACTTACCTGTATCACAGCTGTTTACGTACAGTCAGCCTGGCACAGTTGAAGATGGACAGAAAGCCAGCCACAGTAGTGAAGTGAGAAGCAGATGGAATGACCCCTGTTAGTAGATTCCACCTTCAGAGAGGGAATCCGTCATGGCATCCTGGCAAACTGTATGATAAAAAAGAAAGTCAATACATGTATAGAAACTGAATGATCACTTACCTGTATCACAGCTGTTTACGAAGAGTTAGTCTTGCACAGTTGAAGATAGACAGAATACCAGCCAGCCAGTCATATTTGAGATTGGAGATGCAGATGGATTAACCCTTGTTAGTCGTTTCCACGTTCAGAGAGGCAGTCAGTCATGGCATCCTGGGAAACTGTATGACAAAAAACAAAATCAATACATGTATTGAAACTGAATGATCACTTACCTGTATCACAGCTGTTTACAAACAGTCAGCCTGGCACCGCTGATGGACAGATAGCCAGCCAGCCAGTCATAGTTGAGATTGGAGATGCAGATGGATAAACCCTTGTTAGTCATTTTCACCTTCAGAGAGGGAGTCCGTCATGGCATCCTGGGAAACTGTATGACAAAAAAGAAAGTCAATACATGTACAGAAACTGAATGACCACTTACCTGTATCAAAGCTGTTTACGAACAGTCAGCCTGGCACCGCTGATGGACAGATAGCCAGCCACACAGCCACAGTTGTGAAGTGAGAGGCAGATGGAATGACCCCTGTTAGTAGTTTCCACCTTCAGAGAGGGAGTCTGTCATGGCATCCTGGGAAACTGTATGACAAAAAAAAAAAGTCAATATATGTATAGAAACTGAATGATCACTTACCTGTATCACAGCTGTTTACAAACAGTCAGCTTGGCACCGCTGATGGACAGATAGCCAGCCAGCCAGTCATAGTTGAGATTGGAGATGCAGATGGATAAACCCTTGTTAGTAGTTTTCACCTTCAAGGAGGTAGTCCGTCATGGCATCCTGGGAAACTGTATGACAAAAAACAAAGTCAATACATATATAGAAACTGAATGATCACTTACCTGTATCACAGCTGTTTACGAACAGTCAGCCTCACACAGCTGAAGTTGGACAGAATACCAGCCAGCCAGTCATAGTTGAGATTGGAGATGCAGATGGATAAACCCTTGTTAGTCGTTTCCACCTTCAGAGAGGGAGTCCGTCAGGGCATCCTGGGAAACTGTATGACAAAAAAGAAAAAGTCAATACATATATAGAAACTGAATGATCACTTACCTCTATCAAAGCTGTTTACAAACAGTCAGCCTTGCACAGTTGAAGATGGACAGATTACCAGCCAGCCAGTCATAGTTGAGATTGGAGATGCAGATGGATAAACCCTTGTTAGTAGTTTCCACCTTCAAGGAGGTAGTCCGTCATGGCATCCTGGGAAACTGTATGACAAGAAAGAAAAAGTCAATACATATATAGAAACTGAATGATCACTTACCTGTATCACAGCTGTTTACGAACAGTCAGCCTGGCACAGTTGAAGATGGACAGAAAGCCAGCCAGCCAGTTATATTTCGGATTGAAGATGCAGATGGAAAAACCCTTGTTAGTCGTTTTCACCTTCAAGGAGGGAGTCCGTCATGGCATCCTGGGAAACTGTATGACAAAAAAGAAAAAGTCAATACATATATAGAAACTGAATGATCACTTACCTGTATCACAGCTGTTTACGAACAGTCAGCCTGGCACCGCTGATGGACAGATAGCCAGCCAGCCAGTCATAGTTGAGATTGGAGATGCAGATGGATAAGCCCTTGTTAGTAGTTTCTACCTTCAAGGAGCGAGTCCGTCATGGCATCCTGGGAAACTGTATGACAAAAAAAAAAAAAAAAAAAGTCAAAACATGTATAGAAACTGAATGATCACTTACCTGTATTACAGCTGTTTACGAACAGTCAGCCTGGCACAGTTGAAGATGGACAGAAAGCCAGCCACACAGCCACAGTTGTGAAGTGAGAGGCAGATGGAATGACCCCTGTTAGTAGTTTCCACCTTCAGAGAGGGAGTCCGTCATGGGATCCTGGGAAACTGTATGACAAAAAAAAGAAAGTCAATACATGTATAGAAACTGAATGATCACTTACCTGTATCACAGCTGTTTACGAACAGTCAGCCTTGCACAGTTGAAGATAGACAGAATACCAGACAGCCAGTCATAGTTGAGATTGGAGATGCAGATGGATAAACCCTTGTTAGTCGTTTCCACCTTCAGAGAGGGAGTCCGTCATGGGATCCTGGGAAACTGTATGACAAAAAAAAGAAAGTCAATATATGTATAGAAACTGAATGATCACTTACCTGTATCACAGCTGTTTACAAACAGTCAGCCTGGCACCGCTGATGGACAGATAGCCAGCCAGCCAGTCATAGTTGAGATTGGAGATGCAGATGGATAAACCCTTGTTAGTAGTTTTCACCTTCAAGGAGGTAGTCGGTCATGGCATCCTGGGAAACTGTATGACAAAAAACAAAGTCAATACATATATAGAAACTGAATGATCACTTACCTGTATCACAGCTGTTTACGAACAGTCAGCCTCACACAGCTGAAGTTGGACAGAATACCAGCCAGCCAGTCATAGTTGAGATTGGAGATGCAGATGGATAAACCCTTGTTAGTAGTTTTCACCTTCAAGGAGGTAGTCCGTCATGGCATCCTGGGAAACTGTATGACAAAAAACAAAGTCAATACATATATAGAAACTGAATGATCACTTACCTGTATCACAGCTGTTTACGAACAGTCAGCCTCACACAGCTGAAGTTGGACAGAATACCAGCCAGCCAGTCATAGTTGAGATTGGAGATGCAGATGGATAAACCCTTGTTAGTCGTTTCCACCTTCAGAGAGGGAGTCCGTCAGGGCATCCTGGGAAACTGTATGAGAAAAAAGAAAAAGTCAATACATATATAGAAACTGAATGATCACTTACCTCTATCAAAGCTGTTTACAAACAGTCAGCCTTGCACAGTTGAAGATGGACAGATTACCAGCCAGCCAGTCATAGTTGAGATTGGAGATGCAGATGGATAAACCCTTGTTAGTAGTTTCCACCTTCAAGGAGGTAGTCCGTCATGGCATCCTGGGAAACTGTATGACAAGAAAGAAAAAGTCAATACATATATAGAAACTGAATGATCACTTACCTGTATCACAGCTGTTTACGAACAGTCAGCCTGGCACAGTTGAAGATGGACAGAAAGCCAGCCAGCCAGTTATATTTCGGATTGAAGATGCAGATGGAAAAACCCTTGTTAGTCGTTTTCACCTTCAAGGAGGGAGTCCGTCATGGCATCCTGGGAAACTGTATGACAAAAAAGAAAAAGTCAATACATATATAGAAACTGAATGATCACTTACCTGTATCACAGCTGTTTACGAACAGTCAGCCTGGCACCGCTGATGGACAGATAGCCAGCCAGCCAGTCATAGTTGAGATTGGAGATGCAGATGGATAAGCCCTTGTTAGTAGTTTCTACCTTCAAGGAGCGAGTCCGTCATGGCATCCTGGGAAACTGTATGACAAAAAAAAAAAAAAAAAAGTCAAAACATGTATAGAAACTGAATGATCACTTACCTGTATTACAGCTGTTTACGAACAGTCAGCCTGGCACAGTTGAAGATGGACAGAAAGCCAGCCACACAGCCACAGTTGTGAAGTGAGAGGCAGATGGAATGACCCCTGTTATTAGTTTCCACCTTCAGAGAGGGAGTCCGTCATGGGATCCTGGGAAACTGTATGACAAAAAAAAGAAAGTCAATACATGTATAGAAACTGAATGATCACTTACCTGTATCACAGCTGTTTACGAACAGTCAGCCTTGCACAGTTGAAGATAGACAGAATACCAGACAGCCAGTCATAGTTGAGATTGGAGATGCAGATGGATAAACCCTTGTTAGTCGTTTCCACCTTCAGAGAGGGAGTCCGTCATGGCATCCTGGGAAACTGTATGATAAAAAAGAAAGTCAATACATGTATAGAAACTGAATGATCACTTACCTGTATCACAGCTGTTTACGAACACTTAGCCTTACACAGTTGAAGATGGACAGAATACCAGCCACACAGCCACAGTTGTTAAGTGGGAAGCAGATGGAATGACCCCTGCTAGTATTTTCCACCTTCAGAGAGGGAGTCGGTCATGGCATCCTGGGAAACTGTATGAGAAAAAGGAAAAAGTCTATACATGGATAGAAACTGAATGATCAATTACCTGTATCATAACTGTTTACGAACAGTCAGCCTCACACAGTTGAAGATGGACAGAAAGCCAGCCATCCAGTCATAGTTGAGATTGGAGATGTAGATGGATAAACCCTTGTTAGTCATTTCCACCTTCAGAAAGGGAGTCCGTCATGGGATCCTGGGAAACTATGACAAAAAAGAAAAAACGTCAATACATATATAGAAACTGAATGATCACTTACCTGTATCACAGCTGTTTACAAACAGTCAGCCTCACACAGTTGAAGTTGGACAGAATACCAGCCAGCCAGTCATATTTAGGATTGGAGATGCAGATGGATAAACCCTTGTTAATCGTTTCCACCTTCAGAGAGGGAGTCCGTCATGGCATCCTTGGAAACTGTATGACAAAAAAGAAAGTCAATACATGTATAGAAACTGAATGATCACTTACCTGTATCACAGCTGTTTACGAACAGTCAGCCTGGCACCGTTGATAGACAGATAGCCAGCCATCCAGTCATAGTTGAGATTGGATATGTAGATGGATAAACCCTTGTTAGTCATTTCCACCTTCAAGGAGGGAGTCCTTCATGGCATCCTGGAAAACTGTATGACGAAAAAGAAAAAGTCAATACATGTATAGAAACTGAATGATCACTTACCTGTATCACAGCTGTTTACGAACAGTCAGCCTTGCACAGTTGAAGATGGACAGAAAGCAAGCCAGCCAGTCATATTTAGGATTGAAGATGCAGATGGATAAACCCTTGTTAGTTGTTTTCACCTTCAAGGAGGGAGTCCGTCATGGCATCCTGGGAAAGTGTATGACAAAAAAAAAGAAAGTCAATACATGTATAGAAACTGAATGATCACTTACCTGTATCACAGCTGTTTACGAACAGTCAGCCTTGCACAGTTGAAGATGGAAAGAAAGCAAGCGAGCCAGTCATATTTGAGAATGGAGATGCAGTTGGATAAACCCTTGTTAGTCGTTTCCACCTTCAGAAAGGGAGTCCGTCATGGGATCCTGGGAAACTGTATGACAAAAAAGAAAAAGTCAATACATGTATAGAAAACTGAATGACCACTTACCTGTATCACAGCTGTTTACGAACAGTCAGCCTTGCACAGTTGAAGATGGACAGAAAGCCAGCCACACAGCCATAGTTCTGAAGTGAGAAGCAGATGGAATGACCCTTGTTAGTAGTTTGTACCTTCAGAGAGGGAGTCCGTCATGGGATCCTGGGAAACTGTATGACAAAAAAGAAAGTCAATACATGTATTGAAACTGAATGATCACTTACCTGTATCACAGCTGTTTACGAAAAGTCAGCCTCACACAGTTGAAGATGGAAAGAAAGCCAGCCAGCCAGTCATATTTGAGATTGGAGATGCAGATGGATTAACCCTTGTTAGTCGTTTCCACCTTCAGAGAGGGTGTCCGTCATGGCATCCTGGGAAACTGTATGACAAAAAAGAAAGTCAATACATGTATAGAAACTGAATGATCACTTACCTGTATCACAGCTGTTTACGAACAGTCAGTCTGGCACCGTTGATGATGGACAGAAAGCCAGCCACACAGCCACAGTTCTGAAGTGAGAAGCAGATGGAATGACCCCTGTAAGTAGTTTCCACCTTCAGAGAGGGAGTCCGTCATGGCATCCTGGGAAACTGCATGACAAAACAGAAAGTCAATACATGTATTGAAACTGAATGATCACTTACCTGTATCACAGCTGTTTACGAACAGTCAGCCTCACACAGTTGAAGATGGACAGAAAGCCAGCCAGCCAGTCATATTTGAGATTGGAGATGCAGATGGATTAACCCTTGTTAGTCGTTTCCACCTTCAAGGAGGGAGTCCGTAATGGCATCAGTACATGTATAGAAACTGAATGATCACTTACCTGTATCACAGCTGTTTACGAACCGTCAGCCTGGCACCGTTGATGGACAGATAGCCAGCCATCCAGTCATAGTTGAGATTGGAGATGTAGACGGATAAACCCTTGTTAGTAGTTTCCACCTTCAGAGAGGGAGTCGGTCATGGCATCCTGGGAAACTATGACAAAAAAGAAAAAGTCAATACATGAATAGAAACTGAATGATCACTTACCTGTATCACAGCTGTTTACGAACAGTCAGCCTCACACAGTTGAAGTTGGACAGAATACCAGCCAGCCAGTCATAGTTGAGATTGGAGATGCAGATGGATAAACCCTTGTTAGTAGTTTCAACCTTCAAGGAGGGAGTCCGTCATGGCATCCTGGGAAACTGTATGACCAAAAAGAAAAAGTCAATACACATATAGAAACTGAATGATCACTTACCTGTATCACAGCTGTTTACGAACAGTCAGCCTTGCACAGTTGAAGATGGACAGAATACCAGGCAGCCAGTCATAGTTGAGATTGGAGATGCAGATGGATAAACCCTTGTTAGTCGTTTCCACCTTCAGAGAGGGAGTCAGTCATGTCATCCTGGGAAACTGTATGACAAAAAAGAAAGTCAAAACATGTATAGAAACTGAATGACCACTTACCTGTATCACAGCTGTTTACGAACAGTCAGCCTGGCACTGTTGATGATGGACAGAAAGCCAGCCACACAGCCACAGTTGTGAAGTGAGAAGAAGATGGAATGACCCCTGTTAGTAGTTTCCACCTTCAGAGAGGGAGTCCGGCATGGCATCCTGGGAAACTGTTTGACAAAAAAGAAAGTCAATACATGTATAGAAACTGAATAATCACTTATCTGCATCACAGCTGTTTACGAACAGTCAGCCTGGCAAAGTTAAAGTTGGACAGAAAGCCAGCCACACAGCCACAGTTGTGAAGAGAGAAGTAGATGGAATGACCCTTGTTAGTCGTTTCCACCTTCAAGGAGGGAGTCCATCATGGCATCCTGGGAAACTGTATGACAAAAAAGAAAGTCAATACATGTATAAAAACTGAATGATCACTTACCTGTATCACAGCTGTTTACGAACAGTCAGCCTTGCACAGTTGAAGATGGACAGAATACCAGCCACACAGCCACAGTTGTGAAGAGAGAAGTAGATGGAATGACCCTTGTTAGCATTTTCCACCTTCAAAAAGGGAGTCGGTCATGGCATCCTGGGAAACTGTATGACAAAAAAGAAAAAGTCAATACATGTATAGAAACTGAATGATCACTTACCTGTATCACAGCTGTTTACGAACAGTCAGCCTTGCACAGTTGAAGATGGACAGAATACCAGCCAGCCAGTCATAGTTGAGATTGGAGATGCAGATGGATAAACCCTTGTTAGTCATTTCCACCTTCAGAAAGGAAGTCCGTCATGGCATCCTGGGAAACTGTATGACAAAAAAAAAAGTCAATACATGTATAGAAACGGAATGATCACTTACCTGTATCACAGCTGTTTACGAACAGTCAGGCTGGCACCGTTGATGGACAGATAGCCAGCCATCCAGTCATATTTGAGTTTGGAGATGCAGATGGATAAACCCTTGTTAGTAGTTTCCACCTTCAGAGAGGGAGTCCGTCATGGCATCCTGGGAAACTGTATGACAAAAAAAGAAAGTCAATACATGTATAGAAACTGAATGATCACTTACCTGTATCACAGCTGTTTACGAACAGTCAGCCTCACACAGTTGAAGTTGGACAGAAAGCCAGCCACACAGCCATAGTTCTGAAGTGACAGCAGATGGAATGACCCTTGTTAGTCGTTTCAACCATCACAGAGAGAGTCCGTCATGGGATCCTGGGAATTTGTATGACAAAAAAGAAAGTCAATACATATATAGAAACTGAATGATCACTTACCTGTATCACAGCTGTTTACGAACAGTCAGCCTCACACAGTTGAAGATGGAAAGAAAGCCAACCACACTTGTGAAGTTAGAAGCAGATGGAATGACCCCTGTTAGTAGTTTCCACCTTTAAGGAGGGAGTCGGTCATGGCATCCTGGGAAACTGTATGACAAAAAAAGAAAGTCAATACATAGGGGCAGTGGCGGCTCAGCGGTTAGAGCGCCGAGATATCGATAACAGGGTTGTGGATTCGATTCCTGGGCTCGGCAAGCTGCCACTGTTGGGCCCTTGAGCAAGGCCCTTTACCCTCTCTGCTCCCCGGGCGCTGGAGTTGGCTGCCCACCGCTCTGGGTGTGTGTGTGTACTCACTGCCCCTAACACATGTGTGTGTGTGAGTGTGTGTTCACTACCAGATGGGTTAAATGCGGAGGACACATTTCGCTGTACAGTCCACACTGTACAGTGACAAATACGTGCACCTTTACCTTTTTACCTTTTTACATGTATAGAAACTGAATGATCACTTACCTGTATCACAGCTGTTTACGAACAGTCAGCCTGGCACAGTTGAAGATGGAAAGAATACCAGACAGCCAGTCATAGTTGAGATTGGAGATGCAGATGGATAAACCCTTGTTAGTAGTTTCCACCTTCAGAGAGGGAGTCCGTCATGGGATCCTGGGAAACTGTATGACAAAGAAGAAAGTCAATACATGTATAGAAACTGAATGATCACTTACCTGTATCACAGCTGTTTACGAACAGTCAGCCTTGCACAGTTGAAGATGGACAGAATACCAGCCACACAGCCACAGTTGTGAAGTGGGAAGCAGATGGAATGACCCTTGTTAGTATTTTCCACGTTCAAAAAGGGAGTCGGTCATGGCATCCTGGGAAAGTGTATGACAAAAAAGAAAGTCAATACATGTATAGAAACTGAATGATCACTTACCTGTATCACAGCTGTTTACGAACAGTCAGCCTGGCGCCGTTGATGTACAGATAGCCAGCCATCATGTCATATTTGAGATTGGAGATGCAGATGGATAAACCCTTGTTAGTAGTTTCCACCTTCAGATAGGGAGTCTGTCATGGCATCCTGGGAAACTGTATGACAAAAAAGAAAGTCAATACACGTATAGAAACTGAATGATCACTTACCTGTATCACAGCTGTTTACGAACAGTCAGCCTTGCACAGTTGAAGATGGACAGAATACCAGCCACACAGCCACAGTTGTGAAGTGGGAAGCAGATGGAATGACCCTTGTTAGCATTTTCCACCTTCAAAAAGGGAGTCGGTCATGGCATCCTGGGAAACTGTATGACAAAAAAGAAAAAGTCAATACATGTATAGAAACTGAATGATCACTTACCTGTATCATAGCTGTTTACGAACAGTCAGCCTCACACAGTTGAAGTTGGACAGAATACCAGCCAGCCAGTCATAGTTGAGTTTGGAGATGCAGATGGATAAACCCTTGAGAGTAGTTTCCACCTTCAGAGAGGGAGTCCGTCATGGCATCCTGGGAAACTGTATGACAAAAAAGAAAAAGTCAATACATGTATAGAAACTGAATGATCACTTACCTGTATCACAGCTGTTTACGAACAGTCAGCCTTGCACAGTTGAAGATGGACAGAATACCAGCCAGCCAGTCATAGTTGAGATTGGAGATGCAGATGGATAAACCCTTGTTAGTCATTTCCACCTTCAGAAAGGAAGTCTGTCATGGCATCCTGGGAAACTGTATGACAAAAAAAAGAAAGTCAATACATGTATAGAAACGGAATGATTACTTACCTGTATCACAGCTGTTTACGAACAGTCAGCCTGGCACCGTTGATGGACAGACAGCCAGCCATCCAGTCATATTTGAGTTTGGAGATGCAGATGGATAAACCCTTGTTAGTAGTTTCCACCTTCAGAGAGGGAGTCCGTCATGGCATTCTGGGAAACTGTATGACAAAGAAGAAAGTCAATACATGTATAGAAACTGAATGATCACTTACCTGTATCACATGTATTTACGAACAGTCATCCTCACACAGTTGAAGATGGACAGAAAGCCAGCCACAGTTGTGAAGTGAGAAGCAGATGGAATGACCCCTGTTAGTAGTTTCCACCTTCAGAGAGGGAGTCCGTCATGGCATCCTGGGAAACTGTATGACAAAAAAGAAAGTCAATACATGTATAGAAACTGAATGATCACTTACCTGTATCACAGCTGTTTACGAACAGTCAGCATTGCACAGATGCAGATGGACAGAAAGCCAGCTACACAGACATGGTGAACTAAGTAATACCTTATTTGACAATGACTGCTTTAGTTGCCAGAGATTGTACAATCCAAATTTAAATTTAATGTCCAAGTCACTGGTTCTCATAAGAGTTGATACATATGTTTCCTTTTGTTCCTCAGATTGTTTTAACTCATTTTCTGACATCTATGATTACAAACTATGTCTGATACTGCAGGGTTTGAAATATGTGCAAGCGATACTAATATTACTTTATTACTTTACTATAGAGTTGCACCTTCTAAATGTTACCATAAAGCAAGACAGATCCCAGGCAGCACAGGTGAAGCCTTTCTAGGTGGTAGAGGACCGGACGTCAAACCCGCAGTCAGCAGTGGAGCGCAAAAAGTCTCTGCTCCCTCGATTCTGGCATCTGTCTTCTTTCTAACAGTGTCTCTCCACAGCCATCATGTTTCTTGTGAATAAACACAGAGGTTAGTAAAGCAAAGTAATGTAAAGTAACACACATAGTAGATAGCACAAGGATTGACACTGGCTAAGAAACAAGCCAAAGCTAATATTAAAGAATATAAAGAAATGACTAGGATTAACAAGCAACATGAGAGCTAGTAAACAGCAGATAGGCAAGAGAAGACCCATCAGCCTAGATCGAAAGACAGAGCATTGTGGTTGGACAGGAAAGTAACCCACAGAAACTTACTAAACTGAGTTAACATGGATGCGCCTAATCTCACCCTCCCATACCCAATCTCACCACTTTCACTGGTGGTACTATTTCCACATATTTCTAAGACTAGGAGAAGCTGCATTTCATACAAGAGAACACACATGACAGTATGACACATGAATTTCATGATAAACAGCTTTCAGGGTCTCCTCAGAAAATGCTAGCAATATAAACTTCACCGGAGTGAATCGGGCTGTCTTACTAATGAGCCAAAAAACGTTCGTTTGTACATCCAAGCACATTTTCACTTGAGTTTGGGGAGCTCAGTCAAGTTAGTTTGATATTAGATCAGCAGATATTCACTTCCTCCCTCCTCTCACTCACAATGTCCTAAAATCTCAGATTTGTTTTAAACGATGGAAAACAAAAACTACAATCATTATATTTCCTCAACATTTCCAGTCTTTCCATTTTGACAAGGATATTTAATCAAAATAGCCAGAATTTCTGCAGTAGGTGCTGTAGACAGTAAAAGCCTGTCTATAAAGTGTGGAAACCTAAAACACGCAGAGAGAGAAGGAGCTGCTGGTATTAGACAATCAAACCTACTGAAGAACAGAGATGAAATGAAAATTAATGACTAACCTTTACTTCATGAATGGATTTGTTTAGCACTTTAAATAAAAAAACAATATATAACAATAATAAATATATACATAAAATATGCTGATTTTCACAATTTATAATGTAATATTCTTCCAGTGAAACATCCAGATAGCATACAAATCCAAAGTCAGTTGTAGTGTACAGAGACACATCTGAAATATACTACTACCCTTAGAATAGCCCGATTACAATTTGCAAAAAAGTACTTAAGAGAGCCTGTAGAATTCTGGAGAAAGGTCTTGTGGACAGATGAGACTAAGATTAACCTATATCAGAGTGATGGAAAGACAAGCATTGTGGACTGCTCACTAGTGCCTGAAGGGGGGTAAAATTATGTCTGCATTCACCCTTTTATTAATGGTATATACGTGGACTCCATAAAAATAATCCAAAACATAGGAGTTGGAAAGCTCTCGCAAAGCTGTTTGTACTTCTGACATCCTTCTCTTTAAAGAGTTTATAATCCTGGGTGTTTCCTTGTGGAAGGAAAGTCTGAACCATGGAAGTCGTTGGTTTGAGTTGCTGAGAATCAATTTAGGAGTGGTACCTTTGTCCTCTGTGTGAAAAGCTTATCCCAATGTCCATATGAAGAGCAAGTTAACTGTAAGGAGTGCAAATAGAGAAACAAACAAACAAACAAGAAAAATGTGAAGCTTTCTGCAAAAGCACAACAGCACCCAACCTCATGCATTAAACATACACAAACATTGATAGAATATCTAAAGAATTAAAGGATTGCAAACTTACAATGAGTATTGGGCCTGTACTCATGCCATTTGTCTCAACACTGGAGTCATATGGGTGTCAGCTATGGCTTCAAGTAGGCCTAAGTTGTAGGATTTGTTTTATGCCACAACCACAACAGGCCCAATGAGACCTAAAGAACCAGCACAACAGGCCCAATGAGACCTAAAGAACCAGCACAACAGGCCCAATGAGACCTAAAGAACCAGCACAACAGGCCCAATGAGACCTAAAGAACCAGCACAACAGGCCCAATGAAACCATAAGCACATGACAATAGGCCCAATGAGAACGTAAGGTCTCATTGGGCCTGTTTTCATGTTCCTAAGAACCAGCACAACAGGCTTATCCCAATGTCCATATGAAGAGCAAGTTAGTTGTAAGGAGCACAAATAGAGAAACAAACAAACAAACAAACAAACAAGAAAAAAAGAGAAGCTTTCTGCAAAAGCACAACAGCACCCAACCTCATGCATTAAACATAGACAAACCTTGACAGAATATATAAAGAATTAAAGGATTGCAAACTTACAATGAGTATTTGAACCAAAGCTCCTTCATTCAGTCTTCATTACAGTGAGGCCTGAAGTGAGCCTCAGCTAAACCTCTTTGCTACTGATTGGTTCTCTCCTTTTGGCTTGTAACCTGGCCTATTTCCAATATACTGCCACATAGTGGATGGAGTAGGAATTACCATGAAAAGAACATGCAATTTGTCTCATCACTGGAGTCATATGGGTGTCAGCTATGACTTCAAGTAGGCCTAAGTTGTAGGATTTGCCACAACCACAACAGGCCCAATGAGACCTAAAGAACTAGCACAACAGGCCCAATGAGACCTAAAAAACCAGCACAACAGGCCCAAAGATACCTAAAGAACCAGCACAACAGGCCCAATGAGACTAGTGATGCACCCATCAGATATAAGGATTGGATATTGGTCCCGATATTAGTAATGCTTGCTTCCCTTTGGTCTCACTGGACTTCACATTTCAGAATAAAAGTCCTGAGCCAACAGTGCTAAATACACGAATAACAAATCTATACACATAACTAATCATCAAATTTTTGATTATTTTGTTAATAGTCATATCTCATATAAAGACATATTAGAATAGCCTAGTATCTTTTGAAAATAACAAAATCTGGTCTCCTATTAATACTTCATCACTGTAAGGCAAATTCTGTGCCAAAGTCCTGCACAATCATTTCTTATTTTAGTAATAAAATAAATAGTAATTCAATAAATGTATATCTTTGATAATTTGTTTTATTTTATTTTACAAAGTTAGTGAGGTTAGCTGACGCTTTCATTTTCTCCCACATGTTGAGGTATACGGTTTATTTATTTAACAATGGTATCGGATCGGTATCGTGTATCTATCAATAAGTTCATGTATCGTATTGGATCTGAAACTAAACTTGACATGCCACCTTAAAATCACGTGCTGAACAGATTTTGTTGAAATGGGCTCAAGCGTTCAAAAGTTCCAGGCTTACATTTTTGAATAATTATTATAGTTATTCAATAATTATTAGTTATTAAGACCATTGCAAGTATTTTAATACCAAATATGTGAGTAGTGGTAAAAAGAAAATCTTGGACTAGTTAGCAGAAGTGGGAAGGCATCAAGGAATCAGACAAAAAAAAAATTTGAGTGTAGGACTTACAGGTCACACGTTATTGAATTAAAACATTTAATGTTTTGCTGCAGCGCCACCATCAGGCCAGTGAATGTAATTTTTCTTGTCTTTTCACAGCTTATAGATTATTCTATTTTTAATGTGTGCTTAAATTGCACTGCATCTTCAACTCCAAGATGATTTCCACCATGGCAGTCGTCTTTGTGTGTTCCTCTGGCAACTGACGCTATTTATTATTGATTTTAACTTTAATATTTATTTTACACGTACAGTTCTCCTCCGGAACAGTTAGTTACAGTTGAGAGGCGCTCCTGGAGTTTGGTAAAGTTCATCATGAACTTACCTTAAGCCTTTCTGATTTCCATTTTCTTTTGCACTAGGACACCGCCGAAACCAGCCAGCAAGGACCAGCAGCACCGGCCTCGAGAAGATGACAGCGGACAGAGTGCCCAAGGCGGAAACGGGGAAAAAAGCAGGTGGGCTACATGCTTGGTTAAAGGCTAGGGCTGCGTGTTCACCGCTACCTAGCCTGTTGCAGCCATTGTTCACTCCCTCGAAAAGACTGACCACAGTATTAGCACATTATATAGTCCCAGGAACATCATTCAGTCTTAAAATAGGGACATCATACACCAATTTTGACTCATGATTTATTTGAAGAAGTGATTGGACAATGAGCTTTGTACAAAGTACAGTAGTACAGTGTGTTTAATAACATTAGCAGATAAGCTGTGTGATCACATTATTAGTATATTATATGGTCCCAGGAACATCATACACTTTAATGTCCCAAGGATTCCATTATTTTAACATTGAATGTACAATGAACTTTGTACTATTACTAGTTTTAAGTTTACAGTACTGTAAAGCCGGTGTTTGGGGAATCAGTGTCTCTGTGCTCTTTGTTTAGCTTGCTTCTCTACTTTCTTACACTTATTTTTATATATCTGTTTAGTCATTTACTGCGTCGTAAGCCTTCTACCCACTTCCACAGCCAGAACTAGAAAACAATGATTTCCTCAACAAATTGTACAACCTGTACACTCAACCCAATTCCCTCAAAAATACTAAAAGAAATACTCCCAATTACAATCAGACCTCTTTTAACAATAGTAAATTCATCCCTTAGCTTGGGGCATGTACACAAAACCCTTAAATTAGCAGTCATAAAACCTTTCATCAAGAAACCAAATCTTGATACTAGTGTATTTCTAATTGCAGACCCATCATATGGATATACTTTTATATCCAAGATATTAGAAAAAGCTGTGGCCCAACAACTCTTATACATGAGTAAAAATGACATGTATGAGAAATTCCAATCTGGATTCAGATCCCATCATAGCACTGAGACAGCCCTAGCAAAGATTACAAACGATCTCCTTCTTGCCTCTAATCAAAGCTACATATCTTTATTAGCCCTTCTTAACCTCAGTGTAGCCTTTGATACAATAGATCACACTATTAGAAACTCTTAGAAAGATTAGAGAACATGGTTGGAATTACAGAAACAGCCCTATTGTGGTTCAAATCATATCTAACCGGACGCTATCAGTTTGTGAAGGTAAAAGATTTATCTTCGAATTACACAAAAGTAAGATATGGAGTTCTAGGCTCTATTTTAGGATCACTATTACTTAAATTATACATGTTACCACTGGGCTCAGTTATAAGCAGACATGATGTTAACTTCTATTATTATGCAGATGACACACAGCTCTATATATCAGCCAAACCTGATGATAAATCTAGATTAAAGAAAATTGAGGACTGTGTAAAGGATATAAAATTCTGAATGTCACATAACTTCCTTCTTCTTAACAGTAACAACGTTTAGTTAACTGAAAAGGTTCTCTATTTAGGTCCAGGGACCTCAATAAACTTCACCTAGTTCAAAATACTGCAGCCAGGATCCTTACTAAAACTAAAATATTTGACCATATTTGTCCAGAACATATTTGTTCTATCATCACTGCATTGGCTGTATTGACTACAAAAACATTTCTACTAACACACAAAACTCTACATGGCCTCACTCCTAATTACCTTATTACATATTATGAACTATGAAGATTACTTAGATCCCAGGGTGCTGGCTTCGTAGTAGTTCCCAAAATTCAGAAAACCTCAGCAGGGGGAAGAGCTTTTTTTTATAAAGTCCCCCAACTCTGGAATAACCTTCCAGATAATGTTCAGGACTCAGACACAGTCTCAATTTTTTAATCTAGGCTAAAAATCGATGCATTTGCTACAAAATTGCATTTGCTACATCTGCTTGTATTTCAGCACGTAATATTTCCATGTATTTTCCTCAAAATAGTGCAAATAAACAATTCAATATTGAGACTGTGTTTGTCCTCTGTGTAACTTATAAACAGAAAAAACTGTTTTAATGACCTCATTAGAATTAAAACAAACCTGTCCATCCCTCAGAGCAACAGCAACTACCGCATTAAATTAGAACCTAAATCAGTTATTGCAAATGACATTATTACTGACAATAGGCTTAATGCACTGTCTGTGAGACATGGGTTAAACCTGATGAATATACAGCTTTAAATGAGTCCAGTCATGTTAGAAATAGTTCTTAACCAGAATATCTTTCACCTGCCCGCTGTATTAGCAAACATACAATAACAACTGCAACAGCGAATGTGTTTATTAATAACGACCCTGAGTTAACTGTCTCCTCCCTATTACATGCTAAAGATCTGGAGCATGTGACTGAAAATGTACACTCTGTCCTACCTTTCACTTTTATGCTGATGATACCCAAATGTACATACCAGCTAAACCTAACAAGGTCCTGTGTCTCTGCAAAATAACAGACTGTATTAAAGAAATTAAAGACTGGATGACTCTTTTTTTTTTTTTACTTAATTCTGACAAAACAGAGGTCCTTTTACTTGGTCCTAATATAGATAAAAATATTAATGATAATACTGTGGTAAACACAGATGTTCACTTGGTTATACCTGGTAAAACAGTGAGAAACTTAAGGGTCGTTTTTGACTTTATTCTCTCATTTGATGCACATATATGCAGTATATTTAAAATGGGTTTCTTTGATTTACGCAACCTTGCTAAACCCGCTGCATACTATCCCAGGGGCATGCTTCATAAGCTCCAGCTTGTTCAGAATGCCGCTGCCAGGGTACTAACTAGAGCTAGGACATTTGATCATATTAGTCCAATTCTTTCATCCTTACACTGGTTACCTGTTAAATTTTATATAAATTCTAAAATACTTCTTCTAACATGTAAATCTCTCAATGGTCTGGCCCCACATTATCTGGAGGAACTTCTTACACCTTATAACCCTCCACGTACACTCCGCTCGCAAGATGCTGGCTATAATAGTCTGACAGTCATACATATTAGAAAAAAACAATGCAGGAGGAAGAGCGTTCTTGTATAAAGCCCCCCAACTTTGGAACAACCTCCCTGTTAATATACGGGAATCAGACACACTCTCAGTCTTTAAATCTAGATGAAAAACTTTTGTCTTTACATCAGCTTTCAGAGAACTCTCCAGTTCTGTGTTCTGTCCTGCTCTGATTACATTTCACCACTGTTACGTCCCACTCTGATTACAGGCTTTTCATTACTATTATTGTGGTCGTCTCTCTAACTTCTTTCTGCTACAGGTCATTCATTAAATGTAAACCTTGTTTTAATCTTCATCTTTTTTCTCTCTCTCCTCATGTCTTGAGCTGCCTGCTTGGAGTTGCCCATTTTTGGTTCGTCTTGGTATCAGGCCTGTCCCACACAACCATCCTAATCTCTTTTGCATGTGCTGTGGTGCCCTGTTCCTCCTGCTGTGCCCTGATGTTCGCTCAGCCTGGCTCTCCACTGCCCTGCTAAGTTACGGTTCTGCTCTGGAGTCCACTGGAGTGATCCACTCCTACCACACTCCATTTCTATACATACACATACTTAATCAGCATGGACTTTAACATTAACACTGAGCATATGTCCAGCACCTACTCACACACATACTTCATAACCTGTTCCTACATTAGCTATAGCTCTTCATTATCTCTCTGTCCAGCACCTACTCACTCTCATACTTCATAAACTGTTCCTACATTAGCTATAGCTCTTCATTATCTTTCTGTCCAGCACCTACTCACACTCATACTTCATAACCTGTTCCTACATTAGCTATAGCTCTTCATTATCTCTCTGTCCAGCACCAACTCACACTCATACTTCATAAACTGTTCCTACATTAGCTATAGCTCTTCATTATCTCTCTGTCCAGCACCAACTCACACTCATACTTCATAAACTGTTCCTACATTAGCTATAGCTCTTCATTATCTCTCTGTCCAGCACCTACTCACACCCCTACTTCATAACCTGTTCCTACATTAGCTATAGCTCTTCATTATCTCTCTGTTCAGCACCTACTCACACTCATACTTCATAACCTGTTCCTACATTAGCTATAGCTCATTATCTCTCTGTCCAGCACCTACTCACACTCATACTTCATAACCTGTTCCTACATTAGCTATAGCTCTTCATTATCTCTCTGTCCAGCACCTACACACACTCCTACTTCATAAACTGTTCCTACATTAGCTATAGCTCTTCATTATCTCTCTGTCCAGCACCTACTCACACTCATACTTCATAAACTGTTCCTACATTAGCTATAGCTCTTCATTATCTCTCTGTCCAGCACCTACTCACACTCATACTTCATAATCTGTTCCTACATTAGCTATAGCTCTTCATTATCTCTCTGTCCAGCACCTACTCACACTCATACTTCATAACCTGTTCCTACATTAGCTATAGCTCTTCATTATCTCTCTGTTCAGCACCTACTCACACTCATACTTCATAAACTGTTCCTACATTAGCTATAGCTCTTCATTATCTTTCTGTCCAGCACCTACTCACACTCATACTTCATGAACTGTTCCTACATTAGCTATAGCTCTTCATTATCTCTCTGTCTGGTTCTTTGTATAATGTTATTTGTTTGTTTGTGCTGTGCGGGTTGACCTAAGGCAGATGGGTTACTCGGTCTGAGTCTTGGTTTCTCCCAAGGTTTCTTCCTCTTAGTATGAGGGAGTTTTTCCTTTCCACTGTCGCTGCCACCTCCATTGTGGTGCTTGCTCATAAGAGGCGTGGACCTGGCTTAGTGAAATTTGTTGCGAAAGGCACTATATACATAAATTTTGAATTGATTTTGAATTGAACTGAGTCACTCTTACCATCACTGTCATGACTATATTAAGTTATACTACACAATGATTATTGTATTATGATTATGAATATGTTGCAATACAGCAGGATAGATGGTTTTGTCAATAATTTATAAATAGTTCTGATCAGAGGAGGATGGTTATCTTGTGAGTCGTGGTTCCTCCCAAGGTTTCTTGCTCCAGCTCTGAGGGAGTTTTTCTTTGCCACTGTCGCCGTTGGCTTTTATTAATTACTGATTGTGTAAAGCTGCTTTGTGACAACAGTTGTAAAACGAGCTATGCAAATCAATTTGATTTAATCATTTTAGCTACACAATTGAAGTTCTCTAAAAATAAACAATCAATCAAACAAAAAACTACAATTAAGAGAGCGTTACCTAGTCTACTTAATTATATGGCAGTTTTTTTTACCTCACTTACCATTTGCCTAGGTAGCCTAACAAATTTAGGCACTTGTTGTCTCAGGAAAACCATGTTTTATGTTTACACAAGGACATCATATACAGTACCAATCAGAAGTTTGGACAAACTCATATTCCATGTTTTTTCCTTATTTTCTACATTGTAGAAAAATATTACTTAAGACTGCCAAAACTATGTATGAACACAAATGGAATTATGTAGTAAATGAAAAAACCCAGAATGTTTTATACTTTATATTCTTCAAAGTAGCTACATTTGCTTTTAAAGACAACTTTGCCTATTGCTGAGCATTTTCTTAGTTAGCTTCATGAGCTAGGCACCTGGAATAGTTTAACAGTATTGAAGAATTACCCAGAGGTGCCATCACAATTGGGTCTAGGTTGAGTGATTGTGGAGACCTAATCATTTAAATCTGTTACCTTTATGTCCACATATGAAGGTTGTGTGCAAATGTTTTTATGGCATTGAAACAGAATACTTAAACAGACACTTTTAGTTCCATAAAGAATCATGAGATGCGAGTAAAGAACCATTACATTATGTATTTACCTGAACCATTTTAAAGGTTCTTCACGTTCAATCATTTCTATCACAAACATAGTTCTTTATTGAACTAAAAATAGCTAGCTAAACATTTTCTGTGGGGGGGGAATCATGTTTAGTTATGTGTTATAATATGTAAGTTTTATGTTTAATTTATGTACAATAACATCTCTAGCTTCATATGGCATACATTCATGACAAATGTTAGCAATAATAAGATGCTACAACATCCGTAATGATGACATACTCAGATGAGTACTTCATACTTAATACCTCTACTTTGCTGCATTTTTTACTCTGAAAGCATTTGTTTGTCAACTATTTACTCATAACTTTGCAATTATATTTGCACTTTTGTATAGCCATGTTTAGGACTTAAAATAAACCATTTACTTTGTTTGCACTTGTTGTTTTTGTCTCCTCATGTTTACAGTTCAAAATTGACAGTTTTGCCAATTGTTTCTTTATCACACAGTAAGATGAGGACATTGTTTTTTGCAAAAACAACTTCCTGTACAAAGAGCAAGTTTAGTTTTAATACTTGTTAGGTTCTACTTATCCCAAACAGCTAGGAGAAATGAAAAATGCACAACAAGCAAAAGTCCGGGTCTCAAGAGGTTAAGAAAGAGGACAATCATGGGACATTTATAGAAGCTACAATCAAAAGAACGACAGCCTTCAGAACCACAAATTCAGCATGTCAGAAGGACAAGGACAAGGCATATTTCTACTGTATCCAGGCAGAAATTATCTGTGATGGAAACTACAATCTATCAGGATTCAAGATTCAAGATTAAAAATGATTGGCTCAGCCACAAAGTCATTGTTCAATGCACTTACAATGAGCACAATGGGAATGTTGCGGATTCTGAAAAAGAGGGTCATTTCCAAACAGTATGTCCAGATTTGGTCAAACAAACTGAAGAATAGATCTCATTAGGTGTCAAACCGGATGTTATTCTTTTGGAAGCCCATAGATGGTCTAGAGCTTGAGGACACACCGACTTGAACAACCGTCAATACTTCAGTCCAAATGATGTTCAGAGCATTCTTACATGGATATTGCGCAGAAACCATTTCCTGCCTTTTTGTGGTCCTAAACCATTGTAAATAGACCTGTAAAGATAAAAATAAATAAACTAATTTTAAAAATCTAGTTATTTATTAAATGATATTTAATAAGAATAAGTGCATAAATGTATTAAGTTACCTCATCTGTAAAGGACATCATCCAGCAACTGCCCATCATCTAATGTGGTCAATGAGTTCTTGGTTAGTGAAGGTGCTTCCTTAGATTGATCATGAAATGGCATCAAGGCATGTTACAACAACTGAACATTACAATTATTTAAAAATAACAAAAAAAGCTTCTATTTTACATTAACATCTTTTCCCTCCTCCATGGCAGAATGGTTTCTATGCAAACAACAAATGACAGAAATATGCAAATAAAATGTTAAGAATATGTTAAGAAATTAACATCCATACAATTTATCCCAACCACAAAAATGTAATGTTACCTACACAAAATTATGTTTTGACACACAAGAGGGAGTCCAAAAGAACTGAGAGCAATGTTTTTGAATATTGCTGAATAATGTTACATTTGCAGATCACTGCATGATACACCTGGCACCTTGATTCGGCATATTAAAGTTGTTGCATGGTTCATAAGCAGGAAAAAAATAGCCTGATGTGCTCAGCATAGTTGTTCTCTGCAGATCAAAAGTTTGCAGGCTTTCGAAAGCCCCTGAAAATTGTTCATGTAAGAAATATGCATGATGCCATGATGACTCCAGAAAATTCCAGGAGAAAGGCAGTAGAAGACATTTTTGGAAATCTACACAATCCTTTTAGTGACTTGAACACAGATGCTAAATGGAGGAAGTACTTGTACCAGTACCAGTGTTGAACCTACTGAAATTCATTTAGGTGGGTTCCTGTAACATCATCTTAAGCTGCCAAATGGACAAATGGCAGCTTAAGAAAGTCTCCCCTGACAAAAAGTGACAAAAAACACCCCTGGACTTAGGAGGTATTATAAAAAATAGTCAATAATTCTCACATGGAAGAACAGGCAGGAATGGCGATTAGGTTTAAAAGGTAAAAAACCGACCCAACATTAAGAAACAAACGAACCAGAATCGTGTTGTAGCGATTTCTCAGCAAACACTGGACCAAGATGAAAAAAAACAAACAGTGGAAGCAGCAAATTTGAAGTTGATTTTAAAAGAAATAAAATGACTTTCTGCAGGACAGTAACACTCCGCTCCAAGCCATTAAAGGAGAGATCTCGAAATTTAACTCAAGGTTAGACGTCAAAGGTGCTCTGCTCGGTCAGATCCCAAAAATATTCTACTGAGCCTATTTTAAGTGGAAATAACCCTATACTAGGAATAGCAGCAGAAAAACCCGATCTGTACATTTTATGTTTAAGATTGAAAGCTGTCACATTGTTGAGTTGAAAATGCAGCTAGAGACTGATATAAACCCATTAATTTTACATCCATCTTCCCCTCTGTGTCGGTCTCTACGGCAGTCTCCCCCAGCAAACTTCCAATGCCTTTACTTGACCCCCGTCTCAGACAACCTGATTCCACTATGTGCTGCTTCTAAGTTCTCAGCTCAGCGTCTAACTCCATCAGTCAGGCGGCATCAGTTTTTACAAAAATAATAATAATTATTATATTAATTTCATGTGTACAGTCCAAACTCTTTTGGTCATATAAACCCTCCCTTGAGGCTCCCTTGTCTTAGAACCTTTGAAATTCTTAAAAAACTTCCTTTAATAAAGATTCTAATCAGAACAGCCCTGAGAAATAAATCATTTCCAAAACCTCGCCTTAAAATCTTTGATTTTCTTTCTTATATTATTTTCTTTCTTAAATATTCCAAGACAATATCTTAGAATCTTCGGATTGAAATAAAATGCAGATCCCAAAAAATCTCCAGTTCCAACTGTGAAACTCAAACTATCTTAAGGCAATGCTTTGGAAATCTTCAGACTTTGAGTCCGAATTCCCCCCAAAAATCTTAATTTGAGAATTAAGTGTTCTAAAACTTTTGGATTACTTTAACCCGGATCCCTTTTTAAACTGCGTCCCGTCTCCTCTCGTGTGTCCCGTGTGCTCTAAATTCTTAAGGCAACTGATCTTATTAATTAGCTTACTGTCACTTCTGGAACAAAGTCTGGGAGTCAGTAGAGTGCCTGAATTGACTCAGAATCACTCATTGGGATGACAGCAGCCGCCTCTGTCTCCGAAAACCCTGGACTGGAATATTGGTATCTCTGTGGAACCTCCAGAACTGTGGTAGTCAGATTTGCTTCTCCGCGCTTAAAGAATCAACTCGATCAGTCAGCCTTAGGAATGTAGAGAAACACATGATCACCGTACGGCAAGATTTTTATCAGGTGCAGTTCTGAAGCAGAATTAGTTACACTTTTTATACTCCACAAATACGCGATGGACGGGTACTACGTGACATTCACACACATTGGTTTTGATTGGTCCTTTTGATGTTCATTTACTGAAGCATTTTGGTTTTCATTGCCTTTGATGCACCTTGGAATTACGTTTTTGACTTTGACTTTTATTAGCCGATCCAGCCTTTCCCTACAACAGCGATATTCAGGGAGACTCCTCGAGGGCTTTATCTACTAATTATGTTCAAATGTGGATAGCTTTTGCCACATTAGTAGCAAGACTGCTTATATTGCTTAAATGTAAAGAGAAAAGCCCTCCTAGCTTAAAAAAGTGGGCGAACGATTTGATGCAGTTTATGGAATTAGAAAAAATCTCATACTCTTTGGCTGGCTGCAGCGAAAGATTAATATTTGTCAAGCTGTCTTGACTTAAATAGACAACATGGACTCTGTTGATTAACCGGCTGGTTAGCACCCAGTTTGGAATCTATTTTAATAGCTATATTTACTCTCTCTCGTACCCTTTGCCTTCCCTCAGACACTTGTATGTGCTTTTATTATTTCACATTTACATACTACCTGTATTTTTATTGAAGTTATTGAAGAATTGAAGTTCAAATTTGGCCCAATGTCACCAAATCACACCTGCACGTCACATCACATTCCAATAAGGACACAGCAAACATATGTAGCCTAGTATGAAGATGTCCGTGGCAGAGACTCAAGAAAACTAGAGTGAAATGTCCCAACTGAGCCCCACATTTACATTTCAATAAAGGTCATTAATAACATGCCTCTGAAGTTTGACTTTTTGCTCCATTACAATACCTATAGGCAACTACAACAAATTTCCGCTCAATGAAACATGGTAATGCTTAGTGGTGCACATGATGCTCCTTTAATGTATTTGATATTAGTAAAATGCATTAATTTTCAATGGGCATCTATGCAGCTGAAACGGGTAGCTTAGTGCATCCCAACCTTTTCAACATTAACATTTTAATATAACATTATAGTCATTATGGCTTTTAGAAAAATGTTTTTGTCAGGTGGGGTAGTAGGGTAGTGTTTGTTTTCCTTACATGACTTACTTTTGCACTAATTTGGTTTCAAAACTACTTAAAGTATAAGTCAGATTTTACTACATCGTAATTTGATATTTTAGTGAAATGTACACTTTTCTGTGTAAATGAGTTGATTATGGTTTATTCTTTTTATTAGCTTTGAATGTCCAAGCACCTCCACCCCCAGTCAGAGGCAGTAGATGAAGCATCATTTGACTGCCCTTGTCCAGTTGTGGGTGTTCCTCAAGTGGAACACTTTCAGACCTCTAACTAATATGTTTTAAACCACATTGTGAATTACACATCCTTTCATCAGTACAGAATTATAATATTATTGGTGGCCTACAAGTTCACAAATAAAACAATTTTATCTGTACAGAGAAGATCTAGCACATATAGAAGAAGAGATTGAAGCTCTGGAGAGCACAATGGATGCCTCTGAAGCTCTGGAGAGGAGGTAAATACAGTTTATTACTACATATGAGACAGAACAATGCAATCCACACCTCTGCTGACAGTGTTTAATTCTTTATCATATAGTCTTCAGAATATGAATGTCCAAGACAACAAAAACCTGAACATGAATAAACTTGAGATCAATGGCCTCAGGAACAGTGTGTAAGTTGTAAATCATTGTTTTGAGCAGTGCTGGAGAAGTAAATGTACTTGTAATTTGATTCCTAGTATTTACTAATCTCAAATTTGACAGTTTGGATTGGGGAACAGATGATCAGGAAGAAAAGGAAAAGGTGACGACAGCCAAGATGAGGAATATGTTCCTCGTCTTTGTAAACAGTATGTTAGAGTTTCTACAGCTGCTGCTTCGTGACTGGCAGGGGAACTTCCAGACTAAGGATGCGTCGCCCTGATGATCCCAGAGGTTTTGACCTGGTTCTATCAGTCCTGGCACAAACCATAGAGGAACTCAAACCCAAGTCAAGAGAGGTGTTGGTAACTGGAAAACACCTGTTTATGTTTTCTTGAGCTAAATAAAACACACTTGAGGCTTGACCATATGCTGCACTAAACAGTCCTTTCTTTTCTACAGTTGAAACCAGAAGTTATAGCATACAATATATAAAAGGACACACATGCATTTTTCCCCTCATTGTCTGACATGAATTTAGAATAAACTTTATCCTTTTTAGGTCAATTAGGATTACCTAAATTATTTCTATTTGCTAAAAGCCAGAATAGAGAGAATTTAAGGCAATTTTCATGACTTCCTTCAAAGCTTAAATACACCAAGATTACTATGGTTCATAGGCAACATCTGAGTTAATCAGAGACACACCTGTGGATGTATTTTAAGGCACACCCGAAACAACATGGGAAAGTCGAAAGAAAGCCAGAATATCAGGAAGAGAATTGTGGACTTGCACAAGTCTGGCTCATCCTTGGATGCAATTTCCAGATGCCTGAAGGTGCCTTGTTTATCTGTACAAACAATTATACACAAGTACAAACAAGATGGGAATGTCCAGCCATCATACCGCTCAGGAAGGAGACAGAGATGAACGTGCGTTGGTCCAAAATGTGCAGATCAACCCAAGAACAAAAGCAAAAGACCTTGTGAAGATGCTGCACTGAAGCTGGTAAGAGTACGTCATTATCCACAGTGAAACAGGTACTGTATTGACATGGGCTGAAACGTCACTCTGCCAGGAGAAAGCCATTACTCCAAAAGACACATAAAAAAGCCAGATTAATGTTTGCAAATGCACCCAGGGACAAAGACCTACATTTTTGAATACATGTCTGTATCCATATCTGTGGTCTGATAAAACTAAAATGTACCTGTTTGGCAATAATGACCACTGTTACATTTGGGGGAAATGGGGGGTGCTTGCAGGCCCGAGAACACCATCCCAACTGTGAAACACGGGGGTGGCAGCATCATGTTGTGGGGTTGTTTTGCTGCAGGAGGGATTGGTGCACTTTACTAAAAAAATGGCATCATGAGGAAAGAACTTTATGTGGAAATACTGAAGCAACATCAAGACATCAGCCAGGAAGTTAAAAGCTTGGGTGCAAATGGCTCTGAATGACCCAAAGCAAACAAAGTCAATGTTTTGGAGTGGTCATCACAAAGCCCTGACCTCAATCCTATTGAAAATATATGGGCAAAGCTGAAAAGACATGTGCAAGCAAGTCGGCCTACAAACATGGCTCAGTTACACCAGTTCTGTTTGGAGAAATGGGCCAAAATTCCTGCCAACTATTGTGAGAAGCTTGTGGAAGGATATCCAAAACATTTGACCCAAGTTGTACAGTTTAAGGACAATGGTACCAAATACTAATGAAATGCTTTTAAACTGACTTTTGACAAAGTCATAAAAATTGTAACTTCTAGTTTCAACTGTACATCACACTGTGCTAAAGAACTAGCCCACAAAACAATAACCACATTTTTTCTGTAATAACTTTAATTATTCTCCACAGTGCCAGTGTTCCAGACTAATGAGCAACAATTCCCACTGGAATTAGCTCTACTACATTTTCCACTTATTAATACTCTAAATGGATAAATGTTTATCCATCATTTTAAACAATGTGATAACTATTTTAATACTTTTTGTGTGTATGTAAACCTTAAACCCTGTTAAATCAAATTGATCATTTTCATCTTGTCTTGTCATGAGTCACCCTGATTTGTGTATTTTTAAAGAAACAGTTTTTTATTAATAATTTAATTAATAATTTTACTTTATTTTCAGAATGTTAACAAAGTAAATGAGGGTAAACACAATCTAATAAACTAATGTGTAACAATAACTACATAAAATGGAAGTACCTGAGTGAGGTTTCTAATATATGAAAACTGAAGAGCTGGAAGCCCTGATGATGTCTCCATCGATGGACTATGGAGTGCCTTTACAAAAGCAGCTGGATCTGCGGGTCAACCTTGACGACCTCCCTGCAAAGCATCTGGAGAGCTCGTCCCTTCGCGGTCGCCATGTTCCTGCCACAAAAACGCAAACAACGGTCAGTGAGACAGAGTACTGTACAGTAACACAGGGAAAGTAGGGACGGTCGCTCAACGCTCTGTGTCGAATCACGTCTCGTTCCTTCAAAGCAGAACCACATGGAAACAGCATTTCACAATCAAGCTTCAATACACGTCAGTTCCCCGGTCCCGCTGTAGACCGGAGCGCAATGAGCGGAATAGAAACTGAAATATGGCCTTAAATTAAATAGAAATATAGTAAGTGTGAGAATTTGGATGCATTTTATTTTAAAAGACAACAAAACAGGCACATTGTTTTTGCTTTGAAGGTCAAGTGTTGTATTCAAACCAACAAAAGAGAACAAAAAGTAACTGACAAACCTCCTCCGTATTCCAGGGTTTTTAACTGGAAACAATGGAAAATGACCTTGACTAACATTTAAGTCTGTGTTCAACAGATGTACAGTCTACATGCATATTCAACAGTGGTGTATATTAGAGAGGATGAAGATGATTGGCTTTAATTAGGATTGTTTTGCCTTCTACAAGACTAATTCTGCTTGTCGTTGACGTTCACAGCTACAAGTGATGGGTTTCAGAGTGCAGGTCTGGTCATTATACCACGCTGCTAGCTTTTACTACCAAATTTGTTTGATCCTGAGCAACATTGTTAAGTCTAGAATGGAGCACAATCTACAGATCATCTGTTACATGCTCTAGATCTTTAGGGTGAAATGGGAAGGAGATGGAGAAATCTGGAAGGTTATTAATGAAAACACGAGCTGTTGAGCATTTACTCACTCAGAGATGCTGGTAGTGCACCACCAAAAACAACAGTCTTGGACAGACAGCGACCTCTGCCTTCATACCCTAGAGAGTCCGAGCAGATCACTCAGAGCTCCATCAGAGAGAGTGTTTGGTGCGGTTGGGCATTTTGTTGCCCACTCAGGTCCTTTCTAAACCACACAAGGCGAACATGTTTTTCTTAACCAGTAAACAGGCGAGGGTCAAAACCAGAGCTGTGGTAACCATAACAGAAGGACTGAGGTCAAATCAGAAGACGAGAAACATTTACACTTATGGCATTTGGCAGACGCTCTTATCCAGAGCGACTTAAAGTGCTTTGCTATTTACCCAAGAAAAACCTTAGCTAGTTAGAATAGACTAATGATTCAAAAGATACCTCCAAGCTTAGACACTACTAAACACAATACAATAAGGCGACCATAGTACTCTATTCGTCCAAGTACTCTCTGAAGAGGTGGGTCTTCAGTCTGCATTTGAAGACAGCGAGGGACTCGGCCGTTCGTGCACCCAGGGTCAGCTCGTTCCACCACTTTGGTGCCAGGACAGAAAAAAGTCTGGACGCTTGTCTTCCGCGGATTTTGAGGGATGGCGGGTCGAGCCGAGCCGTACTTGAAGCTCGAAGGGCTCTTGGTGCGGAACGGCTTTTGACCACTGCCATCAGGTATGGAGGGGCTGGACCGTTCTTGGCTTTGTAGGCCAGCGTCAGGGTTTTGAATCTGATGCAGGCAGCTACAGGAAGCCAGTGGAGAGAACGCAGCAGTGGAGTGACATGGCTAAATTTAGGGACATTGAAGACGACCCGTGCCGCTGCATTCTGGAGGAGTTGCAGGGGCCTGATGGTGCGCAGAGGGAGACCAGCCAGAAGAGAATTGCAGTAGTCAAGTCTGGAAGTGACGAGAGACTGAACGAGCACCTGGGTGGCCTCTCTAGAGAGGAAGGGTCGAATTCTCCGGATGTTGTACAGGAGAAATCTGCAGGACCAAGTTACGTTTACAACATGACTTGAGAACAATAACTGATCATCCATCACTACACCAAGGCTTCGAGCTTCTGTAGAAGGAGTGACCAGTGAGTTCTCAAAGGTGATGGCAAGATCGTTTTTAGGTCCAGCAGTTCCCGGGATGTACAGCAGCTCCGTCTTGCTGGGGTTGAGTTTGAGGTGGTGAGCAGTCATCCAAGAAGAGACGGGGGGGGGGGGGGCATGAGTTGAGTGTCATCGGCATAACAGTGGTAAGAGAATCCATGGGAGGATATCACTTTACCAAGAGCACCTCAATCAACTAGTGAGCACCAAGCTTCTATGTTAACCTTAAGACAAGAGTGTTAGCAGAATCTAGTTAGAAGTATATTTAAAAACAGCCTACCTTACAAGCTAAAGATGACCCCAAGTAAAAAAGCAAGCACACTGATTTCTGAGTGGCTCCACACCTAATTTATCAAGATTGGAGACACTTGGCTCCTCCTCTGCAATTCACACTTCTAGCTGGCCTGAAACTACACCTGAATCAGCACCTCAATCAACTAGTGAGCACCAAGTGCTCAGGCAGAGGTCCGGAATAAAAGACAGACAAAACTGAGCAAAAGAGTCCAAACATAAAAAGATCAGAACACAAAGCAAAACGGAGCAAACAAGCACACAGGAGACAAACAGGGGAAGGTGAAGTAGCCGAGCTGATGAGCTTCAGGGACACGTTCTAAAACTCAGCTGATCTGGCTTTGTCCTGATTGGCCGGAGTGGTTACATGAGCAAGCAGAGGAGTCTGGGAAATTGAGTACATATACAACGACTGACGGTAAAACTACATATCCTCTTTGGGCTCCGATACTTTTCAGTGTTTTATAGAAGAACCTCCAGCAGTGAGAACACCGCCCTGAGGAGCTGTCCTCGCTGCCGGAGCAGCTGAAGAGCCGAGGACCTCCAACCAGTCAGCAGAGGAGAAAACCGGCTGTGGTGGTGGAGGAGTAGCGAACGAACTTCTGTCAAAATAAAAGTCCCTCCTAAACCTGAATAAAAAGACTTTCTGACTCTCTAAATTAAAAATTATCAACTAGTTTAAGAAAACAGAGAGTTTACAACAATTTAACAGCTTATTAAAAGTAACTTAAATTAATAACTGTAAATAATAACAGATATAAAGGAGAAATCTGACACAGGACACATAAATCTTTAATAAAAGTGGCCTTATGAAGGAAAATATTCAGCTTTCTGACACTGGCACCATGTTTATCCCGTAATGACAAAGTAAAACACAGTTTTAGATTTTTTTTTGTTAATTTACTGAAAAGGAAAAACTAAAATTGACATAAGTATTCAGACACTTTACTTGGTTCTTAGTTGAAGCAGCTTTGGCAGTGATTACAGCCTCCAGTCTTCTTGGGTTTGATGCCCCAAGGTTTGCTCACCTGGATTTGGGGATTTTCTGCCTTTCTTCTCTGCAGATCCTCTCCGTAATGTTGGATGGGGACGTTGGTGGACAGACATTTTCAGGTCTCTACAGAGATTTTTGACAGCAGATTTTTTGTAGCCTTCTCCAGATCTGTGCCTCCACACAGTCCTGTCTCTGATCTCTACAGGCAGCTCCTTCCTCCTCATGTCAGCTGTGAGACCTTATGTAGACAGGTGTGTGTCTTTAACCACGTCCAATAAACTTACCAGAGCTGGACTCCAATCAAGGTGTAGAAACATCTCAAAAATGATCAGTCTATGTCAAAACCCAAGCAAGCGCACCAGATAGCTCTGTACAATCTCTAAGCCGACGCAAACGTGACCTCATGTCAGGACAATGGTACAATGGGTATAAGATGGTGGATCCATGGACCACTCCTGGTCAGTCAATTGGGTGGTCTCTGTTTCTGGGTGAGGGAAATACAGTTGCCCTCCTAAAGATCAATAGCCTAGCTTACCAACTTCTGACTGTTGTTAATGATACCGCGGGGGCAATAAATGCCCTATGTCAGGAGCAACAGGCAATGCAAGCAGCCGTACTCCAACATCGAATGGTCCTAAACCTCCTTACCATGAAGGAAGGAGGAGTGTGTAGAATGCTCAATACTTCCTGTTGTTTCTATATCCCAGATTTAAGTGATAACATCACCAGCTATGTGGACCATATGAAACAAGCCATCACCCCTCCTCCCACCAACCCTAATAGCTGGTGGGAATGGCTGTCACTATTCAGACCCTGAGGTCGTTGGCTTCTCACTGTATGTGCTCCTTTGCTGTGTCTTCTCCTATTTGTTTTTTGCCTGATTCCTTGTCTTCTTAACTGTGCGTTACGGCTGTTTAGTAGATCTTTCACTCAGTATCAGATGATTTAGGAATGATCAATATGTGTGTATTATTTGTTTGATTAATAATCAAAGGGGGGAATTGTTGTGGAAACCAATTTGGTGATTCTTGATCAATGTATATGTGAGAAAGTATAATCACAGGTATGTGTGAGAATGTATAATCTCCTCCAATATTTAATCCATGAGAAGGTAAAATGTAACTATATTTGTACTTTAGAATGTGCTGTGTGTAAGTCTGCAAAAGACAGGACAGGAGACAGAAAGGCGTCTAGGTGAGAATGATAGAGCATCATTACTGTTGTTTTTTGTTCTTTTTAATGTTCTTTTCCTTCTTTGGTGTGAACAGAATGTTCTGGCTGTGCGTCTATGCTAGTTCTATAACCATATGTAGAATAAGTCCTAAAAAGGAGGAAACGAAGGGAGTTGTAACTGGTTTCGATCACAGAGGATGTGTATAAAATACCTGTTGCAGAGTATAACCCAGACCTTTTGTCTCAATAAAACTTGCTACTCACTGCGACTCAGGCCTGTATCTTTTCCACCACTCTGTGTGTGTGTGTGTGTATATATATATAATGATTATTATTAATAATAATAATAATAATAATAATAATAATGATAAAAGCAGCTGAGAACTTCAGGGTTGTTGTACACCTCTGTGACCAGCAGGTGGAGTCAGTGTGCTGAGTTTCAGATGTAGAGGGGAAATCACCTGGTTTTGGACCAAACTGTGTTCAAACTGTGAGTTTGGGTTAAATTAGCGTGGATTGTTGTGATCTGAGGATGATAAACTGCTGGAGGAAACTTTAAGCTGTGTTTAAAAGCCCCCTGTTTGTGTTTTTTCAGCTCACAGCTAGTTACAGTTAGCTTGTCCTGTAGTCACTTAGCTAGCGGCCTCTCCTGGGGTCCTGAAGCTCCAGCGCGAGCGCCCTGTTGATGTCCTCTGCTGCCTGTCAGTGCAGGTTAGCCCTCGGAGCTAATGAATGTTCGGGGTATTTAACAACTCATTTCTGTGGGAACATTGGATTTTTGTATCTATCATGCACATCTTTGAATATTAATAATAATAATAATAATATTAATAATAATGATAATAATAGAACACATTCTAATTGATTCCTGATATTGTATTATTTTATTAAAGGTGGTGAGAGTGGAGAAGGAGGTGAAGGAGGAGAGGGAAAAGGTGCTGAGATATTTAAACTGCTCTGGTCCATCAGTATGACCAGCCGGACCAAACTGGTCAACCACCTTGGTCACACTGATAGACCCGCTAAACCATCCCTCCCACAGAAAACCATGTGATGCCGTGCTGGTCAGGAGCTAAGTAAACTGCTGGACCAGCTGGTTTACCAGCATTACCGGGACGTTTCCCCTGGACGACCAGCTTTTTCAACCACCTTGACCATCAAGGTCCAGCTTAGATCATCTGAAAGCAGTTGTTACCAGTTGATGTGGATTTTTTTTAGTCAGTGAAGAAAGTCCATTTGATGAACAAAAGTATGTGGACACCCTTTCTGATGATTGAGATACGGTGTTTAAGCCACACAAGCTTCAATTGTACTACTGATGGGTTGCTTAAATGTTCAGACGAAGGTGAGCTACATTTGTATTATATTTTTATTATATTTTTATCTGAGCAGAAACCTCTTCAGCGAGGTGCTCCTGCATCCTCCGCAGCCTCTGCTTGCACATCTGGACAACTTGAGGGAGCACACCCAACATTGCCTCCAGCAGCTCTCGCAGCTTCTCTTCGACCTCCTCGTTCTCCATGGGGGCGTGGACATCATCCTCCATCCTGGAATCAGCATCAGCATGACCAGCTTCACCAGGCTAGTCAACCAGTATGACCAGCTCTTGACCAGCTTGACCGGTTTTGTCCAGTCTCTGGATTTTCGTCTCCACTGTCTCTGGACGCTCCGAAGTAGGATCTCATTCAGGTGACGTGTTGACCTGTTATACCGTAGTTGTGTTCATGCACTGAATGCTGGGATATGTTGTTCTCTCCCATTCTGGGATATGTTGTGGGTTTAAGAACCGGGATTCACAAGCTGCCACTGTTGGGCCCTCAAGCAAGGCCCTTAACCCTCCCGATTGCCCCCCACTCCAGGTTAGGTAAGTGAATTGCCCTCGGCTAACTAGTAGGTAGAGTGTGTGTGTGTGTGTGTGTGTGTGTGTTGGTTTGAAGTGTAGTCCTGACCTGTAGCAGTGGTATTATCAGTTTTATTGGGATTATTATTTTGATTATTAGTGTGTAACTCTGACCAGGGATCCGGCAGCAGCGCTCTTGCTCCTTGTTCTCCTCTTTTGTTCCTCTGTTGGTTTTGTTTGATGTGACCTGTCTGAAGCTCGGCTACGTGGTTTTCTTTAGTTTTGCTCTCGCCCTTTCTGAAGCGCTGCTTCCTGCTCTGTTTTCCCTTCCTGCCCTGTCCTGCTTTTACACCTAAGCTCAGCTTGTGGTTCTCCTCATCCCCTTGTCCCTTCCGAGCAGCGTTGTGTTTTCCTCCCAGATCCCTGGATTGTTATTTTGGCTCAGTCCTGCCTTAGTTGTCATTATTATTATTATTATTATTAATATCTTTATTAGTGTATTATGATCTTCTAACTCTTTAAAGTGATCTAATGTGAGTTTAATCTTCAGACTCATCATAAAGATGAAGAGAGACGATCAATATCTAGGTTTTACTTTCAGTAGAAAACAGAAACATCCAGAACATCAGTAATGCAGAGCAGTGCTTTATTAATGCTCAAAGACACACACACACACAAACACACAACCACATAATCACACACTTCCTTCACATCACTCCAGCTCTTTTTTCTCTCTTTTTCTAACTCCCTCATCCTCAAACCTCCAATCACTCTGTCTCTCACTGTCTCAGGCTCAATCCTCCAATCACTCTTTCTCTTACTGTTTCAGGGTCAGTCCTCCAAATCCTCCAATCACTAACTGTCTCAGTCTCAATACTCCAAACACTCTTATTCTCATTCCTCCATGCTCAAACCTCCAATCACACTCTCTCACTGCTCCATGCTCAATTCTCCAACCACTCTTTCTCTCACTACCTCTGGCTCAATCCTCCAAATCCCTCAGTTTCAAACTGCCTTAGGCTCAATCCTCCAATCACTGCTCAGTTCTCAATCCTCTAATCACTGTTTCTCTCACTGTTTCAGGGTCAACCTTCAATAACGGTTTCTCTCACTGCTCCATGCTCAATCCTCCAAATCAATCTTTCCCTCACTAAAGCCTTAAATCCCCCGGTGAGCAAGCCAAAGGCAACAGTGGGAAGGAAAAACTCCCTCAGCGCTGGAGGAAGAAACTTTGGGAGGAACCAAGACTCACACGGGGGGACCCATCCTCCTCTGATCAGAACTATTGATAAATGAATGATAAATTCACGGTTCGGTTCGGTTCCAATCACTCCCTCACTGCTGCAAATTCATCATGGATCTCACCTAGGTTCACTCTAGACTCACTCCTCCAGGCTCACTTCGCAGAGTTCCCTCGGAAGAGCTTCCTCATCCTCCCTCGAAGTGATCGTGAGACTCTGACGATCGGTGCTGCAACATATTTCTTAACTGCAGCACAAAGCAGACTACAGTTAATGCAGCCGGACTCCTCCCCGACAACCTCTACACCAGCTCTACTGCCGCTACCGTCTTCCTGGACTGGGTCGACTGGGTCTGGATGAGAACTGCTGCCCTCGTCAACGACGGTCACGACGAATCTGCCTATAACTCTGGGGGCCCTGCAGAAACAATGGGGAGATGTAGGCATTGTTAGTGAGCTGATTCTGTACAGTAGCTACGTCTAAACGAGCTCTTCACCTTGAGTGATCTTCAAGCTTATCAAACATACCGTCGATTTTCCTCCGAGTGCTGGAGGACCTTCTGCTCATAGGCGTTCCTTATGGTGAAGAGAAGACCGCTGGATGAGGACAGGCTGCTCCAATCCAGGTCCTCGTCCCTGCTGTCTACCTGCCTGTCCTCACTGCATTCTCCACTGTGTTTCCCTGGAGTTCCACACACTTTCACCTCCGGAGAGCTTTCAGACTCAGGGAAAGATAAGTATGTAGAATCGCTCGTTTCCCTGTTGATGAAAATACAGGAGATTGTAGTAAACAAACAGTGTACAGATCTGGAGAGGGGGGGGGGGGGTCACAAAGCAGGATTCCCAGCTCAGCCAGAAAGCTCAAGCTTTTATTTACTATAGCTAATCAATCAATAAAGGATCAATAAAAACAGTAATAAATAATACATCCATTAACACAAGGACTCGACACTGGAGTTCCAGCACAGCGCTCTACTTACTGTTCTTGCCTGGCCTGCAGCCAAGGGTGGTTCGCCACGTTTCTCACCGAAGGCCGGGTGAAGGGATTGAAGCGCAGCATATAAGAAATGAATGCCCGACAGGGCTCCTCCACTGCGACCACACACGGATACTCCACAGTTTTGCGCTGGAGCTGTGTGAGGGAACCTTGGTGGTCTGTTCTGAAAGGCATGAAGCCGGTGACCATTACGTACAGGATGACGCCCAGGCTCCAGACGTCACTCTTCAGGGGATCGTAGGGCCTATTCAGAAGCACCTCAGGAGCGCAGTAGTGGAGAGTGCCACAGTACGTCTGGCTGAGGGAAGGGTAGCCTCTTACAAAGCAGCCCAAGCCAAAGTCGGACAGTTTGACCTGACCATCAGCACTCAGCAGGACGTTCTCACATTTCAGGTCTCGGTGGGCGATGTCCTGCTGGTGAAGATAGTCCACTGCACCGACGAGCTGAGAGAACCACATCCTGGCCTGGTTAATGGGGACGTGGTGGAGCGCCATGATCTCGTGAAGGAGGTCGGTTGCGGCTACCTCCATCACAATGAAGACCTGTCCGTTGGGCATGTCAAAACTTTCGTGTACCTGAATGATGTGAGGGTGCCTCAATCTCTTTAGGATGGCGAGTTCCCGGGGCAATTGCTTCCAGGCGAAATCTGATGATTCCTTCCTGCGATCCATGATTTTAATGGCCACATGTTTGCGGTGCCTCTCTGATGTGGCCAGTTTCACCATGCCGAAGCTTCCTGCCCCGAGGTTGTGCACCACCTCGTAGCCCAAGCTTCTCAGAACTCCACCTGTCTCATTTGCCTCTATGTTTTCCACTCCTCCTGTCTCCATGGAGAAGCAGCTGTAGAACCTGTTCTAGGGGATGTGGCTCTAGATAAGCGTGTCGTATGAGATTCGCGCGTAGGAATGTTCCGTCTCGCTGCTGAATCCGGACTGAGCCACTGAGGGAGAACCCCCCCCCTTTTATAGGCTCTGTGACATCATCAGCATGACATCACAATGTAGTGGAAGACTCGGGTCCCTGAGCTCAGTTCCCTTGTTGACTGTATACAACTGGATGTGCACACAGTGCTGGCAAAGAGGAAATGCCCCTTTCCCTTACTTAAGCAGCACATGACCCCAGTTGCAGTGATAGTAAAGCAGAGTTGATTGAACACAGCCAGGCCTGTTTAGACTAAGCCATGTGCAATACCTGCTGAGGCCAGAAAACCTCGTACCACTGCACTGCAGAGGCAGTGTTCTCAAAGCCACACCTGGACCAGCTGTGTTTAAAGCTTTACATTACAGCTGTTCAATCAACTGTTTTTATTCACATTGATTCAGAAAGGTCTCCAAATACCTGTTCAGGTGAAAAATCTAAAAATCTTATTTATTAATAATAAAGGAATTAATAAAGAGGACACTCAGGTTTTTCCTTTAGAATTTGAGTTTCTAGGCAACTAATGTGTCCATAATAATGAACGAGCTGTATAAAAAAAACTAAATGATTAATAAATAAATGTAAATTTTTTTTTTTTCATTTAAAAAATGAAGAATGAAGTTAAAATAAAATGATTATTAATGATTAATGAGACCAAACTTGGCAATAAAATATTATGTTACTTTAAATAATTCAAATAATTTCACAAATTCCTGCTGTGCCCAAAGCAGGTTAAAAATATATGTGAATAAGTGAAGTGAATAAAATGTGTAGTTTATAGCGTTTATTATATTTATTTACATATTTATGTATATATATGGCGTGCGATGGGAGGGGAGAGTACTTATGGTTGCAAACTCAATGGGAAGAACACTTGAACCGTTTGTCAGAGTAGAAAAGAAGTAACTTCTACAGGCATTAGACTGGTTCATCAGGAATTCTGCTGTATTATTTTTATATGCCCACAAGAGGGCGCTCAACTACCATATTGGTACTTCATAAGAGTGCTGCATCCAATCATGACACCGTCCTTATTTAGTACCCAAAGTACTAAGCCTTTCATACATACACATTACCCATCAGAAACTTCAGCCTGATAGATATAAATGTTTATAAATAGAAATGTTTATAAGTGCAACAGACTGTAAAGCCAAAGCTCTGAGTGGCTCAGCGTTCGAACCCACTACCACTACGGCCTGGGGGTCGCAAATTCCAGTCCTGAGCCGCGCCGCTTTGCCATCAGCAGCCGGAGTCTGAGAGAGCACAATTGGCCGTGCTCTCCCTGGGTGACAGCTCTAGATGGCGCTCTCTCTCCCCTCATCACTCCTAAGTGATGTTGGCCTGGGACACAGGCGTCTGTTGGCTGGTGCGGTGGAGCTGGGGACCCGGCGCTCTCCTCTGGCGGTGGCTGGAGATGAGTGGAGATGAGTGTTAAGTCCTTTCCCTCTGAGAGGGGCAACAGCTTCCAGGCAGTCCAGCTTCCAGACAGCTTCCTTAATTCAGTCCAGTGTCTTCTTTAAGCACAGTCAGCCCCCTTTTCCTGCAAGCTGGGACCATGTACTCTAGTGGGACAAAAGTATTGGGACACCAGCTCATTCATTGCTCCTTGTGAAAATGCTTTTATTGGAGAGCATTAGTGAGGTCAGGATGGTGAATGATGATTACCACCCCACCTCATCATCCACAACCACCCAGCTCATTCCATCAAAAGTATTGGATGGTGCTCCACCATCATTCCAGAGAACACAGTTCTTCCACTGCTCCACAGCTCAATGCTGGTGGGCTTTATTCCCCCTTCAGCCCACGCCTGGCATTAGACAGCAAGGTGCACATAGGTTCATGTTTATCTGCTCCAGGGAGTCCTATTCTAATGGCATAACCACCACCACCAGTCTCACCTACTGCCAACTACCACCACCGGTCTCATCTACAGCCAACCTCCACCAGTCTTACCAACAGCCAAAAACCACCACCACCAATCTCACTTACAGCCAACCACCACCACCAGTCTGAACAGCCTCCAGAGAAGTCAATAAACAACCCTTCATCTGAGCTGTTTGATTGGTCACTGTAGTCCGAGTTGCAGACTAACCTGACCATTTGAGCCTCTGTATTAATAATTACAAATATACACCAATCAGCCATAACATTAACACCGTTAATTGCTATGGTGTCCCAGGTGTACGCTATTATTTTGCTTGGTGGTCGCTATGGTGTCCCATGTGGTTTTTATGGTGTTGCTATGTTGTTGCTATGTAGGGTGTCACAAGTAGTTGCTATGGAGCTGACAGGTGTTTATTAGAGTATATCAGTGTCAGGGTAAACTCAGTACTGGCTTAAAATAAGTTACACCTTAAAATTCAGTGTCAGGGTAAACTCAGTACTACCTTAAAAGAAGTTCCACCTTAAAATTCACTGTCAGGGTAAAATCAGTACTGGCTTAAAATAAGTCCCGCCTTAAAATTCAGTGTCAGGTGTAACAGTCACTTTAAGGTGGGGTACAGTGCGCATGTGCATGGAGAGTTTGGAGGAAAGCGTGGGAGAGTGTGTGCGTATGGTGAACTGTGCTGGGTTGTAGCCTGGGTTCTCCAGCTGGTGTTGTCTGGGAAGTTGTGAGGAGGGAAGTGGAGGTGCTCTCATTCTCATTAAAACTCTGAAAGCCCTGCACGACGTGTTCCCTGCGTCTCTTAATGGAGCTAAGTATTCACCTCTCCACCAGAGCACCCACCTAACACCATACTTCCAGTCCTTACCAATACCAGCATCAACCACCAGGTGTCCAACTGCACTACCACGGTTCACTGCCATATACAGTCTATCACCACCTCCTGGTGTCCAACTGCACTACCACGGTTCACTGCCATATACAGTCCATCACCACCTCCTGGTGTCCAACTGCACTACCACGGTTCACTGCCATATACAGTCCATCACCACCTCCTGGTGTCCAACTGCACTACTACGGTTCACTGCCATATACAGTCCATCACCACCTCCTGGTGTCCAACTGCACTACCACGGTTCACTGCCATATACAGTCCATCACCACCTCCTGGTGTCCAACTGCACTACCACGGTTCACTGCCATATACAGTCCATCACCACCTCCTGGTGTCCACGTTTTTGAATATTTCAGAAGATTTTAACTTCTTCCTTCTTGTAAATTCCCAACGGGACCATAATAGAAACAATTTCCTTTTTTTGAGAGGTGGTGTGAATGTTATAGCTGATCAGTCTGCATACTTTAAAAATCTGCACTAAAAAAAGAACCTGGAATTTGATCACTGGAGCATTTTATTAAAATGGTTCATAAGTGGTCAAACAGATGAGCACGCTGGTTAACCAGCATCACCATTACTTCAGCCACTGGAAGGCTCTAGCAGAAGATGTTTTCTTTGGGCGATTTGTACTGGTCTGGTGCTGGTGTAACGACTACTGATCGGTCATCAAACAATCGGACACAAGGGCTCTCTTTCCACTCTGTTTATCCTGAAACAGATCTTATAGTGTGTTCATCTTCTCTTGTCTTAGACGACTGCAGACCACACAAGTGCTCCGTCTCAGAGCTCTCACTCATCTGAGCTTACAGTATTTCTTTAAAAAGAGCAGTTTTTTAATACTACAATATCATGCACCAGATCGTATAGTTTGTTCACATCATAAAAAATCCAGAATTACAGAGAAAAGCTCTTTTTTCTTATTGCACAACAAAATGAGCAAACTGCAGAATAAACAGCAGAAGCACTCAGCTCTGCGGGGCTAGCAGCAGCAGAATGCACTGCACAGTTCTGGAGGGAACAGACTAGGGAGCACAGACCTGAGACAGATCTTATAGTGTGTTACTCTTCTCTTGTCTTAGACGACTGCAGACCACACAAGCTGCACATCTTAATAAATAAGCAGAAATGAGAGCTTTCTTTATTTTCATAATCCCACTTTGCTGCCGAGGGTAAGTTTAAGCTAGCTATTTGGCTGGCATGGCTCAGTTAGCTGAAGCACATGTCTGAGCAATAATGAGATAAAAACAGCATTTAGAAGCACAACTACACTCTGAACAAACACCACCTGCTCATATAATGTGTTAGAACAATGTTTTAATGTATTACTAATGGATTCAATTCAATTCAGTGATTCATTAATGAGGAACTTCAGCAGCTACACACCCTCCATCTCAGAGCTCTCACTCATCTGATGGAGGTACGGCAGCAGCAGAGGGACATGGTCTGCAGTGGAGTCGCAGCAAGAAAAGAAAAGCTCCTTAAAAATAATTGTAACCTTTTTTTATTAAACATAAATGAGTTTTTACATTTGTCCTGAACTCTTTTTTTTTTTTTTTAACCTAAAATGATGTGATTTTGGTGAAAGTCAATATTTGATGAACTCTTTAATATAACGTTGTTACACTGGCGTGGTGCTGGTTGAGCAGCGCAGCAGTGTTCAAAACGCAGCATATGTTGATGTATGATGGTCTGGTGCTGGCTGTCCAGTACAGCAGTGTTGGAAATGTAGCATAAACTGGTGTGTGCACTTTCCACGCTGTATGTCTGTCAAGCAGCACAGCACCACGCATGCGCAGTAGAGGGCGGACGTGGCAGTAGTGCACAACAGAGTTTGTTCATAACTTTCTTTTTTTGTTTCCGTTCATGAAAAAAAGGGAAATCTGTCGGGTCGAGGTGGATGAACGTGTTTTATTAAGCTAGTCTTCGCACCATTTTTTTTTCTCCTCACCATGATCGCGAAAACTAGTCCTATCGCAGCATATTTAAGGACTCGTGGTCAAAGCTGGCTTGTGATTGGTCAGATTCTTCCAAACATGTCAATGAGCGCTCTGAGGCTTAATGATGAGAGCAGAGGTGAAACTCCAGCTCTCCCCCTCTGACCACTTACATCCCACACTACTATGCAGTCTTTCCATCGCCATGTTTTCATAACTGACCCTCCTGTTTCTAAAACGGAGCAAACATGCTCGGAAACTTGGGACAAATCAACCTAAACTAAACTCTCTTTTAATGCTCTTACTCACTTTTACACTGTTTACAACGCTATCATCATTTTGCCTAGTCTGAAAAAACCTACAAACACCAGTATCTGCTAATGCTCTCCAGGTAAAGAGGATCAGTCTCAGGGGGACACTGCTTACCTTTCAGAAAAACACCTTTTTAACCTCTCTCTTCTTGTACATTTCCAAAGAGACCTTGATAGGAAATGATCTCAACAGGGATGTAGTTGCATTCTGGCAAAGAGGGACACTGTGAGATTCTCAGTCTCTGCAAAATGCTAGTCTGTGACTGTGAGTAATGACAAACTGTCTTTAGATGCGAGAGGCGTCAGACTTTAGTCCTGTAAAAGCATTTTCAGAGAGAGTCATTTCAGAGTCCTCTGCTGTATGGTTTGCATTAGTCAAGAGGCTAGTGAACTCGGTAGCTGAAGTGTTAGTGTGACAGCTCGTACTGAATGTTAGCTGAAAGCTGCTTAGTGTCACTAAATGGTGTCAGAAAAAGCTGCTCCTAGCATCGTTGCAGATAGAAGCTCACCTGTTGCTGCACAGTTGGTGCTGGTCATGCTCTAGTCCTTCATCAGTGGTCACAGGACGCTGCCCACAGGACACTGTTGGCTGGATATTTCTGTTTGGTGGACTGTTCTCAGTCCAGCAGCACTGCCCTGTCTGACCCACTCGTACCAGCGCACAGGGGCGTCGTAATGGGGGAAACAGTGAGGACGAATCTAAGGGCCTGTGACCGACAGGGGCTGTAAAAATGTATGAACCGAGTTTAGGAGCCAAAAGAAGGACTGCCTTGATTTGTATATTTAGTTTTGTAATATTTGTTTGATTTCTTAGAAATGTGGAAAACATACAGAACACGTAGTGGAACACATTTTCTTTGCTGTCTTTGCTTTGCACTCATGGTGTAATTGTATCCTGTCTCTTTACGAAACACTGGAGGAATGTTCGGGGTCTTTTTGCTCACTAGGGGGCGATTCAGAACAGTCTTTGGTTTGGTGGGAAAATGGAGCGCACGGTTTTTTGACAGTAGCATAGCTTAGACCTTTAGCTTTTTTGGTGGATATTCAGTGGAAGCATTTTAAATGAATTGTTGGTAAGACAAAACTTTTCTTCAGTAAACATTTTTTAAACCTACATGTGGACTCTGTGGTTACTGGGAAGAATGATACGTGTCAGCCATACTCAACCAGCTAAAGCCAACTGTCTACACCTTATGTGAAAAGACTCTTTGCAGGAACTGACCTTTAGCTCAAAACATGAGCTTGTCCAGAATGAACTGCTGGGTAGCATCTTTATTGAACCGCTTGTACATTCTAAGTAGCTTTTTATCAGGCTGCCTCCCAGTATGGTCACATGGATAATACAAATGCTGTCAGTCTGAAGCACTGAATGTAGCTAAAAGCTGCGTCACTACTGGTAAAGGTAATGGTGCTACCTGATGCCTGAGAAATTGATTGACCTTATTTTGGCCCAAATCACATTTCTACATTGCCCTCCTGACAGACATGGAGGATATTCTAAGGCAATCAGCCTCCAAGAACTTTAGCACATTTTCCCTATATCAGTATTCCACACAAAAAAGTGAAGTGTTTTCAGTGTAAATATAGCACATCACACCTCCTGATCTCTATCAGCACTGTGTAGAGCACTGATGTTGATGAACATACATTTTTACAAATAATTTCTTTAGTTTGATTGGTGTAGTTATATTACCTCCATCTCTTAATATTGTTTAAATGAAGATCAAATGCCAATATGGTGTTAATATGAGGGTCCATATGTTATTACACCTGAATGTGCATATCTGTATTATCAATTATCATTATCATAGGATAATGCTTCTGACTCACATCCACAATATTTTTTTCATTTACTTCAATGAACTTTATTAAAAAAACAAATCCAGGTTCACTAGTCCAGACTTCTTCCTCCAGGCACACTCCTTCTTCCTCTATGCACACTCCTTCCACCAGGTACACTCCTTCCACCAGGTACACTCCTTCTTCCAGGTACACTCCTCCTCCTACAGGCACACTCCTCTTCCTCCAGGCACACTACTCCTTCCTCCAAGTACACTCCTCCTTCCTCCAAGTACACTCCTTCTTCCTCCAGGCACACTCCTCTTTCCTCTATGCACACTCCTCCTTCCAGGTACACTCCTTCCACCAGGTACACTCCTCCTCCTACAGGCACACTCCTCTTCCTCCAGGCACACTACTCCTTCCTCCAAGTACACTCCTTCTTCCTCCAAGTACACTCCTTCTTCCTCCAGGCACACTCCTCTTTCCTCTATGCACACTCCTTCTTAAAGGTACACTCCTTCTTCATCCAGGCACACTCCTCCTTCCTCTATGCACACTACTCCTTCCAGGTACACTCCTCCTCCTACAGGCACACTCCTCTTTCCTCTAGGCACACTCCTCGTCCTCCAGGTACACTCCCTTCCTACAGGCACACTCCTCCTACAGGCACACTCCTCCTCCTACAGGCACACTCCTCTTCCTCCAGGTACACTCCTCTTCCTCCAGGCACACTCCTCTTCCTCCAAGTACACTCCTTCTTCCTCCAGGCACACTCCTCTTTCCTCTATGCACACTCCTTCTTAAAGGTACACTCCTTCTTCATCCAGGCACACTCCTCCTTCCTCTATGCACACTACTCCTTCCAGGTACACTCCTCCTCCTACAGGCACACTCCTCTTTCCTCTAGGCACACTCCTCGTCCTCCAGGTACACTCCCTTCCTACAGGCACACTCCTCCTACAGGCACACTACTCCTCCTACAGGCACACTAGTTCTTCCTCCAGGTACACTCCTCTTCCTCCAGGTACACTCCTCTTCCTCCAGGCACACTCCTCTTCCTCCAAGTACACTCTTTCTTCCTCCAGGCACACTCTTTCTTTCTCCAGGCACACTCCTTCTTTCCTCTAGGCACACTCCTCCTCCTCCAGGCACACTCCACCTTCCGCTTGGCACACTCCCTTCCTCCAAGTACAGTACGTCTTCCTTTCAGGCGTACTCCCCCTTCAGCTAGGTACACTCCCTTCCTTCCAGGCACACTCCTCCTCCTCCTCCCTTCCTCCTGGCACACTCCTCCTTCCTCCAGTCACACTACTACTTCTTCCAGACACACTACTACTTCCTCCAGAAATACTCACACACCCTAAACTTGGGGAATCTCAGTCTCTTGGTTCTTTGCTTATTCTCACATCTCTGCTCAGAACTTGGACGAGCAGGAGCTTCAGTAGAGGAAGCAGAATTACAAGCTTCCTGCAGGGGAGTAGCAGGAGAGTCATGCACCTCAAAGTTCCTCTTGAAAAACTTCTTCATCCTCTGGCGAAGAGACCGGGAGGCTTTGAGAATTGGTTCTATAATACTAGCGCGAGCATTGGCTGCCCTTTCAACTGCGGCACAAAGTGGTCGGCAACCAGACTCCTCCCCCACATCCTCTACGTTTTGGCAAGTCAGACTTGCACCAGCTCCACTGCTGTCCTCCTGCAGCATCAGATACTCGTACCTGCCGTCTTGAGATGTGAGCGTGTCTACCTCACTGCCAGAGCAAGAGGCCTGGGACTCGTCAAGTGGGTTGACGTCTTGCTGAGAACTTGCTCTGCTTTCCCCATCCTGACCTTCACGCTCATGATCGTCAGTTTTGGAAGAGCAGAGACTGCTGAGTGTGGATTCGAGCCAAGGGTGCTGTGCCACTTCTGCCATCGAAGGCCGAGTGGCAGGATCGAATTCCAGCATGTAGGAAATGAAGTCGTGACACTTCTCCTCCACTCCAGTCCCTTCTGGGTACACCAGTGGTTCGGACTGAATCAATGGGAGGTTTTTCCAACTGGAGTCGTAGAAGGGCAAGCACCCGACGACCATAACATAAAGAATGACTCCCAGGCTCCACACGTCACTCTTCTTTGGATCGTAGGCCTTGGACATGATCACCTCAGGGGCACAGTAGAAGGGAGAGCCACAAAACGTATCACTCAGCTCAGGGAATCCTCTTGAAATGCGGCTGAAACCAAAGTCTGTTATTTTGGCCTGGTTGTCAGCGGTCAGTAGAACATTTTCACATTTCAGGTCACGATGGACTATGTCCTGCTCATGCAGATACACCATGGCATTGACGATCTGCGCAAACCACTGCTTGGCCTGGTCGATAGGGATGACGTGTTGTTCGACCTTTTCGAAAAGATTCATTGAGGCAGCCTCCATCACAACAAACACCTGTCCATTAGCCATTTCAAACATCTCATGCACCTGAATAATATGAGGGTGCCTCACTCTTTTGATGATGGCGAGTTCCCGGGGCAGGAATTTTGAAACAACATCAGGTGTCATCTGCTTGCGGTCCATTATTTTAATGGCCACTAGGTTTGGGTGCCTATCTGAGGTGGCCAGCTTAACAATGCCGAAAACCCCTGCACCGAGGTCATCCAGGACTTCGTACCCCAAGCTTCTTAAGACTTTAGTGGTTTCCATTATTTTCCCTGTAGAAAAAAAGAAGGGCTGAAAGTCCCTGAATCGTCGTTCCTGCGAGCTGCTGAATCCTAACTGGTGGAATGAGGGAGAAGCAAGCCTTTATATAGGAGCCTCGGCGGTGACGTCATCGGTATGACGTCACAATCGCGGCCGCTATACAGAGTCCAAAACGAAATTCTGTCAAAATAAAAGTCCCTCCTAAACCTAATAAAAATATTTTTTGAATTGACAATGATTAACCAGTTAAGAAAACAGAGTTTACAACCATTTAAAAGCTTATTAAAGTAACTTAAATTAATAACTGTAAATAATAATAGATATAAAGGAGAAATCTGACAGGACACATAAATCTTTAATAAAAGTAACCTTATGAAGGGAAATATTCAGCTTTCAGACACTGGCACCATGTTTATCCCATAATGACAAAGTAAAACAGAGTTTTAGATTTTTTTTGTTAATTTATTGAAAAGGAAAAACTAAAATTGACATAAGTATTCAGACACTTTACTTGGTTCTTAGTTGAAGCAGCTTTGGCAGTGATTACAGCCTCCAGTCTTCTTGGGTTTGATGCCACAAGGTTTGCTCACCTGGATTTGGGGATTTTCTGCCTTTCTTCTCTGCAGATCCTCTCCGTAATGTTGGATGGAGACGTTGGTGGACAGCCATTTTCAGGTCTCTACAGAGATTTTTGACAGCAGATTTTTTTTTTTGCCTTCTCCAGATCTGTGCCTCCACACAGTCCTGTCTCTGATCTCTACAGGCAGCTCCTTCCTCCTCATGTCAGCTGTGAGACCTTATGTAGACAGGTGTGTGTCTTTAACCACGTCCAATAAACTTACCAGAGCTGGACTCCAATCAAGGTGTAGAAACATCTCAAAAATGATCAAGACACATGGGAGACCCCCAGAGCTACATTTTAAGTGTCATAGCAAAGGGTCTGAATTTCCATGTGAAAGTTTTTCATTTTAATAAATTTTAAAAATTCTGTTTTCACTTTCTCATTATGGAGTATTGATGCAGAATGATGGGATTTTTTTATTTTATTTTATTTTAGCACATGATCTCAACATAAAATTTAAAAACAAGTGAAATACTTTCTGAATGCATTGTATATTTTTACAAATATATTTAAAATACTCTGATAACAGTGATTCAAAAGTCTATGTTTTAAAATCTTAAAATATTGATTTTTTCCAGCTGTTATTTTCATACAACACTAGTTTGACTGTAGAGATTTTGGACAAAATGTCAGAAATCCACTGATTCTGATGTGTTTTCCTTCATAAGGCCACTTTTCTTCTAGATTCATGTGTCCTGATTAAGATGATATTAAAAGTGACAGTAAAACTGTGTTTATCAGACACACTAGTCTGAAGATAGACACTATCAGCATATGATCAGAAACTCACAGCTTTTTCCTGCTCCGAGTTTTCAGTAAAATGAGTGAATCAACAGTAGTTGTAAGAAAACACTAAGGCTGATAGTAAAAAGCCTCTCTAAGCAGTTTAACCTGACGTTTTCCTCATAATGCCCTACAATCATTTTCCATAGTGAACTCTTTCTGCTGGACTTTAGGATTTTACAAGCTGACTTTTATTTGGAGGGGAAATCAGAATCAGGCGATGGAGGTGTAGTGTTTTATTAGAACAGCAGGTGGCGCAGTAGAGCTGTCAAGCCTCCAACCACTTTGTCTTCAACTGGGTTAAAAAGCCTCGTTCTGTCCAGCCCTAATATAAAGTACGGTGGCCGAGAAGAGCCACCGCGCTGCAGATTCACAAACGCGCAGCAGAAGCAGAAAGCCCTTCATCAAAACGACAACATGGCTCTACATTTAACAAACGCGCCGCAGATTCACTAAACAAGTGCAAGCTCACAAACGCGCTGCAAAACCCTTCACAACACAACGGGAGCGTTTCCGGAGGACACTTAAAGGATGTGGGATCAGATACGGAGACGCCATCTGGAAGCAGAGCCCTGCCGAGCCGCAGCAGCGTCTCTAATGAGAAGTAAGTTTGGGGAGATTTGATCACTAGAGTTATTCTAGGCCAGTTCTAGGCCAGGTCAGCCATGTCCAGCCCAGATCTATTTATTTCATTCAACAGAGCAAATGTTTCAGCTAGAAGCTGCTTTTTTCTGGACTTTTTAGTGAGACAATATTTCAGAAGAAAAGAGCAGCTCCAGATTGTTTAGTTCTGCGCTCCTGCAGTTCTAGGAGGAGGAGCTGTTAGCTAATGTTTCTAGGCTGCACAAGCTTGCAGACAGACTGTAGAGCTCACAGCTTCAATCACAGTAGCTGTCTGTATTTACAGGGAAGGATTGGTTTCAGATGATGATGGATTTTGCTTGGTTGGAGTCGTGAACAAGGCAGAACATCCATTCAGAGCAGTGAGAGGGAAATGCCTCTTAGGTGTTTGAGGAGTCATATAGTGTTGTTCCAGTATGCTGAGTATTCTAGGAGTATAGGTATTGAACTAGAAGGCCATGTACGCTAGATCTTCATTTAGTCTTGTTAGGGTAATGTTTAGATTGGGGGTTTTTCAGGTTTTCAGGGTTTAAAGTCTTCTAAAACAACTTTGTCCAATGTGTCAGTCATGGGAGCTGATTCTTATGCCCATGTCTGCAATCTGCTGTTGTACATTAGATTTGGACAGATCCTGAAAGCAGTTCACCACAAAGTGGAGACGGGTGAGTTAAACTCCTAACAGTGAACTCTGCTTCTCTCTGTTAGGTTATCTTACATATTAATGGGAATCTGTTCATGCTTCACTTTGCCTGATCTAACTGCATTGTACCGTAACCTAGTAGTGACCCTTAACAGTAAACATTTTTATTAATGAAAATCAAACCATTTTTATATTTCAGATCAGCTCCAACATCCCGATCCACAAGCCAAGAAGAATGCATTATTATTTCAGCAATACTACATCACAGATCATTTCCTCTTTATTATTGATGTAGTTTATGTTGTAATGCTCTTTGCTTTCTATGTAACAGAGCACTGCTAGAGCCCAAGACATGGCCACCTCAGTGGAGTTTGCCCAACACAGTTTCTACAAGTAAGTTGCACTGTATTTCTTCCCCACCCCCAAATGTAGTCTTTATCAGTGCTGATTACAGGATAAACACTTAGTTTAATCCAGAGGTTTTTGCCTCTTTGTCAATGAGGACATTGTTTACTCTTTTCACAGTGAATACACCAATGTCTATGCACCAGTTGTCATTGATGGTAGTTGATGGGGAGTCTGAAGCCATTGTGGAATCAGAAGTGGGAGACAGGTAATTGTTGTTAAATACTGGCCAATATACAAAATGAATTGGAATTACTGTCTATAACTAACAATTTAATGTTGGGTTTTCCTGGTTTGTCCACTTAGTAAGTGTCAAATCTCTACTTTTATTTTTTGACCATGGTGAAAACATGCATAAACCTTATTTTCTGTATGTCTGGTTAATTTACAGTAAGGGACTGACCGCTTCAGATGTAGTGTCCAATCTGTCTCTGAAGATAGATAAAGAGTCCTGCAGCAGATTCAACATTAACAGAGCAAATGTGTGGGATGGAGCCATACGAGGATTTAAGAGATCTACATACAACCCATCCTATGACATGCTGGTAAAATCCTCTGCGGTTCAGGGCATCTGTGTCTTTCTCAAATCTCTTCCAGTACCTTGTAGGTAAAGTGAAGTCCATTGAGGCTCCTATCGAAGATGTGATGAAGATGAAGAAGTGAGGAATTCTCTCCTTGAGGTAATGTAACATTTCATATGATGAGACAACATTTGTCATCCAGTAAAATCAGTTTGACTGTTGTTTAAGGTTTACTAAATCTAGACCCATATTCATAAAGCTTCAGAGTATATGTGATGATTTCTGTCTCATTTGCAGTGATCTTAGTAACAATAACCTCTCCTACTTGGAGAAGCTTTATGAATACAGGGTCTGAATAAATCTTTAAGATAATATTAAGGATAATTGTAAGAGAAATATTGTCTTATCAGTTCTGTTCAGGCAAATATAGAAATGGGGCAATATGTGTCTTTTACATTAGTACATAATCTTTATGATCTAGATATTCAATGAAACATCTGTGAGTGAACTACAGAGATGCACAGATAAACACTCCAGCATGCTCCAGACAGCGGGATGCTTACACTTCATTAAGACACTGGATGACTAGAAGAAAGTCTTACAGGATTACGTTCAGTGGTATTTCATCTACTGCAACCATTTCTCCATTCAGAGGTATTACATTTATTTAGAGTATATTTGAGTTGATCACTTAATTTGTACATCTAAAGTTGATTAAATTGTTCTTATACCAGTTTGTCTAATGTGCATGTATTTGACATTGATCTATAGTTGAAATAGACTGTGCCAGGGGTTCTTAATTCTAGTCTTTGAAGGACTGTGTTTAACAGGTTTTTGTTCTTTCCTTGAATAAGCAGTGAATAGCCACCTATTGTCTTAGCTGGAAACGTATCAGATGTGCCTCATTTACTATCAGTGAGGACACAGTCGGCATGACATCTTAAAAAGTGAATTCAAAGATACTGTCTGTATATGATGTAAACACTTTCACAAACGTAGTAGGGATGTAGTTCAATATGTGTGGGGTTTCTTAATGGAAAATGTGGATAAATACACATGGTTCAAACTGTATAGTTTATTTTTTTATATATATATATATATATATATATATATATATATATATATATATATATATATATATATATATATATATATTATTTGTTTTTTTAGAAACAGGTGCAGGCCCTTCTCCTCAGGATGTGCTGAAGTTTGTAACCTGGCTAAAGAAAGTAACCCCCACAACAATAAAGCCACAGCTAATATTTGAGTGGAGCTCACGCTTTCCTTTGGCAAGTACCTGTGCAAACACAATCACAATTCAAGATTCAAGAGTTTATCATCATGTGCACAGCAGAAACAAGCAATTAAACTGTACCATGAAATTCTTACTTTGAAGTTCCTCCATTTACCGACATAATCTCATAAATATCAAAATAAAGAGAGAAGTATAATAAAAATATATACAGTAAATAAGTAAAAAAGTAATGCTAAGTAAAAGAAAAACACTAAGTAAAGAAAGTTAAAGCGTACAGTACAGTACAGTATAGAGTATAGATGCATATGTAAGTTGTGCATGTGGGAAGTGCATTGTACATGTACAAAAGTAAACAGTATTTGTAGAACAGTAGCAGTGATTATATGTAGTGGGCTTGTATTAATGGATGCGTGTCAGGTGCATGTCATGATGACCCTGGACCTGTAGATGTCCTGCAGTGAGGGGACGGCTGCTCCGGAAATGGACTGTGCAGTCTTGATCACCCTCTGGAGAGCCTTCCTGTCACTGATGTGAACGCAGAGGAATTTGAAGGTTTTTACCCTCTCCACCTCTGTCTCACATATGTAGAGGTGTGTGTGTAGCTCCTGCCTCCTCCTCAGATCAATATCATTTCCTTAATCCTGTCTGTATTCAAGGAAAGATTGTTGTCACACAGAGAGGAACACAGAGATTTGGTCAGACTGTCTGAAGTGCGGCCGAGCCACATCCTTGTTGCCACCCCTCACGTTGCTGTGGACTTGGTCGAGAATGTTGTTCTCCCTCGTCTGAAAACTCACAGGCTTGTGTTTGGGGAGGACAGTCCTCAGGTTGCTGTGGTTAAATCGGCAGTGAACATGCCGTCTGGGTGTGCGGTCTCTTGTTTGCTGATTGTGTCATGCAGCAGCCCCAGCAGCATCTCCAAGTTCATGCGTGGCGGAATTTAAACAGCCAGGATAAACGCACCGCTGAACTCTCTCTGCAGATAAAAGGTTCTGCACTTCACCATCAGCAGTGCTAAGTCAGTTAAACAGTGTTTTTCTACTGTCTTAATGTCTGTTGTTTACAAAGATGCAAAGCTGCCGCCGTACAGTACAAAGTCTTTTCCAGTACAAAGACTTTGTTCTGGAAATGAAATAGATGTACAGCTCTGTAACTTCTGTATGCTTTAACACAGAAGAGATAATGTAGAAACCCAACAGAAAGAACAGTAAATAATGAAAATATTGATCACAATAGTTATCATAGGTTAAGAAAGAATGCAAGAATAGTCTGAGCTTTGGTGGCTTCACATTTATCTCAGGACTTTAAAAGGAGTGAATGCCTTTTGATTTGGGTTATTATGTAATAAATAAGCTGTGCTACTCAAACTGTAATATGCACTGGTTCTTTTTATTCTTCTATTGTTTAATGGGTGATATGTCTCAACTTCTTGTAATTGGTTGGAAAGTCTGAACCGTCTATAAGTGTGATGAACATATGAAAAGTTGTGACTTGTAACCTTTCTTTTGCAACTCTCCTCATAATTACAGTGTGTGTATTTTGCAGCAGGAAGAGGAGCCAGCATCACCGACACTCCTGCTGCTCTTCTCACTACTGGTGGAGTTTTCTTTAGCCCCAGCAGCATCTTTAAGTTGAGAGGGATATTGTTGTGAGTGAAACTATGTCTGCTGAGACTGAAAAATGATGAGTTGAAATACTGAACCAAGCAACCAGCTTGAAAGCACATGTACACTGACCAGCCATTTTTTTCACCATTGTGTCTGATCCAGTTGTACCAACAGAACACACACTAACACCACCACAAGGCACAGAGTGTCCCCGGCACAGTGGTGGTGTGGTAGTGTGTGTTCTGCTGGTACAATTGGTTTAGACACAGAAGTGCTGCAGAGGTGTTCACTCACTGTTCACTCTATTAGACACATTAGCACACCTTGATAACAGTGTCCTAATAGAAACAGTTTGCAACCATTTAAAATGCAGTTGGTTTTATTACTGGTTCCTGTGAAGCTGCTTTGTGACGACGGCAGTTGTAAACAGTTTATATGTACACAAGTGTGCACACCCTTTGATATGACACCCAAAAGTGAGATGAATGTGCATTTTGTTGCCAACACCTCCCTACAAAAGGTCCCATGGGGCCATTGGGGTCCAAGAAAATAAAAATGAGGCCAAAAATGAACTTAGTCTATTGTAGAATAAGTCTGTAACATAATGAAATATGGAGAAGGTGAAAGGGGTGTGCAGACTTTTCAGTTTGACTTTATAGAAAATGGGAACAGTGCAAGAACAAGTTTTGCTTCACCCCAGAGGGAGATCGTGCTCCGTGCCTCCTAGTGATCAGCCTGATTGACGGCAGCTGGTGGCAATCCTTCATCAAATCCTTGAGTTTTACCATGTGAAAGCTAGACCACGCCGGTATTGGTGTTCTCCCAGAGTTCTCTAAGTCACTCTGCAGTTTCTCTTTGCACACAAGAGGCTCTATTTCTTTACGTCTTTTAGAGCCGCTAGTGGCTCTCCGATTTCTCTCGCTGGTCTCGGTTGCCATGAGGCATCCCCCTCTTTCTCTCTCCCTTTGTAAACAAAGAGTCTTTTTACAGTCCTTTTATTTTATTTTAAGGACGTCTTACTGCTGTTTTTTGGTTTAGTTATCTCATTTCACAACAACCCTTATCATTCTAAGTCCTTTCATTTTTTTATTTTTATTTTTTATTTCTGCCCTTTCACACCAGCAACGTAGGTTCGAACCCAGCTCCCTGCAAAACCCCATATCTGCTTTTGACTCCACCCTAGTTGCTATCTGGATCTTCCCTCTGGCTCCCCCAGGTGGATAGCTGTCTCATTACAGAGTATGCAGTGAAGCAGCTGGATACAGTCTGGAATTCTAGAACTACAAAGTGCCTATATGGTCAGTGGAGCTGATCTAGTGGACAGTGAGAGTAGAAAGGAGGTGTGTTATATTATATATTGATTTTGTTTCAAGGCAGCTGTGTAGGTATAAATTTATTTTCTGGGGAAGGCAAGGCAAGTGCTCTTTTGTGTTTCTCTGCAGATAATGGTTTTCATGTTTTCATGTCTGTTGTGCTCTGAAATATTTAATTATAAAAGATATTTCTAGCTCTGAAAACAATTGTTAATACCTTTGAAATGGCAGCCTGTTGTGTTTAATAAAGGAATTTGGTGTTATTGCATGTTTTGTGAATTATTTGTTTAAATTGAGGTTTACATTTTTCATTTATTGGCTGAAATGATCCTGACTAGGAGTTTGACACACTAATCTTTTTAGTATTTTTAGGATTTTAAGTTGTGTACCATCATATTTTGTGTTGTGGTTCATTTGGTGGAACATAATTTAATTATGTAGTGCTAACTAAATATAATGTAGTATGTAGAATATTTATCTAATATTTACAATAAAATATTGTTTAAGATAAACATAAACATATTACACAGTTTTTCATTGCTTTTGTTCCTCCGCTTTGATCCTGGGAAAAGATGCTTCTTCTATGTTGTTCTGTATTTATAGTGAAGACCAGAAGCAGTTAAACAAGCAGCTGAAACACAGTTGAATAAATCAGTGTTTTCATAAAGTGAAATGATGTTTTTAAATCTGTGTTTAAATATGATGAAAGATTATTGGTGATAATAATTGTAATCTACTTTATTAGTCTATTATTGAAGGTGTTTGCTGGTGGTTTACTGTCCTCATGAACTTCCACGTGATCATAAAGTGAGGCTGTGAGAGCTCGCGCTCTAGAACCTCCTCATCATTCTGCTCAGATTGTGACGTCACCTGCTTTCCAGCAGCACAGCGCGCGACCAGCTTTACTAAACAGACACGACTCACTAAAGCTCCTCCAACACCTCTACACACACTGCTGCTGCTTCAGCCATTTCTCTACACACTACATTTAAGGTGAGCTGCTCCTACAGCACCAAACCTTCATCCCAACATAGACTAACATGTTTCTGGAAGTTCTCTGTTTTCCTTTTCACGATTTGCGCTGAGATGAGCCGAATCGGAAACTCTGGAAAGGTGGGATATGGATGCAGGCTGATTAAACCCACCGGAAAACAGATTGTTGAGCTGAAAGTAAAACAGCAGGTCTGTGAATAATAATAAACAACAACAATAATCCATTAGAAGAAGAAAAATGAGCTCATTTATTCTTAGCACTGTTCAAATTAGCCTTACTTTCCTCAGCTTCTTATTTGAATGATCCAGTCCACCTTAAGTGCTGCTGTTTCGCCTGTAGGTGGCGCTGATGAGCTGATTTTCATCATTAATCTGTGTGATCTGGAACATAAGACTGAATTGACTTCTTCCACTTATCTTCTGAACCATTTCTGTTGTGTTGCTCTAATAAACATGCAGGTATTTGTATGTTTTTTACACTGTCCAGTATTATCCCCCTTTGTAATTCTGGATGTTTGAATAGCTCTTTATAGAGAAGACAGATTTAGCAGATAATACTTTGTCAGGTGTGAAGATGTGTTGTAGAAAAGAGGCTTATATCAGAGCCGGTTTATGGAGAGTCTAGCCACTTCCTGTTTACCCTGTTGTCCCAAAAAATGACTGCAAAGTGCCAGAGTGAGCCTGCAAGCAGATCCTCAATGTCCGGGGGTGTCTAACCACCAGGATCTTCCTTTAATTCTGGAAAGTAGAATGATGTGTTTCACTAAAAAAGCAAAGAGAACATTTTCTACAGAAAGCAGGTTTTGGGCAGTAGAGGCTGGCATTACTGGGAGTGAGTGCTGACTGGTTGGCGCTCTGATGCTGGAGGCGTCTTATAAAAGGAGCTGTTTAAAATATGTCTGCCGTGCTGAAACATCTGCTGCTGTTCTGTGTTGAGGAAATCACTGCATTTTTTGGTGTGAAAATCAGACTTGAAGTGTCTGACAAACCTGGAAGACATTCTGAAGTGATAATTCTCCTCTCTACAGGTTCTCTGCTTATATGACCTATATAAAGACTAAAGAATAAGACAAGTGAAATAGTCAGCTTCTAAAACTTACCTTAATAACCAGAACTCTTTCATGTAAGAAGTATTATTAGTATTATTTTATGTAAAGTTAAAAAATAATAACCTAATTCCTTTCAAAGTCATTGAACTGTCCATTAGCTCTAAACATCTTATATGCGTCCACATACTGCTCCAGACTGACCTTCATCCCCATTTTAACACCATTTTAAGTGTTATTTTAAGTTCAAAACTTCACATAATGTTGCTTTATGCCACAGTTCATCCACAGTTCTTGGTGAGTTTATCACACTCCCTGTTAAACCGCTTACAGTGCCCATTACAATCACCTGCCCAGACTCTCTTCTGTCCACAGTCCTCTATGATATGGAAGTGGCTACGAACTTCATTAATGATGCTTTCACCACCCTCATCCACTGTTCATGGTGAGTCCACTTCACCACACTCCATTTTATAGTACTTACAGCCCCCATTACAATCGCCTGCCCAGATGTTCTTCTGTCCACAGCCCTCTATGATTATGAAGTGGCTACAAACCTCTATAATGGGGTGATCAGCAACCTTATCCACAGAGCTTGGTGAGTCAGCTTTAGCACACTCCCTGTTATACCACTCACAGTGCCCATTACAATCACCTGCCCAGATTCTCTTCTGTCCACAGTCCTCTATGATAGGCAGTGGCTACGAACTTCATTAATGAGGCTTTCACAGTCCTCATTCACTTGTTCTTGGTGAGTCCACTTCATCATACTCCTTGATCTTCCTTATAAAGTGCCCTTTACAATTGGCTGCCCAAATTCTCTTTTGTCCACAGCCCTCTTTGATTCGAAAGTGGCTACAAACTTCTTTAATGAGGCTTTTTCCAACTTCATCCACAGTTCTTGGTGAGTCCACTTCACCACACTCCATTTTATAATTTGATGATTCAGGATATAAACTGTGGATGAAAACTGTGGATAAATACTGATTATATTTGCACTAACCCAGATTGTTTTTAATCTGCTGCACTTCACTTTACTTTGTATGTCTTTAAACATACTTTATTCATACACTTTAAGTGCATGGCTGCATATGCCACTTTACCCCTGACGTCAATGTCAGGGACCTCTACTTATTTATACAAACACCTATACTCTTACATTCCTACAAATTAGTGAACTAAAATTTCTATGCTTTGTGTTATTTCATATTTACTGTTTATTTAAATGTTTATTGTTGCACCATGGGTCTGAGACTAATACAGTTTCAATCCTGTGTATGTCCTGTACATATTGCAGTTTTGACAATAAAGCTGACTTTGACTTTGATTTGAGTGGCTACAAAATTTATTAATGAAGCTTTCACCAACCTCATTTACAGTTCTTTGGTGAGTCCACTTCATCACACTCTTTGTTGTACCTCTTAAGGTGCCAAGATTCTCTTATGTCCACACGCTTAGATAATTCGGGAATGCTAAACCGCTTCATCCACAGTTCTTGGTGAGTCCACTTCATCACACTCCATTTAATAGCATTTACAGTGCCTATTACAATCACCTGCCCAGATTTTCCTCTGTCCACAGCCCAAAGTGATTCGGAAGTGGATACAAACTTCGCTAATGTAATGATCACCATCCTCATCTACAGATCTTGGTGAGTCTATGCTAGCACACTCCCATGTTATACCGCTCATTGTGCCCAATACAATCACCTGCCCAGATTGTCTTCTGCCCACAGCCCTCTATGATTTCACCAACCTCATCCACTGTTCTTGGTGAGTCTACTTCATAACACTCCCTGTTATACAGTTTACATTGCCCAAAACAATCACCTGCCCAGATTCTCTTGTGTCCACAGCCTTAGATAATTCGGGAGTTGCTAAAGCAATTCATCCACAGTTCTGTCACACTGCCTGTTCTGCTGCTTACAGTGCCCATTACAATCACCTGCCAAGATTCTCTCTTTTTTTTTTTTACAGCCCTGTATGATTCAGGAGTGGCTACAAAGTTCACTAATAAGGCTTTCACCATCTTATCCACAATTCTTGTTTTTCATCACACTCCATTTTATAGCACTCAATGGTCCCCATTACAATCTCCTGCCCAGATTCTCTTCTTTCCACAGTCCTCTATGATATGGAAGTGGCTACAAACTTCATTAATGAGGCTTTCACCACCCTCATCCACTTGTTCTTGGTGAGTCCACTTCATCACATTATTTGTTATACCGCTTACACTGCCCATTACAATCAACTGCCCAGATTCTTCTCTGTCCACAGCCCTCGATGATTATGAAGTGGCTAAAAACCTCTTTAATGGGGTGATCAGCAACCTTATCCACAGAGCTTGGTGAGTCAGCTTTAGCACACTCCCTGTTATACCCCTCACAGTGCCCATTACAATCGACTGCCCAGTTTCTCGTTTGTCCACAGCCCTTTTTGATTTGTAAGTGGCTACAAAATTCTTTAATGAGGCTTTCACCAACCTCATCCACTGTTCTTAGTGAGTATACTTCACCACACTCCATTTTATAGCACTTACAATGCCCATTACAATTGCCTACCCAGATTCTCTTCTGTCCACAGACCTTCAGAAGTGGGTACAAACTTAATAAATGATGCTTTCACCAACCTCATCCACAGTTCTTGGTGAGTTCTCTTCATCACACTGCCTGTTCTGCTGCTTGCAGTGCCCATTACAATAGACTGCCCAGATTCTCTTCTGTCCACAGCCCTCTATGATTATGAAGTGGCTACAAACCTCTTTAATGGGGTGATGAGAAACCTTATCCACAGAGCTTGGTGTGTCAGCTTTAGCACACTCCCTGTTATACCACTCACAGTGCCCATTACAATCATCTGCCCATATTCTCTTCTGTCCACAGCCCTCTGTGATTCAGGAGTGGCTACAAACTTCCTTAATAAGGCTTTCGCCAACCTCCTACACAGTTCTTGGTGAGTCCTCTTCATCACACTCCTTGTTGTACCTCTTAAAGTGCCCATTACAATTGACTGCCCAGATTTTGTCTGGCCACAGCCCTCTTTGATTCGGAAGTGGCTACAAACTTCCTTAATAAGGCCTTCGCCAACCTCCTACACAGTTCTTGGTGAGTCCACTTCACCACACTCCATTTTATAGCACTTACAGTGCCCATTACAATCGGCTGTCCAGATTCTCTTCTGTCCACTGCATCTAATCATTCGGGAGTTGCTAAACCGCTTTATCCACAGTTCTTGGGGAGTCCAGTTCATTACACTCCCTTTTATACTGCTGACAGTGTCCATTACAATCGCCTGCTCAGATTTTCTCCTGTCCACAGCCCTTGATGATTCAGGATTTAAACTGATAATTTGGGACTGCTAAACCGCTTCATAGCATTTACAGTGCCTATTACAATCACCTGCCCAGATTCTCCTCTGTCCATAGCCCTCAGTGATTCGGAAGTGGATACAAACTTCATTAATGTGATGATCTCCAAGCTCATCTACAGATCTTGGTGAGTCTATGCTAGCACACTCCCTGTTATACCACTCATTGTGCCCAGTACAATCGCCTGCCCATATTCTCTTCTGCCCACAGCCCTCTATGATTTCACCAACCTCATCCACTGTTCTTGGTGAGTCCACTTCATAACACTCCCTGTTACACAGCTTACAGTGCCCAAAACAATCACCTGCCCAGATTCTCTTGTTTGCACAGCCTTAGATAATTTGGCAGTTGCTAAACCACTTCATCCACAGTTCTGTCACACTGCCTGTTCTGCTGCTTAGAGTGCCCATTACAATCACCTGCCAAGATTCTCTTTTTTTTTTTACAGCCCTGTATGAGTCGGAAGTGGCTACCAACTTTATTAATGAGGCTTTTACCATCTTATCCACAGTTCTTGTTCTTCATTACACTCCATTTTATAGCACTTAATGGTCCCCATTACAATCTCCTGCCCAGATTCTCTTCTGTCCACAGTCCTCTATGATATGGAAGTGGCTACGAACTTCATTAATGAGGCTTTCACCACCCTCATCCACTGTTCATGGTGAGTCCACTTCACTACACTCCATTTCATAGCACTTACGGTCCCCCATTACAATCGCCTGTCCAGATGTTTTTCTGTCCACAGCCCTCGATGATTCAGGAGTGGCTACAAAGTTCATTTATAAGGCTTTCACCAATCTCCTACACAGTTCTTGGTGAGTCCTCTTCATCACACTCCTTGTTGTACCTGTTAAAGTGCCCATTACAGTTGATTGCCCAGATTCTCTTTTGTCCACAGCCCTTTTTGATTTGTAAGTGGCTACAAAATTCTTTAATGAGGCTTTCACCAACCTCATCCACTGTTCTTAGTGAGTATACTTCACCACACTCCATTTTATAGCACTTATAATGCCCATTACAATTGCCTACCCAGATTCTCTTCTGTCCACAGACCTTCAGAAGTGGGTACAAACGTAATAAATGATGCTTTCACCAACCTCATCTACAGTTCTTGGTGAGTTCTCTTCATCACACTGCCTGTTCTGCTGCTTGCAGTGCCCATTACAATCGACTGTCCAGATTCTCTTTTGTCCACAGCCCTCTATGATTATGAAGTGGCTACAAACCTCTTTAATGGGGTGATCAGCAACCTTATCCACAGAGCTTGGTGAGTCAGCTTTAGCACACTCCCTGTTATACCACTCGCAGTGCCCATTACAATCATCTGCCCAGATTCTCTTCTGTCCACAGCCCTCTATGATAGGCTGTGGCTACGAACTTCATTAATGAGGCTTTCACAATCCTCATTCACTTGTTCTTGGTGAGTCCACTTCATCATACTCCTTGATCTTCCTTATAAAGTGCCCTTTACAATTGGCTGCCCAAATTCTCTTTTGTCCACAGCCCTCTTTGATTCGAAAGTAGCTACAAACTTCTTTAATGAGACTTTTTCCAACTTCATCCACAGTTCTTGGTGAGTCCACTTCATCACACTCCATTTTATAATTTGATGATTCAGGATATAAACTGTGGATGAAAACTGGATAAATGCTGTTTATATTTGCACTAACCCAGATTGTTTTTAATCTGCTGCATATTTCACTTTACTGTGTATGTCTTTAAACATACTTTATTCATACACTTTAAGTGCATGGCTGCATATGCCACTTTACCCCTGACGTCAATGTCAGGGACCTCTACTTATTTATACAAACACCTATACTCTTACATTCCTACAAATTAGTGAACTAAAACTTCTATGCTTTGTGTTATTTCATATTTAATGTTTATTTAAATGTTTATTGTTGCACCATGGGTCTGAGAGTAATACAGTTTCAATCCTGTGTATGTCCTGTACATATTGCAGTTTTGACAATAAAGCTGACTTTGACTTTGATTTGAGTGGCTACAAAATTTATTAATGAAGCTTTCACCAACCTCATTTACAGTTCTTTGGTGAGTCCACTTCATCACACTCTTTGTTGTACCTCTTAAGGTGCCAAGATTCTCTTATGTCCACACGCTTAGATAATTCGGGAATGCTAAACCGCTTCATCCACAGTTCTTGGTGAGTCCACTTCATCACACTCCATTTAATAGCATTTACAGTGCCTATTACAATCACCTGCCCAGATTTTCCTCTGTCCACAGCCCTCAGTGATTCGGAAGTGGATACAAACTTCGCTAATGTAATGATCACCATCCTCATCTACAGATCTTGGTGAGTCTATGCTAGCACACTCCCTGTTATACCGCTCATTGTGCCCAATACAATCACCTGCCCAGATTCTCTTCTGCCCACAGCCCTCTATGATTTCACCAACCTCATCCACTGTTCTTGGTGAGTCTACTTCATAACACTCCCTGTTATAGAGTTTACATTGCCCAAAACAATCACCTGCCCAGATTCTCTTGTGTCCACAGCCTTAGATAATTCGGAAGTTGCTAAACCACTTCATCCACAGTTCTGTCACACTGCCTGTTCTGCTGCTTACAGTGCCCATTACAATCACCTGCCAAGATTCTCTTTTTTTTTTTTTTACAGCCCTGTATGATTCAGGAGTGGCTACAAAGTTCATTAATAAGGCTTTCACCATCTTATCCACAATTCTTGTTTTTCATCACACTCCATTTTATAGCACTCATTGGTCCCCATTACAATTTCCTGCCCAGATTCTCTTCTTTCCACAGTCCTCTATGATATGGAAGTGGCTACGAACTTCATTAATGAGGCTTTCACCACCCTCATCCACTTGTTCTTGGTGAGTCCACTTCATCACATTATTTGTTATACCGCTTACACTGCCCATTACAATCAACTGCCCAGATTCTTCTCTGTCCACAGCCCTCGATGATTATGAAGTGGCTAAAAACCTCTTTAATGGGGTGATCAGCAACCTTATCCACAGAGCTTGGTGAGTCAGCTTTAGCACACTCCCTGTTATACCCCTCACAGTGCCCATTACAATCGACTGCCCAGTTTCTCGTTTGTCCACAGCCCTTTTTGATTTGTAAGTGGCTACAAAATTCTTTAATGAGGCTTTCACCAACCTCATCCACTGTTCTTAGTGAGTATACTTCACCACACTCCATTTTATAGCACTTATAATGCCCATTACAATTGCCTACCCAGATTCTCTTCTGTCCACAGCCCTTCAGAAGTGGGTACAAACTTAATAAATGATGCTTTCACCAACCTCATCCACAGTTCTTGGTGAGTTCTCTTCATCACACTGCCTGTTCTGCTGCTTGCAGTGCCCATTACAATAGACTGCCCAGATTCTCTTCTGTCCACAGCCCTCTATGATTATGAAGTGGCTACAAACCTCTTTAATGGGGTGATGAGAAACCTTATCCACAGAGCTTGGTGTGTCAGCTTTAGCACACTCCCTGTTATACCACTCACAGTGCCCATTACAATCATCTGCCCATATTCTCTTCTGTCCACAGCCCTCTGTGATTCAGGAGTGGCTACAAACTTCCTTAATAAGGCTTTCGCCAACCTCCTACACAGTTCTTGGTGAGTCCACTTCACCACACTCCATTTTATAGCACTTACAGTGCCCATTACAATCGGCTGCCCAGATTCTCGTCTGTCCACCGCATCTAATCATTCGGGATTTGCTAAACCGCTTTATCCACAGTTCTTGGGGAGTCCAGTTTATTACACTCCCTTTTATACTGCTGACAGTGCCCATTACAATCACCTGCCCAGATTCTCCTCTGTCCATAGCCCTCAGTGATTCGGAAGTGGATACAAACTTCATTAATGTGATGATCTCCAAGCTCATCTACAGATCTTGGTGAGTCTATGCTAGCACACTCCCTGTTATACCGCTCATTGTGCCCAGTACAATCGCCTGCCCATATTCTCTTTTGCCCACAGTCCTCTATGATTTCACCAACCTCATCCACTGTTCTTGGTGAGTCCACTTCATAACACTCCCTGTTACACAGCTTACAGTGCCCAAAACAATCACCTGCCCAGATTCTCGTGTCCACAGCCTTAGATAATTCGGGAGTTGCTAAAGCAATTCATCCACAGTTCTGTCACACTGCCTGTTCTGCTGCTTACAGTGCCCATTACAATCACCTGCCAAGATTCTCTGTTTTTGTACAGCCCTGTATGATTCAGAAGTGGCTACCAACTTTATTAATGAGGCTTTTACCATCTTATCCACAGTTCTTGTTCTTCATCACACTCCATTTTATAGCACTTAATGGTGCCCATTACAATCTCCTGCCCAGATTCTTTTCTGTCCACAGTCCTCTATGATATGGAAGTGGCTACGAACTTCATTAATGAGGTTTTCACCAACCTCATCCACTGTTCATGGTGAGTCCACTTCACCACACTCCATTTTATAGCACTTACAGTCCCCCATTACAATCGCCTGCCCAGATGTTCTTCTGTCCACAGCCCTCGATGATTATGAAGTGGCTACAAACCTCTTTAATGGGGTGATCAGCAACCTTATCCAAAGAGCTTGGTGAGTCAGCTTTAGCACACTCCCTGTTATACCACTCACAGTGCCCATTACAATCTCCTGCCCAGATTCTCTTCTGTCCACAGTCCTCTATGATAGGCAGTGGCTACGAACTTCATTAATGAGGCTTTCACAATCCTCATCCACTTGTTCTTGGTGAGTCCACTTCATTATACTCCTTGATGTACCTTATAAACTGCCCATTACAATCTCCTGCCTAGATTCTCTTCTGTCCACAGCTCTTTATGATTCGGGAGTGGCTACAAACTTTAATAATGAGGCTTTCACCACCCTCATCCACTGTTCATGGTGAGTCCACTTCACCACACTGCATTTTATAGCACTTACAGTGCCCATTACAATCGCCTGTCCAGATTCTCTTGTTTGCACAGCCTTAGATAATTCGGGAGTTGCTAAAGCAATTCATCCACAGTTCTCTCACACTGCCTGTTCTGCTGCTTACAGTGCCCATTACAATCACCTGCCAATATTCTCTTTTTTACAGCCCAGTATGATTCAGAAGTGGCTACAAACTTTATTAATGAGGCTTTCACCAATCTTATCCACAGTTCTTGTTCTTCATCACACTCCATTTTATTGCACTTAATGGTCCCCATTACAATCACCTGCCCAGATTCTCTTCTGTCCACAGCCCTCTGTGATTCAAGAGTGGCCACGAATTTCCTTAATAAGGCTTTCGCCAACCTCATACACAGTTCTTGGTGAGTCCTCTTCATCACACTCCTTGTTGTACCTCTTAAAGAGCCCATTACAATTGACTGCCCAGATTTTGTCTGGCCACAGCCCTCTTTGATTCGGAAGTGTCTACAAACTTTAATGAGGCTTTCACCAACCTCTTCCACTGTTCATGGTGAGTCCACTTCACCACACTCCATTTTATAGCACTTACAGTGCCCATTACAATCGGCTGCCCAGATTCTTTTCTGTCCACTGCTTCTAATCATTCAGGAGTTGCTAAACCGCTTTATCCACAGTTCTTGGGGAGTCCAGTTTATTACACTCCCTTTTATACTGCTGACAGTGTCCATTACAATCGCCTGCTCAGATTTTCTTCTGTCCACAGCCCTTGATGATTCAGGATATAAACTGTGGATGAAAACTGTGGATAAATGCTGTTTATATTTGCACTAACCATACCCAGATTGTTTTTAATCTGCTGCATATTTCACTTTACTTTGTACGTCTTTAAATATACTTTATTCATACACTTTAAGTGCATGGCTGCATATGCCACTTTACCCCTGACGTCAATGTCAGGGACCTCTACTTATTTATACAAACACCTTTACTCTTACATTCCTACAAATTAGTGAACTAAAATTTCTATGCTTTGTGTTATTTCATATTTAATGTTTATTTAAATGTTTGATGTTTATTGTTGCACCATGGGTCTGAAAGTAACACAGTTCCTCATCTACAGTTCTTTGGTGAGTCCACTTCATCACACTCTTTGTTGTACCTCTTAAGGTGCCAAGATTCTCTTATGTCCACATGCTTAGATAATTTGGGAATGCTAAACCGCTTCATAGCATTTGCAGTGCCTATTACAATCACCTGCCCAGATTCTCCTCTGTCCACAGCCTTCAGTGATTCTGAAGTGGATACAAACTTCATTAATGTGATGATCACCAACCTGATCTACAGTTCTTGGTGAGTCCACTTCATCACACTCCATTTTATAGCACTTACAGTCCCCCATTACAATCGACTGCCCAGATTCTCCTCTGTCCACTATTAAACCGTAATACTGTTAAGTTAAAGACTTATGTGATCCTGTGATCCAGTATTGCATATTTGATACTGTTAATGTTGCCATCTGGTGGCCTGTTTGTCTTGTTTCTTTGTTTTTCTCTCTCTCTCTCTCTCCAGTTGAAACAACTGATTGAAAGCAGCTGATCTAAAGGGGTATGCTGGTTGGTTTCGTTGTCTGAGCTTTGTCATTAAAATGGGGGCATTGACTTTTATTCAGTAAGCCGCTGTGTTCTCACCATGCAGTTAAATGTGGTTGTGATTTATGCTGTTCAGGATACTTTGAATTTTTTTTCTTGCTATTTAGACACTCTTAAATTCAGTATTGTACTTCTCGTAAATCTGTATGTTCCTGGATGTAATGGCTGGCGAGCACTAGTTTTAACTTAGTATGATGTATGTGGAGCTACTCTTTGTGTTATTATGTGTCCACTCTGATGTATGTGTCCACTCTTTTCTGTGTTATTATGTACTTGTTGATGTTCAAGTGGTTTAATCATGGTCACATAATTGTAGGGGTAAGTGCCATTTACTTTGTTTATTATTTTTTGTTTTCTTTTATATTTGTTTCATGTTAGAGAGGCAGGTAAGACCACTGTATCTTTTATTACTCTTTTTTTAGATTAGCTAGTAAGGTGGAATGTCATGTGTTTCTGTTATTTTGGCCTTAGCTCTGACGCTATATGATGTTGACTGTGCTATCTTATGTTTGCCTATAATACAACATTTTTATTTGAGCATTAAATCTGTTGTGCTGGTTTGTTTCTTATCTCTCCAAGACCTAGACTAGTATTTTGAAAAATGGTTTGATAAGTGGGGTTGTAACAGTTACTCAATAATAGCTGAACTTTACCATGTATAGTGCAAATCCTTTATTTCTCCCATTACAGCCAACTACACCAACACTCCGGCCACAGCTCTCTCATTCCCCTCCCCCTTGATCCTTACTGCTTTTACAGCTCAATATAGCACAACTAACAAAAGGGAATATTAATAAAACAATGCCTTTCTATACATAAACCTAACAAACTCCCTCACTTCTTAAAAATAAAAAATCATAGAGAACAGACTTTTACCCATTTAAACAACAGAGTACACAGCAACAACACAAGAGCACAGAACAGCAGTATTATGTCCTTTCCAAATGTAGTGTTAATCAAGTTTCCATTGTCCTACACTCAGGAATGAAGTAACTCATAAGCTGATGCCCCTTTTTGGTAAGACAGTCCACAAGCTGTTCTTTTGTACTGTGCTGCAGCACATGTTCAACCTCCTGTGTTTGTATTGTATTTTATCTGTCTCACACATTACGGGTGGAGCATGTTCAGCATCCCTAGTAGTTGGCCAACTTGCCTTATCACTTCCTTCAGACATCACCAGTGTTTCCCCGGCAAGTGTGCTGAGCACGTTCCTCTTGACTCTCTTTGACTGCCAAGAAAGGGGTGAGAACTTTCCATTTTCTCCTATAAGAACGATCTAATGTCCTCCTCGAGTGTCGTCATCTGAAAGATTTCCAAATGAGGGGTCACTGAATACTAAGAGCACTTTAAGAGCACTGTCTCTGTCTAAGTGTTGGAAGTGTAGAACTACCTTCTTGTACTTTGTGCTGTTTGCTTCATGGACTGTCTGCACAGTTACATTTTAAAGCTTGATGCCAAGTGACCAGCATTAAACATGACACCTGACCTACACCTGCTACACTTTTTCCAGCTTTGCCTGCACGTCCTAGAACTTCCACTGTATGGAAAATCCCACTGACTCTATCTCTGTGTTTGAGAACCTGTCCTGTCTTTAGCTGGACCACAGTCTCCTGCTCTGTACCACTCTGGCTCTCTACATTGTCATCTGAGCATTGTGTCTCTTCATTCTGTACAGCAGTTTTTGTATTGTCTGCTGTTTGAATCACATGCTGCTGCACTTCAGTTACAGTTTCTGTCCCCTCTACGTTGCTGTCAGCAGCTCTTGTGTTCTCTTGTCATTTTCTGAATGATCCTTTAGGTCACATGGATCCTCACTCTCTGTATTCACTTTTCTCAGTCTGAGGTGAGGTACCCTGTTCGCCCTGTTCATCTTTTTTTAAATATTTTTTATTAGATATTCTCTGACAGATATCTGACTTTGATTTCCAATAAATTCAATGTCTGTCTATGGTTGGAGCTTGATGTCAAGGCAATGTCAGGATTTGACAAAATATATAACGTTGGAGCTTGACATCAACCTGACATAAATTTGAGTGGTACCTGACTGATAACCAACCATAATTCAATATCTGCCCGACGTTGGATCTTGACGTCAACCCGATTTTCAACTAAAATTTAACATCTGTCCGTCTTTCTGACATCAAAGTGACGTCCAGTGCCTGCTGTGGTGCTGGCTGCTGTGAGGCACATGCAGTTGCAAGTCTTCAGCAGGGCCACACGCTGGTGTAGTTGGTAATGTGGTGTTGGCTCGTGATTATAGAGTAGGAGTCGTTATCACCCAAAGAGGACCAGCTTCTTACACGGTGGACAGTGTTGCGACTGAATCCTGACAACGTCATGTTGATCAACTTCTGCCTCACCAGAAAGAGACTATTCCAGGAAAGTGTGCAGAATCAGAGACAGCAATATTATCTAGCATATCCACCATGCATTCGGCTGTCTAAATGTCTGCTGAGATGTGTTCATCAACGGAAGCTGAAAACATACAATGTATGCCTGGAGAAATGCAGAGTGAGACTCCACCTACTAGTCACAACTCACAAGATGTCTCTTCTGTAAAAGAACACCAGACGCTATCCTGTTATTAGAGTTAATAAACCTCTGGACCGTCTGACGCTGTAGAACTGTAATGCAAGCATGTGCTGCAAAAATAAAAACTGAATAAACATCTATGACTGTATGTAGTTATAGGAGTGTGCATTTTTTGGAAATGTTATGTAGTGGTTAAATGTATAACTGCTGTTACTCAGTATTCCTGCAGGTGGCACTAGTGCAGTTGTAGTTTATGTGAACAACTCAGTAAAAGATGAGCTCCAATGCACCTTCATGTGTTTGAGTCATGTTATAGAACAGAGGTTCTGCTCTTCATACATAACTCATTAAATCAGGAAAACATGACCTCAAAGTGAACCTTCTGCTACGATCTGAAGATCTTCTACTTCCAGGACAAACAACAGGTTTTAGAAAAGCCAGCACCAAACTACTGGAAGAATAAGCATTGAATAACAGTAGCTTAAAGACTGAGAACCAGAGTGTTAATAATCAACCATTAACCCGAGCCTTAAAGCCTTTACTTCCACACTTCCACAGGTGTAAAGGTGAGTGAGAACTAGGTGCATTGTCCTTCACAGTAGTACAAAAAAAGAACATGTATTAAAAAATAGAAATACTGAATATTCACACATTAACTTATACTACACATGTACACACACTATACACACATTATACATACTCTCTATTTACAATACTGCACTGGTGTAAAGCGGTTAAATGTACAGGTTTGATAGAATCTGAATGTTTACGTTATGTACAAAAGGCACTGGATGGGTGTGAAGTCAGGTGCAGTGTGGGTGGGGAGAAGTCTTTGTGGGTGCAGTGTGATTGTGCATAGGGGTTCCAGTAGTAAGTGCAGGGTGCAGAGTGTGTCTGTATTGGGAGGATGTGTGATGGTACAGATCAGATCCACAGTCCAGAAGCTATTGTTCATTCAGCAGCCTAATTGCTTGAGGATTGAAGCTGTCTCTGAACCGACTGGTTCTGGTCTTCAAGCTTCTGTACCTCCTGCCACTGGGCAGCTGTGAGAACAGGCAGTGGATTGGGTGGGTGGAGTCCTTGATAATCTTCCTTGACTTCCTCACACGTTCCCATACCAGGTGGTGATACAGCCTATCAGAATACTTTCCACAGTGCAGGTGTAGAACGTCCTGAGTATGCTGTTGTGCTTTTCTTCTTCAACCACTAAACCAGCTTCATCTAAATATTAATAAAGCAGCTCTTTTTAATTGGATGTTTGGTAGCTGATTTCTGTTCATTTTGTTCTTTAGCTGAAATGGATGTGATGGAAAAAGACCCTCCAAAGGATGAAGCAGAATGGCAAAGAAATGGCATAGGAGAGGAACTGGAGGAGGAGATGAGGTATCTGGGCTTCAGTTTAGACTCTGCTAAGGTTGAAGCAACAGTCCGCAGAGGTGGACTTGCTCTAGAAACTACCAGCATTCAAACAGAACCTCAAGGTCGGCTCGTGTTTCATCTTCATCTAGCGGTTTCTCGTACTTGTTTCTTCTGTAAGGAGACTGATCATTTCAGTGCCTCTCGCCCTGCATTACAAGGAAGGCCTCCACACTCTTCTGTAAATGCACTCATTAGCTCTCCAAAAGCGTTGTTTGAGGAGAGTGTTCCTGATCAGGTTTATGAGCCTTTTATTTTAGAAGGTTTTGTTTCTGTCACTGGTGAGGGAGAAGATTCAAAACCAGTTAAAATACTGAGGGACACTGGGGCTGCACAGAACTTTATTCTCCATTCTGTTTGACCCTTTTCAGACTTGGCTGCCTGTGGGTCAGATGTGTTTAGTTCAGGGGACGGATTTGAGCATATGTAAAGTCCCATGGCACACTGTATGTCTTAGGTCCAGTGTAGTGACTGGTGACTGGCACTGTAAGGGTAGGAGTTCGTCTTCAATTTCCCATAAAGGGTGTTGATTTTTATGTTGGTTAATGATCTTGGTGGTGGTAGATCCCTTACCTGATGTGGTAGATGTGCCTGAATGTTCTTATACGAGTGAAGATGTTCCTCTGTTACCTGTATCCTCTGTGACTTATTTGCTGAAGTAGATCTATCTGAGACGTTTCTGAGTTCTTTTAAGCCTGCGTCTAAGGTAAACACTATTTGGTTTAAAGTTAGTCAGAAGATGCAGAAAATGATTCCACATCATAACTGAAATTTAATAAAGAGGCTTTGATGGAGGAACAAAGTAGGGATCCATCTCTTGATAACTGTAGACTAACTAATGCCCCAGCATGCATTTATGTATTTTTGCCAAGATGGTGTATTAATGAGAACATGGACTCTGGACAATTTTTTATAGGAAAACCCAATCAGGTTATTCCATCCGCACCACTTTATCCAATCCCAGCATTAGGAACGCCATTTGAACGTCTTATAGTTGATTGTGTAGGGCTGCTGCCTGGCCACTGATCAAATCCTTCTACTTTTGAGTTACCAAAATACACCCAGACAGATCTGGGAACAAATTTTACTGAAGTTGTTGGGGATTAACCATCACATGTCCAGTGCATACCACCCCGAATCTCAGGGTGCTCTAAGACGTTTTCACCAAACTCTTAAATCAGTGCTTCCTACCTACTGTCTTTAGGGGGATTAAGGATGGAATGAGGACATCCTATTCTTGTTGAACACCAATGTGCTGGATAACATTAGTTCTATTCAAGGAAGATTGATGCAAGCCTGTGGACTCGCTAAAGTGTCACTTAAAATAGCACTGCAGCTCCACTCGGCCTCCTGTAGGTTCTGCAACATTTAAGGTGGATTAGAAGATTCCAGTAAGAAGCTGGAGGATAACTCCAGCCTCGTTGGTGCAGCAGTGTTTGTTTACGGCATCATGAATTAGCACGTTACGAAAGTCAGAAATGACATTCCTTTACTGCGCATGCATAGTCCAGATTGGGGTTACGGTTCTGAATTAGAGTCTAAAAAGCTGTCAGAATGGTGAAGCAGTTCAGAGAGGCAGATGGGGCTAAAAAGATGTCATTGAGGGTGTATTTGTGAAAGACAAGGCTTAATCTGACTTCTCAGTCTAATTTGTTTGTTCCACCTTAAATGGTGCAGCAGTTACAGTCAAAAGTATTCACCCCCCACCCCATTGCTAATTAGCTTTATTAGCCAACATAAATTCTTTCTCCTAATTCAATAATGCTAAACTGCATTGGGGGGTGAATGTCTTGCAAATTCTGCAAATGTACAGCACCAGCATGAAATAGCTGCATCACTTAAGGTGGAACAGATCAATTTGGAAGAGAAACTGATTTCAGTACAGCATCAATCTTAGCGATTTTTTCCATCCGTCTTCCAGTAAAACACAACTTAAATAATGAACATATGATGCTTTAAACACATTAACAGACAATATCATTTAAATTCAGCATGTAGTTCAAAACTACGTCCCTCCAAACAAAGCTGTCTGACTCCCTGTTCTCTTCTCCTAGTTAATAGATGAAGATCAGCAGCCTTAGCTCCTTCAATGGGTTTTTTCAGCCATTCTGTTATTTACAACAAAAAGCTCTTTCCTTCAAGCTTTTGAGTCCCTGAAATCAGTACTGGAGACCTTATGGACCACATGTATTAACACATTGTGAGATCTGTCATTTTCTTCTGGTTAGTGTGGCTGAAGGTAATGTACATGAAGAAGGACACGACACCTCCAGGTAAGTTCCAACAGAGTGGTGATTTTATTAAAGCATTCCCCTTAGAAAAAGTAAAGAAGAAAAACTGTCCAAAAGGAAAATAAAGGAGTAAAAAAACAAACAGCAAGAACGGATGTCTAGCGAGTTCTTTACTAGTCTGTAGTTCAATCATTCACCATCCTTACTCACAGTAGTCAGTTACTAAAAAACTACACTCCCACCTTTTACCTTTTTCCCCCCAATCACCTTTTTTTCTTTTTCTGCTTTTTCCTCCTTTTCTTTTTGATCTTTCTTTTGTCATTTTTTTAATTTTATTTTTGTCATCTTTATTTATATATTTTTATTTTATCTTTGTCTTTCTTCTTTTTCTTGGCTTCTTTGTCTTTTTCTTCTTTGTCTTTTTCTTCTTTGTCTTTTGTTTTTTATTCTTGTCTTCTTTGTTTTTGTTTTTCTTCTTTGACTTTGTTTACTTTTCTTCTTTTTCTTTGCATTTTATCTTTGTCTACTTTTATCTTTGTCTACTTTTATCTTTGTCCTTTCTTTGTTTTTGTCTTCTTTTATCTTTAACATTACTTCACCTCATCCAGTTGATGGCTCAGAGAAGGCAAAGATAAAAGAAGACAAAAACAAAGAAAGGACAAAGAAAAAAGTAGACAAAGATAAAATGCAAAGAAAAAGAAGAAAAGTAAACAAAGTCAAAGAAGAAAAAAAAAACAAAGAAAACAAAAATAAAAAACAAAGACAACTTGAACACAAAATATCAGTATAGGCAAAACAGCAGTGACTTTATGGAAGGCTCTGCTTGGCAACAATGCAAAAAAGCACCTTTAAGCTTTAATCACCAGTAATGGAAAGGACCAACTTGCTCAGGTTATGACGTTCTCCTAGCCTGGCTTAGTAGGCACCCAAGTTTCATGCCCAGAGTCACTGAAAGAGTCTAATAATGTCATTGATCATCAGAACAGAGAGCAGAGATTAACATTACTTCACCTCATCCAGTTGATGGCTCAGAGAAGGCAATCTCTGCTCTCTGTTCTGATGATCAATGACATTATTAGACTCTTTCAGTGACTCTGGGCATGAAACTTGGGTGCCTACTAAGCCAGGCTAGGAGAACGTCATAACCCGAACAAGTTGGTCCTTTCCATTACTGGTGATTAAAGCTTAAAGGTGCTTTTTTGCATTGTTGCCAAGCAGAGCCTTCCATAAAGTCACTGCTGTTTTGCCTATACTGATATTTTGTGTTCAAGTTGTCTTTATTTTTTATTTTTGTTTTCTTTGTTTGGTTATTTGTCATTTGGTTATTGTGAATATTCTTACTGTCTGTAAAATTGATTTGTCTGGTGTTTTGTTTTGTCTTTTGAGGAAGGCTGCTAGGTGTCCTTATTGGACCTACCATTGTTTTTGTTTGACTTTTGTTTGTTCTGATTATGTTTTATTATTTTTTTAAGAATTGTCTTTTTATGATTATGGGTACTGGCTGTGGCATAGTTAGTTGATTACATGCAAGTTTTGGGTTGGTATATAATTACTGTTCATTAATCATTTGTCTTTATTCTGTCCTCTCCAGGCAACTTGGTCCATGTGGTGTTCCTCGGGCTGACTGATTACCCTCCTGAGAGGTTTCTCCTGTTCAGTCTCTTTTCACTTGGTTTGCTGTGTTTGAAATCACAACCTTTCTGGTCTTGGAATCTGTGTGGATGTGTGATTGTGGTTTGTGCAGTTTCCAGTGTGTGAAGTATAAGAGTGCCTGAAGCCAGTTTTTTTTTATTGATAGACAAATGATTATACCATATTAAGAAACCTGCACGGCCAGTAAAGCTGATTGTTTTTCTTCATTCTTTAAAAGTATTTGGTGGGACACAGTCCACTTGGGTTTTATCTTTTTAAGATTTTAAGTTAAAAAAAGTCATTTTTGTTTTATATGTATTTTTAAGTCTTTGAGTAAGCGTTGTACACTGTACTGCATCCCACATCTCTGTTATAGCAGTAGCACATTTCTATTAGCTTAGCTACCCATATTATATAGTCCTAGGAACATCAACAAATCTTAACCTATGAACACCATACACTATTGTTGACTCTGGGATTTTATTGTTTTAATATGGGTTATACAAAGAACTAATATCAGTTAAGTCTTAAAACAGACCTGTTATCTGTGTGTAAGCATATTATATAGTCCCAGGAACATCATCTGCTCTGGGCCTGGGCACATCCTAAACTTTTGCTGACCCAGGGCTTGCATTATCTTAAAACTGAATGTACAACTCAGTACTAGTTTTAGCTACACAATTAAAGTTTAATTATAAACACATTTAATAATAGTACTACTACAACTAATAATAAAATAAAAACTGAGATAGTGCCTAGCAGATTTAAACGTATGTTGTTCCAGGAATATACTGTCATCTCTTTTTACAAGGACATTATGCACACCAATTACATTAACCCAGGAACAGTATAATTACATCAGTGGTTCAGTTCTAAGTCTGATCTCTTAGCTACACCAGTAAGCTAGTTCGCTAGCATATTTTACAGGAAATCACTGTTAAGATAGATATTTTATCATTATAATGTTGACTCAAGAACAGGGTCTTTAATAATAACAGAATAAGTAAAGTGATGTTAGCGCTGTGACCACAGTAAGCTAGTTAACTAGCATATTATATAGTCCCAGGAATATTATCCAGTCTTAACCTAAGGACATTATACATCATTGTTGACTCAGGGATTATTTACATAGTGATAAAACAATGATCTTAGTACATTTTTTTTTTACTTACTTACCATTTGCCTAGGTAGCCTAACAAATATTTTGTCCCAGGAAAACCATGTTTAATGTTTACACAAGGACATCATACACAGTACCAGTCAGAAGTTTGGACACATTCCTGTTTCCTTGTTTTCTACATTTCTACATGAGAATAAACATAATCAGAATGTTTTCTACTTTATATTCTTCAAAGTAGCCATATTTTGCTTTGATGACAACTTTGCCTATAACTGAGCATTCTCTCAGGCAGCTTCCTTAACTACGCTCTTGTTGGCTGCTTCCCCTTCACTCTGTGCTCCACCTCATCCCTAACCATCGCAATTGGGTTTAGGTTGAGTGAGTGTGGAGGCTTAGTCATTTAAATCTGTTACCTTTATGTCCACATACAAAGGTGTTTTGTGCAAATGTTTTTTTTTGGCGTTGACACAGAATATTTTGAAATAGACACTTTTAGTTCCATGAAGAACCATGTTTTTAATAGAGATGTGAGTGAAGAACCTTTTACCTGATGCATTTACCTGAACCATTTTGAAGGTACTTCACATTTTATCATTTCTATCACAAACATGTAATAGAAAAAGTGGCTAGTCAAACATTTTCTGTGACAATGACAAATAACAAACATTTGATGCACTTTATTGTAAAGATTAAAGAAAGCCACTTAAGCAAACATACTGTCCTAGGTACATCACCTGGTCTTGAGGTGGGAAAATCATATGTTTTGTAGATCCAGCAATTAATTTTTATTTAAAACAGATTATACAATGTAATAAAAAAAACTGTTGTCAGTCTTCTTATTGTTAGCAATGGTCAGATCAGAGATATCCAGTCTCATCTGTAAAGAAGGTTATTATTCCCAAAAAAAGCACACTTGACTCCACTTTAACCAGGCAGAATCAGTTTTCAAACAGTTCTGACTGTTCTTACATTGTTGACATCAAAACCTATAGCCACAGTAAGTTAGACAGTGGGTAACATTCTCATCAAATTGAAGACAGGTGTTTAATTCCATAGCTGTGCAGAGAGAACGTACCCGTAGTGTAGGGTCACTGACCGCTCTCATTGCTTCATTTGGATTTGTAAATTACTCAAGATAAAATTCTTTGTTGAACATTTCCACTTTTTTTTTTTTTTAAACAATTCATTCAGAGTGGCCAGTTGTGAAATTCTATTTGATACTTTACAGCTTTCGTTATAGTGATTTTAATAAGAACTTGGGGGTCTCATTACTACAAGATGAACATATATTAATACTGTGGTCACAAGTTATCATATCACAGAACCTACTCAAATCTACTGACTTATTGTATATATGGAATGTTAAGGATTGATAAGGTTTCATAGGCATGAATTATGTTGTCACCATTTTGAACAATTCTGCCTGTAAATTTCTCTAGAATACAGAACTGTATGTTATGTATGCATGTTACTGCTAATCTTTGTATTGAACATCAGTTCATGTCTTTATTTACGCAAAAGTTTATGCATAAGAGTCCTTTGCTGTCCCATGCAATGCAATAAACATTTAGCCTGCCAAACATTTAGGCACTAGAGTTCACATGACTTTTAAAGTGCATCATTGTATCATTGAAAAAAAGAAAAAGGAAACAATAGAAAGATCACAATTCTCCTTAACCTCTTGAGACCCTGCATCCTCATATGGGGACATTACATGTCTGCTTATCTGCACCATGATTCTCATTGCATTTAATGTGTGAACTAGTTAATTTATGTACAATAACATCTCTAGCTTTATATGGCATGCACTGATGAAGTTTTAGCTATAATAAGATGCTACAACATCTGTAATGATGAAGTACTTGTTTGAGGACATTGGGGCTATATTAGGTCACAGGTTGTGCTTTTATTTTATAATTACAGGAAGAGTTTCAATGTTAAAAGCAGAACAATCACTCAATGTAATTATAGATATTCTTAGTTTCATATGTAATGAAGGGTGTTGGTTTTGGTACATCTGGTGCCGTACTGTACTACAGAACATATTTTTATATTTACTTGTGCTTTCATTTGACTTACTTTGCTGCATTTCAGGGGCACGTATTGTATTCTTTTTCACTCTGAAACCATGTATCTGTCAGCTACTTACTCATAATGTTGCAATTATATTTGCACTATGATATAGCCATGTTTAGGGCTTGAAATAAAGTTTACATTGTTTGTACTTTTGTTTTTGTCTCCTCATGCTTAAAGTTTGAAATAGACAGTTTTGTACTTTGTTAGCCAATTGTTTCTTCCTGCAAGTTTCTCTACAACCAAACTTAGTTTTTATACTTGTAAAAGTATAAAATAAAAATAAAATTAAATAAAAATAAATAAATAACACCAAGCAAAACTCTGGGTCTCAGGAGGATAAGAAAGATAATGATCATGGGACATTTATACAAGCTACACTCAAAAGAATGACAGCCAGAACCACAAATTTAGCATGTCAAAAGAACAAAGACAATGGATATTTTATATTGTATTCGTGCAGAAATTACCTTCAATGGAAACTACAGGTAGATATGAAGGCTAAGCAAGGCTTATTCATCATTCAAGATTAAAAATGATTCTTTGAAGTCTTTGTTCAATGCACTTACAATGAGCACAATGGGAATGATGCAGATTCTGAAAAAGAGTGCAAGGGCACAGACTTAAACAACCATCAATACTTTGGTACTTGAAATGATGAAGAGAATTTGTACATGCATGCATACAAATAGTCAGCCTCACAGAGTTGCAGATTGAGATGCAGGCAACCACACACAGTTGCAGATGGATAGACCCTTGTTTACCAAATCCATTTTCAGGGAGCAAGGAGGTAATTGAGTCATGAGAATCTGTCTGACAAAAATGATCATACACCTACCTGTTACACAGTTGCATACGAATAGTCAGTCTTACAGTTGCTGATGGACAGACAGAGCTTCAGATTGATAGAAAGCCAGATGGAGATGCAGACAAATCAAATCAAATCACTTTTATTGTCACATTACACAGGTGTAAAGGTGAGTGAAAAACTTCGTTCCTCACAGTAGAACAAAAAAAAAAAAAAAGAATACAAATTTACAAATAGAAATACTGAATATTTACACATTAACTTATCATTTACATATACACACACATATACTCAATTTACAATATTGCACTGGTAAACACAGTTAAACGTACAGGTTGATATAATCTAAATGTTTACATTATTTACAAAAGACACTAAATGGGTGTGAATTCCGGTGTAGTGTGGGTGCTGTGTGACTGCATAGGGGTCCAATAGTAAGTGCAGAGTGTGTTTGTATGGGGAGGAGGTGTAATGGTACAGATGAAGTCCATAGTCCAGAAGCTATTGTTTATTCAGCAGCCTAATTGCTTGAGGATACAAGCTGTCTCTGAACTGACCATGAGAACATGTAATGGCTTGGGTGGGTGGAGTCCTTGATAATCCTCCTTCACCAGGCGCTGACCTCAGACAGCGCCTGGTGTATAAATCCAGAAGGTTTAGCAGCTGAACCCATATGCAGAGCTTTCCGCTCTTGAGCCGTGTAGTTTCCGTACCAGGTGGTGATACAGCCCATCAGAATACACAGTGCAGGTGGAATGTCCCGAGTATGCAGGGGTTCATACCAAACCTCCTTAGCCATCTGAGGTAGAAGAGGTGCTGATGTGCTTTCTTTGCCACCAGTGTGGTGTGTTCTGCCCATGTAAGTTCCTCAGTACTGTGAACACCAAGAAACTTGAAGCTGCTGACCCTTCTCGACAGTGGTCCCATTAATGGAGATAAGGGTGTGCACTCTCCTGTTTCCTGAAGTCCACTACCAGCTCCTTGGTCTTGCTGATGTTAAGAGAAAGGTTGTTTTGCTGGCACCATTGTGACAGGAAGCTAACCTCCTCTCTGTAGGCTCTCTCAGTTTGAAGCATGCTGGCACATCTGAGAGAGCAAGAGAGGTGTTAAAAATGTCAGCAAAGACTCCAGCAAGCTTACTGGTGCATGCTTTAAGAGATCTGCTGGGTAGGCCATTTGGGCCAGATGATTTACTTGACACACTTAAAGGATCTGTGCACATCAGCTTTGGAGATAGAGGGTGGGTAGGACTCAGCAGTGGATAGTGCTTTCACCTCAAAACGAACATAAAAGCAGTTACCTGTCAATGTTGTTTGACGAATCACGAAACATCTTCCAGTCATGTCATTAAAACAGTCCTGAAGCATAGAGTCTGATTGGTCAGACCAGCAATGAACCACCCTGATGGTGGGCAGCTCCTGTTTGAGCTTCTGCTTATAGGTGGGCAGGAGCAAGATTGAGGAGTGATCTGATTTGCCAAATGAAGGTCGTGGGAGGGCTTTGTATGCCCCTAGGGAAGGGGTGGAGCAGTGGTCTAGAGTCTGTGTTTTCCACGTGCTGAAAGAACATGGGAACACCGGCCTGCACGAGATGAAATATTCCAGGTCCGACTCTATGGTCTGGAATTTCGGCGGACATCCTGGTCTCTATGACACAGCAGTCGCTTATCTCCGGTTGAAATTATATCTGTAAAAGTTCACTCAGTTTGTTGTCCAGGGACTGTACATTGGCCAATAGTATGCTGGGGAGAGGGGGCTGGAAAGTGCGTCGTCTCAGCCTGATTTTTCAGAATGTACTGCTGTCTGACAAAAAATAAAGTCAATACATGCAAAGAAACAGAATGATCACCTTCCTTTTACACAGTAGCATATGTGTAGTCAGCCTCACCCAGTTGCAGATGGATAGGCAGACTAATGTGGCACAGGTAGCACATCAGTAAAATTTTGTATCTAGTGTGGAAGATATGTTAAATGCATTACTGCAAACAGGTGACATGTATTTACCTTGTAATCCTGCTGCAGGGATTGTAAGGGAGCAAAAGGGAGGCAAAAGGGGCAGAGGCCCTTGTTATCAGCATTCAGCTTCAGGGACGGAGGAGGTCATGGGGACAAAAAAGCCTTGCACAGTTGAAGATGGATGGAAAGCCAGCCACACAGCCATAGTAGAGAATGGAGATGCAGATGGATAAACCCTTGTTAGTCGTTTCCACCTTCAAGGAGGGAGTCCGTCATGGCATCCTGGGAAACTGTATGACAAAAAAGAAAGTCAATACATGTATAGAAACTGAATGATCACTTACCTGTATCACAGCTGGTTACGAACAGTCAGCCTCACACAGTTGAAGTTGGACAGAATACCAGCCACACAGCCACAGTTGTGAAGTGGGAAGAAGATAGAATGAGCCTTGTTAGTCGTTTCAACCTTCACAGAGAGAGTCCGTCATGGGATCCTGGGAATATGTGTGACAAAAAAGAAAGTCAATACATGTATAGAAACTGAATGATCACTTACCTGTATCACAGCTGTTTACGAACAGTCAGCCTCACACAGTTGAAGTTGGACAGAATACCAGCCAGCCAGTCATAGTTGAGATTGGAGATGCAGATGGATAAAACCTTGTTAGTAGTTTCCACCTTCAGAGAGGGAGTCCGTCATGGCGTCCTGGGAAACTGTATGACAAAAAAAAGAAAGTCAATACATGTATAGAAACTGAATGATCACTTACCTGTATCACAGCTGTTTACGAACAGTCAGCCTGGCACAGTTGAAGATGGACAGAATACCAGCCAGCCAGTCATAGTTGAGTTTGGAGATGTAGATGGATAAACCCTTGTTAGTCATTTCCACCTTCAGAGAGGGAGTCCGTCATGGCATCCTGGGAAACTGTATGACAAAAAAAAAGTCAATACATGTATAGAAACTGAATGATCACTTACCTGTATCACAGCTGGTTACGAACAGTCAGCCTCACACAGTTGAAGTTGGACAGAATACCAGCCACACAGCCACAGTTGTGAAGTGGGAAGAAGATAGAATGAGCCTTGTTAGTCGTTTCAACCTTCACAGAGAGAGTCCGTCATGGGATCCTGGGAATATGTGTGACAAAAAAGAAAGTCAATACATGTATAGAAACTGAATGATCACTTACCTGTATCACAGCTGTTTACGAACAGTCAGCCTCACACAGTTGAAGTTGGACAGAATACCAGCCAGCCAGTCATAGTTGAGATTGGAGATGCAGATGGATAAAACCTTGTTAGTAGTTTCCACCTTCAGAGAGGGAGTCCGTCATGGCGTCCTGGGAAACTGAATGACAAAAAAAAGAAAGTCAATACATGTATAGAAACTGAATGATCACTTACCTGTATCACAGCTGTTTACGAACAGTCAGCCTGGCACAGTTGAAGATGGACAGAATACCAGCCAGCCAGTCATAGTTGAGTTTGGAGATGTAGATGGATAAACCCTTGTTAGTCATTTCCACCTTCAGAGAGGGAGTCCGTCATGGCATCCTGGGAAACTGTATGACAAAAAAAAAGTCAATACATGTATAGAAACTGAATGATCACTTACCTGCATCACAGCTGTTTACGAAGAGTCAGCCTGGCACAGTTAAAGTTGGACAGAAAGCCAGCCACACAGCCACAGTTGTGAAGAGAGAAGCAGATGGAATGACCCTTGTTAGTCGTTTCCACCTTCAAGGAGGGAGTCCGTCATGGCATCCTGGGAAACTGTATGATAAAAAAAGAAAGTCAATACATGTATAGAAACTGAATGATCACTTACCTGTATCACAGCTGTTTACGAACAGTCAGCCTCACACAGTTGAAGTTGGACAGAAAGCCAGCCACACAGCCATAGTTCTGAAGTGACAGCAGATAGAATGACCCTTGTTAGTCGTTTCAACCTTCACAGAGAGAGTCCGTCACGGGATCCTGGGAATTTGTGTGACAAAAAACAAAGTCAATACATGTATAGAAACTGAATGATCACTTACCTGTATCACAGCTGTTTACGAACAGTCAGCCTGGCACCGTTGATGATGGACAGAAAGCCAGCCACACAGCCACAGATGTGAAGTGGGAAGCAGATGGAATGACCCCTGTTAGTAGTTTACACCTTCAGAGAAGAAGCCGGCCATGCGATCCTGGGAAACTGTATGACAAAAAAGAAAAAGTCAATACATGTATAGAAACTGAATGATCACTTACCTGTATCACAGCTGTTTACGAACATTCAACCTTGCACAGTTGAAGATGGACAGAATACCAGCCACACAGCCACAGTTGTGAAGTGGGAAGCAGATGGAATGACCCTTGTTAGTATTTTCCACCTTCAAAAAGGGAGTCGGTCATGGCATCCTGGGAAACTGTATGACAAAAAAGAAAAAGTCAATACATGTATAGAAACTGAATGATCACTTACCTGTATCACAGCTGTTTACAAACAGTCAGCCTGGCACCGTTGATGGACAGAAAGCCAGCCAGACAGTCATAGTTGAGATTAGAGATGCAGATGGATAAACCCTTGTTAGTAATTTCCACCTTCAGAAAGGGAGTCCGTCATGGCATCCTGGGAAACTGTATAACAAAAAAGAAAGTCAATACATGTATAGAAACTGAATGATCACTTACCTGCATCACAGCTGTTTACGAACAGTCAGCCTGGCACAGTCAAAGTTGGACAGAAAGCCAGCCACACAGCCACAGTTGTGAAGTGAGAAGCAGATGGAATGACCCTTGTTAGTCGTTTCCACCTTCAAGGAGGGAGTCCGTCATGGCATCCTGGGAAACTGTATGACAAAAAAGAAAGTCAATACATGTATAGAAACTGAATGATCACTTACCTGTATCACAGCTGTTTGCGAACAGTCAGCCTGGCACCGTTGATGATGGACAGAAAGCCAGCCACACAGCCACAGTTCTGAAGTGAGAAGGAAATGGAATGACCCCTGTTAGTATTTTCCACCTTCCGAGAGGGAGTCCGCCATGGCATCCTGGAAAACTGTATGACAAAAAAGAAAAAGTCAATACATTTATAGAAACTGAATGATCACTTACCTGTATCACAGCTGTTTACGAACAGTCAGCCTCACACAGTTGAAGTTGGACAGAATACCAGCCAGCTAGTCATAGTTGAGTTTGGAGATGCAGATGGATAAACCCTTGTTAGTCGTTTCCACCTTCAAAAAGGGAGTCCGTCATGGCATCCTGGGAAACTGTATGACAAAAAAGAAAGTCAATACATGTATAGAAACTGAATGATCACTTACCTGTATCACAGCTGTTTACAGTCAGCCTGATACCGTTGATGATGGACAGAAAGCCAGCCACACAGCCACAGTTGTGAATGGGAAGCAGATGGAATGACCCTTGTTAGTATTTTCCACCTTCAAAAAGGGAGTCGGTCATGGCATCCTGGGAAACTGTATGACAAAAAAGAAAGTCAATACATGTATAGAAACTAAACGATCACTTACCTGTATCGCAGCTGTTTACGAACAGTCAGCCTGGCACCGTTGATGTACAGATAGCCAGCCATCCAGTCATATTTGAGATTGGAGATGCAGATGGATAAACCCTTGTTAGTAGTTTCCTCCTTCAGAGAGGGAGTCCGTCATGGCATCCTGGGAAACTGTATGACAAAAAAGAAAAAGTCAATACATGTATAGAAACTGAATGATCACTTACCTGTATCGCAGCTGTTTACGAACAGTCAGCCTTGCACAGTTGAAGTTGGACAGAATACCAGCCAGCCAGTCATAGCTGAGATTGGAGATGCAGATGGATAGACCCTTGTTAGTCGTTTCCACCTTCAAGGAGGGAGTCCGTCATGGCATCCTGGGAAACTGTATGACAAAAAAGAAAAAGTCAATACATGTATAAAAACTGAATGATAACTTACCTGTATCACAGCTGTTTACGAACAGTCAGCCTCACACAGTTGAAGATGGACAGAAAGCCAGCCACAGTTGTGAAGTGAGAAGCAGATGGAATGACCCCTGTTAGTAGTTTCCACCTTTAAGGAGGGAGTCCGTCATGGAATCCTGGGAAACTGTATGACAAAAAAGAAAGTCAATACATGTATAGAAACTGAATGATCACTTACCTGTATCACAGCTGTTTAAGAACAATCAGCCTGGTACAGTTGAAGATGGAAAGAATACCAGACAGCCAGTCATAGTTGAGATTGGAGATGCAGATGGATAAACCCTTGTTAGTAGTTTCCACCTTCAAGGAGGGACTCAGTCATGGCATCCTGGGAAACTGTATAACAAAAAAGAAAAAGTCAATACATGTATAGAAACTGAATGATCACTTACCTGTATCACAGCTGTTTACGAACAGTCAGCCTTGCACAGTTGAAGATGGACAGAATACCAGCCAGCCAGTCCTAGTTGAGACTGGAGATGCAGATGGATAAACCCTTGTTAGTCATTTCCACCTTCACAAAGGAAGTCCGTCATGGCATCCTGGGAATTTGTATGACAAAAAAGAAAGTCAATACATAAATAGAAACTGAATGATCACTTACCTGTATCACAGCTGTTTACGAATAGTCAGCCTTGCACAGTTGAAGATGGACAGAATACCAGCCAGCTAGTCATAGTTGAGTTTGGAGATGCAGATGGATAAACCCTTGTTAGTCATTTCCACCTTCAGAAAGGGAGTCCGTCATGGGATCCTGGGAAACTTTGACAAAAAAGAAAGTCAATACACATATAGAAACTGAATGATCACTTACCTGTATCACAGCTGTTTACGAACAGTCAGCCTTGCACAGTTGAAGATGGACAGAAAGCCAGCCAGCCAGTCATATTTAGGATTGAAGATGCAGATGGATAAACCCTTGTTAGCCATTTTCACCTTCAAGGAAGGAGTCCGTCATGGCATCCTGGGAAACTGTATGACAAAAAAGAAAAAGTCAATACATGTATAGAAACTGAATGATCACTTACCTGTATCACATCTGTTTACGAACAGTCAGCCTCACACAGTTGAAGATGGACAGAAAGCCAGCCACAGTTGTGAAGTGAGAAGCAGATGGAATGACCCCTGTTAGTAGTTTCCACCTTCAGAGAGGGAGTCTGTCATGGGATCCTGGGAAACTGTATGACAAAAAAGAAAGTCAATACATATATAGAAACTGAATGATCACTTACCTGTATCACAGCTGTTTACGAACAGTCAGCCTGGTAAAGTTAAAGTTGGACAGAAAGCCAGCCACACAGCCATAGTTCTGAAGTGACAGCAGATGGAATGACCCTTGTTAGTCGTTTCAACCTTCACAGAGGGAGTCCGCCATGGCATCCTGGGAAACTGTATGACAAAAAAGAAAAAGTCAATACATTTATAGAAACTGAATGATCACTTACCTGTATCACAGCTGTTTACGAACAGTCAGCCTTGCACAGTTGAAGATGGACAGAATACCAGCCAGCCAGTCATAGTTGAGATTGGAGATGCAGATGGATAAACCCTTGTTAGTCGTTTCCACCTTCAGAGAGGGAGTCCGTCATGTCATCCTGGGAAACTGTATGACAAAAAAAAAAGTCAATACATGTATAGAAACTGAATAATCACTTATCTGCATCACAGCTGTTTACGAACAGTCAGCCTGGCAAAGTTAAAGTTGGACAGAAAGCCAGCCACACAGCCACAGTTGTGAAGAGAGAAGCAGATGGCATGACGCCTGTTAGTAGTTTCCACCTTCAGAGAGGGAGTCCGGCATGGCATCCTGGGAAACTGTTTGACAAAAAAGAAAGTCAATACATGTATAGAAACTGAATAATCACTTATCTGCATCACAGCTGTTTACGAACAGTCAGCCTGGCAAAGTTAAAGTTGGACAGAAAGCCAGCCACACAGCCACAGTTGTGAAGAGAGAAGCAGATGGAATGACCCTTGTTAGTCGTTTCCACCTTCAGAGAGGGAGTCCGTCATGTCATCCTGGGAAACTGTATGACAAAAAAGAAAGTCAATACATGTATAGAAACTGAATGACCACTTACCTGTATCACAGCTGTTTACGAACAGTCAGCCTGGCACAGTTAAAGATGGACAGAATACCAGCCACACAGCCACAGTTGTGAAGAGAGAAGCAGATGGAATGACCCTTGTTAGTCGTTTCCACCTTCAAGGAGGGAGACCGTCATGGCATTCTGGGAAACTGTATGACAAAAAAGAAAGTCAATACATGTATAGAAACTGAATGACCACTTACCTGTATCACAGCTGTTTACGAACAGTCAGCCTTGCACAGTTGAAGATGGACAGAATACCAGCCACACAGCCACAGTTGTGAAGTGGGAAGCAGATGGAATGACCCTTGTTAGCATTTTCCACCTTCAAAAAGGGAGTCGGTCATGGCATCCTGGGAATTTGTATGACAAGAAAGAAAGTCAATACATAAATAGAAACTGAATGATCACTTACCTGTATCACAGCTGTTTACGAACAGTCAGCCTCACACAGTTGAAGTTGGACAGAATACCAGCCAGCCAGTCATAGTTGAGTTTGGAGATGCAGATGGATAAACCCTTGTTAGTAGTTTCCACCTTCAAGGAGGGAGTCCGTCATGGCATCCTGGGAAACTGTATGACAAAAAAGAAAGTCAATACATGTATAGAAACTGAATGATCACTTACCTGTATCACAGCTGTTTACAGTCAGCCTGGGACCGTTGATGATGGACAGAAAGCCAGCCACACAGCCACAGTTGTGAAGAGAGAAGCAGATGGAATGACCCTTGTTAGTCATTTCCACCTTCAAGGAGGGAGTCCGCCATGGCATCCTGGGAAATTGTATGACAAAAAAGAAAGTCAATACATGTATAGAAACTGAATGATATCTTACCTGTATCACAGCTGTTTACGAACAGTCAGCCTTGCACAGTTGAAGATGGACAGAATACCAGCCACACAGCCACAGTTGTGAAGTGGGAAGCAGATGGAATGACCCCTGTTAGTATTTTCCACCTTCAGAGAGGGAGTCGGTCATGGCATCCTGGGAAACTGTATGACAAAAAAGAAAAAGTCAATACATGTATAGAAACTGAATAATCACTTACCTGTATCACAGCTGTTCATGAACAGTCAGCCTGGCACCGTTGATGGACAGATAGCCAGCCATCCAGTCATAGTTGAGATTGGAGATGTAGATGGATAAACCCTTGTTAGTCATTTCCACCTTCAGAAAGGGAGTCCGTCATGGGATCCTGGGAAACTTTGACAAAAAAGAAAAAAAGTCAATACATATATAGAAACTGAATGATCACTTACCTGTATCACAGCTGTTTACGAACAGTCAGCCTCACACAGTTGAAGTTGGACAGATAGCCAGCCATGCGGTCATAGTTGAGATTGGAGATGTAGATGGATAAACCTTTGTTAGTCATTTCCACCTTCAGAAAGGGAGTCCGTCATGTCATCCTGAGAAACTGTATGACAAAAAAGAAAAAGTCAATACATGTATAGAAACTGAATGATCACTTACCTGTATCACAGCTGTTTACAAACAGTCAGCCTGGCACCGTTGAGGACAGATAGCCAGCCAGCCAGTCATAGTTGAGATTGGAGATGCAGATGGATAAACCCTTGTTAGTCTTTTTCACCTTCAGAGAGGGAGTCCGTCATGGCATCCTGGGAAACTGTATGACAAAAAAGAAAGTCAATACATGTATAGAAACTGAATGATCACTTACCTGTATCACAGCTGTTTACGAACAGTCAGCCTGGCACAGTTTAAGATGGACAGAAAGCCAGCCACACAGCCACAGTTGTGAAGAGAGAAGCAGATGAAATGACCCTTGTTAGTCGTTTCAACCTTCAGAGAGGGAGTCCGTCATGGCATCCTGGAAAACTGTATGACAAAAAAGAAAGTCAATACATGTATAGAAACTTAATGTTTACTTACCTGTATCACAGCTGTTTACGAACAGTCAGCCTGGCACCGTTGATGGACAGATAGCCAGCCATCCAGTCATAGTTGAGATTGAAGATGTAGATGGATAAACCCTTGTTAGCCATTTCCACCTTCAGAAAGGGAGTCCGTTATGGGATCCTGGGAAACTATGACAAAAAAGAAAAAAAGTCAATACATGTATAGAAACTGAATGATCACTTACCTGTATCACAGCTGTTTACGAACAGTCAGCCTTGCACAGTTGAAGATGGACAGAATACCAACCAGTCAGTCATAGTTGAGACTGGAGATGCAGATGGATAAATCCTTGTTAGTCGTTTCCACCTTCAGAGAGGGACTCCGTCATGGCATCCTGGGAAACTGTATGACAAAAAAAAGGAAGTCAAAACATGTATAGAAACTGAATGATCACTTACCTGTATCACAGCTGTTTACAAACAGTCAGCCTCACACAGTTTTAAGTTGGACAGAAAGCCAGCCACACAGCCACAGTTGTGAATTGAGAAGCAGATGGAATGACCCCTGTTAGTCGTTTCAACCTTCACAGAGAGAGTCCGTCATGGGATCCTGGTAATGTGTATGACAAAAAAGAAAGTCAATACATGTATAGAAACTGAATGATCACTTACCTGTATCACAGCTGTTTACGAACAGTCAGCCTGGCACAGTTGAAGATGGACAGAAAGCCAGCCAAACAGCCACAGTTGTGAAATGAGAAGCAGATGGAATGACCCCTGTTAGTAGTTTCCACCTTCAGAGAGAGAGCCCGTCATGGCATCCTGGGAAACTGTATGACAAAAAAGAAAGTCAATACATGTATAGAAACTGAATGATCACTTACCTGTAACACAGCTGTTTACGAACAGTCAGCCTGGCACTGTTGATGGACAGATAGCCAGCCATCCAGTCATAGTTGAGATTGGAGATGTAGATGGATAAACCCTTGTTAGTCATTTCCACCATCAGAAAGGGAGTCCATCATGGGATCCCGGGAAATTATGACAAAAAAGAAAAAAAGTCAATACATATATAGAAACTGAATGATCACTTACCTGTATCACAGCTGTTTACGAACAGTCAGCCTCACACAGTTGAAGTTGGACAGAATACCAGCCAGCCAGTCATAGTTGAGTTTGGAGATGCAGATGGATTAACCCTTGTTAGTAGTTTCCACCTTCAAGGAGGGAGTCCGTCATGGCATCCTGGGAAACTGTATGACAAAAAAAAGAAAGTTAATACATGTATAGAAACTGAATGATCACTTACCTGTATCACAGCTGTTTACAAACAGTCAGCCTGGCACCGTTGATGGACAGATAGCCAGCCATCCAGTCATAGTTGAGATTGGAGATGTAGATGGATAAACCCTTGTTAGTAATTTCCACCTTCAGAAAGGGAGTCCGTCATGGCATCCTGGGAAACTGTATGACAAAAAAAAGAAAGTTAATACATGTATAGAAACTGAATGATCACTTACCTGTATCACAGCTGTTTACGAACAGTCAGCCTGGCACAGTTGAAGATGGACAGAAAGCCAGCCACAGTTGTGAAGTGAGAAGCAGATGGAATGACCCCTATTAGTAGTTTCCACCTTCAGAAAGGGAGTCCGTCATGGGATCCTGGGAAACTATGACAAAAAAAGAAAAAAAGTCAATACATTTATAGAGACTGAATGATCATTTACCTGTATCACAGCTGTTTACGAACAGTCAGCCTGGCACCGTTGATGGACAGATATCTAGCCATCCAGTCATAGTTGAGATTGGAGATGTATATGGATAAACTCTTGTTAGTCATTTCCACCTTCAGAAAGGGAGTCCGTCATGGGATCCTGGGAAACTATGACAAAAAAAGAAAAAAAGTCAATACATTTATAGAGACTGAATGATCATTTACCTGTATCACAACTGTTTACGAACAGTCAGCCTGGCACAGTTGAAGATGGACAGAAAGCCAGCCACAGTTGTGAAGTGAGAAGCAGATGGAATGACCCCTATTAGTAGTTTCCACCTTCAGAGAGGGAGTCTGTCATGGCATCCTGGGAAACTGTATGATAAAAAAAGAAAGTCAATACATGTATAGAAAACGAATGATCACTTACCTGTATCACAGCTGTTTACGAACAGGCAGCCTTGCACAGTTGAAGATGGACAGAAAGCCAGCCAGCCAGTCATAGTTGAGATTGGAGATGCAGATGGATAAAACCTTGATAGTAGTTTCCACCTTCAAGGAGGGAGTCCGTCATGGCATCCTGGGAAACTGTATGACAAAAAAAAAGAAAGTCAATACATGTATAGAAAACGAATGATCACTTACCTGTATCACAGCTGTTTACGAACAGTCAGCTTGGCACCGTTGATGGACAGATATCCAGCCATCCAGTCATAGTTGAGATTGGAGATGTAGATGGATAAACCCTTGTTACTCGTTTCCACCTTCAGAGAGGGAGTCCGTCATGGCATCCTGGGAAACTGTGTGACAAAAAAAAAGAAAGTCAATACATGTATAGAAAACGAATGATCACTTACCTGTATCACAGCTGTTTACGAACAGTCAGCCTGGCACCGTTGATGGACAGATATCCAGCCATCCAGTCATAGTTGAGATTGGAGATGCAGATGGATAAACCCTTGTTAGTAGTTTCCACCTTCAAGGAGGGAGTCCGTCATGGCATCCTGGGAAACTGTATGACAAAAAAGAAAAAGTCAATACATGTAAAGAAACTGAATTATTATTTACCTGTATCACAGCTGTTTACGAACAGTCAGCCTGGCACCGTTGATGGACAGATATCCAGCCATCCAGTCATAGTTGAGATTGGAGATGCAGATGGATAAACCCTTGTTAGTAGTTTCCACCTTCAAGGAGGGAGTCCGTCATGGCATCCTGGGAAACTGTATGACAAAAAAGAAAAAGTCAATACATGTATAGAAACTGAATTATTATTTACCTGTATCACAGCTGTTTACGAACAGTCAGCCTCACACAGTTGAAGATGGACAGAAAGCCAGCCATCCAGTCATAGTTGAGATTGGAGATGTAGATGGATAAACCCTTGTTAGTCATTTCCACCTTCAGAAAGGGAGTCCGTCATGGGATCCTGGGAAACTGTATGATAAAAAAAGAAAGTCAATACATGTATAGAAAACGAATGATCACTTACCTGTATCACAGCTGTTTACGAACAGTCAGCTTGGCACCGTTGATGGACAGATATCTAGCCATCCAGTCATAGTTGAGATTGGAGATGTAGATGGATAAACCCTTGTTACTCGTTTCCACCTTCAGAGAGGGAGTCCGTCATGGCATCCTGGGAAACTGTGTGACAAAAAAAAAGAAAGTCAATACATGTATAGAAAACGAATGATCACTTACCTGTATCACAGCTGTTTACGAACAATCAGCCTGGCACCGTTGATGGACAGATATCCAGCCATCCAGTCATAGTTGAGATTGGAGATGCAGATGGATAAACCCTTGTTAGTAGTTTCCACCTTCAAGGAGGGAGTCCGTCATGGCATCCTGGGAAACTGTATGACAAAAAAGAAAAAGTCAATACATGTATAGAAACTGAATTATTATTTACCTGTATCACAGCTGTTTACGAACAGTCAGCCTGGCACCGTTGATGATGGACAGAAAGCAAGCCACACAGCCCAGTTCTGAAGTGAGAAGCAAATTGAATGACCCCTGTTAGCATTTTCCACATTCAGAGAGGGAGTCCGCCATGGCATCCTGGAAAACTGTATGACAAAAAAGAAAGTCAATACATGTATAGAAACTGAATGATCACTTACCTGTATCACAACTGTTTACGAACAGTCAGCCTGGCACAGTTGAAGATGGACAGAAAGCCAGCCACACTTGTGAAGTGAGAAGCAGATGGAATGACCCTTGTTAGTCGTTTCTACCTTCAGAGAGGGAGTCCGTCATGGCATCCTGGAAAACTGTATGACAAAAAAGAAAGTCAATACATGTATAGAAACTGAATGATCACTTACCTGTATCACAGCTGTTTACGAACAGTCAGCCTCACACAGTTGAAGAATGGACAGAAAGCCAGCCACCCAGTCATATTTGAGATTGGAGATGCAGATGTATAAACCCTTGTTAGTCGTTTCCACCTTCAGAGAGGGAGTCCGTCATGGGATCCTGGGAAACTATGACAAAAAAGAAAAAAAGTCAATACATATATAGAAACTGAATGATCACTTACCTGTATCACAGCTGTTTACGAACAGTCAGCCTGGCACCGTTGATGATGGACAGAAACCCAGCCACACAGCCACAGTTCTGAAGTGAGAAGCAAATGGAATGACCCCTGTTAGTATATTCCACCTTCAGAGAGGGAGTCCGCCATGGCATCCTGGAAAACTGTATGACAAAAAAGAAAGTCAATACATGTATAGAAACTGAATGATCACTTACCTGTATCACAGCTGTTTACAAACAGTCAGCCTTGCACAGTTGAAGATGGACAGATAGCCAGCCAGCCAGCCAGTCATATTTAGGATTGAAGATGCAGATGGATAAACCCTTGTTAGTCGTTTTCACCTTCAAGGAAAGAGTCCGTCATGGCATCCTGGGAAACTGTATGAAAAAAAGAAAGTCAATACATGTATAGAAACTGAATGATCACTTACCTGTATCACAGCTGTTTACGAACAGTCAGCCTGGCACAGTTGAAGATGGACAGAAAGCCAGCCACAGTTGTGAAGTGAGAAGCAGATGGAATGACCCCTATTAGTAGTTTCCACCTTCAGAGAGGGAGTCCGTCATGGCATCCTGGGAAACTGTATGACAAAAAAAAAGAAAGTCAATACATGTATAGAAACTGAATGATCACTTACCTGTATCACAGCTGTTTACGAACAGTCAGCCTGGCACAGTTTAAGTTGGACAGAAAGCCAGCCATGCAGTCATAGTTGAGATTGGAGATGTAGATGGATAAACCCTTGTTAGTAGTTTCCACCTTCAAGGAGGGAGTCCGTCATGGCATCCTGGGAAACTGTGTGACAAAAAAGAAAAAGTAAATACATGTATAGAAACTGAATTATTATTTACCTGTATCATAGCTGTTTACGAACAGTCAGCCTCACACAGTTGAAGATGGACAGAAACCCAGCCAGCCAGTCATAGTTGAGATTGGAGATGTAGATGGATAAACCCTTGTTAGTCATTTCCACCTTCAGAAAGGGAGTCCGTCATGGGATCCTGGGAAACTGTATGATAAAAAAAAGAAAGCCAATACATGTATAGAAACTGAATGATAACTTACCTGTATTACAGCTGTTTACGAACAGTCAGCCTCACAAAGTTGAAGTTGGACAGAATACTAGCCAGCCAGTCATAGTTGAGATTGGAGATGCAGATGGATAAACCCTTGTAAGTAGTTTCCACCTTCAAGGAGGGAGTCCGTCATGGCATCCTGGAAAACTGTATGACAAAAAAGAAAGTCAATACATGTATAGAAATTGAATGATCACTTACCTGTATGACAACTGTTTACGAACAGTCAGCCTGGTACAGTTGAAGAGAAACAGAAAGCCAGCCACAGTTCTGAAGTGAGAAGCAGACGGAATGACCCTTGTCAGTCGTTTCTACCTTCAGAGAGGGAGTATGTCATGGGATCCTGGGAAACTGTATGATAAAAAAAACAAAGCCAATACATGTATAGAAAACGAATGATCACTTACCTGTATCACACCTGTTTACGAACAGTCAGCCTGGCACCGTTGATGATGGACAGAAAGCCAGCCACACAGCCACAGTTGTGAAGTGAGAAGCAGATGGAATGATCTCTATTAGTAGTTTCCACCTTCAAGGAGGGAGTCGGTCATGGCATCCTGGGAAACTGTATGACAAAAAAAAGAAAGTCAATACATGTATAGAAACTGAATGATCACTTACCTGTATCACAGCTGTTTACGAACAGTCAGCCTTGCACGGTTGAAGATGGACAGAAAGCAAGCCAGCCAGTCATATTTAGGATTGAAGATGCAGATGGATAAACCCTTGTTAGTTGTTTTCACCTTCAAGGAGGGAGTCCGTCATGGCATCCTGGGAAACTGTATGACAAAAAAAAGAAAGTCAATACATGTATAGAAACTGAATGATTACTTACCTGTATCACAGCTGTTTACGAACAGTCAGCCTGGCACCGTTGATGGACAGATAGCCAGCCAGCCAGTCATTGTTGAGTTTGGAGATGTAGATGGATAAACCCTTGTTAGTCATTTCCACCTTCAGAAAGGGAGTCCGTCATGGCATCCTGGGAAACTGTATGACAAAAAAAAAGAAAGTCAATATATGTATAGAAACTGAATGATCATTGGCACAGTTGAAGATGGACAGATAGCCAGCCATCCAGTCATAGTTGAGATTGGAGATGCAGATGGATAAACCCTTGTTAGTAGTTTCCACCTTCAAGGAAAGAGTCCGTCATGGGATCCTGGGAAACTATGACAAAAAAAAAAAAAGTCAACACATATATAGAAACTGAATGATCACTTACCTGTATCACAGCTGTTTACGAACAGTCAGCCTCACACAGTTGAAGTTGAAAAGATAGCCAGCCATGCAGTCATAGTTGAGATTGGAGATGTAGATGGATAAACCCTTGTTAGTCTTTTTCACCTTCAGAGAGGGAGTCCGTCATGGCATCCTGGGAAACTGTATGACAAAAAAAAGAAAGTCAAAACATGTATAGAAACTGAATGATCACTTACCCGTATCACAGCTGTTTACAAACAGTCAGCCTGGCACCATTGATGGACAGATAGCCAGCCAGCCAGTCTTAGTTGAGATTGGAGATGCAGATGGATAAACCCTTGTTAGTAGTTTCCACCTTCAAGGAGGGAGTCCATCATGGCATCCTGGGAAACTGTATGACAAAAAAGAAAAAGTCAATACATGTATAGAAACTGAATGATCACTAACCTGCACCACAGCTGTTTACGAACAGTCAGCCTGGCACAGTTAAAGTTGGACAGAAAGCCAGCCACACAGCCACAGTTGTGAAGAGAGAAGCACATGGAATGACCCTTGTTAGTCGTTTCCACCTTCAAAGAGGAAGCCGGCCATGCGATCCTGGGAAACTGTATGACAAAAAAAAGAAAGTCAATACATGTATAGAAACTGAATGATCACTTACCTGTATCACAGCTGTTTACGAACAGTCAGCCTGGCACCGTTGATGATGGACAGAAAGCCAGCCACACAGCCACAGTTCTGAAGTGAGATGCAAATGGAATGACCCGTTAGTATTTTCCACCTTCAGAGAGGGAGTCGGTCATGGCATCCTGGGAAACTGTCTGACAAAAAAAAGAAAGTCAATACATATATAGAAAACGAATGATCACTTACCTGTATCACAGCTGTTTCCGAACAGTCAGCCTCACACAGTTGAAGTTGAAAAGATAGCCAGCCATGCAGTCATAGTTGAGATTGGAGATGTAGATGGATAAACCTTTGTTAGTCATTTCCACCTTCAGAAAGGGAGTCCGTCATGTCATCCTGGGAAACTGTATGACAAAAAAGAAAAAGTCAATACATGTATAGAAACTGAATGATCACTTACCTGAATCATAGCTGTTTACAAACAGTCAGCCTGGCACAGTTGAGGACAGATAGCCAGCCAGCCATTCATAGTTGAGATTGGAGATGCAGATGGATAAACCCTTGTTAGTCTTTTTCACCTTCAGAGAGGGAGTCCGTCATGGCATCCTGGGAAACTGTATGACAAAAAAGAAAGTCAATACATGTATAGAAACTGAATGATCACTTACCTGTATCACAGCTGTTTACGAACAGTCAGCCTGGCACAGTTTAAGATGTACAGAAAGCCAGCCACACAGCCACAGTTGTGAAGAGAGAAGCAGATGAAATGACCCTTGTTAGTCGTTTCAACCTTCAGAGAGGGAGTCCGTCATGGCATCCTGGGAAACTGTATGACAAAAAAGAAAGTCAATACATGTATAGAAACTGAATGTTTACTTACCTGTATCACAGCTGTTTACGAACAGTCAGCCTGGCACCGTTGATGGACAGATAGCCAGCCATCCAGTCATAGTTGAGATTGAAGATGTAGATGGATAAACTCTTGTTAGTCATTTCCACCTTCAGAAAGGGAGTCCGTTATGGGATCCTGGGAAACTATGACAAAAAAGAAAAAAAGTCAATACATGTATAGAAACTGAATGATCACTTACCTGTATCACAGCTGTTTACGAACAGTCAGCCTGGCACCGTTGATGATGGACAGAAAGCCAGCCACACAGCCACAGTTCTGAAGTGAGATGCAAATGGAATGACCCGTTAGTATTTTCCACCTTCAGAGAGGGAGTCGGTCATGGCATCCTGGGAAACTGTCTGCCAAAAAAAAGAAAGTCAATACATGTATTGAAACTGAATGATCACTTACCTGTATCACAGCTGTTTACGAACAGTCAACCTGGCACCGTTGATGATGGACAGAAAGCCAGCCACACAGCTACAGTTGTGAAGTGAGAAGCAGATGGATAAACCCTTGTTAGTCGTTTCCACCTTCAGAGAGGGAGTCCGTCATGGCATCCTGGGAAACTGTATGACAAAAAAAAGAAAGTCAATACATGTATAGAAACTGAATGATCACTTACCTTTATCACAGCTGTTTACAAACAGTCAGCCTGGCACCGTTGATGGACAGATAGCCAGCCATCCAGTCATAGTTGAGATTGGAGATGTAGATGGATAAACCCTTGTTAGTAATTTCCACCTTCAGAAAGGGAGTCCGTCATGGGATCCTGGGAAACTATGACAAAAAAGAAAAAAAGTCAATACATATATAAAAAACTGAATAATCACTTACCTGTATCACAGCTGTTTACGAACAGTCAGCCTCACACAGTTGAAGTTGGACAGAATACCAGCCAGCCAGTCATAGTTGAGTTTGGAGATGCAGATGGATAAACCCTTGTTAGTACTTTCCACGTTCAAGGAGGGAATCCGTCATGGCATCCTGGGAAACTGTATGAGAAAAAAGAAAAAGTCAATATATGTATAGAAACTGAATGATCACTTGCCTGTATCACAGCTGTTTACAAACAGTCAGCCTGGCACCGTTGATGGACAGATAGCCAGCCAGCCAGTCATAGTTGAGATTGGAGATGCAGATGGATAAACCCTTGTTAGTAGTTTCCACCTTCAAGGAGGGAGTCCGTCATGGCATCCTGGGAAACTGTATGACAAAAAAGAAAAACTCAATACACATATAGAAACTGAATAATCACTTACCTGTATCACAGCTGTTTACGAACAGTCAGCCTGGCACCGTTGATGATGGACAGAAACCCAGCCACACAGCCACAGTTCTGAAGTGAGAAGCAAATGGAATGACCCCTGTTAGTATATTCCACCTTCAGAGAGGGAGTCGGTCATGGCATCCTGAAAAACTGTATGACAAAAAAGAAACTCAATACATGTATAGAAACTGAATGATCACTTACCTGTATCACAGCTGTTTATGAACAGTCAGCCTTGCACAGTTGAAGATGGACAGATAGCCAGCCAGCCAGCCAGTCATATTTAGGATTGAAGATGCAGATGGATAAACCCTTGTTAGTCGTTTTCACCTTCAAGGAAGGAGTCCGTTATGGCATCCTGGGAATTTGTATGACAAAAAAAAGAAAGTCAATACATGTTTAGAAACTGAATGATCACTTACTGTATCACAGCTGTTTACGAACAGTCAGCCTGGCACAGTTGAAGATGGACAGAAAGCCAGCCAGAGTTGTGAAGTGAGAAGCAGATGGAATGACCCCTATTAGTATTTTCAACCTTCAGAGAGGGAGTCAGTCATGGCATCCTGGGAAACTGTATGATAAAAAAAAAGAAAGTCAATACATGTATAGAAACTGAATGATCACTTACCTGTATCACAGCTGTTTACGAACAGTCAGCCTGGCACAGTTTAAGTTGGACAGAAATCCAGCCACACAGCCATAGTTCTGAAGTGACAGCAGATGGAATGACGCTTGTTAGTCGTTTCAACCTTCATAGAGAGAGTCAGTCATGGGATCCTGGGAATTTGTATGACAAAAAAGAAAGTCAATACATGTATAGAAACTGAATGATCACTTACCTGTATCACAGCTGTTTACAAACAGTCAGCCTGGCACCGCTGATGGACAGATAGCCAGCCAGCCAGTCATAGTTGAGATTGGAGATGCAGATGGATAAACCCTTGTTAGTAGTTTCCACCTTCAAGGAGGGAGTCCGTCATGGCATCCTGGGAAACTGTATGACAAAAAAAAAGAAAGTCAATACATGTATAGAAAACGAATGATCACTTACCTGTATCACAGCTGTTTACGAACAGTCAGCCTGGCACCGTTGATGGACAGATATCCAGCCATCCAGTAATAGTTGAGATTGGAGATGCAGATGGATAAACCCTTGTTAGTAGTTTCCACCTTCAAGGAGGGAGTCCGTCATGGCATCCTGGGAAACTGTATGACAAAAAAAAAGAAAGTCAATACATGTATAGAAAACGAATGATCACTTACCTGTATCACAGCTGTTTACGAACAGTCAGCCTGGCACCGTTGATGGACAGATATCTAGCCATCCAGTCACTGTTGAGATTGGAGATGTAGATGGATAAACCCTTGTTAGTCATATCCACCTTCAGAAAGGGAGTCCGTCATGGGATCCTGGGAAACTATGACAAAAAAAGAAAAAAAGTCAATACATTTATAGAGACTGAATGATCATTTACCTGTATCACAGCTGTTTACGAACAGTCAGCCTGGCACAGTTGAAGATGGACAGAAAGCCAGCCAGCCAGTCATAGTTGAGTTTGGAGATGCAGATGGATAAACCCTTGTTAGTCGTTTCCACCTTCAGAGAGGGAGTCCGTCATGGCATCCTGGGAAACTGTATGACAAAAAAAAAGAAAGTCAATATATGTATAGAAACTGAATGATCATTGGCACAGTTGAAGATGGACAGATAGCCAGCCACAGTTGTGAAGTGAGAAGCAGATGGAATGACCCTTGTTAGTCGTTTCCACCTTCAGAGAGGGAGTCCGTCATGGGATCCTGGGAAACTGTATGATAAAAAAAAGAAAGTCAATACATGTATAGAAAACGAATGATCACTTACCTGTATCACAGCTGTTTACGAACAATCAGGCTTGCACAGTTGAAGATGGACAGATAGCCAGCCAGCCAGTCATATTTAGGATTGAAGATGCAGATGGATTAACCCTTGTTAGTCGTTTCCACCTTCAGAGAGGGAGTCCGTCATGGCATCCTGGGAAACTGTATGACAAAAAAAAGAAAGTCAATACATGTATAGAAACTGAATGATCACTTACCTGTATCACAACTGTTTACGAACAGTCAGCCTGGCACCGTTGATGATGGACAGAAACCCAGCCACACAGCCACAGTTCTGAAGTGAGAAGCAAATGGAATGACCCCTGTTAGTATATTCCACCTTCAGAGAGGGAGTCCATCATGGCATCCTGAAAAACTGTATGACAAAAAAGAAACTCAATACATGTATAGAAACTGAATGATCACTTACCTGTATCACAGCTGTTTATGAACAGTCAGCCTTGCACAGTTGAAGATGGACAGATAGCCAGCCAGCCAGCCAGTCATATTTAGGATTGAAGATGCAGATGGATAAACCCTTGTTAGTCGTTTTCACCTTCAAGGAAGGAGTCCGTTATGGCATCCTGGGAATTTGTATGACAAAAAAAAGAAAGTCAATACATGTATAGAAACTGAATGATCACTTACTGTATCACAGCTGTTTACGAACAGTCAGCCTGGCACAGTTGAAGATGGACAGAAAGCCAGCCAGAGTTGTGAAGTGAGAAGCAGATGGAATGACCCCTATTAGTATTTTCCACCTTCAGAGAGGGAGTCCGTCATGGCATCCTGGGAAACTGTATGATAAAAAAAAAGAAAGTCAATACATGTATAGAAACTGAATGATCACTTACCTGTATCACAGCTGTTTACGAACAGTCAGCCTGGCACAGTTTAAGTTGGACAGAAATCCAGCCACACAGCCATAGTTCTGAAGTGACAGCAGATGGAATGACGCTTGTTAGTCGTTTCAACCTTCCTAGAGAGAGTCAGTCATGGGATCCTGGGAATTTGTATGACAAAAAAGAAAGTCAATACATGTATAGAAACTGAATGATCACTTACCTGTATCACAGCTGTTTACAAACAGTCAGCCTGGCACCGCTGATGGACAGATAGCCAGCCAGCCAGTCATAGTTGAGTTTGGAGATGCATATGGATAAACCCTTGATAGTAGTTTCCACCTTCAAGGAGGGAGTCCGTCATGGCATCCTGGGAAACTGTATGACAAAAAAAAAGAAAGTCAATACATGTATAGAAAACGAATGATCACTTACCTGTATCACAGCTGTTTACGAACAGTCAGCCTGGCACCGTTGATGGACAGATATCCAGCCATCCAGTAATAGTTGAGATTGGAGATGCAGATGGATAAACCCTTGTTAGTAGTTTCCACCTTCAAGGAGGGAGTCCGTCATGGCATCCTGGGAAACTGTATGACAAAAAAAAAGAAAGTCAATACATGTATAGAAAACGAATGATCACTTACCTGTATCACAGCTGTTTACGAACAGTCAGCCTGGCACCGTTGATGGACAGATATCTAGCCATCCAGTCACTGTTGAGATTGGAGATGTAGATGGATAAACCCTTGTTAGTCATATCCACCTTCAGAAAGGGAGTCCGTCATGGGATCCTGGGAAACTATGACAAAAAAAGAAAAAAAGTCAATACATTTATAGAGACTGAATGATCATTTACCTGTATCACAGCTGTTTACGAACAGTCAGCCTGGCACAGTTGAAGATGGACAGAAAGCCAGCCAGCCAGTCATAGTTGAGTTTGGAGATGCAGATGGATAAACCCTTGTTAGTCGTTTCCACCTTCAGAGAGAGAGTCCGTCATGGGATCCTGGGAAACTGTATGATAAAAAAAAGAAAGTCAATACATGTATAGAAAACGAATGATCACTTACCTGTATCACAGCTGTTTACGAACAATCAGGCTTGCACAGTTGAAGATGGACAGATAGCCAGCCAGCCAGTCATATTTAGGATTGAAGATGCAGATGGATTAACCCTTGTTAGTCGTTTCCACCTTCAGAGAGGGAGTCCGTCATGGCATCCTGGGAAACTGTATGACAAAAAAAAGAAAGTCAATACATGTATAGAAACTGAATGATCACTTACCTGTATCACAACTGTTTACGAACAGTCAGCCTGGCACCGTTGATGATGGACAGAAAGCCAGCCACACAGCCACAGTTGTGAAGTGAGAAGCAGATGGAATGACCCCTGTTAGTAGTTTCCACCTTCAAGGAGGTAGTCGGTCATGGCATCCTGGGAGACTGTATGACAAAAAAAAGAAAGTCAATACATGTATAGAAACTGAATGATCACTTACCTGTATCACAGCTGTTTACGAACAGTCAGCCTGGCACCGTTGATGGACAGATAGCCAGCCATCCAGTCATATTCGAGATAGGAGATGTAGATGGATAAACCCTTTTTAGTCATTTCCACCTTCAAAAAGGGAGTCCGTCATGGGATCCTGAGAAACTATGACAAAAAAGAAAAAAAGTCAATACATATATAGAAACTGAATGATCACTTACCTGTATCACATCTGTTTACGAACAGTCAGCCTCACACAGTTGAAGATGGACAGAAAGCCAGCCACAGTTGTGAAGTGAGAAGCAGATGGAATGACCCCTGTTAGTAGTTTCCACCTTCAGAAAGGGAGTCCGTCATGGCATCCTGGGAAACTGTATGACAAAAAAGAAAAAAAGTCAATACATATATAGAAAATGAATGATCACTTACCTGTATCACAGCTGTTTACGAACAGTCAGCCTGGCACCGTTGATGGACAGATAGCCAGCCATCCAGTCATAGTTGAGATTGGAGATGTAGATGGATAAACCCTTGTTAGTAATTTCCACCTTCAGAAAGGGAGTCCGTCATGGGATCCTGGGAAACTATGACAAAAAAGAAAAAAAGTCAATACATGATCACTTACCTGTATCACAGCTGTTTACGAACAGTCAGCCTCACACAGTTGAAGTTGGACAGATAGCCAGCCAGCCAGTCATAGTTGAGATTGGAGATGCAGATGGATAAACCCTTGTTAGTAGTTTCCACCTTCAAGGTGGGAGTCCGTCATGGCATCCTGGGAAACTGTATGAGAAAAAAGAAAAAGTCAATACATGTATAGAAACTGAATGATCACTTACCTGTATCACAGCTGTTTACAAACAGTCAGCCTGGCACCGTTGATGGACAGATAGCCACCCAGCCAGTCATAGTTGAGATTGGAGATGCAGATGGATAAACCCTTGTTAGTAGTTTCCACCTTCAAGGAGGGAGTCTGTCATGGCATCCTGGGAGACTGTATGACAAAAAAGAAAAAGTCAATACACATATAGAAACTGAATGATCACTTACCTGTATCACAGCTGTTTACGAACAGTCAGCCTGGCACCGTTGATGATGGACAGAAACCCAGCCACACAGCCACAATTCTGAAGTGAGAAGCAAATGGAATGACCCGTTAGTATATTCCACCTTCAGAGAGGGAGTCCGCCATGGCATCCTGGAAAACTGTATGACAAAAAAGAAAGTCAATACATGTATAGAAACTGAATGATCACTTACCTGTATCACAGCTGTTTACAAACAGTCAGCCTCACACAGTTGAAGATGGATAGAAAGCCAGCCAGCCAGTCATATTTGAGATTGGAGATGCAGATGGATAAACCCTTGTTAGTCGTTTCCACCTTCAGAGAGGGAGTCCACCATGGCATACTGGAAAACTGTATGACAAAAAAATGAAAGTCAATACATGTATAGAAACTGAATGATCACTTACCTGTATCACAGCTGTTTACGAACAGTCAGCCTGGCACCGTTGATGGATAGATAGCCAGCCATCCAGTCATAGTTGAGATTGGAGATGTAGATGGATAAACCCTTGTTAGTAATTTCCACCTTCAGAAAGGGAGTCCGTCATGGGATCCTGGGAAACTATGACAAAAAAGAAAAAAAGTCAATACACGATCACTTACCTGTATCACAGCTGTTTACGAACAGTCAGCCTCACACAGTTGAAGTTGGACAGAATACCAGCCAGCCAGTCATAGTTGAGTTTGGAGATGCAGATGGATAAACCCTTGTTAGTAGTTTCCACCTTCAAGGAGGGAGTCCGTCATGGCATCCTGGGAAACTGTATGACAAAAAAGAAAAAGTCAATACACATATAGAAACTGAATGATCACTTACCTGTATCACAGCTGTTTACGGACAGTCAGCCTGGCACCGTTGATGATGGACAGAAACCCAGCCACACAGCCACAATTCTGAAGTGAGAAGCAAATGGAATGACCCCTGTTAGTATATTCCACCTTCAGAGAGGGAGTCCGCCATGGCATCCTCGAAAACTGTATGACAAAAAAGAAAGTCAATACATGTATAGAAACTGAATGATCACTTACCTGTATCACAGCTGTTTACGAACAGTCAGCCTGGAACCGTTGATGGACAGATAGCCAGCCATCCAGTCATAGTTGAGATTGGAGATGTAGATGGATAAACCCTTGTTAGTCATTTCCACCTTCAGAAAGGGAGTCCGTCATGGCATCCTGGGAAACTGTATGAAAAAAAAAAAAAAAAAAAGAGTGTCAGTACATGTATAGAAACGGAATGATCACTTACCTGTATCACAGCTGTTTACGAACAGTCAGCCTTGCACAGTTGAAGATGGACAGAATACCAGCCAGCCAGTCATAGTTGAGATTGGAGATGCAGATGGATAAACCCTTGTTAGTCTTTTCCACCTTCAGAGAGAGAGTCCGTCATGGCATCCTGGAAAACTGTATGACAAAAAAGAAAAAGTCAATACATGTATAGAAAACGAATGATCACTTACCTGTATCACAGCTGTTTACGAACAGTCAGCCTGGCACAGTTGAAGATGGACAGAAAGCCAGCCACAGTTGTGAAGTGAGAAGCAGATGGAATGACCCCTGTAAGTAGTTTCCACCTTCAGAGAGGGAGTCCGTCATGGCATCCTGGGAAACTGTATGATAAAAAAAGAAAGTCAATACATGTATATAAACTGAATGATCACTTACCTGTATCACAGCTGTTTACAAACAGTCAGCCTGGCACCGTTGATGATGGACAGAAAGCCAGCCACACAGCCACAGTTGTGAAGTGAGAAGCAGATGGAATGACCCCTGTAAGTAGTTTCCACCTTCAGAGAGGGAGTCCGTCATGGCGTCCTGGGAAACTGTATGACAAAAAAGAAAAAAAGTCAATACATATATAGAAACTGAATGATCACTTACCTGTATCACAGCTGTTTACGAACAGTCAGCCTCACACGGTTGAACTGTCTGGTTCCTACAGAGAGGAAGCCGGCCATGCGATCCTGGGAAACTGTATGACAAAAAAGAAAAAGTCAATACATGTATAGAAACTGAATGATCACTTACCTCTATCACAGCTGTTTACGAACAGTCAGCCTGGCACCGTTGATGATGGACAGAAAGCCAGCCAAACAGCCACAGTTCTGAAGTGAGAAGCAGATGGAATGACCCCTGTTAGTATTTTCGACCTTCAGAAAGGGAGTCGGTCATGGCATTCTGGGAAACTGTTTGACAAAAAAAAGAAAGTCAATACATGTATAGAAACTGAATGATCACTTACCTGTATCACAGCTGTTTACAAACAGTCAGCCTGGCACCGTTGATGGACAGATAGCCAGCCAGCCAGTCATAGTTGAGATTGGAGATGCAGATGGATAAACCCTTGTTAGTAGTTTCCACCTTCAAGGAGGGAGTCCGTCATGGCATCCTGGGAAACTGTATGACAAAAAAGAAAAAAAGTCAATACATATATAGAAACTGAATGATCACTTACCTGTATCACAGCCAGCCAGTCATAGTTGAGATTGGAGATGCAGATGGACAAACCCTTGTTAGTCGTTTCCACCTTCAGAGAGGGAGTCCGTCATGGGATCCTGAAAAAAAAAGAAAGTCAATACATGTATAGAAACTGAATGATCACTTACCTGTATTATAGCTGTTTACGAACAGTCAGCCTGGCACCGTTGATGATGGACAGAAAGCCAGCCACACAGCCATAGTTGTGAAGTGAGAAGCAGATGGAATGACCCCTGTTAGTAGTTTCCACCTTCAAGGAGGGAGTCGGTCATGGCATCCTGGGAAACTGTATGAGAAAAAAAAGAAAGTCAATACAGGTATAGAAACTGAATGATCAGTTACCTGTATCACAGCTGTTTACGAACAGTCAGCCTGGCACCGTTGATGGACAGATAGCCAGCCATCCAGTCATAGTTGAGATTGGAGATGTAGATGGATAAACCCTTGTTAGTAGTTTCCACCTTCAAGGAGGGAGTCCGTCATGGCATCCTGGGAATCTGTATGAGAAAAAAGAAAAAGTCAATACATGTACAGAAACTGAATGATCACTTACCTGTATCACAGCTGTTTACAAACAGTCAGCCTGGCACCGTTGATGGACAGATAGCCAGCCAGCCAGTCATAGTTCAGATTGGAGATGCAGATGGATAAACCCTTGTTAGTAGTTTCCACCTTCAAGGAGGGAGTCCGTCATGGCATCCTGGGAAACTGTATGACAAAAAAGAAAAAGTTAATACACATATAGAAACTGAATGATCACTTACCTGTATTACAGCTGTTTACGAACAGTCAGCCTGGCACCGTTAATGGACAAAAACCCAGCCACACAGCCACAGTTCTGAAGTGAGAAGCAAATGGAATGACCCCTGTTAGTATATTCCACCTTCAGAGAGGGGGTCCGCCATGGCATCCTGGGAAACTGTATGACAAAAAAGAAAGTCAATACATGTATAGAAACTGAATGATCACTTACCTGTATCACAGCTGTTTACGAACAGTCAGCCTGGCACAGTTGAAGATGGATAGAAAGCCAGCCAGCCAGTCATATTTGAGATTGGAGATGCAGATGGATAAACCCTTGTTAGTCGTTTCCACCTTCAGAGAGGGAGTCCACCATGGCATCCTGGAAAACTGTATGACAAAAAAGAAAGTCAATACATGTATAGAAACTGAATGATCACTTACCTGTATCACAGCTGTTTACGAACAGTCAGCCTGGCACCGCTCATGGACAAATAGCCAGCCAGCCAGTCATAGTTGAGATTGGAGATGCAGATGGATAAACCCTTGTTAGTAGTTTCCACCTTCAAGGAGGGAGTCCGTCATGGCATCCTGGGAAACTGTATGACAAAAAAAAGAAAGTCAATACATGTATAGAAACTGAATGATCACTTACCTGTATCACAGCTGTTTACGAACAGTCAGCCTGGCACAGTTGAAGATGGACAGAAAGCCAGCCACAGTTGTGAAGTGAGAAGCAGATGGAATGAACCCTATTAGTAGTTTCCACCTTCAAGGAGGGAGTCCGTCATGGCATCCTGGGAAACTGTTTAATAAAAAAAATTAAGTCAATACATGTATAGAAACTGAATGATCACTTACCTGTATCACAGCTGTTTACGAACAGTCAGCCTGGCACAGTTTAAGTTGGACAGAAAGCCAGCCACACAGCCATAGTTCTGAAGTGACAGCAGATGGAATGTCGCTTGTTAGTCGTTTCAAACTTCAGAGAGAGAGTCCGTCATGGGATCCTGGGAATTTGTATGACAAAAAAGAAAGTCAATACATGTATAGAAACTGAATGACCACTTACCTGTATCACAGCTGTTTACGAACAGTCAGCCTGGCACAGTTTAAGATGGACAGAAAGCCAGCCACACAGGCACAGTTGTGAAGTGAGAAGCAGATGGAATGACCCCTTTTAGTAGTTTCCACCTTCAGAGAGGGAGTCCGTCATGGCATCCTGGGAAACTGTATGAAAAAAAAAAAGAAAGTCAATACATGTATAGAAACTGAATGATCATTGGCACAGTTGAAGATGGACAGATAGCCAGCCACAGTTGTGAAGTGAGAAGCAGATGGAATGAACCCTATTAGTAGTTTCCACCTTCAGAGAGGGAGTCCGTCATGGCATCCTGGGAAACTGTTTAATAAAAGAAATTAAGTCAATACATGAATAGAAACTGAATGATCACTTACCTGTATCACAGCTGTTTACGAACAGTCAGCCTCACACCGTTGAAGATGGACAGAATACCAGCTAGCCAGTCATAGTTGAGATTGGAGATGCAGATGGATAAACCCTTGTTAGTCGTTTCCACCTTCAGAGAGGGAGTCCGTCATGGCATCCTGGGAAACTGTATGAAAAAAAAAAAGAAAGTCAATACATGTATAGAAACTGAATGATCATTGGCACAGTTGAAGATGGACAGATAGCCAGCCACAGTTGTGAAGTGAGAAGCAGATGGAATGACCCCTGTAAGTAGTTTCCACCTTCAGAGAGGGAGTCCGTCATGGCATCCTGGGAAACTGTATGATAAAAAAAGAAAGTCAATACATGTATATAAACTGAATGATCACTTACCTGTATCACAGCTGTTTACAAACAGTCAGCCTGGCACCGTTGATGATGGACAGAAAGCCAGCCACACAGCCACAGTTGTGAAGTGAGAAGCAGATGGAATGACCCCTGTAAGTAGTTTCCACCTTCAGAGAGGGAGTCCGTCATGGCGTCCTGGGAAACTGTATGACAAAAAAGAAAAAAAGTCAATACATATATAGAAACTGAATGATCACTTACCTGTATCACAGCTGTTTACGAACAGTCAGCCTCACACGGTTGAACTGTCTGGTTCCTACAGAGAGGAAGCCGGCCATGCGATCCTGGGAAACTGTATGACAAAAAAGAAAAAGTCAATACATGTATAGAAACTGAATGATCACTTACCTGTATCACAGCTGTTTACGAACAGTCAGCCTGGCACCGTTGATGATGGACAGAAAGCCAGCCAAACAGCCACAGTTCTGAAGTGAGAAGCAGATGGAATGACCCCTGTTAGTATTTTCCACCTTCAGAAAGGGAGTCGGTCACGGCATTCTGGGAAACTGTTTGACAAAAAAAAGAAAGTCAATACATGTATAGAAACTGAATGATCACTTACCTGTATCACAGCTGTTTACAAACAGTCAGCCTGGCACCGTTGATGGACAGATAGCCAGCCATCCAGTCATATTCGAGATAGGAGATGTAGATGGATAAACCCTTTTTAGTCATTTCCACCTTCAAAAAGGGAGTCCGTCATGGGATCCTGAGAAACTATGACAAAAAAGAAAAAAAGTCAATACATATATAGAAACTGAATGATCACTTACCTGTATCACATCTGTTTACGAACAGTCAGCCTCACACAGTTGAAGATGGACAGAAAGCCAGCCACAGTTGTGAAGTGAGAAGCAGATGGAATGACCCCTGTTAGTAGTTTCCACCTTCAGAAAGGGAGTCCGTCATGGCATCCTGGGAAACTGTATGACAAAAAAGAAAAAAAGTCAATACATATATAGAAAATGAATGATCACTTACCTGTATCACAGCTGTTTACGAACAGTCAGCCTGGCACCGTTGATGGACAGATAGCCAGCCATCCAGTCATAGTTGAGATTGGAGATGTAGATGGATAAACCCTTGTTAGTAATTTCCACCTTCAGAAAGGGAGTCCGTCATGGGATCCTGGGAAACTATGACAAAAAAGAAAAAAAGTCAATACATGATCACTTACCTGTATCACAGCTGTTTACGAACAGTCAGCCTCACACAGTTGAAGTTGGACAGATAGCCAGCCAGCCAGTCATAGTTGAGTTTGGAGATGCAGATGGATAAACCCTTGTTAGTAGTTTCCACCTTCAAGGAGGGAGTCCGTCATGGCATCCTGGGAAACTGTATGACAAAAAAGAAAGTCAATACATGTATAGAAACTGAATGATCACTTACCTGTATCACAGCTGTTTACAGTCAGCCTGGGACCGTTGATGATGGACAGAAAGCCAGCCACACAGCCACAGTTGTGAAGAGAGAAGCAGATGGAATGACCCTTGTTAGTCATTTCCACCTTCAAGGAGGGAGTCCGCCATGGCATCCTGGGAAATTGTATGACAAAAAAGAAAGTCAATACATGTATAGAAACTGAATGATATCTTACCTGTATCACAGCTGTTTACGAACAGTCAGCCTTGCACAGTTGAAGATGGACAGAATACCAGCCACACAGCCACAGTTGTGAAGTGGGAAGCAGATGGAATGACCCCTGTTAGTATTTTCCACCTTCAGAGAGGGAGTCGGTCATGGCATCCTGGGAAACTGTATGACAAAAAAGAAAAAGTCAATACATGTATAGAAACTGAATAATCACTTACCTGTATCACAGCTGTTCATGAACAGTCAGCCTGGCACCGTTGATGGACAGATAGCCAGCCATCCAGTCATAGTTGAGATTGGAGATGTAGATGGATAAACCCTTGTTAGTCATTTCCACCTTCAGAAAGGGAGTCCGTCATGGGATCCTGGGAAACTTTGACAAAAAAGAAAAAAAGTCAATACATATATAGAAACTGAATGATCACTTACCTGTATCACAGCTGTTTACGAACAGTCAGCCTCACACAGTTGAAGTTGGACAGATAGCCAGCCATGCGGTCATAGTTGAGATTGGAGATGTAGATGGATAAACCTTTGTTAGTCATTTCCACCTTCAGAAAGGGAGTCCGTCATGTCATCCTGAGAAACTGTATGACAAAAAAGAAAAAGTCAATACATGTATAGAAACTGAATGATCACTTACCTGTATCACAGCTGTTTACAAACAGTCAGCCTGGCACCGTTGAGGACAGATAGCCAGCCAGCCAGTCATAGTTGAGATTGGAGATGCAGATGGATAAACCCTTGTTAGTCTTTTTCACCTTCAGAGAGGGAGTCCGTCATGGCATCCTGGGAAACTGTATGACAAAAAAGAAAGTCAATACATGTATAGAAACTGAATGATCACTTACCTGTATCACAGCTGTTTACGAACAGTCAGCCTGGCACAGTTTAAGATGGACAGAAAGCCAGCCACACAGCCACAGTTGTGAAGAGAGAAGCAGATGAAATGACCCTTGTTAGTCGTTTCAACCTTCAGAGAGGGAGTCCGTCATGGCATCCTGGGAAACTGTATGACAAAAAAGAAAGTCAATACATGTATAGAAACTTAATGTTTACTTACCTGTATCACAGCTGTTTACGAACAGTCAGCCTGGCACCGTTGATGGACAGATAGCCAGCCATCCAGTCATAGTTGAGATTGAAGATGTAGATGGATAAACCCTTGTTAGCCATTTCCACCTTCAGAAAGGGAGTCCGTTATGGGATCCTGGGAAACTATGACAAAAAAGAAAAAAAGTCAATACATGTATAGAAACTGAATGATCACTTACCTGTATCACAGCTGTTTACGAACAGTCAGCCTGGCACTGTTGAAGATGGACAGAAAGCCAGCCACAGTTGTGAAGTGAGAAGCAGATGGAATGACCCCTATTAGTAGTTTCCACCTTCAGAAAGGGAGTCCGTCATGGGATCCTGGGAAACTATGACAAAAAAAGAAAAAAAGTCAATACATTTATAGAGACTGAATGATCATTTACCTGTATCACAGCTGTTTACGAACAGTCAGCCTGGCACCGTTGATGGACAGATATCTAGCCATCCAGTCATAGTTGAGATTGGAGATGTATATGGATAAACCCTTGTTAGTCGTTTCCACCTTCAGAGAGAGAGTCCGTCATGGGATCCTGGGAAACTGTATGATAAAAAAAAGAAAGTCAATACATGTATAGAAAACGAATGATCACTTACCTGTATCACAGCTGTTTACGAACAATCAGGCTTGCACAGTTGAAGATGGACAGATAGCCAGCCAGCCAGTCATATTTAGGATTGAAGATGCAGATGGATTAACCCTTGTTAGTCGTTTCCACCTTCAGAGAGGGAGTCCGTCATGGCATCCTGGGAAACTGTATGACAAAAAAAAGAAAGTCAATACATGTATAGAAACTGAATGATCACTTACCTGTATCACAACTGTTTACGAACAGTCAGCCTGGCACCGTTGATGATGGACAGAAAGCCAGCCACACAGCCACAGTTGTGAAGTGAGAAGCAGATGGAATGACCCCTGTTAGTAGTTTCCACCTTCAAGGAGGTAGTCGGTCATGGCATCCTGGGAGACTGTATGACAAAAAAAAGAAAGTCAATACATGTATAGAAACTGAATGATCACTTACCTGTATCACAGCTGTTTACGAACAGTCAGCCTGGCACCGTTGATGGACAGATAGCCAGCCATCCAGTCATATTCGAGATAGGAGATGTAGATGGATAAACCCTTTTTAGTCATTTCCACCTTCAAAAAGGGAGTCCGTCATGGGATCCTGAGAAACTATGACAAAAAAGAAAAAAAGTCAATACATATATAGAAACTGAATGATCACTTACCTGTATCACATCTGTTTACGAACAGTCAGCCTCACACAGTTGAAGATGGACAGAAAGCCAGCCACAGTTGTGAAGTGAGAAGCAGATGGAATGACCCCTGTTAGTAGTTTCCACCTTCAGAAAGGGAGTCCGTCATGGCATCCTGGGAAACTGTATGACAAAAAAGAAAAAAAGTCAATACATATATAGAAAATGAATGATCACTTACCTGTATCACAGCTGTTTACGAACAGTCAGCCTGGCACCGTTGATGGACAGATAGCCAGCCATCCAGTCATAGTTGAGATTGGAGATGTAGATGGATAAACCCTTGTTAGTAATTTCCACCTTCAGAAAGGGAGTCCGTCATGGGATCCTGGGAAACTATGACAAAAAAGAAAAAAAGTCAATACATGATCACTTACCTGTATCACAGCTGTTTACGAACAGTCAGCCTCACACAGTTGAAGTTGGACAGATAGCCAGCCAGCCAGTCATAGTTGAGATTGGAGATGCAGATGGATAAACCCTTGTTAGTAGTTTCCACCTTCAAGGTGGGAGTCCGTCATGGCATCCTGGGAAACTGTATGAGAAAAAAGAAAAAGTCAATACATGTATAGAAACTGAATGATCACTTACCTGTATCACAGCTGTTTACAAACAGTCAGCCTGGCACCGTTGATGGACAGATAGCCACCCAGCCAGTCATAGTTGAGATTGGAGATGCAGATGGATAAACCCTTGTTAGTAGTTTCCACCTTCAAGGAGGGAGTCTGTCATGGCATCCTGGGAGACTGTATGACAAAAAAGAAAAAGTCAATACACATATAGAAACTGAATGATCACTTACCTGTATCACAGCTGTTTACGAACAGTCAGCCTGGCACCGTTGATGATGGACAGAAACCCAGCCACACAGCCACAATTCTGAAGTGAGAAGCAAATGGAATGACCCGTTAGTATATTCCACCTTCAGAGAGGGAGTCCGCCATGGCATCCTGGAAAACTGTATGACAAAAAAGAAAGTCAATACATGTATAGAAACTGAATGATCACTTACCTGTATCACAGCTGTTTACAAACAGTCAGCCTCACACAGTTGAAGATGGATAGAAAGCCAGCCAGCCAGTCATATTTGAGATTGGAGATGCAGATGGATAAACCCTTGTTAGTCGTTTCCACCTTCAGAGAGGGAGTCCACCATGGCATACTGGAAAACTGTATGACAAAAAAATGAAAGTCAATACATGTATAGAAACTGAATGATCACTTACCTGTATCACAGCTGTTTACGAACAGTCAGCCTGGCACCGTTGATGGATAGATAGCCAGCCATCCAGTCATAGTTGAGATTGGAGATGTAGATGGATAAACCCTTGTTAGTAATTTCCACCTTCAGAAAGGGAGTCCGTCATGGGATCCTGGGAAACTATGACAAAAAAGAAAAAAAGTCAATACACGATCACTTACCTGTATCACAGCTGTTTACGAACAGTCAGCCTCACACAGTTGAAGTTGGACAGAATACCAGCCAGCCAGTCATAGTTGAGTTTGGAGATGCAGATGGATAAACCCTTGTTAGTAGTTTCCACCTTCAAGGAGGGAGTCCGTCATGGCATCCTGGGAAACTGTATGACAAAAAAGAAAAAGTCAATACACATATAGAAACTGAATGATCACTTACCTGTATCACAGCTGTTTACGGACAGTCAGCCTGGCACCGTTGATGATGGACAGAAACCCAGCCACACAGCCACAATTCTGAAGTGAGAAGCAAATGGAATGACCCCTGTTAGTATATTCCACCTTCAGAGAGGGAGTCCGCCATGGCATCCTCGAAAACTGTATGACAAAAAAGAAAGTCAATACATGTATAGAAACTGAATGATCACTTACCTGTATCACAGCTGTTTACGAACAGTCAGCCTGGAACCGTTGATGGACAGATAGCCAGCCATCCAGTCATAGTTGAGATTGGAGATGTAGATGGATAAACCCTTGTTAGTCATTTCCACCTTCAGAAAGGGAGTCCGTCATGGCATCCTGGGAAACTGTATGAAAAAAAAAAAAAAAAAAGAGTGTCAGTACATGTATAGAAACGGAATGATCACTTACCTGTATCACAGCTGTTTACGAACAGTCAGCCTTGCACAGTTGAAGATGGACAGAATACCAGCCAGCCAGTCATAGTTGAGATTGGAGATGCAGATGGATAAACCCTTGTTAGTCTTTTCCACCTTCAGAGAGAGAGTCCGTCATGGCATCCTGGAAAACTGTATGACAAAAAAGAAAAAGTCAATACATGTATAGAAAACGAATGATCACTTACCTGTATCACAGCTGTTTACGAACAGTCAGCCTGGCACAGTTGAAGATGGACAGAAAGCCAGCCACAGTTGTGAAGTGAGAAGCAGATGGAATGACCCCTGTAAGTAGTTTCCACCTTCAGAGAGGGAGTCCGTCATGGCATCCTGGGAAACTGTATGATAAAAAAAGAAAGTCAATACATGTATATAAACTGAATGATCACTTACCTGTATCACAGCTGTTTACAAACAGTCAGCCTGGCACCGTTGATGATGGACAGAAAGCCAGCCACACAGCCACAGTTGTGAAGTGAGAAGCAGATGGAATGACCCCTGTAAGTAGTTTCCACCTTCAGAGAGGGAGTCCGTCATGGCGTCCTGGGAAACTGTATGACAAAAAAGAAAAAAAGTCAATACATATATAGAAACTGAATGATCACTTACCTGTATCACAGCTGTTTACGAACAGTCAGCCTCACACGGTTGAACTGTCTGGTTCCTACAGAGAGGAAGCCGGCCATGCGATCCTGGGAAACTGTATGACAAAAAAGAAAAAGTCAATACATGTATAGAAACTGAATGATCACTTACCTCTATCACAGCTGTTTACGAACAGTCAGCCTGGCACCGTTGATGATGGACAGAAAGCCAGCCAAACAGCCACAGTTCTGAAGTGAGAAGCAGATGGAATGACCCCTGTTAGTATTTTCCACCTTCAGAAAGGGAGTCGGTCATGGCATTCTGGGAAACTGTTTGACAAAAAAAAGAAAGTCAATACATGTATAGAAACTGAATGATCACTTACCTGTATCACAGCTGTTTACAAACAGTCAGCCTGGCACCGTTGATGGACAGATAGCCAGCCAGCCAGTCATAGTTGAGATTGGAGATGCAGATGGATAAACCCTTGTTAGTAGTTTCCACCTTCAAGGAGGGAGTCCGTCATGGCATCCTGGGAAACTGTATGACAAAAAAGAAAAAAAGTCAATACATATATAGAAACTGAATGATCACTTACCTGTATCACAGCCAGCCAGTCATAGTTGAGATTGGAGATGCAGATGGACAAACCCTTGTTAGTCGTTTCCACCTTCAGAGAGGGAGTCCGTCATGGGATCCTGAAAAAAAAAGAAAGTCAATACATGTATAGAAACTGAATGATCACTTACCTGTATTATAGCTGTTTACGAACAGTCAGCCTGGCACCGTTGATGATGGACAGAAAGCCAGCCACACAGCCATAGTTGTGAAGTGAGAAGCAGATGGAATGACCCCTGTTAGTAGTTTCCACCTTCAAGGAGGGAGTCGGTCATGGCATCCTGGGAAACTGTATGAGAAAAAAAAGAAAGTCAATACAGGTATAGAAACTGAATGATCAGTTACCTGTATCACAGCTGTTTACGAACAGTCAGCCTGGCACCGTTGATGGACAGATAGCCAGCCATCCAGTCATAGTTGAGATTGGAGATGTAGATGGATAAACCCTTGTTAGTAGTTTCCACCTTCAAGGAGGGAGTCCGTCATGGCATCCTGGGAATCTGTATGAGAAAAAAGAAAAAGTCAATACATGTACAGAAACTGAATGATCACTTACCTGTATCACAGCTGTTTACAAACAGTCAGCCTGGCACCGTTGATGGACAGATAGCCAGCCAGCCAGTCATAGTTCAGATTGGAGATGCAGATGGATAAACCCTTGTTAGTAGTTTCCACCTTCAAGGAGGGAGTCCGTCATGGCATCCTGGGAAACTGTATGACAAAAAAGAAAAAGTTAATACACATATAGAAACTGAATGATCACTTACCTGTATTACAGCTGTTTACGAACAGTCAGCCTGGCACCGTTAATGGACAAAAACCCAGCCACACAGCCACAGTTCTGAAGTGAGAAGCAAATGGAATGACCCCTGTTAGTATATTCCACCTTCAGAGAGGGGGTCCGCCATGGCATCCTGGGAAACTGTATGACAAAAAAGAAAGTCAATACATGTATAGAAACTGAATGATCACTTACCTGTATCACAGCTGTTTACGAACAGTCAGCCTGGCACAGTTGAAGATGGATAGAAAGCCAGCCAGCCAGTCATATTTGAGATTGGAGATGCAGATGGATAAACCCTTGTTAGTCGTTTCCACCTTCAGAGAGGGAGTCCACCATGGCATCCTGGAAAACTGTATGACAAAAAAGAAAGTCAATACATGTATAGAAACTGAATGATCACTTACCTGTATCACAGCTGTTTACGAACAGTCAGCCTGGCACCGCTCATGGACAAATAGCCAGCCAGCCAGTCATAGTTGAGATTGGAGATGCAGATGGATAAACCCTTGTTAGTAGTTTCCACCTTCAAGGAGGGAGTCCGTCATGGCATCCTGGGAAACTGTATGACAAAAAAAAGAAAGTCAATACATGTATAGAAACTGAATGATCACTTACCTGTATCACAGCTGTTTACGAACAGTCAGCCTGGCACAGTTGAAGATGGACAGAAAGCCAGCCACAGTTGTGAAGTGAGAAGCAGATGGAATGAACCCTATTAGTAGTTTCCACCTTCAAGGAGGGAGTCCGTCATGGCATCCTGGGAAACTGTTTAATAAAAAAAATTAAGTCAATACATGTATAGAAACTGAATGATCACTTACCTGTATCACAGCTGTTTACGAACAGTCAGCCTGGCACAGTTTAAGTTGGACAGAAAGCCAGCCACACAGCCATAGTTCTGAAGTGACAGCAGATGGAATGTCGCTTGTTAGTCGTTTCAAACTTCAGAGAGAGAGTCCGTCATGGGATCCTGGGAATTTGTATGACAAAAAAGAAAGTCAATACATGTATAGAAACTGAATGACCACTTACCTGTATCACAGCTGTTTACGAACAGTCAGCCTGGCACAGTTTAAGATGGACAGAAAGCCAGCCACACAGGCACAGTTGTGAAGTGAGAAGCAGATGGAATGACCCCTTTTAGTAGTTTCCACCTTCAGAGAGGGAGTCCGTCATGGCATCCTGGGAAACTGTATGAAAAAAAAAAAGAAAGTCAATACATGTATAGAAACTGAATGATCATTGGCACAGTTGAAGATGGACAGATAGCCAGCCACAGTTGTGAAGTGAGAAGCAGATGGAATGAACCCTATTAGTAGTTTCCACCTTCAGAGAGGGAGTCCGTCATGGCATCCTGGGAAACTGTTTAATAAAAGAAATTAAGTCAATACATGAATAGAAACTGAATGATCACTTACCTGTATCACAGCTGTTTACGAACAGTCAGCCTCACACCGTTGAAGATGGACAGAATACCAGCTAGCCAGTCATAGTTGAGATTGGAGATGCAGATGGATAAACCCTTGTTAGTCGTTTCCACCTTCAGAGAGGGAGTCCGTCATGGCATCCTGGGAAACTGTATGAAAAAAAAAAAGAAAGTCAATACATGTATAGAAACTGAATGATCATTGGCACAGTTGAAGATGGACAGATAGCCAGCCACAGTTGTGAAGTGAGAAGCAGATGGAATGACCCCTGTAAGTAGTTTCCACCTTCAGAGAGGGAGTCCGTCATGGCATCCTGGGAAACTGTATGATAAAAAAAGAAAGTCAATACATGTATATAAACTGAATGATCACTTACCTGTATCACAGCTGTTTACAAACAGTCAGCCTGGCACCGTTGATGATGGACAGAAAGCCAGCCACACAGCCACAGTTGTGAAGTGAGAAGCAGATGGAATGACCCCTGTAAGTAGTTTCCACCTTCAGAGAGGGAGTCCGTCATGGCGTCCTGGGAAACTGTATGACAAAAAAGAAAAAAAGTCAATACATATATAGAAACTGAATGATCACTTACCTGTATCACAGCTGTTTACGAACAGTCAGCCTCACACGGTTGAACTGTCTGGTTCCTACAGAGAGGAAGCCGGCCATGCCATCCTGGGAAACTGTATGACAAAAAAGAAAAAGTCAATACATGTATAGAAACTGAATGATCACTTACCTGTATCACAGCTGTTTACGAACAGTCAGCCTGGCACCGTTGATGATGGACAGAAAGCCAGCCAAACAGCCACAGTTCTGAAGTGAGAAGCAGATGGAATGACCCCTGTTAGTATTTTCCACCTTCAGAAAGGGAGTCGGTCACGGCATTCTGGGAAACTGTTTGACAAAAAAAAGAAAGTCAATACATGTATAGAAACTGAATGATCACTTACCTGTATCACAGCTGTTTACAAACAGTCAGCCTGGCACCGTTGATGGACAGATAGCCAGCCATCCAGTCATATTCGAGATAGGAGATGTAGATGGATAAACCCTTTTTAGTCATTTCCACCTTCAAAAAGGGAGTCCGTCATGGGATCCTGAGAAACTATGACAAAAAAGAAAAAAAGTCAATACATATATAGAAACTGAATGATCACTTACCTGTATCACATCTGTTTACGAACAGTCAGCCTCACACAGTTGAAGATGGACAGAAAGCCAGCCACAGTTGTGAAGTGAGAAGCAGATGGAATGACCCCTGTTAGTAGTTTCCACCTTCAGAAAGGGAGTCCGTCATGGCATCCTGGGAAACTGTATGACAAAAAAGAAAAAAAGTCAATACATATATAGAAAATGAATGATCACTTACCTGTATCACAGCTGTTTACGAACAGTCAGCCTGGCACCGTTGATGGACAGATAGCCAGCCATCCAGTCATAGTTGAGATTGGAGATGTAGATGGATAAACCCTTGTTAGTAATTTCCACCTTCAGAAAGGGAGTCCGTCATGGGATCCTGGGAAACTATGACAAAAAAGAAAAAAAGTCAATACATGATCACTTACCTGTATCACAGCTGTTTACGAACAGTCAGCCTCACACAGTTGAAGTTGGACAGATAGCCAGCCAGCCAGTCATAGTTGAGTTTGGAGATGCAGATGGATAAACCCTTGTTAGTAGTTTCCACCTTCAAGGAGGGAGTCCGTCATGGCATCCTGGGAAACTGTATGACAAAAAAGAAAGTCAATACATGTATAGAAACTGAATGATCACTTACCTGTATCACAGCTGTTTACAGTCAGCCTGGGACCGTTGATGATGGACAGAAAGCCAGCCACACAGCCACAGTTGTGAAGAGAGAAGCAGATGGAATGACCCTTGTTAGTCATTTCCACCTTCAAGGAGGGAGTCCGCCATGGCATCCTGGGAAATTGTATGACAAAAAAGAAAGTCAATACATGTATAGAAACTGAATGATATCTTACCTGTATCACAGCTGTTTACGAACAGTCAGCCTTGCACAGTTGAAGATGGACAGAATACCAGCCACACAGCCACAGTTGTGAAGTGGGAAGCAGATGGAATGACCCCTGTTAGTATTTTCCACCTTCAGAGAGGGAGTCGGTCATGGCATCCTGGGAAACTGTATGACAAAAAAGAAAAAGTCAATACATGTATAGAAACTGAATAATCACTTACCTGTATCACAGCTGTTCATGAACAGTCAGCCTGGCACCGTTGATGGACAGATAGCCAGCCATCCAGTCATAGTTGAGATTGGAGATGTAGATGGATAAACCCTTGTTAGTCATTTCCACCTTCAGAAAGGGAGTCCGTCATGGGATCCTGGGAAACTTTGACAAAAAAGAAAAAAAGTCAATACATATATAGAAACTGAATGATCACTTACCTGTATCACAGCTGTTTACGAACAGTCAGCCTCACACAGTTGAAGTTGGACAGATAGCCAGCCATGCGGTCATAGTTGAGATTGGAGATGTAGATGGATAAACCTTTGTTAGTCATTTCCACCTTCAGAAAGGGAGTCCGTCATGTCATCCTGAGAAACTGTATGACAAAAAAGAAAAAGTCAATACATGTATAGAAACTGAATGATCATTTACCTGTATCACAGCTGTTTACAAACAGTCAGCCTGGCACCGTTGAGGACAGATAGCCAGCCAGCCAGTCATAGTTGAGATTGGAGATGCAGATGGATAAACCCTTGTTAGTCTTTTTCACCTTCAGAGAGGGAGTCCGTCATGGCATCCTGGGAAACTGTATGACAAAAAAGAAAGTCAATACATGTATAGAAACTGAATGATCACTTACCTGTATCACAGCTGTTTACGAACAGTCAGCCTGGCACAGTTTAAGATGGACAGAAAGCCAGCCACACAGCCACAGTTGTGAAGAGAGAAGCAGATGAAATGACCCTTGTTAGTCGTTTCAACCTTCAGAGAGGGAGTCCGTCATGGCATCCTGGGAAACTGTATGACAAAAAAGAAAGTCAATACATGTATAGAAACTTAATGTTTACTTACCTGTATCACAGCTGTTTACGAACAGTCAGCCTGGCACCGTTGATGGACAGATAGCCAGCCATCCAGTCATAGTTGAGATTGAAGATGTAGATGGATAAACCCTTGTTAGCCATTTCCACCTTCAGAAAGGGAGTCCGTTATGGGATCCTGGGAAACTATGACAAAAAAGAAAAAAAGTCAATACATGTATAGAAACTGAATGATCACTTACCTGTATCACAGCTGTTTACGAACAGTCAGCCTTGCACAGTTGAAGATGGACAGAATACCAACCAGTCAGTCATAGTTGAGATTGGAGATGCAGATGGATAAATCCTTGTTAGTCGTTTCCACCTTCAGAGAGGGACTCCGTCATGGCATCCTGGGAAACTGTATGACAAAAAAAAGGAAGTCAAAACATGTATAGAAACTGAATGATCACTTACCTGTATCACAGCTGTTTACAAACAGTCAGCCTCACACAGTTTTAAGTTGGACAGAAAGCCAGCCACACAGCCACAGTTGTGAATTGAGAAGCAGATGGAATGACCCCTGTTAGTCGTTTCAACCTTCACAGAGAGAGTCCGTCATGGGATCCTGGTAATGTGTATGACAAAAAAGAAAGTCAATACATGTATAGAAACTGAATGATCACTTACCTGTATCACAGCTGTTTACGAACAGTCAGCCTGGCACAGTTGAAGATGGACAGAAAGCCAGCCAAACAGCCACAGTTGTGAAATGAGAAGCAGATGGAATGACCCCTGTTAGTAGTTTCCACCTTCAGAGAGAGAGCCCGTCATGGCATCCTGGGAAACTGTATGACAAAAAAGAAAGTCAATACATGTATAGAAACTGAATGATCACTTACCTGTAACACAGCTGTTTACGAACAGTCAGCCTGGCACTGTTGATGGACAGATAGCCAGCCATCCAGTCATAGTTGAGATTGGAGATGTAGATGGATAAACCCTTGTTAGTCATTTCCACCATCAGAAAGGGAGTCCATCATGGGATCCCGGGAAATTATGACAAAAAAGAAAAAAAGTCAATACATATATAGAAACTGAATGATCACTTACCTGTATCACAGCTGTTTACGAACAGTCAGCCTCACACAGTTGAAGTTGGACAGAATACCAGCCAGCCAGTCATAGTTGAGTTTGGAGATGCAGATGGATTAACCCTTGTTAGTAGTTTCCACCTTCAAGGAGGGAGTCCGTCATGGCATCCTGGGAAACTGTATGACAAAAAAAAGAAAGTTAATACATGTATAGAAACTGAATGATCACTTACCTGTATCACAGCTGTTTACAAACAGTCAGCCTGGCACCGTTGATGGACAGATAGCCAGCCATCCAGTCATAGTTGAGATTGGAGATGTAGATGGATAAACCCTTGTTAGTAATTTCCACCTTCAGAAAGGGAGTCCGTCATGGCATCCTGGGAAACTGTATGACAAAAAAAAGAAAGTTAATACATGTATAGAAACTGAATGATCACTTACCTGTATCACAGCTGTTTACGAACAGTCAGCCTGGCACTGTTGAAGATGGACAGAAAGCCAGCCACAGTTGTGAAGTGAGAAGCAGATGGAATGACCCCTATTAGTAGTTTCCACCTTCAGAAAGGGAGTCCGTCATGGGATCCTGGGAAACTATGACAAAAAAAGAAAAAAAGTCAATACATTTATAGAGACTGAATGATCATTTACCTGTATCACAGCTGTTTACGAACAGTCAGCCTGGCACCGTTGATGGACAGATATCTAGCCATCCAGTCATAGTTGAGATTGGAGATGTATATGGATAAACTCTTGTTAGTCATTTCCACCTTCAGAAAGGGAGTCCGTCATGGGATCCTGGGAAACTATGACAAAAAAAGAAAAAAAGTCAATACATTTATAGAGACTGAATGATCACTTACCTGTATCACAGGTGTTTACGAACAGGCAGCCTTGCACAGTTGAAGATGGACAGAAAGCCAGCCAGCCAGTCATAGTTGAGATTGGAGATGCAGATGGATAAAACCTTGATAGTAGTTTCCACCTTCAAGGAGGGAGTCCGTCATGGCATCCTGGGAAACTGTATGACAAAAAAAAAGAAAGTCAATACATGTATAGAAAACGAATGATCACTTACCTGTATCACAGCTGTTTACGAACAGTCAGCTTGGCACCGTTGTTGGACAGATATCCAGCCATCCAGTCATAGTTGAGATTGGAGATGTAGATGGATAAACCCTTGTTACTCGTTTCCACCTTCAGAGAGGGAGTCCGTCATGGCATCCTGGGAAACTGTGTGACAAAAAAAAAGAAAGTCAATACATGTATAGAAACTGAATTATTATTTACCTGTATCACAGCTGTTTACGAACAGTCAGCCTCACACAGTTGAAGATGGACAGAAAGCCAGCCATCCAGTCATAGTTGAGATTGGAGATGTAGATGGATAAACCCTTGTTAGTCATTTCCACCTTCAGAAAGGGAGTCCGTCATGGGATCCTGGGAAACTGTATGATAAAAAAAGAAAGTCAATACATGTATAGAAAACGAATGATCACTTACCTGTATCACAGCTGTTTACGAACAGTCAGCTTGGCACCGTTGATGGACAGATATCCAGCCATCCAGTCATAGTTGAGATTGGAGATGTAGATGGATAAACCCTTGTTACTCGTTTCCACCTTCAGAGAGGGAGTCCGTCATGGCATCCTGGGAAACTGTGTGACAAAAAAAAAGAAAGTCAATACATGTATAGAAAACGAATGATCACTTACCTGTATCACAGCTGTTTACGAACAGTCAGCCTGGCACCGTTGATGGACAGATATCCAGCCATCCAGTCATAGTTGAGATTGGAGATGCAGATGGATAAACCCTTGTTAGTAGTTTCCACCTTCAAGGAGGGAGTCCGTCATGGCATCCTGGGAAACTGTGTGACAAAAAAAAAGAAAGTCAATACATGTATAGAAAACGAATGATCACTTACCTGTATCACAGCTGTTTACGAACAGTCAGCCTGGCACCGTTGATGATGGACAGAAAGCAAGCCACACAGCCACAGTTCTGAAGTGAGAAGCAAATTGAATGACCCCTGTTAGCATTTTCCACATTCAGAGAGGGAGTCCGCCATGGCATCCTGGAAAACTGTATGACAAAAAAGAAAGTCAATACATGTATAGAAACTGAATGATCACTTACCTGTATCACAACTGTTTACGAACAGTCAGCCTGGCACAGTTGAAGATGGACAGAAAGCCAGCCACACTTGTGAAGTGAGAAGCAGATGGAATGACCCTTGTTAGTCGTTTCTACCTTCAGAGAGGGAGTCCGTCATGGCATCCTGGAAAACTGTATGACAAAAAAGAAAGTCAATACATGTATAGAAACTGAATGATCACTTACCTGTATCACAGCTGTTTACGAACAGTCAGCCTCACACAGTTGAAGAATGGACAGAAAGCCAGCCACCCAGTCATATTTGAGATTGGAGATGCAGATGTATAAACCCTTGTTAGTCGTTTCCACCTTCAGAGAGGGAGTCCGTCATGGGATCCTGGGAAACTATGACAAAAAAGAAAAAAAGTCAATACATATATAGAAACTGAATGATCACTTACCTGTATCACAGCTGTTTACGAACAGTCAGCCTGGCACCGTTGATGATGGACAGAAACCCAGCCACACAGCCACAGTTCTGAAGTGAGAAGCAAATGGAATGACCCCTGTTAGTATATTCCACCTTCAGAGAGGGAGTCCGCCATGGCATCCTGGAAAACTGTATGACAAAAAAGAAAGTCAATACATGTATAGAAACTGAATGATCACTTACCTGTATCACAGCTGTTTACAAACAGTCAGCCTTGCACAGTTGAAGATGGACAGATAGCCAGCCAGCCAGCCAGTCATATTTAGGATTGAAGATGCAGATGGATAAACCCTTGTTAGTCGTTTTCACCTTCAAGGAAAGAGTCCGTCATGGCATCCTGGGAAACTGTATGAAAAAAAAGAAAGTCAATACATGTATAGAAACTGAATGATCACTTACCTGTATCACAGCTGTTTACGAACAGTCAGCCTCACACAGTTGAAGATGGACAGAAAGCCAGCCAGCCAGTCATATTTGAGATTGGAGATGCAGATGGATTAACCCTTGTTAGTCGTTTCCACCTTCAGAGAGGGAGTGAGTCATGGCATCCTGGGAACCTGTATGACAAAAAAGAAAGTCAATACATGTATTGAAACTGAATGATCACTTTCCTGTATCACAGCTGTTACGAACAGTCAGCCTGGAACAGTTGAAGATGGACAAAATACCAGCCAGCCAGTCATAGTTGAGATTGGAGATGCAGATGGATACACCCTTGTTAGTAGTTTCCACCTTCAAGGAGGGAGTCCGTCATGGCATCCTGGGAAACTGTATGGCAAAAAAGAAAAAGTCAATACATATATAGAAACTGAATGATCACTTACCTGTATCACAGCTGTTTACGAACAGTCAGCCTGGCACCGTTGATGGACAGATAGCCAGCCATCCAGTCATAGTTGAGATTGGAGATGTAGATGGATAAACCCATGTTAGTAATTTCCACCTTCAGAAAGGGAGTCCGTCATGGGATCCAGGAAAACTATGATAAAAAAGAAAAAAAAGTCAATACATATATAGAAACTGAATGATCACTTACCTGTATCACAGCTGTTTACGAACAGTCAGCCTCACACAGTTGAAGTTGGACAGAATACCAGCCAGCCAGTCATAGTTGAGTTTGGAGATGCAGATGGATAAACCCTTGTTAGTAGTTTCCACCTTCAAGGAGAGAGTCCGTCATGGCATCCTGGGAAACTGTATGACAAAAAAGAAAAAGTCAATACACATATAGAAACTGAATAATCACTTACCTGTATCACAGCTGTTTACGAACAGTCAGCCTGGCACCGTTGATGATGGACAGAAAGCCAGCCACACAGCCACAATTCTGAAGTGAGAAGCAAATGGAATGACCCCTGTTAGTAGTTTCCACCTTCAGAGAGGGAGTCAGTCATGGCATCCTGGGAAACTGTATGACAAAAAAGAAAAAGTCAATACATGTATAGAAACTGAATTATCACTTACCTGTATCACAGCTGTTTACGAACAGTCAGCCTTGCACAGTTGAAGATGGACAGATAGCCAGCCAGCCAGCCAGTCATATTTAGGATTGAAGATGCAGATGGATAAACCCTTGTTAGTCGTTTTCACCTTCAAGGAAGGAGTCCGTCATGGCATCCTGGGAAACTGTATGACAAAAAAAAAAGAAAGTCAATACATGCATAGAAACTGAATGATCACTTACCTGTATCACAGCTGTTTACGAACAGTCAGCCTTGCACAGTTGAAGATGGACAGAAAGCCAGCAACAGTTGTGAAGTGAGAAGCAGATGGAATGACCCCTATTAGTAGTTTCCACCTTCAGAGAGGGAGTCCGTCATGGCATCCTGGGAAACTGTATGATAAAAAAAAGAAAGTCAATACATGTATAGAAACTGAATGATCACTTACCTGTATCACAGCTGTTTACGAACAGTCAGCCTTGCACAGTTGAAGATGGACAGAAAGCCAGCCAGCCAGTCATAGTTGAGATTGGAGATGCAGATGGATAAACCCTTGATAGTAGTTTCCACCTTCAAGGAGGGAGTCCGTCATGGCATCCTGGGAAACTGTATGACAAAAAAAAAGAAAGTCAATACATGTATAGAAAACGAATGATCACTTACCTGTATCATAGCTGTTTACGAACAGTCAGCTTGGCACCGTTGATGGACAGATATCCAGCCATCCAGTCATAGTTGAGATTGGAGATGTAGATGGATAAACCCTTGTTACTCGTTTCCACCTTCAGAGAGGGAGTCCGTCATGGCATCCTGGGAAACTGTGTGACAAAAAAAAAGAAAGTCAATACATGTATAGAAAACGAATGATCACTTACCTGTATCACAGCTGTTTACGAACAGTCAGCCTGGCACCGTTGATGGACAGATATCCAGCCATCCAGTCATAGTTGAGATTGGAGATGCAGATGGATAAACCCTTGTTAGTAGTTTCCACCTTCAAGGAGGGAGTCCGTCATGGCATCCTGGGAAACTGTATGACAAAAAAGAAAAAGTCAATACATGTATAGAAACTGAATTATTATTTACCTGTATCACAGCTGTTTACGAACAGTCAGCCTCACACAGTTGAAGATGGACAGAAAGCCAGCCATCCAGTCATAGTTGAGATTGGAGATGTAGATGGATAAACCCTTGTTAGTCATTTCCACCTTCAGAAAGGGAGTCCGTCATGGGATCCTGGGAAACTGTATGATAAAAAAAAGAAAAAGTCAATACACATATAGAAACTGAATGATCACTTACCTGTATCACAGCTGTTTACGAACAGTCAGTCTGGCACCGTTGATGATGGACAGAAAGCAAGCCACACAGCCACAGTTCTGAAGTGAGAAGCAAATTGAATGACCCCTGTTAGCATTTTCCACATTCAGAGAGGGAGTCCGCCATGGCATCCTGGAAAACTGTATGACAAAAAAGAAAGTCAATACATGTATAGAAACTGAATGATCACTTACCTGTATCACAACTGTTTACGAACAGTCAGCCTGGCACAGTTGAAGATGGACAGAAAGCCAGCCACACTTGTGAAGTGAGAAGCAGATGGAATGACCCTTGTTAGTCGTTTCTACCTTCAGAGAGGGAGTCCGTCATGGCATCCTGGAAAACTGTATGACAAAAAAGAAAGTCAATACATGTATAGAAACTGAATGATCACTTACCTGTATCACAGCTGTTTACGAACAGTCAGCCTCACACAGTTGAAGAATGGACAGAAAGCCAGCCACCCAGTCATATTTGAGATTGGAGATGCAGATGTATAAACCCTTGTTAGTCGTTTCCACCTTCAGAGAGGGAGTCCGTCATGGGATCCTGGGAAACTATGACAAAAAAGAAAAAAAGTCAATACATATATAGAAACTGAATGATCACTTACCTGTATCACAGCTGTTTACGAACAGTCAGCTTGGCACCGTTGATGGACAGATAGCCAGCCATCCAGTCATAGTTGAGATTGGAGATGTAGATGGATAAACCCTTGTTAGTAGTTTCCACCTTCAGAAAGGGAGTCCGTCATGGGATCCTGGGAAACTATGTCAAAAAAGAAAAAAAGTCAATACATATATAGAAACTGAATGATCACTTACCTGTATCACAGCTGTTTACGAACAGTCAGCCTGGCACCGTTGATGATGGACAGAAACCCAGCAACACAGCCACAGTTCTGAAGTGAGAAGCAAATGGAATGACCCCTGTTAGTATATTCCACCTTCAGAGAGGGAGTCCGCCATGGCATCCTGGAAAACTGTATGACAAAAAAGAAAGTCAATACATGTATAGAAACTGAATGATCATTTACCTGTATCACAGCTGTTTACAAACAGTCAGCCTTGCACAGTTCAAGATGGACAGATAGCCAGCCAGCCAGCCAGTCATATTTAGGATTGAAGATGCAGATGGATAAACCCTTGTTAGTCGTTTTCACCTTCAAGGAAAGAGTCCGTCATGGCATCCTGGGAAACTGTATGAAAAAAAAGAAAGTCAATACATGTATAGAAACTGAATGATCACTTACCTGTATCACAGCTGTTTACGAACAGTCAGCCTCACACAGTTGAAGATGGACAGAAAGCCAGCCAGCCAGTCATATTTGAGATTGGAGATGCAGATGGATTAACCCTTGTTAGTCGTTTCCACCTTCAGAGAGGGAGTCAGTCATGGCATCCTGGGAACCTGTATGACAAAAAAGAAAGTCAATACATGTATTGAAACTGAATGATCACTTACCTGTATCACAGCTGTTACGAACAGTCAGCCTGGAACAGTTGAAGATGGACAAAATACCAGCCAGCCAGTCATAGTTGAGATTGGAGATGCAGATGGATAAACCCTTGTTAGTAGTTTCCACCTTCAAGGAGGGAGTCCGTCATGGCATCCTGGGAAACTGTATGACAAAAAAGAAAAAGTCAATACATATATAGAAACTGAACGATCACTTACCTGTATCACAGCTGTTTACGAACAGTCAGCCTGGCACCGTTGATGGACAGATAGCCAGCCATCCAGTCATAGTTGAGATTGGAGATGTAGATGGATAAACCCATGTTAGTAATTTCCACCTTCAGAAAGGGAGTCCGTCATGGGATCCAGGAAAACTATGACAAAAAAGAAAAAAAAGTCAATACATATATAGAAACTGAATGATCACTTACCTGTATCACAGCTGTTTACGAACAGTCAGCCTCACACAGTTGAAGTTGGACAGAATACCAGCCAGCCAGTCATAGTTGAGTTTGGAGATGCAGATGGATAAACCCTTGTTAGTAGTTTCCACCTTCAAGGAGAGAGTCCGTCATGGCATCCTGGGAAACTGTATGACAAAAAAGAAAAAGTCAATACACATATAGAAACTGAATAATCACTTACCTGTATCACAGCTGTTTACGAACAGTCAGCCTGGCACCGTTGATGATGGACAGAAAGCCAGCCACACAGCCACAGTTCTGAAGTGAGAAGCAAATGGAATGACCCCTGTTAGTAGTTTCCACCTTCAGAGAGGGAGTCAGTCATGGCATCCTGGGAAACTGTATGACAAAATAGAAAAAGTCAATACATGTATAGAAACTGAATGATCACTTACCTGTATCACAGCTGTTTACGAACAGTCAGCCTTGCACAGTTGAAGATGGACAGATAGCCAGCCAGCCAGCCAGTCATATTTAGGATTGAAGATGCAGATGGATAAACCCTTGTTAGTCGTTTTCACCTTCAAGGAAGGAGTCCGTCATGGCATCCTGGGAAACTGTATGACAAAAAAAAAGAAAGTCAATACATGCATAGAAACTGAATGATCACTTACCTGTATCACAGCTGTTTACGAACACTCAGCCTGGCACAGTTGAAGATGGACAGAAAGCCAGCCACAGTTGTGAAGTGAGAAGCAGATGGAATGACCCCTATTAGTAGTTTCCACCTTCAGAGAGGGAGTCCGTCATGGCATCCTGGGAAACTGTATGACAAAAAAAAAGAAAGTCAATACATGTATAGAAACTGAATGATCACTTACCTGTATCACAGCTGTTTACGAACAGTCAGCCTGGCACAGTTTAAGTTGGACAGAAAGCCAGCCATGCAGTCATAGTTGAGATTGGAGATGTAGATGGATAAACCCTTGTTAGTAGTTTCCACCTTCAAGGAGGGAGTCCGTCATGGCATCCTGGGAAACTGTGTGACAAAAAAGAAAAAGTAAATACATGTATAGAAACTGAATTATTATTTACCTGTATCATAGCTGTTTACGAACAGTCAGCCTCACACAGTTGAAGATGGACAGAAACCCAGCCAGCCAGTCATAGTTGAGATTGGAGATGTAGATGGATAAACCCTTGTTAGTCATTTCCACCTTCAGAAAGGGAGTCCGTCATGGGATCCTGGGAAACTGTATGATAAAAAAAAGAAAGCCAATACATGTATAGAAACTGAATGATAACTTACCTGTATTACAGCTGTTTACGAACAGTCAGCCTCACAAAGTTGAAGTTGGACAGAATACTAGCCAGCCAGTCATAGTTGAGATTGGAGATGCAGATGGATAAACCCTTGTAAGTAGTTTCCACCTTCAAGGAGGGAGTCCGTCATGGCATCCTGGAAAACTGTATGACAAAAAAGAAAGTCAATACATGTATAGAAATTGAATGATCACTTACCTGTATGACAACTGTTTACGAACAGTCAGCCTGGTACAGTTGAAGAGAAACAGAAAGCCAGCCACAGTTCTGAAGTGAGAAGCAGACGGAATGACCCTTGTCAGTCGTTTCTACCTTCAGAGAGGGAGTATGTCATGGGATCCTGGGAAACTGTATGATAAAAAAAACAAAGCCAATACATGTATAGAAAACGAATGATCACTTACCTGTATCACACCTGTTTATGAACAGTCAGCCTGGCACCGTTGATGATGGACAGAAAGCCAGCCACACAGCCACAGTTGTGAAGTGAGAAGCAGATGGAATGACCTCTATTAATAGTTTCCACCTTCAAGGAGGGAGTCGGTCATGGCATCCTGGGAAACTGTATGACAAAAAAAAGAAAGTCAATACATGTATAGAAACTGAATGATCACTTACCTGTATCACAGCTGTTTACGAACAGTCAGCCTTGCACGGTTGAAGATGGACAGAAAGCAAGCCAGCCAGTCATATTTAGGATTGAAGATGCAGATGGATAAACCCTTGTTAGTTGTTTTCACCTTCAAGGAGGGAGTCCGTCATGGCATCCTGGGAAACTGTATGACAAAAAAAAGAAAGTCAATACATGTATAGAAACTGAATGATTACTTACCTGTATCACAGCTGTTTACGAACAGTCAGCCTGGCACCATTGATGGACAGATAGCCAGCCAGCCAGTCATTTTTGAGTTTGGAGATGTAGATGGATAAACCCTTGTTAGTCATTTCCACCTTCAGAAAGGGAGTCCGTCATGGGATCCTGGGAAACTATGACAAAAAAGAAAAAAAGTCAACACATATATAGAAACTGAATGATCACTTACCTGTATCACAGCTGTTTACGAACAGTCAGCCTCACACAGTTGAAGTTGAAAAGATAGCCAGCCATGCAGTCATAGTTGAGATTGGAGATGTAGATGGATAAACCCTTGTTAGTCTTTTTCACCTTCAGAGAGGGAGTCCGTCATGGCATCCTGGGAAACTGTATGACAAAAAAAAGAAAGTCAAAACATGTATAGAAACTGAATGATCACTTACCCGTATCACAGCTGTTTACAAACAGTCAGCCTGGCACCATTGATGGACAGATAGCCAGCCAGCCAGTCTTAGTTGAGATTGGAGATGCAGATGGATAAACCCTTGTTAGTAGTTTCCACCTTCAAGGAGGGAGTCCATCATGGCATCCTGGGAAACTGTATGACAAAAAAGAAAAAGTCAATACATGTATAGAAACTGAATGATCACTAACCTGCACCACAGCTGTTTACGAACAGTCAGCCTGGCACAGTTAAAGTTGGACAGAAAGCCAGCCACACAGCCACAGTTGTGAAGAGAGAAGCACATGGAATGACCCTTGTTAGTCGTTTCCACCTTCAAAGAGGAAGCCGGCCATGCGATCCTGGGAAACTGTATGACAAAAAAAAGAAAGTCAATACATGTATAGAAACTGAATGATCACTTACCTGTATCACAGCTGTTTACGAACAGTCAGCCTGGCACCGTTGATGATGGACAGAAAGCCAGCCACACAGCCACAGTTCTGAAGTGAGATGCAAATGGAATGACCCGTTAGTATTTTCCACCTTCAGAGAGGGAGTCGGTCATGGCATCCTGGGAAACTGTCTGACAAAAAAAAGAAAGTCAATACATATATAGAAAACGAATGATCACTTACCTGTATCACAGCTGTTTCCGAACAGTCAGCCTCACACAGTTGAAGTTGAAAAGATAGCCAGCCATGCAGTCATAGTTGAGATTGGAGATGTAGATGGATAAACCTTTGTTAGTCATTTCCACCTTCAGAAAGGGAGTCCGTCATGTCATCCTGGGAAACTGTATGACAAAAAAGAAAAAGTCAATACATGTATAGAAACTGAATGATCACTTACCTGAATCACAGCTGTTTACAAACAGTCAGCCTGGCACCGTTGAGGACAGATAGCCAGCCAGCCATTCATAGTTGAGATTGGAGATGCAGATGGATAAACCCTTGTTAGTCTTTTTCACCTTCAGAGAGGGAGTCCGTCATGGCATCCTGGGAAACTGTATGACAAAAAAGAAAGTCAATACATGTATAGAAACTGAATGATCACTTACCTGTATCACAGCTGTTTACGAACAGTCAGCCTGGCACAGTTTAAGATGTACAGAAAGCCAGCCACACAGCCACAGTTGTGAAGAGAGAAGCAGATGAAATGACCCTTGTTAGTCGTTTCAACCTTCAGAGAGGGAGTCCGTCATGGCATCCTGGGAAACTGTATGACAAAAAAGAAAGTCAATACATGTATAGAAACTGAATGTTTACTTACCTGTATCACAGCTGTTTACGAACAGTCAGCCTGGCACCGTTGATGGACAGATAGCCAGCCATCCAGTCATAGTTGAGATTGAAGATGTAGATGGATAAACTCTTGTTAGTCATTTCCACCTTCAGAAAGGGAGTCCGTTATGGGATCCTGGGAAACTATGACAAAAAAGAAAAAAAGTCAATACATGTATAGAAACTGAATGATCACTTACCTGTATCACAGCTGTTTACGAACAGTCAGCCTGGCACCGTTGATGATGGACAGAAAGCCAGCCACACAGCCACAGTTCTGAAGTGAGATGCAAATGGAATGACCCGTTAGTATTTTCCACCTTCAGAGAGGGAGTCGGTCATGGCATCCTGGGAAACTGTCTGCCAAAAAAAAGAAAGTCAATACATGTATTGAAACTGAATGATCACTTACCTGTATCACAGCTGTTTACGAACAGTCAACCTGGCACCGTTGATGATGGACAGAAAGCCAGCCACACAGCTACAGTTGTGAAGTGAGAAGCAGATGGATAAACCCTTGTTAGTCGTTTCCACCTTCAGAGAGGGAGTCCGTCATGGCATCCTGGGAAACTGTATGACAAAAAAAAGAAAGTCAATACATGTATAGAAACTGAATGATCACTTACCTTTATCACAGCTGTTTACAAACAGTCAGCCTGGCACCGTTGATGGACAGATAGCCAGCCATCCAGTCATAGTTGAGATTGGAGATGTAGATGGATAAACCCTTGTTAGTAATTTCCACCTTCAGAAAGGGAGTCCGTCATGGGATCCTGGGAAACTATGACAAAAAAGAAAAAAAGTCAATACATATATAAAAAACTGAATAATCACTTACCTGTATCACAGCTGTTTACGAACAGTCAGCCTCACACAGTTGAAGTTGGACAGAATACCAGCCAGCCAGTCATAGTTGAGTTTGGAGATGCAGATGGATAAACCCTTGTTAGTACTTTCCACGTTCAAGGAGGGAATCCGTCATGGCATCCTGGGAAACTGTATGAGAAAAAAGAAAAAGTCAATATATGTATAGAAACTGAATGATCACTTGCCTGTATCACAGCTGTTTACAAACAGTCAGCCTGGCACCGTTGATGGACAGATAGCCAGCCAGCCAGTCATAGTTGAGATTGGAGATGCAGATGGATAAACCCTTGTTAGTAGTTTCCACCTTCAAGGAGGGAGTCCGTCATGGCATCCTGGGAAACTGTATGACAAAAAAGAAAAACTCAATACACATATAGAAACTGAATAATCACTTACCTGTATCACAGCTGTTTACGAACAGTCAGCCTGGCACCGTTGATGATGGACAGAAACCCAGCCACACAGCCACAGTTCTGAAGTGAGAAGCAAATGGAATGACCCCTGTTAGTATATTCCACCTTCAGAGAGGGAGTCGGTCATGGCATCCTGAAAAACTGTATGACAAAAAAGAAACTCAATACATGTATAGAAACTGAATGATCACTTACCTGTATCACAGCTGTTTATGAACAGTCAGCCTTGCACAGTTGAAGATGGACAGATAGCCAGCCAGCCAGCCAGTCATATTTAGGATTGAAGATGCAGATGGATAAACCCTTGTTAGTCGTTTTCACCTTCAAGGAAGGAGTCCGTTATGGCATCCTGGGAATTTGTATGACAAAAAAAAGAAAGTCAATACATGTATAGAAACTGAATGATCACTTACTGTATCACAGCTGTTTACGAACAGTCAGCCTGGCACAGTTGAAGATGGACAGAAAGCCAGCCAGAGTTGTGAAGTGAGAAGCAGATGGAATGACCCCTATTAGTATTTTCCACCTTCAGAGAGGGAGTCCATCATGGCATCCTGGGAAACTGTATGATAAAAAAAAAGAAAGTCAATACATGTATAGAAACTGAATGATCACTTACCTGTATCACAGCTGTTTACGAACAGTCAGCCTGGCACAGTTTAAGTTGGACAGAAATCCAGCCACACAGCCATAGTTCTGAAGTGACAGCAGATGGAATGACGCTTGTTAGTCGTTTCAACCTTCATAGAGAGAGTCAGTCATGGGATCCTGGGAATTTGTATGACAAAAAAGAAAGTCAATACATGTATAGAAACTGAATGATCACTTACCTGTATCACAGCTGTTTACAAACAGTCAGCCTGGCACCGCTGATGGACAGATAGCCAGCCAGCCAGTCATAGTTGAGTTTGGAGATGCATATGGATAAACCCTTGATAGTAGTTTCCACCTTCAAGGAGGGAGTCCGTCATGGCATCCTGGGAAACTGTATGACAAAAAAAAAGAAAGTCAATACATGTATAGAAAACGAATGATCACTTACCTGTATCACAGCTGTTTACGAACAGTCAGCCTGGCACCGTTGATGGACAGATATCCAGCCATCCAGTAATAGTTGAGATTGGAGATGCAGATGGATAAACCCTTGTTAGTAGTTTCCACCTTCAAGGAGGGAGTCCGTCATGGCATCCTGGGAAACTGTATGACAAAAAAAAAGAAAGTCAATACATGTATAGAAAACGAATGATCACTTACCTGTATCACAGCTGTTTACGAACAGTCAGCCTGGCACCGTTGATGGACAGATATCTAGCCATCCAGTCACTGTTGAGATTGGAGATGTAGATGGATAAACCCTTGTTAGTCATATCCACCTTCAGAAAGGGAGTCCGTCATGGGATCCTGGGAAACTATGACAAAAAAAGAAAAAAAGTCAATACATTTATAGAGACTGAATGATCATTTACCTGTATCACAGCTGTTTACGAACAGTCAGCCTGGCACAGTTGAAGATGGACAGAAAGCCAGCCAGCCAGTCATAGTTGAGTTTGGAGATGCAGATGGATAAACCCTTGTTAGTCGTTTCCACCTTCAGAGAGGGAGTCCGTCATGGCATCCTGGGAAACTGTATGACAAAAAAAAAGAAAGTCAATATATGTATAGAAACTGAATGATCATTGGCACAGTTGAAGATGGACAGATAGCCAGCCACAGTTGTGAAGTGAGAAGCAGATGGAATGACCCTTGTTAGTCGTTTCCACCTTCAGAGAGGGAGTCCGTCATGGGATCCTGGGAAACTGTATGATAAAAAAAAGAAAGTCAATACATGTATAGAAAACGAATGATCACTTACCTGTATCACAGCTGTTTACGAACAATCAGGCTTGCACAGTTGAAGATGGACAGATAGCCAGCCAGCCAGTCATATTTAGGATTGAAGATGCAGATGGATTAACCCTTGTTAGTCGTTTCCACCTTCAGAGAGGGAGTCCGTCATGGCATCCTGGGAAACTGTATGACAAAAAAAAGAAAGTCAATACATGTATAGAAACTGAATGATCACTTACCTGTATCACAACTGTTTACGAACAGTCAGCCTGGCACCGTTGATGATGGACAGAAACCCAGCCACACAGCCACAGTTCTGAAGTGAGAAGCAAATGGAATGACCCCTGTTAGTATATTCCACCTTCAGAGAGGGAGTCCATCATGGCATCCTGAAAAACTGTATGACAAAAAAGAAACTCAATACATGTATAGAAACTGAATGATCACTTACCTGTATCACAGCTGTTTATGAACAGTCAGCCTTGCACAGTTGAAGATGGACAGATAGCCAGCCAGCCAGCCAGTCATATTTAGGATTGAAGATGCAGATGGATAAACCCTTGTTAGTCATTTTCACCTTCAAGGAAGGAGTCCGTTATGGCATCCTGGGAATTTGTATGACAAAAAAAAGAAAGTCAATACATGTATAGAAACTGAATGATCACTTACTGTATCACAGCTGTTTACGAACAGTCAGCCTGGCACAGTTGAAGATGGACAGAAAGCCAGCCAGAGTTGTGAAGTGAGAAGCAGATGGAATGACCCCTATTAGTATTTTCCACCTTCAGAGAGGGAGTCCGTCATGGCATCCTGGGAAACTGTATGATAAAAAAAAAGAAAGTCAATACATGTATAGAAACTGAATGATCACTTACCTGTATCACAGCTGTTTACGAACAGTCAGCCTGGCACAGTTTAAGTTGGACAGAAATCCAGCCACACAGCCATAGTTCTGAAGTGACAGCAGATGGAATGACGCTTGTTAGTCGTTTCAACCTTCATAGAGAGAGTCAGTCATGGGATCCTGGGAATTTGTATGACAAAAAAGAAAGTCAATACATGTATAGAAACTGAATGATCACTTACCTGTATCACAGCTGTTTACAAACAGTCAGCCTGGCACCGCTGATGGACAGATAGCCAGCCAGCCAGTCATAGTTGAGTTTGGAGATGCATATGGATAAACCCTTGATAGTAGTTTCCACCTTCAAGGAGGGAGTCCGTCATGGCATCCTGGGAAACTGCATGACAAAAAAAAAGAAAGTCAATACATGTATAGAAAACGAATGATCACTTACCTGTATCACAGCTGTTTACGAACAGTCAGCCTGGCACCGTTGATGGACAGATATCCAGCCATCCAGTAATAGTTGAGATTGGAGATGCAGATGGATAAACCCTTGTTAGTAGTTTCCACCTTCAAGGAGGGAGTCCGTCATGGCATCCTGGGAAACTGTATGACAAAAAAAAAGAAAGTCAATACATGTATAGAAAACGAATGATCACTTACCTGTATCACAGCTGTTTACGAACAGTCAGCCTGGCACCGTTGATGGACAGATATCTAGCCATCCAGTCACTGTTGAGATTGGAGATGTAGATGGATAAACCCTTGTTAGTCATATCCACCTTCAGAAAGGGAGTCCGTCATGGGATCCTGGGAAACTATGACAAAAAAAGAAAAAAAGTCAATACATTTATAGAGACTGAATGATCATTTACCTGTATCACAGCTGTTTACGAACAGTCAGCCTGGCACAGTTGAAGATGGACAGAAAGCCAGCCAGCCAGTCATAGTTGAGTTTGGAGATGCAGATGGATAAACCCTTGTTAGTCGTTTCCACCTTCAGAGAGAGAGTCCGTCATGGGATCCTGGGAAACTGTATGATAAAAAAAGAAAGTCAATACATGTATAGAAAACGAATGATCACTTACCTGTATCACAGCTGTTTACGAACAATCAGGCTTGCACAGTTGAAGATGGACAGATAGCCAGCCAGCCAGTCATATTTAGGATTGAAGATGCAGATGGATTAACCCTTGTTAGTCGTTTCCACCTTCAGAGAGGGAGTCCGTCATGGCATCCTGGGAAACTGTATGACAAAAAAAAGAAAGTCAATACATGTATAGAAACTGAATGATCACTTACCTGTATCACAACTGTTTACGAACAGTCAGCCTGGCACCGTTGATGATGGACAGAAAGCCAGCCACACAGCCACAGTTGTGAAGTGAGAAGCAGATGGAATGACCCCTGTTAGTAGTTTCCACCTTCAAGGAGGTAGTCGGTCATGGCATCCTGGGAGACTGTATGACAAAAAAAAGAAAGTCAATACATGTATAGAAACTGAATGATCACTTACCTGTATCACAGCTGTTTACGAACAGTCAGCCTGGCACCGTTGATGGACAGATAGCCAGCCATCCAGTCATATTCGAGATAGGAGATGTAGATGGATAAACCCTTTTTAGTCATTTCCACCTTCAAAAAGGGAGTCCGTCATGGGATCCTGAGAAACTATGACAAAAAAGAAAAAAAGTCAATACATATATAGAAACTGAATGATCACTTACCTGTATCACATCTGTTTACGAACAGTCAGCCTCACACAGTTGAAGATGGACAGAAAGCCAGCCACAGTTGTGAAGTGAGAAGCAGATGGAATGACCCCTGTTAGTAGTTTCCACCTTCAGAAAGGGAGTCCGTCATGGCATCCTGGGAAACTGTATGACAAAAAAGAAAAAAAGTCAATACATATATAGAAAATGAATGATCACTTACCTGTATCACAGCTGTTTACGAACAGTCAGCCTGGCACCGTTGATGGACAGATAGCCAGCCATCCAGTCATAGTTGAGATTGGAGATGTAGATGGATAAACCCTTGTTAGTAATTTCCACCTTCAGAAAGGGAGTCCGTCATGGGATCCTGGGAAACTATGACAAAAAAGAAAAAAAGTCAATACATGATCACTTACCTGTATCACAGCTGTTTACGAACAGTCAGCCTCACACAGTTGAAGTTGGACAGATAGCCAGCCAGCCAGTCATAGTTGAGATTGGAGATGCAGATGGATAAACCCTTGTTAGTAGTTTCCACCTTCAAGGTGGGAGTCCGTCATGGCATCCTGGGAAACTGTATGAGAAAAAAGAAAAAGTCAATACATGTATAGAAACTGAATGATCACTTACCTGTATCACAGCTGTTTACAAACAGTCAGCCTGGCACCGTTGATGGACAGATAGCCACCCAGCCAGTTATAGTTGAGATTGGAGATGCAGATGGATAAACCCTTGTTAGTAGTTTCCACCTTCAAGGAGGGAGTCTGTCATGGCATCCTGGGAGACTGTATGACAAAAAAGAAAAAGTCAATACACATATAGAAACTGAATGATCACTTACCTGTATCACAGCTGTTTACGAACAGTCAGCCTGGCACCGTTGATGATGGACAGAAACCCAGCCACACAGCCACAATTCTGAAGTGAGAAGCAAATGGAATGACCCGTTAGTATATTCCACCTTCAGAGAGGGAGTCCGCCATGGCATCCTGGAAAACTGTATGACAAAAAAGAAAGTCAATACATGTATAGAAACTGAATGATCACTTACCTGTATCACAGCTGTTTACAAACAGTCAGCCTCACACAGTTGAAGATGGATAGAAAGCCAGCCAGCCAGTCATATTTGAGATTGGAGATGCAGATGGATAAACCCTTGTTAGTCGTTTCCACCTTCAGAGAGGGAGTCCACCATGGCATACTGGAAAACTGTATGACAAAAAAATGAAAGTCAATACATGTATAGAAACTGAATGATCACTTACCTGTATCACAGCTGTTTACGAACAGTCAGCCTGGCACCGTTGATGGATAGATAGCCAGCCATCCAGTCATAGTTGAGATTGGAGATGTAGATGGATAAACCCTTGTTAGTAATTTCCACCTTCAGAAAGGGAGTCCGTCATGGGATCCTGGGAAACTATGACAAAAAAGAAAAAAAGTCAATACACGATCACTTACCTGTATCACAGCTGTTTACGAACAGTCAGCCTCACACAGTTGAAGTTGGACAGAATACCAGCCAGCCAGTCATAGTTGAGTTTGGAGATGCAGATGGATAAACCTTTGTTAGTAGTTTCCACCTTCAAGGAGGGAGTCCGTCATGGCATCCTGGGAAACTGTATGACAAAAAAGAAAAAGTCAATACACATATAGAAACTGAATGATCACTTACCTGTATCACAGCTGTTTACGGACAGTCAGCCTGGCACCGTTGATGATGGACAGAAACCCAGCCACACAGCCACAATTCTGAAGTGAGAAGCAAATGGAATGACCCCTGTTAGTATATTCCACCTTCAGAGAGGGAGTCCGCCATGGCATCCTCGAAAACTGTATGACAAAAAAGAAAGTCAATACATGTATAGAAACTGAATGATCACTTACCTGTATCACAGCTGTTTACGAACAGTCAGCCTGGAACCGTTGATGGACAGATAGCCAGCCATCCAGTCATAGTTGAGATTGGAGATGTAGATGGATAAACCCTTGTTAGTCATTTCCACCTTCAGAAAGGGAGTCCGTCATGGCATCCTGGGAAACTGTATGAAAAAAAAAAAAAAAAAAAGAGTGTCAGTACATGTATAGAAACGGAATGATCACTTACCTGTATCACAGCTGTTTACGAACAGTCAGCCTTGCACAGTTGAAGATGGACAGAATACCAGCCAGCCAGTCATAGTTGAGATTGGAGATGCAGATGGATAAACCCTTGTTAGTCTTTTCCACCTTCAGAGAGAGAGTCCGTCATGGCATCCTGGAAAACTGTATGACAAAAAAGAAAAAGTCAATACATGTATAGAAAACGAATGATCACTTACCTGTATCACAGCTGTTTACGAACAGTCAGCCTGGCACAGTTGAAGATGGACAGAAAGCCAGCCACAGTTGTGAAGTGAGAAGCAGATGGAATGACCCCTGTAAGTAGTTTCCACCTTCAGAGAGGGAGTCCGTCATGGCATCCTGGGAAACTGTATGATAAAAAAAGAAAGTCAATACATGTATATAAACTGAATGATCACTTACCTGTATCACAGCTGTTTACAAACAGTCAGCCTGGCACCGTTGATGATGGACAGAAAGCCAGCCACACAGCCACAGTTGTGAAGTGAGAAGCAGATGGAATGACCCCTGTAAGTAGTTTCCACCTTCAGAGAGGGAGTCCGTCATGGCGTCCTGGGAAACTGTATGACAAAAAAAAAAAAAAGTCAATACATATATAGAAACTGAATGATCACTTACCTCTATCACAGCTGTTTACGAACAGTCAGCCTGGCACCGTTGATGATGGACAGAAAGCCAGCCAAACAGCCACAGTTCTGAAGTGAGAAGCAGATGGAATGACCCCTGTTAGTATTTTCCACCTTCAGAAAGGGAGTCGGTCATGGCATTCTGGGAAACTGTTTGACAAAAAAAAGAAAGTCAATACATGTATAGAAACTGAATGATCACTTACCTGTATCACAGCTGTTTACAAACAGTCAGCCTGGCACCGTTGATGGACAGATAGCCAGCCAGCCAGTCATAGTTGAGATTGGAGATGCAGATGGATAAACCCTTGTTAGTAGTTTCCACCTTCAAGGAGGGAGTCCGTCATGGCATCCTGGGAAACTGTATGACAAAAAAGAAAAAGTCAATACATGTATAGAAACTGAATGATCACTTACCTGCATCACAGCTGTTTACAAACAGTCAGTCTGGCACAGTTGAACATGGACAGAAAGCCAGCCACAGTCGTGAAGAGAGAAGAAGATGGAATGACCCTTGTTAGTCGTTTCAATCTTCACAGAGAGAGTCCGTCATGGGATCCAGGGAATTTGTATGACAAAAAAGAAAGTCAATACATATATAGAAACTGAATGATCACTTACCTGTATCACAGCTGTTTACGAACAGTCAGCCTGGCACAGTTAAAGTTGGACAGAAAGCCAGCCACACAGCCACAGTTGTGAAGAGAGAAGCAGATGGAATGACCCTTGTTAGTCGTTTCCACCTTCAAAGAGGAAGCCGGCCATGCGATCCTGGGAAACTGTATGACAAAAAAGAAAAAGTCAATACATGTATTGAAACTGAATGATCACTTACCTGTATCACAGCTGATTACGAACAGTCAGCCTGGCACCGTTGATGATGGACAGAAAGCCAGCCACACAGCCACAGTTGTGAAGTGAGAAGCAGATGGAATGACCCCTGTTAGTATATTCCACCTTCAGAGAGGGAGTCCGCCATGGCATCCTGGGAAACTGTATGACAAAAAAGAAAAAGTCAATACATGTATAGAAACTGAATGATCACTTACCTGTATCACAGCTGTTTTTGAACAGTAAGCCTGGCACAGTTGAAAATGGACAAAATACCAGCCAGCCAGTCATAGTTGAGATTGGAGATGCAGATGGACAAACCCTTGTTAGTCGTTTCCACCTTCAGAGAGGGAGTCCGTCATGGGATCCTGGGAAACTGTATGACAAAAAAAAGAAAGTCAATACATGTATAGAAACTGAATGATTACTTACCTGTATTATAGCTGTTTACGAACAGTCAGCCTGGCACCGTTGATGGACAGATAGCCAGCCACACAGCCACAGTTGTGAAGTGAGAAGCAGATGGAATGACCCCTGTTAGTAGTTTCCACCTTCAAGGAGGTAGTCGGTCATGGCATCCTGGGAAACTGAATGATAAAAAAAAGAAAGTCAGTACATGTATAGACACTGAATGATCACTTACCTGTATCACAGCTGTTTACAAACAGTCAGCCTGGCACCGTTGATGGACAGATAGCCAGCCATCCAGTCATAGTTGAGATTGGAGATGTAGATGGATAAACCCTTGTTAGTCATTTCCACCTTCAGAAAGGGAGTCCGTCATGGGATCCTGGGAAACTATGACAAAAAAGAAAAAAAGTCAATACATATATAGAAAAATGAATGATCACTTACCTGTATCACAGCTGTTTACAAACAGTCAGCCTCACACAGTTGAAGATGGACAGAAAGCCAGCCATCCAGTCATAGTTGAGATTGGAGATGTAGATGGATAAACCCTTGTTAGTCATTTCCACCTTGAGAAAGGGAGTCCGTCATGGGATCCTGGGAAACTGTATGATAAAAAAAGAAAGCCAATACATGTATAGAAAACGAATGACCACTTACCTGTATCACAGCTGTTTACGAACAGTCAGCCTCACAAAGTTGAAGTTGGACAGAATACCAGCCAGCCAGTCATAGTTGAGATTGGAGATGCAGATGGATAAACCCTTGTTAGTCTTTTTCACCTTCAGAGAGGGAGTCCGTCATGGCATCCTGGGAAACTGTATGACAAAAAAGAAAGTCAATACATGTATAGAAACTGAATGATCACTTACCTGTATCACAGCTATTTATGAACGGTCAGCCTGGCACAGTTAAAGTTGGACAGAAAGCCAGCCACACAGCCACAGTTGTGAAGAGAGAAGCAGATGGAATGACCCTTGTTAGTCGTTTCCACCTTCAAGGAGGGCGTCCGTCATGGCATCCTGGGAAACTGTATGACAAAAAAGAAAGTCAATACATGTATAGAAACTGAATGTTTACTTACCTGTATCACAGCTGTTTACGAACAGTCAGCCTGGCACCGTTGATGGACAGATAGCCAACCATCCAGTCATAGTTGAGATTGAAGATGCAGATGGATAAACCCTTGTTAGTCTTTTTCACCTTCAGAGAGGGAGTCCGTCATGGCATCCTGGGAAACTGTATGACAAAAAAAAGAAAGTCAATACATATACAGAAAACGAATGATCACTTACCTGTATCACAGCTGTTTACGAACAGTCAGCCTCACACAGTTGAAGATGGACAGAAAGCCAGCCAGCCAGTCATATTTGAGATTGGAGATGCAGATGGATTAACCCTTGTTAGTCGTTTCCACCTTCAGAGAGGGAGTCAGTCATGGCATCCTGGGAAACTGTATGACAAAAAAGAAAGTCAATACATGTATTGAAACTGAATGATCACTTACCTGTATCACAGCTGTTTACGAACAGTCAGCCTGGCACCGTTGATGATGGACAGAAAGCCAGCCACACAGCCATAGTTGTGAAGTGAGAAGCAGATGGAATGACCCCTGTTAGTAGTTTCCACCTTCAAGGAGGGAGTCGGTCATGGCATCCTGGGAAACTGTATGAGAAAAAAAAGAAAGTCAATACAGGTATAGAAACTGAATGATCAGTTACCTGTATCACAGCTGTTTACGAACAGTCAGCCTGGCACCGTTGATGGACAGATAGCCAGCCATCCAGTCATAGTTGAGATTGGAGATGTAGATGGATAAACCCTTGTTAGTAGTTTCCACCTTCAAGGAGGGAGTCCGTCATGGCATCCTGGGAATCTGTATGAGAAAAAAGAAAAAGTCAATACATGTACAGAAACTGAATGATCACTTACCTGTATCACAGCTGTTTACAAACAGTCAGCCTGGCACCGTTGATGGACAGATAGCCAGCCAGCCAGTCATAGTTCAGATTGGAGATGCAGATGGATAAACCCTTGTTAGTAGTTTCCACCTTCAAGGAGGGAGTCCGTCATGGCATCCTGGGAAACTGTATGACAAAAAAGAAAAAGTCAATACACATATAGAAACTGAATGATCACTTACCTGTATTACAGCTGTTTACGAACAGTCAGCCTGGCACCGTTAATGGACAAAAACCCAGCCACACAGCCACAGTTCTGAAGTGAGAAGCAAATGGAATGACCCCTGTTAGTATATTCCACCTTCAGAGAGGGGGTCCGCCATGGCATCCTGGGAAACTGTATGACAAAAAAGAAAGTCAATACATGTATAGAAACTGAATGATCACTTACCTGTATCACAGCTGTTTACGAACAGTCAGCCTGGCACAGTTGAAGATGGATAGAAAGCCAGCCAGCCAGTCATATTTGAGATTGGAGATGCAGATGGATAAACCCTTGTTAGTCGTTTCCACCTTCAGAGAGGCAGTCCACCATGGCATCCTGGAAAACTGTATGACAAAAAAGAAAGTCAATACATGTATAGAAACTGAATAATCACTTACCTGTATCACAGCTGTTTACAAACAGTCAGCCTGGCACCGCTCATGGACAAATAGCCAGCCAGCCAGTCATAGTTGAGATTGGAGATGCAGATGGATAAACCCTTGTTAGTAGTTTCCACCTTCAAGGAGGGAGTCCGTCATGGCATCCTGGGAAACTGTTTAATAAAAAAAATTAAGTCAATACATGTATAGAAACTGAATGATCACTTACCTGTATCACAGCTGTTTACGAACAGTCAGCCTGGCACAGTTTAAGTTGGACAGAAAGCCAGCCACACAGCCATAGTTCTGAAGTGACAGCAGATGGAATGTCGCTTGTTAGTCGTTTCAAACTTCAGAGAGAGAGTCCGTCATGGGATCCTGGGAATTTGTATGACAAAAAAGAAAGTCAATACATGTATAGAAACTGAATGACCACTTACCTGTATCACAGCTGTTTACGAACAGTCAGCCTGGCACAGTTTAAGATGGACAGAAAGCCAGCCACACAGGCACAGTTGTGAAGTGAGAAGCAGATGGAATGACCCCTTTTAGTAGTTTCCACCTTCAGAGAGGGAGTCCGTCATGGCATCCTGGGAAACTGTATGAAAAAAAAAAAGAAAGTCAATACATGTATAGAAACTGAATGATCATTGGCACAGTTGAAGATGGACAGATAGCCAGCCACAGTTGTGAAGTGAGAAGCAGATGGAATGAACCCTATTAGTAGTTTCCACCTTCAGAGAGGGAGTCCGTCATGGCATCCTGGGAAACTGTTTAATAAAAGAAATTAAGTCAATACATGAATAGAAACTGAATGATCACTTACCTGTATCACAGCTGTTTACGAACAGTCAGCCTCACACCGTTGACGATGGACAGAATACCAGCTAGCCAGTCATAGTTGAGATTGGAGATGCAGATGGATAAACCCTTGTTAGTCGTTTCCACCTTCAGAGAGGGAGTCCGTCATGGCATCCTGGGAAACTGTATGAAAAAAAAAAAGAAAGTCAATACATGTATAGAAACTGAATGATCATTGGCACAGTTGAAGATGGACAGATAGCCAGCCACAGTTGTGAAGTGAGAAGCAGATGGAATGACCCCTGTAAGTAGTTTCCACCTTCAGAGAGGGAGTCCGTCATGGCATCCTGGGAAACTGTATGATAAAAAAAGAAAGTCAATACATGTATATAAACTGAATGATCACTTACCTGTATCACAGCTGTTTACAAACAGTCAGCCTGGCACCGTTGATGATGGACAGAAAGCCAGCCACACAGCCACAGTTGTGAAGTGAGAAGCAGATGGAATGACCCCTGTAAGTAGTTTCCACCTTCAGAGAGGGAGTCCGTCATGGCGTCCTGGGAAACTGTATGACAAAAAAGAAAAAAAGTCAATACATATATAGAAACTGAATGATCACTTACCTGTATCACAGCTGTTTACGAACAGTCAGCCTCACACGGTTGAACTGTCTGGTTCCTACAGAGAGGAAGCCGGCCATGCCATCCTGGGAAACTGTATGACAAAAAAGAAAAAGTCAATACATGTATAGAAACTGAATGATCACTTACCTGTATCACAGCTGTTTACGAACAGTCAGCCTGGCACCGTTGATGATGGACAGAAAGCCAGCCAAACAGCCACAGTTCTGAAGTGAGAAGCAGATGGAATGACCCCTGTTAGTATTTTCCACCTTCAGAAAGGGAGTCGGTCATGGCATTCTGGGAAACTGTTTGACAAAAAAAAGAAAGTCAATACATGTATAGAAACTGAATGATCACTTACCTGTATCACAGCTGTTTACAAACAGTCAGCCTGGCACCGTTGATGGACAGATAGCCAGCCATCCAGTCATATTCGAGATAGGAGATGTAGATGGATAAACCCTTTTTAGTCATTTCCACCTTCAAAAAGGGAGTCCGTCATGGGATCCTGAGAAACTATGACAAAAAAGAAAAAAAGTCAATACATATATAGAAACTGAATGATCACTTACCTGTATCACATCTGTTTACGAACAGTCAGCCTCACACAGTTGAAGATGGACAGAAAGCCAGCCACAGTTGTGAAGTGAGAAGCAGATGGAATGACCCCTGTTAGTAGTTTCCACCTTCAGAAAGGGAGTCCGTCATGGCATCCTGGGAAACTGTATGACAAAAAAGAAAAAAAGTCAATACATATATAGAAAATGAATGATCACTTACCTGTATCACAGCTGTTTACGAACAGTCAGCCTGGCACCGTTGATGGACAGATAGCCAGCCATCCAGTCATAGTTGAGATTGGAGATGTAGATGGATAAACCCTTGTTAGTAATTTCCACCTTCAGAAAGGGAGTCCGTCATGGGATCCTGGGAAACTATGACAAAAAAGAAAAAAAGTCAATACATGATCACTTACCTGTATCACAGCTGTTTACGAACAGTCAGCCTCACACAGTTGAAGTTGGACAGATAGCCAGCCAGCCAGTCATAGTTGAGATTGGAGATGCAGATGGATAAACCCTTGTTAGTAGTTTCCACCTTTAAGGTGGGAGTCCGTCATGGCATCCTGGGAAACTGTATGAGAAAAAAGAAAAAGTCAATACATGTATAGAAACTGAATGATCACTTACCTGTATCACAGCTGTTTACAAACAGTCAGCCTGGCACCGTTGATGGACAGATAGCCACCCAGCCAGTCATAGTTGAGATTGGAGATGCAGATGGATAAACCCTTGTTAGTAGTTTCCACCTTCAAGGAGGGAGTCTGTCATGGCATCCTGGGAGACTGTATGACAAAAAAGAAAAAGTCAATACACATATAGAAACTGAATGATCACTTACCTGTATCACAGCTGTTTACGAACAGTCAGCCTGGCACCGTTGATGATGGACAGAAACCCAGCCACACAGCCACAATTCTGAAGTGAGAAGCAAATGGAATGACCCGTTAGTATATTCCACCTTCAGAGAGGGAGTCTGCCATGGCATCCTGGAAAACTGTATGACAAAAAAGAAAGTCAATACATGTATAGAAACTGAATGATCACTTACCTGTATCACAGCTGTTTACAAACAGTCAGCCTCACACAGTTGAAGATGGATAGAAAGCCAGCCAGCCAGTCATATTTGAGATTGGAGATGCAGATGGATAAACCCTTGTTAGTCGTTTCCACCTTCAGAGAGGGAGTCCACCATGGCATACTGGAAAACTGTATGACAAAAAAATGAAAGTCAATACATGTATAGAAACTGAATGATCACTTACCTGTATCACAGCTGTTTACGAACAGTCAGCCTGGCACCGTTGATGGATAGATAGCCAGCCATCCAGTCATAGTTGAGATTGGAGATGTAGATGGATAAACCCTTGTTAGTAATTTCCACCTTCAGAAAGGGAGTCCGTCATGGGATCCTGGGAAACTATGACAAAAAAGAAAAAAAGTCAATACACGATCACTTACCTGTATCACAGCTGTTTACGAACAGTCAGCCTCACACAGTTGAAGTTGGACAGAATACCAGCCAGCCAGTCATAGTTGAGTTTGGAGATGCAGATGGATAAACCCTTGTTAGTAGTTTCCACCTTCAAGGAGGGAGTCCGTCATGGCATCCTGGGAAACTGTATGACAAAAAAGAAAAAGTCAATACACATATAGAAACTGAATGATCACTTACCTGTATCACAGCTGTTTACGGACAGTCAGCCTGGCACCGTTGATGATGGACAGAAACCCAGCCACACAGCCACAATTCTGAAGTGAGAAGCAAATGGAATGACCCCTGTTAGTATATTCCACCTTCAGAGAGGGAGTCCGCCATGGCATCCTCGAAAACTGTATGACAAAAAAGAAAGTCAATACATGTATAGAAACTGAATGATCACTTACCTGTATCACAGCTGTTTACGAACAGTCAGCCTGGAACCGTTGATGGACAGATAGCCAGCCATCCAGTCATATTTGAGATTGGAGATGTAGATGGATAAACCCTTGTTAGTCATTTCCACCTTCAGAAAGGGAGTCCGTCATGGCATCCTGGGAAACTGTATGAAAAAAAAAAAAAAAAAAGAGTGTCAGTACATGTATAGAAACGGAATGATCACTTACCTGTATCACAGCTGTTTACGAACAGTCAGCCTTGCACAGTTGAAGATGGACAGAATACCAGCCAGCCAGTCATAGTTGAGATTGGAGATGCAGATGGATAAACCCTTGTTAGTCTTTTCCACCTTCAGAGAGAGAGTCCGTCATGGCATCCTGGAAAACTGTATGACAAAAAAGAAAAAGTCAATACATGTATAGAAAACGAATGATCACTTACCTGTATCACAGCTGTTTACGAACAGTCAGCCTGGCACAGTTGAAGATGGACAAAAAGCCAGCCACAGTTGTGAAGTGAGAAGCAGATGGAATGACCCCTGTAAGTAGTTTCCACCTTCAGAGAGGGAGTCCGTCATGGCATCCTGGGAAACTGTATGATAAAAAAAGAAAGTCAATACATGTATATAAACTGAATGATCACTTACCTGTATCACAGCTGTTTACAAACAGTCAGCCTGGCACCGTTGATGATGGACAGAAAGCCAGCCACACAGCCACAGTTGTGAAGTGAGAAGCAGATGGAATGACCCCTGTAAGTAGTTTCCACCTTCAGAGAGGGAGTCCGTCATGGCGTCCTGGGAAACTGTATGACAAAAAAGAAAAAAAGTCAATACATATATAGAAACTGAATGATCACTTACCTGTATCACAGCTGTTTACGAACAGTCAGCCTCACACGGTTGAACTGTCTGGTTCCTACAGAGAGGAAGCCGGCCATGCGATCCTGGAAAACTGTATGACAAAAAAGAAAAAGTCAATACATGTATAGAAACTGAATGATCACTTACCTCTATCACAGCTGTTTACGAACAGTCAGCCTGGCACCGTTGATGATGGACAGAAAGCCAGCCAAAAAGCCACAGTTCTGAAGTGAGAAGCAGATGGAATGACCCCTGTTAGTATTTTCCACCTTCAGAAAGGGAGTCGGTCATGGCATTCTGGGAAACTGTTTGACAAAAAAAAGAAAGTCAATACATGTATAGAAACTGAATGATCACTTACCTGTATCACAGCTGTTTACAAACAGTCAGCCTGGCACCGTTGATGGACAGATAGCCAGCCAGCCAGTCATAGTTGAGATTGGAGATGCAGATGGATAAACCCTTGTTAGTAGTTTCCACCTTCAAGGAGGGAGTCCGTCATGGCATCCTGGGAAACTGTATGACAAAAAAGAAAAAGTCAATACATGTATAGAAACTGAATGATCACTTACCTGCATCACAGCTGTTTACAAACAGTCAGCCTGGCACAGTTGAACATGGACAGAAAGCCAGCCACAGTCGTGAAGAGAGAAGAAGATGGAATGACCCTTGTTAGTCGTTTCAATCTTCACAGAGAGAGTCCGTCATGGGATCCAGGGAATTTGTATGACAAAAAAGAAAGTCAATACATATATAGAAACTGAATGATCACTTACCTGTATCACAGCTGTTTACGAACAGTCAGCCTGGCACAGTTAAAGTTGGACAGAAAGCCAGCCACACAGCCACAGTTGTGAAGAGAGAAGCAGATGGAATGACCCTTGTTAGTCGTTTCCACCTTCAAAGAGGAAGCCGGCCATGCGATCCTGGGAAACTGTATGACAAAAAAGAAAAAGTCAATACATGTATTGAAACTGAATGATCACTTACCTGTATCACAGCTGATTACGAACAGTCAGCCTGGCACCGTTGATGATGGACAGAAAGCCAGCCACACAGCCACAGTTGTGAAGTGAGAAGCAGATGGAATGACCCCTGTTAGTATATTCCACCTTCAGAGAGGGAGTCCGCCATGGCATCCTGGGAAACTGTATGACAAAAAAGAAAAAGTCAATACATGTATAGAAACTGAATGATCACTTACCTGTATCACAGCTGTTTTTGAACAGTAAGCCTGGCACAGTTGAAAATGGACAAAATACCAGCCAGCCAGTCATAGTTGAGATTGGAGATGCAGATGGACAAACCCTTGTTAGTCGTTTCCACCTTCAGAGAGGGAGTCCGTCATGGGATCCTGGGAAACTGTATGACAAAAAAAAGAAAGTCAATACATGTATAGAAACTGAATGATCACTTACCTGTATTATAGCTGTTTACGAACAGTCAGCCTGGCACCGTTGATGGACAGATAGCCAGCCACACAGCCACAGTTGTGAAGTGAGAAGCAGATGGAATGACCCCTGTTAGTAGTTTCCACCTTCAAGGAGGTAGTCGGTCATGGCATCCTGGGAAACTGAATGATAAAAAAAAGAAAGTCAGTACATGTATAGACACTGAATGATCACTTACCTGTATCACAGCTGTTTACAAACAGTCAGCCTGGCACCGTTGATGGACAGATAGCCAGCCATCCAGTCATAGTTGAGATTGGAGATGTAGATGGATAAACCCTTGTTAGTCATTTCCACCTTGAGAAAGGGAGTCCGTCATGGGATCCTGGGAAACTGTATGATAAAAAAAGAAAGCCAATACATGTATAGAAAACGAATGATCACTTACCTGTATCACAGCTGTTTACAAACAGTCAGCCTCACAAAGTTGAAGTTGGACAGAATACCAGCCAGCCAGTCCTAGTTGAGTTTGGAGATGCAGATGGATAAACCCTTGTTAGTAGTTTCCACCTTCAAGGAGGGAGTCCGTAATGGCATCCTGGGAAACTGTATGACAAAAAAGAAAAAGTCAATACATGTATAGAAACTGAATGATCACTTACCTGTATCACAGCTGTTTACGAACAGTCAGCCTGGCACCGTTGATGATGGATAGAAAGCCAGCCACACAGCCACAGTTGTGAAGTGAGAAGCAGATGGAATGAACCCTGTTAGTAGTTTCCACCTTCAAGGAGGGAGTCGGTCATGGCATCCTGGGAAACTGTATGACAAAAAAAAGAAAGTCAATACATGTATAGAAACTGAATGATCACTTACCTGTATCACAGCTGTTTATGAACAGTCAGCCTGGCACAGTTGAAGATGGACAAAATACCAGCCATCCAGTCGTTGTTGAGTTTGGAGATGTAGATGGATAAACCCTTTTTAGTCATTTCCACCTTCAGAAAGGGACTCCGTCATGGGATCCTGGGAAACTATGACAAAAAAGAAAAAAAGTCAATACATGTATAGAAACTGAATGATCACTTACCTGTATCACAGCTGTTTACAAACAGTCAGCCTGGCACCGTTGAGGACAGATAGCCAGCCAGCCAGTCATAGTTGAGATTGGAGATGCAGATGGATAAACCCTTGTTAGTCTTTTTCACCTTCAGAGAGGGAGTCCGTCATGGCATCCTGGGAAACTGTATGACAAAAAAGAAAGTCAATACATGTATAGAAACTGAATGTTTACTTACCTGTATCACAGCTGTTTACGAACAGTCAGCCTGGCACCGTTGATGGACAGATAGCCAGCCATCCAGTCATAGTTGAGATTGAAGATGTAGATGGATAAACCCTTGTTAGTCATTTCCACCTTCAGAAAGTGAGTCCGTCATGGGATCCTGGGAAACTATACAAAAAAGAAAAAAAGTCAATACATGTATAGAAACTGAATGATCACTTACCTGTATCACAGCTGTTTACGAACAGTCAGCCTTGCACAGTTGAAGATGGACAGAATACCAGCCACACAGCCACAGTTGTGAAATGAGAAGCAGATGGCATGACGCCTGTTAGTAGTTTCCACCTTCAGAGAGGGAGTCCGTCATGGCATCCTGTGAAACTGTATGACAAAAAAGAAAGTCAATACATGTATAGAAACTGAATGATCACTTACCTGTATCACAGCTGTTTACGAACAGTCAGCCTTGCACAGTTGAAGATGGACAGAATACCAACCAGCCAGTCATAGTTGAGATTGGAGATGCAGATGGATAAACCCTTGTTAGTCGTTTCCACCTTCAGAGAGGGAGTCCGTCATGGGATCCTGGGAAACTGTATGACAAAAAAGAAAGTCAATACATGTATAGAAACTGAATGATCACTTACCTGTATCACAGCTGTTTACGAACAGTCAGCCTTGCACAGTTGAAGATGGACAGAATACCAGCCACACAGCCACAGTTGTGAAATGAGAAGCAGATGGCATGACGCCTGTTAGTAGTTTCCACCTTCAGAGAGGGAGTCCGTCATGGCATCCTGGGAAACTGTATGACAAAAAAGAAAGTCAATACATGTATAGAAACTGAATGATCACTTACCTGTATCACAGCCTTGCACAGTTGAAGATTGACAGATAGCCAGCCAGCCAGCCAGTCATATTTAGGATTGAAGATGCACATGGATAAACCCTTGTTAGTCGTTTTCACCTTCAAGGAAGGAGTCCATCATGGCATCCTGGGAAACTGTATGACAAAAAAAAAAAAAGTCAATACATGTATAGAAACTGAATGATCACTTACCTGTATCACAGCTGTTTACGAACAGTCAGACTGACACAGTTGAAGATGGACAGAAAGCCGGCCACAGTTGTGAAGTGAGAAGCAGATGGAATGACCCCTGTTAGTAGTTTCCACCTTCAGAGAGGGAGTCCGTCATGGCATCCTGGGAAACTGTATGACAAAAAAGAAAGTCAATACATGTATAGAAACTGAATGATCACTTACCTGTATCACAGCTGTTTACGAACAGTCAGCCTGGCACCGTTGATGGACAGATAGCTAGCCAGCCAGTCATATTTGAGATTGGAGATGCAGATGGATTAACCCTTGTTAGTCGTTTCCACCTTCAGAGAGGGAGTCCGTCATGGCATCCTGGGAAACTGTATGACAAAAAAAAGAAAGTCAATACATGTATAGAAACTGAATGATCACTTACCTGTATCACAGCTGTTTACGAACAGTCAGCCTGGCACCGTTGATGATGGACAGAAAGCCAGCCACACAGCCACAGTTGTGAAGTGAGAAGCAGATGGAATGACCCCTGTTAGTAGTTTCCACCTTCAAGGAGGTAGTCGGTCATGGCATCCTGGGAGACTGTATGACAAAAAAAAGAAAGTCAATACATGTATAGAAACTGAATGATCACTTACCTGTATCACAGCTGTTTACGAACAGTCAGCCTGGCACCGTTGATGGACAGATAGCCAGCCATCCAGTCATATTCGAGATAGGAGATGTAGATGGATAAACCCTTTTTAGTCATTTCCACCTTCAAAAAGGGAGTCCGTCATGGGATCCTGAGAAACTATGACAAAAAAGAAAAAAAGTCAATACATATATAGAAACTGAATGATCACTTACCTGTATCACAGCTGTTTACGAACAGTCAGCCTCACACAGTTAAAGTTGGACAGAATACCAGCCAGCCAGTCATAGTTGAGTTTGGAGATGCAGATGGATAAACCCTTGTTAGTAGTTTCCACCTTCAAGGAGGGAGTCCGTCATGGCATCCTAGGAAACTGTATGACAAAAAAGAAAAAGTCAATACATATATAGAAACTGAATGATCACTTACCTGTATCACAGCTGTTTACGAACAGTCAGCCTCACAAAGTTGAAGTTGGACAGAATACCAGCCAGCCAGTCATAGTTGAGATTGGAGATGCAGATGGATAAACCCTTGTTAGTCTTTTTCACCTTCAGAGAGGGAGTCCGTCATGGCATCCTGGGAAACTGTATGACAAAAAAGAAAGTCAATACATGTATAGAAACTGAATGATCACTTACCTGTATCACAGCTATTTATGAACGGTCAGCCTGGCACAGTTAAAGTTGGACAGAAAGCCAGCCACACAGCCACAGTTGTGAAGAGAGAAGCAGATGGAATGACCCTTGTTAGTCGTTTCCACCTTCAAGGAGGGCGTCCGTCATGGCATCCTGGGAAACTGTATGACAAAAAAGAAAGTCAATACATGTATAGAAACTGAATGTTTACTTACCTGTATCACAGCTGTTTACGAACAGTCAGCCTGGCACCGTTGATGGACAGATAGCCAACCATCCAGTCATAGTTGAGATTGAAGATGCAGATGGATAAACCCTTGTTAGTCTTTTTCACCTTCAGAGAGGGAGTCCGTCATGGCATCCTGGGAAACTGTATGACAAAAAAAAGAAAGTCAATACATATACAGAAAACGAATGATCACTTACCTGTATCACAGCTGTTTACGAACAGTCAGCCTCACACAGTTGAAGATGGACAGAAAGCCAGCCAGCCAGTCATATTTGAGATTGGAGATGCAGATGGATTAACCCTTGTTAGTCGTTTCCACCTTCAGAGAGGGAGTCAGTCATGGCATCCTGGGAAACTGTATGATAAAAAAGAAAGTCAATACATGTATAGAAACTGAATGATCACTTACCTGTATCACAGCTGTTTACGAACAGTCAGCCTTGCACAGTTGAAGATAGACAGAAAGCCAGCCACAGTTGTGAAGTGAGAAGCAGATGGAATGACCCTTGTTAGTCGTTTCTACCTTCAAAGAGGGAGTCCGTCATGGCATCCTGGGAAACTGTATGACAAAAAAGAAAGTCAATACATGTATTGAAACTGAATGATCACTTACCTGTATCACAGCTGTTTACGAACAGTCAGCCTGGCACCGTTGATGATGGACAGAAAGCCAGCCACACAGCCATAGTTGTGAAGTGAGAAGCAGATGGAATGACCCCTGTTAGTAGTTTCCACCTTCAAGGAGGGAGTCGGTCATGGCATCCTGGGAAACTGTATGAGAAAAAAAAGAAAGTCAATACAGGTATAGAAACTGAATGATCAGTTACCTGTATCACAGCTGTTTACGAACAGTCAGCCTGGCACCGTTGATGGACAGATAGCCAGCCATCCAGTCATAGTTGAGATTGGAGATGTAGATGGATAAACCCTTGTTAGTAGTTTCCACCTTCAAGGAGGGAGTCCGTCATGGCATCCTGGGAATCTGTATGAGAAAAAAGAAAAAGTCAATACATGTACAGAAACTGAATGATCACTTACCTGTATCACAGCTGTTTACAAACAGTCAGCCTGGCACCGTTGATGGACAGATAGCCAGCCAGCCAGTCATAGTTCAGATTGGAGATGCAGATGGATAAACCCTTGTTAGTAGTTTCCACCTTCAAGGAGGGAGTCCGTCATGGCATCCTGGGAAACTGTATGACAAAAAAGAAAAAGTCAATACACATATAGAAACTGAATGATCACTTACCTGTATTACAGCTGTTTACGAACAGTCAGCCTGGCACCGTTAATGGACAAAAACCCAGCCACACAGCCACAGTTCTGAAGTGAGAAGCAAATGGAATGACCCCTGTTAGTATATTCCACCTTCAGAGAGGGGGTCCGCCATGGCATCCTGGGAAACTGTATGACAAAAAAGAAAGTCAATACATGTATAGAAACTGAATGATCACTTACCTGTATCACAGCTGTTTACGAACAGTCAGCCTGGCACAGTTGAAGATGGATAGAAAGCCAGCCAGCCAGTCATATTTGAGATTGGAGATGCAGATGGATAAACCCTTGTTAGTCGTTTCCACCTTCAGAGAGGGAGTCCACCATGGCATCCTGGAAAACTGTATGACAAAAAAGAAAGTCAATACATGTATAGAAACTGAATAATCACTTACCTGTATCACAGCTGTTTACAAACAGTCAGCCTGGCACCGCTCATGGACAAATAGCCAGCCAGCCAGTCATAGTTGAGATTGGAGATGCAGATGGATAAACCCTTGTTAGTAGTTTCCACCTTCAAGGAGGGAGTCCGTCATGGCATCCTGGGAAACTGTATGACAAAAAAAAGAAAGTCAATACATGTATAGAAACTGAATGATCACTTACCTGTATCACAGCTGTTTACGAACAGTCAGCCTGGCACAGTTGAAGATGGACAGAAAGCCAGCCACAGTTGTGAAGTGAGAAGCAGATGGAATGAACCCTATTAGTAGTTTCCACCTTCAAGGAGGGAGTCCGTCATGGCATCCTGGGAAACTGTTTAATAAAAAAAATTAAGTCAATACATGTATAGAAACTGAATGATCACTTACCTGTATCACAGCTGTTTACGAACAGTCAGCCTGGCACAGTTTAAGTTGGACAGAAAGCCAGCCACACAGCCATAGTTCTGAAGTGACAGCAGATGGAATGTCGCTTGTTAGTCGTTTCAAACTTCAGAGAGAGAGTCCGTCATGGGATCCTGGGAATTTGTATGACAAAAAAGAAAGTCAATACATGTATAGAAACTGAATGACCACTTACCTGTATCACAGCTGTTTACGAACAGTCAGCCTCACACCGTTGAAGATGGACAGAATACCAGCTAGCCAGTCATAGTTGAGATTGGAGATGCAGATGGATAAACCCTTGTTAGTCGTTTCCACCTTCAGAGAGGGAGTCCGTCATGGCATCCTGGGAAACTGTATGTAAAAAAAAAAGAAAGTCAATACATGTATAGAAACTGAATGATCATTGGCACAGTTGAAGATGGACAGATAGCCAGCCACAGTTGTGAAGTGAGAAGCAGATGGAATGACCCCGTTAAGTAGTTTCCACCTTCAGAGAGGGAGTCCGTCATGGCATCCTGGGAAACTGTATGATAAAAAAAGAAAGTCAATACATGTATATAAACTGAATGATCACTTACCTGTATCACAGCTGTTTACAAACAGTCAGCCTGGCACCGTTGATGATGGACAGAAAGCCAGCCACACAGCCACAGTTGTGAAGTGAGAAGCAGATGGAATGACCCCTGTAAGTAGTTTCCACCTTCAGAGAGGGAGTCCGTCATGGCGTCCTGGGAAACTGTATGACAAAAAAGAAAAAAAGTCAATACATATATAGAAACTGAATGATCACTTACCTGTATCACAGCTGTTTACGAACAGTCAGCCTCACACGGTTGAACTGTCTGGTTCCTATAGAGAGGAAGCCGGCCATGCGATCCTGGGAAACTGTATGACAAAAAAGAAAAAGTCAATACATGTATTGAAACTGAATGATCACTTACCTGTATCACAGCTGATTACGAACAGTCAGCCTGGCACCGTTGATGATGGACAGAAAGCCAGCCACACAGCCACAGTTGTGAAATGAGAAGCAGATGGCATGACGCCTGTTAGTAGTTTCCACCTTCAGAGAGGGAGTCCGTCATGGCATCCTGGGAAACTGTATGACAAAAAAGAAAGTCAATACATGTATAGAAACTGAATGATCACTTACCTGTATCACAGCCTTGCACAGTTGAAGATTGACAGATAGCCAGCCAGCCAGCCAGTCATATTTAGGATTGAAGATGCACATGGATAAACCCTTGTTAGTCGTTTTCACCTTCAAGGAAGGAGTCCGTCATGGCATCCTGGGAAACTGTATGACAAAAAAAAAAAAAGTCAATACATGTATAGAAACTGAATGATCACTTACCTGTATCACAGCTGTTTACGAACAGTCAGACTGACACAGTTGAAGATGGACAGAAAGCCGGCCACAGTTGTGAAGTGAGAAGCAGATGGAATGACCCCTGTTAGTAGTTTCCACCTTCAGAGAGGGAGTCCGTCATGGCATCCTGGGAAACTGTATGACAAAAAAGAAAGTCAATACATGTATAGAAACTGAATGATCACTTACCTGTATCACAGCTGTTTACGAACAGTCAGCCTGGCACCGTTGATGGACAGATAGCTAGCCAGCCAGTCATATTTGAGATTGGAGATGCAGATGGATTAACCCTTGTTAGTCGTTTCCACCTTCAGAGAGGGAGTCCGTCATGGCATCCTGGGAAACTGTATGACAAAAAAAAGAAAGTCAATACATGTATAGAAACTGAATGATCACTTACCTGTATCACAGCTGTTTACGAACAGTCAGCCTGGCACCGTTGATGATGGACAGAAAGCCAGCCACACAGCCACAGTTGTGAAGTGAGAAGCAGATGGAATGACCTCTGTTAGTAGTTTCCACCTTCAAGGAGGTAGTCGGTCATGGCATCCTGGGAGACTGTATGACAAAAAAAAGAAAGTCAATACATGTATAGAAACTGAATGATCACTTACCTGTATCACAGCTGTTTACGAACAGTCAGCCTGGCACCGTTGATGGACAGATAGCCAGCCATCCAGTCATATTCGAGATAGGAGATGTAGATGGATAAACCCTTTTTAGTCATTTCCACCTTCAAAAAGGGAGTCCGTCATGGGATCCTGAGAAACTATGACAAAAAAGAAAAAAAGTCAATACATATATAGAAACTGAATGATCACTTACCTGTATCACAGCTGTTTACGAACAGTCAGCCTCACACAGTTAAAGTTGGACAGAATACCAGCCAGCCAGTCATAGTTGAGTTTGGAGATGCAGATGGATAAACCCTTGTTAGTAGTTTCCACCTTCAAGGAGGGAGTCCGTCATGGCATCCTAGGAAACTGTATGACAAAAAAGAAAAAGTCAATACATATATAGAAACTGAATGATCACTTACCTGTATCACAGCTGTTTACGAACAGTCAGCCTCACACAGTTGAAGATGGACAGAAAGCCAGCCATCCAGTCATAGTTGAGATTGGAGATGTAGATGGATAAACCCTTGTTAGTCATTTCCACCTTCAGAAAGGGAGTCCGTCATGGGATCCTGGGAAACTGTATGATAAAAAAAAGAAAAGGTCAATACACATATAGAAACTGAATGATCACTTACCTGTATCACAGCTGTTTACGAACAGTCAGCCTGGCACCGTTGATGATGGACAGAAAGCAAGCCACACAGCCACAGTTCTGAAGTGAGAAGCAAATGGAATGACCCCTGTTAGTATTTTCCACATTCAGAGAGGGAGTCCGCCATGGCATCCTGGAAAACTGTATGACAAAAAAGAAAGTCAATACATGTATAGAAACTGAATGTTTACTTACCTGTATCACAGCTGTTTACGAACAGTCAGCCTGGCACCGTTGATGGACAGATAGCCAGCCATCCAGTCATAGTTGAGATTGAAGATGTAGATGGATAAACCCTTGTTAGTCATTTCCACCTTCAGAAAGTGAGTCCGTCATGGGATCCTGGGAAACTATACAAAAAAGAAAAAAAGTCAATACATGTATAGAAACTGAATGATCACTTACCTGTATCACAGCTGTTTACGAACAGTCAGCCTTGCACAGTTGAAGATGGACAGAATACCAGCCACACAGCCACAGTTGTGAAATGAGAAGCAGATGGCATGACGCCTGTTAGTAGTTTCCACCTTCAGAGAGGGAGTCCGTCATGGCATCCTGTGAAACTGTATGACAAAAAAGAAAGTCAATACATGTATAGAAACTGAATGATCACTTACCTGTATCACAGCTGTTTACGAACAGTCAGCCTTGCACAGTTGAAGATGGACAGAATACCAACCAGCCAGTCATAGTTGAGATTGGAGATGCAGATGGATAAACCCTTGTTAGTCGTTTCCACCTTCAGAGAGGGAGTCCGTCATGGGATCCTGGGAAACTGTATGACAAAAAAGAAAGTCAATACATGTATAGAAACTGAATGATCACTTACCTGTATCACAGCTGTTTACGAACAGTCAGCCTTGCACAGTTGAAGATGGACAGAATACCAGCCACACAGCCACAGTTGTGAAATGAGAAGCAGATGGCATGACGCCTGTTAGTAGTTTCCACCTTCAGAGAGGGAGTCCGTCATGGCATCCTGGGAAACTGTATGACAAAAAAGAAAGTCAATACATGTATAGAAACTGAATGATCACTTACCTGTATCACAGCTGTTTACGAACAGTCAGCCTTGCACAGTTGAAGATGGACAGAATACCAACCAGCCAGTCATAGTTGAGATTGGAGATGCAGATGGATAAACCCTTGTTAGTTGTTTTCACCATCAAGGAGGGAGTCTGTCACGGCATCCTGGGAAACTGTATGACAAAAAAAAGAAAGTCAATACATGTTTAGAAACTGAATGATCACTTACCTGTATCACAGCTGTTTACAAACAGTCAGCCTGGCACAGTTAAAGATGGACAGAAAGCCAGCCACAGTTGTGAAGTGAGAAGCAGATAGAATGACCCCTGTTAGTAGTTTCCACCTTCAGAGAGGGAGTCCGTCATGGCATCCTGGGAAACTGTATGACAAAAAAGAAAGTCAATACATGTATTAAAACTGAATGATCACTTACCTGTATCACAGCTGTTTACGAACAGTCAGCCTGGCACCATTGATGGACAGCCATCCAGCCATCCAGTCATAGTTGAGATTAGAGATGTAGATGGATAAACCCTTGTTAGTAATTTCCACCTTCAGAAAGGGAGTCCGTCATGGCATCCTGGGAAACTATGACAAAAAAGAAAAAAAAGTCAATACATATATAGAAACTGAATGATCACTTACCTGTATCACAGCTGTTTACGAACAGTCAGCCTGGCACCGTTGACGATGGACAGAAAGCCAGCCACACAGCCACAGTTCTGAAGTCAGAAGCAAATGGAATGACCCCTGTTAGTAGTTTCCACCTTCAGAGAGGGAGTCAGTCATGGCATCCTGGGAAACTGTATGACAAAAAAGAAAAAGTCAATACATGTATAGAAACTGAATGATCACTTACCTGTATCACAGCCTTGCACAGTTGAAGATTGACAGATAGCCAGCCAGCCAGCCAGTCATATTTAGGATTGAAGATGCACATGGATAAACCCTTGTTAGTCGTTTTCACCTTCAAGGAAGGAGTCCGTCATGGCATCCTGGGAAACTGTATGACAAAAAAAAAAAAAGTCAATACATGTATAGAAACTGAATGATCACTTACCTGTATCACAGCTGTTTACGAACAGTCAGACTGACACAGTTGAAGATGGACAGAAAGCCGGCCACAGTTGTGAAGTGAGAAGCAGATGGAATGACCCCTGTTAGTAGTTTCCACCTTCAGAGAGGGAGTCCGTCATGGCATCCTGGGAAACTGTATGACAAAAAAGAAAGTCAATACATGTATAGAAACTGAATGATCACTTACCTGTATCACAGCTGTTTACGAACAGTCAGCCTGGCACCGTTGATGGACAGATAGCTAGCCAGCCAGTCATATTTGAGATTGGAGATGCAGATGGATTAACCCTTGTTAGTCGTTTCCACCTTCAGAGAGGGAGTCCGTCATGGCATCCTGGGAAACTGTATGACAAAAAAAAGAAAGTCAATACATGTATAGAAACTGAATGATCACTTACCTGTATCACAGCTGTTTACGAACAGTCAGCCTGGCACCGTTGATGATGGACAGAAAGCCAGCCACACAGCCACAGTTGTGAAGTGAGAAGCAGATGGAATGACCCCTGTTAGTAGTTTCCACCTTCAAGGAGGTAGTCGGTCATGGCATCCTGGGAGACTGTATGACAAAAAAAAGAAAGTCAATACATGTATAGAAACTGAATGATCACTTACCTGTATCACAGCTGTTTACGAACAGTCAGCCTGGCACCGTTGATGGACAGATAGCCAGCCATCCAGTCATATTCGAGATAGGAGATGTAGATGGATAAACCCTTTTTAGTCATTTCCACCTTCAAAAAGGGAGTCCGTCATGGGATCCTGAGAAACTATGACAAAAAAGAAAAAAAGTCAATACATATATAGAAACTGAATGATCACTTACCTGTATCACAGCTGTTTACGAACAGTCAGCCTCACACAGTTAAAGTTGGACAGAATACCAGCCAGCCAGTCATAGTTGAGTTTGGAGATGCAGATGGATAAACCCTTGTTAGTAGTTTCCACCTTCAAGGAGGGAGTCCGTCATGGCATCCTGGGAAACTATGACAAAAAAGAAAAAAAAGTCAATACATATATAGAAACTGAATGATCACTTACCTGTATCACAGCTGTTTACGAACAGTCAGCCTGGCACCGTTGATGATGGACAGAAAGCCAGCCACACAGCCACAGTTCTGAAGTCAGAAGCAAATGGAATGACCCCTGTTAGTAGTTTCCACCTTCAGAGAGGGAGTCAGTCATGGCATCCTGGGAAACTGTATGACAAAAAAGAAAAAGTCAATACATGTATAGAAACTGAATGATCACTTACCTGTATCACAGCCTTGCACAGTTGAAGATTGACAGATAGCCAGCCAGCCAGCCAGTCATATTTAGGATTGAAGATGCACATGGATAAACCCTTGTTAGTCGTTTTCACCTTCAAGGAAGGAGTCCGTCATGGCATCCTGGGAAACTGTATGACAAAAAAAAAAAAAGTCAATACATGTATAGAAACTGAATGATCACTTACCTGTATCACAGCTGTTTACGAACAGTCAGACTGACACAGTTGAAGATGGACAGAAAGCCGGCCACAGTTGTGAAGTGAGAAGCAGATGGAATGACCCCTGTTAGTAGTTTCCACCTTCAGAGAGGGAGTCCGTCATGGCATCCTGGGAAACTGTATGACAAAAAAGAAAGTCAATACATGTATAGAAACTGAATGATCACTTACCTGTATCACAGCTGTTTACGAACAGTCAGCCTGGCACCGTTGATGGACAGATAGCTAGCCAGCCAGTCATATTTGAGATTGGAGATGCAGATGGATTAACCCTTGTTAGTCGTTTCCACCTTCAGAGAGGGAGTCCGTCATGGCATCCTGGGAAACTGTATGACAAAAAAAAGAAAGTCAATACATGTATAGAAACTGAATGATCACTTACCTGTATCACAGCTGTTTACGAACAGTCAGCCTGGCACCGTTGATGATGGACAGAAAGCCAGCCACACAGCCACAGTTGTGAAGTGAGAAGCAGATGGAATGACCCCTGTTAGTAGTTTCCACCTTCAAGGAGGTAGTCGGTCATGGCATCCTGGGAGACTGTATGACAAAAAAAAGAAAGTCAATACATGTATAGAAACTGAATGATCACTTACCTGTATCACAGCTGTTTACGAACAGTCAGCCTGGCACCGTTGATGGACAGATAGCCAGCCATCCAGTCATATTCGAGATAGGAGATGTAGATGGATAAACCCTTTTTAGTCATTTCCACCTTCAAAAAGGGAGTCCGTCATGGGATCCTGAGAAACTATGACAAAAAAGAAAAAAAGTCAATACATATATAGAAACTGAATGATCACTTACCTGTATCACAGCTGTTTACGAACAGTCAGCCTCACACAGTTAAAGTTGGACAGAATACCAGCCAGCCAGTCATAGTTGAGTTTGGAGATGCAGATGGATAAACCCTTGTTAGTAGTTTCCACCTTCAAGGAGGGAGTCCGTCATGGCATCCTAGGAAACTGTATGACAAAAAAGAAAAAGTCAATACATATATAGAAACTGAATGATCACTTACCTGTATCACAGCTGTTTACGAACAGTCAGCCTCACACAGTTGAAGATGGACAGAAAGCCAGCCATCCAGTCATAGTTGAGATTGGAGATGTAGATGGATAAACCCTTGTTAGTCATTTCCACCTTCAGAAAGGGAGTCCGTCATGGGATCCTGGGAAACTGTATGATAAAAAAAAGAAAAAGTCAATACACATATAGAAACTGAATGATCACTTACCTGTATCACAGCTGTTTACGAACAGTCAGCCTGGCACCGTTGATGATGGACAGAAAGCAAGCCACACAGCCACAGTTCTGAAGTGAGAAGCAAATGGAATGACCCCTGTTAGTATTTTCCACATTCAGAGAGGGAGTCCGCCATGGCATCCTGGGAAACTGTATGACAAAAAAGAAAAAGTCAATTCATGTATAGAAACTGAATGATCACTTACCTGTATCACAGCTGTTTACGAACAGTCAGCCTCACACAGTTGAGGATGGACAGAAAGCCAGCCAGCCAGTCATATTTGAGATTGGAGATGCAGATGGATAAACCCTTGTTAGTAGTTTCCACCTTCAAGGAGGGAGTCCGTCATGGCATCCTGGGAAACTGTATGACAAAAAAGAAAAAGTCAATACATGTATAGAAACTGAATGATCACTTACCTGTATCACAGCTGTTTACGAACAGTCAGCCTGGCACCGTAGATGATGGACAGAAAGCCAGCCACACAGCCACAGTTCTGAAGTCAGAAGCAAATGGAATGACCCCTGTTAGTAGTTTCCACCTTCAGAGAGGGAGTCAGTCATGGCATCCTGGGAAACTGTATGACAAAAAAGTAAAAATTAATACATGTATAGAAACTGAATGATCACTTACCTGTATCACAGCTGTTTACGAACAGTCAGCCTTGCACAGTTGAAGATGGACAGATAGCCAGCCAGCCAGCCAGTCATATTTAGGATTGAAGATGCACATGGATAAACCCTTGTTAGTCGTTTTCACCTTCAAGGAAGGAGTCCGTCATGGCATCCTGGGAAACTGTATGACAAAAAAGTAAAAATTAATACATGTATAGAAACTGAATGATCACTTACCTGTATCACAGCTGTTTACGAACAGTCAGCCTGGCACCGTTGATGGACAGATAGCTAGCCAGCCAGTCATATTTGAGATTGGAGATGCAGATGGATAAACCCTTGTTAGTCGTTTCCACCTTCTGAGAGGGAGTCCGTCATGGCATCCTGGGAACCTGTATGACAAAAAAGAAAGTCAATACATGTATAGAAACTGAATGATCACTTACCTGTATCACAGCTGTTTACGAACAGTCAGCCTGGAACAGTTGAAGATGGACAAAATACCAGCCAGCCAGTCATAGTTGAGATTGGAGATGCAGATGGATAAACCCTTGTTAGTCGTTTCCACCTTCAGAGAGGGAGTCTGTCATGGGATCCTGGGAAACTATGACAAAAAAGAAAAAAAGTCAATACATATATAGAAACTGAATGATCACTTACCTGTATCACAGCTGTTTACGAACAGTCAGCCTGGCACCGTTGATGGACAGATAGCCAGCCATCCAGTCATAGTTGAGATTGGAGATGTAGATGGATAAACCCTTGTTAGTAATTTCCACCTTCAGAAAGGGAGTCCGTCATGGGATCCTGGGAAACTCTGACAAAAAAGAAAAAAAGTCAATACATGATCACTTACCTGTATCACAGCTGTTTACGAACAGTCAGCCTCACACAGTTGAAGTTGGACAGAATACCAGCCAGCCAGTCATAGTTGAGTTTGGAGATGCAGATGGATAAACCCTTGTTAGTTGTTTCCACCTTCAAGGAGGGAGTCCATCATGGCATCCTGGGAAACTGTATGAGAAAAAAGAAAAAGTCAATACATGTATAGAAACTGAATGATCACTTACCTGTATCACAGCTGTTTACGAACAGTCAGCCTGGCACCGTTGATGGACAGATAGCCAGCCAGCCAGTCATAGTTGAGATTGGAGATGCAGATGGATAAACCCTTGTTAGTAGTTTCCACCTTCAAGGAGGGAGTCCGTCATGGCATCCTGGGAAACTGTATGACAAAAAAAAAAAGTCAATACACATATAGAAACTGAATGATCACTTACCTGTATCACAGCTGTTTACGAACAGTCAGCCTGGCACCGTTGATGATGGACAGAAACCCAGCCACACAGCCACAGTTCTGAAGTGAGAAGCAAATGGAATGACCCCTGTTAGTATATTCCACCTTCAGAGAGGGAGTCCGCCATGGCATCCTGGGAAACTGTATGACAAAAAAGAAAGTCAATACATGTATAGAAACTGAATGATCACTTACCTGTATCACAGCTGTTTACGAACAGTCAGCCTGGCACAGTTGAAGATGGATAGAAAGCCAGCCAGCCAGTCATATTTGAGATTGGAGATGCAGATGGATAAACCCTTGTTAGTCGTTTCCACCTTCAGAGAGGGAGTCCACCATGGCATCCTGGAAAACTGTATGACAAAAAAGAAAGTCAATACATGTATAGAAACTGAATGATCACTTACCTGTATCACAGCTGTTTACAAACAGTCAGCCTGGCACCGCTCATGGACAAATAGCCAGCCAGCCAGTCATAGTTGAGATTGGAAATGCAGATGGATAAACCCTTGTTAGTAGTTTCCACCTTCAAGGAGGGAGTCCGTCATGGCATCCTGGGAAACTGTATGACAAAAAAAAGAAAGTCAATACATGTATAGAAACTGAATGATCACTTACCTGTATCACAGCTGTTTACGAACAGTCAGCCTGGCACCGTTGATGGACAGATAGCCAGCCATCCAGTCATAGTTGAGTTTGGAGATGTAGATGGATAAACTCTTGTTAGTAATTTCCACCTTCAGAAAGGGAGTCCGTCATGGGATCCTGGGAAACTCTGACAAAAAAGAAAAAAAGTCAATACATGATCACTTACCTGTATCACAGCTGTTTACAAACAGTCAGCCTGGCACCGCTCATGGACAAATAGCCAGCCACACAGCCAAAGTTGTTTAGTGGAAAGCGGATGGAATGACCCCTTTTAGTAGTTTCCACCTTCAGAGAGGGAGTCCGTCATGGCATCCTGGGAAACTGTATGAAAAAAAAAGAAAGTCAATACATGTATAGAAACTGAATGATCACTTACCTGTATCACAGCTGTTTACGAACAGTCAGCCTGGCACAGTTGAAGATGGACAGAAAGCCAGCCACAGTTGTGAAGTGAGAAGCAGATGGAATGAACCCTATTAGTAGTTTCCACCTTCAGAGAGGGAGTCCGTCATGGCATCCTGGGAAACTGTTTAATAAAAAAAATTAAGTCAATACATGTATAGAAACTGAATGATCACTTACCTGTATCACAGCTGTTTACGAACAGTCAGCCTGGCACAGTTGAAGATGGACAGAAAGCCAGCCACAGTTGTGAAGTGAGAAGCAGATGGAATGAACCCTATTAGTAGTTTCCACCTTCAGAGAGGGAGTCCGTCATGGCATCCTGGGAAACTGTTTAATAAAAAAAATTAAGTCAATACATGTATAGAAACTGAATGATCACTTACCTGTATCACAGCTGTTTACGAACAGTCAGCCTGGCACAGTTTAAGTTGGACAGAAAGCCAGCCACACAGCCATAGTTCTGAAGTGACAGCAGATGGAATGACGCTTGTTACTCGTTTCAAACTTCACAGAGAGAGTCCGTCATGGGATCCTGGGAATTTGTATGATAAAAAAGAAAGTCAATACATGTATAGAAACTGAATGATCATTGGCACAGTTGAAGATGGACAGATAGCCAGCCACAGTTGTGAAGTGAGAAGCAGATGGAATGAACCCTATTAGTAGTTTCCACCTTCAGAGAGGGAGTCCGTCATGGCATCCTGGGAAACTGTTTAATAAAAAAAATTAAGTCAATACATGTATAGAAACTGAATGATCACTTACCTGTATCACAGCTGTTTACGAACAGTCAGCCTGGCACAGTTTAAGATGGACAGAAAGCCAGCCACACAGGCACAGTTGTGAAGTGAGAAGCAGATGGAATGACCCTTGTTAGTCGTTTCCACCTTCAGAGAGGGAGTCCGTCATGGGATCCTGGGAGACTGTATGATAAAAAAAAGAAAGTCAATACATGTATAGAAAACGAATGATCACTTACCTGAATCACAGCTGTTTACGAACAGTCGGCCTCACACCGTTGAAGATGGACAGAATACCAGCCAGACAGTCATAGTTGAGATTGGAGATGCAGATGGATAAACCCTTGTTAGTCGTTTCCACCCTCAGAGAGGGAGTCCGTCATGGCATCCTGGGAACCTGTATGACAAAAAAGAAAGTCAATACATGTATAGAAACTGAATGACCCCTTACCTGTATCACAGCTGTTTACAAACAGTCAGCCTGGCACAGTTTAAGATGGACAGAAAGCCAGCCACACAGCCACAGTTGTGAAGTGGGAAGCAGATGGAATGACCCGTTAGTAGTTTCCACCTTCAGAGAGGAAGCCGGCCATGGCATCCTGGAAAACTGTATGACAAAAAAGAAAGTCAATACATGTATAGAAACTGAATGATCACTTACCTGTATCACAACTGTTTACGAACAGTCAGCCTGGCACAGTTGAAGATGGACAGAATACCAGCCAGCCAGTCATAGTTGAGATTGGAGATGTAGATGGATAAACCCTTGTTAGTCATTTCCACCTTCACAAAGGGAGTCCGTCATGGCATCCTGGGAAACTGTATGAAAAAAAAAAAAAAAAAAGAGTGTCAGTACATGTATAGAAACGGAATGATCACTTACCTGTATCACAGCTGTTTACGAACAGTCAGACTGACACAGTTGAAGATGGACAGAAAGCCGGCCACAGTTGTGAAGTGAGAAGCAGATGGAATGACCCCTGTTAGTAGTTTCCACCTTCAGAGAGGGAGTCCGTCATGGAATCCTGGGAAACTGTATGACAAAAAAGAAAGTCAATACATGTATAGAAACTGAATGATCACTTACCTGTATCACAGCTGTTTACGAACAGTCAGCCTGGCACCGTTGATGGACAGATAGCTAGCCAGCCAGTCATATTTGAGATTGGAGATGCAGATGGATTAACCCTTGTTAGTCGTTTCCACCTTCAGAGAGGGAGTCCGTCATGGCATCCTGGGAAACTGTATGACAAAAAAAAGAAAGTCAATACATGTATAGAAACTGAATGATCACTTACCTGTATCACAGCTGTTTACGAACAGTCAGCCTGGCACCGTTGATGATGGACAGAAAGCCAGCCACACAGCCACAGTTGTGAAGTGAGAAGCAGATGGAATGACCCCTGTTAGTAGTTTCCACCTTCAAGGAGGTAGTCGGTCATGGCATCCTGGGAGACTGTATGACAAAAAAAAGAAAGTCAATACATGTATAGAAACTGAATGATCACTTACCTGTATCACAGCTGTTTACGAACAGTCAGCCTGGCACCGTTGATGGACAGATAGCCAGCCATCCAGTCATATTCGAGATAGGAGATGTAGATGGATAAACCCTTTTTAGTCATTTCCACCTTCAAAAAGGGAGTCCGTCATGGGATCCTGAGAAACTATGACAAAAAAGAAAAAAAGTCAATACATATATAGAAACTGAATGATCACTTACCTGTATCACAGCTGTTTACGAACAGTCAGCCTCACACAGTTAAAGTTGGACAGAATACCAGCCAGCCAGTCATAGTTGAGTTTGGAGATGCAGATGGATAAACCCTTGTTAGTAGTTTCCACCTTCAAGGAGGGAGTCCGTCATGGCATCCTAGGAAACTGTATGACAAAAAAGAAAAAGTCAATACATATATAGAAACTGAATGATCACTTACCTGTATCACAGCTGTTTACGAACAGTCAGCCTCACACAGTTGAAGATGGACAGAAAGCCAGCCATCCAGTCATAGTTGAGATTGGAGATGTAGATGGATAAACCCTTGTTAGTCATTTCCACCTTCAGAAAGGGAGTCCGTCATGGGATCCTTGGAAACTGTATGATAAAAAAAAGAAAAAGTCAATACACATATAGAAACTGAATGATCACTTACCTGTATCACAGCTGTTTACGAACAGTCAGCCTGGCACCGTTGATGATGGACAGAAAGCAAGCCACACAGCCACAGTTCTGAAGTGAGAAGCAAATGGAATGACCCCTGTTAGTATTTTCCACATTCAGAGAGGGAGTCCGCCATGGCATCCTGGAAAACTGTATGACAAAAAAGAAAGTCAATACATGTATAGAAACTGAATGATCACTTACCTGTATCACAACTGTTTACAAACAGTCAGCCTGGCACAGTTGAAGATGGACAGAAAGCCAGCCACAGTTGTGAAGTGAGAAGCAGATGGAATGACCCTTGTTAGTCGTTTCTACCTTCAGAGAGGGAGTCCGTCATGGCATCCTGGGAAACTGTATGACAAAAAAGAAAAAGTCAATTCATGTATAGAAACTGAATGATCACTTACCTGTATCACAGCTGTTTACGAACAGTCAGCCTCACACAGTTGAGGATGGACAGAAAGCCAGCCAGCCAGTCATATTTGAGATTGGAGATGCAGATGGATAAACCCTTGTTAGTAGTTTCCACCTTCAGAAAGGGAGTCCGTCATGGCATCCTGGGAAACTGTATGACAAAAAAAAGAAAGTTAATACATGTATAGAAACTGAATGATCACTTACCTGTATCACAGCTGTTTACAAACAGTCAGCCTGGCACCGCTGATGGACAGAAAGCCAGCCAGCCAGTCATAGTTGAGATTGGAGATGCAGATGGATAAACCCTTGTTAGTAGTTTCCACCTTCAAGGAGGGAGTCCGTCATGGCATCCTGGGAAACTGTATGACAAAAAAGAAAAAGTCAATACATGTATAGAAACTGAATGATCACTTACCTGTATCACAGCTGTTTACGAACAGTCAGCCTGGCACCGTTGATGATGGACAGAAAGCCAGCCACACAGCCACAGTTCTGAAGTCAGAAGCAAATGGAATGACCCCTGTTAGTAGTTTCCACCTTCAGAGAGGGAGTCAGTCATGGCATCCTGGGAAACTGTATGACAAAAAAGTAAAAATTAATACATGTATAGAAACTGAATGATCACTTACCTGTATCACAGCTGTTTATGAACAGTCAGCCTTGCACAGTTGAAGATGGACAGATAGCCAGCCAGCCAGCCAGTCATATTTAGGATTGAAGATGCAGATGGATAAACCCTTGTTAGTCGTTTTCACCTTCAAGGAAGGAGTCCGTTATGGCATCCTGGGAATTTGTATGACAAAAAAAAGAAAGTCAATACATGTATAGAAACTGAATGATCACTTACTGTATCACAGCTGTTTACGAACAGTCAGCCTGGCACAGTTGAAGATGGACAGAAAGCCAGCCAGAGTTGTGAAGTGAGAAGCAGATGGAATGACCCCTATTAGTATTTTCCACCTTCAGAGAGGGAGTCCGTCATGGCATCCTGGGAAACTGTATGATAAAAAAAAAGAAAGTCAATACATGTATAGAAACTGAATGATCACTTACCTGTATCACAGCTGTTTACGAACAGTCAGCCTGGCACAGTTTAAGTTGGACAGAAATCCAGCCACACAGCCATAGTTCTGAAGTGACAGCAGATGGAATGACGCTTGTTAGTCGTTTCAACCTTCCTAGAGAGAGTCAGTCATGGGATCCTGGGAATTTGTATGACAAAAAAGAAAGTCAATACATGTATAGAAACTGAATGATCACTTACCTGTATCACAGCTGTTTACAAACAGTCAGCCTGGCACCGCTGATGGACAGATAGCCAGCCAGCCAGTCATAGTTGAGTTTGGAGATGCATATGGATAAACCCTTGATAGTAGTTTCCACCTTCAAGGAGGGAGTCCGTCATGGCATCCTGGGAAACTGTATGACAAAAAAAAAGAAAGTCAATACATGTATAGAAAACGAATGATCACTTACCTGTATCACAGCTGTTTACGAACAGTCAGCCTGGCACCGTTGATGGACAGATATCCAGCCATCCAGTAATAGTTGAGATTGGAGATGCAGATGGATAAACCCTTGTTAGTAGTTTCCACCTTCAAGGAGGGAGTCCGTCATGGCATCCTGGGAAACTGTATGACAAAAAAAAAGAAAGTCAATACATGTATAGAAAACGAATGATCACTTACCTGTATCACAGCTGTTTACGAACAGTCAGCCTGGCACCGTTGATGGACAGATATCTAGCCATCCAGTCACTGTTGAGATTGGAGATGTAGATGGATAAACCCTTGTTAGTCATATCCACCTTCAGAAAGGGAGTCCGTCATGGGATCCTGGGAAACTATGACAAAAAAAGAAAAAAAGTCAATACATTTATAGAGACTGAATGATCATTTACCTGTATCACAGCTGTTTACGAACAGTCAGCCTGGCACAGTTGAAGATGGACAGAAAGCCAGCCAGCCAGTCATAGTTGAGTTTGGAGATGCAGATGGATAAACCCTTGTTAGTCGTTTCCACCTTCAGAGAGAGAGTCCGTCATGGGATCCTGGGAAACTGTATGATAAAAAAAAGAAAGTCAATACATGTATAGAAAACGAATGATCACTTACCTGTATCACAGCTGTTTACGAACAATCAGGCTTGCACAGTTGAAGATGGACAGATAGCCAGCCAGCCAGTCATATTTAGGATTGAAGATGCAGATGGATTAACCCTTGTTAGTCGTTTCCACCTTCAGAGAGGGAGTCCGTCATGGCATCCTGGGAAACTGTATGACAAAAAAAAGAAAGTCAATACATGTATAGAAACTGAATGATCACTTACCTGTATCACAACTGTTTACGAACAGTCAGCCTGGCACCGTTGATGATGGACAGAAAGCCAGCCACACAGCCACAGTTGTGAAGTGAGAAGCAGATGGAATGACCCCTGTTAGTAGTTTCCACCTTCAAGGAGGTAGTCGGTCATGGCATCCTGGGAGACTGTATGACAAAAAAAAGAAAGTCAATACATGTATAGAAACTGAATGATCACTTACCTGTATCACAGCTGTTTACGAACAGTCAGCCTGGCACCGTTGATGGACAGATAGCCAGCCATCCAGTCATATTCGAGATAGGAGATGTAGATGGATAAACCCTTTTTAGTCATTTCCACCTTCAAAAAGGGAGTCCGTCATGGGATCCTGAGAAACTATGACAAAAAAGAAAAAAAGTCAATACATATATAGAAACTGAATGATCACTTACCTGTATCACATCTGTTTACGAACAGTCAGCCTCACACAGTTGAAGATGGACAGAAAGCCAGCCACAGTTGTGAAGTGAGAAGCAGATGGAATGACCCCTGTTAGTAGTTTCCACCTTCAGAAAGGGAGTCCGTCATGGCATCCTGGGAAACTGTATGACAAAAAAGAAAAAAAGTCAATACATATATAGAAAATGAATGATCACTTACCTGTATCACAGCTGTTTACGAACAGTCAGCCTGGCACCGTTGATGGACAGATAGCCAGCCATCCAGTCATAGTTGAGATTGGAGATGTAGATGGATAAACCCTTGTTAGTAATTTCCACCTTCAGAAAGGGAGTCCGTCATGGGATCCTGGGAAACTATGACAAAAAAGAAAAAAAGTCAATACATGATCACTTACCTGTATCACAGCTGTTTACGAACAGTCAGCCTCACACAGTTGAAGTTGGACAGATAGCCAGCCAGCCAGTCATAGTTGAGATTGGAGATGCAGATGGATAAACCCTTGTTAGTAGTTTCCACCTTCAAGGTGGGAGTCCGTCATGGCATCCTGGGAAACTGTATGAGAAAAAAGAAAAAGTCAATACATGTATAGAAACTGAATGATCACTTACCTGTATCACAGCTGTTTACAAACAGTCAGCCTGGCACCGTTGATGGACAGATAGCCACCCAGCCAGTCATAGTTGAGATTGGAGATGCAGATGGATAAACCCTTGTTAGTAGTTTCCACCTTCAAGGAGGGAGTCTGTCATGGCATCCTGGGAGACTGTATGACAAAAAAGAAAAAGTCAATACACATATAGAAACTGAATGATCACTTACCTGTATCACAGCTGTTTACGAACAGTCAGCCTGGCACCGTTGATGATGGACAGAAACCCAGCCACACAGCCACAATTCTGAAGTGAGAAGCAAATGGAATGACCCGTTAGTATATTCCACCTTCAGAGAGGGAGTCCGCCATGGCATCCTGGAAAACTGTATGACAAAAAAGAAAGTCAATACATGTATAGAAACTGAATGATCACTTACCTGTATCACAGCTGTTTACAAACAGTCAGCCTCACACAGTTGAAGATGGATAGAAAGCCAGCCAGCCAGTCATATTTGAGATTGGAGATGCAGATGGATAAACCCTTGTTAGTCGTTTCCACCTTCAGAGAGGGAGTCCACCATGGCATACTGGAAAACTGTATGACAAAAAAATGAAAGTCAATACATGTATAGAAACTGAATGATCACTTACCTGTATCACAGCTGTTTACGAACAGTCAGCCTGGCACCGTTGATGGATAGATAGCCAGCCATCCAGTCATAGTTGAGATTGGAGATGTAGATGGATAAACCCTTGTTAGTAATTTCCACCTTCAGAAAGGGAGTCCGTCATGGGATCCTGGGAAACTATGACAAAAAAGAAAAAAAGTCAATACACGATCACTTACCTGTATCACAGCTGTTTACGAACAGTCAGCCTCACACAGTTGAAGTTGGACAGAATACCAGCCAGCCAGTCATAGTTGAGTTTGGAGATGCAGATGGATAAACCCTTGTTAGTAGTTTCCACCTTCAAGGAGGGAGTCCGTCATGGCATCCTGGGAAACTGTATGACAAAAAAGAAAAAGTCAATACACATATAGAAACTGAATGATCACTTACCTGTATCACAGCTGTTTACGGACAGTCAGCCTGGCACCGTTGATGATGGACAGAAACCCAGCCACACAGCCACAATTCTGAAGTGAGAAGCAAATGGAATGACCCCTGTTAGTATATTCCACCTTCAGAGAGGGAGTCCGCCATGGCATCCTCGAAAACTGTATGACAAAAAAGAAAGTCAATACATGTATAGAAACTGAATGATCACTTACCTGTATCACAGCTGTTTACGAACAGTCAGCCTGGAACCGTTGATGGACAGATAGCCAGCCATCCAGTCATAGTTGAGATTGGAGATGTAGATGGATAAACCCTTGTTAGTCATTTCCACCTTCAGAAAGGGAGTCCGTCATGGCATCCTGGGAAACTGTATGAAAAAAAAAAAAAAAAAAAGAGTGTCAGTACATGTATAGAAACGGAATGATCACTTACCTGTATCACAGCTGTTTACGAACAGTCAGCCTTGCACAGTTGAAGATGGACAGAATACCAGCCAGCCAGTCATAGTTGAGATTGGAGATGCAGATGGATAAACCCTTGTTAGTCTTTTCCACCTTCAGAGAGAGAGTCCGTCATGGCATCCTGGAAAACTGTATGACAAAAAAGAAAAAGTCAATACATGTATAGAAAACGAATGATCACTTACCTGTATCACAGCTGTTTACGAACAGTCAGCCTGGCACAGTTGAAGATGGACAGAAAGCCAGCCACAGTTGTGAAGTGAGAAGCAGATGGAATGACCCCTGTAAGTAGTTTCCACCTTCAGAGAGGGAGTCCGTCATGGCATCCTGGGAAACTGTATGATAAAAAAAGAAAGTCAATACATGTATATAAACTGAATGATCACTTACCTGTATCACAGCTGTTTACAAACAGTCAGCCTGGCACCGTTGATGATGGACAGAAAGCCAGCCACACAGCCACAGTTGTGAAGTGAGAAGCAGATGGAATGACCCCTGTAAGTAGTTTCCACCTTCAGAGAGGGAGTCCGTCATGGCGTCCTGGGAAACTGTATGACAAAAAAGAAAAAAAGTCAATACATATATAGAAACTGAATGATCACTTACCTGTATCACAGCTGTTTATGAACAGTCAGCCTCACACGGTTGAACTGTCTGGTTCCTACAGAGAGGAAGCCGGCCATGCGATCCTGGGAAACTGTATGACAAAAAAGAAAAAGTCAATACATGTATAGAAACTGAATGATCACTTACCTCTATCACAGCTGTTTACGAACAGTCAGCCTGGCACCGTTGATGATGGACAGAAAGCCAGCCAAACAGCCACAGTTCTGAAGTGAGAAGCAGATGGAATGACCCCTGTTAGTATTTTCCACCTTCAGAAAGGGAGTCGGTCATGGCATTCTGGGAAACTGTTTGACAAAAAAAAGAAAGTCAATACATGTATAGAAACTGAATGATCACTTACCTGTATCACAGCTGTTTACAAACAGTCAGCCTGGCACCGTTGATGGACAGATAGCCAGCCAGCCAGTCATAGTTGAGATTGGAGATGCAGATGGATAAACCCTTGTTAGTAGTTTCCACCTTCAAGGAGGGAGTCCGTCATGGCATCCTGGGAAACTGTATGACAAAAAAGAAAAAAAGTCAATACATATATAGAAACTGAATGATCACTTACCTGTATCACAGCCAGCCAGTCATAGTTGAGATTGGAGATGCAGATGGACAAACCCTTGTTAGTCGTTTCCACCTTCAGAGAGGGAGTCCGTCATGGGATCCTGAAAAAAAAAGAAAGTCAATACATGTATAGAAACTGAATGATCACTTACCTGTATTATAGCTGTTTACGAACAGTCAGCCTGGCACCGTTGATGATGGACAGAAAGCCAGCCACACAGCCATAGTTGTGAAGTGAGAAGCAGATGGAATGACCCCTGTTAGTAGTTTCCACCTTCAAGGAGGGAGTCGGTCATGGCATCCTGGGAAACTGTATGAGAAAAAAAAGAAAGTCAATACAGGTATAGAAACTGAATGATCAGTTACCTGTATCACAGCTGTTTACGAACAGTCAGCCTGGCACCGTTGATGGACAGATAGCCAGCCATCCAGTCATAGTTGAGATTGGAGATGTAGATGGATAAACCCTTGTTAGTAGTTTCCACCTTCAAGGAGGGAGTCCGTCATGGCATCCTGGGAATCTGTATGAGAAAAAAGAAAAAGTCAATACATGTACAGAAACTGAATGATCACTTACCTGTATCACAGCTGTTTACAAACAGTCAGCCTGGCACCGTTGATGGACAGATAGCCAGCCAGCCAGTCATAGTTCAGATTGGAGATGCAGATGGATAAACCCTTATTAGTAGTTTCCACCTTCAAGGAGGGAGTCCGTCATGGCATCCTGGGAAACTGTATGACAAAAAAGAAAAAGTTAATACACATATAGAAACTGAATGATCACTTACCTGTATTACAGCTGTTTACGAACAGTCAGCCTGGCACCGTTAATGGACAAAAACCCAGCCACACAGCCACAGTTCTGAAGTGAGAAGCAAATGGAATGACCCCTGTTAGTATATTCCACCTTCAGAGAGGGGGTCCGCCATGGCATCCTGGGAAACTGTATGACAAAAAAGAAAGTCAATACATGTATAGAAACTGAATGATCACTTACCTGTATCACAGCTGTTTACGAACAGTCAGCCTGGCACAGTTGAAGATGGATAGAAAGCCAGCCAGCCAGTCATATTTGAGATTGGAGATGCAGATGGATAAACCCTTGTTAGTCGTTTCCACCTTCAGAGAGGGAGTCCACCATGGCATCCTGGAAAACTGTATGACAAAAAAGAAAGTCAATACATGTATAGAAACTGAATGATCACTTACCTGTATCACAGCTGTTTACGAACAGTCAGCCTGGCACCGCTCATGGACAAATAGCCAGCCAGCCAGTCATAGTTGAGATTGGAGATGCAGATGGATAAACCCTTGTTAGTAGTTTCCACCTTCAAGGAGGGAGTCCGTCATGGCATCCTGGGAAACTGTATGACAAAAAAAAGAAAGTCAATACATGTATAGAAACTGAATGATCACTTACCTGTATCACAGCTGTTTACGAACAGTCAGCCTGGCACAGTTGAAGATGGACAGAAAGCCAGCCACAGTTGTGAAGTGAGAAGCAGATGGAATGAACCCTATTAGTAGTTTCCACCTTCAAGGAGGGAGTCCGTCATGGCATCCTGGGAAACTGTTTAATAAAAAAAATTAAGTCAATACATGTATAGAAACTGAATGATCACTTACCTGTATCACAGCTGTTTACGAACAGTCAGCCTGGCACAGTTTAAGTTGGACAGAAAGCCAGCCACACAGCCATAGTTCTGAAGTGACAGCAGATGGAATGTCGCTTGTTAGTCGTTTCAAACTTCAGAGAGAGAGTCCGTCATGGGATCCTGGGAATTTGTATGACAAAAAAGAAAGTCAATACATGTATAGAAACTGAATGACCACTTACCTGTATCACAGCTGTTTACGAACAGTCAGCCTGGCACAGTTTAAGATGGACAGAAAGCCAGCCACACAGGCACAGTTGTGAAGTGAGAAGCAGATGGAATGACCCCTTTTAGTAGTTTCCACCTTCAGAGAGGGAGTCCGTCATGGCATCCTGGGAAACTGTATGAAAAAAAAAAAGAAAGTCAATACATGTATAGAAACTGAATGATCATTGGCACAGTTGAAGATGGACAGATAGCCAGCCACAGTTGTGAAGTGAGAAGCAGATGGAATGAACCCTATTAGTAGTTTCCACCTTCAGAGAGGGAGTCCGTCATGGCATCCTGGGAAACTGTTTAATAAAAGAAATTAAGTCAATACATGAATAGAAACTGAATGATCACTTACCTGTATCACAGCTGTTTACGAACAGTCAGCCTCACACCGTTGAAGATGGACAGAATACCAGCTAGCCAGTCATAGTTGAGATTGGAGATGCAGATGGATAAACCCTTGTTAGTCGTTTCCACCTTCAGAGAGGGAGTCCGTCATGGCATCCTGGGAAACTGTATGAAAAAAAAAAAGAAAGTCAATACATGTATAGAAACTGAATGATCATTGGCACAGTTGAAGATGGACAGATAGCCAGCCACAGTTGTGAAGTGAGAAGCAGATGGAATGACCCCTGTAAGTAGTTTCCACCTTCAGAGAGGGAGTCCGTCATGGCATCCTGGGAAACTGTATGATAAAAAAAGAAAGTCAATACATGTATATAAACTGAATGATCACTTACCTGTATCACAGCTGTTTACAAACAGTCAGCCTGGCACCGTTGATGATGGACAGAAAGCCAGCCACACAGCCACAGTTGTGAAGTGAGAAGCAGATGGAATGACCCCTGTAAGTAGTTTCCACCTTCAGAGAGGGAGTCCGTCATGGCGTCCTGGGAAACTGTATGACAAAAAAGAAAAAAAGTCAATACATATATAGAAACTGAATGATCACTTACCTGTATCACAGCTGTTTACGAACAGTCAGCCTCACACGGTTGAACTGTCTGGTTCCTACAGAGAGGAAGCCGGCCATGCGATCCTGGGAAACTGTATGACAAAAAAGAAAAAGTCAATACATGTATAGAAACTGAATGATCACTTACCTGTATCACAGCTGTTTACGAACAGTCAGCCTGGCACCGTTGATGATGGACAGAAAGCCAGCCAAACAGCCACAGTTCTGAAGTGAGAAGCAGATGGAATGACCCCTGTTAGTATTTTCCACCTTCAGAAAGGGAGTCGGTCACGGCATTCTGGGAAACTGTTTGACAAAAAAAAGAAAGTCAATACATGTATAGAAACTGAATGATCACTTACCTGTATCACAGCTGTTTACAAACAGTCAGCCTGGCACCGTTGATGGACAGATAGCCAGCCATCCAGTCATATTCGAGATAGGAGATGTAGATGGATAAACCCTTTTTAGTCATTTCCACCTTCAAAAAGGGAGTCCGTCATGGGATCCTGAGAAACTATGACAAAAAAGAAAAAAAGTCAATACATATATAGAAACTGAATGATCACTTACCTGTATCACATCTGTTTACGAACAGTCAGCCTCACACAGTTGAAGATGGACAGAAAGCCAGCCACAGTTGTGAAGTGAGAAGCAGATGGAATGACCCCTGTTAGTAGTTTCCACCTTCAGAAAGGGAGTCCGTCATGGCATCCTGGGAAACTGTATGACAAAAAAGAAAAAAAGTCAATACATATATAGAAAATGAATGATCACTTACCTGTATCACAGCTGTTTACGAACAGTCAGCCTGGCACCGTTGATGGACAGATAGCCAGCCATCCAGTCATAGTTGAGATTGGAGATGTAGATGGATAAACCCTTGTTAGTAATTTCCACCTTCAGAAAGGGAGTCCGTCATGGGATCCTGGGAAACTATGACAAAAAAGAAAAAAAGTCAATACATGATCACTTACCTGTATCACAGCTGTTTACGAACAGTCAGCCTCACACAGTTGAAGTTGGACAGATAGCCAGCCAGCCAGTCATAGTTGAGTTTGGAGATGCAGATGGATAAACCCTTGTTAGTAGTTTCCACCTTCAAGGAGGGAGTCCGTCATGGCATCCTGGGAAACTGTATGACAAAAAAGAAAGTCAATACATGTATAGAAACTGAATGATCACTTACCTGTATCACAGCTGTTTACAGTCAGCCTGGGACCGTTGATGATGGACAGAAAGCCAGCCACACAGCCACAGTTGTGAAGAGAGAAGCAGATGGAATGACCCTTGTTAGTCATTTCCACCTTCAAGGAGGGAGTCCGCCATGGCATCCTGGGAAATTGTATGACAAAAAAGAAAGTCAATACATGTATAGAAACTGAATGATATCTTACCTGTATCACAGCTGTTTACGAACAGTCAGCCTTGCACAGTTGAAGATGGACAGAATACCAGCCATACAGCCACAGTTGTGAAGTGGGAAGCAGATGGAATGACCCCTGTTAGTATTTTCCACCTTCAGAGAGGGAGTCGGTCATGGCATCCTGGGAAACTGTATGACAAAAAAGAAAAAGTCAATACATGTATAGAAACTGAATAATCACTTACCTGTATCACAGCTGTTCATGAACAGTCAGCCTGGCACCGTTGATGGACAGATAGCCAGCCATCCAGTCATAGTTGAGATTGGAGATGTAGATGGATAAACCCTTGTTAGTCATTTCCACCTTCAGAAAGGGAGTCCGTCATGGGATCCTGGGAAACTTTGACAAAAAAGAAAAAAAGTCAATACATATATAGAAACTGAATGATCACTTACCTGTATCACAGCTGTTTACGAACAGTCAGCCTCACACAGTTGAAGTTGGACAGATAGCCAGCCATGCGGTCATAGTTGAGATTGGAGATGTAGATGGATAAACCTTTGTTAGTCATTTCCACCTTCAGAAAGGGAGTCCGTCATGTCATCCTGAGAAACTGTATGACAAAAAAGAAAAAGTCAATACATGTATAGAAACTGAATGATCACTTACCTGTATCACAGCTGTTTACAAACAGTCAGCCTGGCACCGTTGAGGACAGATAGCCAGCCAGCCAGTCATAGTTGAGATTGGAGATGCAGATGGATAAACCCTTGTTAGTCTTTTTCACCTTCAGAGAGGGAGTCCGTCATGGCATCCTGGGAAACTGTATGACAAAAAAGAAAGTCAATACATGTATAGAAACTGAATGATCACTTACCTGTATCACAGCTGTTTACGAACAGTCAGCCTGGCACAGTTTAAGATGGACAGAAAGCCAGCCACACAGCCACAGTTGTGAAGAGAGAAGCAGATGAAATGACCCTTGTTAGTCGTTTCAACCTTCAGAGAGGGAGTCCGTCATGGCATCCTGGGAAACTGTATGACAAAAAAGAAAGTCAATACATGTATAGAAACTTAATGTTTACTTACCTGTATCACAGCTGTTTACGAACAGTCAGCCTGGCACCGTTGATGGACAGATAGCCAGCCATCCAGTCATAGTTGAGATTGAAGATGTAGATGGATAAACCCTTGTTAGCCATTTCCACCTTCAGAAAGGGAGTCCGTTATGGGATCCTGGGAAACTATGACAAAAAAGAAAAAAAGTCAATACATGTATAGAAACTGAATGATCACTTACCTGTATCACAGCTGTTTACGAACAGTCAGCCTTGCACAGTTGAAGATGGACAGAATACCAACCAGTCAGTCATAGTTGAGATTGGAGATGCAGATGGATAAATCCTTGTTAGTCGTTTCCACCTTCAGAGAGGGACTCCGTCATGGCATCCTGGGAAACTGTATGACAAAAAAAAGGAAGTCAAAACATGTATAGAAACTGAATGATCACTTACCTGTATCACAGCTGTTTACAAACAGTCAGCCTGGCACCGTTGATGGACAGATAGCCAGCCATCCAGTCATAGTTGAGATTGGAGATGTAGATGGATAAACCCTTGTTAGTAATTTCCACCTTCAGAAAGGGAGTCCGTCATGGCATCCTGGGAAACTGTATGACAAAAAAAAGAAAGTTAATACATGTATAGAAACTGAATGATCACTTACCTGTATCACAGCTGTTTACGAACAGTCAGCCTGGCACTGTTGAAGATGGACAGAAAGCCAGCCACAGTTGTGAAGTGAGAAGCAGATGGAATGACCCCTATTAGTAGTTTCCACCTTCAGAAAGGGAGTCCGTCATGGGATCCTGGGAAACTATGACAAAAAAAGAAAAAAAGTCAATACATTTATAGAGACTGAATGATCATTTACCTGTATCACAGCTGTTTACGAACAGTCAGCCTGGCACCGTTGATGGACAGATATCTAGCCATCCAGTCATAGTTGAGATTGGAGATGTATATGGATAAACCCTTGTTAGTCGTTTCCACCTTCAGAGAGAGAGTCCGTCATGGGATCCTGGGAAACTGTATGATAAAAAAAAGAAAGTCAATACATGTATAGAAAACGAATGATCACTTACCTGTATCACAGCTGTTTACGAACAATCAGGCTTGCACAGTTGAAGATGGACAGATAGCCAGCCAGCCAGTCATATTTAGGATTGAAGATGCAGATGGATTAACCCTTGTTAGTCGTTTCCACCTTCAGAGAGGGAGTCCGTCATGGCATCCTGGGAAACTGTATGACAAAAAAAAGAAAGTCAATACATGTATAGAAACTGAATGATCACTTACCTGTATCACAACTGTTTACGAACAGTCAGCCTGGCACCGTTGATGATGGACAGAAAGCCAGCCACACAGCCACAGTTGTGAAGTGAGAAGCAGATGGAATGACCCCTGTTAGTAGTTTCCACCTTCAAGGAGGTAGTCGGTCATGGCATCCTGGGAGACTGTATGACAAAAAAAAGAAAGTCAATACATGTATAGAAACTGAATGATCACTTACCTGTATCACAGCTGTTTACGAACAGTCAGCCTGGCACCGTTGATGGACAGATAGCCAGCCATCCAGTCATATTCGAGATAGGAGATGTAGATGGATAAACCCTTTTTAGTCATTTCCACCTTCAAAAAGGGAGTCCGTCATGGGATCCTGAGAAACTATGACAAAAAAGAAAAAAAGTCAATACATATATAGAAACTGAATGATCACTTACCTGTATCACATCTGTTTACGAACAGTCAGCCTCACACAGTTGAAGATGGACAGAAAGCCAGCCACAGTTGTGAAGTGAGAAGCAGATGGAATGACCCCTGTTAGTAGTTTCCACCTTCAGAAAGGGAGTCCGTCATGGCATCCTGGGAAACTGTATGACAAAAAAGAAAAAAAGTCAATACATATATAGAAAATGAATGATCACTTACCTGTATCACAGCTGTTTACGAACAGTCAGCCTGGCACCGTTGATGGACAGATAGCCAGCCATCCAGTCATAGTTGAGATTGGAGATGTAGATGGATAAACCCTTGTTAGTAATTTCCACCTTCAGAAAGGGAGTCCGTCATGGGATCCTGGGAAACTATGACAAAAAAGAAAAAAAGTCAATACATGATCACTTACCTGTATCACAGCTGTTTACGAACAGTCAGCCTCACACAGTTGAAGTTGGACAGATAGCCAGCCAGCCAGTCATAGTTGAGATTGGAGATGCAGATGGATAAACCCTTGTTAGTAGTTTCCACCTTCAAGGTGGGAGTCCGTCATGGCATCCTGGGAAACTGTATGAGAAAAAAGAAAAAGTCAATACATGTATAGAAACTGAATGATCACTTACCTGTATCACAGCTGTTTACAAACAGTCAGCCTGGCACCGTTGATGGACAGATAGCCACCCAGCCAGTCATAGTTGAGATTGGAGATGCAGATGGATAAACCCTTGTTAGTAGTTTCCACCTTCAAGGAGGGAGTCTGTCATGGCATCCTGGGAGACTGTATGACAAAAAAGAAAAAGTCAATACACATATAGAAACTGAATGATCACTTACCTGTATCACAGCTGTTTACGAACAGTCAGCCTGGCACCGTTGATGATGGACAGAAACCCAGCCACACAGCCACAATTCTGAAGTGAGAAGCAAATGGAATGACCCGTTAGTATATTCCACCTTCAGAGAGGGAGTCCGCCATGGCATCCTGGAAAACTGTATGACAAAAAAGAAAGTCAATACATGTATAGAAACTGAATGATCACTTACCTGTATCACAGCTGTTTACAAACAGTCAGCCTCACACAGTTGAAGATGGATAGAAAGCCAGCCAGCCAGTCATATTTGAGATTGGAGATGCAGATGGATAAACCCTTGTTAGTCGTTTCCACCTTCAGAGAGGGAGTCCACCATGGCATACTGGAAAACTGTATGACAAAAAAATGAAAGTCAATACATGTATAGAAACTGAATGATCACTTACCTGTATCACAGCTGTTTACGAACAGTCAGCCTGGCACCGTTGATGGATAGATAGCCAGCCATCCAGTCATAGTTGAGATTGGAGATGTAGATGGATAAACCCTTGTTAGTAATTTCCACCTTCAGAAAGGGAGTCCGTCATGGGATCCTGGGAAACTATGACAAAAAAGAAAAAAAGTCAATACACGATCACTTACCTGTATCACAGCTGTTTACGAACAGTCAGCCTCACACAGTTGAAGTTGGACAGAATACCAGCCAGCCAGTCATAGTTGAGTTTGGAGATGCAGATGGATAAACCCTTGTTAGTAGTTTCCACCTTCAAGGAGGGAGTCCGTCATGGCATCCTGGGAAACTGTATGACAAAAAAGAAAAAGTCAATACACATATAGAAACTGAATGATCACTTACCTGTATCACAGCTGTTTACGGACAGTCAGCCTGGCACCGTTGATGATGGACAGAAACCCAGCCACACAGCCACAATTCTGAAGTGAGAAGCAAATGGAATGACCCCTGTTAGTATATTCCACCTTCAGAGAGGGAGTCCGCCATGGCATCCTCGAAAACTGTATGACAAAAAAGAAAGTCAATACATGTATAGAAACTGAATGATCACTTACCTGTATCACAGCTGTTTACGAACAGTCAGCCTGGAACCGTTGATGGACAGATAGCCAGCCATCCAGTCATAGTTGAGATTGGAGATGTAGATGGATAAACCCTTGTTAGTCATTTCCACCTTCAGAAAGGGAGTCCGTCATGGCATCCTGGGAAACTGTATGAAAAAAAAAAAAAAAAAAGAGTGTCAGTACATGTATAGAAACGGAATGATCACTTACCTGTATCACAGCTGTTTACGAACAGTCAGCCTTGCACAGTTGAAGATGGACAGAATACCAGCCAGCCAGTCATAGTTGAGATTGGAGATGCAGATGGATAAACCCTTGTTAGTCTTTTCCACCTTCAGAGAGAGAGTCCGTCATGGCATCCTGGAAAACTGTATGACAAAAAAGAAAAAGTCAATACATGTATAGAAAACGAATGATCACTTACCTGTATCACAGCTGTTTACGAACAGTCAGCCTGGCACAGTTGAAGATGGACAGAAAGCCAGCCACAGTTGTGAAGTGAGAAGCAGATGGAATGACCCCTGTAAGTAGTTTCCACCTTCAGAGAGGGAGTCCGTCATGGCATCCTGGGAAACTGTATGATAAAAAAAGAAAGTCAATACATGTATATAAACTGAATGATCACTTACCTGTATCACAGCTGTTTACAAACAGTCAGCCTGGCACCGTTGATGATGGACAGAAAGCCAGCCACACAGCCACAGTTGTGAAGTGAGAAGCAGATGGAATGACCCCTGTAAGTAGTTTCCACCTTCAGAGAGGGAGTCCGTCATGGCGTCCTGGGAAACTGTATGACAAAAAAGAAAAAAAGTCAATACATATATAGAAACTGAATGATCACTTACCTGTATCACAGCTGTTTACGAACAGTCAGCCTCACACGGTTGAACTGTCTGGTTCCTACAGAGAGGAAGCCGGCCATGCGATCCTGGGAAACTGTATGACAAAAAAGAAAAAGTCAATACATGTATAGAAACTGAATGATCACTTACCTCTATCACAGCTGTTTACGAACAGTCAGCCTGGCACCGTTGATGATGGACAGAAAGCCAGCCAAACAGCCACAGTTCTGAAGTGAGAAGCAGATGGAATGACCCCTGTTAGTATTTTCCACCTTCAGAAAGGGAGTCGGTCATGGCATTCTGGGAAACTGTTTGACAAAAAAAAGAAAGTCAATACATGTATAGAAACTGAATGATCACTTACCTGTATCACAGCTGTTTACAAACAGTCAGCCTGGCACCGTTGATGGACAGATAGCCAGCCAGCCAGTCATAGTTGAGATTGGAGATGCAGATGGATAAACCCTTGTTAGTAGTTTCCACCTTCAAGGAGGGAGTCCGTCATGGCATCCTGGGAAACTGTATGACAAAAAAGAAAAAAAGTCAATACATATATAGAAACTGAATGATCACTTACCTGTATCACAGCCAGCCAGTCATAGTTGAGATTGGAGATGCAGATGGACAAACCCTTGTTAGTCGTTTCCACCTTCAGAGAGGGAGTCCGTCATGGGATCCTGAAAAAAAAAGAAAGTCAATACATGTATAGAAACTGAATGATCACTTACCTGTATTATAGCTGTTTACGAACAGTCAGCCTGGCACCGTTGATGATGGACAGAAAGCCAGCCACACAGCCATAGTTGTGAAGTGAGAAGCAGATGGAATGACCCCTGTTAGTAGTTTCCACCTTCAAGGAGGGAGTCGGTCATGGCATCCTGGGAAACTGTATGAGAAAAAAAAGAAAGTCAATACAGGTATAGAAACTGAATGATCAGTTACCTGTATCACAGCTGTTTACGAACAGTCAGCCTGGCACCGTTGATGGACAGATAGCCAGCCATCCAGTCATAGTTGAGATTGGAGATGTAGATGGATAAACCCTTGTTAGTAGTTTCCACCTTCAAGGAGGGAGTCCGTCATGGCATCCTGGGAATCTGTATGAGAAAAAAGAAAAAGTCAATACATGTACAGAAACTGAATGATCACTTACCTGTATCACAGCTGTTTACAAACAGTCAGCCTGGCACCGTTGATGGACAGATAGCCAGCCAGCCAGTCATAGTTCAGATTGGAGATGCAGATGGATAAACCCTTGTTAGTAGTTTCCACCTTCAAGGAGGGAGTCCGTCATGGCATCCTGGGAAACTGTATGACAAAAAAGAAAAAGTTAATACACATATAGAAACTGAATGATCACTTACCTGTATTACAGCTGTTTACGAACAGTCAGCCTGGCACCGTTAATGGACAAAAACCCAGCCACACAGCCACAGTTCTGAAGTGAGAAGCAAATGGAATGACCCCTGTTAGTATATTCCACCTTCAGAGAGGGGGTCCGCCATGGCATCCTGGGAAACTGTATGACAAAAAAGAAAGTCAATACATGTATAGAAACTGAATGATCACTTACCTGTATCACAGCTGTTTACGAACAGTCAGCCTGGCACAGTTGAAGATGGATAGAAAGCCAGCCAGCCAGTCATATTTGAGATTGGAGATGCAGATGGATAAACCCTTGTTAGTCGTTTCCACCTTCAGAGAGGGAGTCCACCATGGCATCCTGGAAAACTGTATGACAAAAAAGAAAGTCAATACATGTATAGAAACTGAATGATCACTTACCTGTATCACAGCTGTTTACGAACAGTCAGCCTGGCACCGCTCATGGACAAATAGCCAGCCAGCCAGTCATAGTTGAGATTGGAGATGCAGATGGATAAACCCTTGTTAGTAGTTTCCACCTTCAAGGAGGGAGTCCGTCATGGCATCCTGGGAAACTGTATGACAAAAAAAAGAAAGTCAATACATGTATAGAAACTGAATGATCACTTACCTGTATCACAGCTGTTTACGAACAGTCAGCCTGGCACAGTTGAAGATGGACAGAAAGCCAGCCACAGTTGTGAAGTGAGAAGCAGATGGAATGAACCCTATTAGTAGTTTCCACCTTCAAGGAGGGAGTCCGTCATGGCATCCTGGGAAACTGTTTAATAAAAAAAATTAAGTCAATACATGTATAGAAACTGAATGATCACTTACCTGTATCACAGCTGTTTACGAACAGTCAGCCTGGCACAGTTTAAGTTGGACAGAAAGCCAGCCACACAGCCATAGTTCTGAAGTGACAGCAGATGGAATGTCGCTTGTTAGTCGTTTCAAACTTCAGAGAGAGAGTCCGTCATGGGATCCTGGGAATTTGTATGACAAAAAAGAAAGTCAATACATGTATAGAAACTGAATGACCACTTACCTGTATCACAGCTGTTTACGAACAGTCAGCCTGGCACAGTTTAAGATGGACAGAAAGCCAGCCACACAGGCACAGTTGTGAAGTGAGAAGCAGATGGAATGACCCCTTTTAGTAGTTTCCACCTTCAGAGAGGGAGTCCGTCATGGCATCCTGGGAAACTGTATGAAAAAAAAAAAGAAAGTCAATACATGTATAGAAACTGAATGATCATTGGCACAGTTGAAGATGGACAGATAGCCAGCCACAGTTGTGAAGTGAGAAGCAGATGGAATGAACCCTATTAGTAGTTTCCACCTTCAGAGAGGGAGTCCGTCATGGCATCCTGGGAAACTGTTTAATAAAAGAAATTAAGTCAATACATGAATAGAAACTGAATGATCACTTACCTGTATCACAGCTGTTTACGAACAGTCAGCCTCACACCGTTGAAGATGGACAGAATACCAGCTAGCCAGTCATAGTTGAGATTGGAGATGCAGATGGATAAACCCTTGTTAGTCGTTTCCACCTTCAGAGAGGGAGTCCGTCATGGCATCCTGGGAAACTGTATGAAAAAAAAAAAGAAAGTCAATACATGTATAGAAACTGAATGATCATTGGCACAGTTGAAGATGGACAGATAGCCAGCCACAGTTGTGAAGTGAGAAGCAGATGGAATGACCCCTGTAAGTAGTTTCCACCTTCAGAGAGGGAGTCCGTCATGGCATCCTGGGAAACTGTATGATAAAAAAAGAAAGTCAATACATGTATATAAACTGAATGATCACTTACCTGTATCACAGCTGTTTACAAACAGTCAGCCTGGCACCGTTGATGATGGACAGAAAGCCAGCCACACAGCCACAGTTGTGAAGTGAGAAGCAGATGGAATGACCCCTGTAAGTAGTTTCCACCTTCAGAGAGGGAGTCCGTCATGGCGTCCTGGGAAACTGTATGACAAAAAAGAAAAAAAGTCAATACATATATAGAAACTGAATGATCACTTACCTGTATCACAGCTGTTTACGAACAGTCAGCCTCACACGGTTGAACTGTCTGGTTCCTACAGAGAGGAAGCCGGCCATGCCATCCTGGGAAACTGTATGACAAAAAAGAAAAAGTCAATACATGTATAGAAACTGAATGATCACTTACCTGTATCACAGCTGTTTACGAACAGTCAGCCTGGCACCGTTGATGATGGACAGAAAGCCAGCCAAACAGCCACAGTTCTGAAGTGAGAAGCAGATGGAATGACCCCTGTTAGTATTTTCCACCTTCAGAAAGGGAGTCGGTCACGGCATTCTGGGAAACTGTTTGACAAAAAAAAGAAAGTCAATACATGTATAGAAACTGAATGATCACTTACCTGTATCACAGCTGTTTACAAACAGTCAGCCTGGCACCGTTGATGGACAGATAGCCAGCCATCCAGTCATATTCGAGATAGGAGATGTAGATGGATAAACCCTTTTTAGTCATTTCCACCTTCAAAAAGGGAGTCCGTCATGGGATCCTGAGAAACTATGACAAAAAAGAAAAAAAGTCAATACATATATAGAAACTGAATGATCACTTACCTGTATCACATCTGTTTACGAACAGTCAGCCTCACACAGTTGAAGATGGACAGAAAGCCAGCCACAGTTGTGAAGTGAGAAGCAGATGGAATGACCCCTGTTAGTAGTTTCCACCTTCAGAAAGGGAGTCCGTCATGGCATCCAGGGAAACTGTATGACAAAAAAGAAAAAAAGTCAATACATATATAGAAAATGAATGATCACTTACCTGTATCACAGCTGTTTACGAACAGTCAGCCTGGCACCGTTGATGGACAGATAGCCAGCCATCCAGTCATAGTTGAGATTGGAGATGTAGATGGATAAACCCTTGTTAGTAATTTCCACCTTCAGAAAGGGAGTCCGTCATGGGATCCTGGGAAACTATGACAAAAAAGAAAAAAAGTCAATACATGATCACTTACCTGTATCACAGCTGTTTACGAACAGTCAGCCTCACACAGTTGAAGTTGGACAGATAGCCAGCCAGCCAGTCATAGTTGAGTTTGGAGATGCAGATGGATAAACCCTTGTTAGTAGTTTCCACCTTCAAGGAGGGAGTCCGTCATGGCATCCTGGGAAACTGTATGACAAAAAAGAAAGTCAATACATGTATAGAAACTGAATGATCACTTACCTGTATCACAGCTGTTTACAGTCAGCCTGGGACCGTTGATGATGGACAGAAAGCCAGCCACACAGCCACAGTTGTGAAGAGAGAAGCAGATGGAATGACCCTTGTTAGTCATTTCCACCTTCAAGGAGGGAGTCCGCCATGGCATCCTGGGAAATTGTATGACAAAAAAGAAAGTCAATACATGTATAGAAACTGAATGATATCTTACCTGTATCACAGCTGTTTACGAACAGTCAGCCTTGCACAGTTGAAGATGGACAGAATACCAGCCACACAGCCACAGTTGTGAAGTGGGAAGCAGATGGAATGACCCCTGTTAGTATTTTCCACCTTCAGAGAGGGAGTCGGTCATGGCATCCTGGGAAACTGTATGACAAAAAAGAAAAAGTCAATACATGTATAGAAACTGAATAATCACTTACCTGTATCACAGCTGTTCATGAACAGTCAGCCTGGCACCGTTGATGGACAGATAGCCAGCCATCCAGTCATAGTTGAGATTGGAGATGTAGATGGATAAACCCTTGTTAGTCATTTCCACCTTCAGAAAGGGAGTCCGTCATGGGATCCTGGGAAACTTTGACAAAAAAGAAAAAAAGTCAATACATATATAGAAACTGAATGATCACTTACCTGTATCACAGCTGTTTACGAACAGTCAGCCTCACACAGTTGAAGTTGGACAGATAGCCAGCCATGCGGTCATAGTTGAGATTGGAGATGTAGATGGATAAACCTTTGTTAGTCATTTCCACCTTCAGAAAGGGAGTCCGTCATGTCATCCTGAGAAACTGTATGACAAAAAAGAAAAAGTCAATACATGTATAGAAACTGAATGATCATTTACCTGTATCACAGCTGTTTACAAACAGTCAGCCTGGCACCGTTGAGGACAGATAGCCAGCCAGCCAGTCATAGTTGAGATTGGAGATGCAGATGGATAAACCCTTGTTAGTCTTTTTCACCTTCAGAGAGGGAGTCCGTCATGGCATCCTGGGAAACTGTATGACAAAAAAGAAAGTCAATACATGTATAGAAACTGAATGATCACTTACCTGTATCACAGCTGTTTACGAACAGTCAGCCTGGCACAGTTTAAGATGGACAGAAAGCCAGCCACACAGCCACAGTTGTGAAGAGAGAAGCAGATGAAATGACCCTTGTTAGTCGTTTCAACCTTCAGAGAGGGAGTCCGTCATGGCATCCTGGGAAACTGTATGACAAAAAAGAAAGTCAATACATGTATAGAAACTTAATGTTTACTTACCTGTATCACAGCTGTTTACGAACAGTCAGCCTGGCACCGTTGATGGACAGATAGCCAGCCATCCAGTCATAGTTGAGATTGAAGATGTAGATGGATAAACCCTTGTTAGCCATTTCCACCTTCAGAAAGGGAGTCCGTTATGGGATCCTGGGAAACTATGACAAAAAAGAAAAAAAGTCAATACATGTATAGAAACTGAATGATCACTTACCTGTATCACAGCTGTTTACGAACAGTCAGCCTTGCACAGTTGAAGATGGACAGAATACCAACCAGTCAGTCATAGTTGAGATTGGAGATGCAGATGGATAAATCCTTGTTAGTCGTTTCCACCTTCAGAGAGGGACTCCGTCATGGCATCCTGGGAAACTGTATGACAAAAAAAAGGAAGTCAAAACATATATAGAAACTGAATGATCACTTACCTGTATCACAGCTGTTTACAAACAGTCAGCCTCACACAGTTTTAAGTTGGACAGAAAGCCAGCCACACAGCCACAGTTGTGAATTGAGAAGCAGATGGAATGACCCCTGTTAGTCGTTTCAACCTTCACAGAGAGAGTCCGTCATGGGATCCTGGTAATGTGTATGACAAAAAAGAAAGTCAATACATGTATAGAAACTGAATGATCACTTACCTGTATCACAGCTGTTTACGAACAGTCAGCCTGGCACAGTTGAAGATGGACAGAAAGCCAGCCAAACAGCCACAGTTGTGAAATGAGAAGCAGATGGAATGACCCCTGTTAGTAGTTTCCACCTTCAGAGAGAGAGCCCGTCATGGCATCCTGGGAAACTGTATGACAAAAAAGAAAGTCAATACATGTATAGAAACTGAATGATCACTTACCTGTAACACAGCTGTTTACGAACAGTCAGCCTGGCACTGTTGATGGACAGATAGCCAGCCATCCAGTCATAGTTGAGATTGGAGATGTAGATGGATAAACCCTTGTTAGTCATTTCCACCATCAGAAAGGGAGTCCATCATGGGATCCCGGGAAATTATGACAAAAAAGAAAAAAAGTCAATACATATATAGAAACTGAATGATCACTTACCTGTATCACAGCTGTTTACGAACAGTCAGCCTCACACAGTTGAAGTTGGACAGAATACCAGCCAGCCAGTCATAGTTGAGTTTGGAGATGCAGATGGATTAACCCTTGTTAGTAGTTTCCACCTTCAAGGAGGGAGTCCGTCATGGCATCCTGGGAAACTGTATGACAAAAAAAAGAAAGTTAATACATGTATAGAAACTGAATGATCACTTACCTGTATCACAGCTGTTTACAAACAGTCAGCCTGGCACCGTTGATGGACAGATAGCCAGCCATCCAGTCATAGTTGAGATTGGAGATGTAGATGGATAAACCCTTGTTAGTAATTTCCACCTTCAGAAAGGGAGTCCGTCATGGCATCCTGGGAAACTGTATGACAAAAAAAAGAAAGTTAATACATGTATAGAAACTGAATGATCACTTACCTGTATCACAGCTGTTTACGAACAGTCAGCCTGGCACTGTTGAAGATGGACAGAAAGCCAGCCACAGTTGTGAAGTGAGAAGCAGATGGAATGACCCCTATTAGTAGTTTCCACCTTCAGAAAGGGAGTCCGTCATGGGATCCTGGGAAACTATGACAAAAAAAGAAAAAAAGTCAATACATTTATAGAGACTGAATGATCATTTACCTGTATCACAGCTGTTTACGAACAGTCAGCCTGGCACCGTTGATGGACAGATATCTAGCCATCCAGTCATAGTTGAGATTGGAGATGTATATGGATAAACTCTTGTTAGTCATTTCCACCTTCAGAAAGGGAGTCCGTCATGGGATCCTGGGAAACTATGACAAAAAAAGAAAAAAAGTCAATACATTTATAGAGACTGAATGATCACTTACCTGTATCACAGGTGTTTACGAACAGGCAGCCTTGCACAGTTGAAGATGGACAGAAAGCCAGCCAGCCAGTCATAGTTGAGATTGGAGATGCAGATGGATAAAACCTTGATAGTAGTTTCCACCTTCAAGGAGGGAGTCCGTCATGGCATCCTGGGAAACTGTATGACAAAAAAAAAGAAAGTCAATACATGTATAGAAAACGAATGATCACTTACCTGTATCACAGCTGTTTACGAACAGTCAGCTTGGCACCATTGATGGACAGATATCCAGCCATCCAGTCATAGTTGAGATTGGAGATGTAGATGGATAAACCCTTGTTACTCGTTTCCACCTTCAGAGAGGGAGTCCGTCATGGCATCCTGGGAAACTGTGTGACAAAAAAAAAGAAAGTCAATACATGTATAGAAACTGAATTATTATTTACCTGTATCACAGCTGTTTACGAACAGTCAGCCTCACACAGTTGAAGATGGACAGAAAGCCAGCCATCCAGTCATAGTTGAGATTGGAGATGTAGATGGATAAACCCTTGTTAGTCATTTCCACCTTCAGAAAGGGAGTCCGTCATGGGATCCTGGGAAACTGTATGATAAAAAAAGAAAGTCAATACATGTATAGAAAACGAATGATCACTTACCTGTATCACAGCTGTTTACGAACAGTCAGCTTGGCACCGTTGATGGACAGATATCCAGCCATCCAGTCATAGTTGAGATTGGAGATGTAGATGGATAAACCCTTGTTACTCGTTTCCACCTTCAGAGAGGGAGTCCGTCATGGCATCCTGGGAAACTGTGTGACAAAAAAAAAGAAAGTCAATACATGTATAGAAAACGAATGATCACTTACCTGTATCACAGCTGTTTACGAACAGTCAGCCTGGCACCGTTGATGGACAGATATCCAGCCATCCAGTCATAGTTGAGATTGGAGATGCAGATGGATAAACCCTTGTTAGTAGTTTCCACCTTCAAGGAGGGAGTCCGTCATGGCATCCTGGGAAACTGTGTGACAAAAAAAAAGAAAGTCAATACATGTATAGAAAACGAATGATCACTTACCTGTATCACAGCTGTTTACGAACAGTCAGCCTGGCACCGTTGATGATGGACAGAAAGCAAGCCACACAGCCACAGTTCTGAAGTGAGAAGCAAATTGAATGACCCCTGTTAGCATTTTCCACATTCAGAGAGGGAGTCCGCCATGGCATCCTGGAAAACTGTATGACAAAAAAGAAAGTCAATACATGTATAGAAACTGAATGATCACTTACCTGTATCACAACTGTTTACGAACAGTCAGCCTGGCACAGTTGAAGATGGACAGAAAGCCAGCCACACTTGTGAAGTGAGAAGCAGATGGAATGACCCTTGTTAGTCGTTTCTACCTTCAGAGAGGGAGTCCGTCATGGCATCCTGGAAAACTGTATGACAAAAAAGAAAGTCAATACATGTATAGAAACTGAATGATCACTTACCTGTATCACAGCTGTTTACGAACAGTCAGCCTCACACAGTTGAAGAATGGACAGAAAGCCAGCCACCCAGTCATATTTGAGATTGGAGATGCAGATGTATAAACCCTTGTTAGTCGTTTCCACCTTCAGAGAGGGAGTCCGTCATGGGATCCTGGGAAACTATGACAAAAAAGAAAAAAAGTCAATACATATATAGAAACTGAATGATCACTTACCTGTATCACAGCTGTTTACGAACAGTCAGCCTGGCACCGTTGATGATGGACAGAAACCCAGCCACACAGCCACAGTTCTGAAGTGAGAAGCAAATGGAATGACCCCTGTTAGTATATTCCACCTTCAGAGAGGGAGTCCGCCATGGCATCCTGGAAAACTGTATGACAAAAAAGAAAGTCAATACATGTATAGAAACTGAATGATCACTTACCTGTATCACAGCTGTTTACAAACAGTCAGCCTTGCACAGTTGAAGATGGACAGATAGCCAGCCAGCCAGCCAGTCATATTTAGGATTGAAGATGCAGATGGATAAACCCTTGTTAGTCGTTTTCACCTTCAAGGAAAGAGTCCGTCATGGCATCCTGGGAAACTGTATGAAAAAAAAGAAAGTCAATACATGTATAGAAACTGAATGATCACTTACCTGTATCACAGCTGTTTACGAACAGTCAGCCTCACACAGTTGAAGATGGACAGAAAGCCAGCCAGCCAGTCATATTTGAGATTGGAGATGCAGATGGATTAACCCTTGTTAGTCGTTTCCACCTTCAGAGAGGGAGTGAGTCATGGCATCCTGGGAACCTGTATGACAAAAAAGAAAGTCAATACATGTATTGAAACTGAATGATCACTTACCTGTATCACAGCTGTTACGAACAGTCAGCCTGGAACAGTTGAAGATGGACAAAATACCAGCCAGCCAGTCATAGTTGAGATTGGAGATGCAGATGGATACACCCTTGTTAGTAGTTTCCACCTTCAAGGAGGGAGTCCGTCATGGCATCCTGGGAAACTGTATGGCAAAAAAGAAAAAGTCAATACATATATAGAAACTGAATGATCACTTACCTGTATCACAGCTGTTTACGAACAGTCAGCCTGGCACCGTTGATGGACAGATAGCCAGCCATCCAGTCATAGTTGAGATTGGAGATGTAGATGGATAAACCCATGTTAGTAATTTCCACCTTCAGAAAGGGAGTCCGTCATGGGATCCAGGAAAACTATGATAAAAAAGAAAAAAAAGTCAATACATATATAGAAACTGAATGATCACTTACCTGTATCACAGCTGTTTACGAACAGTCAGCCTCACACAGTTGAAGTTGGACAGAATACCAGCCAGCCAGTCATAGTTGAGTTTGGAGATGCAGATGGATAAACCCTTGTTAGTAGTTTCCACCTTCAAGGAGAGAGTCCGTCATGGCATCCTGGGAAACTGTATGACAAAAAAGAAAAAGTCAATACACATATAGAAACTGAATAATCACTTACCTGTATCACAGCTGTTTACGAACAGTCAGCCTGGCACCGTTGATGATGGACAGAAAGCCAGCCACACAGCCACAATTCTGAAGTGAGAAGCAAATGGAATGACCCCTGTTAGTAGTTTCCACCTTCAGAGAGGGAGTCAGTCATGGCATCCTGGGAAACTGTATGACAAAAAAGAAAAAGTCAATACATGTATAGAAACTGAATTATCACTTACCTGTATCACAGCTGTTTACGAACAGTCAGCCTTGCACAGTTGAAGATGGACAGATAGCCAGCCAGCCAGCCAGTCATATTTAGGATTGAAGATGCAGATGGATAAACCCTTGTTAGTCGTTTTCACCTTCAAGGAAGGAGTCCGTCATGGCATCCTGGGAAACTGTATGACAAAAAAAAAAGAAAGTCAATACATGCATAGAAACTGAATGATCACTTACCTGTATCACAGCTGTTTACGAACAGTCAGCCTTGCACAGTTGAAGATGGACAGAAAGCCAGCAACAGTTGTGAAGTGAGAAGCAGATGGAATGACCCCTATTAGTAGTTTCCACCTTCAGAGAGGGAGTCCGTCATGGCATCCTGGGAAACTGTATGATAAAAAAAAGAAAGTCAATACATGTATAGAAACTGAATGATCACTTACCTGTATCACAGCTGTTTACGAACAGTCAGCCTTGCACAGTTGAAGATGGACAGAAAGCCAGCCAGCCAGTCATAGTTGAGATTGGAGATGCAGATGGATAAACCCTTGATAGTAGTTTCCACCTTCAAGGAGGGAGTCCGTCATGGCATCCTGGGAAACTGTATGACAAAAAAAAAGAAAGTCAATACATGTATAGAAAACGAATGATCACTTACCTGTATCATAGCTGTTTACGAACAGTCAGCTTGGCACCGTTGATGGACAGATATCCAGCCATCCAGTCATAGTTGAGATTGGAGATGTAGATGGATAAACCCTTGTTACTCGTTTCCACCTTCAGAGAGGGAGTCCGTCATGGCATCCTGGGAAACTGTGTGACAAAAAAAAAGAAAGTCAATACATGTATAGAAAACGAATGATCACTTACCTGTATCACAGCTGTTTACGAACAGTCAGCCTGGCACCGTTGATGGACAGATATCCAGCCATCCAGTCATAGTTGAGATTGGAGATGCAGATGGATAAACCCTTGTTAGTAGTTTCCACCTTCAAGGAGGGAGTCCGTCATGGCATCCTGGGAAACTGTATGACAAAAAAGAAAAAGTCAATACATGTATAGAAACTGAATTATTATTTACCTGTATCACAGCTGTTTACGAACAGTCAGCCTCACACAGTTGAAGATGGACAGAAAGCCAGCCATCCAGTCATAGTTGAGATTGGAGATGTAGATGGATAAACCCTTGTTAGTCATTTCCACCTTCAGAAAGGGAGTCCGTCATGGGATCCTGGGAAACTGTATGATAAAAAAAAGAAAAAGTCAATACACATATAGAAACTGAATGATCACTTACCTGTATCACAGCTGTTTACGAACAGTCAGTCTGGCACCGTTGATGATGGACAGAAAGCAAGCCACACAGCCACAGTTCTGAAGTGAGAAGCAAATTGAATGACCCCTGTTAGCATTTTCCACATTCAGAGAGGGAGTCCGTCATGGCATCCTGGAAAACTGTATGACAAAAAAGAAAGTCAATACATGTATAGAAACTGAATGATCACTTACCTGTATCACAGCTGTTTACGAACAGTCAGCCTCACACAGTTGAAGAATGGACAGAAAGCCAGCCACCCAGTCATATTTGAGATTGGAGATGCAGATGTATAAACCCTTGTTAGTCGTTTCCACCTTCAGAGAGGGAGTCCGTCATGGGATCCTGGGAAACTATGACAAAAAAGAAAAAAAGTCAATACATATATAGAAACTGAATGATCACTTACCTGTATCACAGCTGTTTACGAACAGTCAGCTTGGCACCGTTGATGGACAGATAGCCAGCCATCCAGTCATAGTTGAGATTGGAGATGTAGATGGATAAACCCTTGTTAGTAGTTTCCACCTTCAGAAAGGGAGTCCGTCATGGGATCCTGGGAAACTATGTCAAAAAAGAAAAAAAGTCAATACATATATAGAAACTGAATGATCACTTACCTGTATCACAGCTGTTTACGAACAGTCAGCCTGGCACCGTTGATGATGGACAGAAACCCAGCAACACAGCCACAGTTCTGAAGTGAGAAGCAAATGGAATGACCCCTGTTAGTATATTCCACCTTCAGAGAGGGAGTCCGCCATGGCATCCTGGAAAACTGTATGACAAAAAAGAAAGTCAATACATGTATAGAAACTGAATGATCATTTACCTGTATCACAGCTGTTTACAAACAGTCAGCCTTGCACAGTTCAAGATGGACAGATAGCCAGCCAGCCAGCCAGTCATATTTAGGATTGAAGATGCAGATGGATAAACCCTTGTTAGTCGTTTTCACCTTCAAGGAAAGAGTCCGTCATGGCATCCTGGGAAACTGTATGAAAAAAAAGAAAGTCAATACATGTATAGAAACTGAATGATCACTTACCTGTATCACAGCTGTTTACGAACAGTCAGCCTCACACAGTTGAAGATGGACAGAAAGCCAGCCAGCCAGTCATATTTGAGATTGGAGATGCAGATGGATTAACCCTTGTTAGTCGTTTCCACCTTCAGAGAGGGAGTCAGTCATGGCATCCTGGGAACCTGTATGACAAAAAAGAAAGTCAATACATGTATTGAAACTGAATGATCACTTACCTGTATCACAGCTGTTACGAACAGTCAGCCTGGAACAGTTGAAGATGGACAAAATACCAGCCAGCCAGTCATAGTTGAGATTGGAGATGCAGATGGATAAACCCTTCTTAGTAGTTTCCACCTTCAAGGAGGGAGTCCGTCATGGCATCCTGGGAAACTGTATGACAAAAAAGAAAAAGTCAATACATATATAGAAACTGAACGATCACTTACCTGTATCACAGCTGTTTACGAACAGTCAGCCTGGCACCGTTGATGGACAGATAGCCAGCCATCCAGTCATAGTTGAGATTGGAGATGTAGATGGATAAACCCATGTTAGTAATTTCCACCTTCAGAAAGGGAGTCCGTCATGGGATCCAGGAAAACTATGACAAAAAAGAAAAAAAAGTCAATACATATATAGAAACTGAATGATCACTTACCTGTATCACAGCTGTTTACGAACAGTCAGCCTCACACAGTTGAAGTTGGACAGAATACCAGCCAGCCAGTCATAGTTGAGTTTGGAGATGCAGATGGATAAACCCTTGTTAGTAGTTTCCACCTTCAAGGAGAGAGTCCGTCATGGCATCCTGGGAAACTGTATGACAAAAAAGAAAAAGTCAATACACATATAGAAACTGAATAATCACTTACCTGTATCACAGCTGTTTACGAACAGTCAGCCTGGCACCGTTGATGATGGACAGAAAGCCAGCCACACAGCCACAGTTCTGAAGTGAGAAGCAAATGGAATGACCCCTGTTAGTAGTTTCCACCTTCAGAGAGGGAGTCAGTCATGGCATCCTGGGAAACTGTATGACAAAATAGAAAAAGTCAATACATGTATAGAAACTGAATGATCACTTACCTGTATCACAGCTGTTTACGAACAGTCAGCCTTGCACAGTTGAAGATGGACAGATAGCCAGCCAGCCAGCCAGTCATATTTAGGATTGAAGATGCAGATGGATAAACCCTTGTTAGTCGTTTTCACCTTCAAGGAAGGAGTCCGTCATGGCATCCTGGGAAACTGTATGACAAAAAAAAAGAAAGTCAATACATGCATAGAAACTGAATGATCACTTACCTGTATCACAGCTGTTTACGAACACTCAGCCTGGCACAGTTGAAGATGGACAGAAAGCCAGCCACAGTTGTGAAGTGAGAAGCAGATGGAATGACCCCTATTAGTAGTTTCCACCTTCAGAGAGGGAGTCCGTCATGGCATCCTGGGAAACTGTATGACAAAAAAAAAGAAAGTCAATACATGTATAGAAACTGAATGATCACTTACCTGTATCACAGCTGTTTACGAACAGTCAGCCTGGCACAGTTTAAGTTGGACAGAAAGCCAGCCATGCAGTCATAGTTGAGATTGGAGATGTAGATGGATAAACCCTTGTTAGTAGTTTCCACCTTCAAGGAGGGAGTCCGTCATGGCATCCTGGGAAACTGTGTGACAAAAAAGAAAAAGTAAATACATGTATAGAAACTGAATTATTATTTACCTGTATCATAGCTGTTTACGAACAGTCAGCCTCACACAGTTGAAGATGGACAGAAACCCAGCCAGCCAGTCATAGTTGAGATTGGAGATGTAGATGGATAAACCCTTGTTAGTCATTTCCACCTTCAGAAAGGGAGTCCGTCATGGGATCCTGGGAAACTGTATGATAAAAAAAAGAAAGCCAATACATGTATAGAAACTGAATGATAACTTACCTGTATTACAGCTGTTTACGAACAGTCAGCCTCACAAAGTTGAAGTTGGACAGAATACTAGCCAGCCAGTCATAGTTGAGATTGGAGATGCAGATGGATAAACCCTTGTAAGTAGTTTCCACCTTCAAGGAGGGAGTCCGTCATGGCATCCTGGAAAACTGTATGACAAAAAAGAAAGTCAATACATGTATAGAAATTGAATGATCACTTACCTGTATGACAACTGTTTACGAACAGTCAGCCTGGTACAGTTGAAGAGAAACAGAAAGCCAGCCACAGTTCTGAAGTGAGAAGCAGACGGAATGACCCTTGTCAGTCGTTTCTACCTTCAGAGAGGGAGTATGTCATGGGATCCTGGGAAACTGTATGATAAAAAAAACAAAGCCAATACATGTATAGAAAACGAATGATCACTTACCTGTATCACACCTGTTTATGAACAGTCAGCCTGGCACCGTTGATGATGGACAGAAAGCCAGCCACACAGCCACAGTTGTGAAGTGAGAAGCAGATGGAATGACCTCTATTAGTAGTTTCCACCTTCAAGGAGGGAGTCGGTCATGGCATCCTGGGAAACTGTATGACAAAAAAAAGAAAGTCAATACATGTATAGAAACTGAATGATCACTTACCTGTATCACAGCTGTTTACGAACAGTCAGCCTTGCACGGTTGAAGATGGACAGAAAGCAAGCCAGCCAGTCATATTTAGGATTGAAGATGCAGATGGATAAACCCTTGTTAGTTGTTTTCACCTTCAAGGAGGGAGTCCGTCATGGCATCCTGGGAAACTGTATGACAAAAAAAAGAAAGTCAATACATGTATAGAAACTGAATGATTACTTACCTGTATCACAGCTGTTTACGAACAGTCAGCCTGGCACCATTGATGGACAGATAGCCAGCCAGCCAGTCATTTTTGAGTTTGGAGATGTAGATGGATAAACCCTTGTTAGTCATTTCCACCTTCAGAAAGGGAGTCCGTCATGGGATCCTGGGAAACTATGACAAAAAAGAAAAAAAGTCAACACATATATAGAAACTGAATGATCACTTACCTGTATCACAGCTGTTTACGAACAGTCAGCCTCACACAGTTGAAGTTGAAAAGATAGCCAGCCATGCAGTCATAGTTGAGATTGGAGATGTAGATGGATAAACCCTTGTTAGTCTTTTTCACCTTCAGAGAGGGAGTCCGTCATGGCATCCTGGGAAACTGTATGACAAAAAAAAGAAAGTCAAAACATGTATAGAAACTGAATGATCACTTACCCGTATCACAGCTGTTTACAAACAGTCAGCCTGGCACCATTGATGGACAGATAGCCAGCCAGCCAGTCTTAGTTGAGATTGGAGATGCAGATGGATAAACCCTTGTTAGTAGTTTCCACCTTCAAGGAGGGAGTCCATCATGGCATCCTGGGAAACTGTATGACAAAAAAGAAAAAGTCAATACATGTATAGAAACTGAATGATCACTAACCTGCACCACAGCTGTTTACGAACAGTCAGCCTGGCACAGTTAAAGTTGGACAGAAAGCCAGCCACACAGCCACAGTTGTGAAGAGAGAAGCACATGGAATGACCCTTGTTAGTCGTTTCCACCTTCAAAGAGGAAGCCGGCCATGCGATCCTGGGAAACTGTATGACAAAAAAAAGAAAGTCAATACATGTATAGAAACTGAATGATCACTTACCTGTATCACAGCTGTTTACGAACAGTCAGCCTGGCACCGTTGATGATGGACAGAAAGCCAGCCACACAGCCACAGTTCTGAAGTGAGATGCAAATGGAATGACCCGTTAGTATTTTCCACCTTCAGAGAGGGAGTCGGTCATGGCATCCTGGGAAACTGTCTGACAAAAAAAAGAAAGTCAATACATATATAGAAAACGAATGATCACTTACCTGTATCACAGCTGTTTCCGAACAGTCAGCCTCACACAGTTGAAGTTGAAAAGATAGCCAGCCATGCAGTCATAGTTGAGATTGGAGATGTAGATGGATAAACCTTTGTTAGTCATTTCCACCTTCAGAAAGGGAGTCCGTCATGTCATCCTGGGAAACTGTATGACAAAAAAGAAAAAGTCAATACATGTATAGAAACTGAATGATCACTTACCTGAATCACAGCTGTTTACAAACAGTCAGCCTGGCACCGTTGAGGACAGATAGCCAGCCAGCCATTCATAGTTGAGATTGGAGATGCAGATGGATAAACCCTTGTTAGTCTTTTTCACCTTCAGAGAGGGAGTCCGTCATGGCATCCTGGGAAACTGTATGACAAAAAAGAAAGTCAATACATGTATAGAAACTGAATGATCACTTACCTGTATCACAGCTGTTTACGAACAGTCAGCCTGGCACAGTTTAAGATGTACAGAAAGCCAGCCACACAGCCACAGTTGTGAAGAGAGAAGCAGATGAAATGACCCTTGTTAGTCGTTTCAACCTTCAGAGAGGGAGTCCGTCATGGCATCCTGGGAAACTGTATGACAAAAAAGAAAGTCAATACATGTATAGAAACTGAATGTTTACTTACCTGTATCACAGCTGTTTACGAACAGTCAGCCTGGCACCGTTGATGGACAGATAGCCAGCCATCCAGTCATAGTTGAGATTGAAGATGTAGATGGATAAACTCTTGTTAGTCATTTCCACCTTCAGAAAGGGAGTCCGTTATGGGATCCTGGGAAACTATGACAAAAAAGAAAAAAAGTCAATACATGTATAGAAACTGAATGATCACTTACCTGTATCACAGCTGTTTACGAACAGTCAGCCTGGCACCGTTGATGATGGACAGAAAGCCAGCCACACAGCCACAGTTCTGAAGTGAGATGCAAATGGAATGACCCGTTAGTATTTTCCACCTTCAGAGAGGGAGTCGGTCATGGCATCCTGGGAAACTGTCTGCCAAAAAAAAGAAAGTCAATACATGTATTGAAACTGAATGATCACTTACCTGTATCACAGCTGTTTACGAACAGTCAACCTGGCACCGTTGATGATGGACAGAAAGCCAGCCACACAGCTACAGTTGTGAAGTGAGAAGCAGATGGATAAACCCTTGTTAGTCGTTTCCACCTTCAGAGAGGGAGTCCGTCATGGCATCCTGGGAAACTGTATGACAAAAAAAAGAAAGTCAATACATGTATAGAAACTGAATGATCACTTACCTTTATCACAGCTGTTTACAAACAGTCAGCCTGGCACCGTTGATGGACAGATAGCCAGCCATCCAGTCATAGTTGAGATTGGAGATGTAGATGGATAAACCCTTGTTAGTAATTTCCACCTTCAGAAAGGGAGTCCGTCATGGGATCCTGGGAAACTATGACAAAAAAGAAAAAAAGTCAATACATATATAAAAAACTGAATAATCACTTACCTGTATCACAGCTGTTTACGAACAGTCAGCCTCACACAGTTGAAGTTGGACAGAATACCAGCCAGCCAGTCATAGTTGAGTTTGGAGATGCAGATGGATAAACCCTTGTTAGTACTTTCCACGTTCAAGGAGGGAATCCGTCATGGCATCCTGGGAAACTGTATGAGAAAAAAGAAAAAGTCAATATATGTATAGAAACTGAATGATAACTTGCCTGTATCACAGCTGTTTACAAACAGTCAGCCTGGCACCGTTGATGGACAGATAGCCAGCCAGCCAGTCATAGTTGAGATTGGAGATGCAGATGGATAAACCCTTGTTAGTAGTTTCCACCTTCAAGGAGGGAGTCCGTCATGGCATCCTGGGAAACTGTATGACAAAAAAGAAAAACTCAATACACATATAGAAACTGAATAATCACTTACCTGTATCACAGCTGTTTACGAACAGTCAGCCTGGCACCGTTGATGATGGACAGAAACCCAGCCACACAGCCACAGTTCTGAAGTGAGAAGCAAATGGAATGACCCCTGTTAGTATATTCCACCTTCAGAGAGGGAGTCGGTCATGGCATCCTGAAAAACTGTATGACAAAAAAGAAACTCAATACATGTATAGAAACTGAATGATCACTTACCTGTATCACAGCTGTTTATGAACAGTCAGCCTTGCACAGTTGAAGATGGACAGATAGCCAGCCAGCCAGCCAGTCATATTTAGGATTGAAGATGCAGATGGATAAACCCTTGTTAGTCGTTTTCACCTTCAAGGAAGGAGTCCGTTATGGCATCCTGGGAATTTGTATGACAAAAAAAAGAAAGTCAATACATGTATAGAAACTGAATGATCACTTACTGTATCACAGCTGTTTACGAACAGTCAGCCTGGCACAGTTGAAGATGGACAGAAAGCCAGCCAGAGTTGTGAAGTGAGAAGCAGATGGAATGACCCCTATTAGTATTTTCCACCTTCAGAGAGGGAGTCCATCATGGCATCCTGGGAAACTGTATGATAAAAAAAAAGAAAGTCAATACATGTATAGAAACTGAATGATCACTTACCTGTATCACAGCTGTTTACGAACAGTCAGCCTGGCACAGTTTAAGTTGGACAGAAATCCAGCCACACAGCCATAGTTCTGAAGTGACAGCAGATGGAATGACGCTTGTTAGTCGTTTCAACCTTCATAGAGAGAGTCAGTCATGGGATCCTGGGAATTTGTATGACAAAAAAGAAAGTCAATACATGTATAGAAACTGAATGATCACTTACCTGTATCACAGCTGTTTACAAACAGTCAGCCTGGCACCGCTGATGGACAGATAGCCAGCCAGCCAGTCATAGTTGAGTTTGGAGATGCATATGGATAAACCCTTGATAGTAGTTTCCACCTTCAAGGAGGGAGTCCGTCATGGCATCCTGGGAAACTGTATGACAAAAAAAAAGAAAGTCAATACATGTATAGAAAACGAATGATCACTTACCTGTATCACAGCTGTTTACGAACAGTCAGCCTGGCACCGTTGATGGACAGATATCCAGCCATCCAGTAATAGTTGAGATTGGAGATGCAGATGGATAAACCCTTGTTAGTAGTTTCCACCTTCAAGGAGGGAGTCCGTCATGGCATCCTGGGAAACTGTATGACAAAAAAAAAGAAAGTCAATACATGTATAGAAAACGAATGATCACTTACCTGTATCACAGCTGTTTACGAACAGTCAGCCTGGCACCGTTGATGGACAGATATCTAGCCATCCAGTCACTGTTGAGATTGGAGATGTAGATGGATAAACCCTTGTTAGTCATATCCACCTTCAGAAAGGGAGTCCGTCATGGGATCCTGGGAAACTATGACAAAAAAAGAAAAAAAGTCAATACATTTATAGAGACTGAATGATCATTTACCTGTATCACAGCTGTTTACGAACAGTCAGCCTGGCACAGTTGAAGATGGACAGAAAGCCAGCCAGCCAGTCATAGTTGAGTTTGGAGATGCAGATGGATAAACCCTTGTTAGTCGTTTCCACCTTCAGAGAGGGAGTCCGTCATGGCATCCTGGGAAACTGTATGACAAAAAAAAAGAAAGTCAATATATGTATAGAAACTGAATGATCATTGGCACAGTTGAAGATGGACAGATAGCCAGCCACAGTTGTGAAGTGAGAAGCAGATGGAATGACCCTTGTTAGTCGTTTCCACCTTCAGAGAGGGAGTCCGTCATGGGATCCTGGGAAACTGTATGATAAAAAAAAGAAAGTCAATACATGTATAGAAAACGAATGATCACTTACCTGTATCACAGCTGTTTACGAACAATCAGGCTTGCACAGTTGAAGATGGACAGATAGCCAGCCAGCCAGTCATATTTAGGATTGAAGATGCAGATGGATTAACCCTTGTTAGTCGTTTCCACCTTCAGAGAGGGAGTCCGTCATGGCATCCTGGGAAACTGTATGACAAAAAAAAGAAAGTCAATACATGTATAGAAACTGAATGATCACTTACCTGTATCACAACTGTTTACGAACAGTCAGCCTGGCACCGTTGATGATGGACAGAAACCCAGCCACACAGCCACAGTTCTGAAGTGAGAAGCAAATGGAATGACCCCTGTTAGTATATTCCACCTTCAGAGAGGGAGTCCATCATGGCATCCTGAAAAACTGTATGACAAAAAAGAAACTCAATACATGTATAGAAACTGAATGATCACTTACCTGTATCACAGCTGTTTATGAACAGTCAGCCTTGCACAGTTGAAGATGGACAGATAGCCAGCCAGCCAGCCAGTCATATTTAGGATTGAAGATGCAGATGGATAAACCCTTGTTAGTCATTTTCACCTTCAAGGAAGGAGTCCGTTATGGCATCCTGGGAATTTGTATGACAAAAAAAAGAAAGTCAATACATGTATAGAAACTGAATGATCACTTACTGTATCACAGCTGTTTACGAACAGTCAGCCTGGCACAGTTGAAGATGGACAGAAAGCCAGCCAGAGTTGTGAAGTGAGAAGCAGATGGAATGACCCCTATTAGTATTTTCCACCTTCAGAGAGGGAGTCCGTCATGGCATCCTGGGAAACTGTATGATAAAAAAAAAGAAAGTCAATACATGTATAGAAACTGAATGATCACTTACCTGTATCACAGCTGTTTACGAACAGTCAGCCTGGCACAGTTTAAGTTGGACAGAAATCCAGCCACACAGCCATAGTTCTGAAGTGACAGCAGATGGAATGACGCTTGTTAGTCGTTTCAACCTTCATAGAGAGAGTCAGTCATGGGATCCTGGGAATTTGTATGACAAAAAAGAAAGTCAATACATGTATAGAAACTGAATGATCACTTACCTGTATCACAGCTGTTTACAAACAGTCAGCCTGGCACCGCTGATGGACAGATAGCCAGCCAGCCAGTCATAGTTGAGTTTGGAGATGCATATGGATAAACCCTTGATAGTAGTTTCCACCTTCAAGGAGGGAGTCCGTCATGGCATCCTGGGAAACTGTATGACAAAAAAAAAGAAAGTCAATACATGTATAGAAAACGAATGATCACTTACCTGTATCACAGCTGTTTACGAACAGTCAGCCTGGCACCGTTGATGGACAGATATCCAGCCATCCAGTAATAGTTGAGATTGGAGATGCAGATGGATAAACCCTTGTTAGTAGTTTCCACCTTCAAGGAGGGAGTCCGTCATGGCATCCTGGGAAACTGTATGACAAAAAAAAAGAAAGTCAATACATGTATAGAAAACGAATGATCACTTACCTGTATCACAGCTGTTTACGAACAGTCAGCCTGGCACCGTTGATGGACAGATATCTAGCCATCCAGTCACTGTTGAGATTGGAGATGTAGATGGATAAACCCTTGTTAGTCATATCCACCTTCAGAAAGGGAGTCCGTCATGGGATCCTGGGAAACTATGACAAAAAAAGAAAAAAAGTCAATACATTTATAGAGACTGAATGATCATTTACCTGTATCACAGCTGTTTACGAACAGTCAGCCTGGCACAGTTGAAGATGGACAGAAAGCCAGCCAGCCAGTCATAGTTGAGTTTGGAGATGCAGATGGATAAACCCTTGTTAGTCGTTTCCACCTTCAGAGAGAGAGTCCGTCATGGGATCCTGGGAAACTGTATGATAAAAAAAGAAAGTCAATACATGTATAGAAAACGAATGATCACTTACCTGTATCACAGCTGTTTACGAACAATCAGGCTTGCACAGTTGAAGATGGACAGATAGCCAGCCAGCCAGTCATATTTAGGATTGAAGATGCAGATGGATTAACCCTTGTTAGTCGTTTCCACCTTCAGAGAGGGAGTCCGTCATGGCATCCTGGGAAACTGTATGACAAAAAAAAGAAAGTCAATACATGTATAGAAACTGAATGATCACTTACCTGTATCACAACTGTTTACGAACAGTCAGCCTGGCACCGTTGATGATGGACAGAAAGCCAGCCACACAGCCACAGTTGTGAAGTGAGAAGCAGATGGAATGACCCCTGTTAGTAGTTTCCACCTTCAAGGAGGTAGTCGGTCATGGCATCCTGGGAGACTGTATGACAAAAAAAAGAAAGTCAATACATGTATAGAAACTGAATGATCACTTACCTGTATCACAGCTGTTTACGAACAGTCAGCCTGGCACCGTTGATGGACAGATAGCCAGCCATCCAGTCATATTCGAGATAGATGTAGATGGATAAACCCTTTTTAGTCATTTCCACCTTCAAAAAGGGAGTCCGTCATGGGATCCTGAGAAACTATGACAAAAAAGAAAAAAAGTCAATACATATATAGAAACTGAATGATCACTTACCTGTATCACATCTGTTTACGAACAGTCAGCCTCACACAGTTGAAGATGGACAGAAAGCCAGCCACAGTTGTGAAGTGAGAAGCAGATGGAATGACCCCTGTTAGTAGTTTCCACCTTCAGAAAGGGAGTCCGTCATGGCATCCTGGGAAACTGTATGACAAAAAAGAAAAAAAGTCAATACATATATAGAAAATGAATGATCACTTACCTGTATCACAGCTGTTTACGAACAGTCAGCCTGGCACCGTTGATGGAAAGATAGCCAGCCATCCAGTCATAGTTGAGATTGGAGATGTAGATGGATAAACCCTTGTTAGTAATTTCCACCTTCAGAAAGGGAGTCCGTCATGGGATCCTGGGAAACTATGACAAAAAAGAAAAAAAGTCAATACATGATCACTTACCTGTATCACAGCTGTTTACGAACAGTCAGCCTCACACAGTTGAAGTTGGACAGATAGCCAGCCAGCCAGTCATAGTTGAGATTGGAGATGCAGATGGATAAACCCTTGTTAGTAGTTTCCACCTTCAAGGTGGGAGTCCGTCATGGCATCCTGGGAAACTGTATGAGAAAAAAGAAAAAGTCAATACATGTATAGAAACTGAATGATCACTTACCTGTATCACAGCTGTTTACAAACAGTCAGCCTGGCACCGTTGATGGACAGATAGCCACCCAGCCAGTTATAGTTGAGATTGGAGATGCAGATGGATAAACCCTTGTTAGTAGTTTCCACCTTCAAGGAGGGAGTCTGTCATGGCATCCTGGGAGACTGTATGACAAAAAAGAAAAAGTCAATACACATATAGAAACTGAATGATCACTTACCTGTATCACAGCTGTTTACGAACAGTCAGCCTGGCACCGTTGATGATGGACAGAAACCCAGCCACACAGCCACAATTCTGAAGTGAGAAGCAAATGGAATGACCCGTTAGTATATTCCACCTTCAGAGAGGGAGTCCGCCATGGCATCCTGGAAAACTGTATGACAAAAAAGAAAGTCAATACATGTATAGAAACTGAATGATCACTTACCTGTATCACAGCTGTTTACAAACAGTCAGCCTCACACAGTTGAAGATGGATAGAAAGCCAGCCAGCCAGTCATATTTGAGATTGGAGATGCAGATGGATAAACCCTTGTTAGTCGTTTCCACCTTCAGAGAGGGAGTCCACCATGGCATACTGGAAAACTGTATGACAAAAAAATGAAAGTCAATACATGTATAGAAACTGAATGATCACTTACCTGTATCACAGCTGTTTACGAACAGTCAGCCTGGCACCGTTGATGGATAGATAGCCAGCCATCCAGTCATAGTTGAGATTGGAGATGTAGATGGATAAACCCTTGTTAGTAATTTCCACCTTCAGAAAGGGAGTCCGTCATGGGATCCTGGGAAACTATGACAAAAAAGAAAAAAAGTCAATACACGATCACTTACCTGTATCACAGCTGTTTACGAACAGTCAGCCTCACACAGTTGAAGTTGGACAGAATACCAGCCAGCCAGTCATAGTTGAGTTTGGAGATGCAGATGGATAAACCTTTGTTAGTAGTTTCCACCTTCAAGGAGGGAGTCCGTCATGGCATCCTGGGAAACTGTATGACAAAAAAGAAAAAGTCAATACACATATAGAAACTGAATGATCACTTACCTGTATCACAGCTGTTTACGGACAGTCAGCCTGGCACCGTTGATGATGGACAGAAACCCAGCCACACAGCCACAATTCTGAAGTGAGAAGCAAATGGAATGACCCCTGTTAGTATATTCCACCTTCAGAGAGGGAGTCCGCCATGGCATCCTCGAAAACTGTATGACAAAAAAGAAAGTCAATACATGTATAGAAACTGAATGATCACTTACCTGTATCACAGCTGTTTACGAACAGTCAGCCTGGAACCGTTGATGGACAGATAGCCAGCCATCCAGTCATAGTTGAGATTGGAGATGTAGATGGATAAACCCTTGTTAGTCATTTCCACCTTCAGAAAGGGAGTCCGTCATGGCATCCTGGGAAACTGTATGAAAAAAAAAAAAAAAAAAGAGTGTCAGTACATGTATAGAAACGGAATGATCACTTACCTGTATCACAGCTGTTTACGAACAGTCAGCCTTGCACAGTTGAAGATGGACAGAATACCAGCCAGCCAGTCATAGTTGAGATTGGAGATGCAGATGGATAAACCCTTGTTAGTCTTTTCCACCTTCAGAGAGAGAGTCCGTCATGGCATCCTGGAAAACTGTATGACAAAAAAGAAAAAGTCAATACATGTATAGAAAACGAATGATCACTTACCTGTATCACAGCTGTTTACGAACAGTCAGCCTGGCACAGTTGAAGATGGACAGAAAGCCAGCCACAGTTGTGAAGTGAGAAGCAGACGGAATGACCCCTGTAAGTAGTTTCCACCTTCAGAGAGGGAGTCCGTCATGGCATCCTGGGAAACTGTATGATAAAAAAAGAAAGTCAATACATGTATATAAACTGAATGATCACTTACCTGTATCACAGCTGTTTACAAACAGTCAGCCTGGCACCGTTGATGATGGACAGAAAGCCAGCCACACAGCCACAGTTGTGAAGTGAGAAGCAGATGGAATGACCCCTGTAAGTAGTTTCCACCTTCAGAGAGGGAGTCCGTCATGGCGTCCTGGGAAACTGTATGACAAAAAAAAAAAAAAGTCAATACATATATAGAAACTGAATGATCACTTACCTCTATCACAGCTGTTTACGAACAGTCAGCCTGGCACCGTTGATGATGGACAGAAAGCCAGCCAAACAGCCACAGTTCTGAAGTGAGAAGCAGATGGAATGACCCCTGTTAGTATTTTCCACCTTCAGAAAGGGAGTCGGTCATGGCATTCTGGGAAACTGTTTGACAAAAAAAAGAAAGTCAATACATGTATAGAAACTGAATGATCACTTACCTGTATCACAGCTGTTTACAAACAGTCAGCCTGGCACCGTTGATGGACAGATAGCCAGCCAGCCAGTCATAGTTGAGATTGGAGATGCAGATGGATAAACCCTTGTTAGTAGTTTCCACCTTCAAGGAGGGAGTCCGTCATGGCATCCTGGGAAACTGTATGACAAAAAAGAAAAAGTCAATACATGTATAGAAACTGAATGATCACTTACCTGCATCACAGCTGTTTACAAACAGTCAGTCTGGCACAGTTGAACATGGACAGAAAGCCAGCCACAGTCGTGAAGAGAGAAGAAGATGGAATGACCCTTGTTAGTCGTTTCAATCTTCACAGAGAGAGTCCGTCATGGGATCCAGGGAATTTGTATGACAAAAAAGAAAGTCAATACATATATAGAAACTGAATGATCACTTACCTGTATCACAGCTGTTTACGAACAGTCAGCCTGGCACAGTTAAAGTTGGACAGAAAGCCAGCCACACAGCCACAGTTGTGAAGAGAGAAGCAGATGGAATGACCCTTGTTAGTCGTTTCCACCTTCAAAGAGGAAGCCGGCCATGCGATCCTGGGAAACTGTATGACAAAAAAGAAAAAGTCAATACATGTATTGAAACTGAATGATCACTTACCTGTATCACAGCTGATTACGAACAGTCAGCCTGGCACCGTTGATGATGGACAGAAAGCCAGCCACACAGCCACAGTTGTGAAGTGAGAAGCAGATGGAATGACCCCTGTTAGTATATTCCACCTTCAGAGAGGGAGTCCGCCATGGCATCCTGGGAAACTGTATGACAAAAAAGAAAAAGTCAATACATGTATAGAAACTGAATGATCACTTACCTGTATCACAGCTGTTTTTGAACAGTAAGCCTGGCACAGTTGAAAATGGACAAAATACCAGCCAGCCAGTCATAGTTGAGATTGGAGATGCAGATGGACAAACCCTTGTTAGTCGTTTCCACCTTCAGAGAGGGAGTCCGTCATGGGATCCTGGGAAACTGTATGACAAAAAAAAGAAAGTCAATACATGTATAGAAACTGAATGATTACTTACCTGTATTATAGCTGTTTACGAACAGTCAGCCTGGCACCGTTGATGGACAGATAGCCAGCCACACAGCCACAGTTGTGAAGTGAGAAGCAGATGGAATGACCCCTGTTAGTAGTTTCCACCTTCAAGGAGGTAGTCGGTCATGGCATCCTGGGAAACTGAATGATAAAAAAAAGAAAGTCAGTACATGTATAGACACTGAATGATCACTTACCTGTATCACAGCTGTTTACAAACAGTCAGCCTGGCACCGTTGATGGACAGATAGCCAGCCATCCAGTCATAGTTGAGATTGGAGATGTAGATGGATAAACCCTTGTTAGTCATTTCCACCTTCAGAAAGGGAGTCCGTCATGGGATCCTGGGAAACTATGACAAAAAAGAAAAAAAGTCAATACATATATAGAAAAATGAATGATCACTTACCTGTATCACAGCTGTTTACAAACAGTCAGCCTCACACAGTTGAAGATGGACAGAAAGCCAGCCATCCAGTCATAGTTGAGATTGGAGATGTAGATGGATAAACCCTTGTTAGTCATTTCCACCTTGAGAAAGGGAGTCCGTCATGGGATCCTGGGAAACTGTATGATAAAAAAAGAAAGCCAATACATGTATAGAAAACGAATGACCACTTACCTGTATCACAGCTGTTTACGAACAGTCAGCCTCACAAAGTTGAAGTTGGACAGAATACCAGCCAGCCAGTCATAGTTGAGATTGGAGATGCAGATGGATAAACCCTTGTTAGTCTTTTTCACCTTCAGAGAGGGAGTCCGTCATGGCATCCTGGGAAACTGTATGACAAAAAAGAAAGTCAATACATGTATAGAAACTGAATGATCACTTACCTGTATCACAGCTATTTATGAACGGTCAGCCTGGCACAGTTAAAGTTGGACAGAAAGCCAGCCACACAGCCACAGTTGTGAAGAGAGAAGCAGATGGAATGACCCTTGTTAGTCGTTTCCACCTTCAAGGAGGGCGTCCGTCATGGCATCCTGGGAAACTGTATGACAAAAAAGAAAGTCAATACATGTATAGAAACTGAATGTTTACTTACCTGTATCACAGCTGTTTACGAACAGTCAGCCTGGCACCGTTGATGGACAGATAGCCAACCATCCAGTCATAGTTGAGATTGAAGATGCAGATGGATAAACCCTTGTTAGTCTTTTTCACCTTCAGAGAGGGAGTCCGTCATGGCATCCTGGGAAACTGTATGACAAAAAAAAGAAAGTCAATACATATACAGAAAACGAATGATCACTTACCTGTATCACAGCTGTTTACGAACAGTCAGCCTCACACAGTTGAAGATGGACAGAAAGCCAGCCAGCCAGTCATATTTGAGATTGGAGATGCAGATGGATTAACCCTTGTTAGTCGTTTCCACCTTCAGAGAGGGAGTCAGTCATGGCATCCTGGGAAACTGTATGACAAAAAAGAAAGTCAATACATGTATTGAAACTGAATGATCACTTACCTGTATCACAGCTGTTTACGAACAGTCAGCCTGGCACCGTTGATGATGGACAGAAAGCCAGCCACACAGCCATAGTTGTGAAGTGAGAAGCAGATGGAATGACCCCTGTTAGTAGTTTCCACCTTCAAGGAGGGAGTCGGTCATGGCATCCTGGGAAACTGTATGAGAAAAAAAAGAAAGTCAATACAGGTATAGAAACTGAATGATCAGTTACCTGTATCACAGCTGTTTACGAACAGTCAGCCTGGCACCGTTGATGGACAGATAGCCAGCCATCCAGTCATAGTTGAGATTGGAGATGTAGATGGATAAACCCTTGTTAGTAGTTTCCACCTTCAAGGAGGGAGTCCGTCATGGCATCCTGGGAATCTGTATGAGAAAAAAGAAAAAGTCAATACATGTACAGAAACTGAATGATCACTTACCTGTATCACAGCTGTTTACAAACAGTCAGCCTGGCACCGTTGATGGACAGATAGCCAGCCAGCCAGTCATAGTTCAGATTGGAGATGCAGATGGATAAACCCTTGTTAGTAGTTTCCACCTTCAAGGAGGGAGTCCGTCATGGCATCCTGGGAAACTGTATGACAAAAAAGAAAAAGTCAATACACATATAGAAACTGAATGATCACTTACCTGTATTACAGCTGTTTACGAACAGTCAGCCTGGCACCGTTAATGGACAAAAACCCAGCCACACAGCCACAGTTCTGAAGTGAGAAGCAAATGGAATGACCCCTGTTAGTATATTCCACCTTCAGAGAGGGGGTCCGCCATGGCATCCTGGGAAACTGTATGACAAAAAAGAAAGTCAATACATGTATAGAAACTGAATGATCACTTACCTGTATCACAGCTGTTTACGAACAGTCAGCCTGGCACAGTTGAAGATGGATAGAAAGCCAGCCAGCCAGTCATATTTGAGATTGGAGATGCAGATGGATAAACCCTTGTTAGTCGTTTCCACCTTCAGAGAGGGAGTCCACCATGGCATCCTGGAAAACTGTATGACAAAAAAGAAAGTCAATACATGTATAGAAACTGAATAATCACTTACCTGTATCACAGCTGTTTACAAACAGTCAGCCTGGCACCGCTCATGGACAAATAGCCAGCCAGCCAGTCATAGTTGAGATTGGAGATGCAGATGGATAAACCCTTGTTAGTAGTTTCCACCTTCAAGGAGGGAGTCCGTCATGGCATCCTGGGAAACTGTTTAATAAAAAAAATTAAGTCAATACATGTATAGAAACTGAATGATCACTTACCTGTATCACAGCTGTTTACGAACAGTCAGCCTGGCACAGTTTAAGTTGGACAGAAAGCCAGCCACACAGCCATAGTTCTGAAGTGACAGCAGATGGAATGTCGCTTGTTAGTCGTTTCAAACTTCAGAGAGAGAGTCCGTCATGGGATCCTGGGAATTTGTATGACAAAAAAGAAAGTCAATACATGTATAGAAACTGAATGACCACTTACCTGTATCACAGCTGTTTACGAACAGTCAGCCTGGCACAGTTTAAGATGGACAGAAAGCCAGCCACACAGGCACAGTTGTGAAGTGAGAAGCAGATGGAATGACCCCTTTTAGTAGTTTCCACCTTCAGAGAGGGAGTCCGTCATGGCATCCTGGGAAACTGTATGAAAAAAAAAAAGAAAGTCAATACATGTATAGAAACTGAATGATCATTGGCACAGTTGAAGATGGACAGATAGCCAGCCACAGTTGTGAAGTGAGAAGCAGATGGAATGAACCCTATTAGTAGTTTCCACCTTCAGAGAGGGAGTCCGTCATGGCATCCTGGGAAACTGTTTAATAAAAGAAATTAAGTCAATACATGAATAGAAACTGAATGATCACTTACCTGTATCACAGCTGTTTACGAACAGTCAGCCTCACACCGTTGACGATGGACAGAATACCAGCTAGCCAGTCATAGTTGAGATTGGAGATGCAGATGGATAAACCCTTGTTAGTCGTTTCCACCTTCAGAGAGGGAGTCCGTCATGGCATCCTGGGAAACTGTATGAAAAAAAAAAAGAAAGTCAATACATGTATAGAAACTGAATGATCATTGGCACAGTTGAAGATGGACAGATAGCCAGCCACAGTTGTGAAGTGAGAAGCAGATGGAATGACCCCTGTAAGTAGTTTCCACCTTCAGAGAGGGAGTCCGTCATGGCATCCTGGGAAACTGTATGATAAAAAAAGAAAGTCAATACATGTATATAAACTGAATGATCACTTACCTGTATCACAGCTGTTTACAAACAGTCAGCCTGGCACCGTTGATGATGGACAGAAAGCCAGCCACACAGCCACAGTTGTGAAGTGAGAAGCAGATGGAATGACCCCTGTAAGTAGTTTCCACCTTCAGAGAGGGAGTCCGTCATGGCGTCCTGGGAAACTGTATGACAAAAAAGAAAAAAAGTCAATACATATATAGAAACTGAATGATCACTTACCTGTATCACAGCTGTTTACGAACAGTCAGCCTCACACGGTTGAACTGTCTGGTTCCTACAGAGAGGAAGCCGGCCATGCCATCCTGGGAAACTGTATGACAAAAAAGAAAAAGTCAATACATGTATAGAAACTGAATGATCACTTACCTGTATCACAGCTGTTTACGAACAGTCAGCCTGGCACCGTTGATGATGGACAGAAAGCCAGCCAAACAGCCACAGTTCTGAAGTGAGAAGCAGATGGAATGACCCCTGTTAGTATTTTCCACCTTCAGAAAGGGAGTCGGTCATGGCATTCTGGGAAACTGTTTGACAAAAAAAAGAAAGTCAATACATGTATAGAAACTGAATGATCACTTACCTGTATCACAGCTGTTTACAAACAGTCAGCCTGGCACCGTTGATGGACAGATAGCCAGCCATCCAGTCATATTCGAGATAGGAGATGTAGATGGATAAACCCTTTTTAGTCATTTCCACCTTCAAAAAGGGAGTCCGTCATGGGATCCTGAGAAACTATGACAAAAAAGAAAAAAAGTCAATACATATATAGAAACTGAATGATCACTTACCTGTATCACATCTGTTTACGAACAGTCAGCCTCACACAGTTGAAGATGGACAGAAAGCCAGCCACAGTTGTGAAGTGAGAAGCAGATGGAATGACCCCTGTTAGTAGTTTCCACCTTCAGAAAGGGAGTCCGTCATGGCATCCTGGGAAACTGTATGACAAAAAAGAAAAAAAGTCAATACATATATAGAAAATGAATGATCACTTACCTGTATCACAGCTGTTTACGAACAGTCAGCCTGGCACCGTTGATGGACAGATAGCCAGCCATCCAGTCATAGTTGAGATTGGAGATGTAGATGGATAAACCCTTGTTAGTAATTTCCACCTTCAGAAAGGGAGTCCGTCATGGGATCCTGGGAAACTATGACAAAAAAGAAAAAAAGTCAATACATGATCACTTACCTGTATCACAGCTGTTTACGAACAGTCAGCCTCACACAGTTGAAGTTGGACAGATAGCCAGCCAGCCAGTCATAGTTGAGATTGGAGATGCAGATGGATAAACCCTTGTTAGTAGTTTCCACCTTTAAGGTGGGAGTCCGTCATGGCATCCTGGGAAACTGTATGAGAAAAAAGAAAAAGTCAATACATGTATAGAAACTGAATGATCACTTACCTGTATCACAGCTGTTTACAAACAGTCAGCCTGGCACCGTTGATGGACAGATAGCCACCCAGCCAGTCATAGTTGTGATTGGAGATGCAGATGGATAAACCCTTGTTAGTAGTTTCCACCTTCAAGGAGGGAGTCTGTCATGGCATCCTGGGAGACTGTATGACAAAAAAGAAAAAGTCAATACACATATAGAAACTGAATGATCACTTACCTGTATCACAGCTGTTTACGAACAGTCAGCCTGGCACCGTTGATGATGGACAGAAACCCAGCCACACAGCCACAATTCTGAAGTGAGAAGCAAATGGAATGACCCGTTAGTATATTCCACCTTCAGAGAGGGAGTCTGCCATGGCATCCTGGAAAACTGTATGACAAAAAAGAAAGTCAATACATGTATAGAAACTGAATGATCACTTACCTGTATCACAGCTGTTTACAAACAGTCAGCCTCACACAGTTGAAGATGGATAGAAAGCCAGCCAGCCAGTCATATTTGAGATTGGAGATGCAGATGGATAAACCCTTGTTAGTCGTTTCCACCTTCAGAGAGGGAGTCCACCATGGCATACTGGAAAACTGTATGACAAAAAAATGAAAGTCAATACATGTATAGAAACTGAATGATCACTTACCTGTATCACAGCTGTTTACGAACAGTCAGCCTGGCACCGTTGATGGATAGATAGCCAGCCATCCAGTCATAGTTGAGATTGGAGATGTAGATGGATAAACCCTTGTTAGTAATTTCCACCTTCAGAAAGGGAGTCCGTCATGGGATCCTGGGAAACTATGACAAAAAAGAAAAAAAGTCAATACACGATCACTTACCTGTATCACAGCTGTTTACGAACAGTCAGCCTCACACAGTTGAAGTTGGACAGAATACCAGCCAGCCAGTCATAGTTGAGTTTGGAGATGCAGATGGATAAACCCTTGTTAGTAGTTTCCACCTTCAAGGAGGGAGTCCGTCATGGCATCCTGGGAAACTGTATGACAAAAAAGAAAAAGTCAATACACATATAGAAACTGAATGATCACTTACCTGTATCACAGCTGTTTACGGACAGTCAGCCTGGCACCGTTGATGATGGACAGAAACCCAGCCACACAGCCACAATTCTGAAGTGAGAAGCAAATGGAATGACCCCTGTTAGTATATTCCACCTTCAGAGAGGGAGTCCGCCATGGCATCCTCGAAAACTGTATGACAAAAAAGAAAGTCAATACATGTATAGAAACTGAATGATCACTTACCTGTATCACAGCTGTTTACGAACAGTCAGCCTGGAACCGTTGATGGACAGATAGCCAGCCATCCAGTCATATTTGAGATTGGAGATGTAGATGGATAAACCCTTGTTAGTCATTTCCACCTTCAGAAAGGGAGTCCGTCATGGCATCCTGGGAAACTGTATGAAAAAAAAAAAAAAAAAAGAGTGTCAGTACATGTATAGAAACGGAATGATCACTTACCTGTATCACAGCTGTTTACGAACAGTCAGCCTTGCACAGTTGAAGATGGACAGAATACCAGCCAGCCAGTCATAGTTGAGATTGGAGATGCAGATGGATAAACCCTTGTTAGTCTTTTCCACCTTCAGAGAGAGAGTCCGTCATGGCATCCTGGAAAACTGTATGACAAAAAAGAAAAAGTCAATACATGTATAGAAAACGAATGATCACTTACCTGTATCACAGCTGTTTACGAACAGTCAGCCTGGCACAGTTGAAGATGGACAAAAAGCCAGCCACAGTTGTGAAGTGAGAAGCAGATGGAATGACCCCTGTAAGTAGTTTCCACCTTCAGAGAGGGAGTCCGTCATGGCATCCTGGGAAACTGTATGATAAAAAAAGAAAGTCAATACATGTATATAAACTGAATGATCACTTACCTGTATCACAGCTGTTTACAAACAGTCAGCCTGGCACCGTTGATGATGGACAGAAAGCCAGCCACACAGCCACAGTTGTGAAGTGAGAAGCAGATGGAATGACCCCTGTAAGTAGTTTCCACCTTCAGAGAGGGAGTCCGTCATGGCGTCCTGGGAAACTGTATGACAAAAAAGAAAAAAAGTCAATACATATATAGAAACTGAATGATCACTTACCTGTATCACAGCTGTTTACGAACAGTCAGCCTCACACGGTTGAACTGTCTGGTTCCTACAGAGAGGAAGCCGGCCATGCGATCCTGGGAAACTGTATGACAAAAAAGAAAAAGTCAATACATGTATAGAAACTGAATGATCACTTACCTCTATCACAGCTGTTTACGAACAGTCAGCCTGGCACCGTTGATGATGGACAGAAAGCCAGCCAAACAGCCACAGTTCTGAAGTGAGAAGCAGATGGAATGACCCCTGTTAGTATTTTCCACCTTCAGAAAGGGAGTCGGTCATGGCATTCTGGGAAACTGTTTGACAAAAAAAAGAAAGTCAATACATGTATAGAAACTGAATGATCACTTACCTGTATCACAGCTGTTTACAAACAGTCAGCCTGGCACCGTTGATGGACAGATAGCCAGCCAGCCAGTCATAGATGAGATTGGAGATGCAGATGGATAAACCCTTGTTAGTAGTTTCCACCTTCAAGGAGGGAGTCCGTCATGGCATCCTGGGAAACTGTATGACAAAAAAGAAAAAGTCAATACATGTATAGAAACTGAATGATCACTTACCTGCATCACAGCTGTTTACAAACAGTCAGCCTGGCACAGTTGAACATGGACAGAAAGCCAGCCACAGTCGTGAAGAGAGAAGAAGATGGAATGACCCTTGTTAGTCGTTTCAATCTTCACAGAGAGAGTCCGTCATGGGATCCAGGGAATTTGTATGACAAAAAAGAAAGTCAATACATATATAGAAACTGAATGATCACTTACCTGTATCACAGCTGTTTACGAACAGTCAGCCTGGCACAGTTAAAGTTGGACAGAAAGCCAGCCACACAGCCACAGTTGTGAAGAGAGAAGCAGATGGAATGACCCTTGTTAGTCGTTTCCACCTTCAAAGAGGAAGCCGGCCATGCGATCCTGGGAAACTGTATGACAAAAAAGAAAAAGTCAATACATGTATTGAAACTGAATGATCACTTACCTGTATCACAGCTGATTACGAACAGTCAGCCTGGCACCGTTGATGATGGACAGAAAGCCAGCCACACAGCCACAGTTGTGAAGTGAGAAGCAGATGGAATGACCCCTGTTAGTATATTCCACCTTCAGAGAGGGAGTCCGCCATGGCATCCTGGGAAACTGTATGACAAAAAAGAAAAAGTCAATACATGTATAGAAACTGAATGATCACTTACCTGTATCACAGCTGTTTTTGAACAGTAAGCCTGGCACAGTTGAAAATGGACAAAATACCAGCCAGCCAGTCATAGTTGAGATTGGAGATGCAGATGGACAAACCCTTGTTAGTCGTTTCCACCTTCAGAGAGGGAGTCCGTCATGGGATCCTGGGAAACTGTATGACAAAAAAAAGAAAGTCAATACATGTATAGAAACTGAATGATCACTTACCTGTATTATAGCTGTTTACGAACAGTCAGCCTGGCACCGTTGATGGACAGATAGCCAGCCACACAGCCACAGTTGTGAAGTGAGAAGCAGATGGAATGACCCCTGTTAGTAGTTTCCACCTTCAAGGAGGTAGTCGGTCATGGCATCCTGGGAAACTGAATGATAAAAAAAAGAAAGTCAGTACATGTATAGACACTGAATGATCACTTACCTGTATCACAGCTGTTTACAAACAGTCAGCCTGGCACCGTTGATGGACAGATAGCCAGCCATCCAGTCATAGTTGAGATTGGAGATGTAGATGGATAAACCCTTGTTAGTCATTTCCACCTTCAGAAAGGGAGTCCGTCATGGGATCCTGGGAAACTATGACAAAAAAGAAAAAAAGTCAATACATATATAGAAAAATGAATGATCACTTACCTGTATCACAGCTGTTTACAAACAGTCAGCCTCACACAGTTGAAGATGGACAGAAAGCCAGCCATCCAGTCATAGTTGAGATTGGAGATGTAGATGGATAAACCCTTGTTAGTCATTTCCACCTTGAGAAAGGGAGTCCGTCATGGGATCCTGGGAAACTGTATGATAAAAAAAGAAAGCCAATACATGTATAGAAAACGAATGATCACTTACCTGTATCACAGCTGTTTACGAACAGTCAGCCTCACAAAGTTGAAGTTGGACAGAATACCAGCCAGCCAGTCATAGTTGAGATTGGAGATGCAGATGGATAAACCCTTGTTAGTCTTTTTCACCTTCAGAGAGGGAGTCCGTCATGGCATCCTGGGAAACTGTATGACAAAAAAGAAAGTCAATACATGTATAGAAACTGAATGATCACTTACCTGTATCACAGCTATTTATGAACGGTCAGCCTGGCACAGTTAAAGTTGGACAGAAAGCCAGCCACACAGCCACAGTTGTGAAGAGAGAAGCAGATGGAATGACCCTTGTTAGTCGTTTCCACCTTCAAGGAGGGCGTCCGTCATGGCATCCTGGGAAACTGTATGACAAAAAAGAAAGTCAATACATGTATAGAAACTGAATGTTTACTTACCTGTATCACAGCTGTTTACGAACAGTCAGCCTGGCACCGTTGATGGACAGATAGCCAACCATCCAGTCATAGTTGAGATTGAAGATGCAGATGGATAAACCCTTGTTAGTCTTTTTCACCTTCAGAGAGGGAGTCCGTCATGGCATCCTGGGAAACTGTATGACAAAAAAAAGAAAGTCAATACATATACAGAAAACGAATGATCACTTACCTGTATCACAGCTGTTTACGAACAGTCAGCCTCACACAGTTGAAGATGGACAGAAAGCCAGCCAGCCAGTCATATTTGAGATTGGAGATGCAGATGGATTAACCCTTGTTAGTCGTTTCCACCTTCAGAGAGGGAGTCAGTCATGGCATCCTGGGAAACTGTATGACAAAAAAGAAAGTCAATACATGTATAGAAACTGAATGATCACTTACCTGTATCACAGCTGTTTACGAACAGTCAGCCTTGCACAGTTGAAGATAGACAGAAAGCCAGCCACAGTTGTGAAGTGAGAAGCAGATGGAATGACCCTTGTTAGTCGTTTCTACCTTCAAAGAGGGAGTCCGTCATGGCATCCTGGGAAACTGTATGACAAAAAAGAAAGTCAATACATGTATTGAAACTGAATGATCACTTACCTGTATCACAGCTGTTTACGAACAGTCAGCCTGGCACCGTTGATGATGGACAGAAAGCCAGCCACACAGCCATAGTTGTGAAGTGAGAAGCAGATGGAATGACCCCTGTTAGTAGTTTCCACCTTCAAGGAGGGAGTCGGTCATGGCATCCTGGGAAACTGTATGAGAAAAAAAAGAAAGTCAATACAGGTATAGAAACTGAATGATCAGTTACCTGTATCACAGCTGTTTACGAACAGTCAGCCTGGCACCGTTGATGGACAGATAGCCAGCCATCCAGTCATAGTTGAGATTGGAGATGTAGATGGATAAACCCTTGTTAGTAGTTTCCACCTTCAAGGAGGGAGTCCGTCATGGCATCCTGGGAATCTGTATGAGAAAAAAGAAAAAGTCAATACATGTACAGAAACTGAATGATCACTTACCTGTATCACAGCTGTTTACAAACAGTCAGCCTGGCACCGTTGATGGACAGATAGCCAGCCAGCCAGTCATAGTTCAGATTGGAGATGCAGATGGATAAACCCTTGTTAGTAGTTTCCACCTTCAAGGAGGGAGTCCGTCATGGCATCCTGGGAAACTGTATGACAAAAAAGAAAAAGTCAATACACATATAGAAACTGAATGATCACTTACCTGTATTACAGCTGTTTACGAACAGTCAGCCTGGCACCGTTAATGGACAAAAACCCAGCCACACAGCCACAGTTCTGAAGTGAGAAGCAAATGGAATGACCCCTGTTAGTATATTCCACCTTCAGAGAGGGGGTCCGCCATGGCATCCTGGGAAACTGTATGACAAAAAAGAAAGTCAATACATGTATAGAAACTGAATGATCACTTACCTGTATCACAGCTGTTTACGAACAGTCAGCCTGGCACAGTTGAAGATGGATAGAAAGCCAGCCAGCCAGTCATATTTGAGATTGGAGATGCAGATGGATAAACCCTTGTTAGTCGTTTCCACCTTCAGAGAGGGAGTCCACCATGGCATCCTGGAAAACTGTATGACAAAAAAGAAAGTCAATACATGTATAGAAACTGAATAATCACTTACCTGTATCACAGCTGTTTACAAACAGTCAGCCTGGCACCGCTCATGGACAAATAGCCAGCCAGCCAGTCATAGTTGAGATTGGAGATGCAGATGGATAAACCCTTGTTAGTAGTTTCCACCTTCAAGGAGGGAGTCCGTCATGGCATCCTGGGAAACTGTATGACAAAAAAAAGAAAGTCAATACATGTATAGAAACTGAATGATCACTTACCTGTATCACAGCTGTTTACGAACAGTCAGCCTGGCACAGTTGAAGATGGACAGAAAGCCAGCCACAGTTGTGAAGTGAGAAGCAGATGGAATGAACCCTATTAGTAGTTTCCACCTTCAAGGAGGGAGTCCGTCATGGCATCCTGGGAAACTGTTTAATAAAAAAAATTAAGTCAATACATGTATAGAAACTGAATGATCACTTACCTGTATCACAGCTGTTTACGAACAGTCAGCCTGGCACAGTTTAAGTTGGACAGAAAGCCAGCCACACAGCCATAGTTCTGAAGTGACAGCAGATGGAATGTCGCTTGTTAGTCGTTTCAAACTTCAGAGAGAGAGTCCGTCATGGGATCCTGGGAATTTGTATGACAAAAAAGAAAGTCAATACATGTATAGAAACTGAATGACCACTTACCTGTATCACAGCTGTTTACGAACAGTCAGCCTGGCACAGTTTAAGATGGACAGAAAGCCAGCCACACAGGCACAGTTGTGAAGTGAGAAGCAGATGGAATGACCCCTTTTAGTAGTTTCCACCTTCAGAGAGGGAGTCCGTCATGGCATCCTGGGAAACTGTATGAAAAAAAAAAAGAAAGTCAATACATGTATAGAAACTGAATGATCATTGGCACAGTTGAAGATGGACAGATAGCCAGCCACAGTTGTGAAGTGAGAAGCAGATGGAATGAACCCTATTAGTAGTTTCCACCTTCAGAGAGGGAGTCCGTCATGGCATCCTGGGAAACTGTTTAATAAAAGAAATTAAGTCAATACATGAATAGAAACTGAATGATCACTTACCTGTATCACAGCTGTTTACGAACAGTCAGCCTCACACCGTTGAAGATGGACAGAATACCAGCTAGCCAGTCATAGTTGAGATTGGAGATGCAGATGGATAAACCCTTGTTAGTCGTTTCCACCTTCAGAGAGGGAGTCCGTCATGGCATCCTGGGAAACTGTATGAAAAAAAAAAAGAAAGTCAATACATGTATAGAAACTGAATGATCGTTGGCACAGTTGAAGATGGACAGATAGCCAGCCACAGTTGTGAAGTGAGAAGCAGATGGAATGACCCCTGTAAGTAGTTTCCACCTTCAGAGAGGGAGTTCGTCATGGCATCCTGGGAAACTGTATGATAAAAAAAGAAAGTCAATACATGTATATAAACTGAATGATCACTTACCTGTATCACAGCTGTTTACAAACAGTCAGCCTGGCACCGTTGATGATGGACAGAAAGCCAGCCACACAGCCACAGTTGTGAAGTGAGAAGCAGATGGAATGACCCCTGTAAGTAGTTTCCACCTTCAGAGAGGGAGTCCGTCATGGCGTCCTGGGAAACTGTATGACAAAAAAGAAAAAAAGTCAATACATATATTGAAACTGAATGATCACTTACCTGTATCACAGCTGATTACGAACAGTCAGCCTGGCACCGTTGATGATGGACAGAAAGCCAGCCACACAGCCACAGTTGTGAAGTGAGAAGCAGATGGAATGACCCCTGTTAGTATATTCCACCTTCAGAGAGGGAGTCCGCCATGGCATCCTGGGAAACTGTATGATAAAAAAAAGAAAGTCAATACATATATAGAAACTGAATGATCACTTACCTGTATCACAGCTGTTTTTGAACAGTCAGCCTGGCACAGTTTAAAATGGACAAAATACCAGCCAGCCAGTCATAGTTGAGATTGGAGATGCAGATGGACAAACCCTTGTTAGTCGTTTCCACCTTCAGAGAGGGAGTCCGTCATGGGATCCTGGGAAACTGTATGACAAAAAAAAGAAAGTCAATACATGTATAGAAACTGAATGATCACTTACCTGTATTATAGCTGTTTACGAACAGTCAGCCTGGCACCGTTGATGGACAGATAGCCAGCCACACAGCCACAGTTGTGAAGTGAGAAGCAGATGGAATGACCCCTGTTAGTAGTTTCCACCTTCAAGGAGGTAGTCGGTCATGGCATCCTGGGAAACTGAATGATAAAAAAAAGAAAATCAGTACATGTATAGACACTGAATGATCACTTACCTGTATCACAGCTGTTTACAAACAGTCAGCCTGGCACCGTTGATGGACAGATAGCCAGCCATCCAGTCATAGTTGAGATTGGAGATGTAGATGGATAAACCCTTGTTAGTCATTTCCACCTTGAGAAAGGGAGTCCGTCATGGGATCCTGGGAAACTGTATGATAAAAAAAGAAAGCCAATACATGTATAGAAAACGAATGATCACTTACCTGTATCACAGCTGTTTACAAACAGTCAGCCTCACAAAGTTGAAGTTGGACAGAATACCAGCCAGCCAGTCCTAGTTGAGTTTGGAGATGCAGATGGATAAACCCTTGTTAGTAGTTTCCACCTTCAAGGAGGGAGTCCGTAATGGCATCCTGGGAAACTGTATGACAAAAAAGAAAAAGTCAATACATGTATAGAAACTGAATGATCACTTACCTGTATCACAGCTGTTTACGAACAGTCAGCCTGGCACCGTTGATGATGGATAGAAAGCCAGCCACACAGCCACAGTTGTGAAGTGAGAAGCAGATGGAATGAACCCTGTTAGTAGTTTCCACCTTCAAGGAGGGAGTCGGTCATGGCATCCTGGGAAACTGTATGACAAAAAAAAGAAAGTCAATACATGTATAGAAACTGAATGATCACTTACCTGTATCACAGCTGTTTATGAACAGTCAGCCTGGCACAGTTGAAGATGGACAAAATACCAGCCATCCAGTCGTTGTTGAGTTTGGAGATGTAGATGGATAAACCCTTTTTAGTCATTTCCACCTTCAGAAAGGGACTCCGTCATGGGATCCTGGGAAACTATGACAAAAAAGAAAAAAAGTCAATACATGTATAGAAACTGAATGATCACTTACCTGTATCACAGCTGTTTACAAACAGTCAGCCTGGCACCGTTGAGGACAGATAGCCAGCCAGCCAGTCATAGTTGAGATTGGAGATGCAGATGGATAAACCCTTGTTAGTCTTTTTCACCTTCAGAGAGGGAGTCCGTCATGGCATCCTGGGAAACTGTATGACAAAAAAGAAAGTCAATACATGTATAGAAACTGAATGTTTACTTACCTGTATCACAGCTGTTTACGAACAGTCAGCCTGGCACCGTTGATGGACAGATAGCCAGCCATCCAGTCATAGTTGAGATTGAAGATGTAGATGGATAAACCCTTGTTAGTCATTTCCACCTTCAGAAAGTGAGTCCGTCATGGGATCCTGGGAAACTATACAAAAAAGAAAAAAAGTCAATACATGTATAGAAACTGAATGATCACTTACCTGTATCACAGCTGTTTACGAACAGTCAGCCTTGCACAGTTGAAGATGGACAGAATACCAGCCACACAGCCACAGTTGTGAAATGAGAAGCAGATGGCATGACGCCTGTTAGTAGTTTCCACCTTCAGAGAGGGAGTCCGTCATGGCATCCTGTGAAACTGTATGACAAAAAAGAAAGTCAATACATGTATAGAAACTGAATGATCACTTACCTGTATCACAGCTGTTTACGAACAGTCAGCCTTGCACAGTTGAAGATGGACAGAATACCAACCAGCCAGTCATAGTTGAGATTGGAGATGCAGATGGATAAACCCTTGTTAGTCGTTTCCACCTTCAGAGAGGGAGTCCGTCATGGGATCCTGGGAAACTGTATGACAAAAAAGAAAGTCAATACATGTATAGAAACTGAATGATCACTTACCTGTATCACAGCTGTTTACGAACAGTCAGCCTTGCACAGTTGAAGATGGACAGAATACCAGCCACACAGCCACAGTTGTGAAATGAGAAGCAGATGGCATGACGCCTGTTAGTAGTTTCCACCTTCAGAGAGGGAGTCCGTCATGGCATCCTGGGAAACTGTATGACAAAAAAGAAAGTCAATACATGTATAGAAACTGAATGATCACTTACCTGTATCACAGCCTTGCACAGTTGAAGATTGACAGATAGCCAGCCAGCCAGCCAGTCATATTTAGGATTGAAGATGCACATGGATAAACCCTTGTTAGTCGTTTTCACCTTCAAGGAAGGAGTCCGTCATGGCATCCTGGGAAACTGTATGACAAAAAAAAAAAAAGTCAATACATGTATAGAAACTGAATGATCACTTACCTGTATCACAGCTGTTTACGAACAGTCAGACTGACACAGTTGAAGATGGACAGAAAGCCGGCCACAGTTGTGAAGTGAGAAGCAGATGGAATGACCCCTGTTAGTAGTTTCCACCTTCAGAGAGGGAGTCCGTCATGGCATCCTGGGAAACTGTATGACAAAAAAGAAAGTCAATACATGTATAGAAACTGAATGATCACTTACCTGTATCACAGCTGTTTACGAACAGTCAGCCTGGCACCGTTGATGGACAGATAGCTAGCCAGCCAGTCATATTTGAGATTGGAGATGCAGATGGATTAACCCTTGTTAGTCGTTTCCACCTTCAGAGAGGGAGTCCGTCATGGCATCCTGGGAAACTGTATGACAAAAAAAAGAAAGTCAATACATGTATAGAAACTGAATGATCACTTACCTGTATCACAGCTGTTTACGAACAGTCAGCCTGGCACCGTTGATGATGGACAGAAAGCCAGCCACACAGCCACAGTTGTGAAGTGAGAAGCAGATGGAATGACCCCTGTTAGTAGTTTCCACCTTCAAGGAGGTAGTCGGTCATGGCATCCTGGGAGACTGTATGACAAAAAAAAGAAAGTCAATACATGTATAGAAACTGAATGATCACTTACCTGTATCACAGCTGTTTACGAACAGTCAGCCTGGCACCGTTGATGGACAGATAGCCAGCCATCCAGTCATATTCGAGATAGGAGATGTAGATGGATAAACCCTTTTTAGTCATTTCCACCTTCAAAAAGGGAGTCCGTCATGGGATCCTGAGAAACTATGACAAAAAAGAAAAAAAGTCAATACATATATAGAAACTGAATGATCACTTACCTGTATCACAGCTGTTTACGAACAGTCAGCCTCACACAGTTAAAGTTGGACAGAATACCAGCCAGCCAGTCATAGTTGAGTTTGGAGATGCAGATGGATAAACCCTTGTTAGTAGTTTCCACCTTCAAGGAGGGAGTCCGTCATGGCATCCTAGGAAACTGTATGACAAAAAAGAAAAAGTCAATACATATATAGAAACTGAATGATCACTTACCTGTATCACAGCTGTTTACGAACAGTCAGCCTCACAAAGTTGAAGTTGGACAGAATACCAGCCAGCCAGTCATAGTTGAGATTGGAGATGCAGATGGATAAACCCTTGTTAGTCTTTTTCACCTTCAGAGAGGGAGTCCGTCATGGCATCCTGGGAAACTGTATGACAAAAAAGAAAGTCAATACATGTATAGAAACTGAATGATCACTTACCTGTATCACAGCTATTTATGAACGGTCAGCCTGGCACAGTTAAAGTTGGACAGAAAGCCAGCCACACAGCCACAGTTGTGAAGAGAGAAGCAGATGGAATGACCCTTGTTAGTCGTTTCCACCTTCAAGGAGGGCGTCCGTCATGGCATCCTGGGAAACTGTATGACAAAAAAGAAAGTCAATACATGTATAGAAACTGAATGTTTACTTACCTGTATCACAGCTGTTTACGAACAGTCAGCCTGGCACCGTTGATGGACAGATAGCCAACCATCCAGTCATAGTTGAGATTGAAGATGCAGATGGATAAACCCTTGTTAGTCTTTTTCACCTTCAGAGAGGGAGTCCGTCATGGCATCCTGGGAAACTGTATGACAAAAAAAAGAAAGTCAATACATATACAGAAAACGAATGATCACTTACCTGTATCACAGCTGTTTACGAACAGTCAGCCTCACACAGTTGAAGATGGACAGAAAGCCAGCCAGCCAGTCATATTTGAGATTGGAGATGCAGATGGATTAACCCTTGTTAGTCGTTTCCACCTTCAGAGAGGGAGTCAGTCATGGCATCCTGGGAAACTGTATGATAAAAAAGAAAGTCAATACATGTATAGAAACTGAATGATCACTTACCTGTATCACAGCTGTTTACGAACAGTCAGCCTTGCACAGTTGAAGATAGACAGAAAGCCAGCCACAGTTGTGAAGTGAGAAGCAGATGGAATGACCCTTGTTAGTCGTTTCTACCTTCAAAGAGGGAGTCCGTCATGGCATCCTGGGAAACTGTATGACAAAAAAGAAAGTCAATACATGTATTGAAACTGAATGATCACTTACCTGTATCACAGCTGTTTACGAACAGTCAGCCTGGCACCGTTGATGATGGACAGAAAGCCAGCCACACAGCCATAGTTGTGAAGTGAGTAGCAGATGGAATGACCCCTGTTAGTAGTTTCCACCTTCAAGGAGGGAGTCGGTCATGGCATCCTGGGAAACTGTATGAGAAAAAAAAGAAAGTCAATACAGGTATAGAAACTGAATGATCAGTTACCTGTATCACAGCTGTTTACGAACAGTCAGCCTGGCACCGTTGATGGACAGATAGCCAGCCATCCAGTCATAGTTGAGATTGGAGATGTAGATGGATAAACCCTTGTTAGTAGTTTCCACCTTCAAGGAGGGAGTCCGTCATGGCATCCTGGGAATCTGTATGAGAAAAAAGAAAAAGTCAATACATGTACAGAAACTGAATGATCACTTACCTGTATCACAGCTGTTTACAAACAGTCAGCCTGGCACCGTTGATGGACAGATAGCCAGCCAGCCAGTCATAGTTCAGATTGGAGATGCAGATGGATAAACCCTTGTTAGTAGTTTCCACCTTCAAGGAGGGAGTCCGTCATGGCATCCTGGGAAACTGTATGACAAAAAAGAAAAAGTCAATACACATATAGAAACTGAATGATCACTTACCTGTATTACAGCTGTTTACGAACAGTCAGCCTGGCACCGTTAATGGACAAAAACCCAGCCACACAGCCACAGTTCTGAAGTGAGAAGCAAATGGAATGACCCCTGTTAGTATATTCCACCTTCAGAGAGGGGGTCCGCCATGGCATCCTGGGAAACTGTATGACAAAAAAGAAAGTCAATACATGTATAGAAACTGAATGATCACTTACCTTGATCACAGCTGTTTACGAACAGTCAGCCTGGCACAGTTGAAGATGGATAGAAAGCCAGCCAGCCAGTCATATTTGAGATTGGAGATGCAGATGGATAAACCCTTGTTAGTCGTTTCCACCTTCAGAGAGGGAGTCCACCATGGCATCCTGGAAAACTGTATGACAAAAAAGAAAGTCAATACATGTATAGAAACTGAATAATCACTTACCTGTATCACAGCTGTTTACAAACAGTCAGCCTGGCACCGCTCATGGACAAATAGCCAGCCAGCCAGTCATAGTTGAGATTGGAGATGCAGATGGATAAACCCTTGTTAGTAGTTTCCACCTTCAAGGAGGGAGTCCGTCATGGCATCCTGGGAAACTGTATGACAAAAAAAAGAAAGTCAATACATGTATAGAAACTGAATGATCACTTACCTGTATCACAGCTGTTTACGAACAGTCAGCCTGGCACAGTTGAAGATGGACAGAAAGCCAGCCACAGTTGTGAAGTGAGAAGCAGATGTAATGAACCCTATTAGTAGTTTCCACCTTCAAGGAGGGAGTCCGTCATGGCATCCTGGGAAACTGTTTAATAAAAAAAATTAAGTCAATACATGTATAGAAACTGAATGATCACTTACCTGTATCACAGCTGTTTACGAACAGTCAGCCTGGCACAGTTTAAGTTGGACAGAAAGCCAGCCACACAGCCATAGTTCTGAAGTGACAGCAGATGGAATGTCGCTTGTTAGTCGTTTCAAACTTCAGAGAGAGAGTCCGTCATGGGATCCTGGGAATTTGTATGACAAAAAAGAAAGTCAATACATGTATAGAAACTGAATGACCACTTACCTGTATCACAGCTGTTTACGAACAGTCAGCCTCACACCGTTGAAGATGGACAGAATACCAGCTAGCCAGTCATAGTTGAGATTGGAGATGCAGATGGATAAACCCTTGTTAGTCGTTTCCACCTTCAGAGAGGGAGTCCGTCATGGCATCCTGGGAAACTGTATGTAAAAAAAAAAAGAAAGTCAATACATGTATAGAAACTGAATGATCATTGGCACAGTTGAAGATGGACAGATAGCCAGCCACAGTTGTGAAGTGAGAAGCAGATGGAATGACCCCGTTAAGTAGTTTCCACCTTCAGAGAGGGAGTCCGTCATGGCATCCTGGGAAACTGTATGATAAAAAAAGAAAGTCAATACATGTATATAAACTGAATGATCACTTACCTGTATCACAGCTGTTTACAAACAGTCAGCCTGGCACCGTTGATGATGGACAGAAAGCCAGCCACACAGCCACAGTTGTGAAGTGAGAAGCAGATGGAATGACCCCTGTAAGTAGTTTCCACCTTCAGAGAGGGAGTCCGTCATGGCGTCCTGGGAAACTGTATGACAAAAAAGAAAAAAAGTCAATACATATATAGAAACTGAATGATCACTTACCTGTATCACAGCTGTTTACGAACAGTCAGCCTCACACGGTTGAACTGTCTGGTTCCTATAGAGAGGAAGCCGGCCATGCGATCCTGGGAAACTGTATGACAAAAAAGAAAAAGTCAATACATGTATTGAAACTGAATGATCACTTACCTGTATCACAGCTGATTACGAACAGTCAGCCTGGCACCGTTGATGATGGACAGAAAGCCAGCCACACAGCCACAGTTGTGAAATGAGAAGCAGATGGCATGACGCCTGTTAGTAGTTTCCACCTTCAGAGAGGGAGTCCGTCATGGCATCCTGGGAAACTGTATGACAAAAAAGAAAGTCAATACATGTATAGAAACTGAATGATCACTTACCTGTATCACAGCCTTGCACAGTTGAAGATTGACAGATAGCCAGCCAGCCAGCCAGTCATATTTAGGATTGAAGATGCACATGGATAAACCCTTGTTAGTCGTTTTCACCTTCAAGGAAGGAGTCCGTCATGGCATCCTGGGAAACTGTATGACAAAAAAAAAAAAAGTCAATACATGTATAGAAACTGAATGATCACTTACCTGTATCACAGCTGTTTACGAACAGTCAGACTGACACAGTTGAAGATGGACAGAAAGCCGGCCACAGTTGTGAAGTGAGAAGCAGATGGAATGACCCCTGTTAGTAGTTTCCACCTTCAGAGAGGGAGTCCGTCATGGCATCCTGGGAAACTGTATGACAAAAAAGAAAGTCAATACATGTATAGAAACTGAATGATCACTTACCTGTATCACAGCTGTTTACGAACAGTCAGCCTGGCACCGTTGATGGACAGATAGCTAGCCAGCCAGTCATATTTGAGATTGGAGATGCAGATGGATTAACCCTTGTTAGTCGTTTCCACCTTCAGAGAGGGAGTCCGTCATGGCATCCTGGGAAACTGTATGACAAAAAAAAGAAAGTCAATACATGTATAGAAACTGAATGATCACTTACCTGTATCACAGCTGTTTACGAACAGTCAGCCTGGCACCGTTGATGATGGACAGAAAGCCAGCCACACAGCCACAGTTGTGAAGTGAGAAGCAGATGGAATGACCTCTGTTAGTAGTTTCCACCTTCAAGGAGGTAGTCGGTCATGGCATCCTGGGAGACTGTATGACAAAAAAAAGAAAGTCAATACATGTATAGAAACTGAATGATCACTTACCTGTATCACAGCTGTTTACGAACAGTCAGCCTGGCACCGTTGATGGACAGATAGCCAGCCATCCAGTCATATTCGAGATAGGAGATGTAGATGGATAAACCCTTTTTAGTCATTTCCACCTTCAAAAAGGGAGTCCGTCATGGGATCCTGAGAAACTATGACAAAAAAGAAAAAAAGTCAATACATATATAGAAACTGAATGATCACTTACCTGTATCACAGCTGTTTACGAACAGTCAGCCTCACACAGTTAAAGTTGGACAGAATACCAGCCAGCCAGTCATAGTTGAGTTTGGAGATGCAGATGGATAAACCCTTGTTAGTAGTTTCCACCTTCAAGGAGGGAGTCCGTCATGGCATCCTAGGAAACTGTATGACAAAAAAGAAAAAGTCAATACATATATAGAAACTGAATGATCACTTACCTGTATCACAGCTGTTTACGAACAGTCAGCCTCACACAGTTGAAGATGGACAGAAAGCCAGCCATCCAGTCATAGTTGAGATTGGAGATGTAGATGGATAAACCCTTGTTAGTCATTTCCACCTTCAGAAAGGGAGTCCGTCATGGGATCCTGGGAAACTGTATGATAAAAAAAAGAAAAAGTCAATACACATATAGAAACTGAATGATCACTTACCTGTATCACAGCTGTTTACGAACAGTCAGCCTGGCACCGTTGATGATGGACAGAAAGCAAGCCACACAGCCACAGTTCTGAAGTGAGAAGCAAATGGAATGACCCCTGTTAGTATTTTCCACATTCAGAGAGGGAGTCCGCCATGGCATCCTGGAAAACTGTATGACAAAAAAGAAAGTCAATACATGTATAGAAACTGAATGTTTACTTACCTGTATCACAGCTGTTTACGAACAGTCAGCCTGGCACCGTTGATGGACAGATAGCCAGCCATCCAGTCATAGTTGAGATTGAAGATGTAGATGGATAAACCCTTGTTAGTCATTTCCACCTTCAGAAAGTGAGTCCGTCATGGGATCCTGGGAAACTATACAAAAAAGAAAAAAAGTCAATACATGTATAGAAACTGAATGATCACTTACCTGTATCACAGCTGTTTACGAACAGTCAGCCTTGCACAGTTGAAGATGGACAGAATACCAGCCACACAGCCACAGTTGTGAAATGAGAAGCAGATGGCATGACGCCTGTTAGTAGTTTCCACCTTCAGAGAGGGAGTCCGTCATGGCATCCTGTGAAACTGTATGACAAAAAAGAAAGTCAATACATGTATAGAAACTGAATGATCACTTACCTGTATCACAGCTGTTTACGAACAGTCAGCCTTGCACAGTTGAAGATGGACAGAATACCAACCAGCCAGTCATAGTTGAGATTGGAGATGCAGATGGATAAACCCTTGTTAGTCGTTTCCACCTTCAGAGAGGGAGTCCGTCATGGGATCCTGGGAAACTGTATGACAAAAAAGAAAGTCAATACATGTATAGAAACTGAATGATCACTTACCTGTATCACAGCTGTTTACGAACAGTCAGCCTTGCACAGTTGAAGATGGACAGAATACCAGCCACACAGCCACAGTTGTGAAATGAGAAGCAGATGGCATGACGCCTGTTAGTAGTTTCCACCTTCAGAGAGGGAGTCCGTCATGGCATCCTGGGAAACTGTATGACAAAAAAGAAAGTCAATACATGTATAGAAACTGAATGATCACTTACCTGTATCACAGCTGTTTACGAACAGTCAGCCTTGCACAGTTGAAGATGGACAGAATACCAACCAGCCAGTCATAGTTGAGATTGGAGATGCAGATGGATAAACCCTTGTTAGTTGTTTTCACCATCAAGGAGGGAGTCTGTCACGGCATCCTGGGAAACTGTATGACAAAAAAAAGAAAGTCAATACATGTTTAGAAACTGAATGATCACTTACCTGTATCACAGCTGTTTACAAACAGTCAGCCTGGCACAGTTAAAGATGGACAGAAAGCCAGCCACAGTTGTGAAGTGAGAAGCAGATAGAATGACCCCTGTTAGTAGTTTCCACCTTCAGAGAGGGAGTCCGTCATGGCATCCTGGGAAACTGTATGACAAAAAAGAAAGTCAATACATGTATTAAAACTGAATGATCACTTACCTGTATCACAGCTGTTTACGAACAGTCAGCCTGGCACCATTGATGGACAGCCATCCAGCCATCCAGTCATAGTTGAGATTAGAGATGTAGATGGATAAACCCTTGTTAGTAATTTCCACCTTCAGAAAGGGAGTCCGTCATGGCATCCTGGGAAACTATGACAAAAAAGAAAAAAAAGTCAATACATATATAGAAACTGAATGATCACTTACCTGTATCACAGCTGTTTACGAACAGTCAGCCTGGCACCGTTGACGATGGACAGAAAGCCAGCCACACAGCCACAGTTCTGAAGTCAGAAGCAAATGGAATGACCCCTGTTAGTAGTTTCCACCTTCAGAGAGGGAGTCAGTCATGGCATCCTGGGAAACTGTATGACAAAAAAGAAAAAGTCAATACATGTATAGAAACTGAATGATCACTTACCTGTATCACAGCCTTGCACAGTTGAAGATTGACAGATAGCCAGCCAGCCAGCCAGTCATATTTAGGATTGAAGATGCACATGGATAAACCCTTGTTAGTCGTTTTCACCTTCAAGGAAGGAGTCCGTCATGGCATCCTGGGAAACTGTATGACAAAAAAAAAAAAAGTCAATACATGTATAGAAACTGAATGATCACTTACCTGTATCACAGCTGTTTACGAACAGTCAGACTGACACAGTTGAAGATGGACAGAAAGCCGGCCACAGTTGTGAAGTGAGAAGCAGATGGAATGACCCCTGTTAGTAGTTTCCACCTTCAGAGAGGGAGTCCGTCATGGCATCCTGGGAAACTGTATGACAAAAAAGAAAGTCAATACATGTATAGAAACTGAATGATCACTTACCTGTATCACAGCTGTTTACGAACAGTCAGCCTGGCACCGTTGATGGACAGATAGCTAGCCAGCCAGTCATATTTGAGATTGGAGATGCAGATGGATTAACCCTTGTTAGTCGTTTCCACCTTCAGAGAGGGAGTCCGTCATGGCATCCTGGGAAACTGTATGACAAAAAAAAGAAAGTCAATACATGTATAGAAACTGAATGATCACTTACCTGTATCACAGCTGTTTACGAACAGTCAGCCTGGCACCGTTGATGATGGACAGAAAGCCAGCCACACAGCCACAGTTGTGAAGTGAGAAGCAGATGGAATGACCCCTGTTAGTAGTTTCCACCTTCAAGGAGGTAGTCGGTCATGGCATCCTGGGAGACTGTATGACAAAAAAAAGAAAGTCAATACATGTATAGAAACTGAATGATCACTTACCTGTATCACAGCTGTTTACGAACAGTCAGCCTGGCACCGTTGATGGACAGATAGCCAGCCATCCAGTCATATTCGAGATAGGAGATGTAGATGGATAAACCCTTTTTAGTCATTTCCACCTTCAAAAAGGGAGTCCGTCATGGGATCCTGAGAAACTATGACAAAAAAGAAAAAAAGTCAATACATATATAGAAACTGAATGATCACTTACCTGTATCACAGCTGTTTACGAACAGTCAGCCTCACACAGTTAAAGTTGGACAGAATACCAGCCAGCCAGTCATAGTTGAGTTTGGAGATGCAGATGGATAAACCCTTGTTAGTAGTTTCCACCTTCAAGGAGGGAGTCCGTCATGGCATCCTGGGAAACTATGACAAAAAAGAAAAAAAAGTCAATACATATATAGAAACTGAATGATCACTTACCTGTATCACAGCTGTTTACGAACAGTCAGCCTGGCACCGTTGATGATGGACAGAAAGCCAGCCACACAGCCACAGTTCTGAAGTCAGAAGCAAATGGAATGACCCCTGTTAGTAGTTTCCACCTTCAGAGAGGGAGTCAGTCATGGCATCCTGGGAAACTGTATGACAAAAAAGAAAAAGTCAATACATGTATAGAAACTGAATGATCACTTACCTGTATCACAGCCTTGCACAGTTGAAGATTGACAGATAGCCAGCCAGCCAGCCAGTCATATTTAGGATTGAAGATGCACATGGATAAACCCTTGTTAGTCGTTTTCACCTTCAAGGAAGGAGTCCGTCATGGCATCCTGGGAAACTGTATGACAAAAAAAAAAAAAGTCAATACATGTATAGAAACTGAATGATCACTTACCTGTATCACAGCTGTTTACGAACAGTCAGACTGACACAGTTGAAGATGGACAGAAAGCCGGCCACAGTTGTGAAGTGAGAAGCAGATGGAATGACCCCTGTTAGTAGTTTCCACCTTCAGAGAGGGAGTCCGTCATGGCATCCTGGGAAACTGTATGACAAAAAAGAAAGTCAATACATGTATAGAAACTGAATGATCACTTACCTGTATCACAGCTGTTTACGAACAGTCAGCCTGGCACCGTTGATGGACAGATAGCTAGCCAGCCAGTCATATTTGAGATTGGAGATGCAGATGGATTAACCCTTGTTAGTCGTTTCCACCTTCAGAGAGGGAGTCCGTCATGGCATCCTGGGAAACTGTATGACAAAAAAAAGAAAGTCAATACATGTATAGAAACTGAATGATCACTTACCTGTATCACAGCTGTTTACGAACAGTCAGCCTGGCACCGTTGATGATGGACAGAAAGCCAGCCACACAGCCACAGTTGTGAAGTGAGAAGCAGATGGAATGACCCCTGTTAGTAGTTTCCACCTTCAAGGAGGTAGTCGGTCATGGCATCCTGGGAGACTGTATGACAAAAAAAAGAAAGTCAATACATGTATAGAAACTGAATGATCACTTACCTGTATCACAGCTGTTTACGAACAGTCAGCCTGGCACCGTTGATGGACAGATAGCCAGCCATCCAGTCATATTCGAGATAGGAGATGTAGATGGATAAACCCTTTTTAGTCATTTCCACCTTCAAAAAGGGAGTCCGTCATGGGATCCTGAGAAACTATGACAAAAAAGAAAAAAAGTCAATACATATATAGAAACTGAATGATCACTTACCTGTATCACAGCTGTTTACGAACAGTCAGCCTCACACAGTTAAAGTTGGACAGAATACCAGCCAGCCAGTCATAGTTGAGTTTGGAGATGCAGATGGATAAACCCTTGTTAGTAGTTTCCACCTTCAAGGAGGGAGTCCGTCATGGCATCCTAGGAAACTGTATGACAAAAAAGAAAAAGTCAATACATATATAGAAACTGAATGATCACTTACCTGTATCACAGCTGTTTACGAACAGTCAGCCTCACACAGTTGAAGATGGACAGAAAGCCAGCCATCCAGTCATAGTTGAGATTGGAGATGTAGATGGATAAACCCTTGTTAGTCATTTCCACCTTCAGAAAGGGAGTCCGTCATGGGATCCTGGGAAACTGTATGATAAAAAAAAGAAAAAGTCAATACACATATAGAAACTGAATGATCACTTACCTGTATCACAGCTGTTTACGAACAGTCAGCCTGGCACCGTTGATGATGGACAGAAAGCAAGCCACACAGCCACAGTTCTGAAGTGAGAAGCAAATGGAATGACCCCTGTTAGTATTTTCCACATTCAGAGAGGGAGTCCGCCATGGCATCCTGGAAAACTGTATGACAAAAAAGAAAGTCAATACATGTATAGAAACTGAATGTTTACTTACCTGTATCACAGCTGTTTACGAACAGTCAGCCTGGCACCGTTGATGGACAGATAGCCAGCCATCCAGTCATAGTTGAGATTGAAGATGTAGATGGATAAACCCTTGTTAGTCATTTCCACCTTCAGAAAGTGAGTCCGTCATGGGATCCTGGGAAACTATACAAAAAAGAAAAAAAGTCAATACATGTATAGAAACTGAATGATCACTTACCTGTATCACAGCTGTTTACGAACAGTCAGCCTTGCACAGTTGAAGATGGACAGAATACCAGCCACACAGCCACAGTTGTGAAATGAGAAGCAGATGGCATGACGCCTGTTAGTAGTTTCCACCTTCAGAGAGGGAGTCCGTCATGGCATCCTGTGAAACTGTATGACAAAAAAGAAAGTCAATACATGTATAGAAACTGAATGATCACTTACCTGTATCACAGCTGTTTACGAACAGTCAGCCTTGCACAGTTGAAGATGGACAGAATACCAACCAGCCAGTCATAGTTGAGATTGGAGATGCAGATGGATAAACCCTTGTTAGTCGTTTCCACCTTCAGAGAGGGAGTCCGTCATGGGATCCTGGGAAACTGTATGACAAAAAAGAAAGTCAATACATGTATAGAAACTGAATGATCACTTACCTGTATCACAGCTGTTTACGAACAGTCAGCCTTGCACAGTTGAAGATGGACAGAATACCAGCCACACAGCCACAGTTGTGAAATGAGAAGCAGATGGCATGACGCCTGTTAGTAGTTTCCACCTTCAGAGAGGGAGTCCGTCATGGCATCCTGGGAAACTGTATGACAAAAAAGAAAGTCAATACATGTATAGAAACTGAATGATCACTTACCTGTATCACAGCTGTTTACGAACAGTCAGCCTTGCACAGTTGAAGATGGACAGAATACCAACCAGCCAGTCATAGTTGAGATTGGAGATGCAGATGGATAAACCCTTGTTAGTTGTTTTCACCATCAAGGAGGGAGTCTGTCACGGCATCCTGGGAAACTGTATGACAAAAAAAAGAAAGTCAATACATGTTTAGAAACTGAATGATCACTTACCTGTATCACAGCTGTTTACAAACAGTCAGCCTGGCACAGTTAAAGATGGACAGAAAGCCAGCCACAGTTGTGAAGTGAGAAGCAGATAGAATGACCCCTGTTAGTAGTTTCCACCTTCAGAGAGGGAGTCCGTCATGGCATCCTGGGAAACTGTATGACAAAAAAGAAAGTCAATACATGTATTAAAACTGAATGATCACTTACCTGTATCACAGCTGTTTACGAACAGTCAGCCTGGCACCATTGATGGACAGCCATCCAGCCATCCAGTCATAGTTGAGATTAGAGATGTAGATGGATAAACCCTTGTTAGTAATTTCCACCTTCAGAAAGGGAGTCCGTCATGGCATCCTGGGAAACTATGACAAAAAAGAAAAAAAAGTCAATACATATATAGAAACTGAATGATCACTTACCTGTATCACAGCTGTTTACGAACAGTCAGCCTGGCACCGTTGACGATGGACAGAAAGCCAGCCACACAGCCACAGTTCTGAAGTCAGAAGCAAATGGAATGACCCCTGTTAGTAGTTTCCACCTTCAGAGAGGGAGTCAGTCATGGCATCCTGGGAAACTGTATGACAAAAAAGAAAAAGTCAATACATGTATAGAAACTGAATGATCACTTACCTGTATCACAGCCTTGCACAGTTGAAGATTGACAGATAGCCAGCCAGCCAGCCAGTCATATTTAGGATTGAAGATGCACATGGATAAACCCTTGTTAGTCGTTTTCACCTTCAAGGAAGGAGTCCGTCATGGCATCCTGGGAAACTGTATGACAAAAAAAAAAAAAGTCAATACATGTATAGAAACTGAATGATCACTTACCTGTATCACAGCTGTTTACGAACAGTCAGACTGACACAGTTGAAGATGGACAGAAAGCCGGCCACAGTTGTGAAGTGAGAAGCAGATGGAATGACCCCTGTTAGTAGTTTCCACCTTCAGAGAGGGAGTCCGTCATGGCATCCTGGGAAACTGTATGACAAAAAAGAAAGTCAATACATGTATAGAAACTGAATGATCACTTACCTGTATCACAGCTGTTTACGAACAGTCAGCCTGGCACCGTTGATGGACAGATAGCTAGCCAGCCAGTCATATTTGAGATTGGAGATGCAGATGGATTAACCCTTGTTAGTCGTTTCCACCTTCAGAGAGGGAGTCCGTCATGGCATCCTGGGAAACTGTATGACAAAAAAAAGAAAGTCAATACATGTATAGAAACTGAATGATCACTTACCTGTATCACAGCTGTTTACGAACAGTCAGCCTGGCACCGTTGATGATGGACAGAAAGCCAGCCACACAGCCACAGTTGTGAAGTGAGAAGCAGATGGAATGACCCCTGTTAGTAGTTTCCACCTTCAAGGAGGTAGTCGGTCATGGCATCCTGGGAGACTGTATGACAAAAAAAAGAAAGTCAATACATGTATAGAAACTGAATGATCACTTACCTGTATCACAGCTGTTTACGAACAGTCAGCCTGGCACCGTTGATGGACAGATAGCCAGCCATCCAGTCATATTCGAGATAGGAGATGTAGATGGATAAACCCTTTTTAGTCATTTCCACCTTCAAAAAGGGAGTCCGTCATGGGATCCTGAGAAACTATGACAAAAAAGAAAAAAAGTCAATACATATATAGAAACTGAATGATCACTTACCTGTATCACAGCTGTTTACGAACAGTCAGCCTCACACAGTTAAAGTTGGACAGAATACCAGCCAGCCAGTCATAGTTGAGTTTGGAGATGCAGATGGATAAACCCTTGTTAGTAGTTTCCACCTTCAAGGAGGGAGTCCGTCATGGCATCCTGGGAAACTATGACAAAAAAGAAAAAAAAGTCAATACATATATAGAAACTGAATGATCACTTACCTGTATCACAGCTGTTTACGAACAGTCAGCCTGGCACCGTTGATGATGGACAGAAAGCCAGCCACACAGCCACAGTTCTGAAGTCAGAAGCAAATGGAATGACCCCTGTTAGTAGTTTCCACCTTCAGAGAGGGAGTCAGTCATGGCATCCTGGGAAACTGTATGACAAAAAAGAAAAAGTCAATACATGTATAGAAACTGAATGATCACTTACCTGTATCACAGCCTTGCACAGTTGAAGATTGACAGATAGCCAGCCAGCCAGCCAGTCATATTTAGGATTGAAGATGCACATGGATAAACCCTTGTTAGTCGTTTTCACCTTCAAGGAAGGAGTCCGTCATGGCATCCTGGGAAACTGTATGACAAAAAAAAAAAAAGTCAATACATGTATAGAAACTGAATGATCACTTACCTGTATCACAGCTGTTTACGAACAGTCAGACTGACACAGTTGAAGATGGACAGAAAGCCGGCCACAGTTGTGAAGTGAGAAGCAGATGGAATGACCCCTGTTAGTAGTTTCCACCTTCAGAGAGGGAGTCCGTCATGGCATCCTGGGAAACTGTATGACAAAAAAGAAAGTCAATACATGTATAGAAACTGAATGATCACTTACCTGTATCACAGCTGTTTACGAACAGTCAGCCTGGCACCGTTGATGGACAGATAGCTAGCCAGCCAGTCATATTTGAGATTGGAGATGCAGATGGATTAACCCTTGTTAGTCGTTTCCACCTTCAGAGAGGGAGTCCGTCATGGCATCCTGGGAAACTGTATGACAAAAAAAAGAAAGTCAATACATGTATAGAAACTGAATGATCACTTACCTGTATCACAGCTGTTTACGAACAGTCAGCCTGGCACCGTTGATGATGGACAGAAAGCCAGCCACACAGCCACAGTTGTGAAGTGAGAAGCAGATGGAATGACCCCTGTTAGTAGTTTCCACCTTCAAGGAGGTAGTCGGTCATGGCATCCTGGGAGACTGTATGACAAAAAAAAGAAAGTCAATACATGTATAGAAACTGAATGATCACTTACCTGTATCACAGCTGTTTACGAACAGTCAGCCTGGCACCGTTGATGGACAGATAGCCAGCCATCCAGTCATATTCGAGATAGGAGATGTAGATGGATAAACCCTTTTTAGTCATTTCCACCTTCAAAAAGGGAGTCCGTCATGGGATCCTGAGAAACTATGACAAAAAAGAAAAAAAGTCAATACATATATAGAAACTGAATGATCACTTACCTGTATCACAGCTGTTTACGAACAGTCAGCCTCACACAGTTAAAGTTGGACAGAATACCAGCCAGCCAGTCATAGTTGAGTTTGGAGATGCAGATGGATAAACCCTTGTTAGTAGTTTCCACCTTCAAGGAGGGAGTCCGTCATGGCATCCTAGGAAACTGTATGACAAAAAAGAAAAAGTCAATACATATATAGAAACTGAATGATCACTTACCTGTATCACAGCTGTTTACGAACAGTCAGCCTCACACAGTTGAAGATGGACAGAAAGCCAGCCATCCAGTCATAGTTGAGATTGGAGATGTAGATGGATAAACCCTTGTTAGTCATTTCCACCTTCAGAAAGGGAGTCCGTCATGGGATCCTGGGAAACTGTATGATAAAAAAAAGAAAAAGTCAATACACATATAGAAACTGAATGATCACTTACCTGTATCACAGCTGTTTACGAACAGTCAGCCTGGCACCGTTGATGATGGACAGAAAGCAAGCCACACAGCCACAGTTCTGAAGTGAGAAGCAAATGGAATGACCCCTGTTAGTATTTTCCACATTCAGAGAGGGAGTCCGCCATGGCATCCTGGGAAACTGTATGACAAAAAAGAAAAAGTCAATTCATGTATAGAAACTGAATGATCACTTACCTGTATCACAGCTGTTTACGAACAGTCAGCCTCACACAGTTGAGGATGGACAGAAAGCCAGCCAGCCAGTCATATTTGAGATTGGAGATGCAGATGGATAAACCCTTGTTAGTAGTTTCCACCTTCAAGGAGGGAGTCCGTCATGGCATCCTGGGAAACTGTATGACAAAAAAGAAAAAGTCAATACATGTATAGAAACTGAATGATCACTTACCTGTATCACAGCTGTTTACGAACAGTCAGCCTGGCACCGTAGATGATGGACAGAAAGCCAGCCACACAGCCACAGTTCTGAAGTCAGAAGCAAATGGAATGACCCCTGTTAGTAGTTTCCACCTTCAGAGAGGGAGTCAGTCATGGCATCCTGGGAAACTGTATGACAAAAAAGTAAAAATTAATACATGTATAGAAACTGAATGATCACTTACCTGTATCACAGCTGTTTACGAACAGTCAGCCTTGCACAGTTGAAGATGGACAGATAGCCAGCCAGCCAGCCAGTCATATTTAGGATTGAAGATGCACATGGATAAACCCTTGTTAGTCGTTTTCACCTTCAAGGAAGGAGTCCGTCATGGCATCCTGGGAAACTGTATGACAAAAAAGTAAAAATTAATACATGTATAGAAACTGAATGATCACTTACCTGTATCACAGCTGTTTACGAACAGTCAGCCTGGCACCGTTGATGGACAGATAGCTAGCCAGCCAGTCATATTTGAGATTGGAGATGCAGATGGATAAACCCTTGTTAGTCGTTTCCACCTTCTGAGAGGGAGTCCGTCATGGCATCCTGGGAACCTGTATGACAAAAAAGAAAGTCAATACATGTATAGAAACTGAATGATCACTTACCTGTATCACAGCTGTTTACGAACAGTCAGCCTGGAACAGTTGAAGATGGACAAAATACCAGCCAGCCAGTCATAGTTGAGATTGGAGATGCAGATGGATAAACCCTTGTTAGTCGTTTCCACCTTCAGAGAGGGAGTCTGTCATGGGATCCTGGGAAACTATGACAAAAAAGAAAAAAAGTCAATACATATATAGAAACTGAATGATCACTTACCTGTATCACAGCTGTTTACGAACAGTCAGCCTGGCACCGTTGATGGACAGATAGCCAGCCATCCAGTCATAGTTGAGATTGGAGATGTAGATGGATAAACCCTTGTTAGTAATTTCCACCTTCAGAAAGGGAGTCCGTCATGGGATCCTGGGAAACTCTGACAAAAAAGAAAAAAAGTCAATACATGATCACTTACCTGTATCACAGCTGTTTACGAACAGTCAGCCTCACACAGTTGAAGTTGGACAGAATACCAGCCAGCCAGTCATAGTTGAGTTTGGAGATGCAGATGGATAAACCCTTGTTAGTTGTTTCCACCTTCAAGGAGGGAGTCCATCATGGCATCCTGGGAAACTGTATGAGAAAAAAGAAAAAGTCAATACATGTATAGAAACTGAATGATCACTTACCTGTATCACAGCTGTTTACGAACAGTCAGCCTGGCACCGTTGATGGACAGATAGCCAGCCAGCCAGTCATAGTTGAGATTGGAGATGCAGATGGATAAACCCTTGTTAGTAGTTTCCACCTTCAAGGAGGGAGTCCGTCATGGCATCCTGGGAAACTGTATGACAAAAAAAAAAAGTCAATACACATATAGAAACTGAATGATCACTTACCTGTATCACAGCTGTTTACGAACAGTCAGCCTGGCACCGTTGATGATGGACAGAAACCCAGCCACACAGCCACAGTTCTGAAGTGAGAAGCAAATGGAATGACCCCTGTTAGTATATTCCACCTTCAGAGAGGGAGTCCGCCATGGCATCCTGGGAAACTGTATGACAAAAAAGAAAGTCAATACATGTATAGAAACTGAATGATCACTTACCTGTATCACAGCTGTTTACGAACAGTCAGCCTGGCACAGTTGAAGATGGATAGAAAGCCAGCCAGCCAGTCATATTTGAGATTGGAGATGCAGATGGATAAACCCTTGTTAGTCGTTTCCACCTTCAGAGAGGGAGTCCACCATGGCATCCTGGAAAACTGTATGACAAAAAAGAAAGTCAATACATGTATAGAAACTGAATGATCACTTACCTGTATCACAGCTGTTTACAAACAGTCAGCCTGGCACCGCTCATGGACAAATAGCCAGCCAGCCAGTCATAGTTGAGATTGGAAATGCAGATGGATAAACCCTTGTTAGTAGTTTCCACCTTCAAGGAGGGAGTCCGTCATGGCATCCTGGGAAACTGTATGACAAAAAAAAGAAAGTCAATACATGTATAGAAACTGAATGATCACTTACCTGTATCACAGCTGTTTACGAACAGTCAGCCTGGCACCGTTGATGGACAGATAGCCAGCCATCCAGTCATAGTTGAGTTTGGAGATGTAGATGGATAAACTCTTGTTAGTAATTTCCACCTTCAGAAAGGGAGTCCGTCATGGGATCCTGGGAAACTCTGACAAAAAAGAAAAAAAGTCAATACATGATCACTTACCTGTATCACAGCTGTTTACAAACAGTCAGCCTGGCACCGCTCATGGACAAATAGCCAGCCACACAGCCAAAGTTGTTTAGTGGAAAGCGGATGGAATGACCCCTTTTAGTAGTTTCCACCTTCAGAGAGGGAGTCCGTCATGGCATCCTGGGAAACTGTATGAAAAAAAAAGAAAGTCAATACATGTATAGAAACTGAATGATCACTTACCTGTATCACAGCTGTTTACGAACAGTCAGCCTGGCACAGTTGAAGATGGACAGAAAGCCAGCCACAGTTGTGAAGTGAGAAGCAGATGGAATGAACCCTATTAGTAGTTTCCACCTTCAGAGAGGGAGTCCGTCATGGCATCCTGGGAAACTGTTTAATAAAAAAAATTAAGTCAATACATGTATAGAAACTGAATGATCACTTACCTGTATCACAGCTGTTTACGAACAGTCAGCCTGGCACAGTTGAAGATGGACAGAAAGCCAGCCACAGTTGTGAAGTGAGAAGCAGATGGAATGAACCCTATTAGTAGTTTCCACCTTCAGAGAGGGAGTCCGTCATGGCATCCTGGGAAACTGTTTAATAAAAAAAATTAAGTCAATACATGTATAGAAACTGAATGATCACTTACCTGTATCACAGCTGTTTACGAACAGTCAGCCTGGCACAGTTTAAGTTGGACAGAAAGCCAGCCACACAGCCATAGTTCTGAAGTGACAGCAGATGGAATGACGCTTGTTACTCGTTTCAAACTTCACAGAGAGAGTCCGTCATGGGATCCTGGGAATTTGTATGATAAAAAAGAAAGTCAATACATGTATAGAAACTGAATGATCATTGGCACAGTTGAAGATGGACAGATAGCCAGCCACAGTTGTGAAGTGAGAAGCAGATGGAATGAACCCTATTAGTAGTTTCCACCTTCAGAGAGGGAGTCCGTCATGGCATCCTGGGAAACTGTTTAATAAAAAAAATTAAGTCAATACATGTATAGAAACTGAATGATCACTTACCTGTATCACAGCTGTTTACGAACAGTCAGCCTGGCACAGTTTAAGATGGACAGAAAGCCAGCCACACAGGCACAGTTGTGAAGTGAGAAGCAGATGGAATGACCCTTGTTAGTCGTTTCCACCTTCAGAAAGGGAGTCCGTCATGGCATCCTGGGAAACTGTATGACAAAAAAAAGAAAGTTAATACATGTATAGAAACTGAATGATCACTTACCTGTATCACAGCTGTTTACAAACAGTCAGCCTGGCACCGCTGATGGACAGAAAGCCAGCCAGCCAGTCATAGTTGAGATTGGAGATGCAGATGGATAAACCCTTGTTAGTAGTTTCCACCTTCAAGGAGGGAGTCCGTCATGGCATCCTGGGAAACTGTATGACAAAAAAGAAAAAGTCAATACATGTATAGAAACTGAATGATCACTTACCTGTATCACAGCTGTTTACGAACAGTCAGCCTGGCACCGTTGATGATGGACAGAAAGCCAGCCACACAGCCACAGTTCTGAAGTCAGAAGCAAATGGAATGACCCCTGTTAGTAGTTTCCACCTTCAGAGAGGGAGTCAGTCATGGCATCCTGGGAAACTGTATGACAAAAAAGTAAAAATTAATACATGTATAGAAACTGAATGATCACTTACCTGTATCACAGCTGTTTACGAACAGTCAGCCTTGCACAGTTGAAGATGGACAGATAGCCAGCCAGCCAGCCAGTCATATTTAGGATTGAAGATGCACATGGATAAACCCTTGTTAGTCGTTTTCACCTTCAAGGAAGGAGTCCGTCATGGCATCCTGGGAAACTGTATGACAAAAAAAAAGAAAGTCAATACATGTATAGAAACTGAATGATCACTTACCTGTATCACAGCTGTTTACGAACAGTCAGACTGGCACAGTTGAAGATGGACAGAAAGCCAGCCACAGTTGTGAAGTGAGAAGCAGATGGAATGACCCCTGTTAGTAGTTTCCACCTTCAGAGAGGGAGTCTGTCATGGCATCCTGGGAAACTGTATGACAAAAAAGAAAGTCAATACATGTATAGAAACTGAATGATCACTTACCTGTATCACAGCTGTTTACGAACAGTCAGCCTGGAACAGTTGAAGATGGACAAAATACCAGCCAGCCAGTCATAGTTGAGATTCGAGATGCAGATGGATAAACCCTTGTTAGTCGTTTCCACCTTCAGAGAGGGAGTCTGTCATGGGATCCTGGGAAACTATGACAAAAAAGAAAAAAAGTCAATACATATATAGAAACTGAATGATCACTTACCTGTATCACAGCTGTTTACGAACAGTCAGCCTGGCACCGTTGATGGACAGATAGCCAGCCATCCAGTCATAGTTGAGATTGGAGATGTAGACGGATAAACCCTTGTTAGTAATTTCCACCTTCAGAAAGGGAGTCCGTCATGGGATCCTGGGAAACTCTGACAAAAAAGAAAAAAAGTCAATACATGATCACTTACCTGTATCACAGCTGTTTACGAACAGTCAGCCTCACACAGTTGAAGTTGGACAGAATACCAGCCAGCCAGTCATAGTTGAGTTTGGAGATGCAGATGGATAAACCCTTGTTAGTTGTTTCCACCTTCAAGGAGGGAGTCCATCATGGCATCCTGGGAAACTGTATGAGAAAAAAGAAAAAGTCAATACATGTATAGAAACTGAATGATCACTTACCTGTATCACAGCTGTTTACGAACAGTCAGCCTGGCACCGTTGATGGACAGATAGCCAGCCAGCCAGTCATAGTTGAGATTGGAGATGCAGATGGATAAACCCTTGTTAGTAGTTTCCACCTTCAAGGAGGGAGTCCGTCATGGCATCCTGGGAAACTGTATGACAAAAAAACAAAAGTCAATACACATATAGAAACTGAATGATAACTTACCTGTATCACAGCTGTTTACGAACAGTCAGCCTGGCACCGTTGATGATGGACAGAAACCCAGCCACACAGCCACAGTTCTGAAGTGAGAAGCAAATGGAATGACCCCTGTTAGTATATTCCACCTTCAGAGAGGGAGTCCGCCATGGCATCCTGGGAAACTGTATGATAAAAAAGAAAGTCAATACATGTATAGAAACTGAATGATCACTTACCTGTATCACAGCTGTTTACGAACAGTCAGCCTGGCACAGTTGAAGATGGATAGAAAGCCAGCCAGCCAGTCATATTTGAGATTGGAGATGCAGATGGATAAACCCTTGTTAGTCGTTTCCACCTTCAGAGAGGGAGTCCACCATGGCATCCTGGAAAACTGTATGACAAAAAAGAAAGTCAATACATGTATAGAAACTGAATGATCACTTACCTGTATCACAGCTGTTTACAAACAGTCAGCCTGGCACCGCTCATGGACAAACAGCCAGCCAGCCAGTCATAGTTGAGATTGGAAATGCAGATGGATAAACCCTTGTTAGTAGTTTCCACCTTCAAGGAGGGAGTCCGTCATGGCATCCTGGGAAACTGTATGACAAAAAAAAGAAAGTCAATACATGTATAGAAACTGAATGATCACTTACCTGTATCACAGCTGTTTACGAACAGTCAGCCTGGCACCGTTGATGGACAGATAGCCAGCCATCCAGTCATAGTTGAGATTGGAGATGTAGATGGATAAACTCTTGTTAGTAATTTCCACCTTCAGAAAGGGAGTCCGTCATGGGATCCTGGGAAACTCTGACAAAAAAGAAAAAAAGTCAATACATGATCACTTACCTGTATCACAGCTGTTTACAAACAGTCAGCCTGGCACCGCTCATGGACAAATAGCCAGCCACACAGCCAAAGTTGTTTAGTGGAAAGCGGATGGAATGACCCCTTTTAGTAGTTTCCACCTTCAGAGAGGGAGTCCGTCATGGCATCCTGGGAAACTGTATGAAAAAAAAGAAAGTCAATACATGTATAGAAACTGAATGATCACTTACCTGTATCACAGCTGTTTACGAACAGTCAGCCTGGCACAGTTGAAGATGGACAGAAAGCCAGCCACAGTTGTGAAGTGAGAAGCAGATGGAATGAACCCTATTAGTAGTTTCCACCTTCAGAGAGGGAGTCCGTCATGGCATCCTGGGAAACTGTTTAATAAAAAAAATTAAGTCAATACATGTATAGAAACTGAATGATCACTTACCTGTATCACAGCTGTTTACGAACAGTCAGCCTGGCACAGTTTAAGTTGGACAGAAAGCCAGCCACACAGCCATAGTTCTGAAGTGACAGGAGATGGAATGACGCTTGTTACTCGTTTCAAACTTCACAGAGAGAGTCCGTCATGGGATCCTGGGAATTTGTATGATAAAAAAGAAAGTCAATACATGTATAGAAACTGAATGATCATTGGCACAGTTGAAGATGGACAGATAGCCAGCCACAGTTGTGAAGTGAGAAGCAGATGGAATGAACCCTATTAGTAGTTTCCACCTTCAGAGAGGGAGTCCGTCATGGCATCCTGGGAAACTGTTTAATAAAAAAAATTAAGTCAATACATGTATAGAAACTGAATGATCACTTACCTGTATCACAGCTGTTTACGAACAGTCAGCCTGGCACAGTTTAAGATGCACAGAAAGCCAGCCACACAGGCACAGTTGTGAAGTGAGAAGCAGATGGAATGACCCCTTTTAGTAGTTTCCACCTTCAGAGAGGGAGTCCGTCATGGCATCCTGGGAAACTGTATGAAAAAAAAAGAAAGTCAATACATGTATAGAAACTGAATGATCATTGGCACAGTTGAAGATGGACAGATAGCCAGCCACAGTTGTGAAGTGAGAAGCAGATGGAATGACCCTTGTTAGTCGTTTCCACCTTCAGAGAGGGAGTCCGTCATGGGATCCTGGGAGACTGTATGATAAAAAAAAGAAAGTCAATACATGTATAGAAAACGAATGATCACTTACCTGAATCACAGCTGTTTACGAACAGTCAGCCTCACACCGTTGAAGATGGACAGAATACCAGCTAGCCAGTCATAGTTGAGATTGTAGATGCAGATGGATAAACCCTTGTTAGTCGTTTCCACCTTCAGAGAGGGAGTCCGTCATGGCATCCTGGGAAACCGTATGAAAAAAAAAGAAAGTCAATACATGTATAGAAACTGAATGATCATTGGCACAGTTGAATATGGACAGATAGCCAGCCACAGTTGTGAAGTGAGAAGCAGATGGAATGACCCTTGTTAGTCGTTTCCACCTTCAGAGAGGGAGTCCGTCATGGGATCCTGAGAAACTGTATGATAAAAAAAAGAAAGTCAATACATGTATAGAAAACGAATGATCACTTACCTGAATCACAGCTGTTTACGAACAGTCAGCCTCACACCGTTGAAGATGGACAGAATACCAGCCAGACAGTCATAGTTGAGATTGGAGATGCAGATGGATAAACCCTTGTTAGTCGTTTCCACCCTCAGAGAGGGAGTCCGTCATGGCATCCTGGGAACCTGTATGACAAAAAAGAAAGTCAATACATGTATAGAAACTGAATGACCCCTTACCTGTATCACAGCTGTTTACAAACAGTCAGCCTGGCACAGTTTAAGATGGACAGAAAGCCAGCCACACAGCCACAGTTGTGAAGTGGGAAGCAGATGGAATGACCCGTTAGTAGTTTCCACCTTCAGAGAGGAAGCCGGCCATGGCATCCTGGAAAACTGTATGACAAAAAAGAAAGTCAATACATGTATAGAAACTGAATGATCACTTACCTGTATCACAACTGTTTACGAACAGTCAGCCTGGCACAGTTGAAGATGGACAGAATACCAGCCAGCCAGTCATAGTTGAGATTGGAGATGTAGATGGATAAACCCTTGTTAGTCATTTCCACCTTCAGAAAGGGAGTCCGTCATGGCATCCTGGGAAACTGTATGAAAAAAAAGAAAGTCAATACATGTATAGAAACTGAATGATCACTTACCTGTATCACAGCTGTTTACGAACAGTCAGCCTTGCACAGTTGAAGATGGACAGAATACCAGCCACACAGCCACAGTTGTGAAATGAGAAGCAGATGGCATGACGCCTGTTAGTAGTTTCCACCTTCAGAGAGGGAGTCCGTCATGGCATCCTGGGAAACTGTATGACAAAAAAGAAAGTCAATACATGTATAGAAACTGAATGATCACTTACCTGTATCACAGCCTTGCACAGTTGAAGATTGACAGATAGCCAGCCAGCCAGCCAGTCATATTTAGGATTGAAGATGCACATGGATAAACCCTTGTTAGTCGTTTTCACCTTCAAGGAAGGAGTCCGTCATGGCATCCTGGGAAACTGTATGACAAAAAAAAAAAAAGTCAATACATGTATAGAAACTGAATGATCACTTACCTGTATCACAGCTGTTTACGAACAGTCAGACTGACACAGTTGAAGATGGACAGAAAGCCGGCCACAGTTGTGAAGTGAGAAGCAGATGGAATGACCCCTGTTAGTAGTTTCCACCTTCAGAGAGGGAGTCCGTCATGGCATCCTGGGAAACTGTATGACAAAAAAGAAAGTCAATACATGTATAGAAACTGAATGATCACTTACCTGTATCACAGCTGTTTACGAACAGTCAGCCTGGCACCGTTGATGGACAGATAGCTAGCCAGCCAGTCATATTTGAGATTGGAGATGCAGATGGATTAACCCTTGTTAGTCGTTTCCACCTTCAGAGAGGGAGTCCGTCATGGCATCCTGGGAAACTGTATGACAAAAAAAAGAAAGTCAATACATGTATAGAAACTGAATGATCACTTACCTGTATCACAGCTGTTTACGAACAGTCAGCCTGGCACCGTTGATGATGGACAGAAAGCCAGCCACACAGCCACAGTTGTGAAGTGAGAAGCAGATGGAATGACCCCTGTTAGTAGTTTCCACCTTCAAGGAGGTAGTCGGTCATGGCATCCTGGGAGACTGTATGACAAAAAAAAGAAAGTCAATACATGTATAGAAACTGAATGATCACTTACCTGTATCACAGCTGTTTACGAACAGTCAGCCTGGCACCGTTGATGGACAGATAGCCAGCCATCCAGTCATATTCGAGATAGGAGATGTAGATGGATAAACCCTTTTTAGTCATTTCCACCTTCAAAAAGGGAGTCCGTCATGGGATCCTGAGAAACTATGACAAAAAAGAAAAAAAGTCAATACATATATAGAAACTGAATGATCACTTACCTGTATCACAGCTGTTTACGAACAGTCAGCCTCACACAGTTAAAGTTGGACAGAATACCAGCCAGCCAGTCATAGTTGAGTTTGGAGATGCAGATGGATAAACCCTTGTTAGTAGTTTCCACCTTCAAGGAGGGAGTCCGTCATGGCATCCTAGGAAACTGTATGACAAAAAAGAAAAAGTCAATACATATATAGAAACTGAATGATCACTTACCTGTATCACAGCTGTTTACGAACAGTCAGCCTCACAAAGTTGAAGTTGGACAGAATACCAGCCAGCCAGTCATAGTTGAGATTGGAGATGCAGATGGATAAACCCTTGTTAGTCTTTTTCACCTTCAGAGAGGGAGTCCGTCATGGCATCCTGGGAAACTGTATGACAAAAAAGAAAGTCAATACATGTATAGAAACTGAATGATCACTTACCTGTATCACAGCTATTTATGAACGGTCAGCCTGGCACAGTTAAAGTTGGACAGAAAGCCAGCCACACAGCCACAGTTGTGAAGAGAGAAGCAGATGGAATGACCCTTGTTAGTCGTTTCCACCTTCAAGGAGGGCGTCCGTCATGGCATCCTGGGAAACTGTATGACAAAAAAGAAAGTCAATACATGTATAGAAACTGAATGTTTACTTACCTGTATCACAGCTGTTTACGAACAGTCAGCCTGGCACCGTTGATGGACAGATAGCCAACCATCCAGTCATAGTTGAGATTGAAGATGCAGATGGATAAACCCTTGTTAGTCTTTTTCACCTTCAGAGAGGGAGTCCGTCATGGCATCCTGGGAAACTGTATGACAAAAAAAAGAAAGTCAATACATATACAGAAAACGAATGATCACTTACCTGTATCACAGCTGTTTACGAACAGTCAGCCTCACACAGTTGAAGATGGACAGAAAGCCAGCCAGCCAGTCATATTTGAGATTGGAGATGCAGATGGATTAACCCTTGTTAGTCGTTTCCACCTTCAGAGAGGGAGTCAGTCATGGCATCCTGGGAAACTGTATGATAAAAAAGAAAGTCAATACATGTATAGAAACTGAATGATCACTTACCTGTATCACAGCTGTTTACGAACAGTCAGCCTTGCACAGTTGAAGATAGACAGAAAGCCAGCCACAGTTGTGAAGTGAGAAGCAGATGGAATGACCCTTGTTAGTCGTTTCTACCTTCAAAGAGGGAGTCCGTCATGGCATCCTGGGAAACTGTATGACAAAAAAGAAAGTCAATACATGTATTGAAACTGAATGATCACTTACCTGTATCACAGCTGTTTACGAACAGTCAGCCTGGCACCGTTGATGATGGACAGAAAGCCAGCCACACAGCCATAGTTGTGAAGTGAGTAGCAGATGGAATGACCCCTGTTAGTAGTTTCCACCTTCAAGGAGGGAGTCGGTCATGGCATCCTGGGAAACTGTATGAGAAAAAAAAGAAAGTCAATACAGGTATAGAAACTGAATGATCAGTTACCTGTATCACAGCTGTTTACGAACAGTCAGCCTGGCACCGTTGATGGACAGATAGCCAGCCATCCAGTCATAGTTGAGATTGGAGATGTAGATGGATAAACCCTTGTTAGTAGTTTCCACCTTCAAGGAGGGAGTCCGTCATGGCATCCTGGGAATCTGTATGAGAAAAAAGAAAAAGTCAATACATGTACAGAAACTGAATGATCACTTACCTGTATCACAGCTGTTTACAAACAGTCAGCCTGGCACCGTTGATGGACAGATAGCCAGCCAGCCAGTCATAGTTCAGATTGGAGATGCAGATGGATAAACCCTTGTTAGTAGTTTCCACCTTCAAGGAGGGAGTCCGTCATGGCATCCTGGGAAACTGTATGACAAAAAAGAAAAAGTCAATACACATATAGAAACTGAATGATCACTTACCTGTATTACAGCTGTTTACGAACAGTCAGCCTGGCACCGTTAATGGACAAAAACCCAGCCACACAGCCACAGTTCTGAAGTGAGAAGCAAATGGAATGACCACTGTTAGTATATTCCACCTTCAGAGAGGGGGTCCGCCATGGCATCCTGGGAAACTGTATGACAAAAAAGAAAGTCAATACATGTATAGAAACTGAATGATCACTTACCTTGATCACAGCTGTTTACGAACAGTCAGCCTGGCACAGTTGAAGATGGATAGAAAGCCAGCCAGCCAGTCATATTTGAGATTGGAGATGCAGATGGATAAACCCTTGTTAGTCGTTTCCACCTTCAGAGAGGGAGTCCACCATGGCATCCTGGAAAACTGTATGACAAAAAAGAAAGTCAATACATGTATAGAAACTGAATAATCACTTACCTGTATCACAGCTGTTTACAAACAGTCAGCCTGGCACCGCTCATGGACAAATAGCCAGCCAGCCAGTCATAGTTGAGATTGGAGATGCAGATGGATAAACCCTTGTTAGTAGTTTCCACCTTCAAGGAGGGAGTCCGTCATGGCATCCTGGGAAACTGTATGACAAAAAAAAGAAAGTCAATACATGTATAGAAACTGAATGATCACTTACCTGTATCACAGCTGTTTACGAACAGTCAGCCTGGCACAGTTGAAGATGGACAGAAAGCCAGCCACAGTTGTGAAGTGAGAAGCAGATGTAATGAACCCTATTAGTAGTTTCCACCTTCAAGGAGGGAGTCCGTCATGGCATCCTGGGAAACTGTTTAATAAAAAAAATTAAGTCAATACATGTATAGAAACTGAATGATCACTTACCTGTATCACAGCTGTTTACGAACAGTCAGCCTGGCACAGTTTAAGTTGGACAGAAAGCCAGCCACACAGCCATAGTTCTGAAGTGACAGCAGATGGAATGTCGCTTGTTAGTCGTTTCAAACTTCAGAGAGAGAGTCCGTCATGGGATCCTGGGAATTTGTATGACAAAAAAGAAAGTCAATACATGTATAGAAACTGAATGACCACTTACCTGTATCACAGCTGTTTACGAACAGTCAGCCTCACACCGTTGAAGATGGACAGAATACCAGCTAGCCAGTCATAGTTGAGATTGGAGATGCAGATGGATAAACCCTTGTTAGTCGTTTCCACCTTCAGAGAGGGAGTCCGTCATGGCATCCTGGGAAACTGTATGTAAAAAAAAAAAGAAAGTCAATACATGTATAGAAACTGAATGATCATTGGCACAGTTGAAGATGGACAGATAGCCAGCCACAGTTGTGAAGTGAGAAGCAGATGGAATGACCCCGTTAAGTAGTTTCCACCTTCAGAGAGGGAGTCCGTCATGGCATCCTGGGAAACTGTATGATAAAAAAAGAAAGTCAATACATGTATATAAACTGAATGATCACTTACCTGTATCACAGCTGTTTACAAACAGTCAGCCTGGCACCGTTGATGATGGACAGAAAGCCAGCCACACAGCCACAGTTGTGAAGTGAGAAGCAGATGGAATGACCCCTGTAAGTAGTTTCCACCTTCAGAGAGGGAGTCCGTCATGGCGTCCTGGGAAACTGTATGACAAAAAAGAAAAAAAGTCAATACATATATAGAAACTGAATGATCACTTACCTGTATCACAGCTGTTTACGAACAGTCAGCCTCACACGGTTGAACTGTCTGGTTCCTATAGAGAGGAAGCCGGCCATGCGATCCTGGGAAACTGTATGACAAAAAAGAAAAAGTCAATACATGTATTGAAACTGAATGATCACTTACCTGTATCACAGCTGATTACGAACAGTCAGCCTGGCACCGTTGATGATGGACAGAAAGCCAGCCACACAGCCACAGTTGTGAAATGAGAAGCAGATGGCATGACGCCTGTTAGTAGTTTCCACCTTCAGAGAGGGAGTCCGTCATGGCATCCTGGGAAACTGTATGACAAAAAAGAAAGTCAATACATGTATAGAAACTGAATGATCACTTACCTGTATCACAGCCTTGCACAGTTGAAGATTGACAGATAGCCAGCCAGCCAGCCAGTCATATTTAGGATTGAAGATGCACATGGATAAACCCTTGTTAGTCGTTTTCACCTTCAAGGAAGGAGTCCGTCATGGCATCCTGGGAAACTGTATGACAAAAAAAAAAAAAGTCAATACATGTATAGAAACTGAATGATCACTTACCTGTATCACAGCTGTTTACGAACAGTCAGACTGACACAGTTGAAGATGGACAGAAAGCCGGCCACAGTTGTGAAGTGAGAAGCAGATGGAATGACCCCTGTTAGTAGTTTCCACCTTCAGAGAGGGAGTCCGTCATGGCATCCTGGGAAACTGTATGACAAAAAAGAAAGTCAATACATGTATAGAAACTGAATGATCACTTACCTGTATCACAGCTGTTTACGAACAGTCAGCCTGGCACCGTTGATGGACAGATAGCTAGCCAGCCAGTCATATTTGAGATTGGAGATGCAGATGGATTAACCCTTGTTAGTCGTTTCCACCTTCAGAGAGGGAGTCCGTCATGGCATCCTGGGAAACTGTATGACAAAAAAAAGAAAGTCAATACATGTATAGAAACTGAATGATCACTTACCTGTATCACAGCTGTTTACGAACAGTCAGCCTGGCACCGTTGATGATGGACAGAAAGCCAGCCACACAGCCACAGTTGTGAAGTGAGAAGCAGATGGAATGACCTCTGTTAGTAGTTTCCACCTTCAAGGAGGTAGTCGGTCATGGCATCCTGGGAGACTGTATGACAAAAAAAAGAAAGTCAATACATGTATAGAAACTGAATGATCACTTACCTGTATCACAGCTGTTTACGAACAGTCAGCCTGGCACCGTTGATGGACAGATAGCCAGCCATCCAGTCATATTCGAGATAGGAGATGTAGATGGATAAACCCTTTTTAGTCATTTCCACCTTCAAAAAGGGAGTCCGTCATGGGATCCTGAGAAACTATGACAAAAAAGAAAAAAAGTCAATACATATATAGAAACTGAATGATCACTTACCTGTATCACAGCTGTTTACGAACAGTCAGCCTCACACAGTTAAAGTTGGACAGAATACCAGCCAGCCAGTCATAGTTGAGTTTGGAGATGCAGATGGATAAACCCTTGTTAGTAGTTTCCACCTTCAAGGAGGGAGTCCGTCATGGCATCCTAGGAAACTGTATGACAAAAAAGAAAAAGTCAATACATATATAGAAACTGAATGATCACTTACCTGTATCACAGCTGTTTACGAACAGTCAGCCTCACACAGTTGAAGATGGACAGAAAGCCAGCCATCCAGTCATAGTTGAGATTGGAGATGTAGATGGATAAACCCTTGTTAGTCATTTCCACCTTCAGAAAGGGAGTCCGTCATGGGATCCTGGGAAACTGTATGATAAAAAAAAGAAAAAGTCAATACACATATAGAAACTGAATGATCACTTACCTGTATCACAGCTGTTTACGAACAGTCAGCCTGGCACCGTTGATGATGGACAGAAAGCAAGCCACACAGCCACAGTTCTGAAGTGAGAAGCAAATGGAATGACCCCTGTTAGTATTTTCCACATTCAGAGAGGGAGTCCGCCATGGCATCCTGGAAAACTGTATGACAAAAAAGAAAGTCAATACATGTATAGAAACTGAATGTTTACTTACCTGTATCACAGCTGTTTACGAACAGTCAGCCTGGCACCGTTGATGGACAGATAGCCAGCCATCCAGTCATAGTTGAGATTGAAGATGTAGATGGATAAACCCTTGTTAGTCATTTCCACCTTCAGAAAGTGAGTCCGTCATGGGATCCTGGGAAACTATACAAAAAAGAAAAAAAGTCAATACATGTATAGAAACTGAATGATCACTTACCTGTATCACAGCTGTTTACGAACAGTCAGCCTTGCACAGTTGAAGATGGACAGAATACCAGCCACACAGCCACAGTTGTGAAATGAGAAGCAGATGGCATGACGCCTGTTAGTAGTTTCCACCTTCAGAGAGGGAGTCCGTCATGGCATCCTGTGAAACTGTATGACAAAAAAGAAAGTCAATACATGTATAGAAACTGAATGATCACTTACCTGTATCACAGCTGTTTACGAACAGTCAGCCTTGCACAGTTGAAGATGGACAGAATACCAACCAGCCAGTCATAGTTGAGATTGGAGATGCAGATGGATAAACCCTTGTTAGTCGTTTCCACCTTCAGAGAGGGAGTCCGTCATGGGATCCTGGGAAACTGTATGACAAAAAAGAAAGTCAATACATGTATAGAAACTGAATGATCACTTACCTGTATCACAGCTGTTTACGAACAGTCAGCCTTGCACAGTTGAAGATGGACAGAATACCAGCCACACAGCCACAGTTGTGAAATGAGAAGCAGATGGCATGACGCCTGTTAGTAGTTTCCACCTTCAGAGAGGGAGTCCGTCATGGCATCCTGGGAAACTGTATGACAAAAAAGAAAGTCAATACATGTATAGAAACTGAATGATCACTTACCTGTATCACAGCTGTTTACGAACAGTCAGCCTTGCACAGTTGAAGATGGACAGAATACCAACCAGCCAGTCATAGTTGAGATTGGAGATGCAGATGGATAAACCCTTGTTAGTTGTTTTCACCATCAAGGAGGGAGTCTGTCACGGCATCCTGGGAAACTGTATGACAAAAAAAAGAAAGTCAATACATGTTTAGAAACTGAATGATCACTTACCTGTATCACAGCTGTTTACAAACAGTCAGCCTGGCACAGTTAAAGATGGACAGAAAGCCAGCCACAGTTGTGAAGTGAGAAGCAGATAGAATGACCCCTGTTAGTAGTTTCCACCTTCAGAGAGGGAGTCCGTCATGGCATCCTGGGAAACTGTATGACAAAAAAGAAAGTCAATACATGTATTAAAACTGAATGATCACTTACCTGTATCACAGCTGTTTACGAACAGTCAGCCTGGCACCATTGATGGACAGCCATCCAGCCATCCAGTCATAGTTGAGATTAGAGATGTAGATGGATAAACCCTTGTTAGTAATTTCCACCTTCAGAAAGGGAGTCCGTCATGGCATCCTGGGAAACTATGACAAAAAAGAAAAAAAAGTCAATACATATATAGAAACTGAATGATCACTTACCTGTATCACAGCTGTTTACGAACAGTCAGCCTGGCACCGTTGACGATGGACAGAAAGCCAGCCACACAGCCACAGTTCTGAAGTCAGAAGCAAATGGAATGACCCCTGTTAGTAGTTTCCACCTTCAGAGAGGGAGTCAGTCATGGCATCCTGGGAAACTGTATGACAAAAAAGAAAAAGTCAATACATGTATAGAAACTGAATGATCACTTACCTGTATCACAGCCTTGCACAGTTGAAGATTGACAGATAGCCAGCCAGCCAGCCAGTCATATTTAGGATTGAAGATGCACATGGATAAACCCTTGTTAGTCGTTTTCACCTTCAAGGAAGGAGTCCGTCATGGCATCCTGGGAAACTGTATGACAAAAAAAAAAAAAGTCAATACATGTATAGAAACTGAATGATCACTTACCTGTATCACAGCTGTTTACGAACAGTCAGACTGACACAGTTGAAGATGGACAGAAAGCCGGCCACAGTTGTGAAGTGAGAAGCAGATGGAATGACCCCTGTTAGTAGTTTCCACCTTCAGAGAGGGAGTCCGTCATGGCATCCTGGGAAACTGTATGACAAAAAAGAAAGTCAATACATGTATAGAAACTGAATGATCACTTACCTGTATCACAGCTGTTTACGAACAGTCAGCCTGGCACCGTTGATGGACAGATAGCTAGCCAGCCAGTCATATTTGAGATTGGAGATGCAGATGGATTAACCCTTGTTAGTCGTTTCCACCTTCAGAGAGGGAGTCCGTCATGGCATCCTGGGAAACTGTATGACAAAAAAAAGAAAGTCAATACATGTATAGAAACTGAATGATCACTTACCTGTATCACAGCTGTTTACGAACAGTCAGCCTGGCACCGTTGATGATGGACAGAAAGCCAGCCACACAGCCACAGTTGTGAAGTGAGAAGCAGATGGAATGACCCCTGTTAGTAGTTTCCACCTTCAAGGAGGTAGTCGGTCATGGCATCCTGGGAGACTGTATGACAAAAAAAAGAAAGTCAATACATGTATAGAAACTGAATGATCACTTACCTGTATCACAGCTGTTTACGAACAGTCAGCCTGGCACCGTTGATGGACAGATAGCCAGCCATCCAGTCATATTCGAGATAGGAGATGTAGATGGATAAACCCTTTTTAGTCATTTCCACCTTCAAAAAGGGAGTCCGTCATGGGATCCTGAGAAACTATGACAAAAAAGAAAAAAAGTCAATACATATATAGAAACTGAATGATCACTTACCTGTATCACAGCTGTTTACGAACAGTCAGCCTCACACAGTTAAAGTTGGACAGAATACCAGCCAGCCAGTCATAGTTGAGTTTGGAGATGCAGATGGATAAACCCTTGTTAGTAGTTTCCACCTTCAAGGAGGGAGTCCGTCATGGCATCCTGGGAAACTATGACAAAAAAGAAAAAAAAGTCAATACATATATAGAAACTGAATGATCACTTACCTGTATCACAGCTGTTTACGAACAGTCAGCCTGGCACCGTTGATGATGGACAGAAAGCCAGCCACACAGCCACAGTTCTGAAGTCAGAAGCAAATGGAATGACCCCTGTTAGTAGTTTCCACCTTCAGAGAGGGAGTCAGTCATGGCATCCTGGGAAACTGTATGACAAAAAAGAAAAAGTCAATACATGTATAGAAACTGAATGATCACTTACCTGTATCACAGCCTTGCACAGTTGAAGATTGACAGATAGCCAGCCAGCCAGCCAGTCATATTTAGGATTGAAGATGCACATGGATAAACCCTTGTTAGTCGTTTTCACCTTCAAGGAAGGAGTCCGTCATGGCATCCTGGGAAACTGTATGACAAAAAAAAAAAAAGTCAATACATGTATAGAAACTGAATGATCACTTACCTGTATCACAGCTGTTTACGAACAGTCAGACTGACACAGTTGAAGATGGACAGAAAGCCGGCCACAGTTGTGAAGTGAGAAGCAGATGGAATGACCCCTGTTAGTAGTTTCCACCTTCAGAGAGGGAGTCCGTCATGGCATCCTGGGAAACTGTATGACAAAAAAGAAAGTCAATACATGTATAGAAACTGAATGATCACTTACCTGTATCACAGCTGTTTACGAACAGTCAGCCTGGCACCGTTGATGGACAGATAGCTAGCCAGCCAGTCATATTTGAGATTGGAGATGCAGATGGATTAACCCTTGTTAGTCGTTTCCACCTTCAGAGAGGGAGTCCGTCATGGCATCCTGGGAAACTGTATGACAAAAAAAAGAAAGTCAATACATGTATAGAAACTGAATGATCACTTACCTGTATCACAGCTGTTTACGAACAGTCAGCCTGGCACCGTTGATGATGGACAGAAAGCCAGCCACACAGCCACAGTTGTGAAGTGAGAAGCAGATGGAATGACCCCTGTTAGTAGTTTCCACCTTCAAGGAGGTAGTCGGTCATGGCATCCTGGGAGACTGTATGACAAAAAAAAGAAAGTCAATACATGTATAGAAACTGAATGATCACTTACCTGTATCACAGCTGTTTACGAACAGTCAGCCTGGCACCGTTGATGGACAGATAGCCAGCCATCCAGTCATATTCGAGATAGGAGATGTAGATGGATAAACCCTTTTTAGTCATTTCCACCTTCAAAAAGGGAGTCCGTCATGGGATCCTGAGAAACTATGACAAAAAAGAAAAAAAGTCAATACATATATAGAAACTGAATGATCACTTACCTGTATCACAGCTGTTTACGAACAGTCAGCCTCACACAGTTAAAGTTGGACAGAATACCAGCCAGCCAGTCATAGTTGAGTTTGGAGATGCAGATGGATAAACCCTTGTTAGTAGTTTCCACCTTCAAGGAGGGAGTCCGTCATGGCATCCTAGGAAACTGTATGACAAAAAAGAAAAAGTCAATACATATATAGAAACTGAATGATCACTTACCTGTATCACAGCTGTTTACGAACAGTCAGCCTCACACAGTTGAAGATGGACAGAAAGCCAGCCATCCAGTCATAGTTGAGATTGGAGATGTAGATGGATAAACCCTTGTTAGTCATTTCCACCTTCAGAAAGGGAGTCCGTCATGGGATCCTGGGAAACTGTATGATAAAAAAAAGAAAAAGTCAATACACATATAGAAACTGAATGATCACTTACCTGTATCACAGCTGTTTACGAACAGTCAGCCTGGCACCGTTGATGATGGACAGAAAGCAAGCCACACAGCCACAGTTCTGAAGTGAGAAGCAAATGGAATGACCCCTGTTAGTATTTTCCACATTCAGAGAGGGAGTCCGCCATGGCATCCTGGAAAACTGTATGACAAAAAAGAAAGTCAATACATGTATAGAAACTGAATGTTTACTTACCTGTATCACAGCTGTTTACGAACAGTCAGCCTGGCACCGTTGATGGACAGATAGCCAGCCATCCAGTCATAGTTGAGATTGAAGATGTAGATGGATAAACCCTTGTTAGTCATTTCCACCTTCAGAAAGTGAGTCCGTCATGGGATCCTGGGAAACTATACAAAAAAGAAAAAAAGTCAATACATGTATAGAAACTGAATGATCACTTACCTGTATCACAGCTGTTTACGAACAGTCAGCCTTGCACAGTTGAAGATGGACAGAATACCAGCCACACAGCCACAGTTGTGAAATGAGAAGCAGATGGCATGACGCCTGTTAGTAGTTTCCACCTTCAGAGAGGGAGTCCGTCATGGCATCCTGTGAAACTGTATGACAAAAAAGAAAGTCAATACATGTATAGAAACTGAATGATCACTTACCTGTATCACAGCTGTTTACGAACAGTCAGCCTTGCACAGTTGAAGATGGACAGAATACCAACCAGCCAGTCATAGTTGAGATTGGAGATGCAGATGGATAAACCCTTGTTAGTCGTTTCCACCTTCAGAGAGGGAGTCCGTCATGGGATCCTGGGAAACTGTATGACAAAAAAGAAAGTCAATACATGTATAGAAACTGAATGATCACTTACCTGTATCACAGCTGTTTACGAACAGTCAGCCTTGCACAGTTGAAGATGGACAGAATACCAGCCACACAGCCACAGTTGTGAAATGAGAAGCAGATGGCATGACGCCTGTTAGTAGTTTCCACCTTCAGAGAGGGAGTCCGTCATGGCATCCTGGGAAACTGTATGACAAAAAAGAAAGTCAATACATGTATAGAAACTGAATGATCACTTACCTGTATCACAGCTGTTTACGAACAGTCAGCCTTGCACAGTTGAAGATGGACAGAATACCAACCAGCCAGTCATAGTTGAGATTGGAGATGCAGATGGATAAACCCTTGTTAGTTGTTTTCACCATCAAGGAGGGAGTCTGTCACGGCATCCTGGGAAACTGTATGACAAAAAAAAGAAAGTCAATACATGTTTAGAAACTGAATGATCACTTACCTGTATCACAGCTGTTTACAAACAGTCAGCCTGGCACAGTTAAAGATGGACAGAAAGCCAGCCACAGTTGTGAAGTGAGAAGCAGATAGAATGACCCCTGTTAGTAGTTTCCACCTTCAGAGAGGGAGTCCGTCATGGCATCCTGGGAAACTGTATGACAAAAAAGAAAGTCAATACATGTATTAAAACTGAATGATCACTTACCTGTATCACAGCTGTTTACGAACAGTCAGCCTGGCACCATTGATGGACAGCCATCCAGCCATCCAGTCATAGTTGAGATTAGAGATGTAGATGGATAAACCCTTGTTAGTAATTTCCACCTTCAGAAAGGGAGTCCGTCATGGCATCCTGGGAAACTATGACAAAAAAGAAAAAAAAGTCAATACATATATAGAAACTGAATGATCACTTACCTGTATCACAGCTGTTTACGAACAGTCAGCCTGGCACCGTTGACGATGGACAGAAAGCCAGCCACACAGCCACAGTTCTGAAGTCAGAAGCAAATGGAATGACCCCTGTTAGTAGTTTCCACCTTCAGAGAGGGAGTCAGTCATGGCATCCTGGGAAACTGTATGACAAAAAAGAAAAAGTCAATACATGTATAGAAACTGAATGATCACTTACCTGTATCACAGCCTTGCACAGTTGAAGATTGACAGATAGCCAGCCAGCCAGCCAGTCATATTTAGGATTGAAGATGCACATGGATAAACCCTTGTTAGTCGTTTTCACCTTCAAGGAAGGAGTCCGTCATGGCATCCTGGGAAACTGTATGACAAAAAAAAAAAAAGTCAATACATGTATAGAAACTGAATGATCACTTACCTGTATCACAGCTGTTTACGAACAGTCAGACTGACACAGTTGAAGATGGACAGAAAGCCGGCCACAGTTGTGAAGTGAGAAGCAGATGGAATGACCCCTGTTAGTAGTTTCCACCTTCAGAGAGGGAGTCCGTCATGGCATCCTGGGAAACTGTATGACAAAAAAGAAAGTCAATACATGTATAGAAACTGAATGATCACTTACCTGTATCACAGCTGTTTACGAACAGTCAGCCTGGCACCGTTGATGGACAGATAGCTAGCCAGCCAGTCATATTTGAGATTGGAGATGCAGATGGATTAACCCTTGTTAGTCGTTTCCACCTTCAGAGAGGGAGTCCGTCATGGCATCCTGGGAAACTGTATGACAAAAAAAAGAAAGTCAATACATGTATAGAAACTGAATGATCACTTACCTGTATCACAGCTGTTTACGAACAGTCAGCCTGGCACCGTTGATGATGGACAGAAAGCCAGCCACACAGCCACAGTTGTGAAGTGAGAAGCAGATGGAATGACCCCTGTTAGTAGTTTCCACCTTCAAGGAGGTAGTCGGTCATGGCATCCTGGGAGACTGTATGACAAAAAAAAGAAAGTCAATACATGTATAGAAACTGAATGATCACTTACCTGTATCACAGCTGTTTACGAACAGTCAGCCTGGCACCGTTGATGGACAGATAGCCAGCCATCCAGTCATATTCGAGATAGGAGATGTAGATGGATAAACCCTTTTTAGTCATTTCCACCTTCAAAAAGGGAGTCCGTCATGGGATCCTGAGAAACTATGACAAAAAAGAAAAAAAGTCAATACATATATAGAAACTGAATGATCACTTACCTGTATCACAGCTGTTTACGAACAGTCAGCCTCACACAGTTAAAGTTGGACAGAATACCAGCCAGCCAGTCATAGTTGAGTTTGGAGATGCAGATGGATAAACCCTTGTTAGTAGTTTCCACCTTCAAGGAGGGAGTCCGTCATGGCATCCTGGGAAACTATGACAAAAAAGAAAAAAAAGTCAATACATATATAGAAACTGAATGATCACTTACCTGTATCACAGCTGTTTACGAACAGTCAGCCTGGCACCGTTGATGATGGACAGAAAGCCAGCCACACAGCCACAGTTCTGAAGTCAGAAGCAAATGGAATGACCCCTGTTAGTAGTTTCCACCTTCAGAGAGGGAGTCAGTCATGGCATCCTGGGAAACTGTATGACAAAAAAGAAAAAGTCAATACATGTATAGAAACTGAATGATCACTTACCTGTATCACAGCCTTGCACAGTTGAAGATTGACAGATAGCCAGCCAGCCAGCCAGTCATATTTAGGATTGAAGATGCACATGGATAAACCCTTGTTAGTCGTTTTCACCTTCAAGGAAGGAGTCCGTCATGGCATCCTGGGAAACTGTATGACAAAAAAAAAAAAAGTCAATACATGTATAGAAACTGAATGATCACTTACCTGTATCACAGCTGTTTACGAACAGTCAGACTGACACAGTTGAAGATGGACAGAAAGCCGGCCACAGTTGTGAAGTGAGAAGCAGATGGAATGACCCCTGTTAGTAGTTTCCACCTTCAGAGAGGGAGTCCGTCATGGCATCCTGGGAAACTGTATGACAAAAAAGAAAGTCAATACATGTATAGAAACTGAATGATCACTTACCTGTATCACAGCTGTTTACGAACAGTCAGCCTGGCACCGTTGATGGACAGATAGCTAGCCAGCCAGTCATATTTGAGATTGGAGATGCAGATGGATTAACCCTTGTTAGTCGTTTCCACCTTCAGAGAGGGAGTCCGTCATGGCATCCTGGGAAACTGTATGACAAAAAAAAGAAAGTCAATACATGTATAGAAACTGAATGATCACTTACCTGTATCACAGCTGTTTACGAACAGTCAGCCTGGCACCGTTGATGATGGACAGAAAGCCAGCCACACAGCCACAGTTGTGAAGTGAGAAGCAGATGGAATGACCCCTGTTAGTAGTTTCCACCTTCAAGGAGGTAGTCGGTCATGGCATCCTGGGAGACTGTATGACAAAAAAAAGAAAGTCAATACATGTATAGAAACTGAATGATCACTTACCTGTATCACAGCTGTTTACGAACAGTCAGCCTGGCACCGTTGATGGACAGATAGCCAGCCATCCAGTCATATTCGAGATAGGAGATGTAGATGGATAAACCCTTTTTAGTCATTTCCACCTTCAAAAAGGGAGTCCGTCATGGGATCCTGAGAAACTATGACAAAAAAGAAAAAAAGTCAATACATATATAGAAACTGAATGATCACTTACCTGTATCACAGCTGTTTACGAACAGTCAGCCTCACACAGTTAAAGTTGGACAGAATACCAGCCAGCCAGTCATAGTTGAGTTTGGAGATGCAGATGGATAAACCCTTGTTAGTAGTTTCCACCTTCAAGGAGGGAGTCCGTCATGGCATCCTAGGAAACTGTATGACAAAAAAGAAAAAGTCAATACATATATAGAAACTGAATGATCACTTACCTGTATCACAGCTGTTTACGAACAGTCAGCCTCACACAGTTGAAGATGGACAGAAAGCCAGCCATCCAGTCATAGTTGAGATTGGAGATGTAGATGGATAAACCCTTGTTAGTCATTTCCACCTTCAGAAAGGGAGTCCGTCATGGGATCCTGGGAAACTGTATGATAAAAAAAAGAAAAAGTCAATACACATATAGAAACTGAATGATCACTTACCTGTATCACAGCTGTTTACGAACAGTCAGCCTGGCACCGTTGATGATGGACAGAAAGCAAGCCACACAGCCACAGTTCTGAAGTGAGAAGCAAATGGAATGACCCCTGTTAGTATTTTCCACATTCAGAGAGGGAGTCCGCCATGGCATCCTGGGAAACTGTATGACAAAAAAGAAAAAGTCAATTCATGTATAGAAACTGAATGATCACTTACCTGTATCACAGCTGTTTACGAACAGTCAGCCTCACACAGTTGAGGATGGACAGAAAGCCAGCCAGCCAGTCATATTTGAGATTGGAGATGCAGATGGATAAACCCTTGTTAGTAGTTTCCACCTTCAAGGAGGGAGTCCGTCATGGCATCCTGGGAAACTGTATGACAAAAAAGAAAAAGTCAATACATGTATAGAAACTGAATGATCACTTACCTGTATCACAGCTGTTTACGAACAGTCAGCCTGGCACCGTAGATGATGGACAGAAAGCCAGCCACACAGCCACAGTTCTGAAGTCAGAAGCAAATGGAATGACCCCTGTTAGTAGTTTCCACCTTCAGAGAGGGAGTCAGTCATGGCATCCTGGGAAACTGTATGACAAAAAAGTAAAAATTAATACATGTATAGAAACTGAATGATCACTTACCTGTATCACAGCTGTTTACGAACAGTCAGCCTTGCACAGTTGAAGATGGACAGATAGCCAGCCAGCCAGCCAGTCATATTTAGGATTGAAGATGCACATGGATAAACCCTTGTTAGTCGTTTTCACCTTCAAGGAAGGAGTCCGTCATGGCATCCTGGGAAACTGTATGACAAAAAAGTAAAAATTAATACATGTATAGAAACTGAATGATCACTTACCTGTATCACAGCTGTTTACGAACAGTCAGCCTGGCACCGTTGATGGACAGATAGCTAGCCAGCCAGTCATATTTGAGATTGGAGATGCAGATGGATAAACCCTTGTTAGTCGTTTCCACCTTCTGAGAGGGAGTCCGTCATGGCATCCTGGGAACCTGTATGACAAAAAAGAAAGTCAATACATGTATAGAAACTGAATGATCACTTACCTGTATCACAGCTGTTTACGAACAGTCAGCCTGGAACAGTTGAAGATGGACAAAATACCAGCCAGCCAGTCATAGTTGAGATTGGAGATGCAGATGGATAAACCCTTGTTAGTCGTTTCCACCTTCAGAGAGGGAGTCTGTCATGGGATCCTGGGAAACTATGACAAAAAAGAAAAAAAGTCAATACATATATAGAAACTGAATGATCACTTACCTGTATCACAGCTGTTTACGAACAGTCAGCCTGGCACCGTTGATGGACAGATAGCCAGCCATCCAGTCATAGTTGAGATTGGAGATGTAGATGGATAAACCCTTGTTAGTAATTTCCACCTTCAGAAAGGGAGTCCGTCATGGGATCCTGGGAAACTCTGACAAAAAAGAAAAAAAGTCAATACATGATCACTTACCTGTATCACAGCTGTTTACGAACAGTCAGCCTCACACAGTTGAAGTTGGACAGAATACCAGCCAGCCAGTCATAGTTGAGTTTGGAGATGCAGATGGATAAACCCTTGTTAGTTGTTTCCACCTTCAAGGAGGGAGTCCATCATGGCATCCTGGGAAACTGTATGAGAAAAAAGAAAAAGTCAATACATGTATAGAAACTGAATGATCACTTACCTGTATCACAGCTGTTTACGAACAGTCAGCCTGGCACCGTTGATGGACAGATAGCCAGCCAGCCAGTCATAGTTGAGATTGGAGATGCAGATGGATAAACCCTTGTTAGTAGTTTCCACCTTCAAGGAGGGAGTCCGTCATGGCATCCTGGGAAACTGTATGACAAAAAAAAAAAGTCAATACACATATAGAAACTGAATGATCACTTACCTGTATCACAGCTGTTTACGAACAGTCAGCCTGGCACCGTTGATGATGGACAGAAACCCAGCCACACAGCCACAGTTCTGAAGTGAGAAGCAAATGGAATGACCCCTGTTAGTATATTCCACCTTCAGAGAGGGAGTCCGCCATGGCATCCTGGGAAACTGTATGACAAAAAAGAAAGTCAATACATGTATAGAAACTGAATGATCACTTACCTGTATCACAGCTGTTTACGAACAGTCAGCCTGGCACAGTTGAAGATGGATAGAAAGCCAGCCAGCCAGTCATATTTGAGATTGGAGATGCAGATGGATAAACCCTTGTTAGTCGTTTCCACCTTCAGAGAGGGAGTCCACCATGGCATCCTGGAAAACTGTATGACAAAAAAGAAAGTCAATACATGTATAGAAACTGAATGATCACTTACCTGTATCACAGCTGTTTACAAACAGTCAGCCTGGCACCGCTCATGGACAAATAGCCAGCCAGCCAGTCATAGTTGAGATTGGAAATGCAGATGGATAAACCCTTGTTAGTAGTTTCCACCTTCAAGGAGGGAGTCCGTCATGGCATCCTGGGAAACTGTATGACAAAAAAAAGAAAGTCAATACATGTATAGAAACTGAATGATCACTTACCTGTATCACAGCTGTTTACGAACAGTCAGCCTGGCACCGTTGATGGACAGATAGCCAGCCATCCAGTCATAGTTGAGTTTGGAGATGTAGATGGATAAACTCTTGTTAGTAATTTCCACCTTCAGAAAGGGAGTCCGTCATGGGATCCTGGGAAACTCTGACAAAAAAGAAAAAAAGTCAATACATGATCACTTACCTGTATCACAGCTGTTTACAAACAGTCAGCCTGGCACCGCTCATGGACAAATAGCCAGCCACACAGCCAAAGTTGTTTAGTGGAAAGCGGATGGAATGACCCCTTTTAGTAGTTTCCACCTTCAGAGAGGGAGTCCGTCATGGCATCCTGGGAAACTGTATGAAAAAAAAAGAAAGTCAATACATGTATAGAAACTGAATGATCACTTACCTGTATCACAGCTGTTTACGAACAGTCAGCCTGGCACAGTTGAAGATGGACAGAAAGCCAGCCACAGTTGTGAAGTGAGAAGCAGATGGAATGAACCCTATTAGTAGTTTCCACCTTCAGAGAGGGAGTCCGTCATGGCATCCTGGGAAACTGTTTAATAAAAAAAATTAAGTCAATACATGTATAGAAACTGAATGATCACTTACCTGTATCACAGCTGTTTACGAACAGTCAGCCTGGCACAGTTGAAGATGGACAGAAAGCCAGCCACAGTTGTGAAGTGAGAAGCAGATGGAATGAACCCTATTAGTAGTTTCCACCTTCAGAGAGGGAGTCCGTCATGGCATCCTGGGAAACTGTTTAATAAAAAAAATTAAGTCAATACATGTATAGAAACTGAATGATCACTTACCTGTATCACAGCTGTTTACGAACAGTCAGCCTGGCACAGTTTAAGTTGGACAGAAAGCCAGCCACACAGCCATAGTTCTGAAGTGACAGCAGATGGAATGACGCTTGTTACTCGTTTCAAACTTCACAGAGAGAGTCCGTCATGGGATCCTGGGAATTTGTATGATAAAAAAGAAAGTCAATACATGTATAGAAACTGAATGATCATTGGCACAGTTGAAGATGGACAGATAGCCAGCCACAGTTGTGAAGTGAGAAGCAGATGGAATGAACCCTATTAGTAGTTTCCACCTTCAGAGAGGGAGTCCGTCATGGCATCCTGGGAAACTGTTTAATAAAAAAAATTAAGTCAATACATGTATAGAAACTGAATGATCACTTACCTGTATCACAGCTGTTTACGAACAGTCAGCCTGGCACAGTTTAAGATGGACAGAAAGCCAGCCACACAGGCACAGTTGTGAAGTGAGAAGCAGATGGAATGACCCTTGTTAGTCGTTTCCACCTTCAGAAAGGGAGTCCGTCATGGCATCCTGGGAAACTGTATGACAAAAAAAAGAAAGTTAATACATGTATAGAAACTGAATGATCACTTACCTGTATCACAGCTGTTTACAAACAGTCAGCCTGGCACCGCTGATGGACAGAAAGCCAGCCAGCCAGTCATAGTTGAGATTGGAGATGCAGATGGATAAACCCTTGTTAGTAGTTTCCACCTTCAAGGAGGGAGTCCGTCATGGCATCCTGGGAAACTGTATGACAAAAAAGAAAAAGTCAATACATGTATAGAAACTGAATGATCACTTACCTGTATCACAGCTGTTTACGAACAGTCAGCCTGGCACCGTTGATGATGGACAGAAAGCCAGCCACACAGCCACAGTTCTGAAGTCAGAAGCAAATGGAATGACCCCTGTTAGTAGTTTCCACCTTCAGAGAGGGAGTCAGTCATGGCATCCTGGGAAACTGTATGACAAAAAAGTAAAAATTAATACATGTATAGAAACTGAATGATCACTTACCTGTATCACAGCTGTTTACGAACAGTCAGCCTTGCACAGTTGAAGATGGACAGATAGCCAGCCAGCCAGCCAGTCATATTTAGGATTGAAGATGCACATGGATAAACCCTTGTTAGTCGTTTTCACCTTCAAGGAAGGAGTCCGTCATGGCATCCTGGGAAACTGTATGACAAAAAAAAAGAAAGTCAATACATGTATAGAAACTGAATGATCACTTACCTGTATCACAGCTGTTTACGAACAGTCAGACTGGCACAGTTGAAGATGGACAGAAAGCCAGCCACAGTTGTGAAGTGAGAAGCAGATGGAATGACCCCTGTTAGTAGTTTCCACCTTCAGAGAGGGAGTCTGTCATGGCATCCTGGGAAACTGTATGACAAAAAAGAAAGTCAATACATGTATAGAAACTGAATGATCACTTACCTGTATCACAGCTGTTTACGAACAGTCAGCCTGGAACAGTTGAAGATGGACAAAATACCAGCCAGCCAGTCATAGTTGAGATTCGAGATGCAGATGGATAAACCCTTGTTAGTCGTTTCCACCTTCAGAGAGGGAGTCTGTCATGGGATCCTGGGAAACTATGACAAAAAAGAAAAAAAGTCAATACATATATAGAAACTGAATGATCACTTACCTGTATCACAGCTGTTTACGAACAGTCAGCCTGGCACCGTTGATGGACAGATAGCCAGCCATCCAGTCATAGTTGAGATTGGAGATGTAGACGGATAAACCCTTGTTAGTAATTTCCACCTTCAGAAAGGGAGTCCGTCATGGGATCCTGGGAAACTCTGACAAAAAAGAAAAAAAGTCAATACATGATCACTTACCTGTATCACAGCTGTTTACGAACAGTCAGCCTCACACAGTTGAAGTTGGACAGAATACCAGCCAGCCAGTCATAGTTGAGTTTGGAGATGCAGATGGATAAACCCTTGTTAGTTGTTTCCACCTTCAAGGAGGGAGTCCATCATGGCATCCTGGGAAACTGTATGAGAAAAAAGAAAAAGTCAATACATGTATAGAAACTGAATGATCACTTACCTGTATCACAGCTGTTTACGAACAGTCAGCCTGGCACCGTTGATGGACAGATAGCCAGCCAGCCAGTCATAGTTGAGATTGGAGATGCAGATGGATAAACCCTTGTTAGTAGTTTCCACCTTCAAGGAGGGAGTCCGTCATGGCATCCTGGGAAACTGTATGACAAAAAAACAAAAGTCAATACACATATAGAAACTGAATGATAACTTACCTGTATCACAGCTGTTTACGAACAGTCAGCCTGGCACCGTTGATGATGGACAGAAACCCAGCCACACAGCCACAGTTCTGAAGTGAGAAGCAAATGGAATGACCCCTGTTAGTATATTCCACCTTCAGAGAGGGAGTCCGCCATGGCATCCTGGGAAACTGTATGATAAAAAAGAAAGTCAATACATGTATAGAAACTGAATGATCACTTACCTGTATCACAGCTGTTTACGAACAGTCAGCCTGGCACAGTTGAAGATGGATAGAAAGCCAGCCAGCCAGTCATATTTGAGATTGGAGATGCAGATGGATAAACCCTTGTTAGTCGTTTCCACCTTCAGAGAGGGAGTCCACCATGGCATCCTGGAAAACTGTATGACAAAAAAGAAAGTCAATACATGTATAGAAACTGAATGATCACTTACCTGTATCACAGCTGTTTACAAACAGTCAGCCTGGCACCGCTCATGGACAAATAGCCAGCCAGCCAGTCATAGTTGAGATTGGAAATGCAGATGGATAAACCCTTGTTAGTCGTTTCCACCTTCAGAGAGGGAGTCTGTCATGGGATCCTGGGAAACTATGACAAAAAAGAAAAAAAGTCAATACATATATAGAAACTGAATGATCACTTACCTGTATCACAGCTGTTTACGAACAGTCAGCCTGGCACCGTTGATGGACAGATAGCCAGCCATCCAGTCATAGTTGAGATTGGAGATGTAGACGGATAAACCCTTGTTAGTAATTTCCACCTTCAGAAAGGGAGTCCGTCATGGGATCCTGGGAAACTCTGACAAAAAAGAAAAAAAGTCAATACATGATCACTTACCTGTATCACAGCTGTTTACGAACAGTCAGCCTCACACAGTTGAAGTTGGACAGAATACCAGCCAGCCAGTCATAGTTGAGTTTGGAGATGCAGATGGATAAACCCTTGTTAGTTGTTTCCACCTTCAAGGAGGGAGTCCATCATGGCATCCTGGGAAACTGTATGAGAAAAAAGAAAAAGTCAATACATGTATAGAAACTGAATGATCACTTACCTGTATCACAGCTGTTTACGAACAGTCAGCCTGGCACCGTTGATGGACAGATAGCCAGCCAGCCAGTCATAGTTGAGATTGGAGATGCAGATGGATAAACCCTTGTTAGTAGTTTCCACCTTCAAGGAGGGAGTCCGTCATGGCATCCTGGGAAACTGTATGACAAAAAAACAAAAGTCAATACACATATAGAAACTGAATGATAACTTACCTGTATCACAGCTGTTTACGAACAGTCAGCCTGGCACCGTTGATGATGGACAGAAACCCAGCCACACAGCCACAGTTCTGAAGTGAGAAGCAAATGGAATGACCCCTGTTAGTATATTCCACCTTCAGAGAGGGAGTCCGCCATGGCATCCTGGGAAACTGTATGATAAAAAAGAAAGTCAATACATGTATAGAAACTGAATGATCACTTACCTGTATCACAGCTGTTTACGAACAGTCAGCCTGGCACAGTTGAAGATGGATAGAAAGCCAGCCAGCCAGTCATATTTGAGATTGGAGATGCAGATGGATAAACCCTTGTTAGTCGTTTCCACCTTCAGAGAGGGAGTCCACCATGGCATCCTGGAAAACTGTATGACAAAAAAGAAAGTCAATACATGTATAGAAACTGAATGATCACTTACCTGTATCACAGCTGTTTACAAACAGTCAGCCTGGCACCGCTCATGGACAAATAGCCAGCCAGCCAGTCATAGTTGAGATTGGAAATGCAGATGGATAAACCCTTGTTAGTAGTTTCCACCTTCAAGGAGGGAGTCCGTCATGGCATCCTGGGAAACTGTATGACAAAAAAAAGAAAGTCAATACATGTATAGAAACTGAATGATCACTTACCTGTATCACAGCTGTTTACGAACAGTCAGCCTGGCACCGTTGATGGACAGATAGCCAGCCATCCAGTCATAGTTGAGATTGGAGATGTAGATGGATAAACTCTTGTTAGTAATTTCCACCTTCAGAAAGGGAGTCCGTCATGGGATCCTGGGAAACTCTGACAAAAAAGAAAAAAAGTCAATACATGATCACTTACCTGTATCACAGCTGTTTACAAACAGTCAGCCTGGCACCGCTCATGGACAAATAGCCAGCCACACAGCCAAAGTTGTTTAGTGGAAAGCGGATGGAATGACCCCTTTTAGTAGTTTCCACCTTCAGAGAGGGAGTCCGTCATGGCATCCTGGGAAACTGTATGAAAAAAAAGAAAGTCAATTCATGTATAGAAACTGAATGATCACTTACCTGTATCACAGCTGTTTACGAACAGTCAGCCTGGCACAGTTGAAGATGGACAGAAAGCCAGCCACAGTTGTGAAGTGAGAAGCAGATGGAATGAACCCTATTAGTAGTTTCCACCTTCAGAGAGGGAGTCCGTCATGGCATCCTGGGAAACTGTTTAATAAAAAAAATTAAGTCAATACATGTATAGAAACTGAATGATCACTTACCTGTATCACAGCTGTTTACGAACAGTCAGCCTGGCACAGTTTAAGTTGGACAGAAAGCCAGCCACACAGCCATAGTTCTGAAGTGACAGGAGATGGAATGACGCTTGTTACTCGTTTCAAACTTCACAGAGAGAGTCCGTCATGGGATCCTGGGAATTTGTATGATAAAAAAGAAAGTCAATACATGTATAGAAACTGAATGATCATTGGCACAGTTGAAGATGGACAGATAGCCAGCCACAGTTGTGAAGTGAGAAGCAGATGGAATGAACCCTATTAGTAGTTTCCACCTTCAGAGAGGGAGTCCGTCATGGCATCCTGGGAAACTGTTTAATAAAAAAAATTAAGTCAATACATGTATAGAAACTGAATGATCACTTACCTGTATCACAGCTGTTTACGAACAGTCAGCCTGGCACAGTTTAAGATGCACAGAAAGCCAGCCACACAGGCACAGTTGTGAAGTGAGAAGCAGATGGAATGACCCCTTTTAGTAGTTTCCACCTTCAGAGAGGGAGTCCGTCATGGCATCCTGGGAAACTGTATGAAAAAAAAAGAAAGTCAATACATGTATAGAAACTGAATGATCATTGGCACAGTTGAAGATGGACAGATAGCCAGCCACAGTTGTGAAGTGAGAAGCAGATGGAATGACCCTTGTTAGTCGTTTCCACCTTCAGAGAGGGAGTCCGTCATGGGATCCTGGGAGACTGTATGATAAAAAAAAGAAAGTCAATACATGTATAGAAAACGAATGATCACTTACCTGAATCACAGCTGTTTACGAACAGTCAGCCTCACACCGTTGAAGATGGACAGAATACCAGCTAGCCAGTCATAGTTGAGATTGTAGATGCAGATGGATAAACCCTTGTTAGTCGTTTCCACCTTCAGAGAGGGAGTCCGTCATGGCATCCTGGGAAACCGTATGAAAAAAAAAGAAAGTCAATACATGTATAGAAACTGAATGATCATTGGCACAGTTGAATATGGACAGATAGCCAGCCACAGTTGTGAAGTGAGAAGCAGATGGAATGACCCTTGTTAGTCGTTTCCACCTTCAGAGAGGGAGTCCGTCATGGGATCCTGAGAAACTGTATGATAAAAAAAAGAAAGTCAATACATGTATAGAAAACGAATGATCACTTACCTGAATCACAGCTGTTTACGAACAGTCAGCCTCACACCGTTGAAGATGGACAGAATACCAGCCAGACAGTCATAGTTGAGATTGGAGATGCAGATGGATAAACCCTTGTTAGTCGTTTCCACCCTCAGAGAGGGAGTCCGTCATGGCATCCTGGGAACCTGTATGACAAAAAAGAAAGTCAATACATGTATAGAAACTGAATGACCCCTTACCTGTATCACAGCTGTTTACAAACAGTCAGCCTGGCACAGTTTAAGATGGACAGAAAGCCAGCCACACAGCCACAGTTGTGAAGTGGGAAGCAGATGGAATGACCCGTTAGTAGTTTCCACCTTCAGAGAGGAAGCCGGCCATGGCATCCTGGAAAACTGTATGACAAAAAAGAAAGTCAATACATGTATAGAAACTGAATGATCACTTACCTGTATCACAACTGTTTACGAACAGTCAGCCTGGCACAGTTGAAGATGGACAGAATACCAGCCAGCCAGTCATAGTTGAGATTGGAGATGTAGATGGATAAACCCTTGTTAGTCATTTCCACCTTCAGAAAGGGAGTCCGTCATGGCATCCTGGGAAACTGTATGAAAAAAAAAAAAAAAAAAGAGTGTCAGTACATGTATAGAAACGGAATGATCACTTACCTGTATCACAGCTGTTTACGAACAGTCAGACTGACACAGTTGAAGATGGACAGAAAGCCGGCCACAGTTGTGAAGTGAGAAGCAGATGGAATGACCCCTGTTAGTAGTTTCCACCTTCAGAGAGGGAGTCCGTCATGGCATCCTGGGAAACTGTATGATAAAAAAAAGAAAGTCAATACATGTATAGAAACTGAATGATCACTTACCTGTATCACAGCTGTTTACGAACAGTCAGCCTGGCACCGTTGATGGACAGATAGCTAGCCAGCCAGTCATATTTGAGATTGGAGATGCAGATGGATTAACCCTTGTTAGTCGTTTCCACCTTCAGAGAGGGAGTCCGTCATGGCATCCTGGGAAACTGTATGACAAAAAAAAGAAAGTCAATACATGTATAGAAACTGAATGATCACTTACCTGTATCACAGCTGTTTACGAACAGTCAGCCTGGCACCGTTGATGATGGACAGAAAGCCAGCCACACAGCCACAGTTGTGAAGTGAGAAGCAGATGGAATGACCCCTGTTAGTAGTTTCCACCTTCAAGGAGGTAGTCGGTCATGGCATCCTGGGAGACTGTATGACAAAAAAAAGAAAGTCAATACATGTATAGAAACTGAATGATCACTTACCTGTATCACAGCTGTTTACGAACAGTCAGCCTGGCACCGTTGATGGACAGATAGCCAGCCATCCAGTCATATTCGAGATAGGAGATGTAGATGGATAAACCCTTTTTAGTCATTTCCACCTTCAAAAAGGGAGTCCGTCATGGGATCCTGAGAAACTATGACAAAAAAGAAAAAAAGTCAATACATATATAGAAACTGAATGATCACTTACCTGTATCACAGCTGTTTACGAACAGTCAGCCTCACACAGTTAAAGTTGGACAGAATACCAGCCAGCCAGTCATAGTTGAGTTTGGAGATGCAGATGGATAAACCCTTGTTAGTAGTTTCCACCTTCAAGGAGGGAGTCCGTCATGGCATCCTAGGAAACTGTATGACAAAAAAGAAAAAGTCAACACATATATAGAAACTGAATGATCACTTACCTGTATCACAGCTGTTTACGAACAGTCAGCCTCACACAGTTGAAGATGGAAAGATAGCCAGCCATCCAGTCATAGTTGAGATTGGAGATGTAGATGGATAAACCCTTGTTAGTCATTTCCACCTTCAGAAAGGGAGTCCGTCATGGGATCCTGGGAAACTGTATGATAAAAAAAAGAAAAAGTCAATACACATATAGAAACTGAATGATCACTTACCTGTATCACAGCTGTTTACGAACAGTCAGCCTGGCACCGTTGATGATGGACAGAAAGCAAGCCACACAGCCACAGTTCTGAAGTGAGAAGCAAATGGAATGACCCCTGTTAGTATTTTCCACATTCAGAGAGGGAGTCCGCCATGGCATCCTGGAAAACTGTATGACAAAAAAGAAAGTCAATACATGTATAGAAACTGAATGATCACTTACCTGTATCACAACTGTTTACAAACAGTCAGCCTGGCACAGTTGAAGATGGACAGAAAGCCAGCCACAGTTGTGAAGTGAGAAGCAGATGGAATGAACCCTATTAGTAGTTTCCACCTTCAGAGAGGGAGTCCGTCATGGCATCCTGGGAAACTGTTTAATAAAAAAAATTAAGTCAATACATGTATAGAAACTGAATGATCACTTACCTGTATCACAGCTGTTTACGAACAGTCAGCCTGGCACAGTTTAAGTTGGACAGAAAGCCAGCCACACAGCCATAGTTCTGAAGTGACAGCAGATGGAATGACGCTTGTTACTCGTTTCAAACTTCACAGAGAGAGTCCGTCATGGGATCCTGGGAATTTGTATGATAAAAAAGAAAGTCAATACATGTATAGAAACTGAATGATCATTGGCACAGTTGAAGATGGACAGATAGCCAGCCACAGTTGTGAAGTGAGAAGCAGATGGAATGAACCCTATTAGTAGTTTCCACCTTCAGAGAGGGAGTCCGTCATGGCATCCTGGGAAACTGTTTAATAAAAAAAATTAAGTCAATACATGTATAGAAACTGAATGATCACTTACCTGTATCACAGCTGTTTACGAACAGTCAGCCTGGCACAGTTTAAGATGGACAGAAAGCCAGCCACACAGGCACAGTTGTGAAGTGAGAAGCAGATGGAATGACCCCTTTTAGTAGTTTCCACCTTCAGAGAGGGAGTCCGTCATGGCATCCTGGGAAACTGTATGAAAAAAAAAGAAAGTCAATACATGTATAGAAACTGAATGATCATTGGCACAGTTGAAGATGGACAGATAGCCAGCCACAGTTGTGAAGTGAGAAGCAGATGGAATGACCCTTGTTAGTCGTTTCCACCTTCAGAGAGGGAGTCCGTCATGGGATCCTGGGAGACTGTATGATAAAAAAAAGAAAGTCAATACATGTATAGAAAACGAATGATCACTTACCTGAATCACAGCTGTTTACGAACAGTCAGCCTCACACCGTTGAAGATGGACAGAATACCAGCCAGACAGTCATAGTTGAGATTGGAGATGCAGATGGATAAACCCTTGTTAGTCGTTTCCACCCTCAGAGAGGGAGTCCGTCATGGCATCCTGGGAACCTGTATGACAAAAAAGAAAGTCAATACATGTATAGAAACTGAATGACCCCTTACCTGTATCACAGCTGTTTACAAACAGTCAGCCTGGCACAGTTTAAGATGGACAGAAAGCCAGCCACACAGCCACAGTTGTGAAGTGGGAAGCAGATGGAATGACCCGTTAGTAGTTTCCACCTTCAGAGAGGAAGCCGGCCATGGCATCCTGGAAAACTGTATGACAAAAAAGAAAGTCAATACATGTATAGAAACTGAATGATCACTTACCTGTATCACAACTGTTTACGAACAGTCAGCCTGGCACAGTTGAAGATGGACAGAATACCAGCCAGCCAGTCATAGTTGAGATTGGAGATGTAGATGGATAAACCCTTGTTAGTCATTTCCACCTTCACAAAGGGAGTCCGTCATGGCATCCTGGGAAACTGTATGAAAAAAAAAAAAAAAAAAGAGTGTCAGTACATGTATAGAAACGGAATGATCACTTACCTGTATCACAGCTGTTTACGAACAGTCAGACTGACACAGTTGAAGATGGACAGAAAGCCGGCCACAGTTGTGAAGTGAGAAGCAGATGGAATGACCCCTGTTAGTAGTTTCCACCTTCAGAGAGGGAGTCCGTCATGGCATCCTGGGAAACTGTATGACAAAAAAGAAAGTCAATACATGTATAGAAACTGAATGATCACTTACCTGTATCACAGCTGTTTACGAACAGTCAGCCTGGCACCGTTGATGGACAGATAGCTAGCCAGCCAGTCATATTTGAGATTGGAGATGCAGATGGATTAACCCTTGTTAGTCGTTTCCACCTTCAGAGAGGGAGTCCGTCATGGCATCCTGGGAAACTGTATGACAAAAAAAAGAAAGTCAATACATGTATAGAAACTGAATGATCACTTACCTGTATCACAGCTGTTTACGAACAGTCAGCCTGGCACCGTTGATGATGGACAGAAAGCCAGCCACACAGCCACAGTTGTGAAGTGAGAAGCAGATGGAATGACCCCTGTTAGTAGTTTCCACCTTCAAGGAGGTAGTCGGTCATGGCATCCTGGGAGACTGTATGACAAAAAAAAGAAAGTCAATACATGTATAGAAACTGAATGATCACTTACCTGTATCACAGCTGTTTACGAACAGTCAGCCTGGCACCGTTGATGGACAGATAGCCAGCCATCCAGTCATATTCGAGATAGGAGATGTAGATGGATAAACCCTTTTTAGTCATTTCCACCTTCAAAAAGGGAGTCCGTCATGGGATCCTGAGAAACTATGACAAAAAAGAAAAAAAGTCAATACATATATAGAAACTGAATGATCACTTACCTGTATCACAGCTGTTTACGAACAGTCAGCCTCACACAGTTAAAGTTGGACAGAATACCAGCCAGCCAGTCATAGTTGAGTTTGGAGATGCAGATGGATAAACCCTTGTTAGTAGTTTCCACCTTCAAGGAGGGAGTCCGTCATGGCATCCTAGAAAACTGTATGACAAAAAAGAAAAAGTCAACACATATATAGAAACTGAATGATCACTTACCTGTATCACAGCTGTTTACGAACAGTCAGCCTCACACAGTTGAAGATGGACAGAAAGCCAGCCATCCAGTCATAGTTGAGATTGGAGATGTAGATGGATAAACCCTTGTTAGTCATTTCCACCTTCAGAAAGGGAGTCCGTCATGGGATCCTGGGAAACTGTATGATAAAAAAAAGAAAAAGTCAATACACATATAGAAACTGAATGATCACTTACCTGTATCACAGCTGTTTACGAACAGTCAGCCTGGCACCGTTGATGATGGACAGAAAGCAAGCCACACAGCCACAGTTCTGAAGTGAGAAGCAAATGGAATGACCCCTGTTAGTATTTTCCACATTCAGAGAGGGAGTCCGCCATGGCATCCTGGAAAACTGTATGACAAAAAAGAAAGTCAATACATGTATAGAAACTGAATGATCACTTACCTGTATCACAACTGTTTACGAACAGTCAGCCTGGCACAGTTGAAGATGGACAGAAAGCCAGCCACAGTTGTGAAGTGAGAAGCAGATGGAATGACCCTTGTTAGTCGTTTCTACCTTCAGAGAGGGAGTCCGTCATGGCATCCTGGGAAACTGTATGACAAAAAAGAAAAAGTCAATTCATGTATAGAAACTGAATGATCACTTACCTGTATCACAGCTGTTTACGAACAGTCAGCCTCACACAGTTGAGGATGGACAGAAAGCCAGCCAGCCAGTCATATTTGAGATTGGAGATGCAGATGGATAAACCCTTGTTAGTAGTTTCCACCTTCAGAAAGGGAGTCCGTCATGGCATCCTGGGAAACTGTATGACAAAAAAAAGAAAGTTAATACATGTATAGAAACTGAATGATCACTTACCTGTATCACAGCTGTTTACAAACAGTCAGCCTGGCACCGCTGATGGACAGAAAGCCAGCCAGCCAGTCATAGTTGAGATTGGAGATGCAGATGGATAAACCCTTGTTAGTAGTTTCCACCTTCAAGGAGGGAGTCCGTCATGGCATCCTGGGAAACTGTATGACAAAAAAGAAAAAGTCAATACATGTATAGAAACTGAATGATCACTTACCTGTATCACAGCTGTTTACGAACAGTCAGCCTGGCACCGTTGATGGACAGAAAGCCAGCCACACAGCCACAGTTCTGAAGTCAGAAGCAAATGGAATGACCCCTGTTAGTAGTTTCCACCTTCAGAGAGGGAGTCAGTCATGGCATCCTGGGAAACTGTATGACAAAAAAGTAAAAATTAATACATGTATAGAAACTGAATGATCACTTACCTGTATCACAGCTGTTTACGAACAGTCAGCCTTGCACAGTTGAAGATGGACAGATAGCCAGCCAGCCAGCCAGTCATATTTAGGATTGAAGATGCACATGGATAAACCCTTGTTAGTCGTTTTCACCTTCAAGGAAGGAGTCCGTCATGGCATCCTGGGAAACTGTATGACAAAAAAGTAAAAATTAATACATGTATAGAAACTGAATGATCACTTACCTGTATCACAGCTGTTTACGAACAGTCAGCCTGGCACCGTTGATGGACAGATAGCTAGCCAGCCAATCATATTTGAGATTGGAGATGCAGATGGATTAACCCTTGTTAGTCGTTTCCACCTTCTGAGAGGGAGTCCGTCATGGCATCCTGGGAACCAGTATGACAAAAAAGAAAGTCAATACATGTATTGAAACTGAATGATCACTTACCTGTATCACAGCTGTTTACGAACAGTCAGCCTGGAACAGTTGAAGATGGACAAAATACCAGCCAGCCAGTCATAGTTGAGATTGGAGATGCAGATGGATAAACCCTTGTTAGTCGTTTCCACCTTCAGAGAGGGAGTCTGTCATGGGATCCTAGGAAACTATGACAAAAAAGAAAAAAAGTCAATACATATATAGAAACTGAATGATCACTTACCTGTATCACAGCTGTTTACGAACAGTCAGCCTGGCACCGTTGATGGACAGATAGCCAGCCATCCAGTCATAGTTGAGATTGGAGATGTAGATGGATAAACCCTTGTTAGTAATTTCCACCTTCAGAAAGGGAGTCCGTCATGGGATCCTGGGAAACTCTGACAAAAAAGAAAAAAAGTCAATACATGATCACTTACCTGTATCACAGCTGTTTACGAACAGTCAGCCTCACACAGTTGAAGTTGGACAGAATACCAGCCAGCCAGTCATAGTTGAGTTTGGAGATGCAGATGGATAAACCCTTGTTAGTTGTTTCCACCTTCAAGGAGGGAGTCCATCATGGCATCCTGGGAAACTGTATGACAAAAAAGAAAGTCAATACATGTATAGAAACTGAATGATCACTTACCTGTATCACAGCTGTTTACGAACAGTCAGCCTGGCACAGTTGAAGATGGATAGAAAGCCAGCCAGCCAGTCATATTTGAGATTGGAGATGCAGATGGATAAACCCTTGTTAGTCGTTTCCACCTTCAGAGAGGGAGTCCACCATGGCATCCTGGAAAACTGTATGACAAAAAAGAAAGTCAATACATGTATAGAAACTGAATGATCACTTACCTGTATCACAGCTGTTTACAAACAGTCAGTCTGGCACCGTTGATGGACAGATAGCTAGCCAGCCAGTCATATTTGAGATTGGAGATGCAGATGGATTAACCCTTGTTAGTCGTTTCCACCTTCAGAGAGGGAGTCCGTCATGGCATCCTGGGAAACTGTATGACAAAAAAAAGAAAGTCAATACATGTATAGAAACTGAATGATCACTTACCTGTATCACAGCTGTTTACGAACAGTCAGCCTGGCACCGTTGATGATGGACAGAAAGCCAGCCACACAGCCACAGTTGTGAAGTGAGAAGCAGATGGAATGACCCCTGTTAGTAGTTTCCACCTTCAAGGAGGTAGTCGGTCATGGCATCCTGGGAGACTGTATGACAAAAAAAAGAAAGTCAATACATGTATAGAAACTGAATGATCACTTACCTGTATCACAGCTGTTTACGAACAGTCAGCCTGGCACCGTTGATGGACAGATAGCCAGCCATCCAGTCATATTCGAGATAGGAGATGTAGATGGATAAACCCTTTTTAGTCATTTCCACCTTCAAAAAGGGAGTCCGTCATGGGATCCTGAGAAACTATGACAAAAAAGAAAAAAAGTCAATACATATATAGAAACTGAATGATCACTTACCTGTATCACAGCTGTTTACGAACAGTCAGCCTCACACAGTTAAAGTTGGACAGAATACCAGCCAGCCAGTCATAGTTGAGTTTGGAGATGCAGATGGATAAACCCTTGTTAGTAGTTTCCACCTTCAAGGAGGGAGTCCGTCATGGCATCCTAGGAAACTGTATGACAAAAAAGAAAAAGTCAATACATATATAGAAACTGAATGATCACTTACCTGTATCACAGCTGTTTACGAACAGTCAGCCTCACACAGTTGAAGATGGACAGAAAGCCAGCCATCCAGTCATAGTTGAGATTGGAGATGTAGATGGATAAACCCTTGTTAGTCATTTCCACCTTCAGAAAGGGAGTCCGTCATGGGATCCTGGGAAACTGTATGATAAAAAAAAGAAAAAGTCAATACACATATAGAAACTGAATGATCACTTACCTGTATCACAGCTGTTTACGAACAGTCAGCCTGGCACCGTTGATGATGGACAGAAAGCAAGCCACACAGCCACAGTTCTGAAGTGAGAAGCAAATGGAATGACCCCTGTTAGTATTTTCCACATTCAGAGAGGGAGTCCGCCATGGCATCCTGGAAAACTGTATGACAAAAAAGAAAGTCAATACATGTATAGAAACTGAATGTTTACTTACCTGTATCACAGCTGTTTACGAACAGTCAGCCTGGCACCGTTGATGGACAGATAGCCAGCCATCCAGTCATAGTTGAGATTGAAGATGTAGATGGATAAACCCTTGTTAGTCATTTCCACCTTCAGAAAGTGAGTCCGTCATGGGATCCTGGGAAACTATACAAAAAAGAAAAAAAGTCAATACATGTATAGAAACTGAATGATCACTTACCTGTATCACAGCTGTTTACGAACAGTCAGCCTTGCACAGTTGAAGATGGACAGAATACCAGCCACACAGCCACAGTTGTGAAATGAGAAGCAGATGGCATGACGCCTGTTAGTAGTTTCCACCTTCAGAGAGGGAGTCCGTCATGGCATCCTGTGAAACTGTATGACAAAAAAGAAAGTCAATACATGTATAGAAACTGAATGATCACTTACCTGTATCACAGCTGTTTACGAACAGTCAGCCTTGCACAGTTGAAGATGGACAGAATACCAACCAGCCAGTCATAGTTGAGATTGGAGATGCAGATGGATAAACCCTTGTTAGTCGTTTCCACCTTCAGAGAGGGAGTCCGTCATGGGATCCTGGGAAACTGTATGACAAAAAAGAAAGTCAATACATGTATAGAAACTGAATGATCACTTACCTGTATCACAGCTGTTTACGAACAGTCAGCCTTGCACAGTTGAAGATGGACAGAATACCAGCCACACAGCCACAGTTGTGAAATGAGAAGCAGATGGCATGACGCCTGTTAGTAGTTTCCACCTTCAGAGAGGGAGTCCGTCATGGCATCCTGGGAAACTGTATGACAAAAAAGAAAGTCAATACATGTATAGAAACTGAATGATCACTTACCTGTATCACAGCTGTTTACGAACAGTCAGCCTTGCACAGTTGAAGATGGACAGAATACCAACCAGCCAGTCATAGTTGAGATTGGAGATGCAGATGGATAAACCCTTGTTAGTTGTTTTCACCATCAAGGAGGGAGTCTGTCACGGCATCCTGGGAAACTGTATGACAAAAAAAAGAAAGTCAATACATGTTTAGAAACTGAATGATCACTTACCTGTATCACAGCTGTTTACAAACAGTCAGCCTGGCACAGTTAAAGATGGACAGAAAGCCAGCCACAGTTGTGAAGTGAGAAGCAGATAGAATGACCCCTGTTAGTAGTTTCCACCTTCAGAGAGGGAGTCCGTCATGGCATCCTGGGAAACTGTATGACAAAAAAGAAAGTCAATACATGTATTAAAACTGAATGATCACTTACCTGTATCACAGCTGTTTACGAACAGTCAGCCTGGCACCATTGATGGACAGCCATCCAGCCATCCAGTCATAGTTGAGATTAGAGATGTAGATGGATAAACCCTTGTTAGTAATTTCCACCTTCAGAAAGGGAGTCCGTCATGGCATCCTGGGAAACTATGACAAAAAAGAAAAAAAAGTCAATACATATATAGAAACTGAATGATCACTTACCTGTATCACAGCTGTTTACGAACAGTCAGCCTGGCACCGTTGACGATGGACAGAAAGCCAGCCACACAGCCACAGTTCTGAAGTCAGAAGCAAATGGAATGACCCCTGTTAGTAGTTTCCACCTTCAGAGAGGGAGTCAGTCATGGCATCCTGGGAAACTGTATGACAAAAAAGAAAAAGTCAATACATGTATAGAAACTGAATGATCACTTACCTGTATCACAGCCTTGCACAGTTGAAGATTGACAGATAGCCAGCCAGCCAGCCAGTCATATTTAGGATTGAAGATGCACATGGATAAACCCTTGTTAGTCGTTTTCACCTTCAAGGAAGGAGTCCGTCATGGCATCCTGGGAAACTGTATGACAAAAAAAAAAAAAGTCAATACATGTATAGAAACTGAATGATCACTTACCTGTATCACAGCTGTTTACGAACAGTCAGACTGACACAGTTGAAGATGGACAGAAAGCCGGCCACAGTTGTGAAGTGAGAAGCAGATGGAATGACCCCTGTTAGTAGTTTCCACCTTCAGAGAGGGAGTCCGTCATGGCATCCTGGGAAACTGTATGACAAAAAAGAAAGTCAATACATGTATAGAAACTGAATGATCACTTACCTGTATCACAGCTGTTTACGAACAGTCAGCCTGGCACCGTTGATGGACAGATAGCTAGCCAGCCAGTCATATTTGAGATTGGAGATGCAGATGGATTAACCCTTGTTAGTCGTTTCCACCTTCAGAGAGGGAGTCCGTCATGGCATCCTGGGAAACTGTATGACAAAAAAAAGAAAGTCAATACATGTATAGAAACTGAATGATCACTTACCTGTATCACAGCTGTTTACGAACAGTCAGCCTGGCACCGTTGATGATGGACAGAAAGCCAGCCACACAGCCACAGTTGTGAAGTGAGAAGCAGATGGAATGACCCCTGTTAGTAGTTTCCACCTTCAAGGAGGTAGTCGGTCATGGCATCCTGGGAGACTGTATGACAAAAAAAAGAAAGTCAATACATGTATAGAAACTGAATGATCACTTACCTGTATCACAGCTGTTTACGAACAGTCAGCCTGGCACCGTTGATGGACAGATAGCCAGCCATCCAGTCATATTCGAGATAGGAGATGTAGATGGATAAACCCTTTTTAGTCATTTCCACCTTCAAAAAGGGAGTCCGTCATGGGATCCTGAGAAACTATGACAAAAAAGAAAAAAAGTCAATACATATATAGAAACTGAATGATCACTTACCTGTATCACAGCTGTTTACGAACAGTCAGCCTCACACAGTTAAAGTTGGACAGAATACCAGCCAGCCAGTCATAGTTGAGTTTGGAGATGCAGATGGATAAACCCTTGTTAGTAGTTTCCACCTTCAAGGAGGGAGTCCGTCATGGCATCCTGGGAAACTATGACAAAAAAGAAAAAAAAGTCAATACATATATAGAAACTGAATGATCACTTACCTGTATCACAGCTGTTTACGAACAGTCAGCCTGGCACCGTTGATGATGGACAGAAAGCCAGCCACACAGCCACAGTTCTGAAGTCAGAAGCAAATGGAATGACCCCTGTTAGTAGTTTCCACCTTCAGAGAGGGAGTCAGTCATGGCATCCTGGGAAACTGTATGACAAAAAAGAAAAAGTCAATACATGTATAGAAACTGAATGATCACTTACCTGTATCACAGCCTTGCACAGTTGAAGATTGACAGATAGCCAGCCAGCCAGCCAGTCATATTTAGGATTGAAGATGCACATGGATAAACCCTTGTTAGTCGTTTTCACCTTCAAGGAAGGAGTCCGTCATGGCATCCTGGGAAACTGTATGACAAAAAAAAAAAAAGTCAATACATGTATAGAAACTGAATGATCACTTACCTGTATCACAGCTGTTTACGAACAGTCAGACTGACACAGTTGAAGATGGACAGAAAGCCGGCCACAGTTGTGAAGTGAGAAGCAGATGGAATGACCCCTGTTAGTAGTTTCCACCTTCAGAGAGGGAGTCCGTCATGGCATCCTGGGAAACTGTATGACAAAAAAGAAAGTCAATACATGTATAGAAACTGAATGATCACTTACCTGTATCACAGCTGTTTACGAACAGTCAGCCTGGCACCGTTGATGGACAGATAGCTAGCCAGCCAGTCATATTTGAGATTGGAGATGCAGATGGATTAACCCTTGTTAGTCGTTTCCACCTTCAGAGAGGGAGTCCGTCATGGCATCCTGGGAAACTGTATGACAAAAAAAAGAAAGTCAATACATGTATAGAAACTGAATGATCACTTACCTGTATCACAGCTGTTTACGAACAGTCAGCCTGGCACCGTTGATGATGGACAGAAAGCCAGCCACACAGCCACAGTTGTGAAGTGAGAAGCAGATGGAATGACCCCTGTTAGTAGTTTCCACCTTCAAGGAGGTAGTCGGTCATGGCATCCTGGGAGACTGTATGACAAAAAAAAGAAAGTCAATACATGTATAGAAACTGAATGATCACTTACCTGTATCACAGCTGTTTACGAACAGTCAGCCTGGCACCGTTGATGGACAGATAGCCAGCCATCCAGTCATATTCGAGATAGGAGATGTAGATGGATAAACCCTTTTTAGTCATTTCCACCTTCAAAAAGGGAGTCCGTCATGGGATCCTGAGAAACTATGACAAAAAAGAAAAAAAGTCAATACATATATAGAAACTGAATGATCACTTACCTGTATCACAGCTGTTTACGAACAGTCAGCCTCACACAGTTAAAGTTGGACAGAATACCAGCCAGCCAGTCATAGTTGAGTTTGGAGATGCAGATGGATAAACCCTTGTTAGTAGTTTCCACCTTCAAGGAGGGAGTCCGTCATGGCATCCTAGGAAACTGTATGACAAAAAAGAAAAAGTCAATACATATATAGAAACTGAATGATCACTTACCTGTATCACAGCTGTTTACGAACAGTCAGCCTCACACAGTTGAAGATGGACAGAAAGCCAGCCATCCAGTCATAGTTGAGATTGGAGATGTAGATGGATAAACCCTTGTTAGTCATTTCCACCTTCAGAAAGGGAGTCCGTCATGGGATCCTGGGAAACTGTATGATAAAAAAAAGAAAAAGTCAATACACATATAGAAACTGAATGATCACTTACCTGTATCACAGCTGTTTACGAACAGTCAGCCTGGCACCGTTGATGATGGACAGAAAGCAAGCCACACAGCCACAGTTCTGAAGTGAGAAGCAAATGGAATGACCCCTGTTAGTATTTTCCACATTCAGAGAGGGAGTCCGCCATGGCATCCTGGGAAACTGTATGACAAAAAAGAAAAAGTCAATTCATGTATAGAAACTGAATGATCACTTACCTGTATCACAGCTGTTTACGAACAGTCAGCCTCACACAGTTGAGGATGGACAGAAAGCCAGCCAGCCAGTCATATTTGAGATTGGAGATGCAGATGGATAAACCCTTGTTAGTAGTTTCCACCTTCAAGGAGGGAGTCCGTCATGGCATCCTGGGAAACTGTATGACAAAAAAGAAAAAGTCAATACATGTATAGAAACTGAATGATCACTTACCTGTATCACAGCTGTTTACGAACAGTCAGCCTGGCACCGTAGATGATGGACAGAAAGCCAGCCACACAGCCACAGTTCTGAAGTCAGAAGCAAATGGAATGACCCCTGTTAGTAGTTTCCACCTTCAGAGAGGGAGTCAGTCATGGCATCCTGGGAAACTGTATGACAAAAAAGTAAAAATTAATACATGTATAGAAACTGAATGATCACTTACCTGTATCACAGCTGTTTACGAACAGTCAGCCTTGCACAGTTGAAGATGGACAGATAGCCAGCCAGCCAGCCAGTCATATTTAGGATTGAAGATGCACATGGATAAACCCTTGTTAGTCGTTTTCACCTTCAAGGAAGGAGTCCGTCATGGCATCCTGGGAAACTGTATGACAAAAAAGTAAAAATTAATACATGTATAGAAACTGAATGATCACTTACCTGTATCACAGCTGTTTACGAACAGTCAGCCTGGCACCGTTGATGGACAGATAGCTAGCCAGCCAGTCATATTTGAGATTGGAGATGCAGATGGATAAACCCTTGTTAGTCGTTTCCACCTTCTGAGAGGGAGTCCGTCATGGCATCCTGGGAACCTGTATGACAAAAAAGAAAGTCAATACATGTATAGAAACTGAATGATCACTTACCTGTATCACAGCTGTTTACGAACAGTCAGCCTGGAACAGTTGAAGATGGACAAAATACCAGCCAGCCAGTCATAGTTGAGATTGGAGATGCAGATGGATAAACCCTTGTTAGTCGTTTCCACCTTCAGAGAGGGAGTCTGTCATGGGATCCTGGGAAACTATGACAAAAAAGAAAAAAAGTCAATACATATATAGAAACTGAATGATCACTTACCTGTATCACAGCTGTTTACGAACAGTCAGCCTGGCACCGTTGATGGACAGATAGCCAGCCATCCAGTCATAGTTGAGATTGGAGATGTAGATGGATAAACCCTTGTTAGTAATTTCCACCTTCAGAAAGGGAGTCCGTCATGGGATCCTGGGAAACTCTGACAAAAAAGAAAAAAAGTCAATACATGATCACTTACCTGTATCACAGCTGTTTACGAACAGTCAGCCTCACACAGTTGAAGTTGGACAGAATACCAGCCAGCCAGTCATAGTTGAGTTTGGAGATGCAGATGGATAAACCCTTGTTAGTTGTTTCCACCTTCAAGGAGGGAGTCCATCATGGCATCCTGGGAAACTGTATGAGAAAAAAGAAAAAGTCAATACATGTATAGAAACTGAATGATCACTTACCTGTATCACAGCTGTTTACGAACAGTCAGCCTGGCACCGTTGATGGACAGATAGCCAGCCAGCCAGTCATAGTTGAGATTGGAGATGCAGATGGATAAACCCTTGTTAGTAGTTTCCACCTTCAAGGAGGGAGTCCGTCATGGCATCCTGGGAAACTGTATGACAAAAAAAAAAAGTCAATACACATATAGAAACTGAATGATCACTTACCTGTATCACAGCTGTTTACGAACAGTCAGCCTGGCACCGTTGATGATGGACAGAAACCCAGCCACACAGCCACAGTTCTGAAGTGAGAAGCAAATGGAATGACCCCTGTTAGTATATTCCACCTTCAGAGAGGGAGTCCGCCATGGCATCCTGGGAAACTGTATGACAAAAAAGAAAGTCAATACATGTATAGAAACTGAATGATCACTTACCTGTATCACAGCTGTTTACGAACAGTCAGCCTGGCACAGTTGAAGATGGATAGAAAGCCAGCCAGCCAGTCATATTTGAGATTGGAGATGCAGATGGATAAACCCTTGTTAGTCGTTTCCACCTTCAGAGAGGGAGTCCACCATGGCATCCTGGAAAACTGTATGACAAAAAAGAAAGTCAATACATGTATAGAAACTGAATGATCACTTACCTGTATCACAGCTGTTTACAAACAGTCAGCCTGGCACCGCTCATGGACAAATAGCCAGCCAGCCAGTCATAGTTGAGATTGGAAATGCAGATGGATAAACCCTTGTTAGTAGTTTCCACCTTCAAGGAGGGAGTCCGTCATGGCATCCTGGGAAACTGTATGACAAAAAAAAGAAAGTCAATACATGTATAGAAACTGAATGATCACTTACCTGTATCACAGCTGTTTACGAACAGTCAGCCTGGCACCGTTGATGGACAGATAGCCAGCCATCCAGTCATAGTTGAGTTTGGAGATGTAGATGGATAAACTCTTGTTAGTAATTTCCACCTTCAGAAAGGGAGTCCGTCATGGGATCCTGGGAAACTCTGACAAAAAAGAAAAAAAGTCAATACATGATCACTTACCTGTATCACAGCTGTTTACAAACAGTCAGCCTGGCACCGCTCATGGACAAATAGCCAGCCACACAGCCAAAGTTGTTTAGTGGAAAGCGGATGGAATGACCCCTTTTAGTAGTTTCCACCTTCAGAGAGGGAGTCCGTCATGGCATCCTGGGAAACTGTATGAAAAAAAAAGAAAGTCAATACATGTATAGAAACTGAATGATCACTTACCTGTATCACAGCTGTTTACGAACAGTCAGCCTGGCACAGTTGAAGATGGACAGAAAGCCAGCCACAGTTGTGAAGTGAGAAGCAGATGGAATGAACCCTATTAGTAGTTTCCACCTTCAGAGAGGGAGTCCGTCATGGCATCCTGGGAAACTGTTTAATAAAAAAAATTAAGTCAATACATGTATAGAAACTGAATGATCACTTACCTGTATCACAGCTGTTTACGAACAGTCAGCCTGGCACAGTTGAAGATGGACAGAAAGCCAGCCACAGTTGTGAAGTGAGAAGCAGATGGAATGAACCCTATTAGTAGTTTCCACCTTCAGAGAGGGAGTCCGTCATGGCATCCTGGGAAACTGTTTAATAAAAAAAATTAAGTCAATACATGTATAGAAACTGAATGATCACTTACCTGTATCACAGCTGTTTACGAACAGTCAGCCTGGCACAGTTTAAGTTGGACAGAAAGCCAGCCACACAGCCATAGTTCTGAAGTGACAGCAGATGGAATGACGCTTGTTACTCGTTTCAAACTTCACAGAGAGAGTCCGTCATGGGATCCTGGGAATTTGTATGATAAAAAAGAAAGTCAATACATGTATAGAAACTGAATGATCATTGGCACAGTTGAAGATGGACAGATAGCCAGCCACAGTTGTGAAGTGAGAAGCAGATGGAATGAACCCTATTAGTAGTTTCCACCTTCAGAGAGGGAGTCCGTCATGGCATCCTGGGAAACTGTTTAATAAAAAAAATTAAGTCAATACATGTATAGAAACTGAATGATCACTTACCTGTATCACAGCTGTTTACGAACAGTCAGCCTGGCACAGTTTAAGATGGACAGAAAGCCAGCCACACAGGCACAGTTGTGAAGTGAGAAGCAGATGGAATGACCCTTGTTAGTCGTTTCCACCTTCAGAAAGGGAGTCCGTCATGGCATCCTGGGAAACTGTATGACAAAAAAAAGAAAGTTAATACATGTATAGAAACTGAATGATCACTTACCTGTATCACAGCTGTTTACAAACAGTCAGCCTGGCACCGCTGATGGACAGAAAGCCAGCCAGCCAGTCATAGTTGAGATTGGAGATGCAGATGGATAAACCCTTGTTAGTAGTTTCCACCTTCAAGGAGGGAGTCCGTCATGGCATCCTGGGAAACTGTATGACAAAAAAGAAAAAGTCAATACATGTATAGAAACTGAATGATCACTTACCTGTATCACAGCTGTTTACGAACAGTCAGCCTGGCACCGTTGATGATGGACAGAAAGCCAGCCACACAGCCACAGTTCTGAAGTCAGAAGCAAATGGAATGACCCCTGTTAGTAGTTTCCACCTTCAGAGAGGGAGTCAGTCATGGCATCCTGGGAAACTGTATGACAAAAAAGTAAAAATTAATACATGTATAGAAACTGAATGATCACTTACCTGTATCACAGCTGTTTACGAACAGTCAGCCTTGCACAGTTGAAGATGGACAGATAGCCAGCCAGCCAGCCAGTCATATTTAGGATTGAAGATGCACATGGATAAACCCTTGTTAGTCGTTTTCACCTTCAAGGAAGGAGTCCGTCATGGCATCCTGGGAAACTGTATGACAAAAAAAAAGAAAGTCAATACATGTATAGAAACTGAATGATCACTTACCTGTATCACAGCTGTTTACGAACAGTCAGACTGGCACAGTTGAAGATGGACAGAAAGCCAGCCACAGTTGTGAAGTGAGAAGCAGATGGAATGACCCCTGTTAGTAGTTTCCACCTTCAGAGAGGGAGTCTGTCATGGCATCCTGGGAAACTGTATGACAAAAAAGAAAGTCAATACATGTATAGAAACTGAATGATCACTTACCTGTATCACAGCTGTTTACGAACAGTCAGCCTGGAACAGTTGAAGATGGACAAAATACCAGCCAGCCAGTCATAGTTGAGATTCGAGATGCAGATGGATAAACCCTTGTTAGTCGTTTCCACCTTCAGAGAGGGAGTCTGTCATGGGATCCTGGGAAACTATGACAAAAAAGAAAAAAAGTCAATACATATATAGAAACTGAATGATCACTTACCTGTATCACAGCTGTTTACGAACAGTCAGCCTGGCACCGTTGATGGACAGATAGCCAGCCATCCAGTCATAGCTGAGATTGGAGATGTAGACGGATAAACCCTTGTTAGTAATTTCCACCTTCAGAAAGGGAGTCCGTCATGGGATCCTGGGAAACTCTGACAAAAAAGAAAAAAAGTCAATACATGATCACTTACCTGTATCACAGCTGTTTACGAACAGTCAGCCTCACACAGTTGAAGTTGGACAGAATACCAGCCAGCCAGTCATAGTTGAGTTTGGAGATGCAGATGGATAAACCCTTGTTAGTTGTTTCCACCTTCAAGGAGGGAGTCCATCATGGCATCCTGGGAAACTGTATGAGAAAAAAGAAAAAGTCAATACATGTATAGAAACTGAATGATCACTTACCTGTATCACAGCTGTTTACGAACAGTCAGCCTGGCACCGTTGATGGACAGATAGCCAGCCAGCCAGTCATAGTTGAGATTGGAGATGCAGATGGATAAACCCTTGTTAGTAGTTTCCACCTTCAAGGAGGGAGTCCGTCATGGCATCCTGGGAAACTGTATGACAAAAAAACAAAAGTCAATACACATATAGAAACTGAATGATAACTTACCTGTATCACAGCTGTTTACGAACAGTCAGCCTGGCACCGTTGATGATGGACAGAAACCCAGCCACACAGCCACAGTTCTGAAGTGAGAAGCAAATGGAATGACCCCTGTTAGTATATTCCACCTTCAGAGAGGGAGTCCGCCATGGCATCCTGGGAAACTGTATGATAAAAAAGAAAGTCAATACATGTATAGAAACTGAATGATCACTTACCTGTATCACAGCTGTTTACGAACAGTCAGCCTGGCACAGTTGAAGATGGATAGAAAGCCAGCCAGCCAGTCATATTTGAGATTGGAGATGCAGATGGATAAACCCTTGTTAGTCGTTTCCACCTTCAGAGAGGGAGTCCACCATGGCATCCTGGAAAACTGTATGACAAAAAAGAAAGTCAATACATGTATAGAAACTGAATGATCACTTACCTGTATCACAGCTGTTTACAAACAGTCAGCCTGGCACCGCTCATGGACAAATAGCCAGCCAGCCAGTCATAGTTGAGATTGGAAATGCAGATGGATAAACCCTTGTTAGTAGTTTCCACCTTCAAGGAGGGAGTCCGTCATGGCATCCTGGGAAACTGTATGACAAAAAAAAGAAAGTCAATACATGTATAGAAACTGAATGATCACTTACCTGTATCACAGCTGTTTACGAACAGTCAGCCTGGCACCGTTGATGGACAGATAGCCAGCCATCCAGTCATAGTTGAGATTGGAGATGTAGATGGATAAACTCTTGTTAGTAATTTCCACCTTCAGAAAGGGAGTCCGTCATGGGATCCTGGGAAACTCTGACAAAAAAGAAAAAAAGTCAATACATGATCACTTACCTGTATCACAGCTGTTTACAAACAGTCAGCCTGGCACCGCTCATGGACAAATAGCCAGCCACACAGCCAAAGTTGTTTAGTGGAAAGCGGATGGAATGACCCCTTTTAGTAGTTTCCACCTTCAGAGAGGGAGTCCGTCATGGCATCCTGGGAAACTGTATGAAAAAAAAGAAAGTCAATACATGTATAGAAACTGAATGATCACTTACCTGTATCACAGCTGTTTACGAACAGTCAGCCTGGCACAGTTGAAGATGGACAGAAAGCCAGCCACAGTTGTGAAGTGAGAAGCAGATGGAATGAACCCTATTAGTAGTTTCCACCTTCAGAGAGGGAGTCCGTCATGGCATCCTGGGAAACTGTTTAATAAAAAAAATTAAGTCAATACATGTATAGAAACTGAATGATCACTTACCTGTATCACAGCTGTTTACGAACAGTCAGCCTGGCACAGTTTAAGTTGGACAGAAAGCCAGCCACACAGCCATAGTTCTGAAGTGACAGGAGATGGAATGACGCTTGTTACTCGTTTCAAACTTCACAGAGAGAGTCCGTCATGGGATCCTGGGAATTTGTATGATAAAAAAGAAAGTCAATACATGTATAGAAACTGAATGATCATTGGCACAGTTGAAGATGGACAGATAGCCAGCCACAGTTGTGAAGTGAGAAGCAGATGGAATGAACCCTATTAGTAGTTTCCACCTTCAGAGAGGGAGTCCGTCATGGCATCCTGGGAAACTGTTTAATAAAAAAAATTAAGTCAATACATGTATAGAAACTGAATGATCACTTACCTGTATCACAGCTGTTTACGAACAGTCAGCCTGGCACAGTTTAAGATGCACAGAAAGCCAGCCACACAGGCACAGTTGTGAAGTGAGAAGCAGATGGAATGACCCCTTTTAGTAGTTTCCACCTTCAGAGAGGGAGTCCGTCATGGCATCCTGGGAAACTGTATGAAAAAAAAAGAAAGTCAATACATGTATAGAAACTGAATGATCATTGGCACAGTTGAAGATGGACAGATAGCCAGCCACAGTTGTGAAGTGAGAAGCAGATGGAATGACCCTTGTTAGTCGTTTCCACCTTCAGAGAGGGAGTCCGTCATGGGATCCTGGGAGACTGTATGATAAAAAAAAGAAAGTCAATACATGTATAGAAAACGAATGATCACTTACCTGAATCACAGCTGTTTACGAACAGTCAGCCTCACACCGTTGAAGATGGACAGAATACCAGCTAGCCAGTCATAGTTGAGATTGTAGATGCAGATGGATAAACCCTTGTTAGTCGTTTCCACCTTCAGAGAGGGAGTCCGTCATGGCATCCTGGGAAACCGTATGAAAAAAAAAGAAAGTCAATACATGTATAGAAACTGAATGATCATTGGCACAGTTGAATATGGACAGATAGCCAGCCACAGTTGTGAAGTGAGAAGCAGATGGAATGACCCTTGTTAGTCGTTTCCACCTTCAGAGAGGGAGTCCGTCATGGGATCCTGAGAAACTGTATGATAAAAAAAAGAAAGTCAATACATGTATAGAAAACGAATGATCACTTACCTGAATCACAGCTGTTTACGAACAGTCAGCCTCACACCGTTGAAGATGGACAGAATACCAGCCAGACAGTCATAGTTGAGATTGGAGATGCAGATGGATAAACCCTTGTTAGTCGTTTCCACCCTCAGAGAGGGAGTCCGTCATGGCATCCTGGGAACCTGTATGACAAAAAAGAAAGTCAATACATGTATAGAAACTGAATGACCCCTTACCTGTATCACAGCTGTTTACAAACAGTCAGCCTGGCACAGTTTAAGATGGACAGAAAGCCAGCCACACAGCCACAGTTGTGAAGTGGGAAGCAGATGGAATGACCCGTTAGTAGTTTCCACCTTCAGAGAGGAAGCCGGCCATGGCATCCTGGAAAACTGTATGACAAAAAAGAAAGTCAATACATGTATAGAAACTGAATGATCACTTACCTGTATCACAACTGTTTACGAACAGTCAGCCTGGCACAGTTGAAGATGGACAGAATACCAGCCAGCCAGTCATAGTTGAGATTGGAGATGTAGATGGATAAACCCTTGTTAGTCATTTCCACCTTCAGAAAGGGAGTCCGTCATGGCATCCTGGGAAACTGTATGAAAAAAAAAAAAAAAAAAGAGTGTCAGTACATGTATAGAAACGGAATGATCACTTACCTGTATCACAGCTGTTTACGAACAGTCAGACTGACACAGTTGAAGATGGACAGAAAGCCGGCCACAGTTGTGAAGTGAGAAGCAGATGGAATGACCCCTGTTAGTAGTTTCCACCTTCAGAGAGGGAGTCCGTCATGGCATCCTGGGAAACTGTATGATAAAAAAAAGAAAGTCAATACATGTATAGAAACTGAATGATCACTTACCTGTATCACAGCTGTTTACGAACAGTCAGCCTGGCACCGTTGATGGACAGATAGCTAGCCAGCCAGTCATATTTGAGATTGGAGATGCAGATGGATTAACCCTTGTTAGTCGTTTCCACCTTCAGAGAGGGAGTCCGTCATGGCATCCTGGGAAACTGTATGACAAAAAAAAGAAAGTCAATACATGTATAGAAACTGAATGATCACTTACCTGTATCACAGCTGTTTACGAACAGTCAGCCTGGCACCGTTGATGATGGACAGAAAGCCAGCCACACAGCCACAGTTGTGAAGTGAGAAGCAGATGGAATGACCCCTGTTAGTAGTTTCCACCTTCAAGGAGGTAGTCGGTCATGGCATCCTGGGAGACTGTATGACAAAAAAAAGAAAGTCAATACATGTATAGAAACTGAATGATCACTTACCTGTATCACAGCTGTTTACGAACAGTCAGCCTGGCACCGTTGATGGACAGATAGCCAGCCATCCAGTCATATTCGAGATAGGAGATGTAGATGGATAAACCCTTTTTAGTCATTTCCACCTTCAAAAAGGGAGTCCGTCATGGGATCCTGAGAAACTATGACAAAAAAGAAAAAAAGTCAATACATATATAGAAACTGAATGATCACTTACCTGTATCACAGCTGTTTACGAACAGTCAGCCTCACACAGTTAAAGTTGGACAGAATACCAGCCAGCCAGTCATAGTTGAGTTTGGAGATGCAGATGGATAAACCCTTGTTAGTAGTTTCCACCTTCAAGGAGGGAGTCCGTCATGGCATCCTAGGAAACTGTATGACAAAAAAGAAAAAGTCAACACATATATAGAAACTGAATGATCACTTACCTGTATCACAGCTGTTTACGAACAGTCAGCCTCACACAGTTGAAGATGGAAAGATAGCCAGCCATCCAGTCATAGTTGAGATTGGAGATGTAGATGGATAAACCCTTGTTAGTCATTTCCACCTTCAGAAAGGGAGTCCGTCATGGGATCCTGGGAAACTGTATGATAAAAAAAAGAAAAAGTCAATACACATATAGAAACTGAATGATCACTTACCTGTATCACAGCTGTTTACGAACAGTCAGCCTGGCACCGTTGATGATGGACAGAAAGCAAGCCACACAGCCACAGTTCTGAAGTGAGAAGCAAATGGAATGACCCCTGTTAGTATTTTCCACATTCAGAGAGGGAGTCCGCCATGGCATCCTGGAAAACTGTATGACAAAAAAGAAAGTCAATACATGTATAGAAACTGAATGATCACTTACCTGTATCACAACTGTTTACAAACAGTCAGCCTGGCACAGTTGAAGATGGACAGAAAGCCAGCCACAGTTGTGAAGTGAGAAGCAGATGGAATGAACCCTATTAGTAGTTTCCACCTTCAGAGAGGGAGTCCGTCATGGCATCCTGGGAAACTGTTTAATAAAAAAAATTAAGTCAATACATGTATAGAAACTGAATGATCACTTACCTGTATCACAGCTGTTTACGAACAGTCAGCCTGGCACAGTTTAAGTTGGACAGAAAGCCAGCCACACAGCCATAGTTCTGAAGTGACAGCAGATGGAATGACGCTTGTTACTCGTTTCAAACTTCACAGAGAGAGTCCGTCATGGGATCCTGGGAATTTGTATGATAAAAAAGAAAGTCAATACATGTATAGAAACTGAATGATCATTGGCACAGTTGAAGATGGACAGATAGCCAGCCACAGTTGTGAAGTGAGAAGCAGATGGAATGAACCCTATTAGTAGTTTCCACCTTCAGAGAGGGAGTCCGTCATGGCATCCTGGGAAACTGTTTAATAAAAAAAATTAAGTCAATACATGTATAGAAACTGAATGATCACTTACCTGTATCACAGCTGTTTACGAACAGTCAGCCTGGCACAGTTTAAGATGGACAGAAAGCCAGCCACACAGGCACAGTTGTGAAGTGAGAAGCAGATGGAATGACCCCTTTTAGTAGTTTCCACCTTCAGAGAGGGAGTCCGTCATGGCATCCTGGGAAACTGTATGAAAAAAAAAGAAAGTCAATACATGTATAGAAACTGAATGATCATTGGCACAGTTGAAGATGGACAGATAGCCAGCCACAGTTGTGAAGTGAGAAGCAGATGGAATGACCCTTGTTAGTCGTTTCCACCTTCAGAGAGGGAGTCCGTCATGGGATCCTGGGAGACTGTATGATAAAAAAAAGAAAGTCAATACATGTATAGAAAACGAATGATCACTTACCTGAATCACAGCTGTTTACGAACAGTCAGCCTCACACCGTTGAAGATGGACAGAATACCAGCCAGACAGTCATAGTTGAGATTGGAGATGCAGATGGATAAACCCTTGTTAGTCGTTTCCACCCTCAGAGAGGGAGTCCGTCATGGCATCCTGGGAACCTGTATGACAAAAAAGAAAGTCAATACATGTATAGAAACTGAATGACCCCTTACCTGTATCACAGCTGTTTACAAACAGTCAGCCTGGCACAGTTTAAGATGGACAGAAAGCCAGCCACACAGCCACAGTTGTGAAGTGGGAAGCAGATGGAATGACCCGTTAGTAGTTTCCACCTTCAGAGAGGAAGCCGGCCATGGCATCCTGGAAAACTGTATGACAAAAAAGAAAGTCAATACATGTATAGAAACTGAATGATCACTTACCTGTATCACAACTGTTTACGAACAGTCAGCCTGGCACAGTTGAAGATGGACAGAATACCAGCCAGCCAGTCATAGTTGAGATTGGAGATGTAGATGGATAAACCCTTGTTAGTCATTTCCACCTTCACAAAGGGAGTCCGTCATGGCATCCTGGGAAACTGTATGAAAAAAAAAAAAAAAAAAGAGTGTCAGTACATGTATAGAAACGGAATGATCACTTACCTGTATCACAGCTGTTTACGAACAGTCAGACTGACACAGTTGAAGATGGACAGAAAGCCGGCCACAGTTGTGAAGTGAGAAGCAGATGGAATGACCCCTGTTAGTAGTTTCCACCTTCAGAGAGGGAGTCCGTCATGGCATCCTGGGAAACTGTATGACAAAAAAGAAAGTCAATACATGTATAGAAACTGAATGATCACTTACCTGTATCACAGCTGTTTACGAACAGTCAGCCTGGCACCGTTGATGGACAGATAGCTAGCCAGCCAGTCATATTTGAGATTGGAGATGCAGATGGATTAACCCTTGTTAGTCGTTTCCACCTTCAGAGAGGGAGTCCGTCATGGCATCCTGGGAAACTGTATGACAAAAAAAAGAAAGTCAATACATGTATAGAAACTGAATGATCACTTACCTGTATCACAGCTGTTTACGAACAGTCAGCCTGGCACCGTTGATGATGGACAGAAAGCCAGCCACACAGCCACAGTTGTGAAGTGAGAAGCAGATGGAATGACCCCTGTTAGTAGTTTCCACCTTCAAGGAGGTAGTCGGTCATGGCATCCTGGGAGACTGTATGACAAAAAAAAGAAAGTCAATACATGTATAGAAACTGAATGATCACTTACCTGTATCACAGCTGTTTACGAACAGTCAGCCTGGCACCGTTGATGGACAGATAGCCAGCCATCCAGTCATATTCGAGATAGGAGATGTAGATGGATAAACCCTTTTTAGTCATTTCCACCTTCAAAAAGGGAGTCCGTCATGGGATCCTGAGAAACTATGACAAAAAAGAAAAAAAGTCAATACATATATAGAAACTGAATGATCACTTACCTGTATCACAGCTGTTTACGAACAGTCAGCCTCACACAGTTAAAGTTGGACAGAATACCAGCCAGCCAGTCATAGTTGAGTTTGGAGATGCAGATGGATAAACCCTTGTTAGTAGTTTCCACCTTCAAGGAGGGAGTCCGTCATGGCATCCTAGAAAACTGTATGACAAAAAAGAAAAAGTCAACACATATATAGAAACTGAATGATCACTTACCTGTATCACAGCTGTTTACGAACAGTCAGCCTCACACAGTTGAAGATGGACAGAAAGCCAGCCATCCAGTCATAGTTGAGATTGGAGATGTAGATGGATAAACCCTTGTTAGTCATTTCCACCTTCAGAAAGGGAGTCCGTCATGGGATCCTGGGAAACTGTATGATAAAAAAAAGAAAAAGTCAATACACATATAGAAACTGAATGATCACTTACCTGTATCACAGCTGTTTACGAACAGTCAGCCTGGCACCGTTGATGATGGACAGAAAGCAAGCCACACAGCCACAGTTCTGAAGTGAGAAGCAAATGGAATGACCCCTGTTAGTATTTTCCACATTCAGAGAGGGAGTCCGCCATGGCATCCTGGAAAACTGTATGACAAAAAAGAAAGTCAATACATGTATAGAAACTGAATGATCACTTACCTGTATCACAACTGTTTACGAACAGTCAGCCTGGCACAGTTGAAGATGGACAGAAAGCCAGCCACAGTTGTGAAGTGAGAAGCAGATGGAATGACCCTTGTTAGTCGTTTCTACCTTCAGAGAGGGAGTCCGTCATGGCATCCTGGGAAACTGTATGACAAAAAAGAAAAAGTCAATTCATGTATAGAAACTGAATGATCACTTACCTGTATCACAGCTGTTTACGAACAGTCAGCCTCACACAGTTGAGGATGGACAGAAAGCCAGCCAGCCAGTCATATTTGAGATTGGAGATGCAGATGGATAAACCCTTGTTAGTAGTTTCCACCTTCAGAAAGGGAGTCCGTCATGGCATCCTGGGAAACTGTATGACAAAAAAAAGAAAGTTAATACATGTATAGAAACTGAATGATCACTTACCTGTATCACAGCTGTTTACAAACAGTCAGCCTGGCACCGCTGATGGACAGAAAGCCAGCCAGCCAGTCATAGTTGAGATTGGAGATGCAGATGGATAAACCCTTGTTAGTAGTTTCCACCTTCAAGGAGGGAGTCCGTCATGGCATCCTGGGAAACTGTATGACAAAAAAGAAAAAGTCAATACATGTATAGAAACTGAATGATCACTTACCTGTATCACAGCTGTTTACGAACAGTCAGCCTGGCACCGTTGATGGACAGAAAGCCAGCCACACAGCCACAGTTCTGAAGTCAGAAGCAAATGGAATGACCCCTGTTAGTAGTTTCCACCTTCAGAGAGGGAGTCAGTCATGGCATCCTGGGAAACTGTATGACAAAAAAGTAAAAATTAATACATGTATAGAAACTGAATGATCACTTACCTGTATCACAGCTGTTTACGAACAGTCAGCCTTGCACAGTTGAAGATGGACAGATAGCCAGCCAGCCAGCCAGTCATATTTAGGATTGAAGATGCACATGGATAAACCCTTGTTAGTCGTTTTCACCTTCAAGGAAGGAGTCCGTCATGGCATCCTGGGAAACTGTATGACAAAAAAGTAAAAATTAATACATGTATAGAAACTGAATGATCACTTACCTGTATCACAGCTGTTTACGAACAGTCAGCCTGGCACCGTTGATGGACAGATAGCTAGCCAGCCAATCATATTTGAGATTGGAGATGCAGATGGATTAACCCTTGTTAGTCGTTTCCACCTTCTGAGAGGGAGTCCGTCATGGCATCCTGGGAACCAGTATGACAAAAAAGAAAGTCAATACATGTATTGAAACTGAATGATCACTTACCTGTATCACAGCTGTTTACGAACAGTCAGCCTGGAACAGTTGAAGATGGACAAAATACCAGCCAGCCAGTCATAGTTGAGATTGGAGATGCAGATGGATAAACCCTTGTTAGTCGTTTCCACCTTCAGAGAGGGAGTCTGTCATGGGATCCTAGGAAACTATGACAAAAAAGAAAAAAAGTCAATACATATATAGAAACTGAATGATCACTTACCTGTATCACAGCTGTTTACGAACAGTCAGCCTGGCACCGTTGATGGACAGATAGCCAGCCATCCAGTCATAGTTGAGATTGGAGATGTAGATGGATAAACCCTTGTTAGTAATTTCCACCTTCAGAAAGGGAGTCCGTCATGGGATCCTGGGAAACTCTGACAAAAAAGAAAAAAAGTCAATACATGATCACTTACCTGTATCACAGCTGTTTACGAACAGTCAGCCTCACACAGTTGAAGTTGGACAGAATACCAGCCAGCCAGTCATAGTTGAGTTTGGAGATGCAGATGGATAAACCCTTGTTAGTTGTTTCCACCTTCAAGGAGGGAGTCCATCATGGCATCCTGGGAAACTGTATGACAAAAAAGAAAGTCAATACATGTATAGAAACTGAATGATCACTTACCTGTATCACAGCTGTTTACGAACAGTCAGCCTGGCACAGTTGAAGATGGATAGAAAGCCAGCCAGCCAGTCATATTTGAGATTGGAGATGCAGATGGATAAACCCTTGTTAGTCGTTTCCACCTTCAGAGAGGGAGTCCACCATGGCATCCTGGAAAACTGTATGACAAAAAAGAAAGTCAATACATGTATAGAAACTGAATGATCACTTACCTGTATCACAGCTGTTTACAAACAGTCAGTCTGGCACCGTTGATGGACAGATAGCTAGCCAGCCAGTCATATTTGAGATTGGAGATGCAGATGGATTAACCCTTGTTAGTCGTTTCCACCTTCAGAGAGGGAGTCCGTCATGGCATCCTGGGAAACTGTATGACAAAAAAAAGAAAGTCAATACATGTATAGAAACTGAATGATCACTTACCTGTATCACAGCTGTTTACGAACAGTCAGCCTGGCACCGTTGATGATGGACAGAAAGCCAGCCACACAGCCACAGTTGTGAAGTGAGAAGCAGATGGAATGACCCCTGTTAGTAGTTTCCACCTTCAAGGAGGTAGTCGGTCATGGCATCCTGGGAGACTGTATGACAAAAAAAAGAAAGTCAATACATGTATAGAAACTGAATGATCACTTACCTGTATCACAGCTGTTTACGAACAGTCAGCCTGGCACCGTTGATGGACAGATAGCCAGCCATCCAGTCATATTCGAGATAGGAGATGTAGATGGATAAACCCTTTTTAGTCATTTCCACCTTCAAAAAGGGAGTCCGTCATGGGATCCTGAGAAACTATGACAAAAAAGAAAAAAAGTCAATACATATATAGAAACTGAATGATCACTTACCTGTATCACAGCTGTTTACGAACAGTCAGCCTCACACAGTTAAAGTTGGACAGAATTCCAGCCAGCCAGTCATAGTTGAGTTTGGAGATGCAGATGGATAAACCCTTGTTAGTAGTTTCCACCTTCAAGGAGGGAGTCCGTCATGGCATCCTAGGAAACTGTATGACAAAAAAGAAAAAGTCAACACATATATAGAAACTGAATGATCACTTACCTGTATCACAGCTGTTTACGAACAGTCAGCCTCACACAGTTGAAGATGGAAAGATAGCCAGCCATCCAGTCATAGTTGAGATTGGAGATGTAGATGGATAAACCCTTGTTAGTCATTTCCACCTTCAGAAAGGGAGTCCGTCATGGGATCCTGGGAAACTGTATGATAAAAAAAAGAAAAAGTCAATACACATATAGAAACTGAATGATCACTTACCTGTATCACAGCTGTTTACGAACAGTCAGCCTGGCACCGTTGATGATGGACAGAAAGCAAGCCACACAGCCACAGTTCTGAAGTGAGAAGCAAATGGAATGACCCCTGTTAGTATTTTCCACATTCAGAGAGGGAGTCCGCCATGGCATCCTGGAAAACTGTATGACAAAAAAGAAAGTCAATACATGTATAGAAACTGAATGATCACTTACCTGTATCACAACTGTTTACAAACAGTCAGCCTGGCACAGTTGAAGATGGACAGAAAGCCAGCCACAGTTGTGAAGTGAGAAGCAGATGGAATGAACCCTATTAGTAGTTTCCACCTTCAGAGAGGGAGTCCGTTATGGCATCCTGGGAAACTGTTTAATAAAAAAAATTAAGTCAATACATGTATAGAAACTGAATGATCACTTACCTGTATCACAGCTGTTTACGAACAGTCAGCCTGGCACAGTTTAAGTTGGACAGAAAGCCAGCCACACAGCCATAGTTCTGAAGTGACAGCAGATGGAATGACGCTTGTTACTCGTTTCAAACTTCACAGAGAGAGTCCGTCATGGGATCCTGGGAATTTGTATGATAAAAAAGAAAGTCAATACATGTATAGAAACTGAATGATCATTGGCACAGTTGAAGATGGACAGATAGCCAGCCACAGTTGTGAAGTGAGAAGCAGATGGAATGAACCCTATTAGTAGTTTCCACCTTCAGAGAGGGAGTCCGTCATGGCATCCTGGGAAACTGTTTAATAAAAAAAATTAAGTCAATACATGTATAGAAACTGAATGATCACTTACCTGTATCACAGCTGTTTACGAACAGTCAGCCTGGCACAGTTTAAGATGGACAGAAAGCCAGCCACACAGGCACAGTTGTGAAGTGAGAAGCAGATGGAATGACCCCTTTTAGTAGTTTCCACCTTCAGAGAGGGAGTCCGTCATGGCATCCTGGGAAACTGTATGAAAAAAAAAGAAAGTCAATACATGTATAGAAACTGAATGATCATTGGCACAGTTGAAGATGGACAGATAGCCAGCCACAGTTGTGAAGTGAGAAGCAGATGGAATGACCCTTGTTAGTCGTTTCCACCTTCAGAGAGGGAGTCCGTCATGGGATCCTGGGAGACTGTATGATAAAAAAAAGAAAGTCAATACATGTATAGAAAACGAATGATCACTTACCTGAATCACAGCTGTTTACGAACAGTCAGCCTCACACCGTTGAAGATGGACAGAATACCAGCCAGACAGTCATAGTTGAGATTGGAGATGCAGATGGATAAACCCTTGTTAGTCGTTTCCACCCTCAGAGAGGGAGTCCGTCATGGCATCCTGGGAACCTGTATGACAAAAAAGAAAGTCAATACATGTATAGAAACTGAATGACCCCTTACCTGTATCACAGCTGTTTACAAACAGTCAGCCTGGCACAGTTTAAGATGGACAGAAAGCCAGCCACACAGCCACAGTTGTGAAGTGGGAAGCAGATGGAATGACCCGTTAGTAGTTTCCACCTTCAGAGAGGAAGCCGGCCATGGCATCCTGGAAAACTGTATGACAAAAAAGAAAGTCAATACATGTATAGAAACTGAATGATCACTTACCTGTATCACAACTGTTTACGAACAGTCAGCCTGGCACAGTTGAAGATGGACAGAATACCAGCCAGCCAGTCATAGTTGAGATTGGAGATGTAGATGGATAAACCCTTGTTAGTCATTTCCACCTTCACAAAGGGAGTCCGTCATGGCATCCTGGGAAACTGTATGAAAAAAAAAAAAAAAAAAGAGTGTCAGTACATGTATAGAAACGGAATGATCACTTACCTGTATCACAGCTGTTTACGAACAGTCAGACTGACACAGTTGAAGATGGACAGAAAGCCGGCCACAGTTGTGAAGTGAGAAGCAGATGGAATGACCCCTGTTAGTAGTTTCCACCTTCAGAGAGGGAGTCCGTCATGGCATCCTGGGAAACTGTATGACAAAAAAGAAAGTCAATACATGTATAGAAACTGAATGATCACTTACCTGTATCACAGCTGTTTACGAACAGTCAGCCTGGCACCGTTGATGGACAGATAGCTAGCCAGCCAGTCATATTTGAGATTGGAGATGCAGATGGATTAACCCTTGTTAGTCGTTTCCACCTTCAGAGAGGGAGTCCGTCATGGCATCCTGGGAAACTGTATGACAAAAAAAAGAAAGTCAATACATGTATAGAAACTGAATGATCACTTACCTGTATCACAGCTGTTTACGAACAGTCAGCCTGGCACCGTTGATGATGGACAGAAAGCCAGCCACACAGCCACAGTTGTGAAGTGAGAAGCAGATGGAATGACCCCTGTTAGTAGTTTCCACCTTCAAGGAGGTAGTCGGTCATGGCATCCTGGGAGACTGTATGACAAAAAAAAGAAAGTCAATACATGTATAGAAACTGAATGATCACTTACCTGTATCACAGCTGTTTACGAACAGTCAGCCTGGCACCGTTGATGGACAGATAGCCAGCCATCCAGTCATATTCGAGATAGGAGATGTAGATGGATAAACCCTTTTTAGTCATTTCCACCTTCAAAAAGGGAGTCCGTCATGGGATCCTGAGAAACTATGACAAAAAAGAAAAAAAGTCAATACATATATAGAAACTGAATGATCACTTACCTGTATCACAGCTGTTTACGAACAGTCAGCCTCACACAGTTAAAGTTGGACAGAATACCAGCCAGCCAGTCATAGTTGAGTTTGGAGATGCAGATGGATAAACCCTTGTTAGTAGTTTCCACCTTCAAGGAGGGAGTCCGTCATGGCATCCTAGAAAACTGTATGACAAAAAAGAAAAAGTCAACACATACAGTGAGTCCAAGAAGTATTTGATCCCTTGCTGATTTTCTTTGTTTGCCCACTAATAAAGACACTATCCTTCTGCACTTTTAATGGTAGATATATTCTAACATGGAGAGACAGAATATCAAGACAAAAATCCAGAATATAATTTTAAAGAATATATTTTAATTAATTTGTATTTCAATGAGGAAAATAAGTATTTGATCCCTCTTGCCAAACACACTCAATACTTAGTGGCAAAGCCTTTGTTTGCAAGCACAGCGGTGAGACGTTTGTTGTAGTTAACCACAAGTTTAGCACACACACCAGGGGGAATTTTGGCCCACTCTTCTTTGCAGATCCTCTCTAAATCATGAAGGTTGGTGGGCTGTCACTTGGCAACTCTGACCTTCAGCTCCCTCCATAGATTTTCGATCGGATTGAGGTCTGGCGACTGGCTGGGCCACTCCATGACCTTAATGTGATTTTTCTTGAGCCAATCCTTTGTTGCCTTTGCTGTATGTTTAGGGTCGTTATCATGTTGGAAGACCCAACCACGGCCCATTTTCAGATCCCTGGCAGAGGGGAGGAGGTTGTCCCTCAGGATTGTGCGGTACATGGCTCCATCCATCTTCCCAGTGATGCGGTGAAGTAGCCCTGTACCCTTGGCAGAGAAACACCCCCAAAACATTATGCTTCCACCTCCATGCTTGACGGTGGGCACAGTGTTCTTGGGGTCATAGGCAGCATTTTTCTTCCTCCACACATGGCGGGTGGAGTTGAGGCCAAAAAGTTCAATTTTGGTCTCGTCTGACCACAAAACCTTCTCCCAATAACTTGGTTCATCTTTCAAATGATCATTGGCATACTTGAGGCGCGCCTCCACATGTGCTCTCTTCAGCAGGGGTACCTTTCGGGCACTGCAGGATGTGAATCCATTGTTGCGCAAAGTGTTGCCAATTGTTTCCTTGCAAACTGTGGTCCCAGCTGCCTTCAGGTCATTTGCTAACTCCTGCCGAGTGGTTGCAGGACGATTTCTGACTGTTCTCAGCATCATTGCCACCCCACGAGGCGAAATCTTCTTTGGAGCACCGGGCCGAGGTCTGTTGATTGTCATGTTATACTCTTTAAACTTTCTGATAATTGCACCAATAGTTGTTACTTTCACATCCAACACCTTACTAATCTTTTTGTAGCCCATTCCAGCTTTGTGAAGGTCAACAATTCTGACTCTGAGGTCCTGTGACAGCTCTTTGGTTTTACCCATGTTGGAGACTTGAAATCTGTGTGATCTGTCTGATTCTGTGGACAGGTGTTTTTCACACAAGTGATTAGTGAGAACAGGTGGCTTCAGGTCAGGTAACAAGTTGATTGGGAGTGTCTAACTGGTCTGTAAAAGCCAGAACTGCTAATGAATACTAAGGGATCAAATACTTATTTCACTCCATGAAATACAAATCAATTAATATATATTCCTTAGATTTATTTTCTGGATTTTCTTTTTAATATTCTGTCTCTCCATGTAAGAATACATCTACCATTAAAAGTATAGAATGATCATGTCTTTATTAGTGGGCCAACGAAGAAAATCAGCAAGGGATCAAATACTTCTTGGACTCACTGTATATAGAAACTGAATGATCACTTACCTGTATCACAGCTGTTTACGAACAGTCAGCCTCACACAGTTGAAGATGGACAGAAAGCCAGCCATCCAGTCATAGTTGAGATTGGAGATGTAGATGGATAAACCCTTGTTAGTCATTTCCACCTTCAGAAAGGGAGTCCGTCATGGGATCCTGGGAAACTGTATGATAAAAAAAAGAAAAAGTCAATACACATATAGAAACTGAATGATCACTTACCTGTATCACAGCTGTTTACGAACAGTCAGCCTGGCACCGTTGATGATGGACAGAAAGCAAGCCACACAGCCACAGTTCTGAAGTGAGAAGCAAATGGAATGACCCCTGTTAGTATTTTCCACATTCAGAGAGGGAGTCCGCCATGGCATCCTGGAAAACTGTATGACAAAAAAGAAAGTCAATACATGTATAGAAACTGAATGATCACTTACCTGTATCACAACTGTTTACGAACAGTCAGCCTGGCACAGTTGAAGATGGACAGAAAGCCAGCCACAGTTGTGAAGTGAGAAGCAGATGGAATGACCCTTGTTAGTCGTTTCTACCTTCAGAGAGGGAGTCCGTCATGGCATCCTGGGAAACTGTATGACAAAAAAGAAAAAGTCAATTCATGTATAGAAACTGAATGATCACTTACCTGTATCACAGCTGTTTACGAACAGTCAGCCTCACACAGTTGAGGATGGACAGAAAGCCAGCCAGCCAGTCATATTTGAGATTGGAGATGCAGATGGATAAACCCTTGTTAGTAGTTTCCACCTTCAGAAAGGGAGTCCGTCATGGCATCCTGGGAAACTGTATGACAAAAAAAAGAAAGTTAATACATGTATAGAAACTGAATGATCACTTACCTGTATCACAGCTGTTTACAAACAGTCAGCCTGGCACCGCTGATGGACAGAAAGCCAGCCAGCCAGTCATAGTTGAGATTGGAGATGCAGATGGATAAACCCTTGTTAGTAGTTTCCACCTTCAAGGAGGGAGTCCGTCATGGCATCCTGGGAAACTGTATGACAAAAAAGAAAAAGTCAATACATGTATAGAAACTGAATGATCACTTACCTGTATCACAGCTGTTTACGAACAGTCAGCCTGGCACCGTTGATGATGGACAGAAAGCCAGCCACACAGCCACAGTTCTGAAGTCAGAAGCAAATGGAATGACCCCTGTTAGTAGTTTCCACCTTCAGAGAGGGAGTCAGTCATGGCATCCTGGGAAACTGTATGACAAAAAAGTAAAAATTAATACATGTATAGAAACTGAATGATCACTTACCTGTATCACAGCTGTTTACGAACAGTCAGCCTTGCACAGTTGAAGATGGACAGATAGCCAGCCAGCCAGCCAGTCATATTTAGGATTGAAGATGCACATGGATAAACCCTTGTTAGTCGTTTTCACCTTCAAGGAAGGAGTCCGTCATGGCATCCTGGGAAACTGTATGACAAAAAAGTAAAAATTAATACATGTATAGAAACTGAATGATCACTTACCTGTATCACAGCTGTTTACGAACAGTCAGCCTGGCACCGTTGATGGACAGATAGCTAGCCAGCCAATCATATTTGAGATTGGAGATGCAGATGGATTAACCCTTGTTAGTCGTTTCCACCTTCTGAGAGGGAGTCCGTCATGGCATCCTGGGAACCAGTATGACAAAAAAGAAAGTCAATACATGTATTGAAACTGAATGATCACTTACCTGTATCACAGCTGTTTACGAACAGTCAGCCTGGAACAGTTGAAGATGGACAAAATACCAGCCAGCCAGTCATAGTTGAGATTGGAGATGCAGATGGATAAACCCTTGTTAGTCGTTTCCACCTTCAGAGAGGGAGTCTGTCATGGGATCCTGGGAAACTATGACAAAAAAGAAAAAAAGTCAATACATATATAGAAACTGAATGATCACTTACCTGTATCACAGCTGTTTACGAACAGTCAGCCTGGCACCGTTGATGGACAGATAGCCAGCCATCCAGTCATAGTTGAGATTGGAGATGTAGATGGATAAACCCTTGTTAGTAATTTCCACCTTCAGAAAGGGAGTCCGTCATGGGATCCTGGGAAACTCTGACAAAAAAGAAAAAAAGTCAATACATGATCACTTACCTGTATCACAGCTGTTTACGAACAGTCAGCCTCACACAGTTGAAGTTGGACAGAATACCAGCCAGCCAGTCATAGTTGAGTTTGGAGATGCAGATGGATAAACCCTTGTTAGTTGTTTCCACCTTCAAGGAGGGAGTCCATCATGGCATCCTGGGAAACTGTATGACAAAAAAGAAAGTCAATACATGTATAGAAACTGAATGATCACTTACCTGTATCACAGCTGTTTACGAACAGTCAGCCTGGCACAGTTGAAGATGGATAGAAAGCCAGCCAGCCAGTCATATTTGAGATTGGAGATGCAGATGGATAAACCCTTGTTAGTCGTTTCCACCTTCAGAGAGGGAGTCCACCATGGCATCCTGGAAAACTGTATGACAAAAAAGAAAGTCAATACATGTATAGAAACTGAATGATCACTTACCTGTATCACAGCTGTTTACAAACAGTCAGCCTGGCACCGCTCATGGACAAATAGCCAGCCAGCCAGTCATAGTTGAGATTGGAAATGCAGATGGATAAACCCTTGTTAGTAGTTTCCACCTTCAAGGAGGGAGTCCGTCATGGCATCCTGGGAAACTGTATGACAAAAAAAAGAAAGTCAATACATGTATAGAAACTGAATGATCACTTACCTGTATCACAGCTGTTTACGAACAGTCAGCCTGGCACCGTTGATGGACAGATAGCCAGCCATCCAGTCATAGTTGAGATTGGAGATGTAGATGGATAAACTCTTGTTAGTAATTTCCACCTTCAGAAAGGGAGTCCGTCATGGGATCCTGGGAAACTCTGACAAAAAAGAAAAAAAGTCAATACATGATCACTTACCTGTATCACAGCTGTTTACAAACAGTCAGCCTGGCACCGCTCATGGACAAATAGCCAGCCACACAGCCAAAGTTGTTTAGTGGAAAGCGGATGGAATGACCCCTTTTAGTAGTTTCCACCTTCAGAGAGGGAGTCCGTCATGGCATCCTGGGAAACTGTATGACAAAAAAAAGAAAGTCAATACATGTATAGAAACTGAATGATCACTTACCTGTATCACAGCTGTTTACGAACAGTCAGCCTGGCACAGTTGAAGATGGACAGAAAGCCAGCCACAGTTGTGAAGTGAGAAGCAGATGGAATGAACCCTATTAGTAGTTTCAACCTTCAGAGAGGGAGTCCGTCATGGCATCCTGGGAAACTGTTTAATAAAAAAAATTAAGTCAATACATGTATAGAAACTGAATGATCACTTACCTGTATCACAGCTGTTTACGAACAGTCAGCCTGGCACAGTTGAAGATGGACAGAAAGCCAGCCACAGTTGTGAAGTGAGAAGCAGATGGAATGAACCCTATTAGTAGTTTCCACCTTCAGAGAGGGAGTCCGTCATGGCATCCTGGGAAACTGTTTAATAAAAAAAATTAAGTCAATACATGTATAGAAACTGAATGATCACTTACCTGTATCACAGCTGTTTACGAACAGTCAGCCTGGCACAGTTTAAGATGGACAGAAAGCCAGCCACACAGGCACAGTTGTGAAGTGAGAAGCAGATGGAATGACCCCTTTTAGTAGTTTCCACCTTCAGAGAGGGAGTCCGTCATGGCATCCTGGGAAACTGTTTAATAAAAAAAATTAAGTCAATACATGTATAGAAACTGAATGATCACTTACCTGTATCACAGCTGTTTACGAACAGTCAGCCTGGCACAGTTTAAGATGGACAGAAAGCCAGCCACACAGGCACAGTTGTGAAGTGAGAAGCAGATGGAATGACCCCTTTTAGTAGTTTCCACCTTCAGAGAGGGAGTCCGTCATGGCATCCTGGGAAACTGTATGAAAAAAAAAGAGTCAATACATGTATAGAAACTGAATGATCATTGGCACAGTTGAAGATGGACAGATAGCCAGCCACAGTTGTGAAGTGAGAAGCAGATGGAATGACCCTTGTTAGTCGTTTCCACCTTCAGAGAGGGAGTCCGTCATGGGATCCTGGGAGACTGTATGATAAAAAAAAGAAAGTCAATACATGTATAGAAAACGAATGATCACTTACCTGAATCACAGCTGTTTACGAACAGTCAGCCTCACACCGTTGAAGATGGACAGAATACCAGCTAGCCAGTCATAGTTGAGATTGTAGATGCAGATGGATAAACCCTTGTTAGTCGTTTCCACCTTCAGAGAGGGAGTCCGTCATGGCATCCTGGGAAACCGTATGAAAAAAAAAGAAAGTCAATACATGTATAGAAACTGAATGATCATTGGCACAGTTGAAGATGGACAGATAGCCAGCCACAGTTGTGAAGTGAGAAGCAGATGGAATGACCCTTGTTAGTCGTTTCCACCTTCAGAGAGGGAGTCCGTCATGGGATCCTGGGAACCTGTATGACAAAAAAGAAAGTCAATACATGTATAGAAACTGAATGACCCCTTACCTGTATCACAGCTGTTTACAAACAGTCAGCCTGGCACAGTTTAAGATGGACAGAAAGCCAGCCACACAGCCACAGTTGTGAAGTGGGAAGCAGATGGAATGACCCGTTAGTAGTTTCCACCTTCAGAGAGGAAGCCGGCCATGGCATCCTGGAAAACTGTATGACAAAAAAGAAAGTCAATACATGTATAGAAACTGAATGATCACTTACCTGTATCACAACTGTTTACGAACAGTCAGCCTGGCACAGTTGAAGATGGACAGAATACCAGCCAGCCAGTCATAGTTGAGATTGGAGATGTAGATGGATAAACCCTTTTTAGTCATTTCCACCTTCAGAAAGGGAGTCCGTCATGGCATCCTGGGAAACTGTATGACAAAAAAGAAAAAGTCAATACATGTATAGAAACTGAATGATCACTTACCTGTATCACAGCTGTTTACGAACAGTCAGCCTGGCACCGTTGATGATGGACAGAAAGCCAGCCAAACAGCCACAGTTCTGAAGTGAGAAGCAGATGGAATGACCCCTGTTAGTATTTTCAACCTTCAGAAAGGGAGTCGGTCATGGCATTCTGGGAAACTGTACGACAAAAAAAAGAAAGTCAATACATGTATAGAAACTGAATGATCACTTACCTGTATCACAGCTGATTACAAACAGTCAGCCTGGCACCGTTGATGGACAGATAGCCAGCCAGCCAGTCATAGTTGAGATTGGAGATGCAGATGGATAAACCCTTGTTAGTAGTTTCCACCTTCAAGGAGGGAGTCCGTCATGGCATCCTGGGAAACTGTATGAAAAAAAAGAAAAAGTCAATACATGTATAGAAACTGAATGATAACTTACCTGTATCACAGCTGTTTACGAACAGTCAGCCTGGCACCATTGATGGACAGCCATCCAGCCATCCAGTCATAGTTGAGATTAGAGATGTAGATGGATAAACCCTTGTTAGTAATTTCCACCTTCAGAAAGGGAGTCCGTCATGGCATCCTGGGAAACTATGACAAAAAAGAAAAAAAAGTCAATACATATATAGAAACTGAATGATCACTTACCTGTATCACAGCTGTTTACGAACAGTCAGCCTGGCACCGTTGATGATGGACAGAAAGCCAGCCACACAGCCACAGTTCTGAAGTCAGAAGCAAATGGAATGACCCCTGTTAGTAGTTTCCACCTTCAGAGAGGGAGTCAGTCATGGCATCCTGGGAAACTGTATGACAAAAAAGTAAAAATTAATACATGTATAGAAACTGAATGATCACTTACCTGTATCACAGCTGTTTACGAACAGTCAGCCTTGCACAGTTGAAGATGGACAGATAGCCAGCCAGCCAGCCAGTCATATTTAGGATTGAAGATGCACATGGATAAACCCTTGTTAGTCGTTTTCACCTTCAAGGAAGGAGTCCGTCATGGCATCCTGGGAAACTGTATGATAAAAAAAAGAAAGTCAATACATGTATAGAAACTGAATGATCACTTACCTGTATCACAGCTGTTTACGAACAGTCAGCCTGGCACAGTTGAAGTTGGACAGAATACCAGCCAGCCAGTCATAGTTGAGATTGGAGATGCAGATGGATAAACCCTTGTTAGTCGTTTCCACCTTCAGAGAGGGAGTCCGTCATGGCATCCTGGGAAACTGTATGACAAAAAAGAAAGTCAATACATGTATAGAAACTGAATGACCACTTACCTGTATCACAGCTGTTTACAAACAGTCAGCCTGGCACAGTTTAAGATGGACAGAAAGCCAGCCACACAGCCACAGTTGTGAAGTGAGAAGCAGATGGAATGACCCCTGTTAGTAGTTTCCACCTTCAGAGAGGGAGTCCGTCATGGCATCCTGGGAAAGTGTATGACAAAAAAGAAAAAAAGTCAATACATGTATAGAAACTGAATGATCACGTACCGGTATCACAGCTGTTTACGAACAGTCAGCCTTGCACAGTTGAAGATGGACAGATAGCCAGCCAGCCAGTCATATTTAGGATTGAAGATGCAGATGGATAAACCCTTGTTAGTCGTTTTCACCTTCAAGGAAGGAGTCCGTCATGGCATCCTGGGAAACTGTATGACAAAAAAGAAAAAGTCAATACATGTATAGAAACTGAATGATCACTTACATGTATCACAGCTGTTTACGAACAGTCAGCCTTGCACAGCTGAAGATGGACAGAATACCAGCCAGCCAGTCATATTTAGGATTGAAGAAGCAGATGGATAAACCCTTGTTAGTCGTTTTCACCTTTAAGGAAGGAGTCCGTCATGGCATCCTGGGAAACTATATGACAAAACAGAAAAAATCAATACATGTATAGAAACTGAATGATCACTTACCTGTATCACAGCTGTTTACAAACAGTCAGCCTGGCACCGCTGATGGACAGATAGCCAGCCAGCCAGTCATAGTTGAGATTGGAGATGCAGATGGATAAACCCTTGTTAGTATTTTCCACCTTCAAGGAGGGAGTCGGTCATGGCATCCTGGGAAACTGTATGAAAAAAAAGAAAAAGTCAATACATGTATAGAAACTGAATGATCACTTACCTGTATCACAGCTGTTTACAAACAGTCAGCCTTGCACAGTTGAAGATGGACAGATAGCCAGCCAGCCAGTCATATTTAGGATTGAAGATGCAGATGGATAAACCCTTGTTAGTCGTTTTCACCTTCAAGGAAGGAGTCCGTCATGGCATCCTGGGAAACTGTATGACAAAAAAGAAAAAGTCAATACATGTATAGAAATTGAATGATCACTTACATGTATCACAGCTGTTTACGAACAGTCAGCCTTGCACAGCTGAAGATGGACAGAATACCAGCCAGCCAGTCATATTTAGGATTGAAGAAGCAGATGGTATAAACCCTTGTTAGTCGTTTTCACCTTTAAGGAAGGAGTCCGTCATGGCATCCTGGGAAACTATATGACAAAACAGAAAAAATCAATACATGTATAGAAACTGAATGATCACTTACCTGTATCACAGCTGTTTACGAACAGTCAGCCTTGCACAGCTGAAGATGGACAGAATACCAGCCACAGTTGTGAAGTGAGAAGCAGATGGAATGACCCCTGTTAGTAGTTTCCACCTTCAGAGAGGGAGTCCGTCATGGCATCCTGGGAAACTGTATGACAAAAAAGAAAGTCAATACATGTATAGAAACTGAATGATCACTTACCTGTATCACAGCTGTTTACAAACAGTCAGCCTGGCACCGCTGATGGACAGATAGCCAGCCAGCCAGTCATAGTTGAGATTGGAGATGCAGATGGATAAACCCTTGTTAGTAGTTTCCACCTTCAAGGAGGGAGTCCGTCATGGCATCCTGGGAAACTGTATGACAAAAAAAAGAAAAAAAGTCAATACATTTATAGAACCTGAATGATCACTTACCTGTATCACCGCTGTTTACGAACAGTCAGCATCACACAGTTGAAGTTGGAAAGAATACCAGCCAGCCAGTCATAGTTGAGTTTGGAGAAGCAAATGGAATGACCCCTGTTAGTATTTTCCACCTTCAGAGAGGGAGTCCGCCATGGCATCCTGGAAAACTGTATGACAAAAAAGAAAGTCAATACATGTATAGAAACTGAATGATCACTTACCTGTATCACAGCTGTTTACGAACAGTCAGCCTGGCACAGTTGAAGATGGACAGAAAGCCAGCCAGCCAGTCATATTTGAGATTGGAGATGAGATGCAGATGGATAAACCCTTGTTAGTCGTTTCCACCTTCAGAGAGGGAGTCCACCATGGCATCCTGGAAAACTGTATGACAAAAAAGAAAGTCTAAACATTTATAGAAACTGAATGATCACTTACCTGTATCACAGCTGTTTACGAACAGTCAGCCTCACACCGTTGAAGATGGACAGAAAGCCAGCCAGCCAGTCATATTTGAGATTGGAGATGAGATGCAGATGGATAAACCCTTGTTAGTCGTTTCCACCTTCAGAGAGGGAGTCCGCCATGGCATCCTGGAAAACTGTATGACAAAAAAGAAAGTCTAAACATTTATAGAAACTGAATGATCACTTACCTGTATCACAGCTGTTTACGAACAGTCAGCCTCACACCGTTGAAGATGGACAGAATACCAGCCAGCCAGTCATAGTTGAGATTGGAGATGCAGATGGATAAACCCTTGTTAGTCGTTTCCACCTTCAGAGAGGGAGTCCGTCATGGCATCCTGGGAACCTGTATGACAAAAAAGAAAGTCAATACATGTATAGAAACTGAATGACCACTTACCTGTATTACAGCTGTTTACAAACAGTCAGCCTGGCACAGTTTAAGATGGACAGAAAGACAGCCACACAGCCACAGTTGTGAAGTGAGAAGCAGATGGAATGACCCCTGTTAGTAGTTTCCACCTTCAGAGAGGGAGTCAGTCATGGCATCCTGGGAAACTGTATGACAAAAAAAAGAAAGTCAATACATGTATTGAAACTGAATGATCACTTACCTGTATCACAGCTGTTTACGAACAATCAGCCTCACACAGTTGAAGATGGACAGAAAGCCAGCCAGCCAGTCATATTTGAGATTGGAGATGCAGATAGATAAACCCTTGTTAGTAGTTTCCATCTTCAGAGAGGGAGTCCGTCATGGCATCCTGGGAAACTGTATGACAAAAAAAAGAAAGTCAATACATGTATAGAAACTGAATGATCACTTACATGTATCACAGCTGTTTACGAACAGTCAGCCTTACACAGATGCAGATGGACAGAAAGCCAGCTACACAGACATGGTGAACTAAGTAATACCTTATTTGACAATGACTGCTTTAGTTGCCAGAAATGGTACAATCCAAATTTAAATTTAATGTCCAAGTCACTGGTTCTCATAAGAGTTGATACATATGTTTCCTTTTGTTCCTCAGATTGTTTTAACTCATTTTCTGACATCTATGATTACAAACTATGTCTATGATACTGCAGGGTTTGAAATATGTGCAAGCGATACTAATATTACTTTATTACTTTATTACTTTACTATAGAGTTGCACCTTCTAAATGTTACCATAAAGCAAGACAGATCCCAGGCAGCACAGGTGAAGCCTTTCTAGGTGGTAGAGGACCGGACGTCAAACCCGCAGTCAGCAGTGGAGCGCAAAAAGTCTCTGCTCCCTCGATTCTGGCATCTGTCTTTCTAACAGTGTCTCTCCACAGCCATCATGTTTCTTGTGAATAAACACAGAGGTTAGTAAAGCAAAGTAATGTAAAGTAACACACATAGTAGATAGCACAAGGATTGACACTGGCTAAGAAACAAGCCAAAGCTAATATTAAAGAATATAAAGAAATGACTAGGATTAACAAGCAACATGAGAGCTAGTAAACAGCAGATAGGCAAGAGAAGACCCATCAGCCTAGATCGAAAGACAGAGCATTGTGGTTGGACAGGAAAGTAACCCACAGAAACTTACTAAACTGAGTTAACATGGATGCGCCTAATCTCACCCTCCCATACCCAATCTCACCACTTTCACTGGTGGTACTATTTCCACATATTTCTAAGACTAGGAGAAGCTGCATTTCATACAAGAGAACACACATGACAGTATGACGCATGAATTTCATGATAAACAGCTTTCAGGGTCTCCTCAGAAAATGCTAGCAATATAAACTTCACCGGAGTGAATCGGGCTGTCTTACTAATGAGCCAAAAAACGTTCGTTTGTACATCCAAGCACATTTTCACTTGAGTTTGGGGAGCTCAGTCAAGTTAGTTTGATATTAGATCAGCAGATATTCACTTCCTCCCTCCTCTCACTCACAATGTCCTAAAATCTCAGATTTGTTTTAAACGATGGAAAACAAAAACTACAATCATTATATTTCCTCAACATTTCCAGTCTTTCCATTTTGACAAGGATATTTAATCAAAATAGCCAGAATTCCTGCAGCAGGTGCTGTAGACGGTAAAAGCCTGTCTATAAAGTGTGGAAACCTAAAACACGCAGAGAGAGAAGGAGCTGCTGGTATTAGACAATCAAACCTACTGAAGAACAGAGATGAAATGAAAATTAATGACTAACCTTTACTTCATGAATGGATTTGTTTAGCACTTTAAATAAAAAAACAATATATAACAATAATAAATATATACATAAAATATGCTGATTTTCACAATTTGTAATGTAATATTCTTCCAGTGAAACATCCAGATAGCATACAAATCCAAAGTCAGTTGTAGTGTACAGAGACACATCTGAAATATACAACTATCCTTAGAATAGCCCGATTACAATTTGCAAAAAAGTAAGAGAGTAAGAGAGCCTGTAGAATTCTGGAGAAAGGTCTTGTGGACAGGTGAGACTAAGATTAACCTATATCAGAGTGATGGAAAGACAAGCATTGTGGACTGCTCACTAGTGCCTGAAGGGGGGTAAAATTATGTCTGCATTCACCCTTTTATTAATGGTATATACGTGGACTCCATAAAAATAATCCAAAACATAGGAGTTGGAAAGCTCTCGCAAAGCTGTTTGTACTTCTGACATCCTTCTTGTTAAAGAGTTTATAATCCTGGGTGTTTCCATGTGAAAGGAAAGTCTGAACCATGGAAGTCGTTGGTTTGAGTTGCTGAGAATCAATTTAGGGGTGATACCTTTGTCCTCTGTGTGAAAAGCTTATCCCAATGTCCATATGAAGAGCAAGTTAGCTGTAAGGAGTGCAAATAGAGAAACAAACAAACAAACAAGAAAAAAAAGAGAAGCTTTCTGCAAAAGCACAACAGCACCCAGCCTCATGCATTAAACATACACAAACATTGATAGAATATCTAAAGAATTAAAGGATTGCAAACTTACAATGAGTATTGGGCCTGTACTCATGCCATTTGTCTCAACACTGGAGTCATATGGGTGTCAGCTATGGCTTCAAGTAGGCCCAAGTTGTAGGATTTGTTTTATGCCACAACCACAACAGGCCCAATGAGACCTAAAGAACCAGCACAACAGGCCCAATGAGACCTAAAGAACCAGCACAACAGGCCCAATGAGACCTAAAGAACCAGCACAACAGGCCCAATGAAACCATAAGCACATGACAATAGGCCCAATGAGAACTTAAGGTCTCATTGGGCCTGTTTTGATGTTCCTAAGAACCAGCACAACAGGCTTATCCCAATGTCCTTATGAAGAGCAAGTTAGTTGTAAGGAGCACAAATAGAGAAACAAACAAACAAACAAACAAGAAAAAAAAGAGAAGTTTTCTGCAAAAGCACAACAGCACCCAACCTCATGCATTAAACATACACAAACCTTGACAGAATATATAAAGAATTAAAGGATTGCAAACTTACAATGAGTATTTGAACCAAAGTTCCTTCATTCAGTCTTCATTACAGTGAGGCCTGAAGTGAGCCTCAGCTAAACCTCTTTGCTACTGCTTGTTTCTCTCCTTTTGGCTTGTAACCTGGCCTATTTCCAATATACTGCCACATAGTGGATGGAGTAGGAATTACCATGAAAAGAACATGCAATTTGTCTCAACACTGGAGTCATATGGGTGTCAGCTATGACTTCAAGTAGGCCTAAGTTGTAAGATTTGCCACAACCACAACAGGCCCAATGAGACCTAAAGAACCAGCACAACAGGCCCAAAGATACCTAAAGAACTAGCACAACAGGCCCAATGAGACCTAAAGAACCAGCACAACAGGCCCAAAGATACCTAAAGAACCAGCACAACAGGCCCGATGAGACCTAAAGAACCAGCACAACAGGCCCAATGAGACCTAAAGAACCAGCACAACAGGCCCAATGAGACCTAAAGAACCAGCACAACAGGCCCAAAGATACCTAAAGAACCAGCACAACAGGCCCGATGAGACCTAAAGAACCAGCACAACAGGCCCGATGAGACCTAAAGAACCACCACAACAGGCCCAATGAGACCTAAAGAACTAGCACAACAGGCCCAATGAGACCTAAAGAACTAGCACAACAGGCCCAATGAGACCTAAAGAACCAGCACAACAGGCCCGATGAGACCTAAAGAACCAGCACAACAGGCCCAATGAGACCTAAAGAACCAGCACAACAGGCCCAAAGATACCTAAAGAACCAGCACAACAGGCCCGATGAGACCTAAAGAACCAGCACAACAGGCCCAATGAGACCTAAAGAACCAGCACAACAGGCCCAATGAGACCTAAAGAACCAGCACAACAGGCCCAAAGATACCTAAAGAACCAGCACAACAGGCCCGATGAGACCTAAAGAACCAGCACAACAGGCCCGATGAGACCTAAAGAACCACCACAACAGGCCCAATGAGACCTAAAGAACTAGCACAACAGGCCCAATGAGACCTAAAGAACTAGCACAACAGGCCCAAAGATACCTAAAGAACCAGCACAACAGGCCCGATGAGACCTAAAGAACCACCACAACAGGCCCAATGAGACCTAAAGAACCACCACAACAGGCCCAATGAGACCTAAAGAACTAGCACAACAGGCCCAATGAGACCTAAAGAACCAGCACAACAGGCCCAAAGATACCTAAAGAACCAGCACAACAGGCCCGATGAGACCTAAAGAACCAGCACAACAGGCCCAATGAGACCTAAAGAACCAGCACAACAGGCCCAATGAGACCTAAAGAACCAGCACAACAGGCCCAAAGATACCTAAAGAACCAGCACAACAGGCCCGATGAGACCTAAAGAACCACCACAACAGGCCCAATGAGACCTAAAGAACCAGCACAACAGGCCCAATGAGACCTAAAGAACCAGCACAACAGGCCCAAAGATACCTAAAGAACCAGCACAACAGGCCCGATGAGACCTAAAGAACCACCACAACAGGCCCAATGAGACCTAAAGAACCAGCACAACAGGCCCAATGAGACCTAAAGAACCAGCACAACAGGCCCGATGAGACTAGTGATGCACCCATCAGATATGAGGATTGGATATTGGTCCCGATATTAGCAATGCTTGCTTCCCTTTGGTCTCACTGGACTTCACATTTCAGAATAAAAGTCCTGAGCCAACACTGCTAAATACACGAATAACAAATCTATACACATAACTAATCATCAAATTTTTGATTCTTTTGTTAATAGTCATATCTCATATAAAGACATATTAGAATAGCCTAGTATCTTTTGAAAATAACAAAATCTGGTCTCCTATTAATACTTCATCACTGTAAGGCAAATTCTGTGCCAAAGTCCTGCACAATCATTTCTTATTTTAGTAATAAAATAAATAGTAATTCAATAAATATATATCTTTGATAATTTGTTTTATTTTATTTTACAAAGTTAGTGAGGTTAGCTGACGCTTTCATTTTCTCCCACATGTTGAGGTATACGGTTTATTTATTTAACAATGGTATCGGATCGGTATCGTGTATCTATCAATAAGTTAATGTATCGTATTGGATCTGAAACTAAACTTATCATGCCACCTTAAAATCACGTGCTGAACAGATTTTGTTGAAATGGGCTCAAGCGTTCAAAAGTTCCAGGCTTACATTTTTGAATAATTATTATAGTTATTCAATAATTATTAGTTATTAAGACCATTGCAAGTATTTTAATACCAAATATGTGAGGAGTGGTAAAAAGAAAATCTTGGACTAGTTAGCAGAAGTGGGAAGGCATCAAGGAATCAGCCAAAAAATAATTTTGAGTGTAGGACTTACAGGTCACACGTTATTGAATTAAAACATTTAATGTTTTGCTGCAGCGCCACCATCAGGCCAGTGAATGTAATTTTTCTTGTCTTTTCACAGCTTATAGATTATTCTATTTTTAATGTGTGCTTAAATTGCACTGCATCTTCAACTCCAAGATGATTTCCACAATGGCAGTCGTCTTTGTGTGTTCCTCTGGCAACTGACACTATTTATTATTTATTTTAACTTTAATATTTATTTTACACATACAGTTCTCCTCCGGAACAGTTAGTTACAGTTGAGAGGCGCTCCTGGAGTTTGGTAAAGTTCATCATGAACTTACCTTAAGCCTTTCTGATTTCCATTTTCTTTTGCACTAGGACACCACCGAAACCAGCCAGCAAGGTACAGCAGCACCGGCCTCGAGAAGACAACACAGCGGACAGAGTGCCCAAGGTGGAAACGGGGAAAAAAGCAGGTGGGCTACATGCTTGGTTAAAGGCTTGGGCTGCGTGTTCACCGCTACCTAGCCTGTTGCAGCCATTGTTCGCTCCCTCGAAAAGACTGACCACAGTATTAGCACATTATATAGTCCCAGGAACATCATTCAGTCTTAAAATAGGGACATCATACACCAATTTTGACTCATGATTTATTTGAAGAAGTGATTGGACAATGAGCTTTGTACAAAGTACAGTAGTACAGTGTGTTTAATAACATTAGCAGATAAGGTGTGTGATCACATTATTAGTATATTATATGGTCCCAGGAACATCATACACTTTAATGTCCCAAGGATTCCATTATTTTAACATGTACAATGAACTTTGTACTATTACTAGTTTTAAGTTTACAGTACTGTAAAGCCGGTGTTTGGGGAATCAGTGTCTCTGTGCTCTTTGTTTAGCTTGCTTCTCTACTTTCTTACACTTATTTTTATATATCTGTTCATTTACATGTTCATCACTGATCATTTACTGCGTCGTAAGCCTTCTACCCACTTCCACAGCCAGAACTAGAAAACAATGATTTCCTCAGCAAATTGTACAACCTGTACACTCGACCCAATTCCCTCAAAAATACTAAAAGAAATACTCCCAATTATAATCAGACCTATTTTAACAATAGTAAATTCATCCCTTAGCTTGGGGCATGTACACAAAACCCTTAAATTAGCAGTCATAAAACCTTTCATCAAGAAACCAAATCTTGATACTAGTGTATTTCTAATTACAGACCCATCATATGGATATACTTTTATATCCAAGATATTAGAAAAAAGCTGTGGCCCAACAACTCTTATACATGAGTAAAAATGACATGTATGAGAAATTCCAATCTGGATTCAGATCCCATCATAGCACTGAGACAGCCCTAGCAAAGATTACAAACGATCTCCTTCTTGCCTCTAATCAAAGCTACATATCTTTATTAGCCCTTCTTAACCTCAGTGTAGCCTTTGATACAATAGATCACACTATTAGAAACTCTTAGAAAGATTAGAGAACATGGTTGGAATTACAGAAACAGCCCTATTGTGGTTCAAATCATATCTAACCGGACGCTATCAGTTTGTGAAGGTAAAAGATTTATCTTCGAATTACACAAAAGTAAGATATGGAGTTCTAGCCTCTATTTTAGGATCACTATTACTTAAATTATACATGTTACCACTGGGCTCAGTTATAAGCAGACATGACGTTAACTTCTATTATTATGCAGATGACACACAGCTCTATATATCAGCCAAACCTGATGATAAATCTAGATTAAAGAAAATTGAGGACTGTGTAAAGGATATAAAATTCTGAATGTCACATAACTTCCTTCTTCTTAACAGTAACAACGTTTAGTTAACTGAAAAGGTTCTCTATTTAGGTCCAGGGACCTCAATAAACTTCACCTAGTTCAAAATACTGCAGCCAGGATCCTTACTAAAACTAAAATATTTGACCATATTTGTCCAGAACATATTTGTTCTATCATCACTGCATTGGCTGTATTGACTACAAAAACATTTCTACTAACACACAAAACTCTACATGGCCTCACTCCTAATTACCTTATTACATATTATGAACTATGAAGATTACTTAGATCCCAGGGTACTGGCTTCGTAGTAGTTCCCAAAATTCAGAAAACCTCAGCAGGGGGAAGAGCTTTTTTTTATAAAGTCCCCCAACTCTGGAATAACCTTCCAGATAATGTTCAGGACTCAGACACAGTCTCAATTTTTTAATCTAGGCTAAAAATCGATGCATTTGCTACAAAATTGCATTTGCTACATCTGCTTGTATTTCAGCACGTAATATTTCCATGTATTTTCCTCAAAATAGTGCAAATAAACAATTCAATATTGAGACTGTGTTTGTCCTCTGTGTAACTTATAAACAGAAAAAAACTGTTTTAATGACCTCATTAGAATTAAAACAAACCTGTCCATCCCTCAGAGCAACAGCAACTACCGCATTAAATTAGAACCTAAATCAGTTATTGCAAATGACATTATTACTGACAATAGGCTTAATGCACTATGTCTCTGTGAGACATGGGTTAAACCTGATGAATATACAGCTTTAAATGAGTCCAGTCATGTTAGAAATAGTTCTTAACCAGAATATCTTTCACCTGCCCGCTGTATTAGCAAACATACAATAACAACTGCAACAGCGAATGTGTTTATTAATAACGACCCTGAGTTAACTGTCTCCTCCCTATTACATGCTAAAGATCTGGAGCATGTGACTGAAAATGTACACTCTGTCCTACCTTTCACTTTTATGCTGATGATACCCAAATGTACATACCAGCTAAACCTAACAAGGTCCTGTGTCTCTGCAAAATAACAGACTGTATTAAAGAAATTAAAGACTGGATGACTCTTTTTTTTTTTTACTTAATTCTGACAAAACAGAGGTCCTTTTACTTGGTCCTAATATAGATAAAAATATTAATGATAATACTGTGGTAAACACAGATGTTCACTTGGTTATACCTGGTAAAACAGTGAGAAACTTAAGGGTCGTTTTTGACTTTATTCTCTCATTTGATGCACATATATGCAGTATATTTAAAATGGGTTTCTTTGATTTACGCAACCTTGCTAAACCCGCTGCATACTATCCCAGGGGCATGCTTCATAAGCTCCAGCTTGTTCAGAATGCCGCTGCCAGGGTACTAACTAGAGCTAGGACATTTGATCATATTAGTCCAATTCTTTCATCCTTACACTGGTTACCTGTTACATTTTATATAAATTCTAAAATACTTCTTCTAACATGTAAATCTCTCAATGGTCTGGCCCCACATTATCTGGAGGAACTTCTTACACCTTATAACCCTCCACGTACACTCCGCTCGCAAGATGCTGGCTATAATAGTCTGACAGTCATACATATTAGAAAAAAACAATGCAGGAGGAAGAGCGTTCTTGTATAAAGCCCCCCAACTTTGGAACAACCTCCCTGTTAATATATGGGAATCAGACACACTCTCAGTCTTTAAATCTAGATGAAAAACTTTTGTCTTTACATCAGCTTTCAGAGAACTCTCCAGTTCTGTGTTCTGTCCTGCTCTGATTACATTTCACCACTGTTACGTCCCACTCTGATTACAGGCTTTTCATTACTATTATTGTGGTCGTCTCTCTAACTTCTTTCTGCTACAGGTCATTCATTAAACGTAAACCTTGTTTTAATCTTCATCTTTTTTCTCTCTCTCCTCATGTCTTGAGCTGCCTGCTTGGAGTTGCCCATTTTTGGTTCGTCTTGGTATCAGGCCTGTCCCACACAACCATCCTAATCTCTTTTGCATGTGCTGTGGTGCCCTGTTCCTCCTGCTGTGCCCTGATGTTCGCTCAGCCTGGCTCTCCACTGCCCTGCTAAGTTACGGTTCTGCTCTGGAGTCCACTGGAGTGATCCACTCCTACCACACTCCATTTCTATACATACACATACTTAATCAGCATGGACTTTAACATTAACACTGAGCATATGTCCAGCACCTACTCACACACATACTTCATAACCTGTTCCTACATTAGCTATAGCTCTTCATTATCTCTCTGTCCAGCACCTACTCACTCTCATACTTCATAAACTGTTCCTACATTAGCTATAGCTCTTCATTATCTTTCTGTCCAGCACCTACTCACACTCATACTTCATAACCTGTTCCTACATTAGCTATAGCTCTTCATTATCTCTCTGTCCAGCACCAACTCACACTCATACTTCATAAACTGTTCCTACATTAGCTATAGCTCTTCATTATCTCTCTGTCCAGCACCAACTCACACTCATACTTCATAAACTGTTCCTACATTAGCTATAGCTCTTCATTATCTCTCTGTCCAGCACCTACTCACACCCCTACTTCATAACCTGTTCCTACATTAGCTATAGCTCTTCATTATCTCTCTGTTCAGCACCTACTCACACTCATACTTCATAACCTGTTCCTACATTAGCTATAGCTCATTATCTCTCTGTCCAGCACCTACTCACACTCATACTTCATAACCTGTTCCTACATTAGCTATAGCTCTTCATTATCTCTCTGTCCAGCACCTACACACACTCCTACTTCATAAACTGTTCCTACATTAGCTATAGCTCTTCATTATCTCTCTGTCCAGCACCTACTCACACTCATACTTCATAAACTGTTCCTACATTAGCTATAGCTCTTCATTATCTCTCTGTCCAGCACCTACTCACACTCATACTTCATAATCTGTTCCTACATTAGCTATAGCTCTTCATTATCTCTCTGTCCAGCACCTACTCACACTCATACTTCATAACCTGTTCCTACATTAGCTATAGCTCTTCATTATCTCTCTGTCCAGCACCTACTCACACTCCTACTTCATAACCTGTTCCTACATTAGCTATAGCTCTTCATTATCTCTCTGTCCAGAACCTACTCACACTCCTACTTCATAATCTGCTCCTACATTAGCTATAGCTCTTCATTATCTCTCTGTCCAGCACCTACACACACTCATACTTCATAAACTGTTCCTACATTAGCTATAGCTCTTCATTATCTCTCTGTCCAGCACCTACTCACACTCATACTTCATAACCTGTTCCTACATTAGCTATAGCTCTTCATTATCTCTCTGTCCAGCACCTACTCACACTCATACTTCATAAACTGTTCCTACATTAGCTATAGCTCTTCATTATCTTTCTGTCCAGCACCTACTCACACTCATACTTCATGAACTGTTCCTACATTAGCTATAGCTCTTCATTATCTCTCTGTCTGGTTCTTTGTATAATGTTATTTGTTTGTTTGTGCTGTGCGGGTTGACCTAAGGCAGATGGGTTACTCGGTCTGAGTCTTGGTTTCTCCCAAGGTTTCTTCCTCTTAGTATGAGGGAGTTATTCCTTTCCACTGTCGCTGCCACCTCCATTGTGGTGCTTGCTCATAAGAGGCGTGGACCTGGCTTAGTGAAATTTGTTGCGAAAGGCGCTATATACATAAATTTTGAATTGATTTTGAATTGAACTGAGTCACTCTTACCATCACTGTCATGACTATATTAAGTTATACTACACAATGATTATTGTATTATGAATATGTTGCAATACAGCAGGATAGATGGTTTTGTCAATAATTTATAAATAGTTCTGATCAGAGGAGGATGGTTATCTTGTGAGTCGTGGTTCCTCCCAAGGTTTCTTGCTCCAGCTCTGAGGGAGTTTTTCTTTGCCACTGTCGCCGTTGGCTTTTATTAATTACTGACTGTGTAAAGCTGCTTTGTGACAACAGTTGTAAAACGAGCTATGCAAATCAATTTGATTTAATAATTTTAGCTACACAATTGAAGTTCTCTAAAAATAAACAATCAATCAAACAAAAAACTACAATTAAGGGGGCGTTACCTAGTCTACTTAATTATATGGCAGTTTTTTTTACCTCCCTTACCATTTGCCTAGGTAGCCTAACAAATTTAGGCACATGTTGTCTCAGGAAAACCATGTTTTATGTTTACACAAGGACATCATATACAGTACCAATCAGAAGTTTGGACAAACTCATATTCCATGTTTTTTCCTTATTTTCTACATTGTAGAAAAATATTACTTAAGACTGCCAAAACTATGTATGAACACAAATGGAATTATGTAGTAAATGAAAAAAAATGTTAAATGAGAATAAACAAACCCAGAATGTTTTATACTTTATATTCTTCAAAGTAGCTACATTTGCCTTTAAAGACAACTTTGCCTATTGCTGAGCATTTTCTTAGTTAGCTTCATGAGCTAGGCACCTGGAATAGTTTAACAGTATTGAAGAATTACCCAGAGGTGCCATCACAATTGGGTCTAGGTTGAGTGATTGTGGAGACCTAATCATTTAAATCTGTTACCTTTATGTCCACATATGAAGGTTGTGTGCAAATGTTTTTGAAACAGAATACTTAAACAGCCACTTTTAGTTCCATAAAGAATCATGAGATGTGAGTGAAGAACCATTACATGATGTATTTACCTGAACCATTTTAAAGGTTCTTCACGTTCAATCATTTCTATCACAAACATAGTTCTTTATTGAACTAAAAATGGCTAGCTAAACATTTTCTGTGGCAATGCTAAAAAAACAACAACGAAAACCCCAAAACAAAACAAAAACAACATTTGATGCACTTTATTTATAAGAGTAAAGTAAGCCACTTAGCACACATACTGTCCTAGATACATCATCTGGGCTTGAGGGGGGGAAATCATGTTTAGTTATGTGTTATAATATGTAAGTTTTATGTTTAATGTATGTACAATAACATCTCTAGCTTCATATGGCATACATTCATGACAAATTTTAGCAATAATAAGATGCTACAACATCCGTAATGATGACATACTCGGATGAGTACTTCATACTTAATACCTCTACTTTGCTGCATTTTTTACTCTGAAAGCATTTGTTTGTCAACTATTTACTCATAACTTTGCAATTATATTTGCACTTTTGTATAGCCATGTTTAGGACTTAAAATAAACCATTTACTTTGTTTGCACTTGTTTTTGTATCCTCATGTTTACAGTTTAAAATAGACAGTTTTGCCAATTGTTTCTTTATCACACAGTAAGATGAGGACATTGTTTTTTGCAAAAACAACTTCCTGTACAAAGAGCAAGTTTAGTTTTAATACTTGTTAGGTTCTACTAATTCCAAACAGCTAGGAGAAATGAAAAGTGCACAACAAGCAAAAGTCCGGGTCTCAAGAGGTTAAGAAAGAGGACAATCATGGGACATTTATAGAAGCTACAATCAAAAGAACGACAGCCTTCAGAACCACAAATTCAGCATGTCAGAAGGACAAGAACAAGGCATATTTTCTACTGTATCCAGGCAGGAATTATCTGTGATGGAAACTACAATCTATCAGGATTCAAGATTCAAGATTAAAAAAGATTGGCTCAGCCACAAAGTCATTGTTCAACGCACTTACAATGAGCACAATGGGAATGTTGCGGATTCTGAAAAAGAGGGTCATTTCCAAACAGTATGTCCAGATTTGGTCAAACTAATTGAAGAATAGATCTCATTAGGTGTCAAACCGGATGTTATTCTTTTGGAAGCCCATAGATGGTCTAGAGCTCGAGGACACACCGACTTGAACAACCGTCAATACTTCAGTCCAAATGATGTTCAGAGCATTCTTACATGGATATTGCGCAGAAACCATTTCCTGCCTTTTTGTGGTCCTAAACCATTGTAAATAGACCTGTAAAGATAAAAATAAATGAAAACTAATAAAAAAAATCTAGTTATTTATTAAATGAAATAAGAATAAGTGCATAAATTTATTAAGTTACCTCATCTGTAAAGGACATCATCCAGCAACTGCCCATCATCTAATGTGGTCAATGAGTTCTTGGTTAGTGAAGGTGCTTCAGAAGTCCTTTAGATTGATCATGAAATGGCATCAAGGCATGTTACAACAACTGAACATTATAATTATTTTTAATTATTATTTTTTTAAAGTAATTTTACATCAACACACCTTTTCCCTCCTCCATGGCAGAATGGTTTCTGTGCAAACAAAAAATGACAGAAATATGCTAATAAAATGTTAAGAAATTAACATCCATACAATTTATCCCAACCACAAAGATTTAATGTTACCTACACAAAATTATGTTTTGACACACAAGAGGGAGTCCAAAAGAACTGAGAGCAATGTTTTTGAATATTGCTGAATAATGTTACATTTGCAGATCACTGCATGATACACCTGGCACCTTGATTCGGCATATTAAAGTTGTTGCATGGTTCATATGCAGGAAAAAAATAGCCTGATGTGCTCAGCATAGTTGTTCTCTGCAGATCAAAAGTTTGCAGGCTTTCGAAAGCCCCTGAAAATTGTTCATGTAAGAAATACGCATGATGCCATGATGACTCCAGAAAATTCCAGGAGAAAGGCAGTAGAAGACATTTTTGGAAATCTACACAATCCTTTTAGTGACTTGAACACAGATGCTAAATGGAGGAAGTACTTGTACCAGTACCAGTGTTGAACCTATTGAAATTCATTTAGGTGGGTTCCTGTAACATCATCTTAAGCTGCCATTTGTCCATTTGGCAGCTTAAGAAAGTCTCCCCTGACAAAAAGTGACGAAAAACATCCCTGGACCTCTGGACCTGGAGGTATTATCAAAAATAGTTAATAATTCTCACATGGAAGAAGAGGCAGGAATGGCGACTAGGTTTAAAAGGTAAAAAGACGACCCAACATTAAGAAACAAACGAACCAGAATCATGTTGTAGCGATTTCTCAGCAAACACCGGACCAAGATGAAAAAAAAAAAAAAACAGTGGAACCAGCAAATTTGAAGTTGATTTTAAAATAAATAAAAGGACTTTCTGCAGGACAGTAACACTCCGCTCCAAGCCATTAAAGGAGAGATCTCGAAAATTAACTCAAGGTTAGACGTCAAAGGTGCTCTGCTCTGTCAGATCCCCAAAATATTCTACTGAGCCTATTTTAAGTGGACATAACCCTATACTAGGAATAGCAGCAGAAAAACCCGGTCTGTACATTGTATGTTTTAGATTGAAAGCTGTCACATTGCTGAGTTGAAAATGCAGCTAGAGACTGATATAAACCCATAAATTTTACGTCCATCTTCCCCTCTGTGTCTGTCTCTACGGCAGTCTCCCCCAGCAAACTTCCAACGCCTTTACTTGACCCCGTGTCAGACAACCTGATTCCACTATGTGCTGCTTCTAAGTTCTCAGCTCAGCTTCTAACTCCATCAGTCAGGCGGCATCAGTTTTTACAAAAATAATAATTATTATTATATTAATTTCATGTGTATAGTCCGAACTCTTTTGGTCATATAAACCCTCCCTTGAGGCTCCCTTGTCTTAGAAGCTTCGAAATTCTTTAAAAACTTCCTTTAAAAAAAAAATTCTAATCGGAACAGCCCTGAGAAATAAATCACTTCCAAAACCTTGCTTTAAAATCTTTAATTTTCTTTCTTAAAAAAACCCAGATTCTACAAATAAATTATGTAGGTTGAGCAGTACTGAGAATGAAATATCCTAAAATCTTGTCTTAGTGTCTTTGAATTTTAATGAATTTGGATGCCTGCAAAATTCTCTGGTTTAAACAACCCTGAGAATCGGAATATTAAGACAATATCTTAGAATCTTCAGATTGAAATAAAATACAGATCCCAAGAAATTTCCAGTTCATACAACTGTGAGACTCAAACTATCTTAAGGCAATGCTTTGGAAATCTTCTGACTTTGAGTCAGAATCTATTTTAATAGCTACATTTACTCTCTCTTGTACCCTTTGCCTTCCCTCGGACACTTGTATGTGCTTTTATTATTTCACATTTACATACTACCTGTATTTTTATTGAAGACTGAAGTTCAAATTTGGCCCAATGTCACCAAATCACACCTGCACGTCACATCACATTCCAATAAGGACACAGCAAACATATGTAGCCTAGTATGAAGATGTCCGTGGCAGAGACTCAAGAAAACTAGAGTGAAATGTCCCAACTGAGCCCCACATTTACATTTCAATAAAGGTCATTAATAACATGCCTCTGAAGTTTGACTTTTTGCTCCATTACAATACTTATAGGCAACTACAACAAATTTCCGCTCAATGAAACATGGTAATGCTTAGTAGTGCACATAGATGCTCCTTTAATATATTTGATATTAGTAAAATGCATTCATTTTCAATGGGCATCTATGCAGCTGAAACGGGTAGCTTAGTGCATCCCAACCTTTTCAACATTAACATTTTAATATAACATTATAGTCATTATGGCTTTTAGAAAAATGATTTTGTCAGGTGGGGTAGTAGGGTAGTGTTTGTTTTCCTTACATGACTTACTTTTATACTTACTTTTATAAGTAGTTTTGAAACCAAATTAGTGCAAGTCAGATTTTACTACATCGTAATTTGATATTTTAGTGAAATGTACACTTTTCTGTGTAAATGAGATTATGGTTTATTCTTTTTATTAGCTTTGAATGTCCAAGCACCTCCATCCCCAGTTAGAGGCAGTAGATGAAGCATCATTTGACTGCCCTTGTCCAGTTGTGGGTGTTCCTCAAGTGGAACACTTTCAGACCTCTAACTAATATGTTTTAAACCACATTGTGAATTACACATCCTATCATCAGTACAGAATTATAATATTATTGGTGGTCTACAAGTTCACAAATAGAACAATTTTATCTGTACAGAGAAGATCTAGCACATATAGAAGAAGAGATTGAAGCTCTGGAGAGCACAATGGATGCCTCTGAAGCTCTGGAGAGGAGGTAAATATAGTTTATTACTACATATGAGACAGAACAATGCAATCCACACATCTGCTGACAGTGTTTAATGCTTTATCATATAGTCTTCAGAATATGAATGTCCAAGCCAACAAAAACCTGAACATGAATAAACTTGAGATCAATGGCCTCAGGAACAGTGTGTAAGTTGTAAATCATTGTTTTGAGCAGTGCTGGAGAAGTAAATGTACTTGTAATTTGATTCCTAGTATTTACTAATCTCAAATGTGACAGTTTTGATTGGGGAACAGATGATCAGGGAGAAAAGGAAAAGGTGACGACAGCCAAGATGAGGAATATGTTCCTCGTCTTTGTAAACAGTATGTTAGAGTTCCTACAGCTGCTGCTTCGCGACTGGCAGGGGAACGCCCAGACTAAGGATGCGTCGCCCTGATGATCCCAGAGGTTTTGACCTGGTTCTACCAGTCCCGGCACAAACCATAGAGGAACTCAAACCAAAGTCAAGAGAGGTGTTGGTAACTGGAAAACACCTGTTTATTATGTTTTTCTTGAGCTAAATAAAACACACTTGAGGCTTGACCGTATGCTGCACTAAACGGTCTTTTCTTTTCTACAGTTGAAACCAGAAGTTATATAGCATACAATATATGAAAAGACACACATGCATTTTTCCCCTCATTGTCTGACATGAATTTAGAATAAACGTGTCCCTTTTTAGGTCAATTAGGATTACCTAAATTATTTCTATTTGCTAAAAGCCAGAATAGAGAGAATTTAAGGCAATTTTCATGACTTTCTTCAAAGCTTAAATACACCAAGATTACTACGGTTTATTGGCAACATCTGAATTAATCAAAGACACACCTGTGGATGTATTTTAAGGCACACCTGAAACATGGGAAAGTCGAAAGAAAGCCAGAATATCAGGAAGAGAATTGTGGACTTGCACAAGTCTGGCTCATCCTTGGGTGCAATTTCCAGATGCCTGAAGGTGCCTTGTTCATCTGTACAAACAATTATACACAAGTACAAACAAGATGGGAATGTCCAGCCATCATACCGCTCAGGAAGGAGACAGGAGACAGAGATGAACGTGCGTTGGTCCAAAATGTGCAGATCAACCCAAGAACAAAAGCAAAAGACCTTGTAAAGACGCTGCACTGAAGCTGGTAAGAGTACGTCATTATCCACAGTGAAACAGGTACTGTATTGACATGGGCTGAAACGTCACTCTGCCAGGAGGAAGCCATTACTCCAAAAGACACATAAAAAAAGCCAGATTAATGTTTGCAAATGCACCCAGGGACAAAGACCTACATTTTTGAATACATGTCTGTATCCATATCTGTGGTCTGATAAAACTAAAATGTACCTGTTTGGCAATAATGACCATTGTTACGTTTGAAGGAAAAGGGGGGTGCTTGCAGGCCCGAGAACACCATCCCAACTGTGAAACACGGGGGTGGCAGCATCATGTTGTGGGGTTGTTTTGCTGCAGGAGGGATTGGTGCACTTTACTAAATAGATGGCATCATGAGGAAAGAACTTTATGTGGAAATACTAAAGCAACATCAAGACATCAGCCAGGAAGTTAAAAGCTTAGGTGCAAATGGGTCTGAATGACCCAAAGCAAACTGGTTGCAAAGTGAGAACAAAGTCAATGTTTTGGAGTGGTCATCACAAAGCCCTGACCTCAATCCTATTGAAAATATATGGGCAAAGCTGAAAAGACATGTGCAAGCAAGTCGGCCTACAAACATGGCTCAGTTACACCAGTTCTGTCTGGAGGAATGGGCCAAAATTCCTGCCAACTATTGTGAGAAGCTTGTGGAAGGATATCCAAAACATTTGACCCAAGTTGTACAGTTTAAGGACAATGGTACCAAATACTAATGAAATGCTTTTAAACTGACTTTTGACAAAGTCATAAAAATTGTAACTTCTAGTTTCAACTGTACATCACACTGTGCTAAAGAACTAGCCCACAAAACAATAACCACATTTTTTCTGTAATAACTTTAATTATTCTCCACAGTGCCAGTGTTCCAGACTAATGAGCAACAATTCCCACTGGAATTAGCTCTACTACATTTTCCACTTATTAATACTCTAAATCATGTTTATCCATCATTTTAAACAATGTGATAACTATTTTAATACTTTGTGTGTATGTAAACCTTAAACGCTGTTAAATAAAATTGATCATTTTCATCTTGTCTTTAATCAACTCATGAGTCACCCTGATTTGTGTATTTTTAAAGAAACAGTTTTTAATTAATAATTTAATTAATAATTTTACTTTATTTTCAGAATGTTAACAAAGTAAATGAGGGTAAACACAATCTAATAAACTAATGTGTAACAATAACTACATAAAATGGAAGTACCTGAGTGAAGTTTCTAATATATGAAAACTGAAGAGCTGGAAGCTGGATGACGTCTCCATCGATGGACTGTGGAGTGCCTTTACAACAGCAGCTGGATCTGCGGGTCAACCTTGATGACCTCCCTGCAAAGCGTCTGTAGAGCTCGTCCCTTCGCGGTCGCCATGTTCCTGCCACAAAAACGCAAACAACGGTCACAGTGAGACAGAGTACTGTACAGTAACACAGGGAAAGTAGGGACGGTCGCTCAACGCTCTGTGTCGAATCACGTCTCGCCCCTTAAAGCAGAACCACATGGAAACAGCATTTCACAATCAAGCTTCAATACGCGTCAGTTCCCCGGTCCCGCTGTAGACCGGAGCGCAATGAGCGAAATAGAAACTGAAATATGGCCTTAAATTAAATAGAAATATAGTAAGTGTGAGAATTTTGATGCGTTTTATTTTAAAAGACAACAAAACAGGCACATTGTTTTTGCTTTGAAGGTCGTGTTGTGTTCAAACCAACAAAAGAGAACAAAAAGTAACTGACAAACCTCCTCCGTATTCCAGGGTTTTTAACTGAAAACAATGGAAAATGACCTTGACAGTTGTTCAACAGATGTACAGTCTACATGCATATTCAACAGTGGTGTATATTAGAGAGGATGATGATTGGCTTTAATTAGGATTGTTTTGCATTCTACAAGACTAATTCTGCTTGTCGTTGACGTTCACAGCTACAAGTGATGGGTTTCAGAGTGCAGGTCTGGTCATTATACCACGCTGCTAGCTTTTTCTACTAAATTTGTTTGATCCTGAGCAACATTGTTAAGTCTAGAATGGAGCACAATCTACAGATCATCTGTTACATGCTCTAGATCTTTAGGGTGAAATGGGAAGGAGATGGAGAAATCTGGAAGGTTATTAATGAAAACACGAGCTGTTGAGCATTTACTCACTCAGAGATGCTGGTAGTGCACCACCAAAAACAACAGTCTTGGACAGACAACGACCTCTGCCTTCATACCCTAGAGAGTCCGAGCAGATCACTCAGAGCTCCATCAGAGAGAGTGTTTAGTGCGGTTGGGCATTTTGTTGCCCACTCAGGTCCTTTCTAAACCACACAAGGCAAACATGTTTTTCTTAACCAGTAAACAGGCGAGGGTCAAAACCGGAGCTGTGGTAACCATAACAGAAGGACTGAGGTAAAATCAGAAGACGAGAAACATTTACACTTATGGCATTTGGCAGACGCTCTTATCCAGAGCGACTTACAAAGTGCTTTGCTATTTACCCAAGAAAAACCTTAGCTAGTTAGAATAGACTAATAATTCAAAAGATTCCTCTAAGCTTAGACACTACTAAACACAATACAATAAGGCGACCATAGTACTCTATTCGTCCAAGTACTCTCTGAAGAGGTGGGTCTTCAGTCTGCGTTTGAAGACAGCGATGGACTCGGCCGTTCGGACACCCAGGGGCAGCTCGTTCCACCACTTTGGTGCCAGGACAGAAAAAAGCCTGGACGCTTGTCTTCCGCGGATTTTGAGGGATGGCGGGTCGAGCCGAGCCTTACTTGAAGCTCGAAGGGCTCTTGGTGCGGAACGGCTTTTGACCATTGCCATCAGGTATGGAGGGGCTGGTCCGTTCTTGGTTTTGTAGGCCAGCGTCAGGATTTTGAATCTGATGCGGGAAGCAGCTACAGGAAGCCAGTGGAGAGAACGCAGCAGTGGAGTGACATGGCTAAATTTAAGGACATAGAAGACGACCCGTGCCGCTGCATTCTGGAGGAGTTGCAGGGGCCTGATGGTGCGCAGAGGGAGACCAGCCAGAAGAGAGTTGCAGTAGTCAAGTCTGGAAGGGACGAGAGACTGAACGAGCACCTGGGTGGCCTCTCTAGAGAGGAAGGGTCGAATTCTCCGGATGTTGTACAGGAGAAATCTGCAGGACCGAGTTACGTTTACAACATGACTTGAGAACGATAACTGATCATCCATCACTACACCAAGGCTTCGAGCTTCTGTAGAAGGAGTGACCAGTGAGTTCTCAAAGGTGATGGCAAGATCGTTTTTAGGTCCAGCAGTTCCCGGGATGTACAGCAGCTCCGTCTTGCTGGGGTTGAGTTTGAGGTGGTGAGCCGTCATCCAAGAAGAGACGTCGGCGAGGCATGCTGAGATGCGGGCAGAAACCTGTGTGTCAGACGGGGGGAAAAAAAGAGCATGAGTTGAGTGTCATCGGCGTAACAGTGGTAAGAGAATCCATGGGAGGATATCACTTTACCAAGAGCACCTCAATCAACTAGTGAGCACCAAGCTTCTATGTTAACCGTAAGACAAGAGTGTTAGCAGAATCTAGTTAGAAGTATATTTAAAAACCAGCCCACCTTACAAGCTAAAGATGACCCCAAGTAAAAAAGCAATCACACTGATTTCTGAGTGGCTCCACACCTAACTTATCAAGATTGGAGACACTTGGCTCCTCCTCTGCAATTCACACTTCTAGCTGGCCTGAAACTACACCTGAATCAGCACCTCAATCAACTAGTGAGCACCAAGTGCTCAGGCAGAGGTCCGGAATAAAAGACAGACAAAACTGAGCAAAAGAGTCCAAACATAAAAAGCTCAGAACACAAAGCAAAACGGAGCAAACAAGCACACAGGAGACAAACAGGGGAAGGTGAAGTAGCCGAGCTGATGAGCTTCAGGGACACGTTCTAAAACTCAGCTGATCTGGCTTTGTCCTGATTGGCCGGAGTGGTTACATGAGCAAGCAGAGGAGTCTGGGAAATTGAGTACATATACAACGACTGACGGTAAAACTACATATCCTCTTTGGGCTCCAATACTTTTCAGTGTTTTACAGAAGAACCTCCAGCAGTGAGAACACCGCCCTGAGGAGCTGTCCTCGCTGCCGGAGCAGCTGAAGAGCCGAGGACCTCCAACCAGTCAGCAGAGGAGAAAACCGGCTGTGGTGGTGGAGGAGTAGCGAACGAACTTCTGTCAAAATAAAAGTCCCTCCTAAACCTGAATAAAAAGACTTTCTGACTCTCTAAATTAAAAATGATCAACTAGTTTAAGAAAACAGAGAGTTTACAACAATTTAACAGCTTATTAAAGTAACTTAAATTAATAACTAAATAATAACAGATATAAAGGAAAAATCTGACACAGGACACATAAATCTTTAATAAAAGTGGCCTTATGAAGGGAAATATTCAGCTTTCAGACACTGGCACCATGTTTGTCCCATAATGACAAAGTAAAACACAGTTTTTTTTGTTAATTTATTGAAAAGGAGAAACTAAAATTGACATAAGTATTCAGACACTTGGTTCTTAGTTGAAGCAGCTTTGGCAGTGATTACAGCCTCCAGTCTTCTTGGGTTTGATGCCACAAGGTTTGCTCACCTGGATTTGGGGATTTTCTGCCTTTCTTCTCTGCAGATCCTCTCCGTAATGTTGGATGGGGGCGTTGGTGGACAGACATTTTCAGGCCTCTACAGAGATTTTTGACAGCAGATTTTTTGTAGCCTTCTCCAGATCTGTGCCTCCACACAGTCCTGTCTCTGATCTCTACAGGCAGCTCCTTCCTCCTCATGTCAGCTGTGAGACCTTATGTAGACAGGTGTGTGTCTTTAACCACGTCCAATAAACTTACCAGAGCTGGACTCCAATCAAGGTGTGGAAACATCTCAAAAATGATCAGTCTATGTCAAAACCCAAGGAAGCGCACCAGATAGCTCTGTACAATCTCTAAGCCGACGCAAACGTGACCTCATGTCAGGACAATGGTACAATGGGTATAAGATGGTGGATCCATGGACCACTCCTGGTCAGTCAATTGGGTGGTCTCTGTTTCTGGGTGAGGGAAATACAGTTGCCCTCCTAAAGATCAATAGCCTAGCTTACCAACTTCTGACTGTTGTTAATGATACCGCGGGGGCAATAAATGCCCTATGTCAGGAGCAACAGGCAATGCAAGCAGCCGTACTCCAACATCGAATGGTCCTAAACCTCCTTACCATGAAGGAAGGAGGAGTGTGTAGAATGCTCAATACTTCCTGTTGTTTCTATATCCCAGATTTAAGTGATAACATCACCAGCTATGTGGACCATATGAAACAAGCCATCACCCCTCCTCCCACCAACCCTAATAGCTGGTGGGAATGGCTGTCACTATTCAGACCCTGAGGTCGTTGGCTTCTCACTGTATGTGCTCCTTTGCTGTGTCTTCTCCTATTTGTTTTTTGCCTGATTCCTTGTCTTCTGTAACTGTGCGTTACGGCTGTTTAGTAGATCTTTCACTCAGTATCAGATGATTTAGGAATGATCAATATGTGTGTGTTATTTGTTTGATTAATAATCAAAGGGGGGAATTGTTGTGAAAACCAATTTGGTGATTCTTGATCAATGTATATGTGAGAAAGTATAATCACAGGTATGTGTGAGAATGTATAATCACCTCCAATATTTAATCCATGAGAAGGTAAAATGTAACCATATTTGTACTTTAATGTGCTGTGTGTAAGTCTGCAAAAGACAGGACAGGAGACAGAAAGGTGTCTAGGTGAGAATGATAGAGCATCATTACTGTTGTTTTTTGTTCTTTTTAATGTTCTTTTCCTTCTTTGGTGTGAACAGAATGTTCTGGCTGTGCGTCTATGCTAGTTCTATAACCATATGTAGAATAAATCCTAAAAAGGAGGAAACAAAGGGAGTTGTAACTGGTTTCGATCACAGAGGATGTGTATAAAATACCTGTTGCAGAGTATAACCCAGTCCTTTTGTCTCAATAAAACTTGCTACTCACTGCGACTCAGGCCTGTATCTTTTCCACCACTGTGTGTGTGTGTGTGTGTGTGTATATATATAAATAATGATTATTATTATTATTAATAATAATAATAATAATAATAATAATAAAAATAATAAAAGATCAGAGGATGATAAACTGCTGGAGGAAACTTTAAGCTGTGTTTAAAAGCCCCCTGTTTGTGTTTTTTCAGCTCACAGCTAGTTACAGTTAGCTTGTCCTGTAGTCACTTAGCTAGCGGCCTCTCCTGGGGTCCTGAAGCTCCAGCGCGAGCGCCCTGTTGATGTCCTCTGCTGCCTGTCAGTGCAGGTTAGCCCTCGGAGCTAATGAGTGTTCGGGGTATTTAGCAACTCATTTCTGTGGAAACATTGGATTTTTGTATCTATCATGCACATCTTTGAATATTAATAATAATAATAATAATAATAATAATATTAATAATAATGATAATAATAGAACACATTCTAGATGATTCCTGATATTGTATTATTTTATTAAAGGTGGTGAGAGTGGAGAAGGAGGTGAAGGAGGAGAGGGAAAAGGTGCTGAGATATTTAAACTGCTCTGGTCCATCAGTATGACCAGCCGGACCAAACTGGTCAATCACCTTGGTCACACTGATAGACCCGCTTAACCATCCCTCCCAAAGAAAACCATGTGATGCCGTGCTGGTCAGGAGCTAAGTAAACTGCTGAACCAGCTGGTTTACCAGCTTTACCGGGACGTTTCCCCTGGACGACCAGCTTTTTCAACCACCTTGACCATCAAGGTCCAGCTTAGATCATCTGAAAGCAGTTGTTACCAGTTGATGTGGATTTTTTTTAGTCAGTGAAGAAACATAAACAATAGGTTTAAAAAAAGTATGTGGACACCCTTTCTGATGATTGAGATACAGTGTTTAAGCCACACAAGCTTCAATTGTACTACTGATGGGTTGCTTAAATGTTCAGACGAATGTGAGCTACATTTTTATTATATTTTTATTATATTTTTATCTGAGCAGAAACCTCTTCAGCGAGGTGCTCCTGCAGCCTCTGCAGCCTCTGCTTGCACATCTGGACGACTTGAGGGAGCACACCCAACATTGCCTCCAGCAGCTCTCGCAGCTTCTCATCGACCTCCTCGTTCTCCATGGGGGCGTGGACATCATCCTCCATCCTGGAATCAGCATCAGCATGACCAGCTTCACCAGGCTAGTCAACCAGTATGACCAGCTCTTGACCAGCTTAACCGGTTTTGTCCAGTCTCTGGATTTTTGTCTCCACTGTCTCTGGATGCTCCGAAGTAGGATCTCATTCAGGTGACGTGTTTTGGACGTGTTGACCTTCCTGTTATACCGTAGTTGGGTTCATGCACTGAATGCTGGGATATGTTGTTCTCTCCAATTCTGGAATATGTTGTGGGTTTAAGACCCGGGATTCACAAGCTGCCACTGTTGGGCCCTCGAGCAAGGCCCTTAACCCTCCCGATTGCCCCCCACTCCAGGTTAGGTAAGTGAATTGCCCTCGGCTAACTAGTAGGTAGAGTGTGTGTGTGTGTGTGTGTGTGTGTGTGTTGGTTTGAAGTGTAGTCCTGACCTGTAGCAGTGGTATTATCAGTTTTATTGGGATTATTATTTTGATTATTAGTGGGTAACTCTGACCAGGGGTCCGGCAGCAGCGCTCTTGCTCCTTGTTCTCCTCTTTTGTTCCTCTGTTGGTTTTGTTTGATGTGGCCTGTCTGAAGCTCGGCTACGTGGTTTTCTTTAGTTTTGCTCTCGCCCTTTCTGAAGCGCTGCTTCCTGCTCTGTTTTCCCTTCCTGCTCTGTCCTGCTTTTAACCCTAAGCTCGGCTTGTGGTTCTCCTCATCCCCTTGTCCCTTCCGAGCAGCGTTGTGTTTTCCTCCCAGATCCCTGGTTTGTTATATTGGCTCAGTCCTGCCTTAGTTGTCATTATTATTATTATTAATATCTTTATTAGTGTATTATGATCTTCTAATTCTTCAAAGTGATCTAATGTGAGTTTAATCCTCAGACTCATCATAAAGATGAAGAGAGACGATCAATATCTAGGTTTTACTTTCAGTAGAAAACAGAAACATCCAGAACATCAGTAATGCAGAGCAGTGCTTTATTAATGCTCAAAGACACACACACACACAAACACACACACACACACAAACACATAAACACACACACTTCATTCACATCACTCCAGCTCTTTTTTTCTCTCTTTTTCTCACTCCCTTATCCAATCACTCTGCCTCTCACTGTCTCAGGCTCAGTCCTCCAATCACTCTTTCTCTTACTGTTTCAGGGTCAATCCTCCAAATCCTCCAATCACTAACTGTCTCAGTCTCAATACTCCAAACACTCTTATTCTCATTCATCCATGCTCAAACCTCCAATCACGCTCAAACCTCCAATCACTCTTTCTCTCACTGCTCAATTCTCAATACTCCAAATCCCTTTAACTATCTCAGGCTCAATACTCCAAACACTCTTTCTCTCACTGTTTTATGGTCAAACCTCCAAATTATCTAACTGTCTCAGGCTCAATCCTCCAATCACTGTTTCTCTCACTGTTTCAGGGTCAACCTTCAATAACGGTTTCTCTCACTGCTCCATGCTCAGTCCTCCAAATCAATCTTTCCCTCACTAAAGCCTTAAATCCCCCGGAGAGCAAGCCAAAGGCGACAGTGGCAAGGAAAAACTCCCTCAGCGCTGGAGGAAGAACCTTGGGAGGAACCAAGACTCACACGGAGGGACCCATCCTCCTCTGATCAGAACTATTGATAAATGAATGATAAATTCACGGTTCGGTTCAGTTCGGTTCAGTTCCAATCACTCCCTCACTGCTGCAAATTCATCATGGATCTCGCCTAGGTTCACTCTAGACTCACTCCTCCAGGCTCACGCAGAGTTCCCTCGGAAGAGCTTCCTCATCCTCCCTCGAAGTGATCGTGAGACTCTGAGGATCGGTGCTGCAACATATTTCTTAGCTGCCCTTTTAACTGCAGCACAAAGCGGACTACAGTTAAAGCAGCCAGACTCCTCCCCGACAACCTCTACACCAGCTCTACTGCTGCTACCGTCTTCCTGGACTGGGTCGACTGGGTCTGGATGAGAACTGCTGCCCTCGTCAACGACGGTCACGACGAATCTGCCTATAACTCTGGGGGCCCTGCAGAAGCAATGGGGAGATGTAGGCATTGTTAGTGAGCTGATTCTGTACAGTAGCTACGTCTAAACTAGCTCTTCACCTTGAGTGATCTTCAAGCTTATCAAACATACCGTCGATTTTCCTCTGAGTGCTGGATGACGTTCTGCTCATAAGCGTTCCTTATGGAGAAGAGAAGACCGCTGGATGAGGACAGGCTGCTCCAATCCAGGTCCTCGTCCCCGCTGTCTACCTGCCTGTCCTCACTGCATTCTCCACTGTGTTTCCCTGGAGTTCCACACACTTTCACCTCCGGAGAGCTTTCAGACTCGGGGAAAGATAAGTATGTAGAATCGCTCCTTTCCCTGTTGATGAAAATACAGGAGATTGTAGTAAACAAACAGTGTACAGATCTGGAGAGGAGGGGGGGGGGGTCACAAAGCAGGATTCCCAGCTCAGCCAGAAAGCTCAAGCTTTTATTTACTATAGCTAATCAATCAATAAAGGATCAATAAAAACAGTAATAAATAATACATCCATTAACACAAGGACTCGACACTGGAGTTCCAGCACAGCGCTCTACTTACTGTTCTTGCCTGGCCTGCAGCCAAGGGTGGTTCGCCACGTTTCTCACCGAAGGCCGGGTGAAGGGATTGAAGCGCAGCATATAAGAAATGAAGGCCCGACAGGGCTCCTCCACTGCGACCCCACACGGATACTCCACAGTTTTGCGCTGGAGCTGTGTGAGGGAACCTTGGTGGTCTGTTCTGAAAGGCATGAAGCCGGTGACCATCACGTACAGGATGACGCCCAGGCTCCAGACGTCACTCTTCAGGGGATCGTAGGGCCTATTCAGAAGCACCTCAGGAGCGCAGTAGTGGAGAGTGCCACAGTATGTCTGGCTGAGGGAAGGGTAGCCTCTTACAAAGCAGCCCAAGCCAAAGTCGGACAGTTTGACCTGACCATCAGCACTCAGCAGGACGTTCTCACATTTCAGGTCTCGGTGGGCGATGTCCTGCTGGTGAAGATAGTCCACTGCACCGACGAGCTGGGAGAACCACATCCTGGCCTGGTTAACGGGGACGTGGTGGAGCGCCATGATCTCGTGAAGGAGGTCGGTTGCGGCTACCTCCATCACAATGAAGACCTGTCCGTTGGGCATGTCAAAACTTTCGTGTACCTGAATGATGTGAGGGTGCCTCACTCTCTTTAGGATGGCGAGTTCCCGGGGCAATTGCTTCCAGGCGAAATCTGATGATTCCTTCCTGCGATCCATGATTTTAATGGCCACATGTTTGCGGTGCCTCTCTGATGTGGCCAGTTTCACCATGCCGAAGCTTCCTGCCCCGAGGTTGTGCACCACCTCGTAGCCCAAGCTTCTCAGAACTCCACCTGTCTCATCTGCCTCCATGTTTTCCACTCCTCCTGTCTCCATGGAGAAGCAGCTGTAGAACCTGTTCTAGGGGATGTGGCTCTAGATAAGCGTGTCGTATGAGATTCGCACGTAGGAATGTTCCGTCTCGCTGCTGAATCCGGACTGAGCCACTGAGGGAGAACCCCCCCTTTTATAGGCTCTGTGACATCATCAGCATGACATCACAATGGAGTGGAAGACTCGGGTCCCTGAGCTCAGTTCCCTTGTTGACTGTATACGACTGGATGTGCACACAGTGCTGACAAAGAGGAAATGCCCCTTTCCCTTACTTAAGCAGCACATGACCCCAATTGCAGTGATAGTAAGGCGGAGTTGATTGAACACAGCCGGGCCTGTTTAGACTAAGCCATGTGCAATACCTGCTGAGGCCAGAAAACCTTGTACCACTGCACTGCAGAAGCAGTGTTCTCAAAGCCACACCTGGACCAGCTGTGTTTAAAGCTTTACATTACAGCTGTTCAATCGACTGTTTTTATTCACATTGATTCAGAAAGGTCTCCAACTACCTGTTCAGGTGAAAAATCTAAAAATCTTATTTATTTATAATAAAGGAATTAATAAAGAGGACACTCAGGTTTTTCCTTTAGAATTTGAGTTTCTAGGCAACTAATGTGTCCATAATAATGAACGAGCTGTATAAAAAAACAAAATGATAAATAAATAAATGTAAAAAAAAGGGTTTTTTTTTCATTTAAAAAATGAAGAATGAAGTTAAAATAAAATGATTATTAATGATTAATGAGACCAAACTTGGCAATAAAATATTATGTTACTTTAAATAATTCAAATAATTTCACAAATTCCTGCTGTTCCCAATGCAGGTCAAAAATATATGTGAATAAGTGAAGTGAATAAAATGTGTAGTTTATAGCGTTTATTATATTTATTTACATATTTATGTATATATATGGCGTGCGATGGGAGGGGAGAGTACTTATGGTTGCAAACTCAATGGGAAGAACACTTGAACCGTTTGTCAGAGTAGAAAAGAAGCCTGAAGTAACTTCTACAGGCATTAGACTGGTTCATCAGGAATTCTGCTGTATTATTTTAATATGCCCACAAGAGGGCGCTCAACTACCATATTGGTACTTCATAAGAGTGCTGCATCCAATCATGACACCGTCCTTATTTAGTACCCAAAGTACTAAGCCTTTCATACATACACATTACCCATCAGAAACTTCAGTCTGAGAGAGCACAATTGGCCGTGCTCTCCCTGGGTGACAGCTCTAGATGGCGCTCTCTCTCCCCTCATCACTCCTAAGTGATGTTGGCCTGGGACACAGGCGTCTGTTGGCTGGTGCGGTGGAGCTGGGGACCCGGCGCTCTCCTCTGGCGGTGGCTGGAGATGAGTGGAGATGAGTGTTAAGTCCTTTCCCTCTGAGAGGGGCAACAGCCTCCAGGCAGTCCAGCTTCCAGACAGCTTCCTTAATTCAGTCCAGTGTCTTCTTTAAGCACAGTCAGCCCCCTTTTCCTGCAAGCTGGGACCATGTACTCTAGTGGGACAAAAGTATTGGGACACCAGCTCATTCATTGCTCCTTGTGAAAATGCTTTTAATGGAGAGCGTTAGTGAGGTCAGGATGGTGGATGATGATCACCACCCCACCTCATCATCCCCAACCACCCAGCTCATTCCATCAAAAGTATTGGATGGCACTCCACCATCATTTCAGAGAACACAGTTCTTCCACTGCTCCACAGCTCAATGCTGGTGGGCTTTATTCCCCCTTCAGCCCACGCCTGGCATTAGACAGCAAGGTGCACATAGGTTCATGTTTATCTGCTCCAGGGAGTCCTATTCTATTGGCATAGCCACCACCACCAGTCTCACCTACTGCCAACTACCACCACCGGTCTCATCTACAGCCAACCTCCACCAGTCTTACCAACAGCCAAAAACCACCACCACCAATCTCACTTACAGCCAACCACCACCACCAGTCTCACCTACATCCAACCACCACCACCAGTCTCACCTACACCCACCACCACCAGTCTGAACTGCCTCCAGAGAAGTCAATAAACAACCCTTCATCTGAGCTGTTTGATTGGTCACTGTAAAATCAAACCCGCCTTAAAATCCAGTGTCAGGTGTAACGGTTACTTTATGGTGGGGTACAGTGCGCATGTGCATGGAGAGTTTGGAGGAAAGCGTGGGAGAGTGTGTGCGTATGGTGAACTGTGCTGGGTTGTAGCCTGGGTTCTCCAGCTGGTGTTGTCTGGGAAGTTGTGAGGAGGGAAGTGGAGGTGCTCTCATTCTCATTAAAACTGAGCAGCATATGTTGATGTATGATGGTCTGCTGCTGGCTGTCCAGTACAGCAGTGTTGGAAATGTAGCATAAACTGGTGTGTGCACTTTCCACGCTGTATGTCTGTCAAGCAGCACAGCACCACGCATGCGCAGTAGAGGGCGGACGTGGCAGTAGTGCACGACAGAGTTTGTTCATAACTTTCTTTTTTTGTTTCCGTTCATGAAAAAAAGGGAAATCTGTCGGGTCGAGGTGGATGAACGTGTTTTATTAAGCTAGTCTTCGCACCATTTTCTTCTCCTCACCATGTTCGCGAAAACTAGTCCTATCGCAGCATATTTAAGGACTCGTCGTCGAAGCTCGCTTGTGATTGGTCAGATTCTTCCAAACATGTCAATGAGCGCTCTGAGGCTTAATGATGAGAGCAGAGGTGAAACTCCAGCTCTCCCCCTCTGACCACCTACATCCCACACTACTATGCAGTCTTTCCATCGCCATGTTTTCATAACTGACCCTCCTGTTTCTAAAACGGAGCAAACATGCTCGGAAACTTGGGACAAATCAACCTAAACTAAACTCTCTTTTAATGCTCTTACTCACTTTTACACTGTTTACAACGCTATCATCATTTTGCCTAGTCTGAAAAAACCTACAAACACCAGTATCTGCTAATGCTCTCCAGGTAAAGAGGATCAGTCTCAGGGGGACACTGCTTACCTTTCAGAAAAACACCTTTTTAACCTCTCTCTTCTTGTACATTTCCAAAGAGACCTTGATAGGAAATGATCTCAACAGGGATGTAGTTGCATTCTGGCAAAGAGGGACACTGTGAGATTCTCAGTCTCTGCAAAATGCTAGTCTGTGACTGTGAGTAATGACGAACTGTCTTTAGATGCGAGAGGCGTCAGACTTTAGTCCTGTAAAAGCATTTTCAGAGAGAGTCATTTCAGAGTCCTCTGCTGTATGGTTTGCATTAGTCAAGAGGCTAGTGAACTCGGTGGCTGAAATGTTAGTGTGACAGCTCGTACTGAATGTTAGCTGAAAGCTGCTTACTGTCACTAAATGGTGTCAGAAAAAGCTTCTCCTAGCATCGTTGCAGATAGAAGCTCACCTGTTGCTGCACAGTTGGTGCTGGTCATGCTCTAGTCCTTCATCAGTGGTCACAGGACGCTGCCCACAGGCTGTTGGCTGGATATTTCTGTTTGGTGGACTGTTCTCAGTCCAGCAGCACTGCCCTGTCTGACCCACTCGTACCAGCGCACAGGGGCGTCGTAATGGGGGAAACAGTGAGGACGAATCTAAGGGCCTGTGACCGACAGGGGCTGTAAAAATGTATGAACCGAGTTTAGGAGCCAAAAGAAGGACTGCCTTGATTTGTATATTTAGTTTTGTAATATTTGTTTGATTTCTTAGAAATGTGGAAAACATACAGAACACGTAGTGGAACACATTTTCTCTGCTGTCTTTGCTTTGCACTCATGGTGTAATTGTATCCTGTCTCTTTACGAAACGCTGGAGGAATGTTCGGGGTCTTTTTGCTCACTAGGGGGCGATTCAGAACAGTCTTTGGTTTGGTGGGAAAATGGAGCGCACGGTTTTTTGACAGTAGCATAGCTTAGACCTTTAGCTTTTTTGGTGGATATTCAGTGGAAGCATTTTAAATGAATTGTTGGTAAGACAAAACTTTTCTTCAGTAAACATTTTTTTAAACCTACATGTGGACTCTGTGGTTACTGGGAAGAATGATACGTGTCAGCCATACTCAACCAGCTAAAACCAACTGTCTACACCTTATGTGAAAAGACTCTTTGCAGGAACTGACCTTTAGCTCAAAACATGAGCTTGTCCAGAATGAACTGCTGGGTAGCATCTTTATTGAACCGCTTGTACATTCTAAGTAGCTTTTTATCAGCCTGCCTCCCAGTATGGTCACATGGATAATACAAATGCTGTCAGTCTGAAGCACTGAATGTAGCTAAAAGCTGCGTCACTACTGGTAAAGGTAATGGTGCTACCTGATGCCTGAGAAATTGATTGACCTTATTTTGGCCCAAATCACATTTCTACATTGCCCTCCTGACAGACATGGAGGATATTCTAAGGCAATCAGCCTCCAAGAACTTTAGCACATTTTTCCTATATCAGTATTCCACACAAAAAAGTAAAGTGTTTTCAGTGTAAATATAGCACATCACACCTCCTGATCTCTATCAGCACTGTATAGAGCACTGATGTTGATGAACATACATTTTTACAAATGATTTCTTTAGTTTGATTGGTGTAGTTATATTACCTCCATCTCTTAATATTGTTTAAATGAAGATCAAATGCCATGGTGTTAATATGAGGGTCCATATGTTATTACACCTGAATGTGCATATCTGTATTATCAATTATCATTATCATAGGATAATGCTTCTGACTCACAAACACAATATTTTTTTCATTTACTTCAATGAACTTTATTAAAAAAACAAATCCAGGTTCACTAGTCCAGACTTCTTCCTCCAGGCACACTCCTTCTTCCTCTATACACACTCCTTCCACCAGGTACACTCCTTCTTCCAGGTACACTCCTTCCACCGGGTACACTCCTCCTCCTACAGGCACACTCCTCTTCCTCCAGGCACACTACTCCTTCCTCCAAGTACACTCCTTCTTCCTCCAGGCACACTCCTCTTTCCTCTATGCACACTCCTCCTTCCAGGTACACTCCTTCCACCAGGTACACTCCTCCTCCTACAGGCACACTCCTCTTCCTCCATGCACACTCCTCTTTCCTCTATGCACACTCCTCCTTCCAGGTACACTCCTTCCACCAGGTACACTCCTCCTCCTACAGGCACACTCCTCTTCCTCCAGGCACACTACTCCTTCCTCCAAGTACACTCCTTCTTCCTCCAAGTACACTCCTTCTTCCTCCAGGCACACTCCTCTTTCCTCTATGCACACTCCTTCTTAAAGGTACACTCCTTCTTCATCCAGGCACACTCCTCCTTCCTCTATGCACACTACTCCTTCCAGGTACACTCCTTCCACCAGGTACACTCCTCCTCCTACAGGCACACTCCTCTTTCCTCTAGGCACACTCCTCGTCCTCCAGGTACACTCCCTTCCTACAGGCACACTCCTCCTACAGGCACACTACTCCTCCTACAGGCACACTAGTCCTTCCTCCAGGTACACTCCTCTTCCTCCAGGTACACTCCTCTTCCTCCAGGCACACTCCTCTTCCTCCAAGTACACTCTTTCTTCCTCCAGGCACACTCTTTCTTTCTCCAGGCACACTCCTTCTTTCTTCTAGGCACACTCCTCCTCCTCCAGGCACACTCCACCTTCGGCTTGGCACACTCCCTTCCTCCAAGTACAGTACGTCTTCCTTTCAGGCGTACTCCCCCTTCAGCTAGGTACACTCCCTTCCTTCCAGGCACACTCCTCCTCCTCCTCCCTTCCTCCTGGCACACTCCTCCTTCCTCCAGTCACACTACTACTTCTTCCAGACACACTACTACTTCCTCCAGAAATACTCACACACCCTAAACTTGGGGAATCTCAGTCTCTTGGTTCTTTGCTTATTCTCACATCTCTGCTCAGAACTTGGACGAGCAGGAGCTTCAGTAGAGGAAGCAGAATTACAAGCTTCCTGCAGGGGAGTAGCAGGAGAGTCATGCACCTCAAAGTTCCTCTTGAAAAACTTCTTCATCCTCTGGCGAAGAGACCGGGAGGCTTTGAGAATTGGTTCTATAATACTAGCGCGAGCATTGGCTGCCCTTTCAACTGTGGCACAAAGTGGTCGGCAACCAGACTCCTCCCCCACATCCTCTACGTTTTGGCAAGTCAGACTTGCACCAGCTCCACTGCTGTCCTCCTGCAGCATCAGATACTCGTACCTGCCGTCTTGAGATGTGAGCGTGTCTACCTCACTGCCAGAGCAAGAGGCCTGGGACTCGTCAAGTGGGTTGACGTCTTGCTGAGAACTTGCTCTGCTTTCCCCATCCTGACCTTCACGCTCATGATCGTCAGTTTTGGAAGAGCAGAGACTGCTGAGTGTGGATTCGAGCCAAGGGTGCTGTGCCACTTCTGCCATCGAAGGCCGAGTGGCAGGATCGAATTCCAGCATGTAGGAAATGAAGTCGTGACACTTCTCCTCCACTCCAGTCCCTTCTGGGTACACCAGTGGTTCGGACTGAATCAATGGGAGGTTTTTCCAACTGGAGTCGTAGAAGGGCAAGCACCCGACGACCATAACATAAAGAATGACTCCCAGGCTCCACACGTCACTCTTCTTTGGATCGTAGGCCTTGGACATGATCACCTCAGGGGCACAGTAGAAGGGAGAGCCACAAAACGTATCACTCAGCTCAGGGAATCCTCTTGAAATGCGGCTGAAACCAAAGTCTGTTATTTTGGCCTGGTTGTCAGCGGTCAGTAGAACATTTTCACATTTCAGGTCACGATGGACTATGTCCTGCTCATGCAGATACACCATGGCATTGACGATCTGCGCAAACCACTGCTTGGCCTGGTCGATAGGGATGACGTGTTGTTCGACCTTTTCGAAAAGATTCATTGAGGCAGCCTCCATCACAACAAACACCTGTCCATTAGCCATTTCAAACATCTCATGCACCTGAATAATATGAGGGTGCCTCACTCTTTTGATGATGGCGAGTTCCCGGGGCAGGAATTTTGAAACAACATCAGGTGTCATCTGCTTGCGGTCCATTATTTTAATGGCCACTAGGTTTGGGTGCCTATCTGAGGTGGCCAGCTTAACAATGCCGAAAACCCCTGCACCGAGGTCATCCAGGACTTCGTACCCCAAGCTTCTTAAGACTTTAGTGGTTTCCATTATTTTCCCTGTAGAAAAAAAGAAGGGCTGAAAGTCCCTGAATCGTCGTTCCTGCGAGCTGCTGAATCCTAACTGGTGGAATGAGGGAGAAGCAAGCCTTTATATAGGAGCCTCGGCGGTGACGTCATCGGTATGACGTCACAATCGCGGCCGCTATACAGAGTCCAAAACGAAATTCTGTCAAAATAAAAGTCCCTCCTAAACCTAATAAAAATATTTTTTGAATTGACAATGATTAACCAGTTAAGAAAACAGAGTTTACAACCATTTAAAAGCTTATTAAAGTAACTTAAATTAATAACTGTAAATAATAACAGATATAAAGGAGAAATCTGACACAGGACACATAAATCTTTAATAAAAGTGGCCATATGAAGGAAAATAATTAGCTTTCTGACACTGGCACCATGTTTATCCCATAATGACAAAGTAAAACAGAGTTTTAGATTTTTTTTGTTAATTTATTGAAAAGGAAAAACTAAAATTGACATAAGTATTCAGACACTTTACTTGGTTCTTAGTTGAAGCAGCTTTGGCAGTGATTACAGCCTCCAGTCTTCTTGGGTTTGATGCCACAAGGTTTGCTCACCTGGATTTGGGGATTTTTTGCCTTTCTTCTCTGCAGATCCTCTCCGTAATGTTGGATGGGGACGTTGGTGGACAGCCATTTTCAGGTCTCTACAGAGATTTTTGACAGCAGATTTTTTGTAGCCTTCTCCAGATCTGTGCCTCCACACAGTCCTGTCTCTGATCTCTACAGGCAGCTCCTTCCTCCTCATGTCAGCTGTGAGACCTTATGTAGACAGGTGTGTGTCTTTAACCACGTCCAATAAACTTACCAGAGCTGGACTCCAATCAAGGTGTAGAAACACCTCAAAAATTATCAAGACACATGGGAGACCCCCAGAGCTACATTTGAAGTGTCATAGCAAAGGGTCTGAATTTCCATGTGAAAGTTTTTCATTTTAATAAATTTTAAAATTCTGTTTTCACTTTCTCATTATGGAGTATTGATGCAGAATGATGGGATTTCTTATTTTATTTTATTTTAGCACATGATCTCAACATAACATTTAAAAACAAGTGAAATACTTTCTGAATGCATTGTATATTTTTACAATAATATTTAAAATACTCTGATAACAGTGATTCAAAAGTCTATGTTTTAAAATCTTAAAATATTGATTTTTTCCAGCTGTTATTTTCATACAACACTAGTTTGACTGTAGAGATTTTGGACAAAATGTCAGAAATCCACTGATTCTGATGTGTTTTCCTTCATAAGGCCACTTTTCTTCTAGATTCATGTGTCCTGATTAAGATGATATTAAAAGTGACAGTAAAACTGTGTTTATCAGACACACTAGTCTGAAGATAGACACTATCAGCATTTGATCAGAAACTCACAGCTTTTTCCTGCTCCGAGTTTTCAGTAAAATGAGTGAATCAACAGTAGTTGTAAGAAAACACTAAGGCTGATAGTAAAAAGCCTCTCTAAGCAGTTTAACCTGACGTTTTCCTCATAATGCCCTACAATCATTTTCCATAGTGAACTCTTTCTGCTGGACTTTAGGATTTTACAAGCTGACTTTTATTTGGAGGGGAAATCAGAATCAGGCGATGGAGGTGTAGTGTTTTATTAGAACAGCAGGTGGCGCAGTAGAGCTGTCAAGCCTCCAACCACTTTGTCTTCAACTGGGTTAAAAAGCCTCGTTCTGTCCAGCCCTAATATAAAGTACGGTGGCCGAGAAGAGCCACCGCGCTGCAGATTCACAAACGCGCAGCAGAAGCAGAAAGCCCTTCATCAAAACGACAACATGGCTCTACATTTAACAAACGCGCCGCAGATTCACTAAACAAGTGCAAGCTCACAAACGCGCTGCAAAACCCTTCCCAACACAACGGGAGCGTTTCCGGAGGACACTTAAAGGATGTGGGATCAGATACGGAGACGCCATCTGGAAGCAGAGCCCTGCCGAGCCGCAGCAGCGTCTCTAATGAGAAGTAAGTTTGGGGAGATTTGATCACTAGAGTTATTCTAGGCCAGTTCTAGGCCAGGTCAGCCATGTCCAGCCCAGATCTATTTATTTCATTCAACAGAGCAAATGTTTCAGCTAGAAGCTGCTTTTTTCTGGACTTTTTAGTGAGACAATATTTCAGAAGAAAAGAACAGCTCCAGATTGTTTAGTTCTGCGCTCCTGCAGTTCTAGGAGGAGGAGCTGTTAGCTAATGTTTCTAGGCTGCACAAGCTTGCAGACAGACTGTAGAGCTCACAGCTTCAATCACAGTAGCTGTCTGTATTTACAGGGAAGGATTGGTTTCAGATGATGATGGATTTTGCTTGGTTGGAGTCGTGAACAAGGCAGAACATCCATTCAGAGCAGTGAGAGGGAAATGCCTCTTAGGTGTTTGAGGAGTCATATAGTGTTGTTCCAGTATGCTGAGTATTCTAGGAGTATAGGTATTGAACTAGAAGGCCATGTACGCTAGATCTTCATTTAGTCTTGTTAGGGTAATGTTTAGATTGGGGGTTTTGAGGTTTTCAGGGTTTAAAGTCTTCTAAAACAACTTTGTCCAATGTGTCAGTCATGGGAGCTGATTCTTATGCCCATGTCTGCAATCTGCTGTTGTACATTAGATTTGGACAGATGCTGAAAGCAGTTCACCACAAAGTGGAGACGGGTGAGTTAAACTCCTAACAGTGAACTCTGCTTCTCTCTGTTAGGTTATCTTACATATTAATGGGAATCTGTTCATGCTTCACTTTGCCTGATCTAACTGCATTGTACCGTAACCTAGTAGTGACCCTTAACAGTGAACATTTTTATTAATGAAAATCAAACCATTTTTATATTTCAGATCAGCTCCAACATCCCGATCCACAAGCCAAGAAGAATGCATTATTATTTCAGCAATACTACATCACAGATCATTTCCTCTTTATTATTGATGTAGTTTATGTTGTAATGCTCTTTGCTTTCTATGCAACAGAGCACTGCTAGAGCCCAAGACGTCTGACATAAGGATATTGTTCACTCTCTTCACAGTGAATACACCAATGTAGTTCAGAGTCTGAGGCCAGTGTGGAATCAGAAGTGGGAGACAGGTAATTGTTGTTAAATGATGACTCACACACGCACACACACACACACACACACACACACACACAGTGGGTCAGTTCTAAAGGTTATGCAGCTTAATCAGTCTTTACACTGGGTGAAAATGTAATGATGCAGAAAGTCAGTTCTTGCTCCAAATGCTAAATCAATTAATTGCATTCTTTGGACAGTGAACATGTACTGAAAACACACACATACATACATACCTACATACAAACAATACTGTGTTGCCATGTTTATTCAGATCAGAGTTATTGTGAGTATCAGGCCAATATACAAAATGAATTGGAATTGCTGTCTATAACTAACAATTTAATGTTGGGTTTTCCTGGTTTGTCCACTTAGTAAGTGTCAAATCTCTACTTTTATTTTTTGACCATGGTGAAAACATGCATAAACCTTATTTTCTGTATGTCTGGTTAATTTACAGTAAGGGCTGACCGCTTCAGATGTAGTGTCCAATCTGTCTCTGAAGATAGATAAAGAGTCCTGCAGCAGATTCAACATTAACAGAGCAAATGTGTGGGATGGAGCCATACGAGGATTTAAGAGATCTACATACAACCCATCCTATGACATGCTGGTAAAATCCTCTGCGGTTCAGGGCATCTCTGTCTTTCTCAAATCTCTTCCAGTACCTTGTAGGTAAAGTGAAGTCCATCGAGGCTCCTATCGAAGATATACCAGATGAAGAAGTGAGGAATTCTCTCCTTGAGGTAATGTAACATTTCATATGATGAGACAACATTTGTCATCCAGTAAAATCAGTTTGACTGATGTTTAAGATTTATTAAATCTAGACCCATATTCATAAAGCTTCAGAGTATATGTGATTATCTAAGATCAGATTTCTGTCTCATTTGCAGTGATCTTAGTGACGGTAACCTCTCCTACTTGGAGAAGCTTTATGAATACAGGGTCTGATTAAAATCTTTAAGATAATATTAAGGATAATTGTAGGAGCAATATTACCTTATCAGTTCTGTTCAGGCAAATATAGAAATGGGGCAATACGTGTCTTTTACATTAGTACATAATCTTTATGATCTAGTTATTCAATGAAACATCTGTGAGTGAACTACAGAGATGCACAGATAAACACTCCAGCATGCTCCAGACAGCGGGATGCTTACACTTCATTAAGACACTGGATGACTAGAAGAAAGTCTTACAGGAGAACGTTCAGTGGTATTTCATCTACTGCAACCATTTCTCCATTCAGAGGTATTACATTTATTTAGAGTATATTTGAGTTGATCTCTTAATTTGTACATCTAAAGTTGATTAAATTATTCTTATACCAGTTTGTTTAATGTGCATGTATCTGACCTTGATCTATAGTTGAAATAGACTGTGCCAGGGGTTCTTAATTCTAGTCTTTGAAGGACTGTGTTTGACAGGTTTTTGTTCTTTCCTTGAATAAGCAGTGAATAGCCACCTATTGTCTTAGCTGGAAACGTATCAGATGTGCCTCATTTACTATCAGTGAGGACACAGTCGGCATGACACATCTTAAAAAGTGAATTCAAAGATACTGTCTGTATATGATGTAACACTTTCACAAATGTAGTAGGGATGTAGTTCAATATGTGTGGGGTTTCTTAATGGAAAATGTGGATAAATACACATGGTTCAAACTGTTTATTATATATATATATATATATATATATATATATATATATATATATATATATATATATATATATATATTATTTGTTTTTTTAGAAACAGGTTCAGGCCCTTCTCCACAGGATGTGCTGAAGTGTGGAACCGGGCTAAAGGAAGTTACCCCCACAACAATAAAGCCACAGCTAATATTTGAGTGGAGCTCATGCTTTCCTTTGGCAAGTACCTGTGCAAACACAATCACAATTCAAGATTCAAGAGTTTATCATCATGTGCACAGCAGAAACAAGCAATAAACTGTCCCATGAAATTCTTACTTTGCAGTTTCTCCATTTACCGACATAATCTCATAAATATCAAAATAAAGAGAGAAACAGAAGAAGTATAATAAAAATATATACAGTAAATAAGTAAAAAAGTATTGCTAAGTAAAAGAAAAACACTAAGTAAAGAAAGTTAAAGCGTACAGTACAGTGTAGAGTATAGATGCATATGTAAGTTGTGCATGTGGGAAGTGCATTGTGCAAGTACAAAAGTAAACAGTATTTGTAGAACAGTAGCAGTGATTATATGTAGTGGGCTTGTATTAATGGATGCATGTCAGGTGCATGTCATGATGACCCTGGACCTGTAGATGTCCTGCAGTGAGGGGACGGCTGCTCCGGAAATGGACTGTGCAGTCTTGATCACACTCTGGAGAGCCTTCCTGTCACTGATGTGAACGCAGAGGAATTTGAAGGTTTTTACCCTCTCCACCTCTGTCTAACATATGTAGAGGTGTGTGTGTGTAGCTCCTGCCTCCTCCTCAGATCAATATCATTTCCTTAATCCAGGATAAACGCAGCGCTGAACTCTCTCTGCAGATAAAAGGTTCTGCACTTCACCATCAGCAGTGCTGAGTCAGTTGAACAGTGTTTTTCTACAGTCTTAATGTCTGTTGTTTACAAAGATGCAGACGCTGCCGCCGTACAGTACAAAGTCTGTTCCAGTACACAAACTTTGTTCTGGAAATAAAATAGATGTACAGCTCTGTAACTTCTGTATGCTTTAACACAGAAGAGATAATGTAGAAACCCAACAGAAAGAACAGTAAGTAATGAAGAAAATATTCATCACAATAGTTATCATAGGTTAAGAAAGAATGCAAGAATAGTCTGACCTTTGGTGGCTTCACATTTATCTCAGGACTTTAAAAGGAGTGAAATGCCTTTTGCTTTGGGTTATTATGTAATAAATAAGCTGTGCTACTCAAACTGTAATATGCACTGGTTCTTTTTATTCTTCTATTGTTTAATGGGTGATATGTCTCAACTTCTTGTAATTGGTTGGAAAGTCTGAACAATCTATAAGTGTGATGAACATATGAAAACTTGTGACTTGTAACCTTTCTTTTGTAACTCTCCTCATAATTACAGTGTATTTTGCAGCAGGAAGAGGAGCCAGCATCACCGACACTCCTGCTGCTCTTCTCACTACTGGTGGAGTCTCCTTTAGCCCCAGCAGCATCTTTAAGTTGAGGGGGATATTGTTGTGAGTGAAACTATGTCTGCTGAGTTAGAAAAATGATGAGTTGAAATACTGAACCAAGCAACCAGCTTGAAAGCACATGTGCATAAATGTTCTATACATGTACACTGACCAGCCATTTTTTCACCATTGTGTCTGATCCAATTGTACCAACAGAACACACACTAACACCACCTCAAGGCACAGAGTGTCCCCAGCACAGTGGTGGTGTGTGTTCTGCTGGTACAATTGGTTTAGACACAGAAGTGCTGCAGAGGTGTTCACTCACTGTTCACTCTATTAGACACATTAGCACACCTTGATAACAGTGTCCTAATAGAAACAGTTTGCAATCATTTAAAATGCAGTTGGTTTTATTACTGGTTCCTGTGAAGCTGCTTTGTGACGACGGCAGTTGTGAACAGTTTATATGTACACAAGTGTGCACACCCTTTGATATGACACCCAAAAGTGAGATGAATGTGCATTTTGTTGCCAACACCTCCATACAAAAGGTCCCATGGGGCCATTGGGGTCCAAGAAAATAAAAATGAGGCCAAAAATGAACTCAGTCTATTGTAGAATAAGTCTTTAACATAATGAAATATGGAGAAGGTGAAAGGGGTGTGCAGACTTTTCAGTTTGACTTCATAGAAAATGGGAACAGTGCAAGAACAAGTTTTGCTTCACCCCAGAGGGAGATCGTGCGCCGTGCCTCCTAGTGATCAGCCTGATTGACGGCAGCTGGTGGCAATCCTTCATCAAATCCTTGAGTTTTTCCATGTGAAAGCTAGACCATGCCGGTATTGGTGTTCTCCCAGAGTTGTCTAAGTCACTCTGCAGTTCCTCTTTGCACACAAGAGGCTCTATCTCTTTACGTCTTTTAGAGCCGCTAGTGGCTCTCAGATTTCTCATGCTGGTCTCGGTTGCCATGAGGCATCCCCCTCTTTCTCTCTCCCTTTGTAAACAAAGAGTCTTTTTACAGTCCTTTTATTTTATTTTAAGGACGTCTTACTGTTGTTTTTTAGTTTAGTTATTTCTCTCATTTCACAACAACCCTTATCATTCTAAGTCCTTTCATTTGTTTTATTTTTGGTCCAGTGGATTTCTTTCTGCCCTTTCACACCAGCAACATAGGTTCGAACCCAGCTCCCTGCAAAACCCCATATCTGCTTTTGACTCCACCCTAGTTGCTATCTGGATCTTCCCTCTGGCTCCCCCAGGTGGATAGCTGTCTCATTACAGAGTATGCAGAGAAGTAGCTGGATACAGTCTGGAATTCTAGAACTACAAAGTGCTCCTATATGGTCAGTGGAGCTGATCTAGTGGACAGTGAGAGTAGAAACGAGGAGGTTGTGTTATATTATATATTGATTTTGTTTCAAGGCAGCTGTGTAGGTATAAATGATTTTCTGGGGAAGGCAAGTGCTCTTTTGTGTTTCTCTGCAGATAATAGTTTTCATGTTTTCATGTCTGTTGTGCTCTGAAATATTTAATTATAAAAGATATTTCTAGCTCTGAAAACAATTGTTAATACCTTTGAAATGGCAGCCTGTTGTGTTTAATAAGTTTAATAAAGACATTTGGTGTTTTTTCATGTTTTGTGAATTGCTTGTTTAAATTGAGGGTTACGTTTTTCATTTATTGGCTGAAATGATCCTGACTAGGAGTTTGATACACTAATCTTTTTAGTATTTTTAGGATTTTAAGTTGTGTACCATCATATTTTGTGTTGTGGTTCATTTGGTGGAACATAATTTAATTATGTAGTGCTTACTAAATATAATGTAGTATGTAGAACATTTATCTAATATTTACAATAAAATATTGTTCAAGATCAGAAAAATAAAAATGTATTTAAAAAGAAATAAAAGTTGATGTAAACATATTACACAGTTTTTCATTGCTTTTGTTCCTCCGCTTTGATCCTGGGAAAAGATGCTTCTTCTATGTTGTTCTGTATTTATAGTGAAGACCAGAAGCAGTTAAACAAGCAGCTGAAACACAGTTGAATAAATCAGTGTTTTCATAAAGTGAAATGATGTTTTTAAATCTGTGTTTAAATATGATGAAAGATTATTGGTGATAATAATTGTAATCTACTTTATTAGTCTATTATTGAAGGTGTTTGCTGGTGGTTTACTGTCCTCATGAACTTCCACGTGATCATAAAGTGAGGCTGTGAGAGCTCGCGCTCTAGAACCTCCTCATCATTCTGCTCAGATTGTGACGTCACCTGCTTTCCAGCAGCACAGCGCGCGACCAGCTTTACTAAACAGCCACGACTCACTAAAGCTCCTCCAACACCTCTACACACACTGCTGCTGCTTCAGCCATTTCTCTACACACTACATTTAAGGTGAGCTGCTCCTACAGCACCAAACCTTCATCCCAACATAGACTAACATGTTTCTGGAAGTTCTCTGTTTTCCTTTTCGGAAACTCTGGAAAGGTGGGATATGGATGCAGGCTGATTAAACCCACCGGAAAACAGATTGTTGAGCTGAAAGTAAAACAGCAGGTCTGTGAATAATAATAAACAACAACAATAATCCATTAGAAGAAGAAAAATGAGCTCATTTATTCTTAGCACTGTTCAAATTAGCCTTACTTTCCTCAGCTTCTTATTTGAATGATCCAGTCCACCTTAAGTGCTGCTGTTTCGCCTGTAGGTGGCGCTGATGAGCTGATTTTCATCATTAATCTGTGTGATCTGGAACATAAGACTGAATTGACTTCTTCCACTTATCTTCTGAACCATTTCTGTTGTGTTGCTCTAATAAACATGCAGGTATTTGTATGTTTTTTACACTGTCCAGTATTATCCCCCTTTGTAATTCTGGATATTTGAATAGCTCTTTATAGAGAAGACAGATTTAGCAGATAATACTTTGTCAGGTGTGAAGATGTGTTGTAGAAAAGAGGCTTATATCAGAGCCGGTTTATGGAGAGTCTAGCCACTTCCTGTTTACCCTGTTGTCCCAAAAAATGACTGCAAAGTGCCAGAGTGAGCCTGCAAGCAGATCCTCAATGTCCGGGGGTGTCTGACCACCAGGATCTTCCTTTAATTCTGGAAAGTAGAATGATGTGTTTCACTAAAAAAGCAAAGAGAACATTTTCTACAGAAAGCAGGTTTTGGGCAGTAGAGGCTAGCATTACTGGGAGTGAGTGCTGACTGGTTGGCGCTCTGATGCTGGAGGCGTCTTATAAAAGGAGCTGTTTAAAATATGTCTGCCGTGCTGAAACATCTGCTGCTGTTCTGTGTTGAGGAAATCACTGCATTTTTTGGTGTGAAAATCAGACTTGAAGTGTCTGACAAACCTGGAAGACATTCTGAAGTGATAATTCTCCTCTCTACAGGTTCTCTGCTTATATGACCTATATAAAGACTAAAGAATAAGACAAGTGAAATAGTCAGCTTCTAAAACTTACCTTAATAACCAGAACTCTTTCATGTAAGAAGTATTATTAGTATTATTTTATGTAAAGTTAAAAAGTAATAACCTAATTCCTTTAAAGTCATTGAACTGTCCATTAGCTCTAAACATCTTATATGCGTCCACATACTGCTCCAGACTGACCTTCATCCCCATTTTAACACCATTTAAAGTGTTATTTTAAGTTCAAAACTTCACATAATGTTGCTTTATGCCACAGTTCATCCACAGTTCTTGGTGAGTCCAGTTTATCACACTCCCTGTTAAACCGCTTACAGTGCCCATTACAATCACCTGCCCAGATTCTCTGCTGTCCACAGCCCTTTATGATTCGGGAGTGGCTACAAACTTTAATAATGCGGCTTTCTCCACCCTCATCCACTGTTCATGGTGAGTCCACTTCACCACGCTCCATTTTATAGCATTTACAGTGCCCATTACAATCTCCTGCCCAGATTCTCTTTTGTTCACAGCCCTCAGTGATTCGGAAGTGGATACCACCTTCATTAATGTGATGATCTCCAACCTCATCTACAGATCTTGGTGAGTCTATGCTAGCTCACTCCCTGTTATACCGCTCATTGTGCCCAACACAATCACCTGCCCAGATTCTCTTCTGTCCACAGCCCTCTGTGATTCAGGAGTGGCTACAAAGTTCCTTAATAAGGCTTTCGCCAACCTCCTACACAGTTCTTGGTGAGTCCTCTTCATCACACTCCTTGTTGTACTTCTTAAAGTGCCCATTACAATTGACTGCCCAGATTTTGTCTGGCCACAGCCCTCTTTAATTCGGAAATGTCTACAAACTTCAATAATGCGGCTTTCACCAACCTCATCCACTGTTCATGGTGAGTCCACTTCACCACACTCCATTTTATAGCACTTACAGTGCCCATTACAATCGGCTGCCCAGATTCTCGTTTGTCCACTGCATCTAATCATTCGGGAGTTGCTGAACCACTTTATCCACAGTTCTTGGGGAGTCCAGTTTATTACACTCCCTTTTATACGGATGACAGTGCCCATTACAATCGCCTGCTCAGATTCTCCTCTGTCCACAGCCCTCAGTGATTCGGAAGTGGATACAAACTTCATTAATGTGATGATCTCCAAGCTCATCTACAGATCTTGGTGAGTCTATGCTAGCACACTCCCTGTTATACTGCTCATTGTGCCCAATACAATCACCTTCCCTGATTCTCTTCTGTCCACAGTCCTCTATGATTTCACCAACCTCATCCACTGTTCTTGGTGAGTCCACTTCATAACACTCCCTGTTTTACAGCTTACAGTGCCCAAAACAATCACCTGTCCAGATTCTCTTGTTTGCACAGCCTTAGATAATTTGGGAGTTGCTAAACCACTTCATCCACAGTTCTGTCACACTGCCTGTTCTGCTGCTTACAGTGCCCATTACAATCACCTGCCAAGATTCTCTCTTTTTTTACAGCCCTGTATGATTCGGAATTGGCTACCAACTTTATTAATGAGGCTTTTACCATCTTATCCACAGTTCTTGTTCTTCATCACACTCCATTTTATAGCACTTCTTCTGTCCACTGTCCTCTATGATATGGAAGTGGCTACGAACTTCATTAATGAGGCTTTCACCACCCTCATCCACTGTTCATGGTGAGTCCACTTCACCACACTCCATTTCATAGCACTTACAGTCCCCCATTACAATCGCCTGCCCAGATGTTCTTCTGTCCACAGCCCTCGATGTTTCAGGAGTGGCTACAAAGTTCATTAATAAGGCTTTCACCAACCTCCTACACAGTTCTTGGTGAGTCCTCTTCATCACACTCCTTGTTGTACCTCTTAAAGTGCCCATTACAATTGATTGCCCAGATTCTCTTTTGTCCACAGCCCTCTATGATTATGAAGTGGCTACAAACCTCTTTAATGGGGTGATCAGCAACCTTATCCACAGAGCTTGGTGAGTCAGCTTTAGCACACTCCCTGTTATACCACTCACAGTGCCCATTACAATCACCTGCCCAGATTCTCTTCTGTCCACAGTCCTCTATAATAGGCAGTGGCTACGATCTTCATTAATGAGGCTTTCACAGTCCTCATTCACTTGTTCTTGGTGAGTCCACTTCATCATACTCCTTGATGAACCTTATAAAGTGCCTTTTACAATCGACTGCCCAAATTCTCTTTTGTCCACAGCCCTCTTTGATTCGAAAGTGGCTACAAACTTCTTTTATGAGGCTTTTTCCAACTTCATCCACAGTTCTTGGTGAGTCCACTTCATCACATTATTTGTTATACCGCTTAAACTGCCCATTACAATCTCCTGCCCAGATTCTCTTCTGTCCACAGCTCTTTATGATTCAGGAGTGGCTACAAACTTTAATAATGAGGCTTTCACCACCCACATCCACTTGTTCTTGGTGAGTCCACTTAATCATACTCCTTGATGTACCTTATAAACTGCCCATTACAATCGACTGCCCAGATTCTCTTCTGTCCACAGCCCTTTGTGATTCGGGAGTGGCTACAAACTTTAAGAATGCGGCTTTCACCACCCTCATCCACTGTTCATGGTGAGTCCATTTCACCATGCTCCATTTTATAGCATTTACAGTGCCCATTACAATCTCCTGCCCAGATTCTCTTTTGTTCACAGCCCTCAGTGATTCGGAAGTGGATACCACCTTCATTAATGTGATGATCTCCAACCTCATCTACAGATCTTGGTGAGTCTATGCTAGCACACTCCCTGTTATACCACTCATTGTGCCCAATACAATCGCCTGCCCAGATATTCTTCTGTCCACAGCCCTCAATGATTCAGGAGTGGCTACAAAGTTCATTTATAAGGCTTTCGCCAACCTCCTACACAGTTCTTGGTGAGTCCTCTTCATCACACTCCTTGTTGTACCTCTTAAAGTGCCCATTACAATTGATTGCCAAGATTCTCTTTTGTCCACAGCCCTTTTTGATTTGTAAGTGGCTACAAAATTCTTTAATGAGGCTTTCACCAACCTCATCCACTGTTCTTAGTGAGTATACTTCACCACACTCCATTTTATAGCACTTACAATGCCCATTACAATTGCCTACCCAGATTCTCTTCTGTCCACAGCCCTTCAGAAGTGGGTACAAACTTAATAAATGATGCTTTCACCAACCTCATCCACAGTTCTTGGTGAGTTCTCTTCATCACACTCCTTGTTGTACCTCTTAAAGTGCCCATTACAATTGACTGCCCAGATTTTGTCTGGCCACAGCCCTCTTTGATTCGGAAGTGTCTACAAACTTCAATAATGCAGCTTTCACCAACCTCTTCCACTGTTCATGGTGAGTCCACTTCACCACACTCCATTTTATACCACTCACAGTGCCCATTACAATCACCTGCCCAGATTCTCTTCTGTCCACAGTCCTCTATGATAGGCAGTGGCTACGAACTTCATTAATGAGGCTTTCACAATCCTCATTCACTTGTTCTTGGTGAGTCCACTTCATCATACTCCTTGATCTTCCTTATAAAGTGCCCTTTACAATTGGCTGCCCAAATTCTCTTTTGTCCACAGCCCTCTTTGATTCGAAAGTGGCTACAAACTTCTTTAATGAGGCTTTTTCCAACTTCATCCACAGTTCTTGGTGAGTCCACTTCACCACACTCCATTTTATAATTTGATGATTCAGAATATAAACTGTGGATGAAAACTGTGGATAAATGCTGTTTATATTTGCACTAACCATACCCAGATTGTTTTTAATCTGCTGCATATTTCACTTTACTTTGTATGTCTTTAAACATACTTTATTCATACACTTTAAGTGCATGGCTGCATATGCCACTTTACCCCTGACGTCAATGTCAGGGACCTCTACTTATTTATACAAACACCTATACTCTTACATTCCTACAAATTAGTGAACTAAAATTTCTATGCTTTGTGTTATTTCATATTTACTGTTTATTTATATGTTTATTGTTGCACCATGGGTCTGAGAGTAATACAGTTTCAATCCTGTGTATGTCCTGTACATATTGCAGTTTTGACAATAAAGCCGACTTTGACTTTGACTTTGAGTGGCTACAAAATTTATTAATGAAGCTTTCACCAACCTCATTTACAGTTCTTTGGTGAGTCCACTTCATCACACTCTTTGTTGTACCTCTTAAGGTGCCAAGATTCTCTTATGTCCACACGCTTAGATAATTCGGGAATGCTAAACCGCTTCATCCACAGTTCTTGGTGAGTCCACTTCATCACACTCCATTTAATAGCATTTACAGTGCCTATTACAATCACCTGCCCAGATTTTCCTCTGTCCACAGCCCTCAGTGATTCGGAAGTGGATACAAACTTCACTAATGTAATGATCACCATCCTCATCTACAGATCTTGGTGAGTCTATGCTAGCACACTCCCTGTTATACCACTCATTGTGCCCAATACAATCACCTGCCCAGATTCTCTTCTGCCCACAGCCCTCTATGATTTCACCAACCTCATCCACTGTTCTTGGTGAGTCTACTTCATAACACTCCCTGTTATACAGCTTACAGTGCCCAAAACAATCACCTGCCCAGATTCTCTTGTGTCCACAGTCTTAGATAATTCGGGAGTTGCTAAACCACTTCATCCACAGTTCTGTCACACTGCCTGTTCTGCTGCTTACAGTACCCATTACAATCACCTGCCAAGATTCTCTTTTTTTTTTTTTTACAGCCCTGTATGATTCAGGAGTGGCTACAAAGTTCACTAATAAGGCTTTCACCATCTTATCCACAATTCTTGTTTTTCATCACACTCCATTTTATAGCACTCAATGGTCCCCATTACAATCTCCTGCCCAGATTCTCTTCTTTCCACAGTCCTCTATGATATGGAAGTGGCTACGAACTTCATTAATGAGGCTTTCACCACCCTCATCCACTTGTTCTTGGTGAGTCCACTTCACCACATTATTTGTTATACCGCTTACACTGCCCATTACAATCAACTGCCCAGATTCTCTTCTGTCCACAGCCCTCGATGATTATGAAGTGGCTAAAACCCTCTTTAATGGGGTGATCAGCAACCTTATCCACAGAGCTTGGTGAGTCAGCTTTAGCACACTCCCTGTTATACCCCTCACAGTGCCCATTACAATCGACTGCCCAGTTTCTCGTTTGTCCACAGCCCTTTTTGATTTGTAAGTGGCTACAAAATTCTTTAATGAGGCTTTCACCAACCTCATCCACTGTTCTTAGTGAGTATACTTCACCACACTCCATTTTATAGCACTTACAATGCCCATTACAATTGCCTACCCAGATTCTCTTCTGTCCACAACCCTTCAGAAGTGGGTACAAACTTAATAAATTATGCTTTCACCAACCTCATCCACAGTTCTTGGTGAGTTCTCTTCATCACACTGCCTGTTCTGCTGCTTGCAGTGCCCATTACAATAGACTGCCCAGATTCTCCTCTGTCCACAGCCCTCTGTGATTCAGGAGTGGCTACAAACTTCCTTAATAAGGCTTTCGCCAACCTCCTACACAGTTCTTGGTGAGTCCTCTTCATCACACTCCTTGTTGTACCTCTTAAAGTGCCCATTACAATTGACTGCCCAGATTTTGTCTGTCCACAGCCCTTTATGATTCGGGAGTGTCTACAAACTTCAATAATGCGGCTTTCACCACCCTCATCCACTGTTCATGGTGAGTCCACTTCACCACACTCCATTTTATAGCACTTAAAGTGCCCATTACAATCACCTGTCCAGATTCTCTTGTTTGCACAGCCTTAGATAATTCGGGAGTTGCTAAAGCAATTCATCCACAGTTCTGTCACACTGCCTGTTCTGCTGCTCACAGTGCCCATTACAATCACCTGCCAAGATTCTCTGTTTTTGTACAGCCCAGTATGATTCAGAAGTGGCTACCAACTTTATTAATGAGGCTTTTACCTTTTATCTTATCCACAGTTCTTGTTCTTCATCACACATTTTATAGCACTTAATGGTCCCCATTACAATCTCCTGCCCAGATTCTTTTCTGTCCACAGTCCTCTATGATTATGAAGTGGCTACGAACTTCATTAATGAGGTTTTCACCAACCTCATCCACTGTTCATGGTGAGTCCACTTCACCACACTCCATTTTATAGCACTTACAGTCCCCCATTACAATCGCCTGCCCAGATGTTCTTCTGTCCACAGCCCTCGATGATTATGAAGTGGCTACAAACCTCTTTAATGGGGTGATCAGCAACCTTATCCAAAGAGCTTGGTGAGTCAGCTTTAGCACACTCCCTGTTATACCACTCACAGTGCCCATTACAATCTCCTGCCCAGATTCTCTTCTGTCCACAGTCCTCTATGATAGGCAGTGGCTACGAACTTCATTAATGAGGCTTTCACAATCCTCATCCACTTGTTCTTGGTGAGTCCACTTCATTATACTCCTTGATGTACCTTATAAACTGCCCATTACAATCTCCTGCCTAGATTCTCTTCTGTCCACAGCTCTTTATGATTCGGGAGTGGCTACAAACTTTAATAATGAGGCTTTCACCACCCTCATCCACTGTTCATGGTGAGTCCACTTCACCACACTGCATTTTATAGCGCTTACAGTGCCCATTACAATCGCCTGTCCAGATTCTCTTTTTTGCACAGCCTTAGATAATTCGGGAGTTGCTAAAGCAATTCATCCACAGTTCTCTCACACTGCCTGTTCTGCTGCTTACAGTGCCCATTACAATCACCTGCCAATATTCTCTTTTTTACAGCCCAGTATGATTCAGAAGTGGCTACAAACTTTATTAATGAGGCTTTCACCAATCTTATTCACAGTTCTTGTTCTTCATCACACTCCATTTTATTGCACTTAATGGTCCCCATTACAATCACCTGCCCAGATTCTCTTCTGTCCACAGACCTCTGTGATTCATGAGTGGCCACGAATTTCCTTAATAAGGCTTTCGCCAACCTCATACACAGTTCTTGATGAGTCCTCTTCATCACACTCCTTGTTGTACCTCTTAAAGTGCCCATTACAATTGACTGCCCAAATTTTGTCTGGCCACAGCCCTCTTTGATTTGGAAGTGTCTACAAACTTCTTTAATGAGGCTTTCACCAACCTCTTCCACTGTTCATGGTGAGTCCACTTCACCACACTCCATTTTATAGCACGTTGCTGTCAGCAGCTCTTGTGTTCTCATTGTGTTGTCATTTTCTGAATGATCCTTTATGTCACATGGATCCTCACTCTCTGTATTCACTTTTCTCAGTCTGAGGTGAGGTACCCTTTTCGCCCTGTTCATCTTTTTTAAAATAATTTTTATCAGATATTTCTTGACAGATATCTGACTTTGATTTCCAACCTAAATTCAATGTCTGTCTATGGTTGGAGCTTGATGTCAAGGCAATGTCAGGATTTGATGTCGACGCAATTTTAATTTCCAACTAAAATATATATCGTTGGAGCTTGACATCAACCTGACATAAATTTGAGTGGTACCTGACTGATAACCAACCATAATTCAATATCTACCCAAAGTTGGATCTTGACGTCAACCCGATTTTCATTTCCAACTAAAATTTAACATCTGTCCGTCTTTCTGACATCAAAGTGACGTCCAGTGCCTGCTGTGGTGCTGGCAGCTGTGAGGCACATGCAGTTGCAAGTCTTCAGCAGGGCCACACGCTGGTGTAGTTGGTGATGTGGTGTTGGCTCGTGATTATAGAGTATGAGTCGTTATCTCCCAAAGAGGACCAGCTTCTTACACGGTGGACAGCGGTGCGACTGAATCCTGACAACGTCATGTTGATCAACTTCTGCCTCACCAGAAAGAGACTATTCCAGGAAAGTGTGCAGAATCAGAGACAGCAATATTATCTAGCATATCCACCATGCATTCGGCTGTCTAAATGTCTGCTGAGACGTGTTCATCAACGGAAGCTGAAAACATACAATGTATGCCTGGAGAAATGCAGAGTGAGACTCCACCTACTAGTCACAACTCACAAGATGTCTCTTCTGTAAAATAACACCAGACTCTATCCTGTTATTAGAGTTGTTAAACCTCTGGACCGTCTGACGCTGTAGAATTGTAATGCAAGCATGTGCTGCAAAAATAAAAACTGAATAAACATCTATGACTGTATGTAGTTATAGGAGTGAGCATTTTCTGGAAATGTTATGTAGTGGTTAAATGTATAACTGCTGTTACTCAGTATTCCTGCAGGTGGCACTAGTGCAGTTGTAGTTTATGTGAACAACTCAGTAAAAGATGAGCTCCAATGCACCTTCATGTGTTTGAGTCATGTTATAGAACAGAGGTTCTGCTCTTCATACATAACTCATTAAATCAGGAAAACATGATCTCAAAGTGGACCTTCTGCTACGATCTGAAGATCTTCCACTTCCAGGACAAACAACAGGTTTTTAGAAAAGCCAGCACCAAACTACTGGAAGAATAAGCATTGAATAACAGTAGCTTAAAGACTGAGAACCAGAGTGTTAATAATCAACCATTAACCATTAACCCGAGCCTTAAAGCCTTCACTTCCACACTTCCACAGGTGTAAAGGTGAGTGAGAACTAGGTGCATTGTCCTTCACAGTAGTACAAAAAAAGAACACGTATAAAAAAATAGAAATACTGAATATTCACACATTAACTTATACTACACATGTACACACACTATACACACATTATACATACTCTCTATTTACAATTGCAATCTTTTAAACGAATGGATGTTTGGTAGCTGATTTCTGTTCATTTTGTTCTTTAGCTGAAATGGATGTGATGGAAAAAGACCCTCCAAAGGATGAAGATGGAGAGAGTGGAAAGAAATGGCATAGGAGAGGAACTGGAGGAGGAGATGAGGTATCTGGGCTTCAGTTTAGACTCTGCTAAGGTTAAAGCAACAGTCCGCAGAGGTGGACTTGCTCTAGAAACTACCAGCATTTAAACAGAACCTCCAGTTCGGCTCATGTTTCATCTTCATCTAGCGGTTTCTCGTACTTGTTTCTTCTGTCAGGAGACTGATCATTTCAGTGCCTCTCGGCCTGCATTACAAGTAAGGCCTCCACACTCTTCTGTAAATGCACTCATTAGCTCTCCAAAAGCGTTGTTTGAGGAGAGTGTTCCTGATCAGGTTTATGAGCCTTTTATTTTAGAAGGTTTTGTTTCTGTCACTGGTGAGGGAGAAGATTCAAAACCAGTTAAAATACTGAGGGACACTGGGGCTGCACAGAACTTTATTCTCCATTCTGTTTGACCCTTTTCAGACTTGGCTGCCTGTGGGTCAGATGTGTTTAGTTCAGGGGATGGATTTGAGCATATGTAAAGTTCCATGGCGCACTGTATGTCTTAGGTCCAGTGTAGTGACTGGTGACTGCCACTGTAAGGGTAGGAGTTTGTCCTCAATTTCCCATAAAGGGTGTTGATTTTTATATTGGTTAATGATCTTGGTGGTGGTAAACCCCTTACCTGATGTGGTAGATGTGCCTGAATGTTCTTATACCAGGGAAGAGGTTCCTCTGTTCCCTGTATCCTCTGTGACTTATTTGCTGAAGTAGATCTATCTGAGACGTTTCTGAGTTCTTTTAAGCCTGCGTCTAAGGTAAACACTATTTGGTTTAAAGTTAGTCAGAAGATGCAGAAAATGATTCCACATCATAACTGAAATTTAATAAAGAGGCTTTGATGGAGGAACAAAGTAGGGATCCATCTCTTGATAACTGTAGACTAACTAATGCCCCAGCATGCATTTATGTAATTTTGCCAAGATGGTGTATTAATGAAAACATGGACTCCCAATTTTTTATGGGAAAACCCAATCAGGTTATTCCATCCGCACCACTTTATCCAATCCCAGCATTAGGAACGCCATTTGAACGTCTTATAGTTGATTGTGTAGGGCTGCTGCCTGGCCACTGATCAAATCCTTCTACTTTTGGGTTACCAAAATACACCCAGACAGATCTGGAAACAAAGTTCTGAAATTGTTGGGGATTAACCATCACATGTCCAGTGCATACCACCCCAAATCTCAGGGTGCTCTAAGATGTTTTCACCAAACTCTTAAATCAGTGCTTCCTACCTACTGTCTTTAGGGGGATTAAGGATGGAATGAGGACATCCTATTCTTGTTGAACACCAATGTGCTGGATAACATTAGTTCTATTCAAGGAAGATTGCTGCAAGCCTGTGGACTCGCTAAAGTGTCACTTAAAATAGCACTGCAGCTCCACTCGGCCTCCTGTAGGTTCTGCAACATTTAAGGTGGATTAGAAGATTCCAGTAAGAAGCTGGAGGATAACTCCAGCCTCGTTGGTGCAGCAGTGTTTGTTTACGGCATCATGAATTAGCACGTTACGAAAGTCAGAAATGACATTCCTTTACTGTGCATGCATAGTCCAGATTGGGGTTACGGTTCTGAATTAGAGTCTAAAAAGCTGTCAGAATGGTGAAGCAGTTCAGAGAGGCAGATGGGGCTAAAAAGATGTCATTGAGGGTGTATTTGTGAAAGACAAGGCTTAATCTGACTTCTCAGTCTAATTTGTTCGTTCCACCTTAAATGGTGCAGCAGTTACAGTCCAGTATTCACCCCCCACCCCAATTAAAGCTAATTAGCTTTATTAGCCAACATAAGTGCTTTCTCCTAATTCAATAATGCTAAACTGCATTGGGGGGTGATTATCTTGCAAATTTTGCAAATGTACAGCACCAGCATGAAATAGTTGCATTACTTAAGGTGGAACAGATCAATTTGGAAGAGAAGCTGATTTCAGTACAGCATCAAGCTTAGCGTGTTTTTCCATCCGTCTTCCAGTAAAACACTTAAATAATGAACATATGATGCTTTAAACACATTAACAGACAATGTCATTTAAATTCAGCATGTAGTTCAAAACTACGTCCCACCAAACAAAGCTGTCTGACTCCCTGTTCTCTTCTCCTAGTTAATAGATGAAGATCAGCAGCCTTAGCTCCTTCAATGGGTTTTTTCAGCCATTCTGCTATTTACAACATAAAGCTCTTTCCTTCAAGCTTTTCAGTCCCTGAAATCAGTACTGGAGACCTTATGGACCACATGTATGAACACATTGTGAGATCTGTCCTTTTCTTCTGGTTAGTGTGGCTGAAGGTAATGTACATGAAGAAGGACACGACACCTCCAGGTAAGTTCCAACAGAGTGGTGATTTTATTAAAGCATTCCCCTTAGAAAAAGTAAAGAAGAAAAACTGTCCAAAAGGAAAATAAAGGAGTAAAAAAACAAACAGGAAGAACGGATGTCTAGCGAGTTCTTTACTAGTCTGTAGTTCAATCATTCACCATCCTTACTCACAGTAGTCAGTTACTAAAAAACTACACTCCCACCTTTTCCCTTTTTCCCCCAATCACCTGTTTTTCTTTTTCTGCTTTTTCCTCCTTTTCTTTTTGATCTTTCTTTTGTCATTTTTTTTATTTTATTTTTGTCATCTTTATTTATATATTTTTATTTTATCTTTGTCTTTCTTCTTTTTCTTGGCTTCTTTGTCTTTTTCTTCTTTGTCTTTTTCTTCTTTGTCTTTTGTTTTTTATTCTTGTCTTCTTTGTTTTTCTTTTTCTTCTTTGACTTCGTTTACTTTTCTTCTTTTTCTTTGCATTTTATCTTTGTCTACTTTTATCTTTGTCCTTTCTTTGTTTTTGTCTTCTTTTATCTTTGCCTTCTCTGAGCCATCAACTGGATGAGGTGAAGTAATGTTAATCTCTGCTCTCTGTTCTGATGATCAATGACATTATTAGACTCTTTCAGTGACTCTGGGCATGAAACTTTGATGCCTACTAAGCCAGGCTAGGAGAACGTCATAACCCGAGCAAGTTGGTCCTTTCCATTACTGGTGATTAAAGCTTAAAGGTGCTTTTTTGGATTGTTGCCAAGCAGAGCCTTCCATAAAGTCACTGCTGTTTTGCCTATACTGATATTTTGTGTTCAAGTTGTCTTTATTTTTTATTTTTGTTTTCTTTGTTTGGTTATTTGTCATTTGGTTATTGTGAATATTCTTACTGTCTGTAAAATTGATTTGTCTGGTGTTTTGTTTTGTCTTTTGAGGAAGGCTGCTAGGTGTCCTTATTGGACCTACCATTGTTTTTGTTTGACTTTTGTTTGTTCTGATTATTATTATTATTTTTTTTTAAGAATTGTCTTTTTATGATTATGGGTACTGGCTGTGGCATAGTTAGTTGATTACATGCAAGTTTTAGGTTGGCATATAATTACTGTTCATTAATCATTTGTCTTTATTCTGTCCTCTCCAGGCAACTTGGTCCATGTGGTGTTCCTCGGGCTGACTGATTACCCTCCTGAGAGGTTTCTCCTGTTCAGTCTCTTTGCACTTGGTTTGCTGTGTTTGAAATCACAACCTTTCTGATCTTGGAATCTATGTGGATGTGTGATTGTGGTTTGTGCAGTTTCCAGTGTGTAAAGTATAAGAGTGCCTGAAGCCAGTTTTTTTTATTGATAGACAAATGATTATACCATATTAAGAAACCTGCACGGCCAGTAAAGCTGATTGTTTTTCTTCATTCTTTAAAAGTATTTGGTGGGACACAGTCCACTTGGGTTTTATCTTTTTAAGATTTTAAGTTAAAAAAAAGTCATTTTTGTTTTATATGTATTTTTAAGTCTTTGAGTAAGCGTTGTACACTGTACTGCATCCCACATCTCTGTTATAGCAGTAGCACATTTCTATTAGCTTAGCTACCCATATTATATAGTCCTAGGAACATCAACAAATCTTAACCTATGAACACCATACACTATTGTTGACTCTGGGATTTTATTGTTTTAATATGGGTTATACAAAGAACTAATATCAGTTAAGTCTTAAAACAGACCTGTTATCTGTGTGTAAGCATATTATATAGTCCCAGGAACATTATCTGCTCTGGGTCTGGGCACATCCTAAACTTTTGCTGACCCAGGGCTTGCATTATTTTAAAACTGAATGTACAACTCAGTACTAGTTTTAGCTACACAATTAATGTTGAATTATAAACACATTTAATAATAGTACTACTACAACTAATAATAAAATAAAAACTGAGATAGTGCCTAGCAGATTTAAACGTATGTTGTTCCAGGAATATTATGTCAACTTTTTTTACAAGGACATTATGCACACCCATTACATTAACCCAGGAACAGTATAATTACATCAGTGGTTCAGTTCTAAGTCTGATCTCTTAGCTACACCAGTAAGCTAGTTTGCTAGCATATTTTACAGGAAATCACTGTTAGATAGATATTTTATCATTATAATGTTGACTCAAGAACAGGGTCTTTAATAATAACAGAATAAGTAAAGTGATGTTAGCGCTGTGACCACAGTAAGCTAGTTAACTAGCATATTATATAGTCCTAGGAATATTATCTAGTCTTAACCTAAGGACATCATACACCATTGTTGACTCAGGGATTATTTACATAGTGATAAAACAATGATCTTAGTAAAAAAGATTTTTTACTTACTTACCATTTGCCTAGGTAGCCTAACAAATATTTTGTTCCAGGAAAACCATGTTTAATGTTTACACAAGGACATCATATACAGTACCAGTCAGAAGTTTGGACACACTCCTGTTTCCTTGTTTTCTACATTTCTATATGAGAATAAACATAATCAGAATGTTTTCTAATTTTTATATTCTTCAAAGTAGCCATATTTTGCTTTGATGACAACTTTGCCTATAGCTGAGCATTCTCTCAGGCAGCTTCATGAACTACGCTCTTGTTGGCTGCTTCCCCTTCACTCTGTGCTCCACCTCATCCCTAACCATCTCAATTGGGTTTAGGTTACCTTTATGTCCACATACAAAGGTGTTTTGTGCAAATGTTTTTTTTTGGCGTTGACAGAATATTTTGAAATAGACACTTTTAGTTCCATGAAGAACCATGTTTTTAATAGAGATGTGAGTGAAGAACCTTTTACCTGATGCATTTACCTGAACCATTTTGAAGGTACTTCACATTTTATAATTTCTATCACAAACATGTAATAGAAAAAGTGGCTAGTCAAACATTTTCTGTGACAATGACAAATAACAAACATTTGATGTACTTTATTGTAAAGATTAAAGAAAGCCACTTAAGCAAACATACTGTCCTAGGTACATCACCTGGTCTTGAGGTGGGAAAATCATATGTTTTGTAGATCCAGCAATTAATTTTTATTTAAAACAGATTATACAATGTAATTAAAAAAAAATTGTCAGTCTTCTTATTGTTAGCAATGGTCAGATCAGAGATATCCAGTCTCATCTGTAAAGAAGGTTATTATTCCCAAAAAAAGCACACTTGACTCCACTTTAACCAGGCAGAATCAGTTTTCAAACATTTCTGACTGGTCTTACATTGTTGACATCAAAACCTATAGCCACAGTAAGTTAGACAGTGGGTAACATTCTCATCAAATTGAAGACAGGTGTTTAATTCCATAGCTGTGCAGAGAGAACGTACCCGTAATGTAGGGTCACTGACCGCTCTCATTGCTTCATTTGGATTTGTAAATTACTCAAGATAAAATTCTTTGTTGAACATTTCCACTTTTTTTTTTTTAAACAATTCATTCAGAGTGGCCTGTTGTGAAATTCTATTTGAAACTTTACAGCTTTCGTTATAGTGGTTTTAATAAGAACTTGGGGGGTCTCATTACTACAAGATGAACATAACTTGTGACCACAGTATTAATATATCATATCACAGAACCTACTCAAATCTACTGACTTATTGTATATATGGAATGTTAAGGATTGTAAGATAAGGTTTCATAGGCATGAATTATGTTGTCACCATTTTGAACAATTCTGCCTGTAAATTTCTCTAGAATACAGAACTGTATGTTATGTATGCATGTTACTGCTAATCTTTGTATTGAACATCAGTTCATGTCTTTATTTACGCGAACGTTTATGCATAAGAGTCCTTTGTTGTCCCATGCAATGCAATAAACATTTAGCCTGCCAAACATTTAGGCACTAGAGTTCACATGACTTTTAAAGTGCATCATTGTATCATTGAAAAAAAGAAATAGGAAACAATAGAAATATCACAATTCTCCTTAACCTCTTGAAACCCTGCATCCTCATATGGGGACATTACATGTCTGCTTATCTGCACCATGATTCTCATTGCATTTAATGTGTGAACTAGTTAATTTATGTACAATAACATCTCTAGCTTTATATGACATGCACTGATGAAGTTTTAGCTATAATAAGATGCTACAACATCTGTAATGATGAAGTACTTGTTTGAGGACATTGGGGCTATATTAGGTCACAGGTTGTGCTTTTATTTTATAATTACAGGAAGAGTTTCAATGTTAAAAGCAGAACAATCACTCAATGTAATTATAGATATTCTTAGTTTCATATGTAATGAAGGGTGTTGGTTTTGGTACATCTGGTGACGTACTGTACTACAGAACATTTTTATATTTACTTGTGCTTTCATTTGACTTACTTTGCTGCATTTCAGGGGCACATATTGTATTCTTTTTCACTCTGAAACCATGTATCTGTCAGCTACTTACTCATAATGTTGCAATTATATTTGCACTATGATATAGCCATGTTTAGGGCTTAAAATAAAGTTTACATTGTACTTTTGTTTTTGTCTCCTCATGCTTAAAGTTTAAAATAGACAGTTTTGTACATTGTTAGCCAATTGTTTCTTCCTGCAAGTTTCTCTACAAAGACCAAACTTAGTTTTTATACTTGTAAAAGTATAAAATAAAAATAAAATAAAAATAAATAAATAAATAAATAAATAACACACACCAAGCAAAACTCTGGGTCTCAGGAGGATAAGAAAAATAATGATCATGGGACATTTATACAAGCTACACTCAAAAGAATGACAGCCAGAACCACAAATTTAGCATGTCAAAAGAACAAAGACAATGGATATTTTATATTGTATTCGTGCAGAAATTACCTTCGATAAAAACTACAGGTAGATATGAAGGCTAAGCAAGGCTTATTCATCATTCAAGATTAAAAATGATTCTTTGAAGTCTTTGTTCAATGCACTTACAATGAGCACAATGGGAATGATGCAGATTCTGAAAAAGAGTGCAAGGGCACAGACTTAAACAACCATCAATACTTTGGTACTTGAAATGATGAAGAGAATTTGTACATGCATGCATACAAATAGCCTCACAGAGTTGCAGATTGAGATGCAGGCAACCACACACAGTTGCAGATGGATAGACCCTTGTTTACCAAATCCATTTTCAGGGAGCAAGGAGGTAATTGAGTCATGAGAATCTGTCTGACAAAAATGATCATCAATACATGTTCAATAAATGATCATACACCTACCTGTTACACAGTTGCATACGAATAGTCAGTCTTACAGTTGCTGATGGACAGACAGAGCTTCAGATTGATAGAAAGCCAGATGGAGATGCAGACAAATCAAATCAAATCACTTTTATTGTCACATTACACAGGTGTAAAGGTGAGTGAAAAACTTCGTTCCTCACAGTAGAAAAAAAAAAAAGAATACAAATTTACAAATAGAAATTCTGAATATTTACACATTAACTTATAATTTACATTCACACACATACATATACTCAATTTACAATATTGCACTGGTAAACACAGTTAAACGTACAGGTTGATATAATCTAAATGTTTACATTATTTACAAAAGACACTAAATGGGTGTGAATTCCGGTGTAGTGTGGGTGCTGTGTGACTGCATAGGGGTCCAATAGTAAGTGCAGAGTGTGTTTGTATGGGGAGGAGGTGTAATGGTACAGATGAAGTCCATAGTCCAGAAGCTATTGTTTATTCAGCAGCCTAATTGCTTGAGGATAGAAGCTGTCTCTGAACTGACCATGAGAACATGTAATGGCTTGGGTGGGTGGAGTCCTTGATAATCCTCCTTCACCAGGCGCTGACCTCAGACAGTGCCAGGTGTATAAATCCAGAAGGTTTAGAGCTTTCCGCTCTTGAGCCGTGTAGTTTCCGTACCAGGTGGTGATACAGCCCATCAGAATACACAGTGCAGGTGGAATGTCCCGAGTATGCAGGGGTTCATACCAAACCTCCTTAGCCATCTGAGGTAGAAGAGGTGCTGATGTGCTTTCTTTGCCACCAGTGTGGTGTGTTCTGCCCATGTAAGTTCCTCAGTACTGTGAACACCAAGAAACTTGAAGCTGCTGACCCTTCTCGACAGTGGTCCCATTAATGGAGATAAGGGTGTGCACTCTCCTGTTTCCTGAAGTCCACTACCAGCTCCTTGGTCTTGCTGATGTTAAGAGAAAGGTTGTTTTGCTGGCACCATTGTGACAGGAAGCTAACTTCCTCTCTGTAGGCTCTCTCAGTTTGAAGCATGCTGGCACATCTGAGAGAGCAAGAGAGGTGTTAAAAATGTCAGCAAAGACTCCAGCAAGCTTACTGGTGCATGCTTTAAGAGATCTGCTGGGTAGGCCATTTGGGCCAGAAGATTTACTTGACACACTTAAAGGATCTGTGCACATCAGCTTTGGAGACAGAGGGTGGGTAGGACTCAGCAGTGGATAGTGCTTTCACCTCAAAATGGTGGTTTGCCTCAAAACGAACATAAAAGCAGTTACCTGTCAATGTTGTTTGACGAATCACGAAACATCTTCCAGTCCATGTCATTAAAACACTCCTGAAGCATAGAGTCTGATTGGTCAGACCAGCAATGAACCACCCTGATGGTGGGCAGCTCCTGTTTGAGCTTCTGCTTATAGGTGGGCAGGAGCAGGATTGAGGAGTGATCAAATGAAGGTCGTGGGAGGGCTTTGTATGCCCCTAGGGAAAGGGTGGAGCAGTGATGGAGATGCAGATGGATAAACCCTTGTTAGTCGTTTCCACCTTCAGAGAGGGAGTCCGTCATGGGATCCTGGGAAACTGTATGATAAAAAAAAAAAAGTCAATACATGTATAGAAACTGAATGATCACTTACCTGTATCAAAGCTGTTTACGAACAGTCAGCCTTGCACAGTTGAAGATGGACAGAAAGCCAGCCACACAGCCACAGTTGTGAAGTGAGAAGCAGATGGAAAGACCCCTGTTAGTAGTTTCCACCTTCAGAGAGAGTCCGTCATGGGATCCTGGGAAACTGTATGATAAAAAAAGAAAGTCAATACATGTATAGAAAACGAATTATCACTTACCTGTATCACAGCTGTTTACGAACAGTCAGCCTTGCACAGTTGAAGATGGACAGAAAGCCAGCCACACAGCCACAGTTGTGAAGTGAGAAGCAGATGGAATGACCCCTGTTAGTAGTTTCCACCTTCAGAGAGAGTCCGTCATGGGATCCTGGGAAACTGTATGATAAAAAAAAAAGGCAATACATGTATAGAAAACGAATGATCACTTACCTGTATCACAGCTGTTTACGAACAGTCAGCCTTGCACAGTTGAAGATGGACAGAATATCAGCCAGCCAGTCATAGTTGAGATTTGAGATGCAGATGGATAGACCCTTGTTAGTCATTGTCACCTTCAGAGAGGAAGCCGGCCATGCGATCCTGGGAAACTGTATGACAAAAAAGAAAAAGTCAATACATGTATAGAAACTGAATGATCACTTACCTGTATCACAGCTGTTTTCGGACAGTTAGCCTCACATAGTTGAAGTTGGACAGAAAGCCATCCACACAACCATAGTTCTGAAGTGACAGCAGATGGAATGACCCTTGTTAGTCGTTTCCACCTTCAGAGAGGGAGTCAGTCATGGCATCCTGGGAAACTGTATGACAAAAAAGAAAGTCAATACATGTATAGAAACAAAATGATCACTTACCTGTATCACAGCTGTTTACGAACAGTCAGCCTCACACAGTTGAAGATGGACAGAAAGCCAGCCAGCCAGTCATAGTTGAGATTGGAGATGCAGATGGATAAACTCTTGTTAGTTGTTTCCACCTTCAGAGAGGGAGTCAGTCATGGCATCCTGGGAAACTGTATGACAAAAAAGAAAGTCAATACATGTATAGAAACTGAATGATCACTTACCTGTATCACAGCTGTTTACGAACAGTCAGCCTTGCACAGTTGAAGATGGACAGAATACCAGCCACACAGCCACAGTTGTGAAGTGGGAAGCAGATGGAATGACCCTTGTTAGTATTTTCCACCTTCAAAAAGGGAGTCGGTCATGGTATCCTGAGAAACTGTATTACAAAAAAGAAAAAGTCAATACATGTATAGAAACTGAATGATCACTTACCTGTATCACAGCTGTTTACGAACAGTCAGCCTGACACCGTTGATGGACAAATAGCCAGTCATCCAGTCATAGTTGAGATTGGAGATGTAGATGGATAAACCCTTGTTAGTCATTTCCACCTTCAGAAAGGGAGTCCGTCATGGGATCCTGGGAAACTATGACAAAAAAGAAAAAAATGCAATACATATATAGAAACTGAATGATCACTTACCTGCATCACAGCTGTTTACGGTCAGTCAGCCTGGCACAGTTAAAGTTGGACAGAAAGCCGGCCACACAGCCACAGTTGTGAAGAGAGAAGCAGATAGAATGACCCTTCTTAGTCGTTTCCACCTTAAAGGAGGGAGTCCGTCTTGGCATCCTGGGAAACTGTATGACAAAAAAGAAAAAGTCAATACATGTATAGAAACTGAATGATCACTTACCTGTATCACAGCTGTTTACGAACAGTCAGCCTCACACAGTTGAGGATGGACAGAAAGCCAGCCAGCCAGTCACATTTGAGATTGGAGATGCAGATGGATAAACCCTTTTTAGTCGTTTCCACCTTCTAAAAGGGAGTCCGTCATGGCATCCTGGGAAACTGTATGACAAAAAAGAAAGTCAGTACATGTATAGAAACGGAATGATCACTTACCTGTATCACAGCTGTTTAAGAACAGTCAGCCTTGCACAGTTGAAGATGGACAGAATACCAGCCAGCCAGTCATATTTGAGATTGGAGATACAGATGGATAAACCCTTGTTAGTCATTTCCACCTTCAGAAAGGGAGTCCGTCATGGGATCCTGGGAAACTATGACAAAAAAGAAAAAAAGTCAATACATATATAGAAACTGAATGATCACTTACCTGTATCACAGCTGTTTACGAACAGTCAGCCTCACACAGTTGAAGTTGAACAGAATACCAGCCAGCCAGTCATAGTTGAGATTGGAGATGCAGATGGATAAACCCTTGTTAGTAGTTTCCACCTTCAAGGAGGGAGTCCGTCATGGCATCCTGGGAAACTATGACAAAAAAGAAAAAAAGTCAATACATATATAGAAACTGAATGATCACTTACCTGTATCACAGCTGTTTACGAACAGTCAGCCTCACACAGTTGAAGTTGAACAGAATACCAGCCAGCCAGTCATAGTTGAGATTGGAGATGCAGATGGATAAACCCTTGTTAGTAGTTTCCACCTTCAAGGAGGGTGTCCGTCATGGCATCCTGGGAAACTGTATGACAAAAAAGAAAAAGTCAATACATGTATAGAAACTGAATGATCACTTACCTGTATCACAGCTGTTTACGAACAGTCAGCCTGGCACAGTTAAAGTTGGACAGAAAGCCAGCCACACAGCCACAGTCTAAAGAGAGAAGCAGATGGAATGACCCTTGTTAGTCGTTTCAACCTTCACAGAGAGAGTCCGTCATGGGATCCAGGGAATTTGTATGACAAAAAAGAAAAAGTCAATACATGTATAGAAACTGAATGATCACTTACCTGCATCACAGCTGTTTACGGTCAGTCAGCCTGGCACAGTTAAAGTTGGACAGAAAGCCGGCCACACAGCCACAGTTGTGAAGAGAGAAGCAGATAGAATGACCCTTCTTAGTCGTTTCCACCTTAAAGGAGGGAGTCCGTCTTGGCATCCTGGGAAACTGTATGACAAAAAAGAAAAAGTCAATACATGTATAGAAACTGAATGATCACTTACCTGCATCACAGCTGTTTACGGTCAGTCAGCCTGGCACAGTTGAAGATGGACAGAATACCAGCCAGCCAGTCATAGTTGAGATTGGAGATGCAGATGGATAAACCCTTGTTAGTCATTTCCACCTTCAGAAAGGGAGTCCGTCATGGGATCCTGGGAAACTATGACAAAAAAGAAAAAAATTCAATACATATATAGAAACTGAATGATCACTTACCTGTATCACAGCTGTTTACGAACAGTCAGCCTCACACAGTTGAAGTTGAACAGAATACCAGCCAGCCAGTCATAGTTGAGATTGGAGATGCAGATGGATAAACCCTTGTTAGTAGTTTCCACCTTCAAGGAGGGAGTCCGTCATGGCATCCTGGGAAACTCTATGACAAAAAAGAAAAAGTCAATACATGTATAGAAACTGAATGATCACTTACCTGTATCAGAGCTGTTTACAAACAGTCAGCCTGGCACCATTGATGGACAAATAGCCAGCCATCCAGTCATAGTTGAGATTGGAGATGTAGATGGATAAACCCTTGTTAGTCATTTCCACCTTCAGAAAGGGAGTCCGTCATGGCATCCTGGGAAACTGTATGACAAAAAAGAAAGTCAATACATGTATAGAAACTGAATGATCACTTACCTGTATCACAGCTGTTTACGAACAGTCAGCCTGGCACAGTTGAAGATGGACAGAAAGCCAGCCACAGTCGTGAAGAGAGAAGCAGATGGAATGACCCTTGTTAGTCGTTTCAATCCTTTACACAGAGAGTCCGTCATGGGATCCAGGGAATTTGTATGACAAAAAAGAAAGTCAATACATATATAGAAACTGAATGATCACTTACCTGTATCACAGCTGTTTACGAACAGTTAGCCTGGAACCGTTGATGGACAGATAGCCAGCCATCCAGTAATAGTTGAGATTGGAGATGTAGATGGATAAACTCTTGTTAGTCATTTCCACCTTCAGAAACGGAGTCCGTCATGGGATCCTGGGAAACTATGACAAAAAAGAAAAAAAGTCAATACATATATAGAAACTGAATGATCACTTACCTGTATCACAGCTGTTTACGAACAGTCAGCCTCACACAGTTGAAGTTGGACAGAATACCAGCCAGCCAGTCATAGTTGAGATTGGAGATGCAGATGGATAAACCCTTGTTAGTAGTTTCCACCTTCAAGGAGGGAGTCCGTCATGGCATCCTGGGAAACTGTATGACAAAAAAGAAAAAGTCAATACATGTATAGAAACTGAATGATCACTTACCTGTATCACAGCTGTTTACGGTCAGTCAGCCTGGTACAGTTAAAGTTGGACAGAAAGCCAGCCACACAGCCACAGTTGTGAAGAGAGAAGCAGATAGAATGACCCTTCTTAGTCGTTTCCACCTTCAAGGAGGGAGTCCGTCATGGCATCCTGGGAAACTGTATGACAAAAAAGAAAAAGTCAATACATGTATAGAAACTGAATGATCACTTACCTGTATCACAGCTGTTTACGAACAGTCAGCCTGGCACAGTTAAAGTTGGACAGAAAGCCAGCCACACAGCCACAGTCTAAAGAGAGAAGCAGATGGAATGACCCTTGTTAGTCGTTTCAACCTTCACAGAGAGAGTCCGTCATGGGATCCAGGGAATTTGTATGACAAAAAAGAAAGTCAATACATGTATAGAAACTAAATGATCACTTACCTGTATCACAGCTGTTTACGAACAGTCAGCCTTGCACAGTTGAAGATGGACAGAATACCAGCCACACAGCCACAGTTGTGAAGTGGGAAGCAGATGGAATGACCCCTGTTAGTAGTTTCCACCTTCAGAGAGGAAGCCGGCCATGCGATCCTGGGAAACTGTATGACAAAAAAGAAAAAGTCAATACATGTATAGAAACTGAAGGATCAGTTGCCTGTATCACAGCTGTTTACGAACAGTCAGTCTGGAACCGTTGATGGACAGATAGCCAGCCATCCAGTCATAGTTGAGATTGGAGATGTAGATGGATAAACCCTTGTTAGTCATTTCCACCTTCAGAAACGGAGTCCGTCATGGCATCCTGGGAAACTGAATGACAAAAAAAAAGAAAGTCAGTACATGTATAGAAACTGAATGATCACTTGCCTGTATCACAGCTGTTTACAAACAGTCAGCCTCACACAGTTAAAGCTGGACAGATAGCCAGCCATCAATTCATAGTTGAGATTGGAGATGTAGATGGATAAACCCTTGTTAGTCGTTTCCACCTTCAAGGAGGGAGTCCGTCATGGCATCCTGGGAAACTATGACAAAAAAGAAAAAGTCAATACATGTATAGAAACTGAATGATCACTTGCCTGTATCACAGCTGTTTACGAACAGTCAGCCTCACACAGTTGAAGATGGACAGAAAGCCAGCCAGCCAGTCATATTTGAGATTGGAGATATAGATGGATAAACCCTTGTTAGTAGTTTCCACCTTCAGAGAGGGAGTCCGTCATGGCAACCTGGGAAATTGTATGACAAAAAAAGGAAAGTCAATACATGTATGGAAACTGAATGATCACTTACCTGTATCACAGCTGTTTACAAACAGTCAGTCTGGCACAGTTAAAGTTGGACAGAATACCAGCAACACAGCCACAGTTGTAAAGTGGGAAGCAGATGGAATGACCCCTGTTAGTAGTTTCCACCTTCAGAGAGGAAGCCGGCCATGCGATTCTTGGAAACTGTATGACAAAAAAGAAAAAGTCAATACATGTATAGAAACTGAAGTATCACTTCCCTGTATCACAGCTGTTTACGAATATTCAGCCTGGAACCGTTGATGGACAGATAGCCAGCCATCAATTCATAGTTGAGATTGGAGATGTAGATGGATAAACCCTTGTTAGTCATTTCCACCTTCAGAAAGGGAGTCCGTCATGGCATCCTGGGAAATTGTATGACAAAAAAAAGAAAGTCAGTACATGTATAGAAACGGAATGATCACTTACCTCTATCACAGCTGTTTACGAACAGTCAGCCTCACACAGTTGAAGTTGGACAGAATACCAGCCAGCCAGTCATAGTTGAGATTGGAGATGCAGATGGATAAACCCTTGTTAGTAGTTTCCACCTTCAAGGAGGGAGTCCGTCATGGCATCCTGGGAAACTGTATGACAAAAAAGAAAGTCAATACACATATGGAAACTGAATGATCACTTATCTGTATCCCAGCTGTTAACGAACTGTCAGCCTGGCACCGTTGATGATGGACAGAAAGTCAGCCACACAGCCACAGTTCTGAAGTGAGAAGCAAATGGAATGACCCCTGTTAGTATTTTCCACGTTCGGAGAGGGAGTCCGTCATGGCATCCTGGGAAACTGTATGACATAAAAAAGAAAGTCAATACATGTATAGAAACTGAATGATCACTTACCTGTATCACAGCTGTTTACAAATAGTCAGCCTTGCACAGTTGAAGATGGACAGAAAGCCAGCCAGCCAGTCATATTTAGGATTGAAGATGCAGATGGATAAACCCTTGTTAGTCGTTTTCACCTTCAAGGAGGGAGTCCGTCATGGCATCCTGGGAAACTGTATGACATAAAAAAGAAAGTCAATACATGTATAGAAACTGAATGATCACTTACCTGTATCACAGCTGTTTACGAATAGTCAGCCTGGCACAGTTGAAGATGGAAAGAAAGCCAGCCACAGTTGTGAAGTGAGAAGCAGATGGAATGACCCTTGTTAGTCGTTTCCACCTTCAGAGAGGGAGACAGTCATGGCATCCTGAAAAACTGTATGACAAAAAAGAAAAAGTCAATACATGTATAGAAACTGAATGATCACTTACCTGTATCACAGCTGTTTACGAACAGTCAGCCTGGCACAGTTGAAGATGGACAGAAAGCCAGCCACAGCTGTGAAGAGAGAAGCAGATGGAATGACCCTTGTTAGTCGTTTCCACCTTCAAGGAGGGAGTCCGTCATGGCATCCTGGGAAACTATGACAAAAAAGAAAAAGTCAATACATGTAAAGAAACCGAATGATCACTTACCTGTATCACAGCTGTTTACGAACAGTCAGCCTCACACAGTTGAAGATGGACAGAATACCAGCCACACAGCCACAGTTCTGAAGTGAGAAGCAAATGGAATGACCCCTGTTAGTATTTTCCACGTTCAGAGAGGGAGTCCACCATGGCATCCTGAAAAACTGTATGACAAAAAAAAGAAAGTAAATACATGTATAGAAACTGAATGATCACTTACCTGTATCACAGCTGTTTACGAATAGTCAGCCTGGCACAGTTGAAGATGGACAGAAAGCCAGCCACAGTTGTGAAGTGAGAAGCAGATGGAATGACCCCTGTTAGTAGTTTCCACCTTCAGAGAGAGTCCATCATGGGATCCTGGGAAACTGTATGATAAAAAAAGAAAGTCAATACATGTATAGAAACTGAATGATCACTTACCTGTATCACAGCTGTTTACGAACAGTCAGCCTGGCACCGTTGATGGACAGATAGCCAGCCATCCAGTCATAGTTGAGATTGGAGATGTAGATGGATAAACCCTTGTTAGTCATTTCCACCTTCAGAAAGGGAGTCCGTCATGGGATCCTGGGAAAGTGTATGACAAAAAAGAAAAAACGTCAATACATGTATAGAAACTGAATGATCACTTACCTGTATCACATCTGTTTACGAACAGTCAGCCTTGCACAGTTGAAGTTGGACAGAAAGCCAGCCACACAGCCATAGTTCTGAAGTGAGAGCAGATGGAATGACCCTTGTTAGTCGTTTCAACCTTCACAGAGAGAGTCCGTCATGGGATCCTGGGAATTTGTATGACAAAAAAGAAAGTCAATACATGTATAGAAACTGAATGATTACTTACCTGTATCACAGCTGTTTACGAACAGTAAGCCTGGCACCGTTGATGGAGAGATAGCCAGCCAGCCAGTCATAGTTGAGATTGGAGATGCAGATGGATAAACCCTTGTTAGTAGTTTCCACCTTCAAGGAGAGAGTCCGTCATGGCATCCTGGGAAAGTGTATGACAAAAAAGAAAAAACGTCAATACATGTATAGAAACTGAATGATCACTTACCTGTATCACAGCTGTTTACGAACAGTCAGCCTTGCACAGTTGAAGATGGACAGAATACCAGCCACACAGCCACAGTTGTGAAGAGGGAAGCAGATGGAATGACCCTTGTTAGTATTTTCCACCTTCAAAAAGGGAGTCGGTCATGGAATCCTGGGAAACTGTATGACAAAAAAAAGAAAGTCAATACATGTATAGAAACTGAATGATCACTTACCTTTATCACAGCTGTTTACTAACAGTCAGCCTGGCACCGCTGATGGACAGATAGCCAGCCATCCAGTCATAGTTGAGATTGGAGATGTAGATGGATAAACCCTTGTTAGTCATTTCCACCTTCAGAAACGGAGTCCGTCATGGGATCCTGGGAAAGTGTATGACAAAAAAGAAAAAACGTCAATACATGTATAGAAACTGAATGATCACTTACCTGTATCACAGCTGTTTACGAACAGTCAGCCTTGCACAGTTGAAGTTGGACAGAAAGCCAGCCACACAGCCATAGTTCTGAAGTGAGAGCAGATGGAATGACCCTTGTTAGTCGTTTCAACCTTCACAGAGAGAGTCCGTCATGGAATCCTGGGAATTTGTATGACAAAAAAGAAAGTCAATACATGTATAGAAACTGAATGATTACTTACCTGTATCACAGCTGTTTACGAACAGCCAGCCTGGCACCGTTGATGGAGAGATAGCCAGCCAGCCAGTCATAGTTGAGATTGGAGATGCAGATGGATAAACCCTTGTTAGTAGTTTCCACCTTCAAGGAGAGAGTCCGTCATGGCATCCTGGGAAAGTGTATGACAAAAAAGAAAAAACGTCAATACATGTATAGAAACTGAATGATCACTTACCTGTATCACAGCTGTTTACGAACAGTCAGCCTTGCACAGTTGAAGATGGACAGAATACCAGCCACACAGCCACAGTTGTGAAGAGGGAAGCAGATGGAATGACCCTTGTTAGTATTTTCCACCTTCAAAAAGGGAGTCGGTCATGGCATCCTGGGAAACTGCATGACAAAAAAGAAAGTCAATACATGTATAGAAACTGAATGATCACTTACCTGTATCACAGCTGTTTACAAACAGTCAGCCTGGCACCGTTGATGGACAGATAGCCAGCCATCCAGTCATAGTTGAGTTTGGAGATGCAGATGGATAAACCCTTGTTAGTAGTTTCCACCTTCAGAAAGGGAGTCCGTCATGGCATCCTGGGAAACTGTATGACAAAAGAAAGTCAATACATGTATAGAAACTGAATGATCACTTACCTGTATCACAGCTGTTTACGAACAGTCAGCCTGGCACAGTTAAAGTTGGACAGAAAGCCAGCCACACAGCCACAGTTGTGAAGAGAGAAGCAGATGGAATGACCCCTGTTAGTAGTTTCCACCTTCAGAAAGGGAGTCGGTCATGGCATTCTGGGAAACTGTATGACAAAAAAAAGAAAGTCAATACATGTATAGAAACTGAATGATCACTTACCTTTATCACAGCTGTTTACTAACAGTCAGCCTGGCACCGCTGATGGACAGATAGCCAGCCATCCAGTCATAGTTGAGATTGGAGATGTAGATGGATAAACCCTTGTTAGTCATTTCCACCTTCAGAAAGGGAGTCCGTCATGGGATCCTGGGAAACTATGACAAAAAAGAAAAAACGTCAATACATATATAGAAACTGAATGATCACTTACCTGTATCACAGCTGTTTACAAACAGTCAGCCTCACACAGTTGAAGTTGGACAGAATACCAGCCAGCCAGTCATAGTTGAGATTGGAGATGCAGATGGATAAACCCTTGTTAGTAGTTTCCACCTTCAAGGAGGGAGTCCGTCATAGCATCCTGGGAAACTGTATGACAAAAAAGAAAGTCAATACATGTATAGAAACTGAATGATCACTTACCTGTATCACAGCTGTTTACAAACAGTCAGCCTGGCACCGCTGATGGACAGATAGTCAGCCAGCCAGTCATAGTTGAGATTGGAGATGCAGATGGATAAACCCTTGTAAGTAGTTTCCACCTTCAAGGAGAGAGTCCGTCATGGCATCCTGGGAAACTGTATGAAAAAAAAAAGAAAGTCAATACATGTATAGAAACTAAATGATCACTTACCTGCATCACAGCTGTTTACAAACAGTCAGTCTGGGACAGTTAAACTTGGACAGAAAGCCAGCCACACAGCCACAGTTGTGAAGTGAGAAGCAGATGGAATGACCCCTGTTAGTAGTTTCCACCTTCAAGGAGGGAGTCGGTCATAGCATCCTGGGAAACTGTATGACAAAAAAAAGAAAGTCAATACATGTATAGAAACTGAATGATCACTTACCTGTATCACAGCTGTTTACGAACTGTCAGCCTGGCACAGTTAAAGTTGGACAGAAAGCCAGCCACACAGCCACAGTTGTGAAGAGAGAAGCAGATGGAATGACCCTTGTTAGTCGTTTCCACCTTCAAGGAGGGAGTCCGTCATGGCATCCTGGGAAACTGTATGACAAAAAAGAAAGTCAATACATGTATAGAAACTGAATGATCACTTACCTATATCACAGCTGTTTACGAACAGTCAGCCTTGCACAGTTGAAGATGGACAGAATACCAGCCACACAGCCACAGTTGTGAAGTGGGAAGCAGATGGAATGACCCCTGTTAGTAGTTTCCACCTTCAGAGAGGAAGCCGGCCATGCGATCCTGGGAAACTGTATGACAAAAAAGAAAAAAAGTCAATACATGTATAGAAACTGAAGGATCACTTACCTGTATCACAGCTTTTTACGAACAGTCAGCCTCACACAGTTGAAGTAGGACAGAATACAAGCCAGCCAGTCATAGTTGAGATTGGAGATGCAGATGGATAAACCCTTGTTAGTAGTTTCCACCTTCAGAGAGGGAGTCAGTCATGGCATCCAGGGAAACTATGACAAAAAAGAAAAAAAGTCAACACATATTTAGAAACTGAATGATCACTTACATGTATCACAGCGGTTTACGAACAGTCAGCCTGGCACCGTTGATGGACAAATAGCCAGCCATGCAGTCATAGTTGAGATTGGAGATGAAGATGGATAAACCCTTGTTAGTCATTTCCACCTTCAGAAAGGGAGTTCGTCATGGGATCCTGGGAAACTATTACAAAAAAGAAAAAAATTCAATACATATATAGAAACTGAATGATCACTTACCTGTATCACAGCTGTTTACGAACAGTCAGCCTCACATAGTTGAAGTTGGACAGAATACCAGCCAGCCAGTCATAGTTGAGATTGGAGATGCAGATGGATAAACCCTTGTTAGTAGTTTCCACCTTCAAGGAGGGAGTCCGTCATGGCATCCAGGGAAACTGTATGACAAAAAAGAAAAAGTCAATACATGTATAGAAACTGAATGATCACTTACCTGTATCAGAGCTGTTTACAAACAGTCAGCCTGGCACCATTGATGGACAGATAGCCAGCCAGCCAGTCATAGTTGAGAATGGAGATGCAGATGGATAAACCCTTGTTAGTCATTTCCACCTTCAGAGAGGGAGTCAGTCATGGCATCCTGGGAAACTGTATGACAAAAAAGAAAGTCAATACATGTATAGAAAATGAATGATCACTTACCTGTATCACAGCTGTTTACGAACAGTCAGCCTTGCACGGTTGAAGATGGACAGAATACCAGCCACACAGCCACAGTTGTGAAGTGGGAAGCAGATGGAATGACCCTTGTTAGTCGTTTCCACCTTCAAGGAGGGAGTCCGTCATGGCATCCTGGGAAACTGTATGACAAAAAAGAAAAAGTCAATACATGTATAGAAACTGAATAATCACTTACCTTTATTACAGCTGTTTACGAACAGTCAGCATGGCACAGTTGAAGATGGACAGAAAGCAAGCCAGCCAGTCATATTTAGGATTGGAGATGCAGATGGAATGACCCCTGTTAGTAGTTTCCACCTTCAAGGAGGGAGTCGGTCATGGCATCCTGGGAAACTGTATGACAAAAAAGAAAAAGTCAATACATGTATAGAAACTGAATGATCATTTACCTGTATCACAGCTGTTTACGAACAGTCAGCCCTGCACCGTTGATGATGGACAGAAAGCCAGCCACACAGCCACAGTTCTGAAGTGAGAAGCAAATGGAATGACCCGTTAGTATTTTCCACCTTCAGAGAGGGAGTCGGTCATGGCATTCTGGGAAACTGTATGACAAAAAAAAGAAAGTCAATACATGTATAGAAACTGAATGATCACTTACCTGTATCACAGCTGTTTACGAACAGTCAGCTTGGCACCGTTGATGGACAGATAGCCAGCCATCCAGTCATAGTTCAGGTTGGAGATGTAGATGGATAAACCCTTGTTAGTCATTTCCACCTTCAAGGAGGGAGTCCGTCATGGCATCCTGGGAAACTGTATGAAAAAAAAGAAAAAGTCAATACATGTATAGAAACTGAATGATCATTTACCTGTATCACAGCTGTTTACGAACAGTCAGCCTGGCACAGTTGAAGATGGACAGAAAGCCAGCCACAGTTCTGAAGTGAGAAGCAGATAGAATGACCCCTGTTAGTAGTTTCCACCTTCAGAGAGGGAGTCCGTCATGGCATCCTGGGAAACTGTATGACAAAAAAAAGAAATTTAATACATGTATAGAAACTGAATGATCACTTACCTGTATCACAGCTGTTTACGAACAGTCAGCCTGGCACAGTTTAAGATGGACAGAAAGCCAGCCAGCCAGTCATAGTTGAGATTGGAGATGCAGATGGATAAACCCTTGTTAGTAGTTTCCACCTTCAAGGAGGGAGTCCGTCATGGCATCCTGGGAAACTATGACAAAAAAGAAAAAAAGTCAATACATTTATAGAAACTGAATGATCACTTACCTGTATCACAGCTGTTTACGAACAGTCAGCCTCACACAGTTGAAGTTGGAAAGAATACCAGCCAGCCAGTCATATTCGAGATTGGAGATGCAGATAGATAAACCCTTGTTAGTAGTTTCCACCTTCAGAGAGGGAGTGCGTCATGGCATCCTGGGAAACCGTATGACAAAAAAGAAAAAGTCAATACATTTATAGAAACTGAATGATCACTTTCCTGTATCACAGCTGTTTAGAAACAGTCAGCCTGGCACCGTTGATGGACAGATAGCCAGCCATAGTTGAGATTGGAGATGCAGATGGATAAACCGTTGTTAGTAGTTTCCACCTTCAAGGAGGGAGTCCGTAATGGCATCCTGGGAAACTGTATGACAAAAAAGAAAGTCAATACATGTATAGAAACTGAATGATCACTTACCTGTATCACAGCTGTTTACGAACAGTCAGCCTCACACAGTTGAAGATGGACAGAAAGCCAGCCAGCCAGTCATAGTTGAGATTGGAGATGCAGATGGATTTATCCTTGTTAGTCGTTTCCACCTTCAAGGAGGGAGTCCGTCATGGCATCCTGGGAAACTGTATGACAAAAAAGAAAGTCAATACATGTATAGAAACTGAATGATCACTTACCTGTATCACAGCTGTTTACAAACAGTCAGCCTGGCACAGTTTAAGATGGACAGAAAGCCAGCCACACAGCCACAGTTGTGAAGTGAGAAGCAGATGGAATGACCCCTGTTAGTAGTTTCCACCTTCAGAGAGGGAGTCCGTCATGGGATCCTGGAAAACTGTATGACAAAAAAAAGAAAGTCAATACACATATAGAAACTGAATGATCACTTACCTGTATCACAGCTGTTTACGAACAGTCAGCCTTGCACAGTTGAAGATGGAAAGATAGCCAGCCAACCAGCCAGTCATATTTAGGATTGGAGATGCAGATGGATAAACCCTTGTTAGTAGTTTCCACCTTCAAGGAGGGAGTCCGTCATGGCATCCTGGGAAACCGTATGACAAAAAAGAAAAAGTCAATACATTTATAGAAACTGAATGATCACTTACCTGTATCACAGCTGTTTACGAACAGTCAGCCTGGCACAGTTGAAGATGGACAGAAAGCCTGGCACAGTTGAAGATGGACAGAAAGCCAGCCACACAGCCACAGTTGTGACGTGAGAAGCAGATGGAATGACCCCTGTTAGTATTTTCCACCTTCAGATAGGGAGTCCGTCATGGCATCCTGGGAAACTGTATGACAAAAAAGAAAGTCAATACATGTATAGAAACTGAATGATCACTTGCCTATATCACAGCTGTTTACGAACAGTCAGCCTGGCACAGTTGAAGATGGACAGAAAGCCAGCCACAGTTGTGAAGTGAGAAGCAGATGGAATGACCCCTGTTAGTAGTTTCCACCTTCAGAGAGGGAGTCCGTCATGGCATCCTGGGAAACTGTATGACAAAAATGAAAGTCAATACATGTATAGAAACTGAATGATCACTTACCTGTATCACAGCTGTTTACGAACAGTCAGCCTTGCACAGTTGAAGATGGACAGAATACCAGCCAGCCAGTCATAGTTGAGATTGGAGATGCAGATGGATAAACCCTTGTTAGTAGTTTCCACCTTCAAGGAGGAAGTCCGTCATGGAATCCTGGGAAACTGTATGACAAAAAAGAAAAAGTCAATACATGTATAGAAACTGAATGATCATTTACCTGCATCACAGCTGTTTACGAACAGTCAGCCTGGCACAGTTAAAGTTGGATAGAAAGCCAGCCACACA